>NC_073313.1:58282949-59570449 GCF_027595985.1 Sorex araneus | reverse complement strand
ACAGCATTTTTGCATGTGCCTTTCAGCCATTTGTATTTCTTCTTTGAGGAAGTTTCTGTTCTTGGAGGAAATCTCTATTTCAACTGAATAACAGTCCAAGTCTCCTGCTTCTTTCTCCCTTCCCTCTTCCTTCATTCTAACAGGTTTGGTTTCTGGAAGCGTTTCCAATTATTTCTTCATACAAATCTTTTTGTACTTAACCTAAACACAGTCAATCTTTAAAACAGAATTAAAACACACACGGATTCTATGTCCCAGAAATTCTTGGGGGTATTTCCTCCAAAATAAATTTGGCCATAGATCTAAAAAAATATTTGTATAAGCATGTACAAAAGCCTGCTCAGGTCGGGACTGGGCCTCTTCTGCCCAGATTCCCCCATTTTCCAGTAGCTAGGCTGTCACACTCAGGGACAGCCCCCCATGCTGTGTAATACCACCAATGGCTAACATCCAGAAACTATAAAACCAAGCTCCCAGAAGAGAGTGACAGAGAGTCTCTTGCCCCCCGCGCCTGGCTGTTTTCCCGGGGGCTACTCAGAGGGGGTGGGCTTCAGTTTCCCTCCCTGCTCCGAGCAGAGCTCCTGTAGTCAAAGACCTCTGGAGCTGGAGCCTAGCCACAGCCATGATCAAGGCCTCTCTCCACACATTCGGACGAGCCTCACGCATGAAGGAACCGGCAGAGGAACCCAGGTATGTGGGACCCGGGGCTGAGATCTCCAAGCCTGCTCAGATCGGGACTGGGCCTCTTCCGCCCAGATTCCCCATTCCAGGAGCCAGGCAGTCCCACCCAGGGACAGCCCCAGGCACTGTGCAATCCCACAATGGCCAACACCTAGAGACTATAAAACTAAGCTCCTGGACATCTTATGGCCTAGTTCTCCCTCTGGGAGAGCCTGGCAAGCTACCGAGAGTTTCCTGTCCACATGGGAGAGCCTTGCAAACTCCCCATGGCATATTCATATGCCAAAACCAGTAACAATGATAGGTCTCATTCCCCTAACCCTGATAGAGCCTCCACTGCAGCACCATTGGAAAGGACGAATAAAGAGAGGATTCTAAAATCTCATGGCTAGGACGAATAGGGACGGCTCGAGAAATTCAATAATCAACAGGATGATGATGATGATGATAATGTTGTACAAAATACTCATAGCAGGGTTATAAACAAAAATGGGAATAACTCAAAAATCTTTTAATAAGTAAATGGTGAAACACATTGTGGTGTCCCTATGCAACGAAATGCATCAATACTATTACATATGACACAACATTTCATCTCAAAAACAATGAAAGGGGAGGAATATTTATGCAAAAGAATAAAACTAGATAAAATATTATAGCATGTGAAACTAGTCTAAAATGATTGAAATCATAATAGTAATTGATTTGAAGGAAATTTAAGAGTAAAATGGAATGGAAGAATTTTATGAAGACTGGGAAATGTTTTATGTCTTGATTTTGGTGGCAGACTTATAAGCACTTGTATTTGTCAAAACTCATATAAAGATGAACTTTAATTATGCACATTAGTTTGAAATTTTAACCTGAAGAAAAAGTTTAAAACTTGGGTGAAACTAAATGATATTGTTTTATATAAAAATGTAAATAAATATAAAGGTATAAAGTGGTAAAAGAGAAAGAAAAAAGAAAACGATTTTCACAACCCCCCTTTAATGTGAAGGACATTAGTATTCGTGTGGGGACTTTGGTTTTTCTTATATATAATTCATATACAATATAATTCATATATTTCAACAGTACAATTCAAGCTTTTAGTCATAGATTGATTCTTCATGACGTTGTTATTCATTACTTACCTCTCATAAATGTGTTTCACTCTCCCTGTCTTTTCTCTACTCTATCTCTTGCTCACTAACCATCTTTCTTCCCATCTTTCTGTCCCACATATATGCACACACACTTTACACATCAGAATGATCCTTAAGGACAGAAACTTTGTTCCCTGGCAGTATTCTAGTATCTGAAGTGCTGACTCTGAACAGCAGGACCTCTGTCTTTGTTAAATAAGTGGAGGTACAGAGAAATAAATTTATTTGAGGAATTTCTAGGACCTGGATATAAATGGAGAGTGGGCACTGAAAGGGAGCTATGTGGCATGGGTGGCCCACAGGTTTCTGGTTGGACCATTCAGTAGTTGGTTACACCAGTGACAGTGCTGTGGGATGCTGGAGGAAGAACAAAGGGCTGGAAGGAGAATAGAAACTTTCAGTGAGAAGAAACAGGCATGGAATGCAGCTAAACTGGGCTGCAGTCCTGACTTTCCAAAGCTATGTTGATAAGGTCACAGACTATTTGGGGGGGCTCTTTTCTTTTGTGGGGGAATTTTGGTGCTAAGCCAGGACATTAGGATAAGCATCTGGATGCTGCCCTGCAAGCAGGAAGCAGAACCAAGGCCCTGCTTCTCACTAAGTGGGCAAGCTAAAAACTTTTGAGTCCAATGACCTGGAGGACTACAGCATGCTCTCATACACCTGCCTCGTCATACACTATCTTGGCAGTACAAGGAAACTTTTCCCTCTCTTACACATCCTTAATATGGATTGACCTTCAAGTATCAGTATGAGCCTTCTCTTTGTCCTATGTGTATCCAACCACAGAATGTGGGATTATATCAATCTGTAGATCCTACTGTCCAGTTTCATATCTTCTTCTGACGTTTTCAATCATAACAACAGTTTTGACAGAATAGCTTTAACAAGACAATGTATAGGCTGATGTTCCTTTGACAAATGCTTATCCCATAACTAAAGACTCTAGTTAGTCTTTCTCTGTGATGAAGTCATTACAATGTAGCTGATAAAAACAGAATAAAAAGTTGCCTCTGGCAGTCGTTCTTTACCTCAAGCCAGAACAAGCCTTGGCCCTCCGTGCTCTGAACATTCCTCTCATGTGTTTTATTTCTGTGCCTCTGACCAATTGATCAGTCACTTCATACAACAAGGGAATGGGTTTGAGCTACACAATTCCTTGTTTCCTTTTTAAATGCAGGTTTTTGTGATGATTTCAGAACGTGTACTCTAACCACAGAGGCAAGTTACACTGATGCATCTGACTGAAGTGGCACCTACCTGGTAGTAGAAACCTACAGGAACTTCTAGTGACCACCAGGACTTTGGGTGTGTTGTGTCCAGGCACTCACACACAAGGCTCCAGAACACGATATTTGTTCTTCTTCCCCACCCCAGGGTAGCCAAGTCAAGACATCTCCTTAAAACACTCCTAGCAGTTAATTGAATACCCAACACTTCTTCAGCTCTTTTGACAAAAGACATAAAAGTGGAATTGCTAGTTCAATGTGCAGTCTTAATATATAAGGATTTTTTTCTTTTGCATCACACCCGACAATGCTCAGGGGCTCCTCCTCTCTCTGCAGCCAGGAATCACTCCTAACAGTGCTCAGGAGACCATATGGGATGCTGGGGATCAACCCGGGTTGACCAAGTGCAAGGGAAACACCCTCCCCGCTGGACCATCACTTGGGCCCTCTAGAGATTCTTAACTACACGTCCACACCAACAGATTTTGTAGTCGTTACCGTATAAATGGGTATAAAGTGTATCTCTTTGTGGTTTTTCTTTGGATCACTGATACTCGGTGCTGTTGGGCATCTTTGCATGAGCTTATTGGATATTTTGATCTTATTTTTGCAAACATCTATTTAAGTCCTTTGCCCATTTTTAAAATTAGGTTGAGCATTTTGCTGTCTTTTGGTGATAAATGTATTTATTCATTCTGAATATCAACCCCTTTCTGGTATGTAATTCGCAAATATTTTCTCCCATTGCTATGGGAGGCCATTTCACTCTGTTGGCGGTTTCTTTTCATGCACAGGCAGTTTAAATTTTTATGTATTCCTCTTTATCCTTTTGTTGCCTGTGCTTTTGGTGTCATAGCCAAGAAATCATTGCTACATTCAATGTCACAGAGCTTTCTGCTGTTTTCTTTGAGAAGATGGCAGCTCTTAGTGTCATATTTTCCATACTTTGGAAATGTTTTGTATATGACATAAGAGGAAGGTCTGACTACAATCTTTTACATATAAATACCAGTTAAATACCCCATTGCTCCAACACCCCCTTTTGAAATTCCTCAGTTTTTTTTCCAGATTAAAAACTTAACTTCTGGGGGCCAGAGCGATAGCACAGCGGGTAGGGCGCTTGCCTTGTATGCGGCCAACCCTCGTTCGATCCCCGGCATCCCATATGGTCCCCCTGAGCACCTCCAGGAGTAATTCCTGAGTGCATGAGCCAGGAGTAACCCCTGTGCATCACCAGGTGTGACCAAAAAAGCAAAAAATAAATAAAATAAAATAAATAAAAATAAAAACTTAACTTCTGGGGCTGGAGCAATAGCACAACGGGTAGGGCGTTTGCCTTGCACGTGGCCGAGCCAGGTTAGATTCCCAGCATCCCATATGGTCCCCTGAGCACTGCCAGGAGAAATTCCTGAGTGTAGAGTCAGGAGTAATACCTGTGCATTGCTGGGTGTGACCCATAAAGCAAAAAAAAAAAACCCACAAACTTAACTTCTTTTAATTTGTTTTTATTTTAGACACCATGATTTACAATGCTGTTATTGCACAGAACATTCCAGCACCTCATCTTCCATTACAGTGTCCTCTTCCCCCCACCGTTGTCCCAGTGTCCTCCCTTCACATCTTCTTCACCTCCCCATACCCGCTTCCTGCCATAGTAAGCTTCCTACTGAACACCAGTCCTCAGTTTCTGAAATTCCTTAGCTCTTCCAGGAAGAATTGACCAGGAATGGAAAGTCTCTGCAGATGACCAGGCAACTGTGGACAAGACTGTCCTCACACTAGTCACTCATTCATTCAAGGAATTTGGGTAAATTACTCAGCTTCTGATCTTTCATTCATTTGCCATTTTTTCATACAGTATACAATATGTAAAACCAGACTCCACAATCTACATAGGATTTACATTTACATGCTCTAAGCTATTAGATGGAAGAATTCCATTTTTACGAACTTCTAACTAAAATATAGCATTATGGACAACAATTGCAGGCAACCAACCACACAACTATGGAGGGATAGCATAGTCTGGTCATCTTTGCACTGGTCACTGTGGACTCCAGGAGACTAGGCAATTTGAACTTGACTAGCTATTTTTAAGAGATTTCTACATGAGGGAAAGAACATCCACATATCAGCCTTGTAACCAGCTTGCTCCTCTGTGCAGGAAATAAGTATCAAAGGAATCATCCCTGTCTCTCTCAGCAGCAGAATAACCATCTTCCCTTCCCCCTCATCTAAGGACACCTAATGTATTCAGATGAAGGACCAGAGAGTCTCATTAAGCTCTTGGTAGCTATGGAAATCCCAGGATTTCCCTAGCAACAGCTGTGTTTCAGCCTTGTTGCTAGGGAACACTGGGATTTCCCAGGTTACTGCCTGAGCAAGACTGCTCTAGCCAGAGAGCAGAGGTGTGAGCACAGCTATTGGCCTGACCCCAGGGAATAGATTCACTCATTTGATCCTGACACTTTCTGGGCATCCTAGCCCATAACCAAGTGAAAAGGAGCTGCATGCTGGGTACAAGGTCATGAGGTGGGGGAGAGGAGGTAGTGTTATGGGGCAAGCAAGCTAATTAGAAACATGATATTAGCCCACGGACGCAACAAAATCAAAGACACTGTGCTTCAGGAAGCTCTTCAATCCTCAAGAATTTTCCCAAGAATGTCAGTAGCACAGGCTTGCTTGGTGTCAAGAAGAGGCTGAGGGTGAAAACTAAGGCTGGCCTCATGCTTGCATGTATGGGCAGTTTCATGGGATTCTGTGCTTATATAGGCTCCACATGTTAGCCTACTAGTCTGTTGGGACAGTTCTGAAATCCATTTTTAAAAAGCCATGAAGTTTTTATCGTTCATTTAATTCTACAAACTATGTAGCCTAGTTATAATACTCATTTTATGAAGAAGAAAACTGGCCCATAGAGAACATATATAAGAAGCCTAAATTCACATGGCAAGTCAGGGCAACTTTCTCTCGTGTGTACTCACATGAAGCCAGTTAATTCCATAAATATATTAGAAAATACTTAACTCTTATCTTCTAAAATATAGGTGACTTTATATTTTAATATTTTATTTATTGCAAGTATGGGCTAGAGCGAAAGGGCAGTGGGTAGGGAGTTTGCCTTGCACATGGCCAACCCGGGTTCGATTCCTCCACCCCTCTCCAAGAGCCCTGCAAGATACCAAGAATATCTCACCCACACAGCAGAGCCTGGCAAGCTACCCGTGGCATATTCGATATGCCAAAAACAGTAACAACAAATCTCACAATGGAGACGTTACTGGTGCCTGCTTGAGCAAAATCCACATGGCAGCAGGCAATTACTCTGTGGTAGTTTGGGGCACTAGCAACTAGAGGGGCTTCACCCAAATAGGCTCTAAGCACACTCCTGGAATTCTGATGGCAGAAAGACAAGGTTGGCCAGACTCAGGGTCCACTCAATTATGCTAGGAGTTGAACAGACAACTGGAAAAACTAAGCTTTCAGGGCGTTTCCTGCTTAGTCGGGTAGATTGACAGCATTTAGAAGTAAGACTTGGACCTGGAGTGTGTAGCCACATTTGTGGCCATACGACATCTCAAACTCTACACCACTAATAAACCAAGAGTAGCACACCACATTGGATGGAATGTAAAGTAGAAGATAATCAATCTCCACTAATAAAATATAAATATACAAGGCTTAACCTGTAAAAATATATTAGTAATCTCTTTTATAAGGGCTAATGGCTCCGTGGTAAGACACAGAAATCCTTGCACTCTTTCTAAGGAAACTTTTTATCATTCTTAGTGAATTATTTATAACAAGCAATATAAAATAAATTATTCAGGGCGTGCTGAAGCATTCATTTGTGTCGTATAGAATAACATCACATGAGGCTGACACCCAAGGACGATAGATACAAGGGCCAGGGGGATTGCCCCATAGCTGGAAGATTGCTTCATGAGCGGAGCAGAGAAGGCAGATGGAATAGAGAAGGGGTCACTAAGAAAATGATGGCTAGAGGAACCAGTCGTGATGGGATATGCATGCCTAAAGTAGATAATGGACCAAACATGATGACCTCTCAGTGTCTGTGTTGCAAGCTATAATGCCCAAAAGTAGAGAGAGAGTATGGGGAATATTGTCTGCCATGGAGGCTGGGGGAGGGTGGGAAAGGGAGGGTATACCGGGGATATTGGTGATGGGGAATGTGTACTGGTGGAGGGATGGGTGTTTGATCATTGTGTGATTGCAAGCCAAACATGAAAGCTTGTAACTATCTCACGGTAATTCAATAAAATTTAAAAAAAAACATTAGTTTTGTTTCACCACCTAGATTCTTTGAAATTGTTATCATAGCTTAGTTAACGTGGGCTCAATATTGGTAACACATATGGTTTCCATGTCTAAAATTATAGCACCTTCACTACCACCAAAGTGCCCAAGACTCCACACCACTGTCTTAGTGTGACTTCTAGTCCATTTCTGCCCACCCCGCCACCACCACATCCCACTGCTTACATTCTTTCCCTACTGCTTAGTTTCCTCAGGTTTTTGATGAAAGGCCAAGGATTTTCCATCATTGATATCATCTATTATATTATTTAGTTTCTCTATCTTTCCTTCTTTCTCTCTATATATTTATGCATATATATACACATATAACACATGAGTTAGACCATGTAGCATTTGAATCATGACATTTTTCATAACACAATACCCTCCAATTCCATCCTCATTTCAGGAGATTGCAATATTTTCTTTTTTACAGTTGTATATTATTTTATTGTGCATATATACAACATCTTCTTTATCCATTTTCCTGTCATCGACATTTTTATTGTGCATATATACCAAATCTTCCATTCACCTGTCATCAACATTTGGGTTGCTTCCACATTCTGCCTATTGTACTTAGTGCTGCAATTAACATAAATGTACACATAGATTTTGAGTTACTTTTTTTTGTATCTTGGGATAGATACTAAGAAGTGGAATTGCTGGGTTGTATAGAAGCTCTAGTTTTACTTTTTTTGAGAAGTCTCCAAACTGTTTCTATAGAGGCTGAACAAGAAGGTATTCTCAGCAGCAGTTCAAGAGGGTCTCTTTCTTAAACTCATCCCCAGCAACACTAGGGGGCCCTTCCCTGTCTAGCTGCCTAGATCCATATAGATTTCCAGGGGTAGGCTGACTGAATTTTTTTTCTGAAAAGTGCTAGCAGGCCAAATCAGTTTGAGAACCACTGTAAAAATCTAGGTGATGGGCTGGAATGGTAGCACAAGGGGTAAGGCACTTGTCTTGCTCTTGGCCAACCTGGATGCCATCACTGCTGGATATGCCCCCCTCAAAAATCTATGTGATGATTTTACTGATGTATTTTATAAATGCTGATCTAATCCTAATGTTTTTGATTCATCGTCAATTAACTTTTAAAATTATTTTTGGGTGGGGAGATTTTTTTTAACTTTTTATCATAGCCCCGTAATTTACCAAGTTGTTCATAGTAAAGTTGTTTCAGGCATTAACTGTCCCAACACCAATCCCACCACTAGTGTGCCCCTTCTCTCTACCAGTGTCCCCGGTTTCCCAACCATCACCTCAGCCTAAGCCTTGCAGGCACATTCAATTTTACTTCACATTGCTTAACACAAACACAAATGGGATAACCAAATCTAAGATCAATGAGAATCAATTTGTTCTGTTAATCAGATAACTGTTCTATCTCACAATGATGTTACTAAAGTCAATGTCGGAGGATCTACTGTGCTGTTTGGTGCTAGCTGAGCTTTCTGTGTTTTTGTTCAGGCTCATTGAGCTTGGTGGGCTTCTGTGCAACTTTCCAATCAGATTTGCTGTGATCCCACTGGGCTGACAGTACTAGGAAAATTGGAGGTGCAGCCACTGTAGAGCTGGGACAGTTTGGAGGCTTGGTTGTTTGATGAGGTTCAGTTGTAGAGCTGGCCTTTACCTAAGATGAGAGTGTTGGGTATGACTGCGGGCTGCTGTGCCTTCAGGCAGAAAGAGGAATCTTCACACACCCTCAGTCCCATTCCAAAAAGGCTACAGAGTTCTCATCCTCAACCAGTGTACCTGGAAAACATTTTTTTAAATTAAATCACCATGAGATACAGTTACAGACTGACAAACTTTCATGATTACATATCAGTCATACAATGATCAAGCACCCATCCCTTCACCAGTGCTCATTGTCCACCACCAATATTCCCAGTATCCCTTCCTACAAACCTGACCCCTCCCCATCCCCTGCCTCTATGGCATATATATTCCATCTTACTCTCTCTGTCTCTCTCTCTCTGTCTCTCTCTCCCCCCCCCCTTTTAGGTGTTATGGTTTGCAATATAGTTACTAAGAGGCCATCATGTTTGGCCCATAGTCTACTTTCAATACGCATCTCCCATCCTGAGCAAGCCCTCCAAACATCATTTACTTGATGTTCCCTTCTCTATCCCAGCTGCCTTTTCCCCCAGTACATGAGGCCAGTTTCCAAGCCATGGTGCAATCCTCCTGGCACTTATCTCTACTGTCCTTAGGTGTTAGTCTCATATTATGTAAAGAACCAAAAATTAAAGTAGAAATTATGTCACCAAGAGAGAACAAAAACAGGATGCACTGTTCATTTCCACTGAAAAATCTTTATCTGGAACAAGGAGCCAGTGAATTGCCTTTCTGGAGAAGAGTCATAGGGATTAAAGAACATGAACTTAGTCTGAGTTTTGTCTTCCACGCTTCACCTTCATGAGTCTCAATTTCTCTCTCTGTCAGACGAGTAATAATAACTCCTACCCAATAGTGCAGACAGTTTCCTGTCTGTCCTTTTCATTAGAATGGAAATTCCAGAGCCAGAGTGATAGTCCAGTGGGGAGGGCATTTGCCTTGCACGTGGTCGATCCAAGTTCAATCCCAGCATCACATATAGCTCCCCAAGCACTGACAGAAATTATTCCTGAGCACATACCAGGAGTAATCTCTAAGAATCACTGGGTGCTACCCAACCCTGCCCCCCAAAAAATGAATGGAAATCCTGTGAGGCTAGACCCTTTATTTCATTCACCACATGACCTGGGCCAATGAACAAATGCAAAAGAGAGAAAAAGAAAATCTAATAATGATATATATTGTTTTGCTTTTCGCTCATACCCAGCTGTGCTCAGGGCTTATTCCTGGCTCTGTGCTCAGGGAATCACTCCTGGTGTGCCTCGGGTGGGAGACATATGGGGTGCTAGGAATCAAACTCTGGTTGGTCTCATGTAAGGCAAGGGCCCTATTCACCATAATATCGCTCTAACCCCTAGTGATATAATTTTTAAGGCACTAGTAGGGACCCAAGGGATAATTTGGAGGAAGTTAAAGCAGAAAACGGGGCTTTCAAGGAATATGGAAATAGATAAGTAAAAGAACTGATAGCCAGTACAGGGAGTGATAAGAATATCTTCTGGAAGAAAACAAGTCCTCTTTCCTTGGCACTTTCCTTCAAGACTGATCACCAAGATAAAAATTATGTATGATATGGTGCCCAAAAGAAGAGAGAGAGTAAGAAGGAAGGTGTGTTCCACAGTGGCAGGGGGTGAGATGGTGTAGGAGTGGCGGGAGGGATACTGGGGACATTGGTGGTGGAGGTGGTGGAAAATGCACACTGGGGAGGGATGAGTGCTTGATCATTGTATGACTGAAACTTAACCATGATAGTTTGTAACTGTATCTCACGGTGATTCAATAAAAATCTTTTTAAATTATGGATGGATCCAGTTAAGTGCTGGACTCGAGGGTTCCACGGAGTAAGGGTAGCCGGGAGGTCTAGATGGAGTTGGGAGAATGTCCTCATGCTCCCGATCTGCGTGGCAAGAGGCAGCAAACAGTACCCGAACTGCTCCCTGCAAACAAATAACCCTGGCAGAACCACGAAGCTTTCAGGACTCAGAGATATCCCAGGAGAATGCCAACAAAGGTATTTCTTATACTCAGACACACACACTCACACACATACACCCACACACAGTATAATGCTAGGGATTTGTGTCTTTCTTTCTGTGACTCAAATCCTGGGCAATAGGTCTAAATAGGTCTTTTGTGCACTCTGAACAGAACTGGTAAAAAGTGCTTGCCACTTGTTCTCACACTTAGAAATGTTGTTTAAGACTTGAAATGTTCTCAAGGTGATCTGTGGACCCCTCAGGGGTCAAGTATCTCTGTTAGGAATCTCTTTCTAAAGTAGCCCCTAAATGGCATCAATGAAATGAATGGCATTCTCCTCAGACCCATAGTTGTATTCTTTATCAATTCCCCATATTTAACAAAGAGCTCTTAAGGCATACCACTCGCCAGGTAACGGTCTTTATGCCTTTACTATATTAACTTATTTAATCCTTCCAACTCTTCTACCGTGAGCACTGGCACTCGGCTTTTCTTTTTATGATACAAGTGCCTGACTCACACTGATTGCTGATGCATTTACTGCAAAGAAACATCCACCTCAGATTCTCTGGAATAAACACATTTCTGCTGCGGGGCTAGATTAAAAGTGTTTGCAAAAGTGTCTTCTTGACCAATACATATGCAGTATTTGTTTCTTCCTTTGAGACACCAGCTACATAATGCAACTATGCTTTTACTTCATCAGAACTTATAGGAAACCACGTTTCATTCAGTGTTTTTACAAAACCCATTTTTTCTCTCATTTGGCCCCTACCTGCCTTTTATACTATGATGTCTGCAAACTGTTCATCTAGGATGTCTTTCAAAACATCGGAAACTTCAGGATTACTACCCAGCCTGCACAGGCACAAAGATTGTTTCCAGGAATTTCAGAAAATTACTTTTGAGGGCTGGAGTAATAGCACAGCGTGTAGGGCGTTTGCCTTGCACGCGGCCAACCCAGGTTCGAATCCCAGCATCCCATATGGTCCCCTGAGCACCGCCAGGGGTGATTCCTGAGTGCATGAGCCAGGAATGACCCCTGTGCATCGCCAGGTGTGACCCAAAAAGCAAAAAAAATTATTTTCGAATCAGATAGATTTTCTTTTCTTCCCAATTCCGTTGCTCTGGTTCATGAGAAGATTCACTATCACTGCTCAGTAGGCATCTTGTGCTTCTTTGACCTCTTGGTATTGCATCACTATCATTCTCTATTTCATAATCATCTTCAGTATCTTTGTAATTCACTGTTATCAGCAACAATAGAACCACGAGAAAGTTCTTCATCAAATTGCTCAAAGTTACTCTCATTAAAAGTTCATAATCAAAAAAAAAAACTTAGCAAAAGGCATACAAACCAACCTTGGAACCCAGAGGCTTTTGGCAGAAATGCATCTTGACTGAGCATTAAACTATGGTGCCGTGCCACCCTGGGTGGGGAAAGGTGTTTGTTCCTTCGGCCTTTTCCTTCTGGCAGCACAGTGGTCGCCACCTTTTCAGAGCCTATTGGACAACCAGGTATGAGACTGCAGTGACAAGACTGGCACCTCATGAAATGGGGAGTGGAACCAGCCTCTCTCCTCACCCTGAAGAGGCCCTGAGTCACTGCCCACGAATGGCTCCTCTGGCTTCTGAACGGCCATGATCCCTGAGGCACACAAACGAATCCAGGAACCCAGAAGCTTTTGGCAGAAATCCCTCCAGACTTATTGCTAAAATACCAGATATCCCAAAGTGGCCGTGTGACATCATATGCTCTTCATAACCAATAATAGAAAACAAATGATCTAATGATGCCTTTTTGGGCATCATTGATTGTTGGGGAAAATTACAAATAATAATGGTGGATCTTTTGTCGAAATATTGAATGTGATCAAAGTGGAGAGTAAAGTGAAAATCATCTGCCGCACAGGCACGGGGAGGGGTGGGATGGGGGTATTCTGGGATTGTTGGTGGTGAAAACTGTGCACTGGTGAAGGGATGGGTGTTTGAGCATTGTATGACCAAGACCTAAACTGGAGAGCTTTGTAACTGTTCTCACGGTGATTCAACTTTTTTTTTAAAAAAAGGAGCAGATTCATGGATAGGGAGAATCAATATTGTCAAAATGACAATACTCCCCAAAGCATTATACAGATTCAATGCGATCCCTATAAGGATACCCATGGCATTCTTCAAAGAAACGGATCAAGCAATCCTAAAATTCATATGGAACAACAAACGTCCAAGCATAGCTAAAACAATTCTTGGGAAAAAGACGATGGGAGGCATTACCCTCCCCAACCTCAAACTTTACTACAAAGCAGTAACAATTAAAACAGCATGGTACTGGAACAAAGGGAGAGCCGTAGACCAATGGAACAGGGTGGAATATCCCTATACACAACCTCAAATGTATGACCATCTAATCTTCGATAAGGGAGCAAGAGATGTGAAGTGGAGCAAGGAAAGTCTATTTAACAAATGGTGCTGGCACAACTGGACAACCACATGTAAAAAAAATGGGCTTAGACCTTGACCTGACACCATGCACAAAAGTCAGATCAAAATGGATTAAAGCCCTCAACATTAGACCACAAACCATAAAGTACATTGAAGACAAGGTCGGCAAAACCCTCCACGATATTGAAGATAAAGGTATCTTCAAAGGTGACACAGAACTAAGCAATCTAGTAAAAACAGAGATCAACAAATGGGACTACATTAAACTAAAAAGCTTCTGCACCACAAAAGATACAGTGACCAGAATACAAAGACTATCCACAGAATGGGAAAGGATATTTACACAATACCCATCCGATAAGGGGTTGATATCAATGGTATATAAAGCACTGGTTGAACTCTACAAGAAGAAAACATCCAACCCCATCAAAAAATGGGGCGAAGAAATGAACAGAAACTTTACCAAGGAAGAAATACGAATGGCCAAAAGGCCCATGAAAAAGTGCTCTACATCACTAATCATCAGAGAGATGCAGATCAAAACAACCATGAGATACCACCTCACACCACAGAGACTAGCACACATCCAAAAGAACAAAAGCAACCGCTGTTGGAGAGGATGTGGGGAGAAAGGGACCCCTCTACACTGCTGGTGGGAATGCCGACAGGTTCAGCCCTTCTGGAAAACAATATGGACGATTCTCAAAAAATTAGATATTGAGCTCCCATTTGACCCAGCAATACCACTGCTGGGAATATATCCCAGAGAAGCAAAAAAGTATAATCGAAACGACATCTGCACATGTATGTTCATCGCAGCACTGTTTACAATAACCAGAATCTGGAAAAATCCCGAATGCCCTAGAACGGATGACTGGTTGAGGAAACTTTGGTACATCTATACAATGGAATACTATGCAGCTGTAAGAAAAAAAGCAGGTCATGAATTTTGTATTTAAGTGGATCGGCATGAAACGTTTCATGCTGAGTGAAATGAGTCAGAAAGAGAGAGACAGACATAGAAAGATTGCACTCATCTAGGGTATATAGAATAACAGAGTGGGAGACTAACACCCAAGAATTGTAGAAATAAGTACCAGGAGGTTGACTCCATGGATTGGAGGCTGGCCTCACATTCTGGGGAAAGGGCAACTCAGAGAAGGGATCACCAACTATAATGTAGTCGAAGGCCATATGGGGGAAGGGAGTTGCGGGCTGAATGAGGGCTAGAGACTGAGCACAGTGGCCACTCAACACCTTTATTGCAAACCACAACACCTAAGTAGAGAGAGAGAACAGAAGGGAATGCCCTGCCACAGTGGCAGGGTGGGGTGGGGGGAGATGGGATTGGGGAGGGTGGGAGGGATGTTGGGTTTACTGGTGGTGGAGAATGGGCACTGGTGAAGGGATGGGTTCCCGAACTTTGTATGAGGGAAGCATAAGCACAAAAGTGTATAAATCTGTAAATGTGCCCTCACAGTGATTCACTAGTTAAAAATAAATAAATAAATTTAAAAAAATAAAAAAGGAGCAGATTAAATCTGGTGTGTGCTGTGCCAAGAAATCCTTGTGGTCTCAACATCCTATCCAAGACTAACATCCTAGCTATTCGCAAGCAGTAGGACAATAAAACACAAGACTTCACAGAAGGATTGAAGGAAACATCTCAGTAGGAGACCAGGTTCTACAAACGGCAAGTAAAAAGGCAACCACTATTAACTGAGCCTATCCACAATCCTTTTTTGCAACAAAAGGAAACAGGGATACTCATCTTCAAGGGCCCTCTTTCATACCACCACAACAACATGAAGAAACAGCGAAAATCCCCATTGCAAGCAGAGGACGATCAAAGGAGTCCGGAAACCTCAATGGGCGCTTCCTACAAACTTGACCTCTCTGATAAAGAATTCAGAGTTGAAATCCTCAACATGTTCAATGAACTCAATGCAAAGACGGACAACTTCAAGAAACTGGCAGAAACAATACAACAGACAGCCGACAAAATACAGGAAGAAATGAGAGCAGAAATAAAAAACCTTCAAAAAGAAATGAAGGATTCGTTACATGAAATAAAAAACTCTCTGGATGCCCTCAACAATAGGATGACTGCAGCCGAAGACAGAATCAGTATGCTTGAAGATGAGCTGCAGGAAGCCTACAGGCAACAACAAACCATGGCAAGAGACCTCAAAATAGCTCTAGCCAGAATCAGAGTCCTAGGGGATGATTTCAAGAGGAACAACATTAGAATCATTGGACTACCAGAACCACAGGGAACCAACCCAAACGAAAAAGACACAGTCAAACAAATCATTGCGGAAAACTTCCCACAGCTGGACAATGCGGGCATCCAGATTCAAGGCGTCCCAAGGGTGCCAGCTAAAAGAGATCCTAACAGAAAAACCCCAAGACATATCATAGTTACAATGATGGACATCATCCAGAGAGACACAATACTGCAAGCAGCAAGGTCCAAGAAGGAAATTGCATACAAAGGAGCACCCCTTAGACTCACAGCAGATCTATCAGAGGAAACCCTCCAAGGTTGAAGGCAATGGTGGGATACAGTGAAAAAACTCAATGAAATCAACGCTTCACCAAGAATACTTTATCCGGCTAAACTCTCATTCAAACTAGAAGGAATCATACACTACTTTGGGGATAAACAACAGGTCAGGAACTTCATAGACTCAAAACCAAACCTAAAAGAAGCACTAATGGGGCTATTGTAAGACAAGAACAACCCCTACAAGCACAACAAACCCTTGCACAAAGATGATTCAAAATCCCATAACAATAATCTCCCTTAATGTCAATGGTCTGAATTCACCAATTAAGAGACACAGACTGGCAAAATGGATTCAAAGACTGAACCCAACATTCTGCTGCCTGCAAGAAACACATCTGAATAGCCAGAACAAATACAGACTCAAAGTCAAAGGATGGAAAACAATCCTGCAAGCAAACAACTCCCTCAAGAAAGCTGGGGTGGCTTTACTAGTATCGAAAAACATAGACTACAAGTTGAAAAAGATTAGAAGGGATAGCGAAGGCAACTTTTTATTAATCACGGGATGTGTACATCAGGAAGAAATCACACTCCTAAATGTCTACGCACCCAATGAGGGACCAGCTAAATACCTACAACAGCTGCTAAGAGACCTTGAGAAGGACATCTTGAGCAACACAATAGTAGTTGGAGACTTCAACACCGCACTGTCTCCTCTGGACAGATCAACAAGATTAAAACTCACCAAGAAAATACTGGCTTTGAAGGAAGAAATAGAAGAGAGAGGGCTAATAGATCTATACAGGGCTTTATATCCCCCAAAAAAGGAATACACATTCTTCTCCAGTGCACATGGAACATTTTCCAGAATAGACCATGCACTGGGCCACACAGCATACCTCAACAGAATCAACAAGATAGACATTGTACCAGCTATCTTTTCAGACCATGATACACTGAAGATAAAACTTAATCGTGGACAGATGCAGAAAACCAAATCAAACACCTGGAAATTAAATAGCTCGATATTGAACAATGAGTGGGTCAGGAAGGAAATCAAAGAAGAAATCGAAAGTTACCTAGAAACAAATGAGAATGAAGACACGAGCTACCAGAACCTGTGGGGCACAGCTAAAGCCGTTTTAAGGGGAAAATTTATAGCTCTGCAAGCATATCTCAGGAAGGAAGAAAGGGCCCACATAAATAACTTGACTTCACAGCTCAAGACCTTAGAAAAGGACCAACAAAAGGAGCCCAAACCAGGCAGGAGGAAAGAGATAATAAAACTTAGAGCAGAAATTAACGACATGGAAACCCAAAAGACAATCCGAAAGATCAATGAAACCAAGAGCTGGTTCTTCAAGAAAATAAACAAGATTGATAAACCACTAGCAAGACTCACAAAGAAAGAGAGAGAGAGAACCCTTATAAGCCGAATCATAAATGAAAAGGGGGACATCACAACAGAAACCAGTGAAATTCAAAAGATCATCAGAGACTACTTTGAAAATCTCTATGCCGCGAAACAAGAGAACCTAGAAGAAATGGATAAATTCCTCGACTCCTATAATCTCCCAAGGCTGAACCAAGAAGACCGGGAGTACCTGAATAGTCCAATTAACATCAAGGAAATTGAAATGGTAATCAAAAATCTTCCCAAAAACAAAAACCCAGGTCCAGACAGATTCACTAGCGAGTTCTTCCAAACATTTAAAGATGACCTTTTGCCAGTCCTTCTCAAGCTTTTCCAGGAAATTGAAGAAACAGGAACCCTCCCAAACAGTTTCTATGAGGCTCATATCTCCCTAATACCAAAAGCAAACAAAGACACCACAAAAAAGAGAACTACAGGCCAATATCCCTGATAAACACAGATGCGAAGATTCTCAACAAAATATTAGCAAATAGAATTCAACAACTCATCACAAAGATCATACACCACGACCAAGTGGGATTCATCCCAGGGATGCAAGGATGGTTTAACATCCTGAAATCAATCAACATAATCCATCATATCAACAAAAGAAAAGAATCATATAATCATATCAATAGATGCAGAGAAAACATTTGACAAGATCCAGCATCCGTTTATGATGAAAACACTCGCCAAAATGGGTATAGAAGGGACCTTCCTCAATATAATCAAAGCCATTTATCACAAGCCTATGGCAAGCATTGTCCTCAATGGGGAAAAACTAAGAGCCTTCCCTCTGAGAACAGGGACGAGATAAGTATGCCCACTCTCTCCACTTCTCTTCAATATAGTACTGGAAGTACTTGCAATAGCGATTAGGTAAGAAAAAGATATTAAGGGCATTCAGGTAGGAAAGGAAGAAATCAAGCTCTGACTATTCGCAGCTGATATGATACTATACCTAGAGAACCCTAAAACCTCTACCAAGAAACTCCTAGAAACAATAGACTCGTATAGTAAAGTTGCAGGCTATAGAATCAATACCCAAAAGTCCTTGGCTTTCATATATGCAAATAATGAGAGAGAAGAAAGTGACCTGAGAAAAGCAATCCCTTTCACAATTGCGCCTCAAAAAATCAAGTATCTCGGAATCAGCTTAACAAAGGAGGTAAAGGACTTGTACAATGAAAACTATAAAACACTACTTCAGGAAATAAAAGAGGACACGAGGAAATGGAAAGACATCCCCTGCTCATGGATTGGAAGAATTAATATTGTCAAAATGGCAATTCTCCCCAAAGCATTGTACAAATTCAATGCAATCCCTATAGGGATACCCTTGACATTCTTCAAAGAAATGGAGCAAGCGCTCCTGAAATTCATATGGAACAATAATCCCCCACGAATAGCTAAAGCAATCCTTGGGAAAAAGAAAATGGGAGGAATCAACCTCCCCAACTTCCAACTCTACTACAAAGCGGTAGTCATTAAAACAGCTTGGTACTGGAACAAAAGCAGAGCTGCAGACCAATGGAACAGGGTTGAATACTCTGACATACACCCCCAAATATATGATCATCTAATATTTGATAAGGGAGCAAGAAATGTGATGTGGAGCAAGGAAAGCATGTTTAACAAATTGTGCTGGCAAAACTGGATGGCTAAATGCAAAAAAATGGGCTTAGACCTCCATCTATCACCATGTACAAAAATCAGATCAAAATGGATTAAAGACCTCAACATCAGACCAAAATCCCTAAGGAACATTGAAGATAAGGTCGGCAAAACCCTCCACGACATTGAAGCCAAAGGTATCTTCAAAGCTGACACGCCACTGGCCAAGCAAGTGAAAACAAAGATAAATAAATGGGACTATCTCAAACTAAGAAGCTTCTGCAACTCAAAAGAAACAGTGACCAAAATTTGTATTTTGGTCAATCACAGAATGGGAAAGGATATTTCTGCAGTACCCATCTGATAAAGGGTTGATAACAAGGATATACAATGCACTGGTTGAACTCCACAAGAAGAAAACTGCCAACCCAATCAAAAAATGGGGTGATGAAATGAACAGAAAGTTTTCCAAAGAAGAAATCCGAATGGCTGAGAGGCACATGAGAAAATGTTCAACATCACTAATCATCAGGGAGATGCAGATCAAAACAACAATGAGATATCATCTCACACCACAGAGACTGGGCCACAGCCCAAAAAACAAAAGCAACTGGTGTTGGCGTAGATGTGGGGAGAAAGGGACCCTCCTTCACTGCTGGTGGGAATGCCGACTGGTTCAGCCCTTTTGGAAAACAATATGGACGATTCTCAAAAAGTTAGAAATTGAGCTTCTATTTGACCCAGCAATACCACTCCTGGGAATATTTCCCGGAGAGGCAAAAAGGTATAGTAGAGATGACATCTGCATTTCCATGTTCATTGCTGCTCTGTTTACAATAGCCACAATATGGAAAAAACCAGAGTGCCCGAAAACAGATGATTGGCTAAAGAAACTGGTATATTTACACAATGGAATACTATGTAGCTGTCAGAAAACATGAAACCATGAAATTTGCATATAAGTGCATCAACATGGAAAGTATCATGCTGAGTGAAATGAGTCAGAAAGAAAGAGACAGATATAGAAAGATGGCACTCATATGTGGAATATAAAGTAGCTGAGAGGTACAAGCTTATAATGTTGCGATTCCTGGCAGACATTTCTCTGGACTTAGTTACTAAAATACTAAAATACAGAAATCCAAAACTATGCTGCTGCTAGTGCGGCCTCCTGACCTCATATCTCTTCATTCTCAGCAATGGAAAACAAATTCCCAAATGCTTTTTTTCAGCAGATTGACTTTAGGGGGGAGAAACTCCAAATCAATAATAGTGAATTTTTTTGTTGAAATATTGAATGTAATCAAAGTAAAGTGAAAGTAAAGTTAAATTTACCAGTTACACATGCGGGGTGGGGGGCTGGAGAGGTGGGGGGAAGGGGGGAGGTATATCGTGATTCTTGGTGGTAGAATATGTGCACTGGTGAAGGGATGGGTGTTTGAGCATTGTATAACTGAAAATTAAACCTGAAAGCTTTGTAACTTTCCACATGGTGAATCAATAAAAGAATTTTAAAAAAAGAAATCCTTGTGGTATTTCCTTTCATTCTAATACTAAAATTTATGTCCACGAATGAAGATTAGATGTGCCAGTGAAACATGCAATCCATATGAGGGTGTGATTGGTTTCATACCTGTCATGTTCTTGTAACTTGATTTCTACATGCTATGATGAACCTGAGGTGGTGTTGCTAGGGATATTAGTAGCTGCTGTAGTGTGAAGTGAAACGCCTGCTTCTTTCCTTGTTGTATCCTCTATGGCAAATAGAGAAATACAGCTTTGTTTGAGTCAATAAAAAGCAAAAGAACTTAGCACTTTTGTAAAATGTATTCCTTCTCTCCGATATTTGGGGGCAGTGTATCACTAACAAGAACTAATTGTTTCTTCTGTTGTGATGGATGCTGAGTATTCTAAAACGAACAAGAATGGCTCTTCTGCTTCCAGTGTTTGGAGAACTGCAGTCATGGTGCAGATATGGCTGAGTCCAAGAGCCAGACCACGCACAACCAGTCTCAAGGATGGCACAGAAATGGTATGAAGAAACCTCCATCACAGAGATACGAGTCTCTTCAGGGGGTGGACCCCAAATTCCTAAGGAACATGCACTTGCCAAGAAGCACAACAAGAAGGACCTGAAAAAAATGCAGTGCTAAGGCCACGAGTGCCCGGGCTGAGGTGTCAGGGCCCTTGCAAAACCCAAGCAGGCCAGGACCATTATTGCAGAAAAGAACAGTTGTGAGCTCAGTTGACTTATGGATATTGCTCACCCCAGGCTTGGGAAAATGCTCGCACCTGCATTGCCAAGTCTCTCACGCACTTCTGGCCGAAAACCAAGGTTGGAACCAAGGATCCAGCCGAGGCTAAAGCCAAGGCCTGAAGTAAGATGGTGGCTGCAGCTCCAGCACCAGCTCCAGCTCCCAAAGGTGCTCAGGCCCCCGCCCAGGCTCCCTCAGAGGCTCCTGTCTGCCAGTGTTAGCATGGAAGGACAGGTGTGACTTCCAAGCTATGTCCAGCATGGTTCGCCCGTATTATCTGTACAGATAAACCTTAGAGGAGGAAAAAAATGAACAAGGATGAGCATGGGAAGAGTTGTGTCAACTAACTCATCAGACTTCTCATCTTACACTTGGGCAAAACAGATGCTGATGGCTTAAGAGCTGATTCCCCTGCTTACTGGGGCCCTGGAAGCTGTCTCAGAGGGTGGCACTTCCTCCCTGCAGAGTGGGGTCCCCGGCTCCACTTGGGAGTGACCTCTGGGCTCCAGAGGGTTGTTGGGAAACCCCCTCCCCCAAATTATTTATTAAAAACTGATGACTAGTTGGGTTACTCAAATTTCTCATTCTTACACTTAAACTTTCCAATTTTAATTTCAACTCACGAACGAAGAGTACTCCTGGAAGAACCCTAAGCTTAGTGCCTCCCCCCCCACTTCACCCTTGGATAAAAGCAGACTCCAAGGGTCTCTCCTTTCAGTTCTTCTCTCCTCCCTCCTCCTCCTGTTATGCTTCTCACCATGTGGCCCCAGGAGTGCTGTATAATTTTCCAGATTCTGAGAGTTATAAATGTCTATTTTTTCCCTAATGGCTATTGTTATAAGGGCACCTCACGGTCATAATAAGAAGTACAAGGGTGAGCACAAATTCATAACAATGGATATTGATAGGCCCAAACCATCACAAAATATCTATCCTCAAGAAAAAATGGTTCTATTCATTCATAACCTCCTTTTGACAGCTGATACCATCAAGGCACCACAGCTGTGGGCCGCTTGTGGAGATCATGTAATGGAAACCCATTTGTCCACTTCCAGGGACACTTCACCATCACTCCATGGTGTCACTGTAGTGTCTGGTGTCTGTTACTTTAGATACCCAGGAGCATCCGGAAAGCATTTCTCTTAACTAATAGAAAATGGAGCTTCTTTGTTTTTTTGGTTTTGGGGTTTTTTTTGGTTTTTTTTTTTTTTTTTGCTTTTTAGGTCACACCCGGCAATGCACAGGGGTTTACTCAGGAATTACTCCTGGCGGTGTTCATGGGACCATATGGGATGCTGGGAATCAAACCCGGGTTGGCCGCGTGCAAGACAAATGCCCTCCCCGCTATGCTATTGCTCCAGGCCCCCCTTTTTTGTTTGTTTCTTTGAAAACGAAGCTTCTTAAGCCATTGCCACTCCCAACTCCTTCTGCCTGATACTTGTTTATGTCAAGTATGCCAAGTACTTGCAATAGCGATTAGGCAAGAAAAAGATATTAAGGGCATTCAGGTAGGAAAGGAAGAAATCAAGCTCTCACTATTCGCTGATGATATGGTATTATACTTAGAGAACCCTAAGAAACTCCTAGAAACAATAGACTCGTATAGTGAAGTTGCAGGCTATAAAATCAATACCCAAAAGTCCATGGCTTTCTTATATGCAAATAATGAGAGAGAAGAAAGCAACATGATAAAAGCAATCCCGTTCACAATTGTACCTCAAAAAATCAAGTACCTCGGAATCAGCTTAACTAAGGAGGTAAAGGACTTCTACAATGAAAACTATAAAACGCTACTTCAGGAAATAAAAGAAGACAAGAGGAAATGGAAAGACATCCCCTGCTCATGGATTGGAAGAATTAATATTGTCAAAATGGCAATTCTCCCCAAAGCATTGTACAAATTCAATGCAATCCCTATAGGGATACCCCTGTCACTCTTCAAAGAAATGGAGCAAGTGCTCCTGAAATTATATGGAACAATAAGCCCCCACGAATAGCTAAAGCAATTCTTGGGAAAAAGAAAATGGGAGGAATCAACCTCCCCAACTTCCAACTCTACTACAAAGCGGTAGTCATTAAAACAGCTTGGTACTGGAACAAAGGCAGAGCTGCAGACCAATGGAACAGGATTTAATACTCTGACACTCCCCCCAAATATATGACCATCTAATCTTTGATAAGGGAGCAAGAAATGTGATGTGGAGCAAGGAAAGCATGTTTAACAAATTGTGCTGGCAAAACTGGACAGCTACATGCAAAAAAGTGGGCTTAGACCTCCACCTATCACCATGTACAAAAGTCAGATCAAAATGGATTAAACACCTCAACGTTAGACCAGAATCCCTAAGGTACACTGAAAACAAGGTCGGCTAAACCGTCCACGACATTGAAGACGCTGGTATCTTCAAAGTTGACACACCACTGGCCAAGCAAGTGAAAACAGAGATAAATAAATGGGACTATCTCAAACTAAGAAGCTTCTGTACCTCAAGAGAAACAGTGACCAAAGTACAAAGACAATATACAGAATGGGAAAGGATATTTATGCAGTGCCCATCCGATAAAGGGTTGATATCAAGGATATACAATGCACTGGTTGAACTCCACAAGAAGAAAACTGCCAACCCAATCAAAAAATGGGGTGATGAAATGAACAGAAAGTTTCCCAAAGAAGAAATCTGAATGGTTGAGAGGCACATGAGAAAATGTTCAACATCACTAATTATCAGGGAGATGCAGATCAAAACAACAATGAGATATCATCTCACACCACAGAGACTGGACCACAGCCCCAAAAACAAAAACAACCGGTGTTGGCGTGGATGTGGGGAGAAAAGGACTCTCCTTCACTGCTGGTGGGAATGCCTATTGGTTCAGCCCTTTTGGAAAACAATATGGACGATTCTCAAAAAATTAGAAATTGAGCTTCTATTTGGCCCAGCAATACCACTCCTGGGAATATATCCCAGAGAGGCAAAAAGGTATAGTAGAGATGACATCTGCATTTCTGTGTTCATTGCAGCACTGTTTACAATAACCAGAATCTGGAAAAAACCAGAGCGCCCCAAACCAGATGACTGGTTAAAGAAACTCTGGTACATATACACAATGGAATACTATGTAGCTCTCAGAAAACATGAAGTCATGAAATTTGCATATAAATGGATCAACATGGAAAGTATCATGTTGAGTGAAATGAGTCAGAAAGAAAGAGACAGACATAGAAAGATTGCACTCATATGTGGAATATAATATAACTGAGAAGTACAAGTTTGCAGTGATGCAATTTCTGGCAGATATTTCTCTGGACTTAGTTACTAAAATACTAAAATACAGAAACCCAAAACCGTGAGGCCGCTAGAGCGGTCACTCGACCTCATATCTCTTCATTCTCAGCAATGGAAAACAAATTATCAAATGCTTCCTTTTCAGCAGGTCTGATTTTATGGGGAGAAACTCCAAACAATAATAGTGAGTTTTGTTAAAATATTGAATGTACTCAAAGTAAAGTGAAAGTAAAGTGAAATTTATCAGTTACACAGGCGGGGGAGCGGGTAAGCTAGGGGTGGGGGGTGGGGTGGAGCTATACTATGATTCTTGGTGGTGGAATATGTGCACTGGTGAAGGGATGGGTGTTAGCATTGTATAACTGAGACTTAAACCTGAAAACTTTTTAACTTTCCACATGGTGACTCAATTAAAAAAAACTAATATAAAATGGAGCTTCTTTGTTTTTTTGTTTGTTTGTTTGTTTGTTTGTTTTTTCTTTTTAGGTCACACCCAGCAATGCACAAGGGTTTACTCAGGAATTACTCCTGGCGGTGCTCAGGGGACCATATGGGATGCTGGGAATCGAACCCAGGTTGGCCACGTGCAAGACAAATGCCCTACCCGCTGTGCTATTGCTCCAGCACCCCGTTTTTTTTGTTTGTTTGTTTCTTTGAAAACGAAGCTTCTTAAGCCTTTGCCACTCCCAACTCCTTCTGACTGAGACTTGATTATGCAATCCCAGGTATTCAAATATTTGGTGGCAGTAGATCACAAATTGATTTTAAAATATTTTTCAAACACTTTTTAGGAGCGCACAGTTACCATGTGGTACTGTGACCCACAGCAAGGGTTAGAAGCTAGGATCTAGATCAACAGCCCTGAAGCCGTGGCGCCGAAGGCTTTCACCTTAGCCTGACTGGCTCACTGACTCGAGATTCAATGACTCCATTTGGAAACAGCTGTGAACCTTTAGGGCCTGTGTGTGTACATGACTTAATGAACAAAGATTTTCCCTTATAACATATTTCACAAAGATGATTTTACATCCATGGACAAACTTGCACTACAATTTAAGGGAAAGACCCGCAAGTGACAATGAGGCCATGTGTGTTTCTGGAAAGGCCGCAACAACGGCTTGGGCAGTGGAGATTCCCAAGTGCAAGTGTTGCTTCTTGACAATTACCAAACCACCTCTGGTTGGATTATTTGGGGGACCCTAGAACATTTTTCAGTAGCAGGCAGGGAAGCATATCATTTTGCTGGCGCTGCTGGAAGAATTGTACTGGACAGCTAAAACGACCAGGGGGCATTTCACAAGAAGATAATAGAGGAGTGCGAAAGCAGGGCATCATTTCAATAAGAACAATGGCAGATAAGTAAAGACACGCATGGGAAAGTCCTGGATGCTAGACTTGCAAGATCAAGACAAGGCCATGGGTGATTCTGTCTGAGAGCTGGGGGGGGGGGAGATCTATTTCGAGCCTTTCTCCGGTTTGCTGATGGGCTTCTCACCCAGTGTCTCAGCATCTTCTTTCTTTGTATGTCTGCGTCCATTTCCCCCTTTTCGAAGGACACTGATTTTCATTAGGACTCTCTTGATAAGCTCTTTTGAATGCATAAAAGACAAATACAGTGACCTTTGTGTTTTGGGTATTAGGATGTCCACACGTCTTTTAAGGGAACACAGTTCGAATCTCACAAGGGACAGTCATTTTTAAAAGTCGTGGAAGGCTAGAATTTTTTTTTTTTTGCTTTTTGGGTCACACCCGGCGATGCACAGGGGTTACTCCTGGCTCTGAACTCAGGAATTACCCCTGGCGGTGCTCAGGGAACCATATGGGATGCTTGGAATCGAACCCAGGTCGGCCACGTGCAAGGCAAACGCCCTACCCGCTGTGCTATCACTCCAGCCCTGGAAGACTAGAATTTTGTATCTGGTAATGGATTCTTGCTGCGGGCTCAACGAAGTTAGCACATGTGTAAACCTAATCATGAATGGAGGATTGTACCAGCACAGCAAAGGGCATGAAGAAACCAAAGTTATGTCTCTGCCCTTCTCTGGAGTGCTGTGCAGAGGAATTAGGTACTCTGCCAGGCCGTCCAAGGCAGAAACAATTGCCCCTGCATGCACTCAGCAAAGCAAACAGGTCGCTTTATTCTTCTAATTAGACGTCATCAGGTCTATATCCAAACAGACCGTCGTTCCTCGGTGTCCAGAACTGGTAACTTTTTGAGGGTTGCCAACCTGCTTGGAGTGTGTCTCTGCCCTGGCATCATGGTTTTATGGCTGTCACTCCAACTCTCGCAGCAAAAGAAGGGCTGGACTCTGCCCAAGGCCCATGACGGCCTCTTGGTCCTGGCCCGCCATCTAGTGGCTAGGAGCAGCATCTGCAAGGCTGTCGTGGTCGAACTGGGCTGGAAGAGGCTACCCACTCACTCCCCTCTATCCCCCGCCCACCGCCCACCCCCCACTCACCCCCACTGCCGCATGCCCTCTCAAACCAAAGTTTTCAGGAGAAATGGAGCTCTGTCTGACTTCAGGATCTCTCACAGATGTGAGACTGGAAGATTCACAGCCAGGCAACAGCAAAGGGCCACAGGAAGAGCGAACTAATCCACACAGTTGTGTCGGAGGAAAGGGGCAGGGGGTTGAGACGAAGGGGCGCTGGGTGGGCGTCCTTGGGCGATGGAAGGGATACCCTGGGGATGGGGATGGTGTTGGAATTACGTGCATGAGAAACCATCATTGACAGTATTGTAAGCTGCAGAACCTCAGCCAAGAAAGTAATAATATATATATTTGTGGTTTTTTGTTTTGGGCCACACACCGGTGGTTCTCAGGGGTTCCTCTTGACTCTGCACTCATGGAGCTCTCCAGCGGGATCAGGAGATGGAATTGTGGGGATGTGGGATTGTGGGGATGGAACCTGGGTTGACTATACCCAGGGTAACACACACAGGCTGGAACAGCCCAGGTTCAAGACAAAGGAGAGCAGGATGAGAGGGGGCCGGGGGGAGGGGGCTGGCTGGGCATCTGGTGGAAGCACTAACATTCGTCCTCATTGTGCCCATTTCCCAGAAGCCAGAACTGAAGCACAGGCTGTTCTGTCTTGTCTCCCAAGACCTGGCTGCTTCAGAGATAGGGTGCACCGCTGTGTGAGGAGGAGGGCACGGCTAGGAGGACATGAGGCCAAGCCCGACTGGAGCGGAGTGGGATGCGCTTTCAGAAGCAAAGAGGGGAGGGCTGCCTCAGGGAGAGCGCGCTGCGGGGGGACTTGGCAGCACTCCAGGTGCTCAGAGCAAAGAGGAGAAAGGAAAGGAAAATGGCCATTAAACTCAGCAATCAGGCAGGAAAGGAGGGGGGCAGGTGGCAGCTAAGGGGGGCTCCAGAGAGCGCTTAGCAGAAGCGGACTCGACTAATTCAAAGCTGCTGTTTTTTAGGGTTTTGAGTCATCACACTTGTGTAACATGTCACACCACACATGACATGCTAGGATGGCACCTGCTTCACACTTATGATCAGTGCACACTGGTTTCTTGACTCCAGCAGAAGGTGCCACCCCAGAGACTTCTGGAATAGAATACAGGGAGCTGGGCAGGTCACGAGGCACCAGGAGGCATGTCCCCATGGCAATGGGAGGGGAACAAAGGAGGGGCTCCCTGCTGCCTGAGTGGCTAAGTGCAAAGACTGTCCACCTAACGAAGCCCCAAGGTTGGGCTAGTCCCCGGGCCGGACAGCTTGAGGCTTACACTAGAAGTGCAGCAAACGTGCACCCAGGAAAGAAGAAACAGTTAAGTGTCATTTAGCTGTAGTGGACAATGTAGGCAAAATGGGCCTGGAGCCATAGCCCAGCGAGGAGGATTCAATCTCTGGCATCCCATAGGTCCCCCTGAGCCCAGCAAGGAGTGATCCATGAGCACAGAGCCAGGAGTAAGCCCTGAGCATAGCTGGGTGTGGCCCAAAAACAAAACAGAAAGCAGAGACGAAAACAGAGTAGGAAGCGGTCCAGCCTTTCTATCCTAAGGTCATCTTCTGATGGCTTTGCCAACAACCCCGGCCTCTGACTGACTGGCCCAATGTCACTGTCACCTTAACCAATGGCTCAGTGTTGGGAGCAGCCCATGAGACCACTGATGGTTGTGCAGGGGTCCCTAAAGTGCGGACAGTCCTTGCCGGCTTGTTTATTCTCTGTGGCAGGTGCCAACCTCTCTGGCTTGACTGTGATAAACGGCCACAGATAAGTATGGAGTGGAATGTCCCTGGCTGTTTTCTCTGGAGGGACGAGTGCAAAGCACGCAGTGATCCAAGGGTGATATGCTCCGATGTCTCTCAGGAGGCAACAATTGATGTGCATTTCTGTCCATCCGTGCCCAGTGGGCCGCCCCGTCCAGCAGCTCGTCCAGAAAGGGCAGGGCATGAACTGCCTCCCTCTTTCAGTTGTTCCGTGCCGCTTGCAAGAGTCTGAGTGTGGCCCCACAGCGCCCCTGGCGCTTGCCGAGATGCCAAGAGCCATATGACCTTCCGTTCCTAAGGCATCACGGCCAGCCGGGGCACGACTTCTCTAGCGCCCAGCAGCCGCTACAGAGCAGCCCCTGTGCTGTTTGCTTCCCAACGACACCTGCATGTCTCTAGTCAAGCCATTCGAGGAGTGAGCCCCGTTCTCTGGCCCCCCGCCACTCCATACCGCAATCCATGTTAGCCTCATAAGGCCCACCTGTCGAACTTACCTCAGCCCCTCCCCTGCGCCTCACGCCACGCCCACGCTTCCCCTCTGGGGTCCTCCCTACTTCCTGGAATCTTTCTGCTCTATCCCCACTAGGAATGAGCTCCCCATCCATCACTCAGGCGCACTCAGGAGGGCTGAGTCCCGCTCCCTCTCTCTCCCCATCTCTGAAGATCCCCCTGACCCTCAGGGGCACTGCCTCTGGCTGCCCAAACA
This sequence comes from Sorex araneus, assembly GCF_027595985.1. Classification (NCBI taxonomy): domain Eukaryota; kingdom Metazoa; phylum Chordata; class Mammalia; order Eulipotyphla; family Soricidae; genus Sorex; species Sorex araneus. Next base: position 59,541,033 of record NC_073313.1, on the reverse strand, counting down.
ACTCCTCCACATCTCTTTCCTCTACTTCCAGCTGTTCCACAGGAAGTGGTAAAGACAGCCAGTGACAGGGCTGCCCCCTCCCTTCCACTGCCTGGATCAGCTGGTCAGTGCCACCTGAGGCCACTCCCCACTCTACTGCAGTCCCACATCTGAAAACTGCCGTCCTGACAGAATGTCTGCAAGGGGATCCGGGGTAAGAGGGCACTTGCCACACTCCCTCCCCAAAGACCCTGCAGAGTATTTCAATGGTATTTCAATGATGATGGCACTGGGTTGGAGATTAGGCATTTCCAGGGTGACAGCTGCCAGTCTACACTCCGGTTCTGGCCAGATCCTAGAAGACAGCAATGTGCCTCCGTGACATCCCCCCAGAAATGCTGCAAACTCAACACACTGTCACTGTCATCCCGTTGCTCACCAATTTGCTCAAGCAGGCACCAGTAACGTCTCCATTGTGAGACTTGTTATTGTTTTTGGCATACTGAATACACCACGGGTAGCTTGCCAGGCTCTGCTGTGCGGGTGAGATACTCTTGGTAGCTTGCCGGTCTCTCCGAGAGGGGCGAAGGAATCGAACCTGGGTCTGCCGCGTGCAAGGCAAAGACCCTACCCACAGTGCTATCGCTCCAGCCCCAACTCGACACAGGGGCCAGTAATCAGAAGCGCTCCACAGATGCACATGAACCCCAGGTGTGGTATGTGCCAATCGCACCAAAGCAATGAGGCTGTGAAGAGACATTTTGGGGCGTCGTGCTGTTTTTGTCGGGCCTGAAGTCAGGGCCTCCGTGTCAGCACTGGTTTGAACCCAGATTCTGAGGTTGGCACAACTCTTCCTGTGGTGTCAGGACCCTGGGGCCAGATTCCCCCAACTTCCCTCTGCCCCAGAAGAATTGGAGTCCTGAGAACCCAGCTCTGAAGTGGTCCTGGCCTCTCTTGCTCCCACCCTTTCCTCTAGGACCTAGCTTCTTCAATTGTGGGTGCCATGATCCTTTGTGGGGGGGGGCAAGAAACTGAATGTGGCGGGGAGTGGCAAAAACTTCGACAACAGTAAAAGGTTGTAGCGCGCGCCAACCAAAACTGACTTCTCAATCAACCACCTGGTGGGTCTGAGGGACTCTGGCAGCGCTGGCAAAAAGGGATCGCAAAGGGAAAGCAGTTAAGAAGCTCTTCTCTGAGAGACCCCTCTACAGCAGAACCCCATGGTGGGCCCTCAGCAACATGCTCCCTGTAGGCACTCACCAGAAGACACACGGGAGACCAGGCCAGGTGGAATTCCATTGCCCTCAGCAGCTGGCAGTGCAAAGGGCCAGGTCTCCGCTGAAAGACGTGCTGCTGACCCAGCCCGTGGCTTTGCTCCCAGGGAAGTGGGAAGCCGTCTTTCCGTTGCAGCTGCGGGTGACTGAGGAGTCCATCTTGGACACTTCCCCCTGACAGGGACCTCGACAGGTCTCATCTCTATGACAGGCCCCAGGGAGGCCCAGGAGGGAGCAGCTGCACAGGCCCCTCACCCTCCTCAGCCACACAGCAAAATCCCAAGACAAGGCCAAGCAAAGCACCTGGCCAGAGAGGACGACCCAGTCAGCTGGCACTCTCGCCATTGTTCCCAGGCTGAAATGACTATTCTTTTTCAGCCTTTCACGGTGCCACAACTATTTATAGGGCTTCATTTAGGCTATGGCAACAGGGAAACTCTACTAGTTTATATACCAAGGAGCTCCTAAGCAAGAAATTCATGTAAACAGCGAAGGATTATTTTGTTTTCTGTCCATAGGCCAGTAAAGAGTTCGGATCGCCACAATGCCTTTAACACAATAGTTTAGAATAGCATTTCTCACTGAGAGCCATATGGCCCCCAGTGGGCACCCTGGGATATTCTAAAGGGCCACAGGTGAAAACCAAGTAAATTGGGGGGGTCACTACACAAGACTAGGGGGACACTGATGGCATAGATATAAAAGGGAATCCCATCCACCCCTGGTGGTTTGACCTTTTCGGAAAATAAAACGAACACTTCTCATAAGCCTAGGAATTGATGGGGCCTGAGGGTACAGAGGGTTAGACACTTGCCTTGCAAGTTGCTGAACCTGGTCTGATCCTCAGGACCACCTGTGGCCCCGGAGCACCATGCCAGGAATATGCCTTGAGCACCACCAAATATAGGCCTAAAAAAACCACTGAGCTTCCATATGCGCCAGCAATTCCGTTCCTTGGCATCTATCCCAAGGGTCCAAAAATTTTATTCCAAAAACCCATCTATACCCCTATCTCCATTGCAGCACCTGAGTCCAAGGCCTCTGGCTGGGTTCATGATAGCGCATATTCCTCTTGGACTACTCACCTGATTACAAGATGAAAGTATGCCATTTGCTGCTATGGGGATGCATCTGGAGAGGATTATGCTGAGTGAAGTTAGCCAGAAGAAGGAAGACACAGAATGACCCTTCGCAAATGTAGGACGTAAGAAAATACAGTAAGGGAATAACAAATCACCCAAAGTGATAGAAACTGAGAACTTGTCCACAGAACTGAGCTTACCCAGGAAGCGGGTAAGGTGGGGTGTCTGGTGAGAGGGTACAGTTCTGCATGCATGAAACCCCATCATTAACAGGATTTCAAATCATGGTTCCTCAAATTGAAATAAATGAAAATAACAGGGGCCACATAGTAAGATGGAGAAGGAAGCAGGGCAGGGAGAGAGCTGAGAACGGCTGATACCTACAAGTTTCCCCAGTGGGGTGCTGATGCCTCTGACCAGCCTGAGGGGGACACTGCAACTACTAGGGGGATGGGGCTAGTTTTAGATACAGTTGGGGACACTTTGTGTTCGATCACTTAAAGAAGGGCACTGGGTGATTTTTTTTTTTTCTGAACAGGAGGCAGTAGACCAAGTTAAGTTTGGGCACCTGTGGTTGGAATGATGGTGAATGGGTGGTTTTCAACCTTCTGACAGCTGAAAACCTTCGGTCTCAAAAATGAACCGAGGCTAAAGAACTCATCCTTTGAGAATAAAAGCTCAAAATAAGAAGGAATTTATTTTAAAGACATAACAAAATAGCACAAATACACATCCAAATGCAAGTGAGAGTTTTAGAAAAGAGAAAGCTCAGGTGTCAATCAAACGAGATCCATCAGAAACAGCCCTGCCTGGGGCACGTGGGCACACATGTGCTTGTCCCAGAACCCTTCTGTGGCTGGCCACAAGTGGAATGCATGGAGGAGGGGAGCACGACCAGCAGGGAAGTATAAGCTCTGAGGCCCTTTCCTCCTCTCAACTGTGCTCTGCTAATGTGCCTTAGAGAACTGAAGTGGTCAGAGCCTCTGACAGAGAACTAACTAAGCAAACGTTCCGCGGTGGCTCCAGTTAGCCAGGGAGGTCAGAGGTGAGCTTGTGTTGTGGAGCCATTTCACGCAGGGCAGGCTTGAAGCTAAAGGTGTGTGTGCTTGCAGTGGAGACGAACAGACTGGTCTCAGTAAAGGCTGGTCTTCTTCATGATGCGCAGAAACTCCTGCTCACTCACCTCTCCATCTCCATCTCGATCAGCTTCATCAATCATTTCCTGCACGACAGGAAGAGTCCAGGTCAGACGAATTCATAAGCGAAATGAAAATGTGGTTGCTCACTAAGTTTTGATCATGGTCTGTGAAATCAAGAAGGTTTGTGGGCTGGAGCAATAGCACAGCGGGTAGGGTGTTTGCCTTGCACGCGGCCAACCCAAGTTTGATTCCCAGCATCCCATATGGTCCTCTGAGCACCGCCAGGGGTAATTCCTGAAAGCAGGGCCAGGAGTGACCCGTATGCATTGCCAGATGTGACCCAAAAAGCAAAAAAAAAATAAAAGAAGTTTTGTGAATCTGCCCCATCTCGTCCCCTCCAAATGGAGACAGAGATTAGAGGCAAGGAAGCAAAAAGAGCATCTGGAAAGAGAATCTGGAAGGGAGGAACTTCCTTTGCACACGGCTAGCGACCACGGTTCTGACACCATTTCATAGGTAGTTCCCAGAGCCCTGCTGTGTGCAGCCGAAGCCATCACCTGACAAAAACCAAAGCGGACTGGCCTGAGGGGTATAGCCAGGAGGATGTGACAATTCTGCTCTTCAAGCAGCCACTCTTCTGCACTTTTAAGCTTAAATTGGATCAAGACAATCTTACAAACACTTTTCTACTAACAAGAAGCCCAGATCCCCAGCTGGACAAAACTGGTCAGTAGAGGCTGCGTGGTGCAGTGTCCCTGACCCCATGCCCATTCAGCCATTACCACCCGGAAATTACTCCCTGGGAAGTGGTGGGGACTTCTCTGCCACTTTCTGTGGTATGTGCTACTCGTTCTGAATGTTCATGTTCCCCCACTGTGCATACCCACCTGTCCCCTCATGAATATGCATGAATTACCCCCTAGAACGCCCTTAAATAAGTGTAGCCTGTCACATTATGCTAACTCCACTCGGCAAAAATCCAGACTCCACTCGGCAAAAATCCAGCAGCAGAATGCCTGCCTGGTGAGTGTGAAGGCCCCAACTTCAATCCCCAGCATTGCCACACAGATGCCAAGCACCCTCCCGGGGGCACCTGTGACAGCCAGGGTAGCAAGAGAGGGCACAACGTCCGGTAGACAGATGCTGAATCTGAGTGGAAGCACTGCAGCCAAGTGGGTGACGCCTAGCCAGCGCAACAGTCAAGGGACCCAGGTTTTTCATTAAAAAGCAGCTGCTGAAGCCAAAATCTGGAAACAACCTGAATACCCTAAAACAGATGACTGGTTAAAGAAACTTTCGTGCATCTACACAATGGAATACTATGCAGCTGTTAGGAGAGATGAAGTCATGAAATTTGCTTATAAATGGATAAACAGGGAGAGTATCATGCTAAGTGAAATGAGTCAGAAAGAGAGGGACATACATAGAGGGACTGCACTCATTTGTGGAGTATAAAATAACATCACATTAGGCTGAAACCCAAGGACGGTAGATACAAGGGCCAGGGGGATTGCCCCATAGCTGGAAGACTGCTTCATGAGCAGAGGGGAGAAGGCAGATGGAACAGAGAAGGCATCACTAAGAAAATGATGGCTAGAGGAACCAGTTGGGATGGGAGATGCATGCCAAAAGTAGATAATGGACCAAACATGATGACCTCTCAGTGTCTGTGTTGCAAGCTATAATACCCAAAAGTAGAGAGAGAGTATGGGGAATATTGTCTGCCATAGAGGCAGGGGGAGGGTGGGAAAGGGGGGATATACCCGGGATATTGGTGGTAGGGAATGTGCACTGGTGGAGGGATGGGTGTTTGATCATTGTGAAATTGTAACCCAAATATGAAAGCTTGTAACTATCTCACGGTGATTCAATAAAATTAAAAAACATTAAAACAAAACAAAACAAAACAAAACAAAACAAAGCAGCTGCTGAGACTCCAAATTCCCACCTGCTCTGCTTGCTTCACAGCGGTGTGGGAGGACGGCTGCTAGCTCAGGCTGCTGCTGTGATGGGGGGGTGGCATATGAGTGATGAACAGCCACAGCACACCCAGTAGAGATGTGCCCCGTGCTTTTGCACACTTGCCACTCAGGAGGGGGGAGGCCCAAAACCCAATATGGTGAGTACGTTTGTGCAATGTGCCTCCTCCAGGAGCAGGAAGGAGAGACGCCCAGGGCCGGCCCGGACCAACCTGCAACTCCTCGTCAGGGAGGTTCTCGCCCAACTCCTCGGCCACACGTTTGAGATTTTTGAACGAGATCTTCCCAGTTTCATCATCGTCGAAGAGCTTGAACGCTTTCAGGATTTCCTCTCTGGTATCTTTCTCAGACTGAAGGAAGAGCACAATGAGGAGGGAAACACCACGCTCCCCCACCCAGTCTCCATGAGAGTGCTCAGGACACAGGCCCGAGTGACAGACATGACTCCTTGGAGCAGTGTAGGATAACATTGGGTTTGTCCTTTCAGCCTTGCCGCAGGGAACTTAGGTTTATCTGGTTACACCCATCATAGTGCTCCCAGTCACTCCCATTACTCTGTTTATCTGTAAACTCTTCTCTGTGCTCTCCACCCCAACCAGTTTATCACTTTTCCCCCTAATCAGACTCTGTTAACTTGTAATATCAGATCCTTCTAGGACATTGCACTTATATTGTTAGTTAAATACTGCTTTTCTCCATCTTTCTCATAGTTCACTTTAAAGCAATGTCCTTTCTGTATGGACACAGGAAGACAGCTAATATTATGCTTTGTAACTTGGAAGTTGACTGACTCCAATAATATTTACTCCTGGGCATCTGCTTTCTCAACGCAGTTGCCCTTAGTTCCTAGCACCCCAAAAGCAGCGTCCTGACCAGGGACGGAATGGACCCAGGGCAAGCTGTGAGCTACCCTGGCATTGAAATGGGCCAGGCCAAAGCGCCACAATGCTCAAGGCATGGTCATGAACAATACTGTCATGATCCAAAAGTAATGACGAGATTAGGACCCTGCTGGTGTTAGGAAGAATAACCTGGCCTGAGGACTGTGGTCTGGAATATACAGTGAGACAGTGAGATGTCCTCAGGAAGAACCAAACTTTAAGTTTGATATATCTCTTACTGTGCTCATACAGAGTGACATTGCTAGAAATATTAGAAATAGATTTACCACAGCTATTTAAGTTGATTACTAGTTGAGCAAAGAAGAAAGTGACAAACCCTCGTTGTGTTCCCACCTTTGAGACATGGTGTGATGTTACATATAAGGTGTGGACCCAGGGGTGTGTGGGCCCAGAGGTGCAGAGTGAGTCTTGGGTGTAGTGTGAGCCCAGGGTACCGTGTGATTCTTGTGTTCAGCGTGAGCTCAGGGGTGAAGAGTGAATCTTGGGTGCAGTGTGAATCTTGAGTGGAGTGTGAGCCCGGGGGTGCTGTGTCAGTTTAGGGTTGAAGTGTTGGTTTTGGGTGCCGGGTGAGCCCAGGAGTGCAGACACTTGGGTGCACTGTGTGTGTCCATGGGTGCTATGTGAGCCTGGGGATGCATGGTGAAACTTGGGTGCAGTGTGAGCCCAGGGGTGTTTTGTGAGCCTCGGAGTGCAGTGTTAGTCTTGAGTGCAGATTGAGCCCAGGGGTGCTGTGTTAGCACAGGGGTGCAAGGTGAGACTTGGGTGCATGTAGGCCCAAGGGTGTGTGTTAGCCCATGGGTGCTATGTATGTCTTGGGGTGCAGAGTGAGACGAATGCAGTGTGAGCCTAGGGTGCTGTGTGAGTCTGGAGTGAAGTGTGAGTCTTGGGTGCAGGGTCAGCCCCAGGGTGCTGTGTTAGCCCAGTGGTGCAGAGTGAGACTTGTTGCAATGTGACCTCAGGGTACCGTGTGAGCCTAGGGGTTCAGAGTGAGACTTGGGTGCAGTGTAAGCTCGGGGTTGCTGTGCTAGCCCAGAGTTACAGTGTGAGTCTTGGGTGCAGGGTGAGCCCAGGGTGCTTTTTGGATCCAAAGGTGCTGTGTGAGCCTAGGGGTGCAGTGTGAGTCTTGGTTGGAGTGTGAGGCCAGGGGTGTTGTGTTAGTCTAGGGTTCAAGTGTTAGTCTTGGGTGCAGGGTGAGCCCAGGGTGGAGTGAGACTTGAGTGCAGTGTGTGCCCAAGGGTGCGTGTGAGCCAAGGGTAGTGTGTGAGCCTTGGGGACCAGTAGCATGACACTTGGGTGCAGTGTGATCCCAAGAGTGTGCGTGAGCCCAGGGGTGCAGTGTGTATCTTGGGTGCAGGGTGACCCTATGGGTGCTCTGTGAGCCTAGGGGTGCTTTGTGAGCATAGGGGTGCCGTATGCGACTTGGGTGCAGTGAGCCCAAGGGTGCAATAAGTCTTGGGTGCAGGGTGATCCCAGGGGTGCTGTGAGCCTAGGGGTGCAGTGTGAGACTTGAGTGCAATGTGAGTCCAAGCGTGTGTGTGAACCGAGAGGTGCAGTGTGAGTCTTGGGTGGCGTAAGCCCAGGGGTGCGGTGTTAGCCCTTGTGTGCAGTGTGAGCCCAGGGTGGTGTGTGAGCCTAGGGTACAAAGTAAGACTTGGGTGCAGTGTGAACGCAAGGGTGTGTGTGAGCCCTGGCGTGCTGTGTGAGCCTAGGTTTGCAGTGTGAACTTTGAGTGCAGTGTGAGCCCACAGGTGCAGGGTGAGTGGAGGGTACAGTGTGAGCCCAGGCTGCTGTGTGAGTCCAGGCATGTTCTGTAAGCGTAGAAGTGCGGTGAGTGTTGGATGCAGTGTGAGCCCAGGGTGCCTTGTAATCAAGTGTTGAAGTGTTTGTCTTGGGTGTAGGGTGAGCCGAGGGTGCTGTGTTAGCCCAGAGGTGTACAGTGAGACTTGGGTGCAGTGTGTGCCCAAGTGTGTGCGCCATGGGGTGCACAGTGAGACTTGGGAACAGTGTCAGCCCAGGAGTGATGTGTGAGCCCAGGGTCCTGTGTGAGCCTACGGATGCAGTGTGAGACTTGAGTGCAGCGTGAGCCCAAGCATGTGTATGAGACCAAGGGTGCAGTGTGAGTCATGGGTTCAGTTGGGCCCTGGGTGCTGTGGGTGCAGTCTTGGGTACAGACTTGCTGGGTTGGCCCAGGGGTGTAGAGTTAGTCTTGGGTGCATGTGAGCCCTGAGTGCTGTGTGAGCCTAGGGGTGTAGAGTGAGACGTGGGTGCAGTGTGAGCCCAAAAGTGTGTGTGCCCAAGGGTGCTCTGTGAGTCCCGGGTGCAGTGTAAGTCCAAGGGTGTGTGTGAGCCTATGGGTGCTTGAGATTTGTGGGTGCAGTGTGAGCCCAGGATTGCTGTGTTAGCCCAGAGATGCAGTGTGAGTCTTGGGTGCAGTGTGAGCCCAGGGTGCTGTGTGAGCCCAGGGGTGCAGTGTGTGTCTTGGGTGCAGTGTGAGCCCAGGGTGCTGTGTGAGCCCAGGGGTGCAGTGTGTGTCTTGGGTGCAGTGTGAGCCCAGGGTGCTGTGTGAGCCCAGGGGTGCAGTGTGTGTCTTGGGTGCAGTGTGAGCCCAGGGTGCTGTGTGAGCCCAGGGGTGCAGTGTGTGTCTTGGGTGCAATGTGAGCTCATGGGTGCTGTGTGAGCCTAGAGATGCAGTGTGAGACCTGGGTGGAGTGTGAACCCACAAGTGCTGTGTGAGCCTAGGGTTGCAGTGTTAGTCATGGGTGCAGTGTTAGCTCGTGGTTGCTGCATCAGTCTAGGGGTGCAGTGTAAGACTTAGGTGCAGTGTGAGCACAGGGTTGTTTTGTGAGCCTAGAAGTGCATTGTGAGTCTTGGGTACAGTGTGAGCCCAGGGGCCAAGTGTTAGTCTTGGGTGTGCAGTGTGAGCCTAGGGGCTCCGTGTTAGCCCAGAGGTGCAGTGTAACTCTTGAGTGTAGTGTGACCCCAGGGTGCTGTGTGGGCCCAGGAATATTGTATGAGCTCAGGAGTGTGTGTGGCCCAGGGTGTTTGTGGGACCAGTGGTACTGGTGAACCCAGGGGTGTGTGTGGGCCCAGGGTGCAGTGTGATTCTTAGGGGGCAGTGTGATCCCAGGGTTTCTGTGTGGACCCAGAGGTGCTGTGTGAGCCCAGGGATGCTGTGTGACCTCAGGCGTGCCGTGTAAGCAAGGAGTTCACTGTGAGCCCAGGGGCTGTGTCAACATAGGCATAAAGAGTAACCCTTTTTCAGTTCCTGGTGGTTAGTACTGGAGGCCTCTGACACCCCTTAGAAGCACAAGGGCTGTCCCAGCACTGCCCTGGTAAGCTGAACCTGACCCGAACATCCCGAGCAGTTACTCCTGAAGGGGCTAGGGACAGCAAACCAGTGAGAGCCAGCTGGGAGGCCAGCTGAGTGCGTGACAGAATAGGAATCTCTCCAGTGCCTCGTGCAGAGAGAAGCACAGGTGTGAGCTGCCATAAAAGGAATGCAGAGCAGGAGCAGGTGGCCTGCACCATGAGCATAAAATCACGTAATCCCAAGGGCAGCGGGGACCCCAGGGAAGAGGCAGGAGGCGAGTCAAGACCACCAGGTCCTACGGCCTCTCTGGGGAGGAAGAAGAACTGGAGCGACATCCTACCGTGTCTTCTGCCCCTTTGGGTGGTAGCAAAGGGGGACAGCTGAGGCTAGAGAATGGACGCGTTGAAGGCAGTGTGGTGACAAACACAGTGGCCAAGGGCTGAGGCCGGGATTTGCCAAATTCCCAAACAGGAGACAAGAGAAGGCAAATGGGAGTCTACCCAAACACAGGGCCTTCCCTTACTGTGGGTGCTGCCACATTCCCCACAGCCTGTGTGCCTCACCCTGACAAAGCAGGTGCAGGAGAGCACATTTATTCCCCACCTGGACCCGGGGCCTCTGTGGCCTTTCAGAGTCCTCGAGAACCTATGCACCTAAACTCTAGGCCAGAAATCCTAAACGTTATTCTCCAGCCTTCACTGACTTTTCTCGATGGCACTTTCTGTCCTGATTGCAACCCTACCCCTACTGGCAGAAAATGGGCTGATTAACTTAGCCAACTTACCATTTTCTGAGTCATGACAGTCAAAAAGTCACTGAAGTTCATTTTGCCAGTCCCTTCCTTATCAATTTCGCTTATCATCTTCTTGATCTCTTCTTTCTTGGGTTCAAAGCCAAGGGCCCTCATTGCCACCTGCAACAGAAACAGGTCGCATGGATAAGCACGGGTGCACCCAGTGGGGCTGCAGGCCGGCAGGCCCAATTGTGCACACACTGCTGAAGTGAGGCGAGCTGGGCACCCAGAGGTGGGCGTCAGCCTGTTACAGGGGGAAGAGCAGGATCGGGCCGGGTGCCGGGACTTGCCTTGAGCTCCTTAACATCTATGGTCCCGGTTCCATCGGCATCGAACAGATCGAAGGCTTCGCGGACCTCCTGGATCTGCTCCTCCGTGAGCTCTGGCTTCGGACTCACCCTCTTCCTCTGCGCGGCTGATGCCATGCTCGCCTTCTTCACACTTGAGGCCTTCAGGCATGCCACAAACACAGAAGCAGACCTCTGGAACACAGCTCACACCATACGCGACAGTCCCGCCCCCCCCCCCCCTGCCAAGCCAGTGCCAAGGCCTCTCTCAGGCACCCTGCCCTCTCGATGGTGCCAGGGGCAGCGCTGCGCTGACCACTGCTTCCTGGACACCTCTCAAGGGAAATCGTCTCCCCAAAACAGCTCAGCAGGAGGCTGACTGGGGCTGACACTTATCAGCTCGCCCAGAACCTGGGAACCTGAGTTCTGCAGTGCTCACTGGCCATGGTTCCCCCTGAAGTACTCTCACATGAAATTCAATCCCAAAAGCCCCCTGTCAGATACACCTTAAAATAGTGGACCAGCTTGGGGTGGAAATTGGTGCCAAGAGGCGATTATGGTGTGAGAGGGGCTAGGGAAGTCCAGGATGAGGGGCTAGTAAGGGCCAGGGTGGGAGGTTAAGGGGGGGGGGCGCTAGAGGGGGGATGGAGGGCTAGGGAGTGGCGGGCTAGAGAAGGTGCGGGGTGGATAGGGAAGGTGTGGGGAATCCAGGGAAGTCGGGGAGGGGCTATGGAGGGCAGGGGGTGGGGGGCCAGGGAAGGGGGGGACTAGGAAAGGTCCAGGTAGGGGGCTAGGGAAGGCCCGAGAGTGAGGGGCTAAGGAAGGTGTGGGGTGGGGGGCTAGGGAAGGTGGGGGCTAGGGAGGAGGAGCTGGGGAAGGGTGGAATGGGGGAATAGGGAGAGAAGGGATGGGCTAGGGAGGTATGGGGTGGGGAGCTAGGGAAGGCGGGGTATGGGGGCCCTAGGGAGAGCTGGGTGGGGGCTGGGGAGGTCCGGGATGGGGGGCTGGGGAGGCCCGAGGTGGGGAGCTGGGGAGGCCGAGGTGGGGGCTGGGGAGGCCGGGGGTGGGGGCTAGGGAAGGCCGCGGGGAGCGAGAGCCGGAGGAACGGAAGACGGGCACGGCGGGACGACGGGCGACTCTACCCAGGCCTTCCGGGCGCGGACGCGGGGCAGAAGCGGCGCCCAGAGCGCGGACGTGCGCAGCAGCAGCGGCGGGTCGCCCGAGGCCTGGGAATGGCTCAGCCCGCGCGCGCGCCTCCCAGCAGCTGCCACTCACCATCGCCACCGGACGGCGCCGCACGTTGTCACGGCAACGACGTCCACTCGGACTCAGAGCCGTCCCGCCTCTCAGCCCTCGACCCCGCTCCCCATTGGCCAGTCCTTCGCCCCCACGTCTCCTTATTGGCCGATCCCTGGCGTGGTCGGGGCTGACCCGGACAGGGGCGGTGCGCCGGCGGCCCAGGCCCGAGCTCATTGGGCGGCGCCACAGCGCCGGCGCACACAGCCCTGAGCCCGGCCAATCGCCTGCGTGCAGACGCCTCAGCCCATCGTGGGCTCACGCGGGCGTGGAGCTAAGACTGGTCGCGGGCCACAGGCGCTACCGCTGTTTGTGCGCGCCAACGCCGGCCAGGACAGGTTCGCCGACACAGCGGTAAGACTCGTGGCCTTGGGCCCGCCACCGCGGGGTACCGAATAGGGGGGCCGGGAGCTGGGTGGGCGTCCGCGATGGCTCAGTGTGGTGGGAGACGGCCTGAGGGACGGAGGGTTTCAGGGCGCAGGTGCACACGCGTCATCTTGGTCTTGGGGGCGACAGTGCTAGTTACGCGCGGGGACAAGACCTGCCGAGCGACCGGCGGGGCGGCTGCGACTTGACAGCCGAGTCCGAGAAGTCTCCCGCAGCCCGAGACAACGAAGCGTCCCCCGCAGTTCCCGAGCGCGCTAAGTCTTTCTCCCAGGGCCGACGGCATTGCGCGGAGGTGAGCTCCGAGAGCCTTCGAAGGCGGCAACGGTGGGCATCGGAGGAGCAGCCCGCGTGGCTGTCAGCCCCTACCTGCCTTGCCCGGGGCTGCGGGGTCTCGGGCTCAGGAATAATCCCTGTCCCTTTGCCGATCTGCCCTCAGCCATGGCACCTTCTGCTCCCTGGCTTCTGGCAGCCCACCGCCTTCCTGATCATCGCAGTTTCCGGCACGCTGGCCCTCTCTGACTTCAGCCCAGGGTGCCTGCCTAGTAGTCTGCCCCCTGCCCCCCCCCCATCCCTTATGTCTTCACCTTCTAACTTCCTGTCGACTTGCTTCCTAGGTTGCTTCCTTTGTCCCTGCTGCCACTCCCTGGGTGCCTGGGAGAGCAAGGGCCACAGACCCTTCTGGAGCCACAGGGGAGTCGCCCTCCCGATTCCTTGCACCGCCCTGTCTAGTCTTTCTCTTCACCCCATTTATCTGCCCTGCTCAGGTCCCCTGCCTGCTCCCGGCCCTCGGAGCCCTCCTCCCTGTTTGGTCAGCCCCCAAGACCGACCAGAAGGAACACACGCAGGTTCTGCCTGAGCTGGGCCCCAGCTGTGTGGCCTAGGGTAAATGGCTTGGTCTCTTGGGGCCTCAGTTTCCCATCTGTCTCGCCTCTGCTTTCCTCTAGCCTTCCCCCTTACCTGCAGCCAGATGCTCTTTTGCACCACACTCAACCCTGGGGTGATGACTTAGCCAGGGGCACTGTCTCCTCTCACCTTTGCCCCCGTCTTGCCTCACACTCACTGTGACAGCACATTGGCTCTGCCTGCCTGGCACCGGTCTTCAGTTAGCCACTCTCCCCTCCTGCCGCTGCCTACCAGCCTCCCACACCGGGATGGCTCCTGGGAGTGGGGCCACGTTGTATACCTGTCCTGCCCTCGGTGACGGAGTCAGTCTGTGAGCTCCACTCCCCTTTCCAGCTCACAGGGAGGCCTCCCTGCCCCGCCGGGGCTCATAGCCTTGTGCGCCCAGCCACAGAAGAAAATGGGCACTGTCATGCTAAGATGGGGCAGAGCAGAGGCTGAGGAGGGAAGACAGCTGCCCTTCCGGCCAGGGGAGGAGGCTCAGGGATGGGACCCCTGTGCCAGGCCTGAAAGGATAGGAGAAGAAGACCTTGGAGAAGACCAGGATGACCACCCATCAGCTGGGTCGTACATCAGCAGGCAGGTAACTGACAGTGACAGGCAGCCCCTCAGGCTTGCGAACATTCAGGTTGAACTGATGGAGTGTTTTTGGGGGTTCATTTGGCGTGCTTGGATTTTCTTGCTCACAAGGCCCCAGACATCCCAACCCACACCCCTGAATTGCTCTGTGTGGCCCATCACCCACGATCTCCCAGAAGACACTGCTCCCCTATCTGGCTTGTTCTGGTCAGATGGTCCCTTTGTGTCCGGGACTCAGTGCTCTAGAACTTTCTGCACTGGACGGACGGAGGCGGAGCGCTGCCTGCTCGCCTTGGAACAAAAGCGGGCAGCTTCCCCCCTTCGTGGGAGCTGGAGCAGAGCGCTGGCATTTTATCCGTGTAGGTTCTGTTCCAGCAGAGATAGCTGTGTACGAACTCCCTCCGAGATTAGTCAAGGCCACTGCTGTGCACTCCTTCCCAGTCCCGAGCATGTGCTCGTTGGGCCTGGGCCTCCCGTCACAGTGCAATGTGTGGGAAACTTTCAGAATTGGCCCATGCAGAGCCATTTACGCTGTGCCATGCAGCTGTCCCCGCCAGCCATCTCTCGACCTTGTTCATTCCCAGACTGCAAGACATTCATCACGAGGCAGTCCCCCTGGCACTAGCACCGGCAGCGCCGGGTTGCACTTCAAAGCGGATGACTCTGCATAGGTTGTAGGAGAATCGTGCACTTTGAGTTCCTCCATTTCTGCCTCATTTCACTGAGTACAGTGCCCACCAAGCTCACACTCCTGGAAGCATCTGTCAAAGTTTTTCCTCTCTGAGTTTAGGGTTTTTTTTCCGGTAAAAACAGTGACCATAAGACCCATTGGGGGGATGTGGTACAGCCATGCTGACTGTAGATGTCCCTGGAATGTTGGATAGCAAAACTCTAGAGGTTCGCATCTCATGCCACTGATGCTTGTCTTGTCCCTGCTCCTTCTCACCCCAGTGCATCATGCCCATGTTCCTCTCTGGGGCTTATGAGTTGGTGTCTGTTGCTCGGTGACTGGCTCCTTTCCCCTTGGATATTGTCCTCAAGGCTAGTCTTTGTTGCCACAAACGACAAGATTTCCATCTTCTTACAAAGCTGAATAGCATTCCTTTGTATCTTTCTTTTCCCACTCATCTTTTGTGGTCATTTCCATCTTGTCTGTTGGAAATCATGCCATAGCAAACATAGAGTTCCTACTGTGTCATCACGATATATTCTTTTTCAGCTCTCTTGGGATTTTTTTTGTTTGTTTTGGGGGCCACATCCAGCGGTGCTCAGGGGTTCCTCCTGGCTTTGCATTCAGGAATCACTCCTGGCAGGCTCAGGGAAACATGGGATGCTGAGGGTCAAACCCGGGTTGGCGACATGCCAGTCAAGTGCCCTCCCCTCTGGACCATGGCTCTTCAGTTCTCTTGGATCGAAAATCAGACATGATTACAGGGTCACCTGGCAGTGCCGTTTCTGACATTGTGTGGAATCTCCACACCAATTGCCAGTCCGTCCCAACAGCTTGCCTGGTTTCCATTTCTGCAGATTTCGCTAATACTTCCCTTTTCACCTTTCAGTGTCAACTGATCTGACAGGGGGAGGTGCTCTCACTGCGGACTTGACCCACATTTCCTGGGTGATTCGTAGCCTTCAACGTTTTCTCCGTATGCCGTTTGCCGGTTGTACATCTTTGTAGAAATGCCTGCTTAGATCCTTAGCTCATTTGAGGAGAGGAGTACACTCAGCAGTGCTCAGGGATCGCTCCTGGCGGGGCTTGGGGACGCCATGTGGGCTGCCGGGGATAGAGTTGGCCTGGCCACATGCACAGCAAGCACCCTGCCTGCTGTATTGCAGCTCTGGCCCCTTAGTCCGTTTTGGATCAGGCAACTGAGGGGTTGTTCTGCTAGTGAGTTGGACAAGTGCCTGCTAGACTTCTACCAGTGGCTGACTCCATAGCAGTACCCATGGGTCACTTCCCATGATACCCTGCCCAGCTGAGGTCCCAGTGGTTTTGTGCTGGGGTTCTTGAGGCTCTGCCACCATGGCCACACCCAGCAGTGCTTGGAGGCCAGCAGGGCCGATAGCGGTAGTTGGGGTGGTCTGTGCTGTAGCAGGGATCAAAGCCAGTGCCATGTGGGTCTAGAGAGAGTACAGGGGGGATGGTGTTTGCATTGCATGCCGCTGACCTGGGTTTGGTCCCTGGAACCCGATATGGTCACTTAAGCCCTCGCAGGAGTGATCCCTGAGTACACAGCCAGGATTGAACACTGAGCACCGCTGGGTATGCCCCCCCTCCTCTGCAAAAAAAGCTCCTTGCCTATGCATGCAATGTATGCCTTCCACCCATGTATGCCAAGGCACCATCTCCCCAGGCCCATGACATAGTTTTGAGATGAGCTCCTTACTATGTGTCTGGCTCGCAAGTACACTCCCTCATCCCATGGTTACCAGAATTTCCTTCCTTTTAAAGACTGAATAATATCCCGTCACATGCATAGTCCTTGTATTGTCCCTTATCAATGAGCACTTGCTTCCGCCTCTCTGCCATTATCAATAGTGTCTTCATGAACATGACTGTCTACTTGTTCATTCCCAGCTCTACTCCTTTCGATTTGGGGGGTGCACAGACGCAGATGTGGAATTGCTTGATCGCATGTTGATTCTTGCTTTCTGCCTTTTCTGAGCCCACCCCCAGAACTGTTTGCCAGCATGGCCACACCATCTTACACTGCTGACCACAGGCAGCCCCCGGTCCCGCTGGCACTTGCGGCTCTCTGTTTTGGCCATCTAGTATCATACTTTGGTCTGTTCTTGCACTTCCCTGCAGATGAGCATCTTTGCTTAGGCTCATCAGCCGTTGGTAAAGGGTGTATTTTGAAGAAGTGTCTGTCCAAATGTTAGAATACGTGGTGGGAATTGGGGGGGGGTGCCAGTGGGAGCTGAGACTCCGACTGAGCTCAGAATCCTTCCAGACATGAGTGGATGTGACATCTCAGGAGGAGGCTTGCTCCGGTTACTTTCCAGTGGCTAGTTTTGTCCTTCCCATCCCGGCCCCTTCGTTCAGGGGAACCGTGTGAAATGGGCCGTGCTGCGACCAGTACTTGTTTTCCTGCAGCTGCTGTGAGTCTGGGCTAGCTGTTGTTTCGGCTCTGGCCCAGCTCTGAACATAAGGGTGTCCGTACATCTGCCCACGGCCTATACTCTCTGGGATCCCCGAGAAATCTGATGGTGTCTGTATCTCAACCTTGCTTCTAACAGGTGCTGGCAGAGGCATCAGAGCCTCTTTTCCAGTGCTCCAGAGTCTCTGCCAGCAAGGAAGGGGCTGGGAAGGCTGCTCGGAGCTGAACTGGCAATTGTTCCAGCAGGTTCTAGCAGAAGCCGAGGGCGTAGTGCCTTTTTAAAAAAAAAAAATAATGAAACACCGTGAGATAGAATTACAGACTTACACACTTTTGTGATTATGTTTCAGTCATACATACAATGGTTGAGAACCTCTCCCTCCACCAGTGCCCATTCTCCATGACCAATGGTCCCAGTATCCCTCCTGCCACCCCATCCCCCATCCCACCTCTGTGGCAGGCACATTGCCTTTTACTCTCTGTCTCTCCTTTTGGGTGTTATGGTTTGCAATACAGATAGTAAGTGGCCATCATATTCTGTCTATAGTCTACTTTCAGCACATATCTCGCATCCTGAGCGAGGCGTAGTGCCTTTAGGTTTTTCAATGCATCCAGTCCTCTCGGGGGCTTCCTGCTGGGAAGGGCTCAAGCTGAGCTTGGAGGCTGTGCAACAGCCACAGCTAACATAGCAGAAATCTTCCTGCGAAGATGGGGCACAAGACAAGGCCGCCTGAACA
Organism: Sorex araneus; assembly: GCF_027595985.1. Taxonomy (NCBI): domain Eukaryota; kingdom Metazoa; phylum Chordata; class Mammalia; order Eulipotyphla; family Soricidae; genus Sorex; species Sorex araneus. The sequence continues at coordinate 59,523,288 of NC_073313.1, read as the reverse complement.
CCCAGCTGTTCTTTGGTCGAGTATGGGGGAGTCTTTCCTCTGTTGCCAGTCATGTGCTGTCTGACGGCCAGGAGCAGAAGCTAATGTTTCAGGGAATGGCACTGGGCCAGGATAGGGGGCTAGCTGCCAGGAGGTTCCTCCTGATTGGGCTGAGACCACCCCCTGTAGAGCCCAGGAGTGGCCTGAGGGTCCAAGGCCAGTGAGCCCCTAGTGGCACATGTGCATTGTAGGCAGCAGGCTATATCCATGGGGCAACCGTGTGCTCCCCAGGATACATTGGTGAGCAGAGCCCACCTCCCAGCATGCTCTGCTCACTAGGCTGTGACAGGAGAGGGCGATTCCCCCTCACCACCCTCACCGAGGCCACCAGCCACCCTGTTTCCTGTTAACGGATATCAGGAATCCAACACAGGAAGGTGGGAAAGTCAGAGGAGTAGCGCTGGAAGAGCCCGCCTCCCCATTCTCTGCCTTCTGAGAAGTGAAATTTGGAATGGCGTATGTGGGCCTGTTTTTCCTCCGAGAGCAAGGGCCTTAACCTCAGTTTCTAGGCCAGTCAGGCACCCACAGAATCACTTCTACAGGGAGCCCTGCCCTGTGCAGTGGTGCGGGGGTCGGCAGATACACCAAGCTTCCCTGAGCCTGTTATGCTGTTAAGTGGCTTCCGCATTGGGCCAACTCCAGAGTCCGAGCTCCATAACTCTAGTCGCTCGGCTGCGCCCGAAGCTGGCCGCAGGTGTACAAGCAGATGCCCAGAGAAACTTCCACTGGCCACTTGTCCCTGCCACTTCAGTATTTGGGGTAAATGAAGGGCTGGCACAAGTCTCTTTCAAACACCTCTTCTGCTAGGTGCCTTATACGACTCCTCTGCATCTCGCTGGCGTCAAGTCTGTCCCCACCATGCATGTGATATCCCGAGGTTTTCTGATGTCCCCGGACACTCCCCAGTCCTTCTGCACAGAGACAGGGTCACTTTGGGTCGCCGGCAAGGAGAACCCCTTTTTGTTGGCCTCCCGGCATCACAGAGGCAAAGCCTTCATCCGTTTCAATCATAAACGTGGGAGGGGTTCATGAACAAAAGTCCCATGTTCCCCGCAGCCCCAGCGATGGACGCAGGACTCTTAAGTCTTTGTCTCCTCCTGTGAGCACTGTGACACCTCCGAGGGGACTTCACCAACTCCCCACTGTACCTACCCACCACCAAGGGCTGTGGTGGCAATCCCACAAGCGCCAACCACCCAGCAGGGCTTTGGTTGACTCCATGTCATTGCCTCTCTGTGTTGAAGAAGAGACGCGGTCGCGGTGAGAATGCTGAGTGGAGAGGAAATGGAGCCAGACACCCCGACGCTCCTGAGAAAGCAGACCTCGCGCTTGCCTGTGAAGAAAGACGCCCCAGAGGTGAGTGTCAACCCACCCAAGCCCAAACGGTGTGGGCAAGCCAGCCCGCTGCTGAGGTTTCCTTGCAGGGTCAAAGTTGTGGGAGACATTTCTGAACCAGGCCAAGGAGCAGTGTCCTCAGCTCCCTTCTTGCTCATGGATTGGCAGCGGCACCCACTTTCTGTCCATGAATGCAGTTTGGGCGAGACCCGCAGAGGGTCCTGGGTGGGTCTCTCACGGGCTGCAGTCAGAGGGACCCCCACAGATCTGTGTTTGTTCAGAGAATGCCTCACAGTAACCATCCCCCGGCTGCCTGGGGCCATGGCTCACCTTGCATTGCCTGCTGGGTGGCCTGGCAGAAGCCAGCCCCAAGGGTTGCAGGCAAGGCCATTGTGGGTCTCAGGTCCAAGTGCCAGAAGGGACTTCAGGACTTCTCATGCTTCCCGAAGATTCTTCACCAAGATTTTCAGTAGTTGGGTTTGGGGAACACACCCCATGGTGCTCAGGGCTTACTCCTGTCTCTGCTCTCAGAGATAGCTCCTGGAAGTCTCAGGGGACATTTTGGGTGCCAGGGATGGAACCTAGGTCAGCCATGTGTAAGACAAGTGTCCTACACGCTATGCTATTACGCTGGCCCAATCCCATCCACTGTTAATGGACATGACTGTTTTGGGAATGTAGTCACGGGAAGGTAAAACGTGATTGCATCAGAGGAAAATGCATGCAACCCCCAGGAGCTTCAGGGGTGCCAGATCCCCCTGGACTTGGAGTGGAGCTGAGATCTGTTTTCCCTTGACCTCTAGCAGAGGGAGTTGCCTTACCTCAGATGCCTGGCTACATCAGCATGCAAAACCTCTGTAGTTTCTGATTCATGTCAGCTAGATTTCACTGATGCTATGAATTGCACCCCCCTCACCCCCTCCCAAAGACAACCCAAATCTGATTTCCGGTGCTTGTATATATGTGCCTTTGCAGAGGTTGACATTTTAGTAAGCAAAACGTAAACCATTAAACTCCCTTCTATACATTCTACGTAAGACTTCTGTGAAGGAAGGGCGACTGCCAAGGGCAAAGGGAGACAGAAGCCTCCAGTGGTCGAGACCCTGCTCCTATCTCAGGCCCGGTTGCTTGCCCTGAATGGATCTGGGCTGGTGGCGCTGCCTATTCGTGAACCCCCTTAGGACACGTGGGGTTGCTGTCTCTCCTCACTAGCTGGCTTTTAAAAAAAATTTATTAGTGAATCACTGTGAGGTACAGTTACAAACTTAGGGACTTTCATGTTTGCATTTCGTTTACATCCCTCCACCAGTGCCCATTCTCCTCCACCAATGTTCCCAGTATCCCTCCCACCACCCCCACCCCAACCCCCACCACCCCACCCTGCCTCTGCGGCAGGGCATTCCCTTTTGTTCTCTCTCCTGTTAGATGTTGTAGTTTGCAATAGAGGTATTGCTGACTTTTGAGTCCTGTTTCCTGTTTTCTGTGTGGAGTTGCCTTCTTCCTAGGGAACACCTTGCCCTGTGTGTCTCGCCTGTACCCCTGCCCTGTCCTTTGTGGCCATAGGAAATGAATGCTGATCCTGTTTCATTACAGGCCGTTATAGGTCAGTTCACAGCCCTCTTCGCAGGGGGCCATGCTGGGAAAGGCCACTTCGGTCCCATCCCCACAAACTCACAGAACAACCACTAGGCCAGGCCTTCCAAGGAAGATTGGCACCCTAGTTCAGCCCTCTGGGATTCTGCGTCTTGGCAAAGAGATGGGACGTGCCCATGTTAGAGGGTGGCATGAACTCGCAGTGGACAGATGAGATTTGGGGGAGCATGAGACCTCAGGCCCTTTGAAACATCCTTGATGAGAAATGTCAGGCATTACCGACAAAGGGGCCTTGATTCCCTGGGTTGCCTGCAAAGTCGCTCGAGTTCTGATCCTCTGACCCCAGGAAGCCCCTTAGGAAATAAGAAACCTGCAGGAGTGAGTGCAGATCCTGGAGGAACCCCTGAGCACTACAGGTGTGGCCCTACCCCCACCCCACCCCAGGCCAGGATTGGAGAGGGCTCGGGGCCAGGTTGCTCACGTTTGCCTCTTCCCTCACTGCTCCCAGGAGAGGCCCACCCCTGTCACGGAACGCTTCCCACCTGACTCCGGGAGACAGAGATGCAGGAAGGTGGATCGGCCATCCTCCCTCATCCCCGCTCACTGTCTCTGTCCGCCCTTCGCAGGCCAAGAAGTGCACCGTGATCGGGGGCTCTGGCTTCCTGGGGCAGCACTTGGTGGAGCAGCTGCTGGCCCAGGGCTACACCGTCAACGTGTTCGATGTACGCCAGAGCTTTGACAATGCCCAAGTGCAGTTCTTCCTAGGAGACCTCTGCAACCGACACGTAAGGAACGGCCCTGCGGTGCCCCATCTCCTCAGCAGCCACACAATGGTCTTTGCACTCTCCTGAGCTTGAGCGTGTCAGTACAGGGAAGCAATGGACATCCCCTCCCCCCGACTTCATGAACCATTTGACTGTGGCCTCTGCCAGGGAAAGCTGAGTGACAAAATTATCCTGGGGCTAGGGTGGCAGGGCACATGCATGCCCCCAGAGCACTGCTGGATGGTGGCCCCTCACAACTGCCCAAGGGTTACTGGAGGTTCGAGTTACATTAGATCAAACTCATGGGCTTCTGCTGCAGTCGGGCTGCTGTGGGACTCGGGCACCATTCCAGGGGTGCCGGGGATGGGGCCTCACTGGGGCCAGGTGTTTCCCCCCCCCATCAAACTATGTGCAGGGCGAGAGAGCATGAGTGGCCCAGATTCAATCCCCAGACTCTGTCAGGAGTGACCTGTGAACACGGAGCCAGGAGTAAGTCCTGATCACTGCCAGGAGTGACCCCAAAGCCCCCAGTAATTGATCAATAAATAAAGTAGACACTTGCACCATTGCCAGCATAGTCACAGATTTGGGCAGCGCCCCATTGTTTCATTGTAGAACACCTGCGCCACCCCCACAGATATCTACTTGTCCCGTTTCCTGTCCTCTGGCCCAGCCCTCCACTTCAGTCACCGCCCCCAGGCTCAGCCAGTGGAACTGCTTACATACTTCAAGGTCAAAATCCATAGGACAGGAAGGGCTGTGGGAATGATCACATGCCAAGAACCCACCTCCATGCCCAAATGGCCCTCAGACTCTGGAGGGTGAGGGGCGAGCACTCAGCACCGAGCACGCAGCCGTATGTCAGAATGTCCTGCCGGCAGGCCAATGGTCTCCCCTCATGGCTCTGTTCCCTCCTTAGCAAGCTGGGGCTTCCCTCGGGGTGGACCCAGGCTCAAAAAAGACCCTGCCCTGGGCATGTAGTGCCCACCCACAGCACCTCTCAATTCCATGCCCAGCCGAGACTTGGAGGGCAGGGAAGGTCCAACTCTGGGTCAGCCAGAAAGGTCGCTGCAATGAAGGATGAGGGATGGCAGTTCCCGGGCATGCACACTCTTGCTTCTTTTGCCAAAACATGGCCTGCTGCCAGTACCCACATTCTGGATTGGCCTAAGTCCTTGTAGAAACACCAGTGTCGGGAAGGGGCTGTGAGGTTCTCGATGACCCTGTTGCCGCTCCGAGTGCTCTCTGGCTTGGGCTCTCAGCCCTTTGTGATTTTTTTTTGCTTTTTGGGTCGCACTCGGCGATGCACAGGGGTTGCTCCTGGCTCTGCACTCAGGAATTACCCCTGGCGGTGCTCAGGGGACCATATGGGATGCTGGGAATCAAACTTGGGTTGGCCACGTGCAAGGCAAATGCCCTACCCGCTGTGCTATTGCTCTAGCCCCCTTTTGTGACTTTTTTATAGTCTAGACAGAAGGTCCATGTCTGTGTGTAAGTTTGGGTTTGGAATCGTTCTCAGCACCTAGGGGCCGTCACAATCTGAGGGCTCTCATCTTCGATCTCTTCTGGAAAATTCCTCGAAGAGCAATTCTACCTCTGAGCTCTGTTTCTGGAAGCTCGGCTGGGCATGTGGCAGAACGTTCCGTGTGTCTCTTGGTCTCCGTCCTGCATTCTTTCTGTCTGGACCATTTCTGACATTGCTCCTGTTCTGTGTCCACTCATAGCCTGTCTTGTTTTGTCTCTGCCCTCAGATTCTGTTGACGGCAGCCCTAGACATCACATCATCATCTTCTGTTAATGTTCCAGTATCTGCTCCTCCAGGGGAGGCGCCTTAGAAACACAACTCAGTGGCCTGGCTCCACTCATGGCAGTTCTTCAGTAGTCAGAGTCGAATCCCCCCACGTGTCCTGAGTGTTCTTGTGGACTTCTTTCTAAAGAAGGCATAGCAATGGGGTGAGGTTGGTCTAGGGCTGAAGGCACATGGTCCTCCAAGTGTTGCCAGGTGCAGTGCCAGAGGACTCTGGGTCCCACTGGTTACGCATTTGTTTGCTTTGTTCTGACAACTATATTTGTTTTTTGTACAAAACAAAACAAAAGTCACCCGTCCCAGTGATTCGCAACCTGCTGGGTCTGCAAACTGTGCAAGGAGGCAACTTACTTTACTTGAGGCCCGAGCACCATGAGGGTGCCCCTGCAGGGCTGAATATACCATCACTGGGCATGACTCCCCTGCCCCTTGAGCACTCCTTGGGACCCTCCCAACCCCCGCCCAAACATGTCACAATGGATGGATTTTTTTTTCTTCTTGGGTCACACCCCGCAATGCGCAGGGCTGACTTGGCTCTGCACTCAGGAATCACTCCTGGCAGTGCTCTGGGCACCCTATGGGATGCCAGGGATGGAACCTGGGTCGCCGCATGCAAGTCCAATGCCCTCCCTGCTGTTCTTGTGTCTTGTTTGTGTCCTGTGGCTGCCATCTTGGATCAAAGCTAGGGCCGCACACAGGCAGGGAAGGCACTCTGCTGCTGAGCGCATGTGTCTGCAGTGAGTAGCACATCCTACAGCCCGTGTGTGTGTCGCACTGTGGGTATCCCCAAGTTTCAATGCCAGGAGCACTCCTAAGCATGACATTTGCATGCGGCTGTGCTGAGCGGACCTTCCTCTCACACTGTCAGTTCCCAGGATGCACTGTGGCGCTCTCTGCCTGCAGCGCTGATTCCCTCTGCCACCATCAAGTCATTGATTCTTGCCCTTTTCCAAACTTGGCTACATTCCAGGCTTGTTTCTCTCCTCGGGTTGCCCTGTCCTACTGCTTGACTTCCTGTCGTATGCCGTGTCCCCCGCCTGCCGTATGCCGTGTCCCCCGCCTTACACGATTTTCACCAGTGCCCCTTGGATTAGGCTCATGGTGGGAGCATACGGACCCTGGCTACACAGTGCTGATGTGGACGGTACCCATTGCCCTGCCTCTGCTTCCTCCCAGTGCCTCTCTCTAGCTAAGAGGTCTTATTCGATTCATTCTCTGCTCATCTTGCATGCCAGAGTGATATGTCAGTGTCTGTCCTGCTCGGCTACACCACTCCATGTGGCCCCAGCCGGATCCACAGATGAGCCGATGCGTCTGCACCACACTATCCCTGGCACCTGGGCAGTTTCCAAGGGTTCTTAGTTGGGAGGAGAGGGGCCTGGTGGCTGCGTGTGGCACTGGCCCGGCTTCACAGACACTCGTGTTCGTGCATATGTAGTAGATTGTGGCTGACTGTTAACGTTAGGATCCACAGGTGAGTCTCAGCACCTGCTTTGGGATTTTCTTCTTTCTGTAGAGACCTCAGCCTTTTGGAGCATCTGCTCTTGACTGTAGTCCGAGCTCACACCCCTGTGCCCTGTGCAGAGGCAACATGTGACTGTCCTAGTCTGCAGGCGCAATCTGGGGGGTCAGCTTGTCTCTGCATTGACCAGCAGGAGACTATTCACGTCGATTCCCACATAGTTTCCACGGCCAGCCTCCTCCTTCTGACCGAGCCCTTGTTCCTGGCCCGGCTCATCTCTTTGCTGGCCCCGATCTGCCAGTAGCCACTGGTGCGGGCTGCTCCGAGGCCTTGGGGTAGAAGGGCAGCTGTGGGTGTTTGCAGCCCCACACTCGCTGCGTGCCACCAGGCCTCTCAAGCACAGACTCTTCGAGAAACTGGTCGCCGACACTCTTTTACGTGGCATGTTGTTTCAGTCACCTGCCCCTGGAGTGGGCCTCATGTGGTCTGTTTGGATTCCACACCTCAGAGTAGTTCAGAGTAGGGAGCAGTGACTGGCGGGGAGCCCAGTGTCTGTATTTGCCTGTTCCCTGAGCGTTCGTGTAGGGTGTTCCCGGCTGCCCTTGGGCCAAGACTGGGCCAGGGGACCCCTGCAGCACCATGGGTGTAAGTGTGTGTGTGTGTGTGTGTTTGCTTTTGCAGCATCTCTACCCAGCACTGAAAGGGGTCAGCACGGTTTTCCACTGTGCATCTCCCCCACCTTCCAACAACAACAAGGAGCTCTTTTATCGGGTGAATTACCTGGGCACCAAGAATGTCATTGACACTTGCAGAGAAGCTGGAGTTCAGGTAAGGCGGGCTGCTGCCCACACCGTGCCAAGGCTCCTCACCAGGCCACCTGCCCCAGCTCCCCCCAGGCGCTCTGAGACCAGGCCCCTTGCCTGGGACTGGACCACATGGGCCCGTGGTGGAAGCCCATTCACAGTGGCCGCGCTCACCCTACACCCCTCCTGAAACTCCCCAGCTGCCCGGGCCTGTTCTCCACGACTCTGGAGGCTGTCCTGGAGGTAGAAGCTCCCAGGATTTGTGCCCCAGGACTGCTCCCAGGGCTCTCCACAGTATAGCCCATGTCAGGAACCCTTCCCTTCCAAGGCCAACTGACAGCCCCTGTGTATCTATGCCCACTGTCAGCTGTGCCTCTTGGCTGGGAACTGGGCAGGGGGCTTCGACTCAGTCCCCGTGGCCTATTTGTGTCTTGGCGCCTCCCCATGGCAGTGCACCCCACTGCTTTCTCTGGGATGTGTGCGGCTAGCGCACGAGACTGGTCAATGTGTTCTCTGGCCGACAACTGGCCAGCACATGGACTTCATGTTGCTGCCCCACATTAGGGTCTGTGGTTTACCCACCTTGATGACCATGGCACGGCTTGGTCACTTGGTTTGGATTCAGGGAACATTCCAACACCCAGATCAAAAGTGAGTTGAGTGGATTTGTTTCTCAGAGGTTTCAAGGATTCTTTCATCTGTCGGGAGCTTCTGTTGGTTTAGGAAGATAAGATTGTAGCCATCTGAGAGTTTATTTGGTTTGGGATGGGGGCCATGCCTGACTCAGGGCACTGTGGCCACTCCTAGCAGTGTTTAGGGGACCACGCAGTCCCAGGGATCAGACTGGGGGCTCCCACCTGCATAGACTGCTCAGCACCCCGTTGAGTTATCTCCCTAACTCACGATGTCGTGTTTTGCCTTCAGCAGCAGTTTGTGCTTTCCCTGACCAGTGTCCTTTGGGGCCAGTGCCTGCCCAGGCCGGGTTACTGATGCTTCTGCTCCACTGGTCTCTAAGCCCCAGAAGTAGCAGAACAACAACCAGAGCGAGCATGTGTATCAGTTCCCTCCTAGACGCCGCTGGAAGTATTACAGCGATTGTGCTAAGCATTGACGCCAGCACGTGCCCTCTCTCTTTCTCACTAATGTCCTGCACCTTTCACACTTTGCTTCCGAAAGATTACTTCTGTGCTAACGATACATTGATCCTTTTTGAAGTTTGTTTTTTTTTTTTTTGATGGGGCACACCCAGCTTTGCTTAGGATTACTCCTGGACTCCTGGCAGTGCTATATCTGATGCCATGGATAAAACTGGGGTTTGATGGCTACAGGCAAAGCAGTGGCCTTCCCTGCTGTGCTATTTCGCTGGCCCCTACATTGTTCTGTTTTTTAACATCAGTTTTGTCCTTGGCAGCTTGGCTGTACTCCACAGACCGGAGTATTTTCTGTGCAGACGGTTCTTACTACTTGTGCATGACGATAGTTTCATTTGTTTGCAAATCACTATGCCTTATTTTCTTTGGGGTGGGGGGCCCGTCCAGCAAGAGTTCAGGCCTGACTCCTGGCTCCGTGCTCAGGGATCACTCTGGCCATGCTCAGAGTATGTGAGCACGGTGGGACCCGGGTCTGCCATGTGTCAGGCAGCACCTTAACCCCGAGCTCCAGCCAGGCGGGCCTTACCTGCTTTAGCACAATGCTGTGCGCGCTGAGATAGGATTTGAGCTGGTGCTCTTCGGTGTGTGCTGTGCATGTGCACCCTATCCTGGAGAAGCTGGCATCAGAAAGAGGTGGGAGTTTGGGCCGTCCTTCCCTGTGGGAAAATCCCCCCTGGGCAATCTGCCCGACTGGTTGGGATGGAAGGGTTGGGAAGGTGGGCTCCAGGGAGCTGCCAGGGTTGGGCTTGAATCGAGAAGGCCTCACCGGTGCTGGAGCTTGGAAAATGGTTTGCTTGTGCTGCACCGCACACAACCATGCAGTTCTCTATTCCATCAAAACCCCCCCAGGCCTTACTGAGCATTGCTCAGTCTTCTGCCGTCTTCCCTTCCCCTCCTTCCACCAGAAACTCGTACTGACCAGCAGTGCCAGCGTCATCTTCGAGGGTGTGGATATCAAGAACGGCACTGAGGACCTTCCTTATGCCACGAAGCCCATCGACTACTACACAGAGACAAAGATCCTGCAGGAGCAGGTAGGTCCCACTGGGCGTCCTGAGTGATGAGGGCACGTGGCCATCCACCTCCAAAGCCTGAGGGCCTAAGTTGGGAAGTAAAGTGTGTGGGTGAAACAGTTGTCACAGGCGCCAGAGCGACAGGACAATGGGTAAGGTGCTGGCCTTGCACATAGCCAATCCGTGTTCAATCCGCAGCACACTGTCTTCCCTCAAGGCCCACCAGGAGTGATCCCTTAGCATTGCCAGGTGTGGCCCCCAAAACAAAACAAAAATAACAGTAACAGTTTTTAAAATTATCGCAGATGAGCCAACTGGCAGGCTCTGGCCCGGACAGCATGTCAGAAGGCCCCAGCCAGGCCTTTGTGATCTTTGGGATGGTTGAGGACAGTTGTGGCCCTTGAGGGTCGAGCAAACCCTGGCATGCAGCTGGGGCCCGGGTTCTTCCTCTCTCTGTAGAGGGCCGGGGAGTCAGACATAGGCCTCGGGTTAGAAACTACCTTGACATGCATTCCCAGCCCCTCACAGTGTGCCCTCCCCCCCCGGCACGGGCGGGAGTGATCCGGGAGCGTAGAGCCTGGGGTAAGCTCTGAGCACCGGAGGTGCCCAAGCTTGCTCCAGACCCAGACTGCTGGCTGGCGGCCCAGAGCACATGGATCCCTTCACATGCTCTTCTCGGGCATCATCTGGGCCTGTGTGTCCTTCCTAGGGGCTCTCGGCTCCTGGCCGCCATGGGCTCCACAAAAACCATGCGGGGAAACGCTTCTGGGTACTGCTGAAGCCATGCACAGGCTTCAGCAGTCCTGAAGCCTCCTGCCAGCTCGGGGAGCCCCTTGTCTTTAGAGCCAGGGCGTCGGAAGGTGTTTGAGGGGCTTCTCCAGGCATCTCATCTGTCTCTGGGGAAGTGGGAGAGCGGCCTGGGTCTGCGAGGGTGTGGAGGGCCACGTTGCCCAACACCATGGGCCCTTTCACCCCTGCTAAACCGAGCTCCTTCTGTCCCGCGCAGGTCGTCCTGGGTGCCAACGATCCTGAAGGGAATTTTCTGACCGTGGCCATCCGCCCTCATGGTATCTTCGGCCCCAGGGACCCACAGTTGGTGCCCATCCTCGTCGAGGCTGCCAGGAAGGGCAAGATGAAGTTTGTCATTGGGTCAGTCCCCAGGCCTCTGGCCCTGCCCTCCCTCTCGCATCACTCAGCCATTCCCCGCAGCACGCATGTCCCCCGGTTGTGCCCATGCCAATGAGCTCCCGCCATTCTGCCAGGGGACCAGAGCAGGCCCTCACACCCCTCCCGCTCACCTCGCCACTGTCCGTATGCCGGGCGTTGGCAGTAGCCCCCTCTGTGCTGTACCTGCAGGAACGGCCAGAATTTGGTGGACTTCACCTTCGTGGAGAATGTGGCCCACGGGCACATCCTGGCTGCCGAGCGCCTCTCCCAAGATGTGACCCTGAGTGGCAAGGTGAGTCGCCCTGTCCTCCTGCATTGCCATGGAAATGCTTCAGGGTCTCCCCAGACCCCATTGCCCAGACTGTGGCCCAGCTGCCCGCTAAGCCATGGCTGCTTCCGGTGGGATACCTCATTCCACCCCTCATGGCCCAGGTCTCCGTCCTCCATCAGTCACCCAGCTGGGGGGCCGCTGTGCCTGACCTCCTGGCCACCACGGCCTTGTGCTCAGCTCTTGCTCTCCCTGAGCTGTCTTTGGTATGCTTTCGTTTGTTTTCTTTGGGGGCCACACCCAGCAGTGCTCAGGGCTGACTCCTGTCTCTGCACTCAGGGATCACTTCTGGTGGTGTTCAGGGGACCCTATGGGATGCTGGGGATTGAACCCAGGTTGACCCGTGCAAGGCAAATACCCTCCCCACTGGCTATTGTCCTGGTCTCTCCCCCAGCCATCTTGTTCCATACCCGGACCTCAGGATTCACCTAGTGGGGACTAACCCCCTGCCATCCCCACATAGTGCCAGGCTGGGCTGAGTCTGGTTTTTGGTCTACACTGACAGCACATTTGAGCAATGTGGCTGGACCAATTTGTTCCAACTGAGGGTGAGATGTTTGACGACTGTTAGTGGCCCAGAGTTTTCTTCCTAGCTGAGCTGAGTTCCACAGCGGCTTGCCAAGCACTGGAGCTGGTGTGGCCTAAGCTCATCTTCTCCCCAACAGGCGTATCACATCACCAACGACGAACCCATCCCTTTCTGGGCCTTCCTGTCCCGCATCCTGACGGGCCTCAACTACGATGCCCCCAAGTACCACATTCCCTACTGGGTGGCTTATTACCTGGCCCTCCTGCTGTCGCTGCTAGTGCTCCTCATCAGTCCCATCATCCAGCTGCGGCCTACCTTCACGCCCATGCGGGTGGCGCTGGCCGGTACATTCCATTACTATAGCTGCGAGCGAGCCAAGAAGGCCATGGGCTACCGGCCCCTGGTCACCCTGGACGAAGCTGTGAGAAGGACTGTGCAGAGCTTCCGGCACCTGCAGAAGGCAGGGTGAGGGCCCGCCCACAGCCCGCAGCCCTCTGTGCGTGTACAGGGCTGCAGCAGCAGCCAGACCTTCTGTGGACTTGGCTCTGGAGCCCGTAAAGCAGGCAGCTTCGTATTCTCACCCTTGCGGTCTGTGTGTCTCTCTCCGTCTCCCCTGGCCTCGTGTCCGTGGGCAGAATCCAGAGAGCTGTGGGGGAGAAACCTGCTGGTGGTGATTGGGGGTTTCTGCTCCAGCGGCTCGGGGAACGGGACCCTGCCATCAGCTAAGAAGGAAAGTAGGCGGTCGGGCAGATGGGTGACACTGCCTGGCAGGTAGAGCAGAAAGCCCCGGCACCTGCAGTCATGCTGGCCCTGAGGGCAAGCGCCTCCTGGTCATCTCCCTCCCCCATGCTCTGTCTTATCCAGGTGGCAGCAGCGGTGGCCTGCACTGATGCTTTCACCAGCACTCACAGCTCCTCCCCAGGTGGGCCGGCTCCTTTCCCGGGCCATGACAGTGGTCAGAGAGAAGCCGGGGCCTCTGAAACCACAAGGCCGGTTTCCCACAGGCCCCCTCACAGACCCACCTAGGGTGCGCGGATGGGATTCAGGGGCAGCCCTGTTGCCTCTCGCGTCAGAGCCCCTAGCCCCAGCGCTGCCAATAGTCATGGTGATCCTAGGTGTGATTGCCGAAGTCCCTTTCTAGTAACTCTTTGCTCTGACTCCCTGACTAGAAGCACAGCCTACTGATTTCCTCTTGGGCCAGGACGGGGTGGGAGGACCCATGAGAGGCCGCGCCGCACAGCTTCTGTGCTCTGAGCGTGGACTTTGCCGGGCCCACTGCTAAGCTAAAGGAACCAGCATGGGGGACGCCATGAGGCCCTTCCAAAAGCAGAGCTGAGATGCGTTCCCCAGCCTCAGGGAGCCCCGCCAGGAAGCGCCGCGCACACTGACTTCCACCCAAGACCGGCAGGACACCCTCCAGGCTGGAGAGACAGAACATGGGATTAGGCATGTGTCTTGCATATGACTGGCCCCCGTTTGAATCCTTGACACCATGTAGGGTTTCCTGAGCACCACCAGGAGTGACCCTGGAGCACAGACCCAGGAGGAAGCCCTGAGCAGCCTGGGTGCAGCCCTCACATCCAAAGCAAAGGTGCATGCCAAGGTAGCTCCCCCTGCATGGCATATCGGGGTTGGGGGGTTGTGTTTGCCAGGACTGCCTGGTCTGGATTGTGTTGGCACAGAAGTGACCCCCCCTTGTCAGGACCAGAGCAGGGGCCACGTGGAGAGTGGACGTCAGCTGGGCTGAAGATGTGGCTACAAAGGCGTGTGCCAAGCTAAGGAGGCTGATCTTGGCCCTGTAGGCCTGAGAGACCAGTGAGAGTTTAAGCAACAGTCAAAAAAACCGTCATGGAAGGAAGAGGATCCTGGGATCCACCACGGACCCAATGCCCTGAAACTCCTTTATAGCTGAGGGAAAATACTTAGCAGTTGCTCTGGGAGGGCATGGTGGAAATGGGGTAGTCGGATTGGAATGGTGAGGTGCAGTTTGAGGCTGGAGGTGTGTTTGGCCAGCAGGAAAGCATGCAGATTCCAAGTATGAGAATGGGTTTGAGCAGTGCATGTGAACCCCACAGGTTGGATGCCACATGTGCGGTAGCTGTGTCTTCTCAGGAGAAGGCATGTAGCAGTCATGGGCTCCCCTCCCCCTTTTAATTGAACTGTGATCTACAAAGTTAATAGTAGTTGAGTTTTAGACATATCCTGTTTCAACACCAATCGTACCACCAGTGTTGGCCTCCTTCCACCAGTGTTCCCAGGTTCCCTCCCCACCCCAACCACTGCCCCATCCCCACTTGTTGCCTTGACAAGCACGTTGCAAAGTTCCAGTGGTTGCAGTCTCATGCTTTCAGTGCTGCTGAGACTGTGTTTTGGATATATTGATATATCACTCATATCAGTACTACTGAAGCACTCATGCCTGTTCACCCATTACTTCTCATTCCCTTCTTCCCCCTGGACTTTTCCCCTTCTCCGTCCATTTCCTCTCTAAACACTAGGGTCAAGGGTGATCTAGGTATCTCCCCTTTACTACAGTACATTTCCTCGTCCGGTATTCTATTTTCCATTGATAAGTGAGATCATCCTGTGTTTGTCTTTCTTCACTGAACATGGTTCCAACCAGGTTGCAGCAGATCACACGATCTCATGTTCCTTAGAGCTGCATAGTATTCCCCTGTGTATATAGAGCACATCTTCATAATCCATCTGTCCATTCATTGGATGCCCATGTTGATTCTGTATTTTAGCTGTTGTACTGAGTACAGCCATGAATCGTGTGTATAAATCTGATGGGCTTTTAAAGAGGGCTGCAGGGGCTAGAAGGGTAACACAGCGGGGAGGGTCGCCTTGCACACGGCCAGCCCAGTTCTATCCCCCCGCATCCCATAGGGTCCCCAGAGCACCGAGAGGAGTGATTTCTGAGTGCAGAGCCAGGAGTAACCGTGGCTGTGACCCAAAAAGCCAAAAATAAAGAGGGGTGCTGCAGCCCACTGGGGACCCAGAACCAGAGATGGGACTGAGAGCTGGCGGGGGGGGGGTGCAGTTTCAGAGAGCGGCAGAGGGCACAGTGGTCTTCTGGACCTCAGCTGCATGCGCTGAGCATGTCCTGCTAACCCCAGTCCCCCTAAAGCCGCTTTGCAGCCTTCCTCTGGAATGCCCTCGCTGACTAACATTGCTACCAGTTCTTTTTGGATCCCGTGGATACCCTCCAAAGTGTGTAGGTTACCTGCATCCTCAGGACTTCATTCCTTTTTCAGTCCCTGCGTTTTGCTACCCCGTGGGTGCCAAGTACTGGAAAGGTGTTGAGAGAAAGCCTGTAATACCCTCACTGGCCAGCAGGCGGAGCCCCAGAACAAGCTGCTGTGACCAGGAGCACCGAGGCTGCTGGCAAAGCTGGGGTGCCCCACAGGCTCCCGAGCCCCCAGGCTGGTCCCCTTGCATTCCCTGCCTAGATTTTGGTGGTCCGCTGCAGGAGACATGTGGTAAGGAGGGGACAGAGCCTTGCTCTGGTCACAAATGGATAGAGAAGAGAGGGAGAGGAGTTTTGGGAGCCAGCAGAATCCCGTATTCCCACACTCGCTGATGGTAATGGAAGATGACCCCTGCTAGAGCCTTCTCTGTCGGTTCTGCCTCTCGTCCATCCAGCCCCAGAGGGGCCAGAGAACTTTCTAGAGTGGCGGAGGAGGAGAGGGAAGGCTGAAGACCTCACGGTCTGCCCTGTACTGCATCCTGGCTCCCAGCAATTCTTGCAAGGTTCCACTTCAGGCAGATCTGGGGGAGGAAAGCACTGGCTTTGTCCCCCGCAGGCTTCTGGGGGAATCAGTTCAGACCATTAAGAGGTACTTGCAGCACCCGAGGGGATGCAGTAGTGACTAGAATACAGCCCTTGCCTTCCCACAGAAGAAAGTTAGAGCCCAAGTGCTTCTTGTTTTTAAATTTTTTATTAGTGAATCACCATGGGGTATAGTTACAGACTTTAAAACTTTCGTGCTTGCATTTCAGTCATATAATGATCAAGTACCCATCCCTCCACCAGTGCCCATTCTCCACCACCAATGGTCCCAGTATCCCTCCCACCACCCCGCCTCTGTGGCAGGGCATTCCCTTTTGTTCTCTTTCCTTTTGGGTGTTGTAGTTTGCACTAAAGGCATTGAGTGGCCATTATGTTCAATCTACAGTCTACATTCAGCACGCATCTCCCAACCCGAGCAGGTCCTCTAAATACCCTTAACTTGGTGTTCCCTTCTCTATCTGAGCTGCCTTTTCCCCCAGCATTTGAGGCCAGCTTCCAAGCCATGGAGTAAACCTCCTGGTCCTTATATCTACTATTCTTGGGTGTTAAACTCCCATTCTGTTACTTTATATTCCACAGATGAGTTCAATCTTTCTATGTCTCTCCCACTCGTTCTGACTCATTTCACTTAACGTGATACTTTCTATATTGATCCACTTATATGCAAATTTCATGACTTCATCCTGCCTAACAGCTGCATAGTATTTCATTGTGTAAGATGTACCAAAGTTTCTTTAACCAGTCATCTGTTCTCAGGCACTCGGGTTTTTTCCAGATTTTGGCTATTGTAAACAGGGAAGGAATGAGGCAAAAGAGGTGAAAGAGCCCAAGTGCTTCTTGTCTTAAGAGTGGGGATCCACGGCAATTGGGCTCTGCTGCCCAGCGTTGGTGAATAATATTTATACGTTGTTTTTGGCTGTGTTCACACAGCAGCAGAGTTCACAGGTTAGGTTGTTGGGTTCACAAAGCCAAAAATATTTACCTTTGGGACCAGAAAGATAGTACAGTGGGTAGGGCACTTGCCTTGAGTACGGCCAACCCAGATTCTATCCCTAGCACCCCACCTGGTCCCCTGAGCCCACCAGGACTGATCCCTGAGCCCGCCAGGACTGATCCCTGAGCTCAGCCAGGAGTAAGCACCTCTGGGATGTCCAAAAGACAATATAAAATTGTAAATAAAAATACAACCAGAACTGCTACATGATCTAGCAGCCCCACGTCGGGATGTTCCCCAGAGCATTGGAGGGTATCTTGGAGAGTTGCACTCCCTTCCCTGTAGCACCATGATTCGAGGTAACTGTGTCCACTGATGGATGCTCCAGGAGGCGGGATGGATCCCAAACCTCTACATTCCTGGAAGCCCTGAAGCCACCCCACCCGCAGCCACCATCCTGTTACACTAAATCCCAGCTAACTCCCAGGAGATGCATAGCAAGCAGCGAAACTTGATGGAATCACGGGTCCCACAGCTGCCAACTCTGTCATGCCCACAAGAGGCAGGCGGGCTGTATACCCAGAAGCCATACCATGAATACTCTGCACAGTCACCAATCTGTGAATAATTTCAGGTAGCCTGTGCCCAGGCTGAGAACTCTGGTGCTTTTTTCGGAGTCGAGAATAGTAGCCCCCCTCCCCACCCCTCTACTTCTGGAAGCCTGGCAGCCCCGCCCACTTCCCACTGTTGTGGACTCTTGGGCCCAGACCATAGATCCTGAAGTGTCTGGTCCTCTCAGCCTTGCATGTGGCTGAGTAGCAGACAGCTTAATAAAATCTTAGACAAGGACCTAGTGACCCTGCAATCAGATATAACAAATGTTGACATCAATTGATTTTCTACATCCATTGATTTTAATATTACAACTTTGTTATCTAATCAATTCTAATTCTAGAATTGTAAAAAAATTAAATACCAAAAGAATCCCCCAAAGCCCTGAGGTGCTCCAGGGCTGGAGCAATATTACAGGGAGCAAAGCACTTGACTTGCATACAAGCCTGGGTTCGATCCCTAGCACCACATGGCGTCCCCTGAGCCCAGCAGGAGTGATCCTTGAGCACAGAGCAAGGAGTAAACCCAGAGCATTGTCAGGTGTGGCCCCCTCACCAGCCAAAGAAAAGGTACTCCACTCCAATAAGTATTACTTGGCCTTCAAAGGGAAGAAAATTCTGACACAGCCTCTGACCTAGGGAACTTTGACATGATGCCTAGTGAAATCAGCCAGACACAAAGAGGCATGTGGTCAGAGCCATCAGATTCACAGAGGAGGAGGACGGGTGTTGAAGGCTGACAGAGCTGGAGTGTGGGCAGGTGAAACTGTGGCAGAGCTCCACATCCCTGAGCTCAGCCCTAAAACATGGGAAGGCACAAACATAGCTTCCTCATTCTAAGGCAGCGTTTCTTTGGAAAGTGACTACTCAAGGGCTGAAGAGGAAGGGGGTTTCAGTGTAGGAGAAATGGCCAGTGGCACGGGGAGGAATGGTCTTCGGGGTTCCCGACCCAGGAAGTTGCCATCCACTACAGCTCCATGTAGGATCTGAGATTTCTGGAAACAAGGAGCCTAGCATTGAGCAGCCCCTGGAGAAGGGGATGCAGGGGCCAATAGGGCTATTTCTATGGTTCGGGGAAGGGGAAGAGGCATGCCTGACGGGGACCAGGGGATGCAGATGGGAGAGCAACCCAGAGGCGCTTCTGGGCAAACATGGCTGTAACTGCAGTGGCCTGAGGGCAGAGAAAGGAACTTTAACACCACAGAGTTAGTCTAGAGGAATTGGTGGTCAGCAATGCTTCCCGCCCACCGAGGGACCCAGAAAAGGCAAGATTTGGACACACGTAGGAGAGGTTGACTCCATTATATGGGTCACAGTGAGTCTTGGGCTCCTAGAAGGCAAGAAAGAGACATCAAAGGAGTCTTGACCTCTTGTTGCTTCCTGAAGCCACAGGAAGTTGGTGTCAGAGGGTCAGGAGGAGGAAGTCAAGGGTTGAGAAGGGTGGTAGTGACGTGAGACACAGCTGAAGGTGACGCACTGTGCACGACTCAGGCAGTCGCTGCCCTATTGTGTGGCCTGGTGCTGGGCGGGGCCTCTTTTTGAGCAGTTGGGACAAGGGTCTTCATGGTTCATAAGGCGGGGAAGCGGAGAGTGGCTTTAATTGGATTAAAGTGGGGGGCACTGCCACAGGAGGCCATGCCATGCAGTGAGTGGTACACTCATGCCCGAGGCAGATTCCTCGTCCTGCCATGAGACATGCTGTTTCTCTGCCCCATTCCAGACTCTTCTACCCTGATAGGCTTCCTAACCACACTGTCCTGAACCCCATCCCACCCTCCAGGGAGTGTGTCAGTCACATTTGAGCATCTGAGTTAGCTGAGTAGTTTGGGGAGGAGGGGACGGAAGGGAATGCCGATGATGACGGGACACCAGTACCCAGTAGCAGGCTATGGGCGGGACGATCCCTCCCCAGCCAGCCAGCACACTCAGCATTATGTGAAGGGCCAGAATACTCAACCTACCAGTCTTGATGTCCACCCCACACATTTTCCAGCAATTAGCTTTTCGCATCGTTCTGCAGGTGAGGGGACAAAGCAATTGGAGGAGTGGAAGTCCGATTGCCGGCATGGCTGCTTACTCCAGGGTTTGCCTGGAAGCGTTAGTGCTCGGGCCTCTACTACAAGCCCCCTCCAACGCTCTCTCTGAGCTATTTCTTGTGGTGTGTGTCCAGCAGGTCCGGAAGCAGCTCCTCACCACACTTCCCAAGCCCATATGGGCCTGAATCTTGCTTACCTGACCCAGTGTAGCTCAGGGGCAACCACCTGGTGGCGCCAGAATCAAACTGGGCACAGCATATGCAGGGCTTTCACTCCACCCCATTTGAGCACTCTCCCACCCCCACTTTCTCTATAAGAACGCGATGAGGGTATTAGGGTCTCCCCCGCCCATCCAGGAGGATTGCTCATGATCTTTTATTCAAACACATCTTCAAAGTCTTTTTTGCCATGGGCTGCAGGGGTGACGATGTCGGGGCCTGGGGACCATTGTTCAGCCACCACAGGTGCTGATGAGGAGCAGGGAGTTCTAGGAGGGCCTGTGAAGATGTGGTCAGCAGAGTGAAAGTTGCACCCCACGAATGCAGCCAGGTGGGGTGCATGGGAAAGCAAGATGCCCCCTAGGTATCTAAAGGCAATTGGATTGGCACCTTTGACTCCAGTCTAGCAGGGAGCGGACAGAATGAGACAGACACATGAGGAGACAAACACACATGCACAGGGACTGTCCAAGCTTTAGGGCCACCTGGGCAGCCCCCAGCGAGTGCACAGGCTGCTCGTTCAGTCAGCACAGAGCGCCCAACATGGCCGCGGCTATTTCCATTGCAGACGTTAAGAAGAGTTAGTAAGCACACCAGCCTTCAGCAGGCATGGAGAGCCCGAGCACCCCGAGCTTCCTATTCTGTGTTGGTCCATGCTGCACCCTACACGTAGAAGGCCCCGCACTGCTCTGTGGTTCCGGTGACAGCCTTCGGGCTGCCCCTGTTTACTGCCTGCAGCCGTTTTAGCCCGCGGACTCTCCCGCCCCTGGGGTGTAGTTAGAGGGACGATTCCCCACCCCTGGCTTTCTATCCGAAGCCTGGTCACTGGGGGCAGATGTAGAAGAGGAGAGTGCCACGGCCTAGAAGGTGCACGGACAGGCCTCTCCCTTCAGCTCCGTGCCCATCAATCTGAGGTGGTGCCTGGGCTGGGCTGGCCAAGAATGCGGCCCAAGGCTGCCCGCCCACCTCAGGCAAAGAAGTTCAAGACCTTCAAGGAACCACTACCTGCCCCCGGCACTCTGTGACGGTCCCTTCACTGGGTTGGCCGGACACCGGCTAGGGAGTCAGCCAGAGGTGCTGCCAGCCTCGGTGCCTGGGAGTTCTGGGAACGGCCTGAGAAAGCCGTGACTCAGGTGAGGAGGTGCCCCTGGGGGTGGGGCGTTTTACATCCCAGGAGGGAGGGACTCAGATTTGGACAATTGCCATCCAGAAAATTGACCCAGGGTTCCAAGGCCCTACAGCCTGTGCCCCCATATTCCCAGGACCCGAGTCTTCGTACCATGACTCTGACAGCTACTTCTCCAAAGTCAGCTCCAGCTAGACCACTGGGGGCACAGAGGGGCCTGTTGCCGTCATCCTTGATGCCGTCATCCTTGATGCCTGCACTTTCCCCAAGCTGGGACCCACTCTCCCAGAAGTGCTCCGCCACCTGTGCATCTCCTGCACGCACGTTCCTCCTTGCCCCCTGCCCCTGCCTCTTCACACCTTGTGTGAAGGCAGTAGCTGCGGTGGGATTATCCAGAGGTGGCCTTCTGCTGTGGCCACCCAGGGGCCTGACACCCACTGTGGAGACTCAGGTGGACTCAGGACTGTCCTGCCCAACAGCCCTCTGGGGCCAGACTAACAACCTCCCCCCTGCCCCCGGAGTTTGGAGCCCGGTATTGCCGTGCTCCATTATTGCCCAGACTGGGGGACAGTCAGGCCAAAAGAAGGCATCGGCTTTGTCCAGAGACCAAGGCGAGTCCTGAAAGAGCATGACAGCCTCCACCTCCTCCAGGAGTCTTCTAGAACTCTCTCAGCCCCACCCAGGTTCCTAAGGGGGCGGGACGGAGGGAAACAGGAAGCAGTGTTTTGCGCTGTGGGAGCTGTCCTGATTTCAAAGAGGAGGAGGCTTTGTGATCAAGGTAAGAGGAGGTCCTGGGGACAATGCAAGGCCAAAAAGGGTTCCTACCCAGAGCCTCCAGGGGGCGTGGCCTAGGTGACAGTTCAGCCCAGAACTAGCAGGAAGCACTGTCTTCTGTTCCAGACACTTTCACTGCGAGGACAGTGCCGCAGTCTGATCTCCCCTGCACCCCAAGCGTGACTAAACACAGCTCCTCGGCTTCAAAGCGCTCTGGACATACTAATTAACTCCTGGTTAATTGGATGAAATAACGTGAAGCTCTAGTGACATCATCTCCATTCGGTGCCCAGATCTGGCCACAAGCAGAGGCTGGTGAGTGCAGGCCAGGAGCTCGTCCTGTGCTAACATGTCATGCCTTTCCCAATCGCCCGTGGGACACCAGGCACAGAGGCCCTGTACTGCCTTCGGCACCCAGGACTTCCCAAGTGGCCAACTGGGAACTCTTGGCCACTCAAGCGTGCATGAAAGCAGCAGCTTCTTCTGTGTGTGTGAGTGTGTCTGTGCGTGTGCACCTATGTGTACCCCTGGCTCTGTGATGTTCTGCACCACCTAAATGAACTCACTGCCATTGGAAACGCAGGCCCAGCTCTATCTGGACTGCGCTCCTCAGAACCAACAAGGAGCCGTCCTGAGGCCCGCTGTCAGGCCCAGCGGCAGGCAGGCAAGTAGTTGCCGCCCAAGCAGAGTGGAGAGAAATACAGACCAAGGCCCCTGGCCACCAAGCAGCAGGCACGGTGCTGGCTAGTCCGGCTCTGGGTCATGGCCACAGCACGCCTGCCCCTGCAGCTTTGCTCCTGCCAGGCCGGCTGACCAGCCCCTGCTGGAATGCCCCCAGTGCCACGAGAGTCCTTGCTGTTCAACTCCCTTCTCTTCTGGACTATTGGCAAGGAACGCAAACTCTGAACCTGGTGCTCTTGGACTTTTTCAGACGTGTCGGAGAGCAGCAGACACAGAGGGGGATGTGCTTCTCACACATATGTGTATGGTGAGGGTGCTCCCAAAGCCTCCAGATCAAAAACGAGGCCACCACCAGTACCTAGAACACTCCCCGACCTCGGGGCAACCCTGTCCTGGTTTCAGCCGTGCACGGCTGCCTCTCTCCCTGTTCATTAGGTTGGAGAGCGGGGCCCGGTGGTCGGTGACTGAAGTTCATTCTCCCCGCTGGTTAGTGCTGGTGTAGAAAAATCACCACCTACTGCTTTCTACACTGAGAGGTGTTGCGGCTTAACAGACACTGATACTTTGGAGGTTCCTCATACACACTTTGTGTTGATGGTCCAGGTGCAATTGTGTGGAGCGTATACCCATGTGAGTCAGCTGGAGTGGCTCTTGCGAACAACAGCCATTTCTTATCTCACCATCTGAAAAACAGAAGAGGAAGCAGCCTTGATTCCCGAGTCTATCCTCAGTGTGCCGGTGGTTGTGTCCCCCACCGGGTATGCACATGCTGTTCCCTTGCTCTGTGTCTGCTTCCATCCCCTAGGATGGGGAGGAATACTAGACTAGGACCCATCTTCATGGCCTGAGTCTCAGTTAATTTCTCTCCAATCACAGCCACACTTTGAGCTACAGAGGGGTTGAGACTCTCACGTGTGAAATCTGGAGGAACACAATTCCACTCCTACAGAACAGTACCTGAGCTGGGATTTCCAGGTCAGAGAATGTGTACATTCTCTTTAATGGATCTAATCAAATAGCAATGAGACCAAGTTTCTCTAGAAATGAAGAGTCTTCTAGTTCCCTTGTCCTTGTATACACTTAGCATTTTTAATCTTTTTTCTTTTAGACCTTGTGGCTTTCATTTTCATTTTCCTCAGCACCTTGTCATTTGTTGAAACACTTGGCCCTGCTGCTTTCCTATTGGATTGTTTAGTTGGTTGGTCCATAGGAGGGCTTCTTTGTCCGCTGCTTTGATTATTTTGGATAAGTATTTCATGGGACTTTTCTGTCTCTTTCTATGGGAGTCTTGCAAGTGGTTTATCAATCTTGTTTATTTTTTCAAAGAATCAGCCTTAATTTCATTGATCTTTTGGATTTTTTTGGATTCTAGTTCATTAATTTCTGTTTTTAATTATTATTTCCTTTCTCCCGCCTGCTTTGGACTCCTTTTATTGGTCATTTTCCATTTTTTAAATTATAGAATCAAGTTATTTATGTGGGCCCCTTCTTCCTTCCTGATTAATGCTTGCATAGCTATGAACTTTCCTCTTCACGCTGTCTTTGTTGTATCCCACAGGTTCTGCTAGGTAATATCCTCATTCTTATTTGTTTCCACTAATCTCTTAATTTCCTCCATGATGTTTCCTCTGACCCCTTGGTTGTTTGGTAACAAGCCACTTAATTTCCAGGTGTTTGAGTTATTTCTCCATTTCTTTTTGTGATTCACTTCTACTTTCAGTACAGCATGGTATGAGATGATAGTTGATATGATTTCTCTGCTATTAACTTTGTGGAGGTAACTTTGTGTATCAGCATGTGGTCTATCTTGGGGAATGTTCCATGTGCATTGAAGAGGAATGTGTATTTGGGTTTTTGAGGATGAAAAGCCGTGTGTGTATGTTTGTGTATGTGTGTGTGTGTGTGTATGCGCATGCCTGTGTGCACTTAACCCATGTCTTCTATTTCTTCCTTCAAAGCAAGTATTTTCTTAGTGAGTTTTAGTCTAGTTGATCTGTCAAGAGATAACAAAGCAGTGTTTAAGTCGGCAACTACTATTGTGTGTTGCTATTAATTGTCTTTCTTCAAGTCTATTAGTTGTTTCATGTATTTTACTGGTCTCTCATTGGCTGCATATACATTTAGGAGTGTAAGTTCTCCCTTATGTACATATCCCTTACTTATTAAGAAATGATCTTCACAGTGTCTTCTAGCCTTTTTCAGCCTGAAGTCACCTGATACTACTATGCCCACCCCGGCCTTTTTGAGGGGTTTGTTTGCTTGAAAAATTGTCTTACAACCTTTGACTTTGAGTCTGTGTTTGCCCTGACTATTCAAAGGTGTTTCTTGCAGCCAGCAGAATGTTGGGTTCAATTTTGTAATCCATTCTGCCACTCTGTGTCTCTTAATTGGTGCATTTAGTCCATTGATATTGAGAAAGATTATTGTCAATGAATTTTGTGCCATCTTTCTGCAGGAATTTGGCATGTTTGTGTGACACATCTTGTTTTAAATTAGCCCCTTGAGTTCTTGTAAAGATGGCTTTGAGTCTGTGAAGCTCTTGAGTAGTGTTTGTGTGAAGTTGCATAATGTTTCTTCAAACCTGAATGAGAGTCCAGCTAGGTAAAATTTCCTTGGTGAGCTGTTTATTTCATTGAGATTTTTTTCACTATATCCCATCTCTGTCTTCAGGCCCAAGGGATTTTGTTTGATAAGGTGGCTGTAAATCTTAAGGATGCTCCTTTGTATATAATTTCCTTCTTTGATCTTGCTGCCTTCAATAGTCTATCTCTTATCTATGGTTTTCGTCATTCTGATTAGGATGTGTCTTGGAGTATTTTTATTTGGATTTCTATTAGCTAGTACCCTGCGGGCCTCCTGGATCTGGATGCATGCACTCTTCAGCTCTGAGAGCTTCCCAGCAACCATGGCTTTGACTGTTGCTTCTTCACCAGGTTTGCCTTCCTGCCCCTCTGAGATCCTGATGATTCTTTTGTTCTTCTTCTTGAATCCATCCCAAAGGTCTCTTGTCAGCTGTTGGTTTATTTTGAGTCTTTTTTGCTGTCTTCTGCAGTTGTCTGGAGGTTACCTCTACCTCATCTTGGAGCTCACTGTTTCTGTCCTCAGCAGCTGTTCCTCTGATGCTGAGGCCTTCCAGTGAAGTTTTCATTTTACCGACCAGGTTTTTCAGGTCTGTCATTTCTGTTTGTAGTTTCCTCATTTCTGCTTGTGCTTTATTGGTGATCTGATCCCTTGTTTCTTTGAGCTCCTTATACATCCTCAACACTTCCTCTCTAAATTCCTTACCAGAGAGTTTATTTAGCTCCTATTACTGGTTGAGTATTCCAGGCTATCTTAGCTCACTAAGTCCCGTAGGCTTCTGCATTGCTCTCCTATTGTTATGCTTGCAGTTGGAGTTGTTTCTTGTGAAATTTAGTGTGGATATAGTTAGGATATCTTTGTATGCCCATGGTGAGTTATGGAGAGGTGAAAAATGTTCAGCTAGTTCTCTTCGTGGGCTGGGATAATCCTGACTTGGAGTGGGGGACAAGATGGAGATCCTGAGTACCAAGCTGGTCCCCAACTCCAAGTGCTCCCATGGGCTCACCTTAGTGTCCTGAACTGGGGGTAGGCGGGGCCTGAGTTTTGGAATTTTGTGAAACAGAAGTACTTCATTTGCACATGGTTCAATTGATCAGATTGTTATTTTATACGTAGTACTTTCTGTGTCATGTCCAGGAAATCTTTCATTATAAACTCACAATTTTCTACTCTAGGGGCAGATAGATGGTACAGGGGGTAGGGCGCATGCCTTGCAAGTTGCTGACCTGAGTTTGATCCCCAGCAACCTATATAATCCCCAGACCCTGCCAGGAGTAATCTCTGAGAGCAGAGCCAGAACTAAGCCCTGGGCATTGTCAGGTATTATCCAAAAACCAAACCAAAACAAAAAAAATTCAAAATTTTCTTGTGAACAATTTATTATATTACTTATCCAAGTTAGATCTGCAGTCTCTCTGAATTACTTTTTTATGATGCATGGCAGAGAGCCATCACACTTTTTAAAGAAATCCAATTCTGTACCTAATTGAGTAACGTTTTATCCTCTTAAGGGTATTCTCTTTCATTTTGATCACCAAAGTGATAGCCAGTCTTCTCCCCATGGAGGTACAGCTCCCCCTCTTGCAACTAAACAGCAAGAGACACTTCAGGTATAGAAGTGTCATGAAATGGGCCTAGATTTACCACCCACTCATCAGTCTCATAACGATGATTGAAAAATGATGACACAGGTCATTTATTACCATGCCAAGGATAATAATTGTGGGAAAGCCCACTGGCTCCCTATTTCTCTACACTGTGAAGCCAGGGTTCCATGAGGGCCTCCCCATTCATTCCATCTTTAGTTTCAGCAATAGAGAGCCTTCAAGCACTCATCAGTGTTGTAGATATCATGTCATCTTAAAGTGTGTGTTTTTTAAATCATGATTGTTCTTTATATAGCTACTTTCTATTGATTGGCAAATGCTGCTGATTTTCCATGTATGGCAGTGATATGAAATTTACCTTTTCAATACTTGGATATGATTTTAAAGAGTGAGCCATAGTGATAACACCCATTAAAATTAGGTGGTATTTGGATATGGTGAACACATGTGCAGACAGTGTGCCGGTGACTCCAGGTGGGCAGCGGGGCCCTCTGATCATATGTCCTTGCTCTGCAGGAGGCATACACACATACGCACACATACTCACGCACATCCTTAATCACAGAAACTGCTGCTTTCATGCACATTTGAGTGGTCAAGAGAGTTCCCAACTGGCCACCTTTCTACTGCCCCCAAAGCAACATTCCTTATCATATAAATTCCATCGAATGGCCACTTTTACTGTATTTAAGGAAAGGAATGGAAAACTTGCAAGCTACCTATAGGGAAGACAATTGAAATAGCATGGATGATACTTTCTGATCATAATTCAAGTAACTTCACATTCATAACAGAAAAGAGAGCTGGAAAATCTTGACATATTTTGAGCTGGGAATGTCTCTGAGTGGTAGAGCACTTGCTTTGCACGTGGGAGGCCCTAGGTTCAATGCTTGGCACCACATAGTCCCCTGATTGGCCCTCAGAATTAAGCTGAAAGTAACCCCAGGTCACCCCAAGTTTGCTCCCCCGAAAAGTGCTGCATTTTTGGCAATAAAGCAACACACTTCTAATTAATTACAAGTGAAATTTTTAATGGAATGTGAAAAAATTGGATTATTTTAATAAGGACAAGACTACATAACAAAATGTGGGATTCCATTAATGTCAGACGTAGGGGGAAATTTCATCCCAGATATAAGTTATAAAGAAGAGAGAAAAGGCTAAAATGAATGAGTTAAATATCCTTCTTAGGAAGTTAGAAAAGCAAAACAAAATAAACCCTACAAATAATGACAGAAATTAATGGAAATGGAAAAAATACAATCGATACTATTGATAAAATCAAATTAAATTATTTGAGATGAATAAAATTAATAAAACTCTTGTGATATTAATTGAAAAGAGACAGGGATGCAATAAGGTCATTATTACAAGTGGCATGGAACCTAAAAGGTTAAAGATAAATTTTCAGCAAAAAGAGAAAGTTTGATATCAAATACAGACTCAAAGGAAACATGCGAATTGAAGACGTCCAAACAGTCCTATCACCATTTAAAATTTGAATCAATTCAAAACTTCCTGTACACATGGTCAAGTTTATATTCGATTTCACTAGGCTACTGGGCTAGTGACGTGACTCAGTCAAACTCTTCTAGGTGATGCAGTGAGGGTGTTTTAGAGGTATGATTAATACCCATAATCGATTGACTTTAAGGGATTTTTATCCTTGGTGGGCCTTAGTTAATCACTTTAAAGGCTTGAAAAGCAGAGCTAAGGCTTCCCTGGTGTAGAAACTCCTCCTGCCAAGAGTTCCAGCTTCCCTTCCTCACAGCCTATCCTTCAGATTCTGAGCTTCCTAGCTAGTACCCACCAGAATGCAAGCCAAGTCCTTGCCATAAATTTAGCTATACAGCTCCTGCTGAGAGGTCTCTCTGAATAAACCCTGACAGATACACCTTCCCCCACACAAAACTTTACACGCACGTGGCTTCAGGAGTGAATTCTGTGACTGTTCAAGGAGGAGATTCCAGTCTTACAAAGGCAATCATTTCCAGAGATGAGCAAAAGAAGAAAGACTCCATAACAGGAACAGAACAGGAAAGAGAAATGATACACCCAACGCTCTGCACCAGCATACATGCAAAACACAGAAATCATGCAAGCACATCCCCAGAGATCACAGTCAAAGGTCTTCATCACAGGCAAAGGCCCATCATCACAACCAAGGGCAAACTGGAAGCGATCAACAGCTGCTGGACAACAACAGCACAGCGCCAACCCAACTCTGGCTGAGATGCAGTGCCAGGCAAGGTGTGCAGCCTGCAATGACCTTTCCATCTCTGGGATCCCTGACACCTGCGTGCCCAGGACCCAAGATCCAAGCTGAGTGAGGAATACACCTTTGACATTGCCCCTGCATCATCTTCCTGAAATTCCCCACTTGACTCTGCCTGCCTCTGACATTCCCTTCAGTTTCAAAGGTGAGTTATCCACCTTCCCATCTAAGAGCACCAACGAAAGAGGAACTATGGTGTTGTGTGTGCATGCCCAAGCTTCTGCTCACCACCTGGTGGGGAAACATTCATCAGAGTTGGAAGCAGCCTCACAGCCGCCCTATGGTGAGGGATTTTGGAGCCAGAGAGCTGTGTCGAGGGAATGTGCCATGTGTTCCTGGACAAATGTTCTTACCCTAAGAGCTTCCGAGCTTTCTGTCCTCATCCCAACCTGGAGGCATCCTAGCCTAAGTGGGAGGGCAGGGTGGAAACTAAGACAGGGCCCCACTATGTTGAGGAAGACGGTAGATATCGTCGAGGCTGCCTGGCCTGGCCCCAGAAGGAGAAAACCTTCATTCATTCATTTATTCATTCATTTGGGAGACCTCACACTTGCCATGGGTACTTTCTAAACCACCATCTGAGCCATCTTCCAGCCCTGCTAGGGGGCTCTATGGGGGTGAAGTAGCTATGGGCTGAACCCCCGCTTCCCCCACCCCTCACCAAACATGTTGCCAGTGGTCCACAACACTCCCTGAACTTTCGGAAAAGATCCTGCTTAAAGGCCAAGCACTCACGTGCTTTCAAATGCGGCATCTTGCACAGATGTTTCCACGCCAGCATAAGTAGCAGTTTGCATCCTCCCTTCTCCAATTTAAGACCTCAGGACTCCAGTAACTGCATTTTGACTCAAGGGGAGTAACCTCTTTATAAAATAGAAGAAGGGAAAGGGAACTGTGTCTCCACAGAGGGTTTTCTCCAAGACACCCACTAATGGGGTACTTGGTATGACATCGGCCACAGAGCAAACTGTTCATAAGAGCAGCAGTACCTGCAGGGAGCCTCATGTACCTCATGTACCCTAGACCCAGAGGGGCAACAGGTGTGGGTATGGGTGCCATCCCAGCTCCATATGGGAAACGGGGAGCTGCCCAGCGTGGCCGAAAGCAAGCCTCCATGCACTCAAGGATGTTCATCCACTCACAGCATCTGCGATTGCTCCTGGAAATCTCTCTCTCTCTCTCTCTCTCTCTCTCTCTCTCTCTCTCTCTCTCTCTCTCTCCCCATATCTCTCTGCTTATTGGAACTTGGAGCCAATTTCAATCCAGTTTTCATTTCAGTCAGACTTAATTCACACCCCTCATGCTCTATCATGTCTGGTGCCATCTCCTCTCAAGGTATTGTGTTTGCCTAGGAAGCTGGGGAAGGGTGGGGACAGGTGTTTGCCAAAATGCTACCCTGGGGCAGGAGAGGTACAAGCTGTAAGGCACAGAATACTATCTGTGGAGCCACAGTTCCCCTTCCCTTCGGCCATCTGAGAAGAATGCCACATTTGAAAGGAAGTTATTGCTTGCACACAGCTCACCCAGGGTCCCCTGAACATTGGCAGGAGTGATCCCTGAGTGCAGATCAGCACTGCTGGATGTGTCTCCAAAAGCAAAGGAAGTGGAGGAGGGCAGAGAGAGAGATAGTAACAGCATGTAGGGCACTCTCGTTGCACATGATCAACTGGTTTTATCCCCAGCACCACTTATGGTCCCTGAGCACCGGTGGGAGTGACCAAAAACCAAAACCAAACCCAAACCATCAAACAGTCCATAGTTAGACACTGGCTCTTCCACAGGGCATATGAGAGCCTTTTCAGGGGTTTTGTTTGGTGATGATGGGGGCACTGGGTGGGGGAAGGCTCTGCCAGCACTTGACCTGGCCAAGCCCCCTATTCAGAAGAAGTGGGAGGGTAGCAGTTGGTGTCAATGGCCAATCCTGTATTATCATCCTCCTGGCTCTCTTTCAACTTCCTGCAGCTTAGGCGACTCCTGTATTGATGATCCCTGGGCCCTTTGGGGAGGTAGTAGAGTGAAGCCAGTCCATACCCTGCCCCCTATGTAGGCTCCCCGCTCCCTAGACAGTCTGCCTTCTCCAAGGCTGCAACCATGGTCGCTGCTGATGCTTCTGTGACCCCTTCATTGCAGGCTCTTTGCTCAGAGGGTACCCTTTGGGGAGGAACTTCCCTCTTCCCAGAATGCCTCTGCGGTTCCCTGGCCTGCTGGTCTGTGCTCGGGACAGCTCCTTGATGGCGTGGAGGCGACCGCTCATCAGGGTGCTCCGTGTCAGGGCCCCGTGAAGGGTAGTCCTGAGGCCCCCACCTGCTCGGAGAGTCCACGTGACTCCCCTTAAAGGTCTGAGGGCTACCTGGACAGCAGCGGGCTCCAGTCCTGCTTCTCTCCCATGGCCAACCCCAAACCCACGGAGCAGAGTCGGGTGGGGGCGCTGCCCCGTGAAAGCTGGGAGTGGGGCAGACTGAGGGGAGATGAAAGCCTGCCTGAGCCGCATAGGAACGCAGCTGCTGCCGCGAGAAACCAACATCAAAGTGGCCACAAAATGAGCAAACAGGAGACTGTCTTCATAGGGAGGAGGCAGCCCGCGGCCCCGACTCTTCAGGATGGCCTTGTGGTGTCGGACATTATTCTCTCTTCCCTCAATTAGCGCAAAACCCTTGTTGATCCTCTGTCTCCCTTCCCCGGGGAAACAGAGAAAGGCCTACAGACTTCTTTTTCTTGAAAAGTTGCGAGGGACCAGAGCAGGAGGACAGCGGGGAGAGCATTTGCCTTGCATGCAGCCAACCAGAGTTTGCTCCCCGGTATCCCTTATGGTGCTCCGAGCCCCGCCAGAAGGAATTCCTGACTACAGAACCAAGAATAACCCCCAAGCTCTGCTGAGTGTCATCCAAGAAACAAAAAAAGAGAAGTCTTGAAAAGCCTGACCTGAGTCCAACTTTTCCACATGGGTCAGGAACTGCTAAGAACCTTGACCCAGAAGAGGTCTCCTCCAAGGCCTATTTCCTCCCCACTCTCCTCTCCATCCCCCCTTCCCCCATTCCCCTGTTTGAAAACATGGACAGCACAGTGCATGTCCTCTGGGTGCTCGGTCAAGGCACCTAGACACTGACCTGAATGAGCTCTCAGCCACCAAGGCAGACAATGTGGCACCAGGACAGCAGCTACGCCAAACAGGGCCATGGAGATTTTCCCGGCCCCTCTAGAGAAGATTGAAGAGAGGGAAGGGGTTGAAGATTCTCCCTTCCAAAATCCATGCCCTCTAGGGCTGGGCAGCGGTGAGGCTCGAATCTCACGAGACATGTGGACATGGACACCAGAAGAAGATCAAGCCGTGTGATGGTGGACAAGGGAAGTGATGCACCTGTCTAGTGTCCAAACTAATATGAAATACTGCCTCCCTTTTCAGAAAAATAGTCAATGCACCCCCTCACCCCACCGGAAATCTAGCTTCTTTAAGCAGACCAAAAGTATTGCCAGTTGCACCCTAAGCAACTGCCATCCCATTGGATCATTCCAGAGTCCCTCGCAAGCAGTGTCCCAGTGTCCCCACTTTAGGGAAACACTGCTTCAGCAGGCAGGAGAGACTGCCTCAGGAACAGCAATGGCATACACACTGGCACTCCTGCTCTGGGAACGAGCGGTCTCTGCCATCCGTGGCATGAAAATGAGGTCCCATCCTCTCTGTGACTTTGCGTTTTGTGTGGTAATTTCACCTGCTTGGGGCAGGGTGGAGGGAAGGGGCAGCTGCCATGGTTTGGACTCAGCAGGCTCTGCCAACTCCATGACCTTGCAGAGACACCGGAAGCCCCTGGAGATGACTTTGCGCCTAGAGTTGGGACACAGGGGCGTTTGGGCACTGTGTATCTCTTTTCTCTCCCAGCTCCTAGTATGTGACCCCCACTTGTCCAAGCCTGTGGTGGGGGGGGCAGCGCTGGTTTGTGTCTCTGGAACCTATAGGCTGTGGGGGAGGTAGAGGGACAGCAGAGAGCAGGCACTCAGAGCCAGCTGGGAGCCAGCTTCCTCTTTCTGGGGGTCTTTGGGCAACTATAACTCTAGACACCCCTTGTGTGTTTTCGATGGAACAATCCTTTCTCAAGCATAGGTGGCCCTAGAGTGGGCTGTGTTGGCAAGGTCACCTTTGCAGTGATGTCTACTTCATTTCCAAGGCCTCACTGGCGCCCATCCCAACATGCTTCCTTTGACTCTGCTCCATGACGGGTGTTGTCCACCTCTGCCAGCTCACCAGGGTCTTGGCTGTGCCGGTGGTTCCAAGCCCTGTGAGGGTACAGAGCCCAGCGCAGGTTTCCCAGGATGGGCCATACACAGGATCTGGTTGCAAGTCCGGCCAGACCGAGCAGTATTCAGGGGAGGCCAGGCGTGGTGTGCAGCAGAGGCTGGCAAGGCTGGCTTGCCTGTGAACAACAGCTGTCTTTTTTTGGTTTTTATTAGTGGGGAGACTTTTTTAATTATGAAAGTAATGTGGTGTCGTAAAAATTCAAAGAGTACAGAGAGGAATAAAGGGAAAAGGTAAAGTCCCTTCCCACTCAGTGAGATGAGGCCTGTGACGCGTCCAGACACTTACAGGTGTCGCTTTGAACAGCGATTTGCTTGGAAGAGAAAAACATCAAGTCAAGGGGACTCACCACCCATCTCCTGCGCAATGTGAAATGGTTGTTTCTATGTCGCCTCCTCCCACCTTATGTGAACCCCATTCCCTCTTGTTGAATGACATATTGTCTATCTTTGCTGTAACTAGTGGCCCGGAAGCAGTGGCACCATCAGCCACTTGTCCTGTGGCCAATGTGGAAGTGTCCTATTGGTAGGAGCCAAGCAGCAGTTTCATATCACAGACACAGCTGCTCCGAGCTGGTTCTATCTCCCTGGCCCCACACTATACCTGCGGATAAGTGGG
Organism: Sorex araneus; assembly: GCF_027595985.1. NCBI lineage: Eukaryota > Metazoa > Chordata > Mammalia > Eulipotyphla > Soricidae > Sorex > Sorex araneus. The sequence goes on along the minus strand of NC_073313.1, from coordinate 59,489,753 downwards.
AAGACATCAACTCACTGGTCCTAGGAACCAAAACACTCGGAAGTGGCTACGTACTACACTCAACAGCAGGAGCTGTGAGTTATAGGCTATCGGCTACTCTTACCCACTCCTGTTCTGTGGTCAGATTAAAAATGCCTGTGTCCTGCCACCCAACCGTGCCACTCTAGCTTGTATGTCACCCGCGAGCTTGTCTGCAGTACAAACGCATACTCAGGCCCGTTGGTACAAGGGGTGAGGTCCAGCGCTGCAGAGTTTAACCACTCCAGGGAACCAGGTGCCTACCAGTGTGTGCAAACCATACTTCTAGAGCCTAACTTCGAAGACTGTGGGGCACAAGCCCACGTGGAATCATGAGACTGAATCTGGAAGGATCTTTGTGTTTTTTTTTTTTTTGGTTTTTGGGTCACACCCAGCGATGCTCAGGGGTTACTCCTGGCTCTGCACTCAGGAATTACTCCTGGCGGTGCTTGGGGGACCATATGAGATGCCGGGGATCGAACCCGGGTTGGCCGCATGCAAGGCAAACGCCCTACCCGCTGTGCTATCGCTCCGGCCCCGGATCTTTGTGTTTTTTAATGAGTCTGGCTATGATTTATGGTTAGTGAATGTTTGATTAGTATACCTATTTTATGCAGCATCACAGCCAGGGTCGAGTAAAAACTCAGTCAAAAAGGGGTTGCAGTAGAAAAAGCATAGGAAAGCCCTGCTCAAGAGAATCAGCAGCCAAGGGCCAAGCAACACCAGAAGGTGGGGGAAAGTGGCCTGAAGTTCAGAGGAAAGGCTCACATAAGAGAGGTGAACCGGGCGTCAGCAGCCTGCAGTCATGAGACACACAGAAACCAGAAATGATCATGGCTAAAAGTATTGTCGAGAAGAGCTGCAAGAACCAAGTTCATGGGTTGTCCTGGAAACCAAGAGAGGTATTTTCAGAAAAAAAAAAGACTTCTTATGGCACTTGTTGCCACCATGCCCTGCACACCGTGAGCCAAGTGAACACACTTGACTATTAAGTGTCAAGAAGGGCATCAGTGGCCTGGCCAAGAACCATTTCTGGGAAGCTCTGGCAGTGAGACATAGGAAGGATGAACAGTAGCTGCTCGAGAAAGATGGAACCAAGAAAAATCTTTTTCTGGTGGGAACAAGTGCCTGCTGATTGGACGGATCTGGCTACCACTGAACAACTGAAGAGAAGGTAAAAGCAAGAGACATGGGGCTGGAGAGATAGTACAGCAGGTAGAGTGTTTGCTTACCTTGCACGTGGTCAACCTGGGTTCAATCCACAAAACTCCATATGGTACCCTGAGCACCAACAGGAGTAATTCCTGGGCACAGAGCCTGGAGGACCCCCTGAGCATCGCTGGGCGTGACCCCATAAAAGGCACAAAATAATAAGTTAAGAAAAAAAGCGATAGATATTCACAGATGTCCCTGAGTGGCAGAGGACAGGCTTATGGCACAAGAGAAGAAGCAGAAGTTTCCATCCAAGCCAGGCCAGGCCATGCGGGTCCCAGGACAGAGGGCATAGCTCTTGCTGCTGGCTGCTCAGGAGATGCTTCTAAATATCACCTTGTCTGAAACAGAGATTGTGCTTTCCAGATATGGGATCAAATCATTCAGAGCATCTGCAAGGGTCAGTGTCACTGAAATGGACCATGCCCTCCTTATTTGTTTGCTGGCTTGTTTCTCAACTGCCATCCTGAGAAGGCTCCAACAGCTGGGCCAGGATGCTGGAAACCCCTCCTGCTCTTTTCAAAGCGAGGGGGTGTGGTGCTACTGCCCCACTGACCAACAGGTCTCCACGTGTGAGTTGGCCCTCCCCTTCCCCGCGGTCCTTCCCCAGTGGCTTGGCTTTCATCCTTTCGGCAAGTTTTAGGCATGCACTGTCAAATGTGGTGCAAAGAACTCTCAGTCGTTTGTCATCTGTCCACTGACAGTTATGGTGGGCTCTGCCATACAGAAGTTTTTAATTTCTCTGTCTTTTCTTTTATGATTTCTGGTTTTCATGACATATTTAGAAAGGCCGTCTCCACCCCAGGATTCCTTCTAGTACTTTTATGGTTTCATTTTTTTTACATTACATTTCAGAGCCATCTGGAGTTGATTTCGGTGTGGAGTGTGAGGTAGGAAATCCAGCTTGTTTTTCCACATGGCCTGGGGTTCCAACCTCATCTACTCAATGGGACTCTTTGAATCCACAAATCTGAAGTGCCACCTTGATTTGACGCTGCCACTGGAAGGAGCTTTGAATCGGCTGCCTTTCAATGGACCAACAGGAGGCAGGGGAGGAGTCATAGTGGACCCTACAAAAGCTGGAACAGAAGGGAGAAGGGCCGTTGGCAGAGACCCCTTGGTGATGGCTGTCTGCTGATACTGGGAAAAGTAAGCATTAGACAAGTGGGGGAAGTCAGTCTGCTCTCCGTGAGGGTCTGCAAATGGACAAGGCTGTTGATGGAAAAGATCACCAGAAATTTTGGACAACTCCAATGTGTAAGGCTGGGAGTCCCCGACTGAAGTGAAGCGGGCCCTGACAAGAGGGGTCTTGGATGGTGCCTCCGTTGTTTCCATGTTGGGCAGCCAGGTGGATGGAGTGAGCTGGTCTCTGGGACCCAAGCACAGGGAGAGAAGCCAAGGCCAGGCAAGAGGTGAGCAAGGGCACCCAATGGAACCATGAGGCTGGTGGCAGTAAAATGGGCTCCGGACACGTCTGGGAGGCCTGGGGAAAATCAGGACTTGCTGATGGACCCACTGTGGCAAGGGCAGAAAAAATAAAGAAAAATCAAGCAGGAGGTAACTGTGGAGGTGGTGGCAAGGAAGTCCTGGGGAAGGGGCCTGTGAAGGTCGTGGCATTGTGGAATGTGAGGTGGGCCTGTACGGGTTTCATCTGAATTCATGCTCAGACCATGGCAGAAGAGGAAGGTCTGAAGGTGAAATCCATAGAGACAGAGGCATGCGCATTTACTCGTCTCATCCATTTGACAAGATGTGTGAGTCTTCTTCAGGAAGTGAAGACTGTGATGGAAAGCTGGATGGAACAAATAATCCAAATGGAGTGTAGTGAACCAGGGGCAACTAAGCAAAGGCATGCTGGCTGAGATTCTTCTCTGCCTCCCCAGTCTGGGAAATAACCATGGGTCTTAACTTTGGCTATTGTGAGGGCATCTCTCCCTCAAGGACCCGATAGCCTGACTTCTAGTTTTTGCTGCTTCCTCCAACCCCTTCCTCTTAAAATCATACTAATATGCCAAAGTTCCATGTGGTCCAGGGGGCAGGTCCTGAACCCCACTGACATCCATGGGATGATTCTGTCAGGCATTTCCCATGTGCTAGATTCTGTTCTAAGTGCTCTCTGTGTGCTACCCATGGAGACATCAAACACCCAGGAGGAGATGCTGGGATCATCACCTCTGATGTCCAAGTGAGGAATGGAAGGTCACTTGCCCCAGACTGCACAGCTGCACATAGACACGGGCCCATAGTTTGTGCTCCTAACCTTCTGCATTTCCAGCGAAGGGCTGTGTCTACTAAAAGAAACGAACTATGGCTAAGAGGTGGAGAAAGGACGGAGCTGTGAGTTCTGGGTTCACCAACATGGATGAACATCATCCATCAGGGATGAGATTCACCAACACCATCGTTCAACTTGACAAGGACCATCTTAAGAGAGTGATGGGGATGGACTCCTGAGAAGCAAATGAGAATAGGAAAGAGATAGTGAGTCTAGTTGAGCCTTTCAGGGAGATTTGTTCAACAGAGGGCTGGAAAAGCAGAATGGTCTCAAGGGTCAAGGAAAATGATTTCTTTAAAATGTTGCAGTCTCGGGCCGGGGCCGATACCAGCGTGCACCCCGCCGAGACTCAACCAGGGTGGCCACACCCTGGTGCGGCCACTTTGCTGCTGATTGACCACGATCCGGAGGCCAGCTAGACTACTTTTGGTACCAGAAACTGCTTGCAGCCATGTCTCTATACTGTGAACTAAGCCATTGCCCTATACTGCCCCAGGAAGGGAAATGATGCAATTTCTAACATAAATCTCCCTGGACTTAATTACTAAAATACTAAAATACAGAAATCCTAAATTGTGCGGCCGTTACCGTGGCTGCACAACTTCATATCTCTTCATTCTCAGCAATGGAAAACTAATTATCAAATGCTTCCTTGTCAGTAGGGCTGTTTTTTTTGGGGGGGGGGAAACTCCAACAACAGTAGTGAGTTTTGTGTTGAAATATTGAATGTAATCAAGGTAAAGAGAAAATGGGGTGAAGTTTATCAGTTACGCAGGCGGGGGTGGGGGTGGGGGAGGTATACTGGGGTTTTTGGTAGTGGAATATGGGCACTGGTGAAGGGACGGGTGTTTGAGCATTGTATAACTGAGACATAAGCCTGAGAACTTTGTAACTTTCCACGTGGTGATTCAGTAAAATAAATAATTTTAAAAATGTTGATGCAAATTCCCAAGGGGACATGAACATTCTCCTGATGCAGAAGAGAAAGAGAGACTCACTCACAGGGAGGAACAGTTTTGTGAAGGGGAGACAGAGTGAATCTAGGAATTTATGTTGGCACAGAGTTTATATTCTTTACTGTTGTGTATCCTTTCCTAGAATTCTCCTTGTCACGGACTCACAGGTCAAGGAAACCATGGTTTCGATTTTCCCAGATGCTATGTCAGGGGGGTATGACAGAGGGTCAGTGGGGCAAGGGAGGTGAGGATGTTGGCAAGAGCTGTTGACTCTAAGCTGGACAGGAAAAAAAGTGGCTACAGGGCAATAGTACAGTGGGTAAAGCGCTGGCTTTGCATGGGGCCCAGCCCGGGTCTTTCCCTGGCACCCCCATGGTCCTTTGAGCCCCATGAGTAGTGATCCCTTTGCACAGAGCCAGACCTAAGATCTGAGCATCACTGCATGGGGTCCAAAAACAAAAAGAAAAATGAAAAGCAGTAAAAGAGAGTGGCTAGAAGAAAGGAAGGACTCACGGGTGGGGAGAAGCAGGACCCATGGATAGGCAGTGCCCACTGTCACTCTCTTTCAAAGGTCCAGAGGTGGGGAAGCCCATGAGAGGACTGCAGGCTGGCCGTGCTTCAGGACTTGAACATGTCAAGGTGGACGCCCCAGAAGGCCTGCGATGGCAGCAAGAGTCTGAGGGTCTGGGTGCTGAGCTTGCTCTCTGGCCCTGTCACCTTCTTCAGGTTTGAGAGTTCGGGGTGGAGATGAGCATGGTGGATGGCCTGAGACTCATCAGAGGGGAGGTTTCACCCAGAAACCGACTAGAACATCCGGAGAAGTTACGATGGGGCCATGGGGAGCCCCCACTGAGGGGGCCCCTTTCAGAGAAGGCAGCAGTGCAGAGCTTTGGACCTCTGGCCACACGGAGTGACTGAATTCGGAACGTGGCTCTAGTGGCTGAGAAGCAGAGTTTTCCTTCTCCTTAATGAACTGTCAATCATCTACACATCAATGGCACCTGTGGGCAGTGCGTCTCCGGATACAGGTGCTACTTAGGGTCTGAGCCTCTGAACGTCAGGCGGGGGATATTCCAAACGGAACTCTCTGAGGTTAAATACAGGGCCAGGCGCATTCTCTCCCCCGCCTCCAGGCCCATGTGCCCCTTTACCATTAGAGCCCGCCCAGTCCCTTTCTCCCATGCCCACATTGCAGTTTACACCCAGCTGATGAAGAGGCCACCCTGAACTGCCCTTCCGGCAGCTTTCCGAAAGCAGTCACAGACACCAGGCCCCATGAAAAGCGGGGAGCCCCCATCTCCCCTTCTCAGGTGGGCAGCTTCAAGTGGAGTGGCAAGGCCCTGTTGTCAGCCAGAGCGCCGGAGTGGGTGCCGCCCTGCAGATAGCTGCAGTCACTCAGAAAGTCAGCCTGTACCTCCCCTCCCAGGTGACCCAGCTCAGGGGCCCCACGGGGTCTGGGGTGCTCCGACTCCGCTTTCCTTCTGGGCCTGGGCTTGCGAAGGGAGCCTGGAAGTCAGTGATGTGTGAGGAGGGGGCCGGGGACCCGCTACTGCCGGGGGCTCCGGCAGGCCAGATGCCTCCAGCTTCCCGGGCTGCTGACAGGCCTGGGGCCTCGCATGGCCCCTTGCCGGCCAGCTGAGCGACGGAGCCGGGGGATGAGGGGGCGCTGGGCAGAGCGCCCACTGGCTGCTCCTCCTGACTTCCCTTCCTCCTCATCCCAGGAGCCTCCTTGCCGGCCAACTGTACTAAAACTCCGGAAAACCATGGCGGGGAGGTTTTCCAATTAGAACATTCTTTTTCCGATCTGTGGATGATTCTTAAAGCAGCATGCGGGGATTATCTGCCAGTGGAGCCTGGGCTCGCTGCGTGCACTCGTGCTCGGCAGGGCTGGCTCAAGACAAAAGCTGTCTGCATTCGGGCAGCAGGTCACCCGGGCCAAGACTGATGGCCAAGTGCGGGGAGGGCGGGTGGCTCAGGGCTGGCTGCGGAGCGGCAGATGCCACGTGTACAAGCAGTCTCCGTGCTTGGGGCCGGAGGGTGCGGGCAGTGTCCAGAGAGCGAGAATTTCCCTCTTGGAGCTGCAATGCTTGGCCTCTCCCACCCATGTGGGAGCTGCTCCAAGGCCCTGCCACTCCCTGGGCAGGATGGGGCCAGGAGACCCCAAGGGAGCATCGGGTGCGGGGCAGCCTGGTGCCAGGGAGGGCCCAGCCCCTTTGCACAGAGCAAGATGGGGGCGGAGGCGGGCTGCCCAGAGGCAGAGCCTGGTGTGCATGTGGGTGGGGGCTTGCCCTGTGCTGAGTTCTGTGAGAGACTCCGGCCTGGCCGCTAGCTTGGGTTCCTCAGGGCCCACTGCAGGCACAGCCACGCCCTGGGGACCCCTGCCCCCGGGGGACCCACCCTGCTTGGAGCCGGTCGAGTCACCCAGCAAGTGAGAACTGGTCGAAGGGCTTAGTAGGATGAGGCGGCAGGGCAGGGCAGTCCCTAGCAGGAGGGAGGGGAGGAGGGTGCAAACAGGAGCCTGGCCCTGCACAGGTGAACCCGAGCACCCAGTCCAGATCAACTGGAGCCTGGCTTAGGGCCCAGTTGTGCCTCTGTTTCCCACTGGCACCTGCAGCAGGTTTTCTCTGGCCCCAGACACTGCCCCACACCTCCCTGTTCCGGGAACTTCACAGTCAGAGGGTGATCCAGGTTCTGTTTGCAGTCCTGGGGCTACGAGGCCTGCCTGCCGCGTCTGAGCTCCAGAAGACTGCAGACCAGGGCCCGGCCACCACTTCTGTCCACTGCTGCTCCTCGCATCAAAGGGGTCTCGATCAGCTCCCACATCTGTGGCCCCAGTTGACCCCTTTCCCCGCCAGGAGACTGGGCCTGGCCCCATATTTCACTTGCCATCAGGCTCTGCTGGGGGTGAGGGACCCTGGAAACGGGAAAGGGATGGGATGCAGGCCCAAGAGAAGCTGTGAGTCAAGGGGCACGGGGCTGAGCTGAATCCAGGCAGGGCCAGACATGAGTTAGGCTGGGACTCTAACACGAGGGTGACCCAGGGGCAAATTCAGGAAGGAGCTGCTGCTGCAGCTGAGTGTGCTGAGGTCACTGGTGTCAGGAGGAAAAGGTAGGCCAGGCCCAGGAGACAGGAGGGTGATGACGTAAGGGAGCCCAGGGAGTCGCAGGGGCCTTGAAGCGGCTGCGAGGAGGCTCAGGGTGCTCTGGCAGGGGCGGGGGGATTCTGTGGGGGTAGTGAACAGGTGGGCAGGGCAGGGTGGGGCACTTACCATGCAAGTCAAACCCGTTCGCAGACGAGATCAGCTGCAGGGCCTGGCAGGCCGGTCCCTTGGCTGGCGCTGTCGTGGAGGATCTGGCCTGGGCAGGGGCTGAATCACCAGGAGATGGGAAGGGCTGTGGGCTGGGGACACCACGCTGGCTCAACTCTGTCGGTGGCCTTGGGGAGGACAGAAGCACCTGCCCGTCCATCCCTGTCCTAAAGTTCAGGGCTCTGGAAGGGAGTGGGAGGCTCCGGAGGCCAAAGCGGTGGTTAGTGCTGGCCACCAGACTGGAGGCCGAGGAGAGCTTATTGGCCAGAGACTTGGGGACTGCAACAGCTTTGTGCGTGCGGAGCCCGGGAAGGGAAAGCGAGCAGGGCCGCTCGTGCCTCCGGTCATTCCTCCGACCCGCCATGTAGGTCGCAGTGGCCTCAGTGACAGGGGCCACCGGGCCGCCTGGATGACATCAGCAGGGACTGGGCTGAAAGAAGGGCTCAGGCCCATTGCTCCTGGGATGGTTCACAGACACGAGCAAAGGCTGCAAGAGGGCGGTGTTCGCTCGGCACACGTGGGCCCAGGTGACCTTCCCTAGAGCAAATGTCCCCAGGAGGGAGGACTTGTGGTGGGCTGACAGGTGAGAAGAAGCCAGTGTGGCTGGACTGTGGTGCTGGCCAAAGGGGCAGGGTGGCTGGGCCTGCGGGTGGTGAGGCTCTGAGACAATGTGGCTCCCAGCCAGCCAGGGCCCTTGCAAGCACTGTGTGAAGGCCAGAGCAGAGCCGGAGCATGCCAAGCAGCTGGGAAACTGTCCTGGTGCTGGGGGTCAGAGCCTTGAAGGGCCATGAGGGGCCTTGGCCCTTGACGGAGGCCGCCACCACAGACGTCAGTGAAACTGCGTTTGACGAGAAAGGATCTGATGATTCGGCCTTTTGACGCCGTAGTCATCCCGCCAACAGGCTCTATGCCCTCTGCTGACTTGGCCTGGCTGTCCCCGTCAGAGACCCCTGGCCGCACAGTGGGGGCAAGGGCTTCTACCATTGCCAGCAGCCTGGTGCCCTGCACTCCTGCGGGCACAGTGCATGAGCACGTGAACGTCAGGCCACTTGTCCAGGTGCATGCGTGAGGTGGCCCGCGAGCGAACAGGGCGCGCCCCCTCGCCCCCACCCCCAGCCCAGCATGGCCTTCCAGGAGGAGAATTTCCCCCGGCTGGAGTGGGGTGGGGGCACGGCGCCAAGGCAGAGCAAGCTCCCGCACTTTCTTCTCCCCCTTCGCAGCCCCGGGACTTCCTGCATGATGTCAGCCGCCAGCCCCCAGCCCCCCCTCGAGGACCCTGTCTGGGATCTCCATCTGTAAAATGGATCTAGGAACGGTGGTGCGCGCCGGCCTGCACCCACCGCATCTGTGCAAGCCATCGGCCGTGAGCGAGTGGGGGCGCAGCCGGGCCCTTCACGTGGCGGCCGGCTGGGCCTGGAGGCTGTCCACGGCGGCAGCGCTGGGCGCGGGGAACCCGGCCTTGATTTCTCCAGCAGCAGCGCGGGGCGGGGCGAGAAGGGGCGGTCGGGCCGGGGCCACTGGCGGGAGAATGCGAGGAATGTGCCAGGCGCATCTACCTACCCCAGGAGAGGGCAGGGGAAGGGGCCGGCCGAGGGGAGGGGCGAGGGGCGAGGCTCCGGGCGCCCGAGAAAACCTGTTTGTTCTCCTGCAGCGAGAGCCCAGTCCGCGCCTCCTGCCGCCCCGCGCACCCCGCCGCTCCCCGCACCCGTGCCCGCCCGCGCTGCCCACCCGAGGGAGCCGCGCCCGCCCGTGCCGCGAGCCGGCCACCTGTGCCAGGTAGGGCTGTCGGGTCGCCTCAGACAGGCAGCGGGGGACCGTGGTCAGCCCGGACGACAGGGTTTCTGCATGGCCTCAGTTTCCCCATCTGTAATCTTTGCCTGCCTCCCACCTTCCTCTCCTACTTTCCCAGGCGGGCCGGTCCCCCTGTGCCCCCGGCTCTGGTTGCAAGACAGAGACGCCTTGATTGTACTGAAGCATCTGGGACCCAGGCTCTGAGAGTCGCCTGCCTTCCCAGCAGCCCCTCTCCGTGTGTCCATTATATAGGTAAGAAAACTGAGGCTGCGAGCTCCCACAGGCTAGGGAGCCCAGAGCAGGACTAGGGTGAGCTCCCCCTCCCCTCCGCAGGTAGCTGCTCAGACTGAAGGCGCCGCATCAAGTGTCAGTGTGAGTTATCAGCAGGATCTTCTGAGCTCTGGGACTGGGTTGTTGGCATGGCAGGGAGCTGGGGCTCAGGGCAGCTGGCTGGGGAGTTGCCCAGGCAGGGGCCACCCCAGGGGCTGGAACTGCAGTGTGTCACCAAGTCCTTTGCACATGGCCTTGACTTTGTGGCACATGGTGTGGCCCATCTCCACACAACTGTGAAGAAACGCCCCTGACTCCTCACACAGTGCTCTTGCTCACGGTCTCTAGGTGTGGGCTCGGGAGGGTCCCCTGGACTGACAGGCATGTGCACTTATGGCAATAGTCACCCACCAACTCCCAGACCCCCAGGGACTGTGCCTTTTCGTGTCAGAACTCTGGGTCCCGCTCTGAACAGTGGGAGCAGACTGGCTGCTTGTCCTGTTCAGCTCTTGACTGCAGCCACAGCACGATGGGAAGAAGCAGGAGCACCCGTGCCCACCTCCTGTCCTCCCCGCCTGGCTGCCAGCAGTTCCCAGCCTGGTGGGGCCCCAGTTTCGCACATGAAAGCCACCAGGTTGGCGGGGGAAAAGCGCAGGCAGAGTCTGGGGTGTCTGTGTCCACCCTCTGGACACCCTTGTCAGCGATAGGCATGACTCATGACCGCCTGGAGTGAGGCAGCTCTGAGTGCTCTAAGGCAGAAGTTCCAAGGAGGGGGCATCCCTGCTGGGCTGTCTGGGAAGGCCCCTACCTGTCTCCAGCCTGAAGTCCTGGGACAGGCAGGAAATGTCACAGGCTTGGAGGCAATAGTGGCAAGGCACTGACCATGTCATGGCCCACGTGTCCTTTAGGGATTCTCAAGTCGGCAGCCCCCATGTCAGCACCTGCTGAGACACTGCCCCCTACAGGCAGGCAAAAGGTCCAGAAGGGCGGGTCAGACATGGGCCAAGGATTGACAGTCTTGTTGGGGAGATACTCAGAAAGGAGTTAGCGCCGGATTGAAAATTGCACACTTTGCTGGTCCTCAGGCCCAGCAGGAGCCCCTTCCCCACCTCAAAGTAGTGACCCTGGGGCAGCCAAGGCCTCGAAGTGACTCCCGCAGGGCAGCCTTCAGGGCCTCTGGCACTGGTGCCAAACTCACGTGCCCAGTCCCCAAATCTGGTTCTCCTGCCTTTGCCCCATTCCAGCCAGGGAGGGACATCTGAGACTCAGCCCTACCAGCAGGGTCTCGTTGGTGGGGCCACTGGATGGTGGATTTAGAGTCCGAAGTCCTTGGTTCTGACCCCAGTCATGGCCTTATGAGAGGAACGCACGGAGGTCATTGTCATTGCTTCCGGGGATCAGGGTCAGAAAGCTGGCGGGTGGCTGGTGACGTGGAACCGATGAGCTCAGGCTGGGCGTGTGGCTGCAGAGGGAGGCACCGCTTGGCGCTTAGCCTGGCTTCGAACCTGGCTCACCTCCCCTGATGTGCCCCTGAACACATGCAGCACCCTCGGCTGCAGGCAGGGCACCTATGTCCTGTCCACGGAGCACTGGGATCACTGCGGCTACCTCCGAGGGCCTGGCCGAGCTTACGCAGGGCTGGTAGCAACCACAGGGGGAGTTCACAGTTACCCACCTTCCAGGGAACCCCAGTTTCCTGCTTTGCAATGAAGCAATTCATTCTGAGGCCATTTCTGGATACCTCTCGAGTCTACATCACCGTCTTCCTCCCCCTTCTCTTTTCACTTTTCACTTTGTATCACGGATTGGTTTATAACTCATACAAGGAGCACAAAGAAACTTCTAGAAGCCTTACTGGACTTGAAGCCTTATCTGGACTTGCCCATCCCTTGACCCTCCTCCCCCATGAACATTTCTGACCTATTTTCTTCATACTCTTTGAGAAGGTTATTGGTCCAGAAGGGAGACAGTAACCGACCGAAGGTGGGCAGGACTGGGTCATTTCCCTGAGGAACACCGAGGCCAGAGGTCTTGCTTGCGGTCTGTCTGAGGCTTGGGAGCAGATCTCACATCTGTATTTGGTGAGAGCGTATTTGGTGAGAGCGTGCACGTACCACGCCTTGGCCGCATTGGGTGCTAGGGTGGGTCTGGGGGTGGGCAGGCTGATAAGGGGAGCAGGATCCTGTAACTAAGGTGGTCCAGGACAGTTTAATGCCGCAGGACCCAGAGGGCACTTTAGACACCCAAGGAAGCTGTAAGGAGTGGAGCGGATGCCCCCATTTCCAGAGGGGGGAGTGTTGCAGCCCTCCCCTTTGGCTCACAGGACACATGGCCTTGGGCCCAGCTTTGACACTGTCTCCAGGGACAACTGGGTGGTCTTGTCTGGCCCTTGGGTCTGGTCCCCGGATGAGGGCTCAGCATGTCACTCCACTGACTTGGGGACCTTTTCCGAGAGCTTCAGAGGCAAAGGGTTGTTCTGTAGCACCTGGCACGGGAGGGGGGTCCTGCTGAACTCTCTGCTTCCAGGCACAGCCTCTGTTACATGAACACGTGTGTGGGCTCCAGGCACCAGGGCTGACTGTCCTTGCTGCATTTGTGTTTGAGGCTTTCAGTGACTTCAGACTGGCTCACAATAGGACTTCATGGAGGGTGGCCCTGAATCTGAATCTGCCTGACTATGTGAAGCTGGGAGTGGGGGTTGGATGGCCACAACAGCCGGTGTGGACCTCGCTCAGTAAATAAGCATGTGAGCGTGTCAATTGTAGGGCTTGTGGGTGATAGCATCTGAGTTGCTCCTTTGGTGGCTCATGCTATTAGATTAGATTCTGGGGTAAGATCAAGTCTTGTATAAGCTGCTTTATTTATTCAGGTTTGTCTGGAGAGCTAATATAGGGGGTAGGGCGCTTGCCTTGAACACAGCTGACCTGGGTTTGGTCCCTGACACCACATATATGAGTCTCTGAGCCTGTCAGGAGCAGTCCCTCAGTGCAGAGCCAGGAGAAAGCCCGGAGCACCGCCAGGTATTATGTCCCCAAACCTGTGTGTGTGTGTTCTGGTTTGATGCTTTGGTAACATACCACACATGCATACACAGCTTAGGATTTGATGCAGGGTCAAGGGGCATTTGGACAGTGTTGTCCAGCAGTAGATGCCTGCGCATGTGTGGGAGCATACTGGACTGGCTTGTGGATACATTTGTAACTTGCCCCGGGACCGCCTCATTCCTTCATGGTTTGGGGTGCCCTGTGCTGAGGGCCCCCATGTGCCCCCAGCCTGGGTAAATGCTTGTTGAGGAAATAAGCCTGTGGCTTTGGGAAAAGGTTTCCTACTCTCCATCTTCCTGCCCCCAATCAGGGCTTGCGCAGGGGACTCCTGAGGGTGTGTCGAGGCCACTGGGAACTGAGTGGGTGGGTGGCCGAGTTGGGTGGCCGGAGGGGCCGACTCAGAACCTGCCCTCTTGAGCCAAAGTCATGCTCACCTGTAATCAGGACTCAAGGGGTTTACTGGGCACATTAGTCTGCTGGGAGGAAGAGGGAGGGGCAAGTTCCCTGTTTGGGTCTTCTGTGGTGGGGGCTGCATACGGGGTTCCCAAAAGGAGACAGAGAGGATCGGGGTGGAGTCCTGAGCACAGGTGACTCTGGCCTGGGGTCTTGTTGGGGTCAGGATTCATGGGCCCCTGTTGGTTCTGCCTAACTGCCTGCCCGCCACCCCCCACGCCCTGCCCAGCACAGAGACCTCTCAGCCCTGCCCAGAATTTCTCCCTGGTCCTTGAGCCCAAGCAACCTCTTGGGACCGTTGCCCAAACCGTTGCTTGTAGCTAGCCCGCCAGTGTCTAGAAAAAGGCGTGGGAGAGTAGGGAGGAATCTGTCAGCACGAGTGATGGGTGGCCCCATTCTCCCGGGTGCCCCCTCAGGCCTCCAGCTCCCCACTGTCTGGTCGGGAGGGAGCCGGCTGGCCTCAGACGTCTCCCTCCCAGGGTCCTTCCAGTGCTGACGCCAAGAAGTCTAGATTCTGGGCTGTTGGGGGTGGGATGGGAGGAGGTGAAATTCCAGACTTTCATGCAGAAGTCATTTACCTGTAAAGCACATTTACAAATACTCCCCCCATGCCTTTTTTTTCCATATTACATTTTTTCCCTCTGCAACCCAAGTCTCCTCCAGCTCTTTTTCCATTCGCTGCCCCGAGTATCACGGGCACATCGCAGCCGCTGCTCGGCAGCTGTGCCAGGAGGGGCTCTAGGGGCTCCCGAGAGCTCAGTGCTGAGCGGCCAATGAGGGCAAGGGCGTCCCACATGGCCCAGCCGCTCAGCCTGCTGCCTGCGTTCCCACACACCGGCCCTGGCCCATCTGTCCGTCCCTCCCTGGATGAAAGCAACCTGTTTGCTCAGGCCAGAGAGTGGGGATCAGCATGGCCTCATTCGCCAGCGCTGCTACAGAAAATGGGACATTTGATCATCTCAGCCCCGTGGGCCAGAGAATCAGGCTGGCCGCCAAGTGCTGGCCTCGCTCTGTGTGGGTCCAAAGCTGGACAGTGGGTCATGTGCATGCGTGGAGAGAAGATGGTGAGGGCCTGGTGCAGGGCTAGCAGTGGTGCTCTGGGGCTTGTGGCCTCCACAAACCTATCCTGACGGTGCCATTCCCAGCCAGGCATAGCGAGTGTCCACTGGCTCATCTCTGCTTTCAGCCTGACGCTCCCCAACCTGAGGGCTATTACACAGGGAGATCCGGCAGGCAGAGAGGGAGAAGTCGAACTACCTGCAATTCTGGAGTCCTGGGGAGGCCACAGGGGGTCCCTGTATGATCATTTGCCTCCCTCTGTGACCAGGTACAGGGCTTGCTTCCTTGAAACCCCACCCTGGGCATCGAGCCTTGGCGTTAGCTATAGGGAATGGCACGCCCAGTGACCACTGCTAGAATGAACGTATGGACTCCTTGTGTAGTGTTCTTTCTTAACCTCTGTGTTTTTTTTATTGTTGAATCACCATGAGAAGCAGTTACAAAGCTTTCATGTTTGAGTTTCAGTCATACCATGATCGAACACCCATCCCTCCACCAGTGCACATTTTCCACCACCAGTGTCCCCAGTTTCCTTCCCCATTCCCAACCCTGCCCCTGCCTCTATGGCAGACAATTTCCCCCAAACTCTCTCACTACTTTAGTAACCTCTGTTTTTTCCTGGGGATTGCCAGGCCCTGTGCAGGGAGGAAGGACAGGCTGAGCGAACACACTGATTGCCCCTCCCCCCTTGGGCAGCCGGCCGGGCTGTCCTCCTTAGAGTCTACTTCCTCTTGCTCAGTCCTGTGTCCCGGGACTCCCTTCCTTCTGGCAGTGCAAAGGGCTGCTGGAGCTCAGCACCCCGCTTTGTTGGAAGCTGTGGGTGCTGTCCACGCAGTGGCCTGTGTTAGCACCTTTCCTGGCACTCTTCTCCAGCTGGGGTTTGACCATGGACTTCCAAATTGCCGCATATTTGCGTATTTGTGCCTCCCCGTGTATACAAGCCAACAGCCTGGTGTGTCCTGATCCCAGGGCCGGTGCCCAACTGTCAGAAGCCCTGAGGCCACTTCTTTGCCCAGGGAAGGGCCAGATTAGGCCCTCTGTCCTGCTCCCAGGTCTGAGTGGAGGGCGGCCAGTGGATGAACTGGGGTGGATGCAGCAGCCTGCGGTGTGTGGGGAGCCCCTTCTGCTGTCAGACCCAGGGAGGGGAGGCTGAGATCCATGGATGCGTGGCAGGGCTGTGGCCTTGGCCCCAGATGTTATTTCATGGCAGTGCCAGAAGATGTCAATCACAGGGGTTCCAAAGGCTGCTGGGGGATGGGGTCACCCCTGAACCCTAAATGTCACAGCCCTCAGAGTGTCACTGTACCCTTGGGATGTTGACCCTGGGGGAGTCCCGGAATGTCCCTTGGGTCCTGAGAGGTTTTCTGGAGGAGAGAGAGCTTGAGGAAACAGCCTCAGCCACCACCCTACTTCTCTGTCAGACCCGTTTTTGACTCCCTCTGCAACAGCTCGAATGTGACACCTTTCTGTGTCACAAC
The DNA here is from genome assembly GCF_027595985.1 of Sorex araneus. Taxonomy (NCBI): domain Eukaryota; kingdom Metazoa; phylum Chordata; class Mammalia; order Eulipotyphla; family Soricidae; genus Sorex; species Sorex araneus. The sequence goes on along the minus strand of NC_073313.1, from coordinate 59,473,889 downwards.
CACACGTGCCCAGCAGAGCTGGCTGAGAGACACAGGTGTCTGTCCTTGAACATTGTAGCCAGGTACGGTTTGACCTACTGAGCCCCTTCTACACGTGCGTTTTTGTCAAATTGGTCACTTTGCTAAATGACATGCAGAAGCCAAGCGCGGGAAGGTCTGTAAACCACCTCGTGCCTCAACGTCATTGGCAGTATCTGTGCAGAGCTTGCTCTAGTGAACGGCCCTGACAGTTAGGTCCCCGCTAGCATCTGGCTGTGTGCCTAAGAAGCGGCAGACCCCTCTCGTCTCCGTCACTCATGCTATGGTCTGAGGAGGCAGCACTGTGCCCGCAGCTTTTATGGAGACCCAACCAGGGCCCCGCTGTGTTTGCTTGTGACGGAGGGTGGGGCTCTGCACAGTTGGAGTTGAGGGGCAGTTCTGGGGGTGGGAGGTGGCAGACTGGCCTAGTTCAAGACAGAGGGATTGCCCTGGTGGACGCAGGAGTCAGGCACAGGGGAGATCAGGAAGCTTGTTTTCTTTGGGGGTCTAGATCTCACCCCAGGTGCTACTTTACAGTGAATTTGGGATGTCCAGGGTGGGGAGTGTCAGAGTAGAGAGATGCCCAGCCTCCTTTGCCTGCCTCCTTTGCCAACTTCCGTGCCTGGAACTCACTGCTCCAAAGGCCCCTTGTCCCCAGGAGCTGTGCACCTTTTCGGAGCCAGAGACACACTACAAGCTGCCTCTTCCAGATACAGAAGCCCACCGAGAAACACATTTGGTGGCTTTTGTGTGGGGAGAAGGGCACAGCCAATGGTGCTCAGGGGTTACCCTTTGCTCTGTACTCAAGAATTAATCCTGGTAGTACTGGAGTGAAAGTACAGAGGGTTGGGCATTTGCCTTGCACTCGACTAATCAGGGTTTGCTCTCTGGCATCCCATATGGTCCCCTGAGCACCATCAGGAATAATTCTTGAGTGTAGAGCCAGGAGTTCTAGGTGTGATTTGGCATTTTTGCCAAAAAACAAAAATTAATTAATTAAAACATAAAAGAAGAAAGAAAAAATGAATTACTTCTGGTGGTGTTGGGAGACAATATGGGGTGCCTGGGATCGAACCCAGGTCAGCCATGTGGAGGCTAAATGCCTTAAGCACTCGGGCCCCAGACATCCCACTTCTGCCATGAAGCATCAGTCCCGGCATTTGCCTGGCCCACTGGGCTCTGAGCTCTGAGTCTTGGAACTTAGCTGGAAGGAGGGTCTGAGGGGCAGTGGGTCGAGCTTGTCCCTGCCCCTGTGAGCTGAATTCCCATTGGCCTCTCTGTCATTCTGCTCATGCCAACATCTGTCCTGACGGTCTAAGCGGTTCCTTTGCTTCATCAAGGAGACTTGGATGCATTTTTGAAGGAAAAAAAAGGACTGTTAGCAGGGGCTGAGGGCACTGTGGGTCAGGGGATCCAAACAGACCTGGCACTGTGGGGACAAGCAGGCCCTGCACTCCTCTGCTCACGAGAAATCTGACATGGCCGCCTGGGGGACAAGGCGGGTACACGGAGGCCCCATGCACGGAGATGAGGGGCTGCTCCCCCAGGGCAGTTTCCGGGAAGGCCAGCTTGGCCCTGACCTCAGCTGAAACATGTCCAGACCTTGCTCGGCCCCGAGGCAGGCAGACCCCTGAGAGGGAGGCCACAGTCTTGGCTCCTCCCAGCCCCTCACTGGGCCCTAGAGGCTGGCTGGGTGAGCTCTAGGCTGTGCTCTGTGTCCCCGCAGTGTGACTCATCCTAGTCTGGAGAGCAGCTCCATCCCCCAGTGTCCCATCCCCACCACATGGCCCAGAACCCACACTGACCTATCCCCTCCCTTGACTTCAAGCAGAGAAAAGCACAAGCAGATCCCACCCTCCCACCCTTCAGGGCCACTGAGATGGAGCCCAACCCTCAACTGCATGGGGCCACCGGCTACGGCTTCATGGGCACCCCCTGACTGTCGCCTGGGGTCAGCACGAGAGTTCTGAGGGAGGACACGTCTTAGCTCTCATTTTAGGAACAGGCAGCCTGGAGGGGGAGCGAATGCTAAGGAGAGAGAGAGAGAGCCTGGTCCCCAGCGTCGCACCCTGGCTGCTCAGTTGATGAGCACTGTGCTTGCATCCACCCAGGAGCCTACTGAGCCAAGTGTGCCCGGAGCCCAGCGGCAAAACGAGCCATGAGCATTTCCGCCCTTGGAGGAGGCAGCCCCAAAGGTGAGGCCTGGGGGCTTGGGGGTGCTGAGGGAGACCTGAGTGCTGAGCATGTCCGGCCTCGCCCTGCAGGGAAGCCTCTGCTTCCTGGAGAGGAGGAGCGCAACAACGTCCTGAAGCAGATGAAGGTGCGGACCACACTCAAGGGGGACAAGAGCTGGATCACCAAGCAGGACGAGTCCGACGGCCGCACCCTGTATGTGCTCGGGCAGGAGGGAGGGGCGTGGCCACGAGATGGGGGGTGCCATGGGGCCTGGGGATGACTGCTGACCCCTTTGGCCAGAGAGCTGCCTTCTCGCCGGAGTCGGACCACGTCTTTTTCGTCAGCGGGGGAGGTCATGAAGGCCAGGTAAGAGGCACTGCCTCCTTCAAGGACCCTCCTCCAAGTGGCCCTGGCCACAGGCCTGTGTGATTGAGTGTTGGCAGCAGTGACCCCAGGGCCTCTCAAAAGTGATGTGATATCCAGATGGCCAGGAGCAGGTCTGCACTCGCCCTGGTTGCAGATGGAGACCACATCCCCGAGACGCCCGGAGAGTTGGGGAGCTCCCAGCTGGAGGCCCCTGAATGATCAGGAGGGCAGTTTTGGGCAGCTGGTCTTTTCCATGCCCCCTCTACCCTCTGTCTCCTTCCTGCTCCCGCCATCTCCCTCTCCTGGGGGCGGGGGGAGGGTGTGGGCATGAACCCCTGTGAGGCTGGCAGGGTTGGCCAGGGCCCAGGCAGCTTCAAGGAAAATGTACCTCTTTGGGCCTGGGGACCTGTAGCTCTTACCCTGGACTTGGGTTTGGGGTGCACTTAGATAGCATGGCCTGAGGTGTTGCAGACTTGGACTCTAGAGAAGAATCTTTGTGAGGACTCCTCAGGTGATCCAGGCGATTTGGGAGGGACCCAAGGGGTCTCGTGGGCACAGAGGGACTCTGGTGATCTGTAAAGTCTTGAGGGGCCATAGGGGGTGCAGAAGGGATCCATCGGAGCCCTCGTCTAGGATCCCTGGTGATCTGCCTTGAGGAAGTCAGCATCTGTCTGGAAAACCATGCAGCCCTGGACTGCCCTGTCCCCGCATTCCCGGAGGCCCACAGCTATCCCCAAACCCCACAAGCTCGGCTTTAGAGGAAGGCCAGGGCCCCGCTCCTGCAGGGAAGAGTCAGCCCACACTACGTTTCTGGGGAACAGGGGCTTACACCAGGCTCTCCTCTTTTTGTGTTGTTCGGAGACCAAACTTAGCAGCGCTCAGGGCTTCCTCCTGGCTCTGGGCCCAGAGTTCACCCCTGGTGGGGCTCAGGGGATCATATGCAAGGGATTGAAGTCCGCAGAGCAAGCGCCTCACTCTGCCCTTATCTGTCTGACCTGGGGGTCTCCTGCTCATGGCACTGGGACCCCCAGCAGTGCCCCCTCTTTGTCGCATCTTCTTCTTGCCAGGTCCCCGAGCACCAAGGCTCCCGCCGGCTATATCATTCGGTAGGTGACTGAGCGCGGTGTCCCTCCCCATACCTCTGTCGAGGCTCCAGACTCCTGTCAGGGTGCTCAGCTGCTTTGGGGGGCTCTGTTGCAGAGGAGTGTTCACTAAGCCCATAGACAGCTCGACCCAGCCCCAGACTCACTTTCCGAAGATCAATGGAACGCCCAAGAGGTGCGTCACCGGGGCTGAGGTGGAGGGTTGTGGACTTGACTGTCTCTGAGGGGGTGGGGTATGGGCGTGCCACAGTACCACGGGAAGGATGGCCCAGATCGCTCACAGTGACCGGCTGTGCTCACTCTTCACTTCTTCCAGCCCTCAAAGCACTTTGTGGACGGGCGAGGGAAGGCAGCTGTCCTACTGAGGGGGGCTGGGAGATATAGGTGTTTGCAGGGCTGAGAAGGGCCGCCAGCCCTGCCGCTCACCACCAGCTGGCCTGAGAGGCTGGCGGGGGCCATCAGCGGGCACATGGGAGTGTCTTGCCTCTGCAGTAGCACCGGGTCCCCACGCCTGTCTTCTTCTGGCTACAAGATGACCACGGAGGATTACAAGAAGCTGTGAGTGTCTTCCCAGACCCAGGACAGGCCTCAATCCAGCCACTGGTCTCGGAGCAAAGCAGGAAGCATAGGCAGCTGGTCTGCGGGCCTGGGGCATCTGGACATGGACTCACAGGCATGGCCAGTACCAGTGGACTGTGCTTGCCATGTGCCCGGGCAGGGCCCTGTGATCCCAAGTGCACCATTGGCCACAGAGAGGCCTCTGGGCACAGACACTGTGACCCAGTGGCACTGAGCAACTGTGAATCTTGTGGGAGAAGGGGTGAGGTTTGGGGCCAGGAGAGTGGAGGAAGCGGCCAGAGCCCCGAGACAGCAGGTGGGCGGCGGGAAGCCCAGCTGTGCAGTGGGGGCCGGGCTCAGCGCAGCATCCTGTGCCCCCAGGGCACCCTACAACATCAGGCGCAGCTCCACATCGGGGGACGCTGAGGAGGAGGAGGTGCCTTTCTCCCTTGATGAGCAGAAACGCAGGTAACAGTGCCCGTGGGCAGGGCTTGGGGGTGCGCAGTGTGTGGGATTCTGGGGAATCAGATGTGAAGGGCAAGAGGGAGGCATCAGGACCTCAGATCAGTGTGTCCAGGGGTCATGAGCACATTTGTGGCTCAGACGGACCGCTCGGGGTGCCCTGGAAGGAGCCATCCATGGGCCAGTGTTGGCATCCCACAGGCCGTCTGCAGTGGCAGGAAGAGCCAGGCGCTGGCATTGGGTGCCTCCCTCTGCCAGTTTCCATGGCCTCCATTTTCCTCAGTGTCCCAAGTCTGTCCGTCACCTCACCCAGGTCGGACGCTGCCAGCAGCGTGCTGAGGAAGACCGCACCCCGGGAGCATTCCTATGTTCTGTCAGCAGCCAAGAAGAGCAGCGGGTGAGCCTGTGACGTCGGGGGGTGCAGCAAGAGTGACCTCCTGGACTTCTCTGAGGTCCCTTGTAGAAATGCTCGAGGTCTGGCTGAGCCTGCGCAGGGTGATGGGCTGGAAGGGTGGCCCAGTGGGCTGGATCTGCTCCGTCATGACCTCCCACCTTTCCTCGCAGCTCTACTCCGGAGACGCAGGCCCCGTTTATCGCCAAGAGGTCGGTGTCAGGGCTCCTGGCTACATAGCCGGCTGTGGGGAGACTGCCAAGGGTGGATGGCTGCAATCTGGGGGCCAGGAGAGCTCTTGGATGGCTGGGGCGGCCCCCGAGTAGGCCAAGAGAATCCAGCTGATAGATAAAAACTGCTATTTGCCCATGCTCCATGTTGCTGGGCCGATGTCCTGAGATGGGATTACTGCGTTTCCAGCAGCCCCTGGGGTTTTCAAGGAGAAGTCACTGTGGAAGCACCAAATGCTATTCATTGTCCACGCACTCCCAAGCCATGAGGGGACACTGGGCTGGGCTCTACTGAGTCAGGTCGTTGGAAGTCACCAGGACATGGCAGTTGAATCCCAAAGCATGAACAAGGTTCAACAGGAGATCAGTTGAAGGAGGGAAGGGTAGTTGGCTGTACTAGTTGAGACAGGACTGTTCAGGAGAGCAGAAGGGAGGACTAGGGAGAAAGTTCTGGAAAGAGGGCTTTGCAGGTTGGTGCATTGGGTAGAATGGCATGGCAGCAAGATGGAGGAAGCAGATACCTGTATGCACTTCTGAACTGTATCCACTTCCTGTCTGCCAGGGTGGGACTGGGAGGCCAAGATCAAAGCACCAACAGGAGCTTAAGGGCCAGTCTGCCCTAGACTGCTCTCCTGGCTTCTGGGGCTGGCTTGGGTCTCGGTGCCCATGACCACTCTGTTCTCGTTTGCACCTCCCCCTTCTACTCATTCACTTCCATCAGCCAAGATCCATTTTCAAAGTCGGCTATGCCTCAGGTCCCAGGGGAGTGGATTTGTGGGGCAACGGTGAGAGAATGTGTGGGTCAGGGGCACGTCTGGGTGGCTGGCACATACGCCCTCTTGTCCACAGAGTTGAGGTGGTGGATGAGGACGGGTCTTCCGAGAAGAGACGGGAGCTACCTTCACCTACAAGCTCCACTCCGGGCTCAAGCAGGTAATCTGTGGCTGATGCCTGCCTGTCACCAACTAACTCCCGGCCTGGCCTCAGGGTCACTGTCACCGTGTGCCCAGTGACAGAGAGGGTCCCAGAAACGGAGAAGGGCCATCTGGCTGGATGTCCCAGGGCTGAGAGAAGCAAAACAGCATGGCCTCCAAAGAGTGCACCTTCTCTTGTCTGCGGGTGACTATCTGTGTCACCTCAACCCTCGGGGTGACCTGCTGAGAGGAAACACCAGCCACGGGAGGCAAGGGGAACTGCCAGCAAAGAACCTGCCATTCTGGGCCATGACCACAGCTGTCCCAGAGGCTGGCCGAGTCCTGGGACTGATGCTCTTCCTCCCCCCAGCTGGCCGGGAGGCTCCGGCCCCCCCGCTCGGCTCACAGCTGCCTTCTTTGCCAGTGTGGATGGAGCCAGAGCCAGGGTGTCGCGGGCGATTTGGATTGAACGCCCGCCCAGCCTGCCGGGTCTGGCCTGCCCCTCCGGGAGCCGGGAGCCCAGGTGGGTGCTGCAAGGCGCTCGGAGCCAGGCCCAAGCTGGTCCCATGGGAGGGTGCAGCGTGGGGTGAGGGGCAGGGACAAGTGAGTGCTGGGATGACCTGGTTTTCCCTGTTTCTGGCCAGAGTGTCCTGCGCACGCATAATGGGGCTCTCTTGTCTAGCAGAGGCGCCATCAATACCTTGTTGTCCCGGGCCTGAATTGAGCTGGAGCTGCCTGAAAACCATGCCATCCTGGCACCTCAGGGAGACCCCTAGGCCAGAGGGGCCCAGCCTCTGGCCTTCCAGGTCACTTGGGGGGCCCAGGTTCCAGCTTACCCAATCTAGCATTTCCAGGTGGACGGTTGGGGCCGAGGAGACCCCTGCATGCTCTCACTGACTCATTCACAGGAGCTTTTGTAGGAGCGAAGTCGGGACCAGCTAGTATGGATGGCTCTCGTGCACTGCTGGGGTTCAGGGGCTATCTCGGGTCTAGGGCACAAATTGGGGGTTCAAACCACAGAAATGCATCATTTCCAACATCTGCGGCCTGCGAGTCTGCCTTCCTTCCAGGCCTCTGCTCTCCCCATGTCCCTCGGCCCATCTGAGTCATGATCTCCTCTTCTTCCAAAGACCCCAGTCACGGGGGCTTGAGGTCCACCTTTCTGCAGCGTGGGCCCTCTCTGCAGAAACAGCCAATCACATCAGCAGCTGCTTATTTCCAAATAAGGTCACATCCAGAGGCACTATCCAGTTCTTTTTTTCTTAGTTCTCCTTTGAAAAGAAAAATACAGTCACTGGTTTTGAATGCTTTGTAGGAGAGCAGAAGATGACAGCATTGTGCTGTATTATGGATTCAAGAGGCATGTTAATGCACACAAACATCCTTGCGGATGTTCCCAATCATCCGCAGCTGTCTAGGTTTGCTTGCATTGCCGCAGCAGAGGACCACAGCCTGGGCCTCAAAGCACAGAGATGGAGGCTCTGGAGGCCTGAAGGTCCAGGTCAGACTTGGTCTGTTGCAGTCTCAGGAGACAGAATCGGGACCAGATCATGAATGTTCCACATGCTGGAGATGTGTCACCACACTCAGCTTGATGTGGCTCGGGGTGATTCCTTCAGATTCTGAACCACCCACCACCACCCACCTCCTGCTCAGACAGTTATCCAATGAGCCTGTGCGGGGTGGGGGTCCCCCCATCAGCTCCAGGCTACCAGGCCTGTGTCCTTAAAGGGGCCCATCCCATGGGGAGCCTGCTTAAAGGCAGCTGGGACAGGCCTGTCCAGCCCTTACCATTTTGGCTCTGTTGAAGGTCAGCATCTCAGTTCTAGAGTAGGCCACCAGTGGAGCTTGGACCCGCCTTAGGGACTTTAGGGAGGGCTGCACATTTGGGACATAAAGAGGGTCACACAAGGATGCCCTTGGAACTGTTCTGGACCCCCATCTTGCCGGCAACTCCAGTCCCCAAGGCATCTCCAGGCCCAAATGTCTATGTCAGAACTACTGGTCTCCAGGGTCAAGCTCATCTCCCCCATACCCACACCTGCTCTGCAGTGGAGGGGACCTCTGTGCACCCCAGGGCCTGCTTTCTTTTGATTTTATTTGCAGACCACATCCAGTGGTGCTCAGTTGTTACTCCTGACTCAGGATCACTCCTGGTGGTGCTCCGGGAACCATAAGTGCTGGGGATGGACCCCAGGTCTCCTGTGTGCAAATCCAGGGTGACTTCTGATTTTTATCATTTTGGGGTCACACCTGGCGCTGCTCAGGGGTTACTTCTGGCTCTGTACTCAGTAATCACTCCTGGTGGTGTTTGGGGGACATATGGGATGTCAGAGACTGAACCCGGGAAAGCTGTGTGCAATCAAGCACCCTGCCCGCTGTAGTATCTCTCCTGCTCCCTGGGGTTACTTCTGAATTGGTCCCTCTCCATACTCCATCCCCACTCCTGAGGGCAGCACTGGTCAAGCTTTCCTGACTCTGCCCCCGTACAGCCTGGACCATCCCTGGCAGAGTAGCTGGGAGCAGTGGGTGAGAACTGTGTGCCCTTTAGCCTTCTCCATGCCTTGGTTTCCCATATGTAAAGAAGGGGCCGCGACACTTGGGTCCCACGACACTTGGGTCCCGTTGCCTACCCACACGAATGCTATATGGTGTATGAACTGCGCCTGGCCCGGGCCAGAGCTTTACAACGCAGGCGATAGATAGCGCCGTCTGCTGGCCCCTAGGGGAAATGCGGGTGTGGGCTGCACTGGCGAGTGCCGGACGCCCCCATTGGGCTGAGTCCTGCGCATTCAGCAGCCGCGTGAGCGTCCCTGGGCCTGAGAAGCTGCCAGCCTCACCAAGAACTTGAGGTTCCAAATGGGCTCCCAGTGATCTAGGGACTAGCCGGGGCCATGTGAGAGGCTGGAAGGACCATGCGTGAGGTTGTGAGATTCAATGTAGGGAGGTGCCAGCAATTGAGGCCTCAGTAGAGCAAAAACTGTTTTAAAAGTATTAGCACAGAAAAAAAACTCAAAGCTTTGAAAAATAAATCCAAACCAGTGAGGAGTGTGTTCCAGATTGTTTGGGGCTCCTATGTCACCTGACATCTCTTCTGTGCTCCATTGGCTTCTGCCAGTGCTCCTGGCTCTTTTGACACGTGTCACTTTTCTCATTTTGCATCAGGGTCACCCTGATGGGATGTCATCTGCAATGCCCCAAAGGGGGACTTTTATAGATCCCTCTGGTTAGAACTCCAACCATATTGTTTGGGGGAGACAAGAGCCCCCTCTTGCGCTGGGTCTTTAGGCAGACGCTTCAGGGGGCTGAAAAAGTAGGAAGTGGAACAGAAGGGGACAGCTTGGGCAGGCTGGGATAGTGCTTGGTTCCTCAAAGGTAGCGCTGAGATCTGTGTAGTTCCTGTGAGTCTCCAGGAGAGGCATGGCACTTTACATGGCAGTGTGCTTTTGTGGGCAGGTGGCTGGCTGTGGCTGCCCTCTCCAGGGGAGGGGCCAGGCCTTCACTTGGCTTGGAGAGTCCTGTGCTCATGCTCAGGAAGGGAGCCTGGCTAGGCCTGGCCCTCCAAGTCTTCTGTCCTTGTTGGAACCAAGTGGCAGGTGGCAAAGCATGGCAAGGCTCCCCTCCGTGGCAGGCCCCCCAGCCCCCCAGCCTGGCCTGTTGCTTTCCTGTGCAAAATCAAGCAAGCATCTCAGCTTCTGGCCACTGCCTCCTACCTTCTCTCTCTGGCTGGCTGAGGAAGCTCCTTGGGGGGCCCTGGGGCTGGATCTCTGCAGTCCCCCACCTCAGTAGGTGGACCCCCAGGCTCTCTACCCCTGCTGGGCCGGGGGGCTCATTGCCATTGGCGCCCCCAGTGTGAGAAGATGCCCCAAGTGGCTGGCACTTGACTGGGTGGGTTTGAAGGATACTCAGGCTTCACTGTGGACTTGGTGGGGCGTGTTCGTGGTACAAGGTCCGCCCACGAGCCAGATTGCTCCAGTGTCTCTAGCCCCCGGCCACCATTGAGCATTAGGCAGTATATATCAAATTTTGGGAGGGGGTGGCTCTGAGCTCCAGGACTACTTCCCCGCCTAGCCCTCTCTCTCCCCCTGCGGCTCTTTTCACCCCACAAACCCACATTCCCCACTGGCCTGAACAGAGCCTGCTGGGTGCCCCGGGCAGCTGCCATTGATGGGCTGAGAGCTGCGGGGTCCCTTTCCACCCCTAAGGACTTCACTGGGCCTGAACAGGGCTGGGCTTCAGGGTGGGAGACGAGGAGAGGGAGCCTAGTTTGGGGAGGCCCTGCAGCTTAAGGGAAGTGTTAAGTGGAGCAGAAGAGAGGCATCGGGCCTGGGGGAGGTGTGAGAAAGTTGGGGGCCCCTGTCTCACACTCCCACTCTGGCTTTCTCCCGCAGCAGTGCCAGAGGAGAGGAGATTGTCCGTCTGCAAATAACCACCCAGGAAGGAATGAGGTAAGAGGGTCGCCTCTGGCTTCTCACACAGCACTGGAGAGAGGGGAGTCCCAGGGCTGGGGGCACACAGGCAGCCGGCTGTGCAGTGTGGGAACTCAGGCGTGGGTCAGTCGCCCTGCCTGTGTGAGGGGGTCAGCCCTGGGCCCAGCGCTGGGGAGATACACAGGGAGGTGGGGGCAACTTGGGAGGGCCAGGCCGTTCAGCCAGGACTCCACCTAATAGTCACTGAGCCCTGAGCCTGTGGGGAGTTGCCAGTAGAGCCTCACCTCAGCATGGGGAGGGGAAGACTTCCTGGAGGAGGTGACAGTCAGAGCGAATCCCAGAAATCTCTACATCACTTAATAACAGTCCTTGGCTCCTCCGTGTGCTGTCCGTTATACTTGAGAGTTATTTCGGTCCCTTTGGCCTGGCCCCAGCTGCAGCGGGCTCCCTCCGGCAGGTCCCTCCTGACCGCCTCTTGGCCACACATGGTCCATGTGTCCTGCATTTCTTCCCTCTGCATAGTCCAGTCTGGGCACTCCTGCCATCATCGCCACTCAGAGCTCCCGCGTCTGCCCCTTGCCTTCTACTTGGCCTCCCGCCCTGCTGTCCATCTGTTACCATGTTCTTTCTCATGCTCCGAAGGCTGCGCCTGGCCGACTTCAGGTTATCATGTGCTATAGGGGCTACTGTCAAGGTGGTGGCAGTCCTGCATCTGCTGCCCTTGGTGGCTAGCACGGTTCCCGTAACCTGGGCCTGGACGCCCCAGCCTCCCTGCTCGAGGGGAGCTGAGAGGTTGAATTAGAAGGTTCGGCTCAGAGGATTTGGGCCCATAGCTGTGGACCTCAGGGCCAAGCATGTGGGCTCTCATCAGGAAAGTGGCCCTGGTCCAGGTTGTGAGGACAGGGTCCCAATCTCATCCCCGGTAGCTCTTCCAAATGACACTTGGAAAGGTCACCAGTTCTGCCCATGGGCTCCAAGGGTCCATGCAGAAGTGGAGGACATGGTGGACCCGCCCCCCCTGGAGTGTGGGTGATGCCAGCCCATCAGTGGAAGTGTCTTTCCTTCCTAGACCATCCCTGGTCCCCCTGAAGAAGCTGCCCCAGAGGGAACTGGCCAGTGAGGACTTCCAGAGTGTGAAAGCAGAGCCTGAGAGGTAAGTCCGGCAGCGGCACAGAGCCCACACACCATTCTGTGTCCATGACCCTAGTGACAGTGACTGACGTGTCTGCAGCTGGACTCGGCCCTGGGATGACGAAAGGGGACATGTGCTGGCAGGAAGCCTACAGCAGACTCCCCAAATGCTTCGTTCTAGCTGGAGTCAAGCAGGGAGACGGCTGAGGCTTCCTCTGCCTTGTCGCTCTCTTGTCTGTCTCTGGGCTCTATTCTTGCTCGCGGCTCCAGCTGGAGCAGTGAAAGACGCAGGCAGAGGGCCCGGGTTGCCAGTCCTGGCGGCCCACTCCCAGGCCATCCCAACTAGACACACAGCATCAGGGCCAGCGAGGGCTTCTCCTCGGCAGACCCCAGGCACGGCTGAGTGGCGGGATGGGGGCTGCAGAACCATGGGATGCTATGGGGCCAGCGGTATAGTCCAGTGGGAGGGCGCCTGCCTTGCATATGGCTCACCCTGGTTCGATTCGGGCATCCCATATGGTCCTCTGAGCCCACCAGGAGTAACTCCTGAGCACTGCCAGGTGTGGCCTCAAAACCCAAAACCAAAACCTAAAAGAAAAGAAAAAGAAAAAGGGGCTGGAGCAATAGAAGAGCAGGTAGAGTGCTTGCTTTGCACGCGGCTAACCTGGGTTGGATCCCTGGCATCTTAAATGGTTCCCCGAACACCGGCAGGTGTGATCCCTGAGTTCAGAGCTAGGGGGCACCCCTGAGCACTGCCAGGTGTGCCCTCAAACCCAAACTCCATGCAAACAGAGCCACGGGCTCCTCACACGCAGGCGTGCCTGGGGCTCAGCTCTGGGGAGTGAGGGGAGTGGGCCACGCTCAAGCTGTCCTGACTGCATTAACTACTGCAACCCTGCTCCTCCTGTCCCCTGTCCCCCAAGGAGGGGCTGAGGAGCGTCTTTCTCCATTCCCCTCCGACACCCTGAAGGCTGAGTAGTGGGGGACACCTGCGCCCCGGTGAGAGAAAGAGGCCACAGGCTTCCCAGACCTGGGTGGAGTCAGGGGCCACTTTCTGGGATGTTTCAGGGAGTGCCCAGGTCCCGCCTGTGCCCAAGTGGCTCCAAACCAAGCATGAGTCATCCTTGGGGCAGAAAGAGCGTGGCCAGAGAAGACTGGCAAACCTGACTCCCCAGGCTGCTGCTAACTGCCTTCCCACCGGACCTCCCTGCCACAGGTGGCCTTTACTAGTTTGCCACTGTTGCTTGGAGCCAAAGCCTGGCCTCCAAATAAAGGAGCCCGGGGACATAGGGGAAGGGGGCATCGGGCCACTGTGTCCTGGAGCCCCAAGGATAGGCTGCTCGGCCAAGGCCTCGGGGTGAAAGTCCCTGGGCCTCCGGGTGGCTGTCACGGAAAGCAGAGCTTCTGGCCTTCGAGGCTGCGCCGTCCCCGACAGTGCCTCCTGCTCACCCCCCTGGCTCAGACATTCTCATAAATGAGGGCTCTGCTTTCCGTGCTCAGCTGCCTTACCAGGAGCCCAACGGCCCAAGGAATTTGAAACCAATCTAAAAAGTAATCTTCTGGATTGTTATGGTTTTGGGTTTGTGGGGGAAAACTTTTTTTTAAAAAGGATTTAATTTTTAATTTTGTAATTTTTTAAATTGAATCACAGTCATATACACAGTTACAAAGTTGTTCATGATTGGGTTTCAGTCATATAATGTTCCAACACCCATCCCTTCACCAGAGTACATTCCCCACCACCAATGGTCCCAGTTTCCCCCCGCCCCAGCGCCTGTCTCTTTCTCTCTGTCTCTTTCTATATCTCTCTTTCTGTCTCTCTGTTTCTCTCTTCTTTTTGGGGGCAAAAAGGATTTTAAACAAAACAATTTAGAGTTGTCTTACTCATCCTTATTTTGATAATAAATTTTCGAGAAATTGCTTTGTCATTCCCAAAGAAAGAAAGGTTGGTTTCCATGGAAACAGACAACTGCTCTCCTCTTCTGCTCAGCTTTGACTTAATCATTGCAATTGTGAGTGTGGTTGCAAGGACAATGGGCTTTGAGCAGAAACACAGGAACTCTTCCTGCTGACTGCTACCGAGTGGAAAGGCAGCCGTCTGCTGTGATCTATGAGCAGCGCGTCAACCTCATCCTGGTGGGACTGGCTAAACAGCACCCCCAAATCTCTCTCAAGCCATTTATCCTCTTGGCGTACAAAAGGGTGCATTTTCTAGAAATAGCCACAAGGTCCAGTGATGATACCAGAAACCTATCACCTCCTTGGCATTCTTCTAAGCACTATATCACTGTCATCCCATTGCTCATCGATTTGCTCGAGGGGGCACCAGTAACGTCTCCATTGTGAGACTTGTTGTCACTGTTTTTGGCATATCAAATACACCACGGGTAGCTTGCCAGGCTCTGCCATGCGGGCGGGATACTCTCGGTAGCTTGGAGGGCTCTCCAAGAGGGCGGAGGAATTGAACCCAGGTCGGCCACGTACAAGGCAATGCCCTACCTGCTGTGCTCCAGCTTCTTCTAAGCATTGCTATTAACTCACTCACACTGCTCAGCAAATACAAGAAGAAGAAGAAATACTTACTATACCTATTTCACAGATAATCAAAGAGGTCAGGTAGTATGCCCAAGGACACACAAGTGGGAGGCAGCAATGTTTTGCCATGGAGCATGGAATGACCACAGGCAGCCGTGGAATATGAATGACTTCCATGCCCAAAGTATCTATTTGAGCAGTTCCTCAGCTCCTGTCCTCTGTGAAGGACGGAAGCCCCCTTCTAGGGAGGGGATAGTCCCACAGACACAAAATGCTGAACCCGGACTGGGCTTGGCCCCTTTGCAGAGTGTGCTCAGCTGCTGGCTTCACCTCTCTCTTGGATAACCAGGATGCATATGGTGCCAACTCTCAGCTCCACAGGCCTGGGCCAATGGCTACAAGGTAAGTCTGTAGTGACTTCCCAGTGACCAGACCCATTATCAGACATGGACTTTAGGGTTCAATCTCATCTGCAGCATCCCAGGATGCCCCCTTCCTACATATGCCACCCCATCAGGTGACTAGGGCTGGGAGAGGTCCTGACCTGGATCTGGGCCCACCAACTAGGCAATAAGTCAGGACACCCAGACAACACACAGGGACTGCAACCAAGGCCACCAAGAAGAAGCCAGGGAGGAACCCCAGAGAAGAGAGCGAGAGAACTCAGACCCCGGAGGCAGGTACAGCTAAGCATGGGGGTGCGTGGCTTCAGGCTCATGAAGCTGCAATGCAGCAGGCTGTGCATGCCCAGATACTTCTGTTGACTCACCAGTGGCAGCTGCCATTTTTCTGTGAGCGTGTTAATGGAGCAAGTGATCTTTTGCGACTCCCACAGAATACCAGACTCTCACAGAGCCCCAAACCAGGAGGGAATATCCTAGGGACCAGGAGCAGGGCTAGGGTATTGCTTGGCCTTGGACTTAAGGGTTAAAGCCATGGTCAGGGCTCACTCAGTATTATCACGCACAAGAGCTTCAGGCCATATTAATGGGAGATGGTAGCCAAGAAAGAAAATCCTGGGCCCCCAGTCCCCATTGATCTGAGGTCTTCATGGAACCCCGTGTGCTTCTGCCTTTAGTTCTGATGCCACTGTGACTTCTGCCATCCGTCCTTCTTCTGATGGGAAGAGTGACTGTCCAGCTGATCTGGAGGAAGTGGAGGCAAAGCAGAAGGGGTAAGGCATCAGTCGTCTGTGCTGAGCTTCTCTGTGGTGGAGAGATGTGGCTTAGGTTTACACTGGCTCTTGGCGGTGAAGGTGAGGCCAGCATGGCCCATGAGCTGCCTCAAGCCTTGTGGTGAGGGCTGAAGGTCCAGCTGGAAGCCTCATTTCTCTGTCTCTGAGGGCCACTGAACTTTCCACTGTACCTTGTTGCCGCCAGGCAAGGGAAGTGCTCCATAACCAGGAAACCACCCACTCTTTCAGTCAGTAACCTCTCAGATGCCACCTGCCCTGTGTCAGAAGCTGGAGCACCAAGACAAATCAGCGAGAGCTAGCAGGAAGCACAGCCAAACCCAGAGTGGAACATGCCAGTGCTGGAAGAGGGTCAAGCGACCACAGGGTGGCTTTGTAGGGGAGGTGGCTTTTGAGCTGAAACCTGAAAGTGATTAGGAGCTCTCCAAGCAAAGCACTCCAAAGATCCTGGCACTTCCCAGACACTGTCTGTAGCTGAGTGTGGCTGGCACGGGGCTGTGGGTAGTGGATCACTCTTGTCAAGTTAGGAAGGGGCTGACTAGTCTTTCATATGAGAATGATCACAAGAGCCCTATCCTTAGTCACTCACTTTCCTCCCATACACTGTTGTCCCTGAGATTTGTACTTAGCTAGAATGAAGATCCAGGTATCTGTGGTTCCTGGTAAGAATAGTGCTTGGAAAGAAACAGGGAGCGGAGGTAGAGTGATGGGGGTACAGAGTTCTAACCCTGGTGGAGGGGGTCACACAGGTAAGATCCCGAAGTCCTGACTCTAGAACAAATGAGGAGAGATGAGCTGCAGAGAAGGAACTGTAGAGGGAGTGTGCTTAGCTTGTTCCACGGCATCGAGTGACTTGGATCCCAAGAGGTAGGGAGATGGATCTGAGTTCTGGAAAGTCATAATATGCAGTGTGAATTTTATTTCAAGTCTTAACCAAAGATGAACATGGTCAGATTTAGGTGTTTAAAAGATGGGTACAATTTAGCACTTCTCCATAGTATAGTGACATTTTTACAGCCACTCTACTTAAACCAGAATTGGGGATGGGGTGGGTGAATGTAGGGAGATTGACAGAGCAATGTATCTTTAAGGTTCTAAGAAGCCTGTCACGTGGATTTTGGGCTTAAAATTTCACTGTCACCTTAATGGAGTGAAACAATTACAGACACCTCTCATGCACTTTTCTAAGTGCTCTACATTTCCCCCAGTAGTGGCGTGAAATGGATAAGATGGGGAAAACTGAGGCATAAAACAGTCACATGATTTGTCCAAGGCTGACATTACAAATAGCAGAACTGAATTCCAAGGCAAGATGCTCTCAGAAAAAAACTGTTAGAAAAGTTTATGAAATCTGTTCTTTGCAGTCTGATTTCAAAACCCACAGCAACAAACTGTCAGCTGCGTAAAAAAGCACTCTGTGTGCATGTTCTCATCTAGTATTCCCGAAACATAGCAAGGATACGGCATCTTTTAATGCAAACTGACATTAGAGGAAACTGAGGGACAAATCCTGTGAGCAGAGTTAGCCAGAGATCCCATATCTGACCAACTCTGTGAGCCTAGGCCCAATAACTTCCTTCTGATGTGTAAAACTTGGCAAAATCGACAAAACATTCTTTTATGTGTAAATTTTATTTGTTTTGTGGCGCAGGGGATTGAACCCAGGTCACATGCATATAAGGTATGTGCTTTGCACTGAGCCACACCCCACGTCCAATGCCAACTTTCTTGATTGCAGTGTTTAATAATTTTGGTTGCACTGAAGAACCACCCAGGAAATGTTTTGAAAACCAGCGTCCTGAGTCCCAATGCAGACACTTATATTTAATTGTTCTAAGTGGGCTTTCACCATCAGTGTATTTTGATTTTTATTTATTTTGCTTTTTGGGCCACACCTGGCGATGCATAGGGTCACTCCTGGTTTTGTACTCAGGAATCACCCCTGGCGGTTCTCAGGGGACCATATGGGATGCTGAGAATCGAACCCGGGTTGGCCGCGTGCAAGGCAAACGCCCTCCCCGCTGTGCTATCCCTCCAGCCCCGCACCATCTGTGTATTTATAAAAGTTTCAAGTTTGCTCTTATGTCCAGTTTAGTTTGAAAAGTACTGCCTAGGGTAATAGTTCGAAACAAGGGCACCTTCCCCACCTTGTAAGGGGTCCCTGGCAATGACTGGAGACAGTATTTGGGGAATGTCGTGACGATCGGGAGGAGGTGCTGCTGGCAGCTGGAAGGTGGGGATCATGGATATTGCCCAACCGCGTACACCTGGCACTTGTCGCCACTGAGAATGCTGAGAGTGGCAAGCCCTGTTCTATCTAGAGTTATCGCGATGTATGGGGGAAGCCTGGTAATAGTGGGAGAGAAAAGGGGGCGGCTGCACACCGATTACACCTGTTCTCCAGGGGGCTGTGAACTGGACGCCACGACGTCACACCCAGGCGAAGTGGAAGCGCGCACGCGCGCCCTTCTCTGGGAGACCCCCGCCCCGCCCCCGGGATCTAGCTGAGTGCGCCTGCGCGGCCCGCCATGTCCTGCAGCCCGAAGCTCGGGCCGCAAAGCATGTCGGGAAACGCGCCCGTCCACAAAGCGAAATGGCTGCCCTGGCAGCAAAGCACCTCGATAGGGCTCGCCTGCGGCCAAGCCGCCTTCGGCCTCCAGATGGCGCGCAAGGATCGCAAATGGGCCGCCCCCCCACACCAGTTCTCGGAGCCTCTGGGTCCCACTGCCCTTCCGCATCACCCAGTGGGCAGCAGTGGCGCAGCAGGGCCCCGTAACTGCCACAGGTGCCTCCTGCCACCAGGTCCTGCATCGCAGTGGATAGGGAGGAACTGGCCCGGGTCTCCAGTGAACACTAGGCTTAAGAGCTGCCCAGAGGTCACAGCTGTTGGCGCATGGGATGGGATACCGGATTCTCCAACCGTTAGGGACCCCCTGAGAGCTACTGGAGCAAGGAAGGGGGTGTGTAGGCCGGGGGCAGTGGACATGCAGCTGAACCGTGAGGATGTCCCAAACTGCCTGTTGTCTTTCTGCAGCACACAAACAGGAGGCAGTGTGCAGAGTGATTAAGAGCATTGATGGGGTTCTAATCTAACTTCTGTCCCTCGCTTTGTGGCCTTGGGCATCTTACTCATCTACCCTGTGCTATGGTTTTCTCAGCTGTAAGTTAGTGGTGATATTAGTTTCTAACATGTAGGTTTGTTTTGAGGTTAATGTGTTTGTGTAAAGCACGCAGGGCAGTTTCTGGCAGCGGATGGATATCAAAATACCCCGTACCAGATTCATTCGCGTGATTTCATCAGCCGGATTCTAGCTTATACTCTCCCCACTAAATTTTGTCATTAAAAATGAAATTTAAAGCATGTGATGTTTTCTCTTTGTTGTATTGCAAGACCGGGCTTCTCAGACATCAATTCATTATGCTTGAGGAGCAGGTAAGCATAATGCTTTTGGAGCACACCTAAGAGTGCAAAGCAACATCTGTAAAACAATGAGATGGTGCAAGAGAGGAAGGGGTTTTTCTCTTCCATGCAGAGAGTGTAACTGGTTGAGAATGGTAGAGTCTGTCTCTGTCATGCTTCTGGAGGTTAACTTTGACCACTACCAGAATTATTAGTGTGCTTGTGTCAAGGTTTGGGGGCCTGGGAGACTGACTGTTTAGCCAGTCTCCTGCGACTGTTTGCCTAAGAGTTCCTTTTTATTGATTGGTAGCTAACCTCTCCTATAATTGTGACTCTGCTCTGAGGCCTAGAATTCATCCACTTGGCCCACTTTTCACTTTGCTTCATTCACAAGATTGGTGGGAAAATCTTGATTATATTTTAGGAGACAAAGGATGGAATCCTGATTAAGTTCATACATGGTAATGCTTTTTGGATTGTGTGTAGCTCAGACTGGTAGGTCAGGCTGGCTAAAGGAGTGGCATTTCCTGAGCATACCACCTGTGTTGTCTTTTTTTGCCACCTGTGGTGTCTGTATGGGTGAGCAGACTTTCAGGAAAGAAGCATCACAATGAGCTGTGAAGCTTTACCACGCGTGGTGAGATGTGCTGATTGCCTTCTTGTGCCTCTTTGGACATTTTGTTTTTTGGGGATTTTTTTGGCCATACCAAGCAATGCTCTGGGATTAGTCCCGACTCTGAACTCCGGAATAACTCCTGGTGGGGTTTGGGGGACCATATGGGATGCCAGGGATCAAATCTGGATTGGCCATGTACAAGGCAAGCACCTTACCCGCTGTGCTATATCTCCAGCCCCAGCTTTTGTGTTTTTGGTCACTCTTCCTTAAGCTAAAGAGTCAGATTACTTTTTGGGCAGCGTCTCCAAAAATTGTGGTTACTGCTTCCCTTTTTATTGTGGATTGAAGGCAGGGAACTACATACTATGGGATTAATATTCCCAAATTAAGAGTCCCACAATTGGAAGTAGCTGATAGTATGATCTTGTCTTAGGATAGCTCCACCAGTTATTTCACCTGGCTGCTGAGGTTGGGAGGATTCAAGTCAGGTTTAGCTAGAATCAAGGTGACTGTGAGCGGAAATGCAAACAGTTCATTTTTTGGAAAGCCGGGATTCTGCTGTCAACAGTCTGGTTCTGCCCCTCTCTTGGGAACCCAAGCCCATTGGGCTATGAGCGCAGGGCAACCCAGGGTTGGTCCCAAAACTCATCCATGAAGCTGCTCGTTCTTCCTCAGCGCCGCCTTGACTGGTTCTGAGGAGAAGAAGTTGCCCATCAAAGTGGAAGAGGCATGGAAGGAGACACCCAAACCCCCAAGAGATGGCCAGGGAGATTCAGATGCACCCAGCCAGAAGCTTGTGGACCCCAGTACTGCAGAACAGCAGAGCGGAGGAGCTGAGAAGCTGGTGGAACAGGACAGCAAGGCCAGCAGGTAAGGACCATCTTGCTGCTTCTTTGTGGGGGAGGGCTGGCAGGGGCTACAACCCTAGGGGGACCCATTGTCCACTCACATGTGTGCTAGTCCTTTCCATGAGAAGAATGGGCTGGAAGCAGGGTGAAGAGCTGGGAAGTAACTCCAGTACTGCAGGTAATAAGTGATGGGGCATAGAACTTGGCAGATAGTACTGGGTTTCGACGCATGACTTGCATGCAGCAGATTTGGTTCAATCACTGGCACATTATCCCTTGAGCATCTCTAGCCATCACCATGCAGTCCCCCAAGCACTACTCGGGTGCTCAGGTGGGTACCCGGGAACTGCAGGGTAGCACTGTATCCTCAGCCTCTCACATTGACCCACAGCCCAGTTTACCGATTATTGCTGGATGTAGCCACCACGGTCACTTGAGCA
The DNA here is from genome assembly GCF_027595985.1 of Sorex araneus. Classification (NCBI taxonomy): domain Eukaryota; kingdom Metazoa; phylum Chordata; class Mammalia; order Eulipotyphla; family Soricidae; genus Sorex; species Sorex araneus. The sequence goes on along the minus strand of NC_073313.1, from coordinate 59,453,080 downwards.
CTGCTTGGAACCTCCCCACACTAAAAGTGAAAAGATGGGCCATGATTAGAGCAGTGACTGTGAGATTGAGAAAAGGAGGTTTGATAACATCAGTAGGCAAGACCCCCAGACCTGGTTACCATTAAGGCCTGGGGGAGAGGTGAGTGGCAAATCCCAAAGCCACAGTTCTGGCTGAAGTAATGAAGTAGAACGTGTGTCTCCTCTAGTCAGACGGGTGGGCAGAACAGTTCCCAGCTGCCACTGTCCTGCTTACAGCTAACTGTGGGAGTGCCTGTGTGGGGACACAGCAGGCTCAAACAGGTTGGCAGGCAAGAGTGCCTGAGGCATGGCTCTGGCTTCACACTGAGGGACCCCGATAGGCTGGCTGTCTGGCCTTGGCAGAGGAGACAGCAACATCCTGCTAGTGACCACCCTTTCTTCTATAGCATTTGGGGCCTGGCTGTGGCTCAGTTAAGCCCCCTTTCCTGACCCAGCCAGCTTTCCTGTTTCCAGTCTTTGCAGCCAGCCACTGGTTCATGAGGAAAGGCAATATTTGGAGTTAGCAGGCCAGGGAATTAAGGACTACGTGCTGCAGACTGGAGTGATAGCACAGCAGGTAGGGCATTTGCCTTGCACACGGCTGACCTGGGTTTGATTCCTCTGAGAGTATCCTGCCCGCACGGCAGAGACTGGCGAATACCCATGGCGTGGTCAATGTGCCAAAAACAGTAACAACAAGTCTCACAAATGGAGACATTACTGGTGCCCGCTCGAGCAAGTCGATGAGCAGCGGGATGAGGGATGACAGTGCTACAGTGCTACTGAAAATAGTCCGAGTAGCAAGTGGCCTCTCGGTGTCAGTCTACACATGCACCGCAATGCTGTTTTGGGGGATTCTCAGAAGTAAAGGCGGGCAGAGTGAAAACTGCAAGGACATAGGCAAGGATGACAAGATTGTGAGGGAGAACCAATGGAGGATAAGAAAATCCTCTTCTAGGGGCTGGAGCAATAGCACAGTGGGTAGGGCATTTGCCTTGTACACGGCCAACCTGGATTCAATTCCCAGCATCCCATGTAGTCCCCTGAGCATCGCCAGGAGTATTTCCTGAGTACACGAGCCAGGAATAACCCCTGTGCATCTCCCAGTGTGACCCCAAAAGCAAAACAAAAACAGCAAAAAAAGAAAATCCTCTTCTCTATTTTTAGCGTTTGAGGTGACTAGGTTAGAACCTTTGAAAGCCCAAGAAAGCATCGACTTCTTGTGGAAGGGATGTTTATTAATTCCTGTGAGGACATTTGGTATGACTAAGCAAGGCACGAATAGAGGAATGTCAGTGCTGAAGGTAAAACTATAGGCATGGTGTAACCACAATCTGGTTGCTTGCCGCTCAAAGGCCAGTGTCCTAGAAACAAGAGTTGGTGTGCTAGAAACAGGTTTACTCAGGTGCTGGCAATCTGAGAATAGGTCGAACTTTTCCCCCATTGGATTCTCACATTGAGGCTTGGGGATGATCACAAGCTGGTGGACACAGGCAGAGGCAGGAAAGGGCAGGGGCTGGTGGAGAGTAGGGGTTCAGTCAGGCAGCATCCTGCACTTATGTCACATAATTATGGTAAACTGAATCTTTGTCAATGAATTTTTGTTATAATTATCTCAAACAGCTATTTTGCATAAGTGCAGTAAGAACAGATAACCGTATAAATGTTTCATTCTTGGGCTGGGGCAATAGCACAGCAGGTAGGGCATTTGCCTTGCCAGGAGTAACCCCTGTGCATCACTGGGTGTGACCCAAAAAGCAAAAAAATGTTTCATTCTTTATGCTGGGCTTTACAGACTCTCAGATTGAGCTTTTAATGGCTTCTTAAGGTTCAGAGTCTTGCCATTTCCCTTTCTCAGGAGACATCATAGGACTTGACCCATACACTTGGATTTTGGAGTTAGTTCCCCCTTTTAAAAAATTTTTTGGGCATTACCCAATGTGTTCAGGGATTAGTCTGGTTCTGTGCTCAGTTTTCACTCCTAGTGGGAATCCGGGGATCATATGTGGTGCTGGGGACTCAAAATGGGGTTGGCAGCATGCAAGACAAGTGCCTTAAGCCCTGTATTGGCTCTCCGGCTCAGTCCTCTATTCTTTCACCCTATATTTTATTTTATTTTACTTTTTTGCTTTTTGGGTCACACCGAGCAATGCTCAGGGGTTACTCCTGACTTTACACTCAGGAATTACTTCTGGTGGTGCTTGGGGGACCATATGGGATGCCGGGGATTGAACCCAGGTCGGCCGCGTGCAAGGCAAATGCCCTACCCGCTGTGCTATGGCTCCGGTCCCTCACCCCTATATTTTAATTAAAATTTTTTTGAAGAAAAAATTGTTTACTGAAAAAAATAGAGAGATGTGATGGGAGAGAAAGGGAAAGATACATCTTCAAGAGAGAAAATAGCCAGAGCGATAGTACAGTGTGTAAGGCACTTGCCTTGTATGTGGTCGATCTGGGTTTGATCCTTAGCAACCCGTGAAGTTCCCCGAGCACTACCAGGAGTAACCCCTGAACATCACTGGGCATGTCCCCTCTGCACATAAAAGCCCCTGTTTCTCTAATCTTGAGTTCCCTAAAATGTCCTCTCAAGAGGCCACCTTACTCCCCTCCTTAGTGGCAAAGTGCCATGATGTTTTGACTTTTTTTGGCTTTGAGGTTAATATTAATTCCTGAAGCACTTGCACGTGGCCAACCTAGGTTAGATACCCAATACCCCATATGGTCCCCCAAGCCCCGCCAGGACTGATCCCTGAGCACAGAGCCAAAAGCACCACCAGGTGTGGCCCTTTCTCAATAGCTGATTCATTCCCATGCAGAGAATCTCAAGCCTCTGTTTTTAGCGTTCATTAAAATGATTTCTATAATGTTTCCTTCAGTTTCGTGACATATTCTAGTATATTCTTCCTCTCCTGTGATGACTACTTCTCAGTACCAAGCACTGTAGGAAGAATGTGCAAGTGGCAGACAACACAGAATGATGAATCAGGGCTAGAGAGAGCTACAAGGCTTTTCATAAAGGAGGGCCAGGTTTGATCTCTGGCACCACTGGGATTTACCCCTGAGCACTGCAAGCAAAACAAAACAAAATGAAAAAAACATGAAAGAAACGAATGTGATCAAAGAGTGCCCTTACTGACAAGGGAGTCTGTTCAGCTTTATGACTCACAGAGTTGCAAAATAACATTCAGAATTGAATTGAACACAGCAGACTCTTCAGCAGACTTGCCTAAGAATACCAATATTAATATTCAAACAGATGTTATGAGTAAAAATTTCTTTCTTACGAAACACACGAAGTCTCAAGATATCAATTAGGCCTAATTCATATCTATTCCTCTTTCTGTAAGGGTATTGTGGGAGATTTAGAAGCCCTTTCAAGACATTCCATATTCCTTTTCTTTTAATCACAACTTAACTTTTTTTCTTAGAATTTTGTTTTGGGAGAAATTTTGTCATAAATATTAAAAGGTTTAAAATATTTATACAGATTGCTATGAAACAATATACAGTTACCATTTATTCAAACTGACAAAGATTTCAAAAGCGATATAAAAATTTCTGTGGCTGTAAATAAGACTTCACTGTATCATTGTCATCCCTTTGTTCATCGATTTACTCGAGCAGGCACCAGTAACGTCTCCATTCGTCCCAGCCCTGAGATTTTAGCAGCCTCTCCTTAGTCGTTTTTCACAACAATTGGAGGCTCTTTTCAGGGTCAGGTGAAAGAGACCTGTTATTGTTACTGTATTTGGCATATTGAATACACCACGGGGAGCTTGCCAGGTTCTTCCGTGAAATAAGACTTAGCTTGATAATACTAGATCCATTTAGTATTATGTTGATAATACTAGATCCATTTAGTATTAGCTTGATAATACTAGATCCATTTAAGTCCATGAAGTTACTTTGATAAACAACATTTTCTAGGCAGATCATTCAATTTACAATCTGCTTCTAATGCTGATCACAGTCTTAAGAGTAGTTTTGTTGTTTTTGTTGTTTTAGAAAGAGAGAAGTCAAAGGTCGATTTACACCTTTGGTTTACACATGCATGTCTGGCATTAAGGTTTAGCTTAAATTTTTGGCTCCTTAACTTTTTGCAATTCTCAGTGGTTCTGGGGGTTGCTTCAGGCTCTGTGCTTGGGGATGGCTCCCAGGAATACCTGCGGGACCATACAGTACTGGAGAGCTTCCCCCAGTACTGAGCTTTCTCCTAAGCCTTCTGCCACATACATGCACCTACTTCTGCATACTAGGCTCTGTCAGCTTTATTCTTTCAGAAACAAGTTCGTTTTCTCTTTCTTCAAAAGAAATACCATGTTATCTATCCTAGCTGATTCACAAATATATTCTGAATTCTTTCTATTCTCCTGACATTCTGCCTAGACATTCATTTTTAATTGAGGGTTTATTTATTTAAACCCCGAATTTCCAAGGAACACTAAAAGTCAAGGCAGATTTTGTAGTATTTCTGTATTTTCAAAGGATTCACCTCACTTTTTTTTCTGTCAGCCTCTGAAAGTAGCTTTAGTTTCCCCCCTGTTTTACAGTTTAAACAAGTGATTATAGATACTAAGGAATTGGGGGTGAGTTCAGGTTTCCCCCTGAAGAGTGTCAGTCTCTAATCAGGCAGCCACCGTCAGTCAGACTCTTCCTAGTCAAGGTCAGCCCTTTGAGGTCAGGGGAATTACTTAGCAGGCATTCCTGGATGCCCTGGCTGCTGGGAACTGAGAGGGCGAAGCCATCTGTGATTCACAGTCCTTCCTGGCTGGCTCTTTTCGCAGTTACAGAATCCCGGGTTTGTTGCTCACTACCCAGAGACCAGTATTGACAAGTGTTGGTGATCAAAAAGATGATGGACTTGAATCCAAACCATCTCTTTCTAAGATTGGGGCCAGAGGCTTCTCAAGGGCTGGGACAGGAAGTAGGCAAAAACACAGAAGGGAAGTGGACTGGTCTGGGAGCCGGGGTGGTAGAGACTCCTGCTGACACTCATGGTTTGATGTCTCTGAGGCATGTCTACCCGTTCTTTGTAAAATTTAAGACACCACCACTGTGTAAACCAGCCTTCAGTGCTCTGTGTGACATCATTAGACACAAGACAGCTATCCTTTGTTTTTTTTCTCTTGTCCATGATTGGATCCTAGTTTAACATTAAACATAGTTGGCAGAAACATTTCTTAGCATCAAGGGAAAGGCTTGAGGGGAGAGCAATATAGCTGAAAGTTCTTTACTTCAGGGGATGCACCTGTAGATGCTCAGGGGATGCTCTTAGCACAGTGCTCAGGGTTCACTCTCTGTGGTGTTTGGTGGATCACGTGGTACTGGTGATCAAACCCAGGTTTCTGCATGCAAAGTGCTGAACTCCAGCCCTTCAAGTCAGTTTTCCTGGCTCCAGCTATGCAAATTCTGTGAGAACAAGATGGGATATTAAGTAAATGAGTTCGTCCATCAATTTACCAGGTTGTAATTTGATTAGTACACTGGTTCTGTAATTACAAATGACCGAGGATCTTAAGGACAGTGTACTTTGGGGATAAACTTACTGAGGGCATGAAAGAGAGTACAGAGGGTTGAGATGCTTGACTTGTACCCTGCTGACTCTTGTCCGGTCCCCTGGCACCACATATGATCTGCTAAGCACCAACAGTCATCACTCATCAACACAGAGGCCCAAAATAGTCCCCGAGCATTCCTGGGTATGACCCCCAAACCTCTCAAATAAAAATGAAATAAACCAGGATGAACTTGTTGGATTTCTTGGATGACATTACTGGTAAACTAGATTCCTCAGAGACTTGAAAGAGCCAAAATTTCTTTTGCAAGGAATGATTGTTCTAACAAAAGTTCAGCCACAAAACGCCAATCCTTTCATTTGGGAACTCATCAAACTATTGAGAGGGCATATACATAGTAGTAAATACATAATTTCGTTTCGAGTAAATACATGAATCGTAAAAACATGATTTCATTCATAAATTATATCCACGAATGAAATCAAATTGCCATTGAAGAAAATGTTCTAAGCATCTAGCTGTATATTCACAAAATTCCATAGGTAAGTTTTGTGAATTTCCAGTTGAAAAACAAGTTGCCTAGAAAACCTTGAGTTTAAATTAAAGGAATACATATTTGATTATTTTCACACTAAAAAAATCAATCGAAGTTCTGACTCAGAAATGTTGCTATCAGGGAAGGAAACTCCAGAACATTGAGAAGTAGAAGCATCATATGAGAACTGAGGACACTTTCAAAACTCTAAAAAGTGTATAGGATTTCTGAAATGTTTATAGTTGACATTTTATCTACTTAAATATAATTTAGGGAAGGCACAACATTATTTTTTGACAGTATTTTCCATATATACAAACCTAATTATTTTTAGTACCTGTCTTGTTTAAAGGTGAAAGAACAAATAAGTCATTTGGGATATTGTCATTTTTAAGTATAAAAGAAATTCTAGATTTGGTTTTGTGAAGACAGTATGTCAAATGTGATCAGGAGATGTGATCGCCAGATTAAATAACACTATAAGATAGAAATATTTGGCTATTTAATGCACCCGATTGACCAAAACATTTTAAGTAAATGGAGGGAGTACCATGATTATATAGACTCTTAGAACCTGTAATAGGTGGGGGTAGGGGGGTGTGTTTGGGCTACTCTCTGTGTTATACAGGGACTATTCCCAGATCTGTGCTCAAGAGTTACTTCCTGGGGGCCTCAGAGGACCATGCGGTACTGAGGTTAGAACCCAGACCGTCTGCATGCAAGGCATGAATTCATTTTTAATTCTTTTAAGGAACATAAAAAAAAATCTTTTAAGGAACATAGAAAATAATTGTCTTAAAAATAACTGCAGACATGATTAAGTCAACATAAAGTATAAGGCATTAGTTTGATAAGACCTAATATTTTGCCTTTTATACTCATGAGGAAAGAATGGCAGTTTATATGTATTTGTCTTAAAAGCAGACCAATGATCCAAGAACGTATTACTTAACAAAGAAAGGCAAATTTTAGTTTTGTATCTTAATATTTGATATTATAGTTCCGTTTTAAAAACATACTCCTATTAAGTTTTAGTCAGTTTGACCATGACAAGATTTCTGTAAAACTCTTATAATGTTTAAAATATCCCTTTATAATTCATCTTACATATTTTTGGAACTGCTATTTTAATTTAGGACAAAACCAATTGTTTTTCATTAACAAAAGTATTTTAACATCTTACATAGTTCCCCTTTATTACTGTTCTATTAATCTCATGTATGTATATGAATTATATTTTTAGCCACCAATAAATAGTATTTTATATAGAAAACCAAGCAGAAGAAAAATTTTTAATTATTTGCAGCAACATTTTGTTGCAGACTTGTGATGTTTATATATGCCACTCATCAAAATGTACAGTTGTACAGAAATTTTCAATGTGAATAAATGAACACAATCAACATCTTTAAATATAGCCTGTCTGTACTGCAAAAATAAGAAATGAAAGAATATATAAACTTAAAATTATACAGAATAATCATTACATATTTTACCTTAATTAGAAATGATGTAGTAGTTAATGACTATTAGCTAATTTATTATAATCATAATGTTCCAAGTTACCAAAAATATCTTAGATACTATCTGAAGCTGATCAAATATAATTAGTTGAAATAACTTATTATGCTAATGACTTTGATTAAAAGTAAATGTATATTTTTCTTATCAAATAGGGAGTAGGTGTCACATTAGCCTAGTCAACTATTAAGACTGTATAAGCTTACTAAAATATACCCAGTTATAATAGTTTTTATCATATAGAATATTGGTAACTTCTAAGACATAGCTAATTTTTGTTTTTGGGCCACACTGGGGGGTGTTGAAGGCTTACTCCTGGCTCTACTCAGGGATTATTCCTAGAGGTACTGGGGAAACTGTATGGGGTGCCCGTCTGTTTGGCTTGCAAGGGAGAGCACCTCGACTGCTATACTATCTCTCTGGCCCCAAGGCATAGCTATGCTTAGTAAGCTAACAATATTAAAGTACTTTTTGCCAAATATTTTCATGAAATATTCAAGCTTGAATTATTAAAACATTTGGACTATGGGGGCCAGAGCAGTATTATAGCAGATAAGGCAGTTTCTATGTATGCAGGTGACATGGTTTTGATCTCCTTCATCCTGTAGGGTCCCCCCAGTCCCACCAAGAGTGATCTGTGAACAAAGAGCCAGGAGTAAGCCATGAGCATCCCTGATGTGGCCCCAAAACAAAAAACTCCAAAAAAATATTTGGGTTAGTTTATATAACTATATTTTAAAAGACATTTTAAGTATTAGAAATTGTCTCTTGAATTTGAGTTTTCTAATATTTAATTTATATCAGTGCTAATTTCTAAGTACATTGACAGACAGGATAGATTTTACAAATTATTTTTGTAATATCCAGACGTGAAAAAGTAGACATATATAACATAAATATACACATAAATATACACACGGAAGAGTTTTTTGTTGTTTTGTGCTCGCACCTGGTGGTGCTTGGGGCTTACTCCTGGCTTTGGGCTCAGGGCTCACCCCTGGCGGGGCTTTGGGGACCATATGCGATGTTGAGGATTGATCCAGGTTCACCTGCTGTGCTCTCTGGTGCCCCAAATAGAGGTCTTAAGACTGTAACCAAGGAATTTTCAGTATGGGTCAGTTATAAACAGAAGTCACCGCTGATTTTCGGGTATTCAGGGCTTCCTCTTAGGAATCACTCCTGGAAGTGCTGGGGTCAGGGTTGGAACCAGGGTCTGTTCTATATGCAAGGCAATTGCCTAAAGTCCTGTACTCTCTTTGACCTAAAAACTTGCCATTTCATATTAAAGGGTTCTTGTGTTTGCCATATATATATATAACATATATATATATGCACATAATCAGAGTGTGTTTCTGGTATATGAGACAGGTTAAAGTTACCCGCACAATGAGAAGGCCAGACCTTCCTGGTAATCTGTATAGAGGACACTTTAAACAATGTGTCCCAGTATGTAATGTGACTATCAAGTAAGTTTTCGGGGTGGGGGATCTGAGGAGAAACGATACAGGGTCAGAATGTCTGCACAGGTTATATATAGTATAAATATAGATAACGTATGTAGTTATTTCTAATTATTTCCATGTCAGATCCCTGAGGTGTCAGAGACCCCTCCCCTAATGGGTCAGGGTCTAAATCAATGTTCCTAAACCTTTTTCTTGCGGCAGGGGGCGCGCCCGGCAGTGCTCAGAGCTTAGTCTTGGCTCTTTGCTCCGGGATCTCGGCTTGAGGTTTCGGGGAACGACATGGGGTACCGGGATCAAACCCGGGTCTTCCTCGCTGCATTTTCGGCCTTTTTCTGTCAGAGGCTCCCTTCCAATCTTGTCCCCTCCGTGGTGTCCCACCCCGCTCCAGGCTGCCTCTGGCCCCCCTAACGTCCGGCGCGGGGAGGGGCATCCATGGCCCCGCGCTGACCAACGTCTGCTGAGAACCGCGTCTTGTTCACTGACGCGGGGGAGTTTGCAGTGACCGGAGTGCCCAGCCCTTCACTGGCGACCCCGTCAGCGAGCTCGGCGGCTGGGTGTGGGCGCGAAGCCCGAGGCCGCAGGTCCTGGCTGGGTAAAGCCGGCCAGCGGCAAAGGGCGAGGAGTCCGGGCATGCGCGCGGCCGCCTGCGCGACTCGGAGAGAAGCCCGGGAAAGCTCGCGCTACTTGGCCTTGAAGACTGCGCAGGGAGCCGAGCGGCGAAAACAACGCCCGTGCGCCTGCGCCTGCGCCTGCGCCTGCGCGCCGCACCCTCGCCCCCCCCTACCCCGGGCCGGGGCCGCAGCGCGTGTACGCATGTGCGCGCCGCCATTTCCTGCAGCCTCGCGCTGGGCCGCGGCGGCCGCCGGGAACTGCGACGAGCGAGCGAGAAAATGGCCGCGCGGGGCGGCCTGAACCGGGGTGGGGCGCCCCCTGCGCCGGCCTCGCTGCTGCCAGTAGATGGCGTGCGAGGATCAGAAATGAGCCCGGGCCGCGCCCCGGCCGGACCTGCCCTTCCCCCATCGCGGGGCCGCCTCGCGGCTCCCGCTTCCCACCCCGGTCCCGCATGGGGCGGGGGCGGGCGCGGGCGCGGGCCGGGGAGGGAAGCAGCAGGCCTGGCCCTGGGGGACAGGGCCGTGTTGTAAAGAACCGGTGACATAGCAGGGCTAGTGGGAGCAGAGCCGCAGCCCCTGCCTGCACCGAAGGCCACTGCGGCCAAGAGACGCGACGGTCCCTGTGTAGTGAGGCCCACAGGGCCTGTCCCGCGGTGTTGACTCAATAAAAACACGAGTGTTTTTCCTCAGTGCGTTGGTGCGTTCCGACACAAAGATGGTCACCACAGTAGGGGAGACCTGGCAGGAGAGGCCTGGGAGCACCAGGGATGACCGTCGCTGCACCAGCCAGCAGCCTGGCGACTCCAGCATCGTGCAGGCACAGACCCAGAGCAGCACTGAAGTATTTGAGCAGCTGGTGGAACTGGACAATAGAGCCAGTGGGTAAGGTCCCTCCTGTGCCAAGCCACAAACCAGGACAAACCCCGATGTCTCAGACACACCCATTCCCCTCTGCGGATAAGGGCTCTAAGAGAGGACACACTGGCCCCCAGCATCTCAAGGCCATTCTGCAGGTTTCAGCTCACACTCATGACATGAAAGCTCACTATGGAGGTGCTGACTGGGTGCATTTGGTGGAGTGCCTTCCCAGGGGGAAAGGGTCCTGCATTTGCGGAGGGCTGAGAGTTGGGCTGTGTGGGCAAGTGCCAGTGAATTTAGCATAGTCTGAAGGCAAGACTAGGTGCCCGGGAGTTAAGAGATGACTGCCTTGAGGTCTCTGGCAAGGAGGTGATACCCCTAAGCACGGAGCACGTGGATGCACCCACCTCTTGAGTGGGTATGGCACTGCAGTGCGTTGGAGAAAGGAACATGCCAAGCAGGGGCGATGGGCAGATGCACGCTGCATAAGTCAGCAGTGATGCTTTTGATATGGGACTGGCGACCAAGGAGTCAGCAGAGTGACAGGGTGTGAGGGTCTGGCCAGAAACGGGCTTGCTGAGCTGCGATCTGGCTGGATGGCAGGAGCCCATGTGGATAGCTGCAAGCTTTAGCCTGAGGCTGAATGCAGAGAAAGCCAGGATATGTCAGTTTGCTGTCTCTGCATGGGGCGGATCCTTCTGAAGTGAGGGGCATAGAACTGTGTCTTGGCAATGGCCAGGCCCCTCCGTCCCTCTCTTCCTTGGTCTCGCATTTTCTAGGGAGTTTTCTGAAGGAAGGGGGTCTGACCTTCCAAGGGGCCGTTCCCTCCAGTGTGGCGGTGAGCTGGCTGGCTGCTGTGATTCTTCCGGGAACCAGCAGTGGGGAGAACTAGGCAGATCCCACAACACTGGGGACTCCTTACTGACTCAAAGTGTGACCTCGACTCCTGGCCAGTGAAGTAGGTGGCCATCCACACCAATTTCAGAAGAGCCTTTTAGAATAAAAGCTCAGTGATTTGCTGGAGCTGTTGTGAGCACAGAGAAACTTTGAACCCCTGCCAGAGGCAGTCACGTTGCTCTCTGTGCTGATGCACTGGCCCTCGGCTTCTTGCAGGACAAAAGCCCCGTCAAGCTGCATGGTGACTGTGACCGTGACTGCTGGAGCAGAGCAGCCTCACGCTTACACTCCAGGGTCCCCAAGTGAGCTGAAGTCCAGTTCAGCCAGGTAAGCAGAGACAGTATGCAAGATGATGCCCTGGTCACTGTCAGAACGTCTGCTCTAGTGCCCACTGGCAGAGGGGCCGTCTAGTACAGTCCAAGTCCTCACAGTATACCCTCCTATCTGTGGGTCTGGGCGAAGTGCTACCACCCCCCATCTCCCCGGGTCAGTGAAGAGACACCAGTCAGCACTTTCTGGGCTCTGCCCTCTGTAGCACCTTGCTAATAATGCCAGAGGAAGTTCATGGGCACCAGGCCTGACCGACTCTCCTATTGACCACATACCCTTCCAACACAGGAGGGGGTGCCCCAGCAGCAGGCACCACAGTGTCGCAGCAATAGGAGGGACCTCAGCAGATTGGGAATGGCACCACGTGTCGGCCTGCAATGAGCCCTCATGAGGTAGAGCTTGGAGTCTGGTAGCGTGTGTGAGTCCTCAGCCACTGGGGCTCAATTGAAGATGTGGCAAGACTCAGAGTGGTCTCACACTGCAGCGTAACTCTGAGGCCAGGAGACTCCCCGTCTGCTCAGTGCAGCAGGCTAGTAGATAGAATGCTCTTACACTATACACGTGAATGTGACTGCCTTCCTTTGGGCATGAGGTCATGAAGCACTGAGGTTATCAATGAAGCACGATGTCATGTCACCACCGTGGACTCCAGGGAGCCTTCTTTAAAGTTCTCTGCAGCCCACCCACAGTGTCTTGAACTCCCGGGGTTCAGTGCCACATTAGGTGTGGCCCAGCTTCTTCCTTCCCCTGTCATCCTGGAGCCTGCCCAAGCTTCTCTGGTTCCTTCTAACCTGGCAGAGGGGTTGAAGCCTCCTCATTCTGTCTGGGCCGGCCTAGTTCCCTGGGACATTTCAGTAAAGCCCGGGTTTATTCTGTTCACAGCAAAGAGATTCTGTTTGTGAAGGAGTACACGAATGCCAGCGAGGTGTCTTCTAGGAAGCTGGGTGCATCACTCTATAGCAGGTAGGAGTGAGTCTCCACTCTTTCTGTGTGCCGACCTTCTCCTGTCAGGCCCTATGCCATCCCATTCCCATGCATGCCCCCACCGCCTTAGCCCAGAATTGTCCCAGAGTGCCTTCTGGGTGATCATGGGTTGAATGGATGAATGATATGCTTTTAAGGGTGTGATTTTTGCGTTTCCAGCTGTTGTATCTTCATATTCCCCTTACTAGTTAGTTCCCCTGACATCCTACTCCTGGTGCTATCCCTTTCTGCCTGTCTTTGCTTCTTGGTAGAGACCAGCTTTCTGTTGTAAATCCTAAGGAAATCACTCCCCACGGAGCTGACAGGACTCTTCCATATCATCCAGCTTATTCCATCCTATTCCGGGTCACAGGACTCCACTCTTCTGCTTCCCTGACTTTTATTTATTCCATCTTTCATTGTTTGAATACACATTATACTTCAAAAACTGACAGATGCGTTGCTTTGGAATTATTTCTTTTGTCTGATTGCCTCCTCTTTCCATGCCATCTCAGTCAGAAACTAAGCCACGCTGACACAGTGCCCCCTGGGAATGTTTCCTATCATCCTATTGATATGGGGAGTATTTTTATAACAGAGATAAGCCTCCTTCTTTCAGGTGTGGATCATCGGGATTCTGGATGGCTTATATTGGGGCTGTAGAATGATGAGCTTGGGCAGGCATTGGGCTCAAGTTCAGGCTTGAGCTTTGGCCACACGGGATATATCATGTTGGACAAGATACTCCACCTTTCCGAGCCTTGGTTTCCTAAATCGTTATTCCCTAAGTGCTTTTTTCTACAGCTTTATTGAGAGAATTCCCTCCTTACACTCCTTAAAGCATGCAGTCCAGTGGTTTTCAGTCCATTTAACTGCCATCCAATTCCAGAATGTCTTCATCACCCAAAGAAAATCCTGCACCTACTAACCCCCATTGCCACCAGCCATCACTTCTGCCACCATTAATCTGTTTGTGGCCCTGCAGCTTTGTTCAGGAAAGATTTGCAATTAGATAGATAATATGCGGAAGCTCCAGGACCCCAGGAAGTAGTCATTGGTATCTTGCCTTTATCTCTGTAAGGCATCACTGGGCTGAACTGTGCCCGTCTCCTGTCATCTTTCTATCTCTTCATTCTGGGTTTGAGTCGGTTTTGGTTCTTAGGTCACACCTATTGGTGCTCTGGGGATATTCCTGGTTCTGTACTTGCCAGTGGTGCTTGGGGGACCTTATGGTTCCTGGAAGGGAACCAGGATCAGCCACATAAAAGGCACACACCTTACCCCCTGTAATGTCTCTCTGACCCTGACCCCATAAGTTGTTTTTTTTTTTTTGCTTTTTGGGTCACACCCGGCGATGCACAGGGGTTACTCCTGGTTCTACACTCAGGAATTACTCCTGGCGGTGCTCAGGGGACCATATGGGATGCTGAGATTCGAACCCGGGTCGGCCGCGTGCAAGGCAAACACCCTACCCGCTGTGCTATCACTCCAGCCCCCATGGCCCCATAAGCTGTTAATCTTACACTTTGACACTTGATTTATTTGAAATATGAGTCTAATGTTCAGCAAAGCTCAAGGCTTACTTTATCACAAGTGCGATTTCCCATCTTTCTCTTGAAGGGAACGGAGTTTTTCTCTTAAACCTTCATTTATGTTATTTAAAGTATAGTACTCACAAATGAAGATGCAAAAAGGGACAGAGCCTCTCTGCCAAGCTCACCTGCCTCCAGTACAGTCATTGTATTGGGGTCCTTCTTTCCTCTGTCTGATTTCCATTGCTAGTGTGCTCCTTGTGAATGGTACCTTACAGCCCAGAGCTGCTGCCAGAAAAACCCAGCTCCTTTTCTCTGGCTGGTGAAACTGGGAGTCCTCTTGGTATTCGCAGCCTCAAGAGTTTATTCCCCTGTGAGGCTCTGTGCCGAGAGACTCATTCCCAGTTGGCACTGCATTGAAATACCCCCATCGGAGTCATGTCTTGGCAGTGGCCACGGGGTTTCCCAGAAAGTGTGTATGCTCATGACTGCTGTCATCTGCTTTCTTTCTGGCCTCTTCTCTGTCCTCACAACTGCAGTGGCGCCAATAGCGAGGATGCATTCAGCAAGGAGAAGAAAGCTCCGTACAGTAGCGCTACATACCCTGAGAGGTGAGTCTGCTGTGCTAGCAGGAAGCTTGCAGGTCACAATGGGAGAGACAGTGGAGTAAGGCAGCTACGCTGTCTGTTGCTTTGCTGTTTCTGACTCACTTGTAGGACACTGCACAGGGTGTTACCCTTTCCAGGATGCCTTAGTCAGTGCATCCTTGGAACCTAGCGGAGGCCAGAGGCTCAACTGAGGGAAACAGCAGGGTCTGGAAGCCGGACAGTTGTGTCTGCTGGGGAGGCCCCTTGGGATCTCAGGAGACTCAATCATTTGCGAGACAGACTTACAGATCAACCAGAAAGGATAAAGGAGACTACAAAAGATAGTGGCAAGTGGGAAGTCAAGAACAGAGGGCTGCCAACTCCAGGAACTCAGAAAAGTGGCAGGAAGAGCCCTTTGAACTGAATATTGCCCAGAGTGGCTCAGTCATCAGTTTCCAGAGCTCTCAGGAACTGCCAAGAGTTCAGCATGGTGTTCATGATGAGGTACTGGTGGGTAAAGGACTTTCAGATGGGTCTACTCAGGTCATAGTGGAGAACTGGCTACAAGAAAAGGGTGCCCTTGAAGTCACATTGTGAGTCAAATGGACCTAGAACAGAGCAGAGACTTTCCTGTGGTTGAATGTTTCTGCTTCTGCTGCCAACAGTGATGAGTCCAAGGGCATTCACCACACTGTAGCCAATACTACAGTCACACCGACTCTGATGGACCTTACTGTGGCTGAAAGATGTCCCTCAGCAATAGCCGTCAGGTAGTTCTTAAAAACGGGGGCAGTTACTCACTGGTCATGGGGATATATGGTGTTCCTACGGTGGGAATTTAAGTCACCCCAGGCTTTCATAAAGGTGATCTATATGGGGTGAGGGGTGCTGGTTCTTTGCCTAGGGTCTGTATTGCACATAGTTGTGTCACATAGCTAATGATATGTTTACTGAAGAGGGAGGCAGGCCCTCTAGCTTTTTTTTGAGGACAAAAAGCAGGGGTGAGTCTTGTGAACAAAGGTGGGGAATCTGAGAACAAGAAAGATAAACAATCCAGAAGTCACTAACTAGAACTTTGGCATGAGATCCTGACAGGCTTGGCCGCCAGACTCCTCTGTTATCGCCCCTAGAGTTCCTAGAGACGAGTGACAAGCTGGGGCCAAGAGTGTGGGCCTGGGGGACAGGGTTTAGTGATTACAGACATGAAGAGAAGGGCCATCAAGAATGGACATAGGGGGATCGGAGTGATAATACAGTGAGTATGGTGCTTGCCTTGCATTCTGCTGGCCCCAGTTCGATTCCTGCCACCCCATATCATCTCCCAAACACCACTGGTAGTATTCCCTGAGCATAGAGCCAGGATTAATCTCTGAGTACAGCCAGGTGTGGTTCAAAACCAAAAAAGGAATAATGTATATAGGGAGGGCATATCCCTGTAGGAGACATTGCTTTTTCTGTTTGAGGGGGGGAAGTGTCCTCAGATATACCAAGCTAGAGACAGGGAAGGCAAGCTGCCCGCAATAAGGTGAGTCCAGTGAAGACACACGGTCACCATCTGGACATCATGAAAGTCTCCAGTAGAGATCCAGGCCCATTCTTGTCTGGGGCCATAGGGCTCGTTGCACACCACAGGAGGTGGCAACTTGGAAATCCCATGAGAAAACTCAAGGGTCTGATTGGATGCCCTCATGTCTGCATGCCAGTCTGACTAGTGGGTCCTTGTTTTCACAGAACAACAGGAGGAATATGCACTTACTGCAGTCGGGAGATCCGAGACTGCCCAAAGATCACTCTAGAACATCTTGGCATCTGTTGCCATGACTATTGCTTTAAGGTAAGTAGTGGTGGCACTCAGAACATCATCCTGAGCTGGGGTATTTTAAGGGTATGGCTTGATCGTGGAGAAAATCTGTTCTTCGTGGGATTACACTCCATCACAGAGCATTTGCAGAAGTCTGAATGGGTCCCCAAGTCCAAGGGAATAAATGAGTCGATGTTTCCAGGTTCTTAGTACTATGGAGGACACAGAAGCAGTCTTCTGGGGAAAGATTGTGTAAGTGCAAAGGCCCTGTGTTAGGAACACAAAGTTTAGTTCATGTGGCTCAGGAAAAAAGGCCACGGAGACAATTGGGGGTTTTACATCTGGGGCTTAACTTCCATGACTTGGAGGACATGGAAGAGACTTTAAATGTTATTGAAAATGTCATGAGCACCCACCAGAAGGTTTGAAATCCAGGTGGGGTATTCTCAGGGTGCATGTGTTTCCTGAGCCACAGGAGCAAATGGAGCTCAGGCAGAGTGTGAGCAGACTGAGAAGGGTGCTGAACTTCTGCAGAGTGGTGGGCATTGGTGACCTCGCTAGTAGCAGTGTTAGTGGCATGGTGGACACTATACCATGACTGATGGGGAGCTTGAGAGAGCAGGGCATAAGAAAGGCATGAGGTGGATCGGAGTCTGGTCCTGTGATGGTTGGATGATGTTGTAGAGGGCACACACCACTGATGGCAGCTGTGCTGTTCTCTTGGAGATAGAGGACAGTAGCGTGCTGCAGCATCCAGACGGAAGGGTTAGCATGTGGGTCTTAGGAGGAATGAACTTCCCCAGCAGTGTATTCTCATTTCTCAGTTAGAAATGGGTTACTGCTTGTCACCTGCAAGTTAGAGTTGGGTGTTTACAGAAAAAGGGGAGGGTGTGAAATACCTAGTACCTAATACCTAGTATCTCTTTGCCTCAGAGAGTGGGTGGTAGCAGATGGGCAGCAGGCAGATGTGGACAGGGTGGTGATACCTTGAGGCATTCTTGGGGGCAGGAGTGAGACAAGGGAGCTGCTTTTGTCAAGTGTGGATTTTTCTAGGCGAACTGGCAAGATGAAGATTGTACAGGAGAACATGACAGTGAGGCTTGTTGTATTGTGCCTGGGATCTGTCAGAGTGAGCTGTGTGTACCCAAGGAGCAGGCCACCTAACTTAGGTATTTTTTTGGGGGGGCATACCTGCTTGTGCTCAGGGCTTACTCTTGGCTCTCTGCTCACGCATCACTCTGGGTGATGCTCAGGGATCCATATGGGATGCTGGCAATCAAACTGGGTGTCAGCCACATGCAAGGCAAGCACCTTACCCAATGCACCATCTCTCGGACCCATAGCATGTACTCTTGGAACCCAGTCCACTTATGGATGGTGACAAGGTCTCAGGTACTAGAACACACATCCATTTTCCCCAAAAGACTGTTAAGGCGTGCAAGGTGGACTTCCAACAAGGTGCCAGGAAATGCTGAGGGTGTTGTTCTGAGGACCCCACTTGGAGACTGACTGGAACAGTAACTGAGTTAGAAGAAGCACGTCTGTCTGTGGGGGTTCAGCTTCACTCAGAACTGACTGGGAGAGGTGCTGGAGCTGCAGTGGAGAGACAACTACAGGGCTATGGCCTCAGGCTGTACTTCAGGAACTTATAATGAGAAGGCTCAGGGGAAAGACGGGAGGGATGATTGTGTTTCCTGCATTCCATATAGATTTCTATTCTTCATCCTAAAGATTGAGACTGATGGTTTGACAAACAACATTTTGTTTTCCTGATCATGGGCTTACATGAGAAGTCCTAGACAATTCTATACATCTTGGTCATGCTGCTAATTACAGAGCACTTCAATTAAACACATGAGCAAAATTCCAGGATTCCCGAGATCTAAGCACCTTGACATCTTTGGTCTCTCACAGCCAAGTTGGATGTTTAGGGGGCAGGGAGCTGTCAGTGTGGGTGAGGCCTTAGGTAGGCATTATGGCAGAGATGGGTGTAGAGTTGGAGGTGAAGGGACTCATACGGGTATTTTATTTTGATGTTATGGCTTTGGGGCCATACCTGGCTCTTCACTAAGGAATTACTCCGTACAGTACTTGGGGTACCACATGGGATGCCAGGAGTGGAACCCGGGTCGCCCATATGCAAGGCAAGCTGTCCTGTCTCACCAGGGTGTATTGTATTTTCTATAAGGCCAAGCAGAGGGCAGAGGAGAGGAAACATAGGAAGCGTGGAGGGACAGGGCTTTGGCACTTGCCTGCTGGGGCTACCAGGAGAGCTGGGAAAAATAGCGGGATGGCCAGATGGTGAGACCTGACCATCCTGGGGGCTCCTGGAAGTTGGGAGACTTTCTTGTCTAGAATCACAGATCTACTCAGAGCTAAGGGCTGCAACCCGAGGTTCTGCCACTGAAGTGCCCTCACTGTGCTTCTGGTGTTGTAGGATGACATTACTTTGTCCTCCCCCCTAGCCACAAGTAGCTTTTCCCGGTTTTCCCCAGAGTTTAGGCTTACCCCAGTCTCACCCATCGAGGTGTTCTCTATTCTCTCCCATCCTTTTGTTTATCTATAATCACTTCTCTATGCTCTCTTCCCCAAAACAGTTAATCCGCGGCTTTCCCTTAATCTGACTCTGCTAATTTATAAGGTCAGACTTTCCTAGGATACTGAATTTATATTATATAAATTAATATTGCCTTTCTCCTCTTCTTGTGCCTTTTGAATAATTTACTTTAAAGCAATGTCCTTTTTGTATGGACACGAGAAGACAATATTATGCTTTTGTAACTTGGGATTTAATTGGCCTCAAATATTATTCCCTCCCGGGCATCTGCTTTCTCCACTTAAGCCTCAGTTGCCCTCAATTCCTAGCACCCTAAAAGCAGGGTCCCGACGAGGGACAGGATGGATCCAGGGCAAGCGGTGAGTTGTGTGCTACCCTGGCATCGAGATGGGCCTGGACAAAGTGCCTAATTCTTAACTATAAGTTAAGAGCTTGATCATAGACAAATGCTGTCATGATCCAAAAGTAATGATGAGACTAGGACCCTGCTAGGGATAGGAAAGACTGATCTGGCCTGAGCACTGTAGTCTGAGATTGAGATGGCCCCAGGAGAGCAATTCCATAAGCTTTAATGCATTTCTTATTGTGTCCATACAAAATGATTAATATTATGAATTCTTATATGTTTGCTGGCTGAGGAGAAGAGAAACACACTCATGGGACTCTGCCCTTGGGTGGATCCTCCTGCTGAAAGAGAATTAAGTCCTAGGAGAAGCATCCCCTAAGGGAAAGGAACCTCAACCCTATTGATGGTGACCACACCTATGTGTACACCCCAACCCCCTCATGCTGGGGAGATTTAACTAGGCTGTAAGAGTGGTTTGGGGGGCCAGATCCAGAGATCCAGAGAGAGACCGAGAGCCGGGAGAGAAGCAGGGAGAATGAAATAAACTGATCGAGCAACCAGTTTGGCCTTCTTCCCTCCGTTGCCTGCCCTTGACCGACAGCACACACAGTGGTTCCAGGGCATTGAACACGGGCGGTGAAACAGAGCCGCCCGGAGAGCCCAAGAGTGCACGCACCCCTCGGCGTGCCTTAGTTTTTTACATGGTGTGCCCAGTTTTATAGATGAGGCCGTAGGGGGCTGCCTAAGCCGCCCCAGATTATAAGCAATAGAGTTCGGGCTCCAACCCAGGCCCAGTTCTTCAGGCAGGACTCTTTACTCCTTACCACTCCTGCCTGTTGGGGTTTGTTTTGATTTGGAGGTTGTCTGTTTTATGCCGTTTTTTATTGTCTGCTTCAAGGTCCAGCATGTGTCACCAGCTCCATGTCTTCCTGCCCACCTTGGCCAGGCACGGCCTCCCCGTCACTTGTTTCCAGTGTGTCTCCCACGTGCTCACCTCTAGCTTGTTTTCTCTTTCAGTGTGGGATTTGCAATAAACCTATGGGTGAGCTTCTGGATCAGATCTTCGTTCACCGGGATACCATCCACTGTGAGAAATGCTATGAGAAGCTCTTCTAGGTGGGTGTTGGCACCTTTGTGCTGAGCTGCCAGAAAACTCAGTAGAAGGGAGAATCACCCCTGCTATTTCCTCCTGAATCTGAACCCAGGACCCTGCCTTTTCTTTTCTCTCTTTTGTATAGTTATTTTTAAATTGAATCACTGTGAGACACAATTTCAAGGGTGTTAATGATTGGCTTTCAGCCAGTGTTCCAACAATCAACCCTTCACCAGTGTACATTTACTAGCACCCATGTGCCTCCCCAGCCTGCCTCTCTGACAGACATATTTCTTTATTTCTTCTCTCTCTTTCTTTCTTTCCTCTTTCCTTTTAGGCATTGTGATTTGTAGCACAGTTAGTGAAAGGTTACATGCATATCCATTTCCCTCCTTTCAGCACTCAGTTTTTGTACAGAGTGACCATTTCCAACTATCATTGTCATATTTGTCCCTTCTCTGTCCTAATAGCACTACCTCACAACTTGTGGCAAACTTCTGACCACAGACTGGTCCTCCTGGCCCTCATTTCTACTGTCTTTGTGTATTACTCTCACACTATGTTTTTCTTCTTACATTCCACAAATAAGTGCAATCACTCTATGTCCATCCCTCTCCCTCTAACTCATTTCACTAAAGATGATACTCTCCATCTATGTATACGCACATTTCATGATGTCATTTTTCATTTTGGCTGCGTAGTGTTCCATTGTGTGGATGAACTATAGTTTTTTAAAATCCACTCATCTGTTTTGGGGCACTTGGGTTGTTTCCAGATTCTGGCTATTGTGAGCAGTGCTGCAATAAACATGGAAGTACAGATAACTTTTCTGAATTGTGCTTTTGGGCCCATAGGGTATATTCTTAGGAGCAGTATTGCTGGGTCTTATGTAAGCTCAATTTCTAGTTTTTTTGAGGAATGTTCATATTCTCCAAAAAGGCTGGACCAGTCAGCATTCTCACCAGCAGTGAATGAAAGTCCCTTTTTCCTGGTATCCACGCCAGCACTGGTTGTTCTTGTTCTTTTTGATTTGTGTCAGTCTCTGTGGTGTGATATGATACCTCTTGTTGTACATATCTGCCTTATGATGTACCTTTTGAACATTTGTATTTCTTCTTTGAGGAAGGTTCATCTCTTCTCCCCATTTTTTGATGGAGTTGGATGTTTTTACTTGTAGCATCCTACCAGTGCCTTATATATCATTGATATATACCCTTATCAGTTGGGTATTGATTGGGTAAATAATTTTTCCCATTTCATGAGTATCTTTGTATCCTGGTCATCATTTTCTTTGAGGGAAAACTGTCTTTTATTAGCCTTTGTGAGGTGTGTATGTGTGTGTGTGTGTAGGTGAGTCCTTGTGTTCTGACTTCCTGTGATAATTTGAAATTTGGGGTGGCACAAAGAAATGCCCTCTCGAAGCATTGGAGTTTGTAGTCTCCCTCCCATAGAGCATCTCAGCTAAGTCCTCTAGATGTCATAGATGCCTATCAGGCCCTGGCTCTTTGCTCCAGTTCCTCAGATGATGTCCACCATTACCCAGTAGCATCAACTCAGGATTCCACAATCTGGAGTTTAGAAAATCAATACAATCACCCATAGGCAAAGATCAAGATAAGGGGCAGAGCCCGGGAGGGTACTGTCCTACTGCGACTGGACCAACTTAGTCTATACTTAGGGAAGAAGACAGTTTGCTTGCTAAAAGTCAGAGGAATTAACCCCCATGTCTGAGCACTGTGTGGGGCCCAGCGCCCCTAGGACACTGCCTTCCAGGAACCTCTTCAGCTAGAGAAAGATCAGGGTATCCTAGGTAAAGGCAGGGAGATTAGTCAGCAGCCAGTCTCTCCACAGACTCTAGTATGTCCTCTTTCTAGAAGGAACATTGTCTCCATTCTTAGTCCAGACTCCCACCTGGGGCTCCAGGCTGTCTATTACATTGCACGTACATTTCTGCCCTCATGAATCTTTGCTTTTTTTGGCTTTTCAGACGGAGAAGATGCTGAAGACTCCCAGACAAGTTTGGCTGTCCCAGTTCCCCGTTTCTGATTCCGCATACCCCCTCCCATTCAGTTTCTTCATGCTTTTGTCCCGACCTTGAACTTGCTTAAACCCAGTAGCTATGAAAATTTACTTGTGTGTGGCTTTTCAAAGCTTAGAAAGTACTTCTTATCCATGATCTTATTTCAGGCTTGAGCAAAGCAGATTGAGCAGGAATCCCAGCATGGCTTCCCTAGGACAGATTGGCTTCCTGATGTGATAAGGTGGCCCGAGATATAAGGCAACGCCAGAATGTAGGGCTCCTTGTGTCCTGCTTTGGGGGCAGAGAAAATTCCCCCTTTTAACCCACAGCTCTGAGTGTCTTTGGTATTGGAGAGCGGAAGGATAAGCCCCTGAAGATTCTCAGGGGCCAGCATGGAGACTGTGGACAGTCCCTAGTTGGGAAATTGCAGGCACTGAATGCTAGGGATTGCCATAGGCTTCGTCTAGCTTATCTATTGGTCTTATATATTTTCGAACCTTAAATAGGCTTTTCAAGGTCATTAGTTAATTGAATGAGTTAAGTTGCAGATTTTCATGAACAGACATCTGATTTACAACATGTTTTCATGAGTAAATTTATTATTTACAGCATGTTTTCATGAGCATATTTCTGATTTGCAGCAGATTTTTATTACCTCTTTCCTGCCTTTCACTCGAGTTGATTTTTCCCCCTGCAGCATGTAGGCCTGTATTCGAAAGGTTAGGTTTACATTCAAGAGGATGTGATTCTTTGGGATGTCTTTGTCTAAATTTTGAGAGTTGTTTAGTATCTTGCCCTCAAATCCTGATCACTTTACTTGATGCAGAAATCCTCTCAAGTAAATCTTGGATGTATCAACTCCAGCAGGATTAAGAAGGGAGAAAAGCAGCTAACCTTTCTTGAGGCTTTAACTGCATATCAGGCATTAACATTGCAAAGTGATGGCATTAATCCTCCTACTAATCCTGTGCAGAGGGTACTTTTGTTTCCACTTCACAGATAAGGATATTGGGTTCAGAGAGGAGGTCTGTTCATTGTATAGAACCATTGCTCTTTCTCCCAAGCTCTCTTATAACAGCATCAGAATAGCAAGCACCTGTTCTATGCTGAGTGCCAGGCACTACCAGGTGGCATCTCTTCACTAAGCCTCCCTGAGGGACGCTGTTTCAAAGAGATGCTAGTGTTAAGTCCTGCCCCAGCCCCTGGGCATCCTGGACACTCACCACATGAAGTACTACAAAGACCAAGCACCACCTAAACCCTCTCTCCTCTCCTTCCAATGCTGCAGAGCTCAGAGGTTCTCATCTGTGAACAGGTTTGACTCAGAGACCTTCCCAAGAGGAGCTTCTCAGCCCAGGGAGAGCTCCAGTAGGTTAACTCATCTACGCATGAGGTTTTCTGAAATTGGTTGCAAGTGCCAGCACCTCTGTTACTTGCAAGATGGGACCTGTTGGACATTGGACCAGCTGCATGCCCACCCGTGCAGTTCACTGACTCTGCTTAAGCTCCCTGTAACTCCTCTCTCCTCTCTCATCACCATATCTGCCCTGATGGGGAAGGACCACTTGAGAGTTCTTATGATGAAAAATGAGGACAGAAAGTATCTGTCTTCTATCCAGTTTTTGCTCTTCCTGTCAGAGATCAGACAAGATCTTTGTTTGCATGTCATATGCCACGTGCCAATACTAAATAAGAGTTTAGCCCAAGCTTGAGACTTGACACATGGTGAGCACTCAAGTGCTGAATGAATGTGTGAAAGGGAAAGAAAGGTGTCACCTCTGGGTGGGAGATGCTTCTTGAACCACAGTGCAGGCCCAGCTGTGAGGAAGTGCAGAGTAAAGACGTTTGGGATATGTAGGCTTCCCTGGATTCTAGATAGGCTCTGCTGTTAAGGGAGTTTTAGAACCAGTAAGTAATGTAGTGAAAGGCTGCAAAGTCAATATTGATTTTAATCCAAAATAGCCTCTTTCATGTCTAGAAAGGCACAAAATTATCCAGACTAAAGGAAGAGGGTAGTTATATTACACTTTTGCTTCTTTTTAATTGTCTAGTATTTTAATCATACTTGTTTAATCGACATTAATGTACACAGTTAAAATAAATATTAAATATTGCATCTTACAGTGTTCAAGTGTACTTTATTATTATTTTAATTTTCGAAATTTTGACCAGACCTGGCAGTGCTTAGGTCAAGGATCCCTCCTGGTGGGATTTAGGGGACCACATATAGTGCCAGGGATTTAACCAATCCCTGTTATCCAAGGGCAAGGCAAGCACCATAGAGTCTGTTCTATCTCTCTGGGACCACATTTACTTATTAAACATAATTTTACATGGTGTGTTCAACTGAATGATTTTCTTTCAAAAAAGTTTTGGGGGCACACCTGGTATTGCTCAGGGGTTACTCCTGGTTCTGTATCCAGCAATTACTCCTGGTGGTGTTTTCGGAGACGGATGGCATATAGGGTCCCAGGAATCAAATCTGGATCAGTTGTGTGCAAGTGTCTTACCATTGTACTATTGCTCTAGCCTCCATCACCCTCTTTTTGATGAAAGAAAATATTACAATAAATTTATCCTTCAAGAAAAATAACTCTGATCTCATCAGATTTTATCTGATTATGTGCACAGATGCAACAAGAATAATGATCATCTAGGCTTTTATTTATTTACTGGGGGACCACACTGACTGTTCCCAGGGATCACTACTGAAGGTGCTGGAACATTTTATGCAATGCCATGGATCAAATCAAGGTCTGCTGTGTGCAAGCCAAGTGCCTTCTCCCCTGTACTATCTCTCCAGCCTAAATCGGCCTTCAATAATTGCCTTTGCTGAAAGGTTTTGTCAGCAATTTCATATCTGAACTTCATTTATTTGGAGGGGGCACACTGGCTGGTATCAGGAATTACTCCCAGCTCTGTGCTTGGGGGACCATGTGGTTTCCATGATCAAACCTGGTCCTCCTGAATGTAAATCATGCACTCCCACCCTTTGAGCTTACTCTTGAGTCCACACATCTGGGCTTTTAAAAACCTTTCTAGGATAGCAAGCTAAGCCAAGAAATCACAACCAGATTTTGCCTGCAATTCCTACATATTTGGGAAATCTCTTCTAAATGTTCCTAAATATCCTAAGACTCCTCCGTCTGCAAGGAGGTAAATTTCCTGCTCAGTTGGAAGGCTGGGATCCATGTGGACCAGGTATCTCATTGGTTTGGCCTAAAGGATATATATTTTGAAAAAATTGAGTCCCTAAGCTTGACCTCAGTTATGGAAACTTGTCAGGGGCTACATATGCCAGAACCTATTTCTGAACCCTGGGTCTATATAGCCCTTGAAGTTCCCCAAGCACTACAAGGTGACCCTGGTGTCCCCCAGTACTCAAGTGTTCAAGCAGCAACATGTTCTGGGGACTGAGTGTGGAATCATGCAGGATGCTTGGCTGAGTATCAGTGGCAGTGGCCCCTGCAGCCCTGAGCACTGCTTGGGAGACCCCCCCATTGTCAGGGATAATTGTTTCTGAGAGTCATTCTGAAATATGATATTTCAGTCAAAGCCTTGGCTATATCACCATTTCCCCCAATTATATCCTGTTATAAGGAGAATATACTTGGAAATGATATCCTGCAAATAAATGTATTACCGCACAGAATGCTAAAAAGACAATGCCGAAGTTCCAGAGGGAGTGGGCAGGGAAAAGAAGATAAATACATCATTTATGCTTATGAATATATGAACAACTAATTGTTTTATCACTTAAGAGATGTGAGAAAGGAGTTTCTTTTTTATGTTTTGAGTTTTGTTTACTCAGAAAAAAGCAACTTTGTATCCAGAAATATTACTAATAAGTTTTTGCTAGTAATTATAATAATATGTCCATAGATAATTGTATGGACTTGCTGCACATGAGGTCATATAACATAGGAATATTATCAGTTCACGGTTATAATATTTTGGCTTTGTATGGCAAGATATAAAATAAAACAGGAGAATTCATGTAAAAATTCATCATATAAAAGGATATACATATATTTTATATGAAGCCTTTTTTGTGGAATATGTATCATTTAGATTCTCTTTTTTTTGGTGTGGTTGATTTCCATGATTTTTTAAAATTTATTTATTTTTAATTAGTGAATCATCGTGAGGGTACAGTTACAGATTTATACATTTTTCTGCTCATGTTTCCCCCATACAAAGATTGAGGACCCATCCCTTCACCAGTGCCCATTCTCCACCACTGGTAAACCCAACATCCCTCCTACCCTCCCCAATCCCATCTCCCCCCACCCCACCCTGCCACTGTGGCAGGGCATTTCCTTTTGTTCTCTCTCTCTAATTAGGTGTTGTGGTTCGCAATAGAGGTGTTTAGTGGCCACTGTGTTCAGTCTCTAGTCTACATTCAGCCCGCATCATCGAGAAAGGAGTTTCTTATATCTGCAGGACAGAACCTTAAGGCAGCCTCATCATTTTCTCCTGTTCCATTGTTAATTCTGATGCTTACTATTGGTGTAGCAGTCTCATTACGCTTCACGTACCTCCTTTTGGAGTTGGGGCCACACCCGGAAATACTCAGGGTTTACTCCTGGCTCTGTGCTCAGGAATCACTCCTGGCAGACTCAGAGGGACCATATGGGTACAGAAGATCAAACTCAGGTCGGCAACATGCAAGGCGAACAA
This sequence comes from Sorex araneus, assembly GCF_027595985.1. Lineage (NCBI taxonomy): Eukaryota > Metazoa > Chordata > Mammalia > Eulipotyphla > Soricidae > Sorex > Sorex araneus. Next base: position 59,425,752 of record NC_073313.1, on the reverse strand, counting down.
CCTACCAACTGTACTATCACACGGTCCCCTGGCCTTATCAGTGTCTTAACTAGCACTCTGCAAATTTTGGCTTAGTCATGTGGTGGGATCAACAAATTATTCAAAATAATGCCATCAGAAGACTGTCCTGAAGTGACTATCTATTCATTTTCATGAGAAACTAAGGTAGCCCCTTTTTGGAGGTGAAACATTCTGGCCTTTAATGAATTTCCAGCACTTTGAGGGAAACTTCACTACAAAAACAAAAATTTGTGCATCATGGAAGTCCTCAAAACATACAGAGTGGGCTGGAGCAATAGCACAGCGGGTAGGGAGTTTGCCTTGCATGCAGCCAACCTGGGTTTTTTTCCCAGTATCCCATATGCTCCCCTGAGCACCGCCAGGGATAATTCCTGAGTGCAGAGCCAGGAGTAGCTCCTGTGCATTGCTAGGTGTGACCCAAAAGCAAAAAACAAAAAAAAATCAGAGTGAAATTGAAAAAGGACTAATTTTTGATGGTGTGGCATGAAATATTTAAAAGGATAAATAGAATGAGTTTGATCTTGAACCCTGGGTTTTATCTCTGGTACTTCATAGTTCCTGAAAACACCTAGCTGGAAGTACTTTTGTAGCTCTGTTGGGTATGGTCTCAGAACCCCCACTCCCCCCGCAAAATAACAGATTATCACTGATACCATTATACTGTGGAATCCCAAATGGTACTAATAAATTATATTATGAACCTACTTGGAGTATCTGCATTATTATTGATTTAGAGAGAATTAGATACTTTCAACTGAATTATCTTAAAATTCCTAGGAATTAATGAACTTAGCTTAACAAATTTTATCCAGCAATAATTATGTTCATATATACCATGGTCCCCTTAAAGATCTTTTTATTTTGGGGTCTCACTCATTGGTGCTCAGGTCTTACTCCTGACTCTGCACTGAGGGACCACTGAGGGACTAGAGAACCATAGAGGGTGGAGGGGTTAGACCCAGGTCAGCCAACAGCAAGGTGAGCACCATGCTGGCTGTACTATCTGTCTGACTCCTTAAAGATATTTTCTAAGTGTCATGGAGTGATAGCACAGTGATTAGGGCATTTGCCTTGCACATGGCTGACCTGGGGTCGATTCCTCAGTCCCTCTCAGAGAGCCCGGCAAGCTACCGAGAGTATCTCGCCCACATGGCAGGGTCTGGCAAGCTACCTGTGGCATATTTGATATGCTAAAAACAATAACAAGTCTCTCAATGGACACACAACTGGTGCCCGCTCGAGCAAAATCTATAAGCAACCGGATGACAGTGAGGCTGAAGTAGAGCCATGACAGGATCCACTTTAAGACCAAAGCTCAGCAGGCCTAAGTTTCAGTTTCCCCTATCAGAAAGTCCTGACTTCTCAGAAAACAATATCATCCTGAGAAGATAAACTGCCCTGTAGCAACAGCATATCAGAGTAGGGGGCATGGGCAGTGGTGCCCAGCCAAGTAGAGAGGGCCTAGGGAGGAGAGGGCCTAGGGAGTAGAGTCACGGGATGGACAGGGACCAAGAATTGGAAACATAATGCTGGTTTCTGAAGTCACTCAACCAGACAGGGACCAGAACTAGAAACATTGCCAGTTCCAAGAAAAAATGGTGTTATGTAACCAGACCCTATATAAACTGCTTAGAATGCAGAGTCAGGGTCCTTGTCAAGACTCCACTGTGTTGGATGAGACTTGGACCCCAGCTTGAGCTAGAAATAAAGGGGCCTAGCATTTTCGTCCTCAGGTCTGGTCTGGTCAATGTGCAAGTGAAACTCCCTTCCCAGGACATAACACTAATTTTTTTTGTAACTTAAAACATACTTTTACTCAAGTATGCAAGGGATGCAAACTCAGTGCACCAAGGTCCTCCTCGAACTGTATTACGGATTCACCACCAGGATCTAACCATTCTACAATGAAGTGATCATTGACGTAAAGAGAGGGATTCGGCAGGGTGATACAATTTCACTGAAACTCTTCAGTGCCACCCTCGAGAACGTCATGAAGCGACTGGAATGGGAAGGAATGGGAGTGAAGATAGACAGTTGGCAACTACACCACCTCCGCTTCACTGATGACACTGTTCTAATAACACCAAACATTAGCCAAGTGGCACAAATGCTGCCCGAGTTTGACCCTGAGTGTGGAAAGGTTGGACTGCAGCTAAATCTCACCAAGACAATGTTCATGAAAAACAAACTAGTCCCTGACATTCCATTTTCTCTCAACGGAATGAACATCTCTGAATGCAGCAGCTATGTGTACCTGGGTCGAGAACTCAACATGAGGAATGACTTGGTGCCAGAACTGCAAAGGAGGAAGAGAGCAGCGTGGAATGCCTTCAAACCCATTGAAGAAGTGGTTAAGAGGATGAAGAACCTCCGGCTCTGGGCACATCTTTTCGACTTCACCATTTTTCCTGCACTAACATACGCCTCAAAGACCTGGCCCCCATGAAAACAGGACAAGAACACTATTCACTATTCGGGTATCCCAAAGAGGAATTGAAAGAACTATGCTTGGAGTATCACGTTTCACTCAAGTGAGAGAAGGAATCCAGAGTTCCGACCTCCCTTGACGATAAAGAATCAGGGACGCTGTCTTGTTTGCTAAGGCGTCGAAAATCAGATGGGCCAGACACATATGCGACTTAGAGATGACCACTGGAATAGAGCTGTTACCGATTGGATTCCACGGGACGTCAAAAGACCACGAGGCTACCCACTTACGGGCTGGTCAGACTTCTTCATCAAAACCCTGAATGAATGTTTTGAGGCTCTTCGTGTTCTTGGAGCGAGCAGATACCATTGGGCTACACTAGCACGAGACAGGGAAGAATGGAGATGTTACTGGCACCAGCTTCAGCAAATTGAAGATCAACGATGTAGGATAACATTGGGTTTGTCCTTTCAGCCTTGCTGCAGGGAACTTAGTTTACCTTAAAGCAATGTCCTTTCTGTATGGACACACGAAGACGGTTAATATTATGCTTTGTAACTTGGGAGCTGATTGACTCCAATAATATTTACTCCTGGGCATCTGCTTTCTCGACTCAGTTGCCCTTAGTTCCTAGCACCCCCAAAGCAGGGTCCCGATGAGGGACTGAACGGACCCACGGCAAGATGTGAGCTACCCTGGCATCGAAATGGGCCAGGCCAAAGGGCCACAATACTCAACTATAAGTTGAGAGCACGGTCATAGACAAATGCTGTCATGATCCAAAAGTAATGACGACACTAGGACCCTGCTGGGGTTAGGAAGACTAACCTGGCCTGAGGACTGTGGTCTAGAATATATAGTGAGATGTCCTCAGGAAGAACCAAACTTTAAGTTTATACCTTTTACTGTGCTCATACAGAATGACATTGCTAGAAATATTAGAAGTTAATTTACTGTAACTATTTAAGTGGATTAGTAGCTGAGGAAAGAAGAAAGTGACACACCCTAGATGGGATCCCGCCCTTGATCGGTTCTCCAAGTAATCTGTAGTAATCTCCTTAGATGAGATTTTGTTAATCTCCTGGAGGAGTGGTCTTACCCCTCTTTGCTGATTTGTTAATGTTCAACCCACATATGTGTCACCACCCTTATGTGATTGCTATGTAAATTAAGACTGTAAGAGAAGTACAAGGAGAAGACACAGAAAGACACAGGAGAAGACGCACAAGCAGGGAGAAGACACAGAAGTGAGAGTGGAGACACAAAAGCGAGAGAGAAGCTATAGAAGCAGAGACAGAGAGAGGTCGGAAGAGAACAGAGGAGAGACTACAGAGTCAGAGACAGAGATAGAGAGACAGACAGAAGAAAGCACAGCGGCACACCCAGAAGCAACCACAAAGGAGGAGTCATCCCGATATCCCGATCCGGATCCAGTCCATATACAGTGGCTCGAGAGCACCGAACGCGAGCGGAGAGAGAGAGAGAGAGAGAGAGAGAGAGAGAGAGAGAGAGAGAGAGAGAGAGAGAGCGCACCTCCCCAAGAGCCCGAGAACAACACACATCACATCACCCCTTCCCGAGTGGGCGCTTTTGTATTTTTACCCAACGGGATGATAAGTGATACAAGGGATGCAGGCAGTGTTTTTGTTAAAAACAAGAGTAATGTCCTCAAGTTAACCACTGGTTGTTCATAAAAGTGTAGATGCAAGATTAGGACAGAAAATAAATAGATATGGAAAGTTGTAGAAGGTTAGCAGAAAAGGAATTTTATTCTAGTGGTCAAAGTTTGCTAAAATTTGGTGCATTTTTGATATTTTGAATAATCTGGAATTTCAATTAGTACACAGTGCAAAACTATATTTTAATTTTCTCTGTTAAAATGAAAAATGTTTCTGGGTTAATTTTCTGGGGAAAAACTGTGGGATTGAAGCGAGCACTATGTGTCCGAAGAGTGAGTGGTGTCCAAACTCTTACCACCCTGCTGCCATGGCATTAGAACCCCCTGGGTGGGACAGCTCACTCGCTGGGCTGCCAGTGACTGAGCCCAGGTCAGCAGCGTGCAAGGCAAGTGCCCTACCCATTATGCGATGGCTACAGCCCTGCTTTTAACATTTTTAAAAACCAAAGCAATATAGAAACTCCTGTTCATTTCCACCTGAAATAAAGGAAATGCATTTTGTCACTAAAGATACAGCAGAGGTGTCTGAAGGTTCCAGAAACGTGTGGAGTCAAGCATTCATAGCAATTGAATTATTGAGCTTTTGAGAGACACAAAATCTCCGTCTGCATTTTAATTGAAAGACATTTCTTTTTTCTTTTTTTTTGCGTTTTGGGGCTACTCCTGACGAGATTCAGAGCTCATTTCTGGATCTGTGCTCTGGAATCACTAGTGGAGTGGCTCTGGGGACCAAATGGGGTGCTGCGGATTGAACCTTGATCGGTTGCGTGCAGGGCCAGCGCCCTACCCACTGTACTATCTCTCCAGACCCCCAAACTGCGATTTTAGGAAGATTTTGTGGGGATTTGCAGTTTGGGCTCCCTGCATCCGTGCAGTCCTTTACTGAACAGCGCTCAAGATCCTGGAAGGTGGAGCCAAAATGACAATATACCGGGTAGGGCATTTGCCTTGCACGTGGCTGACCCACTTTGATCTCCCGCATTGCAAAAGGTCCCTCAATGTCACCGGAACTAATTCCTGAGTGCAGGATCCAGGAGTAATCCCTGATCATTGCTGGATGTAACCTCCAAACAAACCAATGCTGCAACCACAGGGCGAACATTTGAGTTCACACTCAGTGGAAGAAACCTACTTCAAACAAGGGCAGGAAGTGGTTCGCAAAATCAAGAGAATCCAGAAGAAAATCTGGTCTCGGTTTGTGTTTTGAGACCCCTAAACACGTTCATGGACTTGTGGAATGCAGGGAGCAGCCATAATTTTGCCATCTTCCCTAGAAAAAAGCCCAGTTTTTTCCTTCAAAAGGTGTGCTGTGAGGGGGGTGGGGGGTGCGGGTCAACTCTTCCCTTTAGTAAGAACCCTTGAGGATTTCACTTCGCACTCAGCCAGGTGCTGAATGCTTGGAATATAAAAAGATCAGTTACAAATGTGCTACACAGGTTGGCGTCAGTTGAAGGTCCCAGGGGAAATGAGTGGGGGGCCGGAGGCTTCAACAGCAGGTACGGCTTGAGGCTCTGGGTAAACATCCCTGTCCCTTTCCAATGATGCAGAGAAATGTAAGAACTCTTGAGGATTTCACTTTGCACTCAGCCCTGTGCCGACTGCTTGTAACATTCAAAGGTCAGTTACAAATGGTTGGTGTCGGTTGGAGGTCCTGGAGGAAATGAGTGGGGGCTGGCAGCTTCTCCAGCAGGTACGGCTTGGGACTCTGAGTACACATCCCTGCCCCCTTCTAATGGTGCGGGGAAATTTGCAACAGGGAAATTCAGCAGCTGCTGGACCTGGTGAGCTATGTGACGACCTGGATGCGTCTTTGGGGCTGCCCTGAGGGTGAACATTGTCTAGCTGTGCAAAGTAAACTGATCCTCACTTGAAATGAGAACATTCTGTCCTATCCACAACAGAAAAGTTTGGGGTAAGTGCAGGGGGAGGGGTGGGCCCAGCCTGGTGGGGGAGGGGTGCCTACGGCTAGTGCGCAGCCGCAAGTGGGCTGTACCCATCTCCCCAACCAATGAGCGATTCCCAACAGCATTTCAAGTTCAGTCTGCATCGAGAAGCTCGTGGTGGTGGTTGGAGGTCCCGGCGCGGAACGAGTGGGGGCCTGGCGGCCTCTCCAGCAGGTATGGCTGGAGCCTATGGGTACAGAAAGCAGCCCAAGGAGTAGGGGATCTACCCGCCATTGATTCTTGCATCCCAGGGGCTTGTGGTTACTGTTTTTTCGCTGAAACGGGATTCCGCTCGATCGGACCTGGTATGCCTCCATGCACTGCCGTCTGCGGGCATTAAGATTGGCCTGCCAGGACCCGTTCCGTAAGAACCTTGCCCAAAGCCATCACATTTAGGGCCAAGCATGCTTTTCCTTGAGATAAATTGGTCTCGGCCCTTGTCGACTGACCACTGCTACTGTTCCAGTGCATTAGTGCTCCCAGAATTGGGGCTGTGTAAGGTACAGAGTGTGGAAAGGGGTGGGGAACTTAGTGAGGTGGACTTACGCCGGGCTGCGGAGTGAAGTTTGGGATTGCTTAGCCCCCAGTAGGGCAGGGTTTGGGACAGGACGGAAACTTGTGAAGGAGTGGAATCTAGCAATTTGGGGACAGGGCTTGGGTTGCGGAAGGAGCAGGACATGGGGTTTAGGGATTAAGATTTCTGGGGGTTTGTGCTTGGGTAAGCGTTGAAGGTTGGGCTTGGCCAGTGGTTGGGCTTGGTGATGGTTGGGCTTGGCGGGTGGTTGGGCTTGGCGGGTGGTTGGGCTTTGGCGGAGGTTGGGCTTGGGCAATGTGGGTTTGGGCATATGTTGGAGTTGAAGCTAGGGCTTGGGTGGGCATTTGTGCTGGGTCTTGGGGCTTGGGTGGGCGTTAGTGTTGAAGATTGGGCTTGGGTGGACACAAGTTGAAGCCTGGGCTTGGGCGGACATCAGTGTTGAGAGTTGGGCTTGGGTGAAGGGTGGACTAGGGCAGAGATTGGAAGCAAGGGTTGGGTTTGGCCACTTGGATTAGGATTTGGGAATGGGTGGAACTTGGCTATACAGGCGCCATTTCTGGTTGAGGTAGAGCGTTTTTTTTTTTTTTTTTGGTTTTGGGACACACGGTTGACCTTATGACGTACTCCTGACTCAGTACTCGGGGATCACCTTTGGTTGTACTTATGGAACCATATGAGGTTCCTGGAATTGAGCAAGGGTGGGCCACATGCAAACCAAGTGCTCTATACATTGTACTATCTCTGCAGCCCCAGCACCAGGGCACTTTGGAATACCTCTGCACACTCAGAATTGGAGCTACCTGAGCAGGGGTATGTGGGGCCAGAACCTTAGCAAAAATACTTGATCTGCTGTCTTGCCTTAAACAGATCTATTGTGGGAATGGCTGCAGACCCGGGTGAGGACTTCCTGGCTGCACAGAACTAAAAGATGTAGTGTTGAGCGCTGCAATTGGAACTCTGCAGGTAAACTTCACTAGGTATTGGCTAAACTTTCTCATTCTGAGGTCACTTTATTTTGAGGTGCAGAAGCTTTTTTTTTCTTTTTTTTGTTCACACCCAGCAATGCACAGAGGTTACTCCTGGCTCTGCACTCAGGAATTACTCCCGGCGGTGCTCGGGGGACCATATGGGATGCTGGGAACCGAACCTGGGTCGGCCATGTGCAAGGCAAACGCCCTACCTGCCCTACCCGCTGTGCTGATGCTCTTGCCCCAAGGTGCAGAAGCTTTTAAGTTTAATGTAGTTCATTTATTTATTTTTGCTTCCACTTGTGTGGTCAGTGAGTAGTTTTCATCTTTGAAGATGCCTTTAGCTTCGATGTCATAGAAGGTTCTGCCTACTTTTTCCTTCATGTACCTTATGGATTCAGGTCTGATATTGAGGTATTTAATCCATGTTTACCTGATTTTGTTGCCTGTTGTTAGAAAGTATTCTAAGTTCATTTTTATTTTTGCATGTAACTGCCGGACTGGAGCCATAGCACAGCGGGTAGGGCATTTGCCTTGCATGCGGCTGACCCGGGTTCGATTCCTCTGTCCCTCTTGGAGAGCCCAGCAAGCTACCAAGAGTTTCTCACCCGCACGGCAGAGCCTGACAAGCTACCCATGGTGTATTCAATATGCCAAAAACAGTAACAACAAGTCTCAATGGAGATGTTACTGGTGCCCACTTGAGCAAATCAATGAACAGTGGGAGTACAGTGCTACAGTGCATGTAATTGCCTCGCTTTCCCAGAACCACTTTTGAAGAGGCTTTTTTTGCTCCACTTCATATTTCTTGCTTCTTTATCAAAGATTGAGTGATCTGTGTCAGGATATTCAAGTCTATTCCATTGTTCTGTGGGTTGGTCTTTATTCCAGTACCAGGCTGTTTTAATTATTACCACTTTGTAGTATGGTTTGAAGTTGGGGAAAGTGATGCCTCCCATCTTATTTTTCCCAAGGACTGCTTTAGCTATTTGTTGGGGTTTATTGTTCCATATGAATTTCAGGAATGTTTGATCATTTTTTTTGAAAAATATCATGGGTATATTTATAGGGATGGCATTGAATCTGTGTAATGCTTTGGAGAGTATTGCTGCTTAGACAGTGTTAATCCTCCCAGTTCATAAGCAGGGAATGTGTTTCTATATCCTCATGTCCTCTTTTATTTCTTCTAGTTTTCTTCATATAGGTCCTTCACCTCTGTAGTTAACCTGATTCTGAGGTACTTGATTTTCTGGGGCACAATTGTGAATAGGATTATTTTCTTAATATCACAGTCTTCTCTTTCACTATTTGTACATAGAAAAGCCATCAACGTTTATGTATTGATTTTGTAACCTGCCACTTTATTTTACAAATATATTGATTGTAGGATCTTTTTTATAGATCCTTTAGGATTTTCTTAGTATCATGTCATCTGAAAATAGTGAATGCTTGATTTCTTCCTTTCCTATCTGAATGCCCTTGATATCTTTTTCTCGCCTGACCAGTACAATATTGAGTAGGAGTGGTGAGAGTGGGCAATCTTGTCTTGTGTCTGAGCTTAGAGGGAAGTCTTTCAGATTTTCCCCGTTGAGGATAATGCTTGCTGTGGGCTTGTGGTAGATAGCTTTGACTATATTGAGGAAATTTCCTTCAACTCCCATTTTCCAGAGTTTTTGTTAAAAATAGGTGCTGGATCTTGTCAAATGATTTCTTCCTTTCTGCCTTTGTCTTACTTCCTTTATGCCTTTTTTTCTGGATTCCAATTTGGAAACCCGAGCCCTGGTTTTTGCAGCACTCCAACCTTGTTCTCTCCCCAACCTCCCATGTTACTGGAGCATTTCATTAGCTGGAGGATAGTATCATCACCTGTTGCTTCTTGGGGTCCTGACAAATCCACGATCATGACAGTAAGTCTTCTTGGCAGGGCTGTATGCCCAGCAGTTGTATCCCTGTTTCTCAGCTGTCAGACATTGCTGAGAAAGAGGGATTCCATGGCTCCTTTCCCCAGCCTTTACCCCAGTGAAGAGGCCTCGTGTGCCAGGCCTGCCCAACTTTGAGTGGGAGTGGGATGAAATCCTTGTCCTCTTCTGCCTTTGGGCTTTGCCAGTGTCTCCAAGCACAGGTCCTGTTCCTGACACTGGCCTTTTATTGCCCACAGGACTCAAAGCTTGCAGCCAACTTCTTGAACTTTGTGGAGGACACCCCTCTGGAGGTTAGCAGGGAGGGGATGAGAGTGTGGGAGCTTGCCTTTGGCAAAGCCCTGAATAATCTCCCCTGCACGAAATGATTGGGTGGGGAGTCTGAGAAGCAGAGACTGAGCATCTGGGAGTGGATGGTGGAATAAGGGAGGGATCTCGATGGGGATTGGGAGGGTGCTAATGATATCTTTCATTCCATTTACATTACAGGCATTGGAAAGCCGGGGTTCTTCTATCTGCCTTGGCGATAACTCAGAATCTGTTGCACCTGGCTCAGACTCAGCTCCCCTCTTCGGAAGTGGAGCAGTGGCGGTGGTGCTATTATAGGACTGGTGCAGGGGGGTGATATGGACTCCACAAAGAGCGTACTGATTGTGGGAATCCCCCTGGAGTGTAGTGAGCCCGAAATCACAGAGACGGTGAGGGTGGGCTTGCACCCGCTCCGTGCCTACAGGCTGCTGAGCAGGATTTTCAGAAGGGACGACGGTGCTAAGGCTGTCTTCCTTGAACTGGCCGAAACTATCAGTTATAGTATGCTGCCCAGTCAGATACCAGGAAGGGGGGGCTTTTGGGATGTGGTGGCGACACCCGAGAATTTAGATGTTGAATTTATCAGCCGGCTGAACAATTTCCTGAAAGATGAGGGCCAGAGATTTATAGATGTGGCTCAAGCCATGGGGTATAAACTTCCCCTCCATGGCATACAGCCAGAAAGCTGGGCCCAGGTCCAAACCGAGGTTCCACAGCTTCTGAGTGACAGTTCGTGGTACCGGAAACTGAGTGTATTTTCAGGTGACAATAGCACAGGCCCCGAAGCAGAGAACTTTGAGGTTTGGCTGGAGCAGGTCACTGAGGTTATGGCAACCTGGCAAGTGTCTGAGGTGGAGAAGAGGCGGCGTCTGCTGGAGAGCTTGCGGGGCTCCGCCCAGTCCATCATGCGGGTGCTAAAGGCCAACAACGAAGCCCTCACCACGGAGCAGTGTCTGGATGCCCTGAAACAGATTTTTGGAAGCAAAGAAGATCGTCGAACGGCGCAGTTTCGATTCCTTCAGACCTTCCCCATGCCGGGAGAGAAGGTCTCTTCCTTCTTGGTCCGCCTCGAGCCCCTGCTGCATAAGGCTGTGCAGTGCAGCCCCCTCTCCACCCACAGCACGGACATGATCCGTCTCAAGCACACCCTCGCTCGTGCCTCCCTGAGCTGCGCACTCCAGAGCAAGCTGGAGGTTCTGGATCAGCGAGGGTGCCCTCCCACTTTCCTGGAGCTCATTACGCTGGTTCGCGAGGAGGAGGCATGGGAGGCCATGATGACGGTGACGCAGGAGACCCAGCAGCAGCAGATCTCCAGGGACCACACGGCAGCGGCCGACTCTTCCCTCGCGCAGATGGAGTTCGCTGACACCAGCACCCAGACCCTGAAGCGCACGCGTCGCAGAGAGGAAAGAATGCCCAGGCAGCACGCTGGTCCCAAGGCTGGCCAGCAGCCCAAGTCAGTGCAGGCCTTTGAAGTTGAGATGGGAAAGGAGTCGGGAAACGAGCTGGGGGCTGGGGCTCTGAGCCACCCCACGCCCTAGGAATCAGTGGCTCAAAAGGTGCAGGCAGGCAGAAGAAAGCCATGGTGGAGGAGGAAGAGGAGAGTCAGTTTTCACAAAGCACACACCAAGCTGAGGCCCTGAGCCCTCTGCCACCTGGAAGGCGCTCCTTCCGGAAAGCTGTTGGCCCAGCCAGGGCCCAGCAGAAGGCTTGGCAAGATAACCGGCGTGCAGCTGCACCCATAGAGGTTCATGCACAGACCTCACAGAGGGAGCCGGTCACAAAGTTCAATGATGGTGCAACTGAGGCCAGTGCTCTGGGCACTGGCCGCTTCGGGCAACCTGTGCATGTTGGCCCTGTGGCTGAGAATACTTGGAGGTCGGGGCTGTGTTCCCCACAGCCACCCTTCTCTGAACAGGCCAGTGTGTGCAAGGAAGAGCCGCCTAGCAGAGAGTGTTCGACCCTGGAGGAGGGGAAAGGCAGAAAAGGTACATACCAAAGGAGGGATTCCAGCAGCGCCTTGGCCACTTGCAGGAGGGGGAACCGGAAAGTACAGCCTGTCTTCAGAATCGTCTACACATCTCTAGGAGAGCCCCACGAAGGAAGCTTCGAAGATCCACTGCGAGAGTGAAGGGTGGAGGTGGTGGGAAACTTCGCCCTGGAGCCCGATGCCAGCCAGCCAATGGACACTTGCTGCTCTTGCTTGGAAGGCGGAACCCCCAGCTTTGACTTCTGTGTGGGCGGGCATTCAGAGGACTTTTTTTTCCCAAAGCAGAAGGGGAGGAGAGGAAGGTCTGGTAGAGGAGCACTTAACATTCTTTTAGTCCTGTTAGATTCGTGTACGCTAGAGACTTGAGAGTAGGCCAGGAAACGGGGAAGTGGCCAAGAAGCAGCCAGCAATCATGGGCGTTGGTGGGGGGGCTCCTGTCAGTGAGGGCCTGGGTTTGCACGCAAGGGGCCCCACATGACGGATTTTGGGAGCCAGGTAGATGGAGGTCACTTTTGCCAGCATGTGTTTTGTGTCTGGGCAGAGGTTTGTGTTTCTGAGCAGATCCCCGAGTCCACGCCAACTCAGATGTCCCGAGCCTGGTCACAGGAGTGGAGAGGAAGATGCATGCAGGAGGATCTCAGCTGAGGACCCCAGCAAGGAAGAAATGAACCAGGCTCAGAGGGGCACCTGTGCAGGAATACCCTGAGTCTTTGCTCTGTGGTATTACCATGTTCCCGTTACTGGGCGTGACTACCCTGCTGTGTTTTTCTGCTTTTATGCGTGTTCTTTGGGTGATGGTGGTGGGATCCCTTTCAGTGAGTAGATTCAATACGAGTGTCATCCCGGATTCCGACTTGGAGGAGGGGGCGGGACACCTGAGGGCCAGAAGAACCCTATTCAGGATCCCTGAGATTAGGTGGACCCCCAGGCATTGTGTGGACTGTTAGAAGTTTGTTACTCATTTTCCTCATCGCAGAAGTGTGTGTTTCCAATAAACTCTTGGTTGTTGAGTTGAGTCCTTCCTCTGCTGGGATAGCCTGGGGGTCTCAGATTGGGGTGGAGTGGGGGGCAGGGTCAGAAAGGGCCACCACCACCCGGGTTGAGGACTGAGGTCTGACCTGCAGTGTGCTTTGGGAGACGTGGAGAGTGCCCCTTCAGCCCTGACCAATCTGCCTGGCAGCCCTTTGGGGACGTCATTGAGGGAACTCGCATCCCACAGAGGCTGGGTCTGTCTGAGGAGGGCACTCGGTGGGCAAGTGTGCTCTGAGAAGCTGCCCACTCCCTGGGGCAGGCTCAGGAGACAGCGCCCCTGAGCAGTGGGGAAGGGGCACCCTTGATCCAGAAATGCTGAGGTGAGGCGCCCCTGGCACCTGCAGGGACAAGTGATGGAGGAACCGGGCCTGCAGCCTTGTAGGGAGCAGAGCCTGCTCACAGCTGCCCAGCAAATTGCTGTAAGTGCCTGGGGGGGATGTGGTAGTAGGATAGTGCGGGACCCAGTTGTCCCCACATGGTGTGACCCTATGCCGTGTGGCCGCTTGTTGGATGTCCTGTTGGGGTGCACATTGGGCCTGGGGTGGGACCCCCCCCCAAAGTCCACTCTGCCTGGTTCAATGTTATTAGGCCCATGTTTCCTCAGACGTGGCCACTGCCCATTTTCCTCTAGCTCCTCAGGTATGGAGGCAGCCGGGACTGTTTCCCTTGTTCAGCAACGCCCCCCCCCCAACAGACTCGTCACGCAGGAGAGGGTGGTATGGTTTTGAGAGAGTGCCCAGCCCGTGCCAGCCCTTGCTATGTGCATTTTTAATTTCTGCGGCCTCATGTCTGCGGGGAGCCAGGCGAGTCTAGGCCTGGGAGGCCAAAGAGGAGGCCCCACGTGGAGTTCACAAATAATCCAAGAGTGCAAATCAAAACACAGACAAGGCCAGCTTGAATCCAGCCCCTGTAGCCCACTCCGCATGTGCCTGTGCGTGCAGCCTCTTGAGTGCACCCGGATGCCCGCCTTACTCTGCAGGCAGGACTCGGTTCCGCGCACAAGGCGAGACAGCGGCCAGCAGGGAATTCTGGCCGCCACTCTCCTGCGCACAAAGCGAAACGGCCGCCGTCAGCGGGGCCTCTGCGCCGCCCTCCTGCGGCCGTACCGGCGACGGTGTGCAGGTGGCGCTCGAAGATCACGAATAGCTCGCAGCATTCAGCCTCTGCGCTCTGGCCCCGCGGCCCTCCCCCGCCCGGCCGGGCAGCGGTGGTCTCGCCCACTCGAGCTCAGCCGCCCTGTTCAGCTTCGGAGGCGGCGGAAGGGAGCTAGTGCTTGCCGGATCCGGGCCTTTTAGACGTGATACCCGGGCGTGGGTGGCTTGCTGCACCTGAGACTGGACTTAGAGCTGCCCCCGGGCCATCTGTCTGCGCTCCTCCCTGGTTTCCAGGAGACGCGAGCGAGCGATAAGGGAGCAAGGACACCAAGTAGAGCCCTCGGTTAATACCCAGGAATTAGGGACCCCATCCTGGCTGAGGCAGAGGCCGAGCAGGGAAAGGAGATGGCTTTGACTTGGCCTCTCTCTTCAGGACGTCTCCCGACCTCTCTTCCCAGCAGCATTCTACTTCTGAGTCATTGGTGCTCTGCAGTCAGAGCCTTGGGGAGCTAATGGAGGGGGAGGGGCGCACAGACTGCGGGCGATTCTCAGTGTCTATCCACAGGCCTATCTCTCACCTTATTTCCTGCATCTCCCCTCCGCAATCTGACGATTCTTGAGCCATTTATGCTGTCACTGTCACTGTCACTGCTCATCGATTTGCTCAAGCGGGCACCAGTAACGTCTCCATTGTGAGATTTGTTGTTACTGTGTTTGGCATATGGAATACACCACAGGTAGCTTGCCAGACTCTGCTGTGTGGGCGAGATACTCTCGGTAGCTTGCTGGGCTCTCTGAGAGGGCCGGAGGAATCGAACCCGGGTTGGCCTCATGCAAGGCAGACACCCTACCCGCTGTGCTATCGCTCCAGAGCCATTTATGCAACACTTGGAAATAGACCAACGATCTTTAAAATCTTTTCATGCCCAGACAGACCCTCTTTATCAATTAACTAAACCAAACTTAACTGCTGTGGTATAAAAAATATAATAAGCGCACATACCCGGAAGGGTGATGTGATGTGATGTGTGCTGTTCACGGGCTCTTGGGCTGCGCTCTCTCTCTCGCTGCTCGCGTTTGGTGCTCTCGAGTAGCTGTGTATGGACTGGATTTGGATGTCTCCTCCTTGTGCTCACCTTCTGTGTGTGCCGCTGTGCTCTCTTCTGTCTGTCCCTCTATCTCTGTCTCTGTCTCTGTAGTCTCTCTTCTGGTCTCTTTATTTATTTTTTATTTTATTTATTTTTTTATTATTATTTTTTAAAAATTTATTTATTTTTAATTAGAGAATCACCGTGAGGGTACAGTTACAGATTTATACACTTTTGTGGTTATACTTCCCTCATACAAAGTTCGAGAACCCATCCCTTCACCAGTGCCCATTCTCCACCACCCGTAAACCCAGCGTCCCTCCCACCCTCCCCAATCCCATCTCCCCCCCACCCCACCCTGCCACTGTGGCAGGGCATTCCCTTCTGTTCTCTCTCTCTAATTAGCTGTTGTGGTTTGCAATAAAGGTGTTGAGTGGCCGCTGTGCTCAGTCTCTAGCCCTCATTCAGCCCGCAACTCCCTTCCCCCACATGGCCTTCGACTACAATGTAGTTGGTGATCGCTTCTCTGAGTTGCCCTTTCCCCGGAACGTGAGGCCAGCCTCGAAGCCATGGGGTCAACCTCCTGGTACTTATTTCTACAGTTCTTGGGTGTTAGTCTCCCACTCTGTTATTCTATATACCATAGATGAGTGCAATATTTCTATGTCTGTCTCTCTCTTTCTGACTCATTTCACTCAGCATGAAACTTTTCATGCCGATCCACTTAACTACAAAATTCTTGACCTCCTTTTTTCTAACAGCTGCATAGTATTCCATTGTATAGATATACCAAAGTTTCCTCAACCAGTCATCCGTTCTGGGGCATTCGGGTTTTTTCCAGATTCTGGCTATTGTAAACAGTGCTGCGATGAACATACATGTGCAGATGTTGTTTCGATTGTACTTTTTTGCCTCTCTGGGATATATTGCCAGCAGTGGTATTGCTGGGTCAAATGGGAATTCAATATCTAATTTTTTGAGAATCGTCCAAATTGTTTTCCAGAAGGGTTGAACCAGTCGGCATTCCCACCAGCAGTGAAGAAGGGTCCCTTTCTCCCCACATCCTTTCCAACAGCGGTTGCTTTTGTTCTTTTGGATGTGTGCTAGTCTCTGTGGTGTGAGGTGGTATCTCGTGGTTGTTTTGATCTGCATCTCTCTGATGATTAGTGATGTAGAGCACTTTTTCATGTGCCTTTTGGCCATTCGTATTTCTTCCTTGGTAAAGTTTCTGTTCATTTCTTCGCCCCATTTTTTGATGGGGTTGGATGTTTTCTTCTTGTAGAGTTCAACCAGTGCTTTATATACCATTGATATCAACCCCTTATCTGATGGGTATTGTGTAAATATCCTTTCCCATTCTGTGGATAGTCTTTGTATTCTGGTCACTGTATCTTTTGCGGTGCAGAAGCTTTTTAGTTTAATGTAGTCCCATTTGTTGATCTCTGTTTTTACTAGATTGCTTAGTTCCGTGTCACTTTTGAAGATACCTTTATCTTCAATATCGTGGAGGGTTTTGCCGACCTTGTCTTCAATGTACCTTATGGTTTGTGGTCTGATGTTGAGGTCTTTAATCCATTTTGATCTGACTTTTGTGCATGGTGTCAGGTCAAGGTCTAAACCCATTTTTTGCATGTGGTTGTCCAGTTGTGCCAGCACCATTTGTTAAAGAGGCTTTCCTTGCTCCACTTCACATCTCTTGCTCCCTTATCAAAGATTAGATGATCATACATTTGGGGTTGTGTGTAGGGATATTCCGCCCTGTTCCATTGGTCTACAGCTCTGCCTTTGTTCCAGTACCATGCTGTTTTAATTGTTACTGCTTTGTAGTAAAGTTTGAGGTTGGGGAGGGTGATGCTTCCCATCATCTTTTGCCCAAGAATTGTTTTAGCTATCCTTGGACGTTTGTTATTCCATATGAATTTTAGGATTGCTTGATCCATTTCTTTGAAGAATGTCATGGGTATACTTATAGGGATCACATTGAATCTGTATAATGCTTTAGGGAGTATTGCCATTTTGACAACATTGATTCTCCCTATCCACGAGCAGGGTATATGTTTCCATTTCCTCATGTCCTCTTTGATTTCATGGAGTAGCGTTTTGTAGTTTTCTTTGTAAAGGTCTTTTACTTCCTTGGTTAAGCTGATTCCGAGGTACTTGATTTTCTGGGGCACGATTGTGAATGGGATTGTCTTCTGGTCTCTTTAGATCTCTGTCTTTGTCGTCTCAACTCTGGTCTTTTCCAATCTCTTCTTCCGATCTCTCTCTCAGGAGCCCTTCTGCTTCTCTCTCTGGAGCCCTTCTCGCTCTAACTTTTGACTCTGGCTCTCACTTCTGACTTTTTTTTTTGCTTTTTGGGTCACACCCGGCAATGCACAGGGGTTACTCCTGGCTCTGCACTCAGGAATTACTCCTGGCAGTGCTCAGGGGACCATATGGGACGCTGGGACTCGAACCCGGGTCGGCTGTGTGCAAGGCAAACGCCCTACCCACTGTGCTATCACTCCAGCCCCTCACTTCTGACTCTGACCCTTACTTCTGACTCTGACCACTACTTCTGACTCTGACCCTAACTTCTTTTTTTTTTCTTTATTTTTAATTAGTGAATCACCGTGAGGGTACAGTTACAGATTTACATATCTTTGTGCTCTTGTTTCCCTCATACAAAGTTCGAGAACCCATCCCTTCACCAGTGCCCATTCTCCACCACCAGTAAACCCAGCATCCCTCCTACCCTCCCCAATCCCATCTCCCCACACCCCGCCCCGCCACTGTGGCAGGGTATTCCCTTTTGTTCTCTCTCTCTACTTAGGTGTTGTGGTTCGCAATAAAGGTGTTGAGTGGCCAATGTTCAGTCTCTAGTCCACGTTCAGCCCGCATCACCCTTCCCCCGCATGGCCTCTGACCGCATTATACTTGGTGATCCCTTCTCTGAGTTGTCCTCTCCCCAGAATGTGAGGCCAGCCTCCAAGCCATGGAGTCAGCCTCCAGGTACTTATTTCTACTATTCTTGGATGTTAGTCTCCTACTCTGTTATTCTATATTCCACAGATGAGTGCAATCTTTCTATGTCTGTCTCTCTCTTTCTGACTCATTTCACTTAGCATGATACTTTCCATGCCGATCTACTTATATGCAACATTCATGACCTCCTTTTTTCTAACAGCTGCATAGTATTCCATTGTATAGATGTACCAAAGTTTCTTCAACCAGTCATCTGTTCTAGGGCACTCGGGTTTTTTCCAGATTCTAGCTATTGTAAACAGTGCTGCGATGAACATATATGTGCAGATGTCATTTTGACTGTACTTTTTTGCTTCTCTGGGATGACCCTTACTTCTGACTCTGACTCTCACTTGCTTTGTGCTCTTTCTTTCTCCTACTTCTGGCTCTGATGACTTCCTGATTCTCTTTTGCCTTGTGCTCTGCTTCTGTGACTTCTCCCCCCACTTCTGTTACAGCCTTAGTTTCTATAGAAATCACATAGGGTGGTGACATAAAGGTGGGTTGAACATTAACAAATCAACAAATAGAGAAAGACCACTCCTCCAGGAGATTAAAAAAATATCATCTAAGGAGATTACTACAGATTACTAGGAGGTCCACTTAAGGGTGGAATCCCATCCAGGGTGTGTTGCTTTCTTCTTTCCTCAGCTAGTAAACCACTTAAATAGTTGTACAAATCTACTTCTAATATTTCTAGCAATGTCATTCTGTATTAGCACAGTAAGAGATATGTCAAACTTAAATTTTGGTGCTTCCTGAGGACATCTCACTATATATTCCAGACCACAGTCCTCAGGCCAGGTTAGTCTTCCTAACACCAGCAGGATCCTAGTCTCGTCATTACTTTTGGATCATGATAGCATTTGTCTATGACCATGATCTCAACTTATAGTTGAGTATTGTGGCACTTTGGTCTGGCCTATTTCGATGTCAGGGTAGCTCACAGCTTGCCCTGGGTCCATTCAGTCCCTTGTTGGGACCCTGCTTTTGGGGTGCTAGGAACTAAGGGCAACTGAGTTGAGAAAACAAATGCCCAGGGGTAAATATTATTGGAGTCAACTCCCAAGTTACAAAGCATAATATTAACTGTTTTCATGTGTCCATACAGAAAGGACATTGCTTTAAGGTAAACTAAGTTCCCTGTGGCAAGGCTGAAAGGACAAACCCAATGTTATCGTACACTGTGGGAATAAAAACTGAGCACAAGTGAACTTTCTCAATGATTTCTTCTTTGGAGAAAAGCCCCAAACATCTGAATATGGAAGTTTTGTGATAGACCATCTCCCCAGTCTATCCTGGAAGTTATTTTGGTAGATAGATGGACATTCAGGGCATGGGATCCTTCTAACATCTTTTAGAAACATTAACTCCCCGTTAGAGTATTTCCTACAGTATCCCTGCCTCAGCCTTCCAAAGCCCAAATGCAATTTTTCTGGGTTCAAACAGAATGTGGAGTAGTGCCAAGAGCCTGCCAAAGACAAATGTGCTGCCTCTCCCTAACTTAACTCCAAATGTAAACTTTAAAATTTCCCTAGTTTGGGAAAGTTCCCAAAATGGCTTACACACTGAAGTTTGAATGAGGCATCATCACACTCAGTGACAGTTGCATACATCAAGACTAGAAACAACCAGTGTTGGCGGACTGTAAGAAAGGGACTCTCATTCACTGCCAGTCCCAATGTGGTCTCATTCACCTCCTGCGGAAGACAGTATGGATACTTCTCCCAAAAGTCACTATAGAAATGAGAAGGTAGGAGAGAAATCGAGGCGGGGAGTATGACGAGGAAGACAGGGCATAGGAGTCAGGGGCCTGGAGCACATTGGTAGTTAAATCCATGGTATGTGTATACATAAATACGGGGCTGATAGCACTGTGAGCAGGAGATCCAGTCTACGATAACCAAACTGAAAAATGTGCCCGTGTAGGAGGCAGGCTGGGGAGTTGAGAACAGAGAACCTGGGTACATTGGTGGAAGGAAGCTGACACTGGGGTCGGAATGGGATTGGTGTTGGAACCTTGTAAGTCTTAAACTCTATTATGAATAATTTAGTAAACCACAGTCTTTAATAAACATTTAAAATGTTGAAAGTTTTTTATTGAGATTTTGTGGTTTCTAATACTGTTAATAATGGTTTCTCATGCACATCATTCCAATACCACATTTATCACCAGTGCAACCACCTCTCCCCAAGGACCCCAACACTCCTCCCAACCTCCACCCCCAACTCAGCTGTGTGGCTCATATTGCCTTTGGTCCTTAAATTACTCATATGAGAGAGATTGCTTTCTATGCATCCTTTTTTGTCTGACTGACTCCATTCAACATGATCTCCTCCAGTTCCATCCATGTTGTTGAAAATTACATGATCTTTCTTCTTAGAGCTGCAGAGTATTCCATTGTACATATACACCTCAGCATCTTGCATTCAGTGATATTTGGGTTGTTCCCATATCTTGGCTATTGTACTAAGTGCTGTGAGAACATAAGTGTGTATACATCCTTTTGAATTATTGTTTTTGTGGCTTGGGGATATAAGCCAAAAAGTGGTATTGCAGGGTCATATGACAGTTCCATTTCTGGTTTTTGGGGAGATCTTCACAAAGCAGATCTTTTTATTGCTTCTTATAAAGGCTAAACTAGACGACATTCTCAGAACAGTGCATGAGCGGTCCTTTCTCACCACAGCCTCACCAACACTGGTTCTTTACAGACTTTTTTTTTGGTTTTTTGGTCACACCCGGTGATGCACAGGGGTTACTCCTGGCTCTTCACTCAGGAATTACCCCTGGCGGTGCGCAGGGGACCATATGGAATGCTGGGATTTGAACCCGGGTCGGCCGCGTGCAAGGCAAATGCCCTACCCCCTGTGCTATCGCTCCAGCCCCTTTACAGACTTTTTGATATGTCATTTTCATGGAGCATGCCACCAACTCCCCACATCTGTCCTTGTGCCACCTCTAAACCATATCATTCCTTTTATTACTCCCCTCCTAATATGGTGTTCTCGGTTCTGTACTCCAGTACTGAGGGTTTGTTATTGATATCATCTGTATGTTTTTGCTTCCCTGCACACCACAGATAAGTGAGATCATCTAGTATTTTCCTTCTCCTTCTGGCTTAATAAACATTTAACTTAATTGGCAAAAGGACACAGAAGTGATAAAATTCCAAAAATTCCAACCCGGGTCTTTTCAGCCTCAGAGCATGTCCTTGAAACAGAGTTATTGATTAAGATGCGATTTTTAAAAAAATATTTTATTTTCTTTGTTGTACTCTATATTACACAGGTTCTCAACAGGAACAGAGCTAACAGGACACTTCTCTCTTTATTTATTTATCTCCCAAGCCGAGGAAGGAGACAGATACCCAGATCCCCAGATCCAGAAAGCACAGAGTTCCAAGCAAATAATTCCAAACAGATAAACACCAAGACATACTATAATTAAAATGATAAAATTCAAAGGTGAGGAAAGTATTATGAAAAACATTCAGATTCTTAAAGCTTCTAAAAGCACTGAAAGAAAAGCTAAAAGTCATAAAGAACCCACATAAAACTATCAGCAATTTTCTCAGTAGAAATACTACAGAAGGCAATCACATGATACATTCAAAGTGTTGAATATACACAAAATAATCTCCAAACCGAGCAGCTCACTGCAGAGATGCCTTCAGATTTTACGCCATGTGCACATCACTGGGGTGCCTCGGACAGGAGCAGGAATTGTCCCTCCACCTGCCCCCTAAGAACCCTGGCGGCCGACAACTTCCAGAACCCAATGAGAAGTGCAAGTACGCGGGTTCAGTGATGACAAACTCCAGACCTCAAGGGATAGGGGATGGGCCAATTCTTCTCAAACCCCTCTCCCCCCTCCCCCCTCCCCATGGGACCTTGGAGGTCATGCTTACAAACTGGCTTCGGCTGCTACTTAAGCTCCATCAACAGCCATGATCCATAGACACATAAAAGAATCTAAGAACCAAGCAGCACTCTGCAGAGATTTCTCCAGACCTTAGTTATCTAAAATTTTAGAATCACAGGAGCATGTTTCTGCTCTTGTGACTGCATGACATCTTATGCTATTCATAACAAGCAACACACAAGAGAGTATGGGGGAAACTGTCTGCCATAGAAGCAGGGGAGGGGGGGTGGGGGGATACTGGAGACATTGGTAGTGGAAGATGTGCACTGGTGGAGGGTTGGGTGTTGGATCATTGTCTGACTGAAACTCAAACATGAAAGCTTCGTAAGTGTATCTCACAGTGATTCAGTTGTCACTTGTCACTTGTCATCCAGTTGATCTTTGATTTGCTTGAGCGGGTGCCTGTAATATCTCCATTTGTCCCTGCCATGTACTACTGTAGCCCAATGATATCTGCTCGCTCCAGGAACAGGAAGAGCCTCAAATAGTTCATTCAGGGTTTTGACGAAGAAGTCTGACCATCTCGTTGGTGGGCGGCCACACGGTCTTCTGATGTCCCATGGAATCCAGTTGGTAACAGCTCTAGTCCAGCGGTCATCTCTGAATCGCATTATGTGTCTGGTCCATCTGATTTTTGATGCGTTGGCAAATGAGACAGCGTCCCTGATTCTTGATCGTCGACAGAGGTCGGAACTTCGGATTTCTTCTCCCACTTGAGTGAAACGTGATATTCCTAGCATAGCTCTTTTGATTCCTCTTTGGGATACCCGAATGGTGTTCTTATCCTGTTTGCATAGGGCCCAGGTCTCTGAGGCGTATGTTAGTGCAGGAAAAACGATGAAGTCGAAAAGATGTGCCCAGAGCCGGAGGTTCTTCATCCTCTTAACCACTTCTTTGATGCTCTTGAAGGCATTCCATGCTGCTCTCTTCCTCCTGCGCAGTTCTGGCACCAAGTCATTCCTCATGTTATGTTCCTGCCCCAGGTACACATAGCTGCTGCATTTGGAGATATTCATTCCATTGAGAACAAATGGAACATCAAGGACTAATTCATTTTTCATGAACATCGTTTTGCTGAGATTCAGCTGCAGTCCAACCTTCCCACACTTGCAGTCAAAATCAGACAGCATTTGAGCCGCTTGGCTAATATTTGGCATTATGAGAATGATGTCATCAGAGAAGCGGAGGTGGTGTAGTTGCCAACTGTCTACCTTCACTCCCATTCCAGTCATCGCTTGACATTCTCTAGGGTGACACTGAAGAGTTTCAGTGAAATGGTATCACCCTGCCGAACCCCTCTTATTACATCAATGATTAGTTCCTTGTAGAATGGTGAGATCCTGGTGATGAATCCATAATACAGCTCGTGGAGGATCTTGATGTACTGAGTTTGAATGCCCTGTTTGGCTAGGGCTTCGATGACCACTTCAGTCTCAACAGAATTGAAGGCCTTCTTTAAGTCAGTGAACGTTAGACCGAGCAGCATCTTGAACTCTCAGGAAACTTCAATGAGCTTGGTCACTGTCTGGATATTGTCGATCATGCTGAACCCTTTTCGGAACCCAGCTTGCTTGCATGGTTGTCCTTCATCTAGTGTTCTGTCTATTCTATTCAGGATGACTTGAGTGAACAATTTGTAGACGACGGACAACAGGCAGATTGGGTGATAGTTGCTGATGTCGTGAACATCTCCCTTTTTGTACAACAGAAAGGTTCTGCTGGTTTTCCATTGGAACGGAACCTTGCATACGGACAGGTAGTGTATGAAGAGCCGAGCCAGTGTATTGACAAGTACTGGTGGCAGATTCTTTAGGTGTTCGGGTCTGATCTTGCCTGGACTGGGTGCTGTATGGGTCTTTACAGAGGAAATGGTGTGTTGGATTTCGGAAGGGAGGATGTTGGGAACAACATATCCATCCTGCGGAATTTGGTATGTGGGCAGGTGGACATTGTCTGTCAAAGAGATCTGAGTAGAAGTCGTGAATATTCCTCTCCATTGCCCTTTGATGTGATAGATCCATCAAAACGTCGGAGGGCAGTCATCTTGGTCTTGTAGTTGGCGAAGGACAGGCGAGCGTTGCGAATACTTTTTCCGGCTTCTGCCTTATCGGCCAACACTGCTGTTCTTCTCTCTTTGAGGTCTTCCTTTATTGCTTCTCTGCGCAGCTTTGCAAGCTCAGATGTTAGCTTGTGGTTGCCTGAGGCTCATGCTAAACCACGTTGGTGAATGAGCTCGAGAGTTTCTGAAGACAGGCGTCTGTTTGTGACTTTCCCACTCTCGGCATTCTTCGCGCAATCATGGAGGTGCTGAACCAGTCGATCGTATTCCTCATCGATGTTGTCAACAATGGCATCTTCCCACGTTGCCGCAATAGTGCCAAAGAGCTCCCAGCTGGTGGTCATTCTGGGAGTTCGCTTCTTAAACTTTGCAGACCTTTCTCCCTGCTCTGTGAAGTAGAATTTTGCACGAAGGTGATGGTGGTCCGATCCCGTTTGGAATTTTGGAACAACAGCGACATCAGTCTGGCAAAACCTTCAATTGAATATGATGTGGTCAATTTCATTATGGAACAAAAACTGTCGACCGGAAGAGTCCCATGTCCAGCGTTTAGATTCGGCCTTCTGGAACTGTGAATTGCCAATGATGGTCTTGGTTGACATGATGAACTCAGACAGTCTCTCACCCTGTTCGTTCCATTATAGGCCATGGGACCCAATGTGGAGTTCTTCGGGCGACCTTCTTGATCCTATCTTGGCATTAAAATCACCAAAAATGATCTTGTAGAAGGTGTGGTCTTCTTTATAGAACTTCTCCAGCTCCATGTAGAACTTCTCAATTTCTTCTTCATTGTAGTCAGATGTTGGTGCGTAGACGACGAAGATAGAAACTGTCTGCACTGAGCCACATCTATTCAAGCGTAATCGTCTTATTCGGGTTGTTCGGCATTCGAATGAATCAATACTCATTACCAAGTTCTTGTTGACAAGGACACCGATGCCGCCGACGCCTCTGTTGTGGCATGTTCCGAGGAACAGTTCTTCTCCAGTGTCGAAAATGGCATGATGTGATCAATGCCTTCTTGTATGGTCAGACCAATGATGTCATACTTGATCTTCTGCGCTTGCACCATCAGGTCTTCGATGAATGATTGGAGGAGGCAGACAGAGGATCTTGTTTCCGGGTCTCGTTGAGCCTGGAGTCCAAGTTCGCAAAGTTCTGCTTTACCTGGTTCTGTGGGGCTTCACTCATGCGTGAGGTTCAGCCCGAGTGTCCAGAAAGCGGCCTGGAGCATAGTGGTGGCTGGGTAGTGGAGGGCTCCTCCCGCCCCCTTTCTCAGCATGCGCTCCAGGGTTCCTGGGGTGCTGAGATGCAGAGTGTGTAGTCCCAAGTTCTCCGCCTAGCCTGCAATCTAGAGCTGGTGTTGGCAGGTAGGAAGGCTGGCTTGGCAGGTGGCCTCCCAGTCCCGCAAGCCGCTGTTCTCTGTCCCGCTGAGGCCACTGGCAGACTCCCAGGGTCAGTTGGAGAGGCAGTAACCCAGTCACTCACCCTGCCACCTGCCATTTCCTAGGGGCTCTAAAACCAGTTCGTTTGTTTCGACCCAGTGGTGTGGACTTGTCTTGTGGGGCGTTGCCTCGGTCAGGAAGGAGTCAAGCCTGAGGGTTTAGCCAAAGGCTGGTATCAAGGTGTCTCAGTGTCCCGTTTTCACACTGCACCGTGAGCTGCTGCTGCTACTTCGGCAGAGCTGGGTTTTCTTTCAGGATGTCATTTCTGAAATGCAGGAAGGTGCTTCTGTCTCATTACGTTCCCTAGGAAGACTTCTAAACTTCTAAACTACTATCCGTAGTCTGATGCTTATTGATTGCCACCGTTATTGCTACTAAAGTCCTGTGCCATGGAGTGTATCTATTAAGATGCCTTAGGGAAGCACCATGGAGAAGTATGCTAGACTACAGAAGATACGAGAGGGTTCCTTTGGAAAAGCTATCCTTGTCAAATCTACTGAAGATGAATGGCATTATGTTATCAAGGAAATTAGCATCTCTAGAATGTCCAATAAAGAAAGAGAAGAATCCAGGAGAGAATTTGATTTGTTGGCAGACATGAAGCATCCAAATATTGTCCAGTATAGAGAAATACTGGACAAGAGAGTCTCTTACCCTGGCTGTCCTCCTTGGGGCACCTAGGAGGGGATGGGCTCCAGCTTCCCTCCCCACCCCGAGCAGAGCTCCCGGCGGCCAAAGACCACCGGAACCTAGCTATAGCCATGCTCAAGGCCCCTCTCCACACGTTCAGATGGGCTTCACGCATGAAGGTACGGGCAGAGTAACCCAGGTGTGTGTAACCCCATCAACGGCCAACATCCAGAGACTTAAAAGCGAGCTCCCAGAAGAAGATATCTTGTAGCCTACTTCTCCCTCTGGGAGAAACTGGCAAGCTTCTAAGAGTTTCCTGCCCACATGGGACAGCCTTGCAAGCTTCCCATGGTGTATTCATATGCAAAATCCAGTAACAAGCTGGATCTCATTCCCCTGACCCTGAAAGAGCCTCCAGTGCGACATCGTTGGGAGGACTGAGTCGAGAGAGACTTCTAAGATCTCAGGGAAAGGACGAATGGAGAGGTTACTGAGCCCGCTCGAGAAATCGATGATTAACGGGATTTCGTGATCGTGATATAGAAATAATGGTATTTTCTAAAAGTCCTCATTATTACTCACATTCTCTTCCACACACTAAGCATTTTATGTATCTTGCTATTTCCAAGTGCCTTTTTTATCTTTGATAGACATACTCTTCATATTTTTGCAGGGGTAGTTTAGTGGAGATGAATTCCTTTAAGTTAACTGCTGTTTGAAAAAGTTATCACTCCTTAAAATCTCAGTGATAACCTAGCTGAATATAGTACTTTTGACTGGAGTTCTCTTTATTATACACTTTGTTTTTAAAAAATTTTTAAACCACTTTATTATCAATGTTAATTAGAAATTTCATGAATAATAAGTTTTTATGAAAAATGCTTCTACACTCATATTTAATCCTAAGGATAAATGTTTGGAAATATTAGTAGTGGCTATGTCTGAGAAAACTTTAATGCTTTCCCCATATTGTTTTCTTGTAAAATTAAGTCGAAATTTATTAGAATGCCTGTAAGATCTTTCTTTTTTTAATTGAATCACTGAGAGCCTGGCAAGCTACCGAGAGTACCCCGCCCGCACAGCAGAGCCTGGCAAGCTACCCATGGAGTATTTGATATGCCAAAAACAGTAACAACAGTGGGCCTCAGAGACCTGAGCCCTACAAAAACAGGACGAGAACGCTATTTGGGTATCCCAAAGAGGAATCGAAGGAGCTATGCTTGGAGTATCACGTTTCACTCAAGTGAGAGAAGGAATCTGAAGTTCCAACCTCGTTGACAATCAAGAATCAGGGACGCTGTCTCATTTGCCAAGGTGTCAAAAATCAGATGGGCTGGACACATAATTCGATTCAGAGATGACCGCTGGACTAGAGCTGTTACCGACTGGATTCCATGGGACGTCAGAAGACCGTGTGGCCGCCCACCAACGAGATGGTCAGACTTCTTCGTCAAAACCCTGAATGAACGGTTTCAGGTTCTTCCTGTTCCTGAAGCGAGCAGATATCATTGGGCTACACTAGCATGTGATTGGGACGAATGGAGATGTTACTGGCACCCGCTCAAGCAAATCGAAGATCAACGGGATGACAAGTGAAGTGATACAAGTGATCATTATTTAAGTGCATTCTATTTAAAAGATGCTACATATTCAGAACCTGAGATGTAAATCTTGTAGTAACCTCAAGATAAAAATATGTAGGATAAACAAAAAGGAGTTGAGTGGTACCTGGTCATTACACAAAAGGCAAATATAAAGGTATAAGAAATAAAATAAGGAAACAAAACATATATTAATATGGAGAACCTACATAATAAAGATTCAATAAAGTCCTTTATATTAATAACTCATCTAAAGATCAATTAATTGAATTCACCAAATAAAAGGCAGAGAGTGGCCAGTTGAATCAGGAAACAATTCCAACCATCTGCTATGTATACAAAAGACTCACTTGCAGTAATGGGAGATAGCATGATGCCCAGCACTTGCCCAATCTGGGTTTGATTGCTGGCATCACATGTCTTCAAAACACCACTGGATGCACCCTTGGAGGCCTCCAGCACTGTTCAGATGGACTGGGTATCCCTGGCACCCAGGACTCCAGCACATTTGCATCCTTGGGCCCTTGCGCTGAACTCATGACCTGCTTGGTCAAGAGTCACTGATGGTACAGTCACTAAGTACTGTCAGTAGTGATCCCTGAGCACAGAGCCATAAGTAGGCACTGAGCACTGCCTGGTGAGGCCCCCAAACCAAAACATACGAAAGGCTGGTAAACAATCATACATGCAAATCATGTCTAAAAGACAGAGAAAGCCATAGTTAGGCAAAATAGGATTAAAACTGAAAACCGTAATAGGAGATGAGGATAGTTATTAAAATGTTTAATAGATAAGCAAATTGGGAAGACTTAACACCCATAGCATATGAACACTGAATGAAATACTATCATTATATAGAAAACAACAAATAGACCTGAAGTCAGACATGGAAAACAACAAAATAGTAGAAGGGGAACCCTGTCTCCTCACTGTCAATAATGGACAGATCAAGCAGACAGAAGATCGACATAGACAACATTCTTTTTTTTTCTTTTATTAGTTTATTTTTAATTAGAGAGTCAACGTGAGGGTACAGTTACAGATTTATACATTTTTGTGCTCATGTTTCCCCCATACAAAGTTCGATAACCCATCCCTTCACCAGTGCCCATTCTCCACCACCAGTAAACCCAACATCCCTCCCCCCCTCCCCAGTCCCGTCTCCCCCCACCCCACACTGCCACTATGGCAGGGTCTTCCCTTTTGTTCTCTCTCTCTGATTAGGTGTTGTGGTTTGCAATAAAGGTGTTGAGTGGCCATTGTGTTCAGTCTCTAGTCTATATTCGGCCCGCATCACCCTTCCCCCACATGACCTCCGACCACATTTTACTTGGTGGTCCCTTCCCTGAGTTACCCAGAATGAGAGACCAGCCTCCAAGCCATGGAGACAACCTCCTGGTACTTATTTCTACTATTCTTGGGCGTTAGTCTTTTTTTTTTTTTTGCTTTTTGGGTCACACCCAGCGATGCTCAGGGGTTACTCCTGGCTCTGCACTCAGGAATTACTCCTGGCGGTGCTTGGGGGACCATATGGGATGCCGGGGATCGAACCTGGGTCGGCCGCGTGCAAGGCAAACGCCCTACCCACTGTGCTATCGCTCCGGCCCCGGGCGTTAGTCTTATAGTCTATTATTCTATATTCCACAGATGAGTGCAATCTTTCTATGTCTGTCTCTCTCTTTCTGACTCATTTCACTTAGCATGATACTTTCCATGCTGATCCACTTATATGCAAATGTCATGACCTCATTTTTTCTAACAGCTGCATAGTATTCCATTGTATAGATGTACCAGAGTTTCTTCAACCAGTCATCTGTTCTAGGGCACTCGGGTTTTTTTCCAGATTCTGGTTATTGTAAACAGTGCTCTGATGAACATATAAGTGCAGATGTCACTTCGACTATACTTTTTGGCTTTTCTGGGATATATTCCCAGCAGTGGTATTGCTGGGTCAAATGGGAGCTCAACCTCTAGTTTTTTGAGAATCGTCCACATTGTTTTCCAAAAGGGCTGAACTAGCCGGCATTCCCACCAGCAGTGTAGAAGGGTCCCTTTCTCCCCACATCCTCTCCAACAGCGGTTGCTTTTGTTCTTTTGGATGTGTGCTAGCCTCTGTGGTGTGAGGTGGTATCTCGTGGTTGTTTTGATCTGCATCTCTCTGACGATTAGTGATGTAGAGCACTTTTTCATGTGTCTTTTGTCCATTCGTATCTCTTCCTTGGTAAAGTTTCTGTTCATTCATAGACAACATTCTTGAATGAGGGTTTGGACCAGATGGACACTACTCTCATAAATAAACATACCATTTCTTAAATATACACGAAGCATTCTTGAGCACTGACTACCTATTTGGACATAAAACAAGAGTCAACATTTAATTGATGTGTACAGAAATAAATGATACAATTGTGTAAAATGCAAAAGTACCTCACTGATTTGTTTCTGACCCTCTCCTTTTCTTTTTTTAATGTATGAGTAATGTTATTTATTCAGTCATTGATCAAACTGATTGAATTGGGCATGAATTCCACATTATATTTTTATCGAATCACCGTGAGATATAATTACAAAGTCTTCATGTTCAAGATTCAGCCGTACAATGATTGAACACCCATCCTTCCACCAGTGCACACTTTCCACCACCAGTGTCCCCAGTATATTCCCCCCCACCAACCCAGTCCTCACCTTGCCTCCATGGCAGGCAATTTCCCCAATACTCTCTCTCTACTTTTGGGCATTATGTTTTGCTCGAATCTTCCCATCACCATTCAAGTCTGCCTGCCAGGGGCAGATGCTAGATAATTTATTGTCCATTGCTCATTTTGAATATCTTTTTAAAAATTAATTTATTCTTTTATTGAATCACCATGTGGAAAGTTACAAAGCTTTCAGGTTTAAGTCTCAGTTATACAATGCTCGAACACCCATCCTTCATCAGTGCACATATTCCACCACCAAGAATCACAGTATACCTCATTTTTAATATCTTGGGTGTCATGGCTGCGTGCTTCTGGAATCCTAGATTGTAAATGGTTGGGTTCCAGAAACACTTTTGTAGGGCAGTAACCCATTTTGGGAATCAAATGGGTGTCTCTGAACCAGGGCTGTTGGTGCACTAAGGTGGCGCCCGGAGGCACATTGTGGGGGTGACAGCCAGGCTGACAAGCGGGCGGGGAGCTGAGAAGGGATGCCTGGCACCTCTGCTGCCATGCAGCATGGAGATTTAATCCTGGAACCTGCATACCTGAGCCTTGCTTATGGAGGCTCTTGGTCACCGGGATTCTATCTGGAGTACATAGGGAGACTGCACCTGCTTCATCTTGGGTGCCCCCGTTAATTTGGCTCAATATGGAATCCGGGGAGATCTTTAGCTCTGTGGTGTCTTCCAGGACTCACTGCTGTGTCTCTGGCTTTTCATCTGTTTCGAGATTTATTTATGGTTCTCTGAAGCAAAGCCAGTAATAGAGTTTACACGGTGGCACTGGATTTGGTTCATGGAGGTGACTGCCAGTTCTCCCATGTGTATTGGGAAGTGGGGGGAGGTAGCCCACCCCAATATCATGAAAGCCTGGAGATTTCAGTCACAAAACTCGCATACCCGAAATTTCAGCAGATTATATCTTGGTAGGTCTGTCCTGAGATGGTGGAATCAGGCTGGGGGTATGGCAGCTATTTTGGGTTGTGGAACCAAGTGCTTGCTGCGGGCTCTGCCTGGGCAGGCAGAGGCCAACCTGCCCCCTTCGATTTATCCCAATCTGTTCAACCATACGTGTGTCCAAGATTAACTGTGGCTTTTGATCTCTTTTGAGATTTATCTATGGGTCTCTGAAATAAAGCCAATAAATGAGCTTATACAGCTGAGCCGCAAGCAGTTTGTGGGAGTGTTTCCCACATACGTAACTTTTGGCTGTTTAATTTCTTGGTAAACTTGGTCCCAAATTGTTGGGGTTCGGCCAAAGGCACAGCAGCAATTTTCAGGTGTCAGGAAGCCTGAAGGCACCATCAGACTGCTTTTGCACTTGCCTTGCAGGTACAGGTTGACCTGTTGGTGGCACCATATGTCTCCTTTTCTTGTCAAAGGTGAATATTTTTATGGTTTGATGTGTGCCTACACAAACTACAGACAGAATGTTACAAAAAGAGGTGAGGATGGCAGACTGTGACCATATATCTTCGTTATGCACTTTATTTTTTATTTTTATTTTTTTGGCTTTTGGGGTCACACCCAGTGATGCTCAGGGCTGACTCCAGGCTCTGCACTCAGGAATCACTCCTGGCGGTGCTCGGGGGACCATATGAGATGCTGGGAATCGAACATGGGTCGGCCGTGTTCAAGGTAAACGCCCTACCTGCTGTCCTATCGCTCCAGCCCCAGCACTTTATTTTATTATTAAAATTTTAAATTAAAAAACTGTGATTTATAAAGTTATTGATAGTTGAGTTTTAGGCAATTCATATATGAACACAAATTCCACCACCAGTGTCAGCCTCCTTCCACCAGTATTACCAAATGCCCTCCCAACCCCAAATACCTGCCCCTTCCCTGCCTGTCGAACTAACAGGCCCATTACAAAGTTTCTGTGGTTACAGTTTAGATCTCATGTTTTCAGTGTTGTTGAGTCTTGTCTTGGATATACAACTATAATGCTCACTCATATCAATGGTATAAGTGAAGCCCTGAGGCTGTTCACCCATTATTTCCCGTTCTCTTCTTCCCGCCTTGATCTCTTTCCTTATCTGTCCTTTTCTCTAAACACTGGGATCAAAGGTAATCTAGTAATCCCCCCTTTACTATAATACTTTTCCTCATCCAGTATTCTATATATCACAGATAAGTGAGACAATACTGTGTTTGTCTTTCTTCTTCTGGCTTTCTTCATTGAACACGAAATCTTCCGGTTCCAACTAGATTGCAGCAAATTGCAGGATTTCATTGCTCCTTGAAGCTGTCTTCATGTACTTTATTTCTCTACATACTCACACCTATAAATGTTATGAATGGCCTGTTTTGTTTTTCAGATTGTCATGTGATAAGATCAGTATTAATACAAGAGAATCTTGTGCTGGGGACCGCCTAGAATGGGAGCTCTCCTCCTGAGAAGCAAGAAGTTGCCTTCCTTTCAACTGTGTTTTGATTTGTGAAATTCTGTTAGTGTATGTTCCCTCTTGGTTTCTGCTTCTTTGTGTTTATTAATGTTACCTTTCAGCTCTCTATTTAAAAAATATAAAATTTATAAAGTTATCAGCTATTCTCTTAATTTAAAAATAATTTGGATGATACAATAAAAAATTTCAAGAATTTCCCATTACTTCTTTTTCAGCTTAGCCTCCAGGATTTTTTTGCCTTTGTGGGTCACAATCGGTGGTGCTCAGGGGTTACTCCAGGCTCTGTGCTCAGGAATAACTCCTGGCAGAGAGCACAGAGGATTTTTAATGCAGTGAAACTACTCTGCATAATATAATGGTAGATGTGTCATTATTCTTTTGTCAAACCCAGGGAGTATTCAATAATAAGAACCAACACTAATGTCAAATATGTGCTTGAAGTGATGGTCATGGTTAATGTGCGTGATGGTGATGATGTGTCAGTACAGGCTCACTAATTGCTTGTCACAAATGTGCCAATATGATGATGAATGTAAGTATTTGGGGGTTGTGTGTGTAGGAGCAGGGGCTATATGGGAATCCTCTATGCTTTATGCTCAAATTTTCCATAAGCCTAAAACTGTCCTAAAAGAATTCAATAATTTGAAAATAAAGTTGTATGACTTTTAAGTAATTGTATCTACAAAGATAATTTTTCATGTTTTATTTATTTTTTATAAAGTTGCTCATGATGTTTGTTACATTCAATATTCCAACACCAATCCCACCACCTTCCCACCACCATTATTTCCAATTTTTCCAGTCACCCTTTAAGACTGCCCCTATAGAAGACCCTGAATAATTTATTTTATATTTCTTGTTATAAATAATTCACGTGAAATCATCAAACTGTTTCCTTAGAAGAAAATATGTGAAAATTGTTGTATCTCACCCTGGAGCCATTAAGCCCTTGTGTAAGTGAGTACTCAGATGTTGTTACAGGTTAAGCCTTTGTGTTTATAATTTGTTAATTAAGATTGGTTGCCTTCTACTTTACATGCCATCCAATGTGGTGTGCTGCTCCAGGAATTTCATAATTTTGAATGGAGTGATACAGCTGGAGTTAAATTTTTAACTGGATGGTGACTTTTGGTGTTCCAAACAACTCAACCTAACGTGGGGTTCTGAAGCACCTCTAAAACTTGATGATATTTTTCGAGATTTTTTTATGAGTCTCTGGATCATGACTGGTTAATGAGTTTACTTGGCACCTGAGGCAGTTCATGGGTGTAACTACTGAGGCTTCTGGAAGTACAGGGAGATGGGGGAGGTAGCCTATCCCAGACTCCGTGAAAACCTGGATATTTCAGTAATAAAACCCTCATACATGAGTTTTTTGAGGCTCATCCAAAGCAGTGCAATCTGGCCACGAGCATGGCAGCGATTGTGGAGTGTGAAGGTTTCTACAAACATCTTATTCCTAAATAAAGTCATATTCTATGGTACTATAGGTCATAACTCTGTCATATGAATTTTTTAGGAAATGATTATACTCATAACAGTTTTAAGCAATTAACGTAGGTAATTTCTGTCACTTTCTGTGTTCTATCAAAATTTCTCATAGCCCACATCAGAAATTTGATTGACCCAGGAGTATTGATTGAAGAGAACTTCTATAACCTGGGCATCTAAAACCTTAGAAGGCTCTTGACAGCAAGTACTGAAACCATGGCTCAGATGTAATAATGTAGTGAGACATCTGAGGTGTTTTGCCAAGATAATCCTTTGGATGATTAAATTGCCAACTCATATCTAACTGGAAGTATTCACAAGAGCAATCCCAAGAGGGGCTGGAGCAATAGTACAGCTGGTAGGGCTTTTGCCTTTTGCCTTCTACTAATACCCAAGGTATTATTCCTCCATAGCTTGGAAGCTGGGGGAAAGTCATCCCAAATAGGAAGGGAACACCAAGTAAAATGTGATTGGAGATCCCACGCGGGATGGGAGATGCATGCTGAAAGTGGACTAGTGACTGAACATGATGGCCGCTCAATACCCCTATTGCAAACCAAAACACTCACAAGGAGAGAGAGAGAACAAATTGGAATGCCCTGCCACAGAAGCGGGGTGGGGTGGGGGGGATGGGATTGGGGGGTGGGAGGGATACTGGTTTCATTTGTGGTGGAGAATTTACACTGGTGGAGGGATGGGCTCTCGAATGTTGAATGAGGGAAAAACAAGCACGAAAATGTGTGAATATGTAACTGTACCCTCACTGTGACTCACTAAAATATATATATATATACATATATATATATATAAAAGAAGTCAGTATGGAGAAGGACAAACACAGAACCATCTATCTCATATGCACGGTATAAGGAAATATGATGAGGGAAAAACAAATGACCATTGACAACAAAACTGGAGATTTGGTCTATGAAACTGAGTTTAACTGGAGAGGAGAGGGATGTAGATGGGAAGTATCCCTCGGTAGTCAGTCAGTGGAAGAAAGTGGGTAGTTTGTTGGTGGGTGTGGCGTTAGAACAGTTGGTGATGAAACTAATACTAACAACATTGTAAATACTGTACCACAATTAAAAATGTGAATAAAAATAGTTATTTACCAGAGAAAATAAATAAGTAAATAAATAAATAAAATGCTATTATATTTTATTTGCTAGTGAAGGATATATATTTTTCTGACTTTTCAAATGAGTAAATACACTATTTAATACTGTAATCTCACTCTTTAAGAGGACTAAGATATGTTTCCTCGAAGGCAATCAAGATCACCTTTTTCCATTACAAGTAAGAATTACTTTTTAATCTGACAAAATTAATCATACACATTCTCATCTATACTAGCTAAACCTAAATATCTTAAACTATCATTCTTGTAAGAACTAACTGTATTGTATAGAACAGGCATATCTTAAATTGTTAATAATTTATATATTTTAATTGAACTGTGATCACTGTCCCCCCTTTTTATTAAATCACTGTGTTCACTGTATCTTAATAAAACATTGCTCTGAATGAAATAATAGTACAGTGGATACAGCGATTGCCTTGCACGTGGTCAATCTGTGTTCTATCCCTGGCACCATATATAGTTGCCTATATCCTGCCAGGAATCATCCCTAAGCACAGAGCCAGGAATAAGCTCTGAGCACTGTCTGGTGTGCCCCTCAAACTAATTAAGTGAATTATTCCTGTTTGGAAATCTTCTATGATAAATAGATATAATTTTTGCATTGCATCTATTCATCATATAACATAGAAACTAATTGTTATTTAGAAAAAAATGAAAAGAAAACTGCTTTCAGGTGAAATGATACTTTTCTGAAAAAAAATGACAATGAACTAACTACTTATTAGTTTTCAAGAACTAAAGAATGTAAGATATCTTAGCCAGTTAGGAGGAACTCTTGGGTTTCCCCCAGCGCTGTTCAGGGCTTACTCCTGGTGGTGCTCAGGGCACCATATGTGGTGCTGAGGATCAAATATAGGTGGCCTAGTGCTAGACAAGCATTCTTCCTGCTGTCCTATTGCTCTGGCCCCAGTAGTAATTCTTTTTTTTAACTTTATTTTTTAATTAGTGATTCACCGTGAGGGTACAGTTACAGATTTATACATTTTTGTGCTTGTGTTTCCCACATACAATGTTCAAGAACCTATCCCTCCACCGGTGCCCAATCTCTACCACCAATGAACCCAGTATCCCTCCCCCAGTAGTAATTCTTTAGGAATAAGAGCAACTACACATTCAACCATTCTGTTTACCAAGAGAATAAATATATTAGCTAGACTATGGCCTCCTTTTATTTTTATTTTTATTTTTTAAATTATTTTATTGAATCACCATGTGGAAAATTACAAAGCGTTCAGGTTTAAGTCCCAGTTATACAATGTTCGAACACCCATCCCTTCACCAGAGCACATATTCCACACCAAGAATCACAGTATACCTCCCCCCCCAACCCCCCACCTCCCCAGTCCCCCACCCGGCCTGTGTAACTGATAAATTTCACTTTTCTTTCAATTTACTTTGATTCCATTCAATATTTAAAAAAAACTCTCACTATTATTATTTGGAGTTTCTCCCCGCTAAAGTCGGACCTGCTGAAAAGGAAGCATTTGATAATTTGTTTCCCATTGCTGAGAATGAAGAGATATGAGGTCAAGCAGCCGCACTAGCAGCCGCACGGTTTTGGATTTCTGTATTTTAGTATTCTAGTAACTAAGTCCAGAGAAATATCTACCAGAAATTGCATCATTGCAAGCTTGAAACTCTTAGCTACTTTATATTCCACATATGAGTGCAATCTTTCTATGTCTGTCTCTTTCTTTCTGACTCATTTCACTCAATATGACGCTCTCCATGTTGATCCACTTATATGCAAATTTCATGACTTCATGTTTTCTGACAGCTACATAGTATTCCATTGTGTAGATGTACCAGAATTTCTTTAACCAGTCATCTGTTTTGGGGCACTCTGATTTTTTAAAAATTTATTTATTTTTAATTAGTGAATCACCATGAGGGTACAGTTACAGATTTATACATTTTTTGTGCTCATGTTTCCCCCATACAAAGTTTGAGAACCCATCCCTTCACCAGTGCCCATTCTCCACCACCGGTACACCCAACATCCCCCCTACACTCCCCAATCCCATCTCCCCAGACCCCACCTTGCCACTGTGGCAGGGCATTTCCTTTTGTTCTCTCTCTCTCATTAGGTGTTGTGGTTCGCAATAGAAGTGTTGATTGGCCACTGTGTTCAGTCTCTAGACCACATTCAGCCCGCATCACCCTTCCCCCGCATGGCCTCCGACCGCATTATACTTGGTGATCCCTTCTCTGAGTTGCCCTTTCCCCAGAATGTGAGGCCAGCTTCCAAGCCATGGAGTCAACCTCCTGGTACTTATTTCTACAGAATGGGAAAGGATATTCACACAATACCCATCAGATAAGGGGTTGATATCAATGGTATATAAAGCACTGATTGAACTCTACAAGAAGAAAACATCCAACCCCATCAGAAAATGGGGTGAAGAAATGAACAGAAACTTTACCAAGGAATAGATGGCCAAAAGGCACATGAAAAAGTGCTCTACATCACTAATCATCAGGGAGATGCAGATCAAAACAACCATGAGATACCACCTCACACCACAGAGACTAGCACACATCCAAAAGAACAAAAGCAACCGCTGTTGGAGAGGATGTGGGGAGAATGAGTACTCCGATTTTTTCCAGATTGTGGTTATTGTAAACAGTGCTGCAATGAATATAGAAATGCAGATGTCATTTCTACTATACCTTTTTGCCTCTCCGGGATATATTTCCAGGAGTGGTATTGCTGGGTCAAATGGAAGCTCAATTTCTAATTTTTTTGAGAATGGTCCATATTTTTTTCCAAAAGGGCTGAACCAGCAGTGAAGGAGAGTCCCTTTCTCCCCACATCCACGCCAACACCAGTTGCCTTTGTTTTTTGGGATGTGGGCCAGTCTCTGTGGTGTGAGATGATATCTCATTGTTGTTTTGATCTGCATCTCCCTGATGATTAGTGATGTTGAACATTTTCTCATATGTGTTGCCTCCTTTTATAGTGTAAATTGTACTAAATAAATTTTGATTGTAATATGATTATTCATATTTTAAAGTAGCATGACTATGCTTATTATTATATTTTGTATGCAGAATCTTCATATCAGATAGTCTCAAGAGTTTCACACTTTGTTTCAGGAGTAGGACATAGATGTGCAGAAATTCTAGGAACAGGAAACAAGAATAGTGGTGGCTATCAGGCTTAAGTTTATCATTAAATTATTGCATCAAAGTCTAAAGTAATGATTGCTCATGCAAAATTACAGGAGAGAAGGTAGAGTTATGAGCCCAGGAAGGTAAATGTGGATGGAAGATGTATCCTGGGGAGACTGCATGCTCTCTTTGGATTGATTCTGTGTATTTCGTGAATCAATTAGGGTCACCAGTTACAAGTTAGAATGCTAGAGAAGCTGCTGCCCTTTGAAGGCAGAGCAGAAAGTGTGGGAATTTTTTCCCAAGAGCATGCCAGTGAATGGTCTAGGAAAATTCCGTTATTGAGCAGTACTGCAGCTCCAACTTCATTATTAGAATCATGGTAACTATTAATTTAAGGTGAGACCATGGCTGTGGAAGAAGCATTGAAAAGTGGATTTTCCACTGTCCGGATTAGTGGTGTATATTGACAGAGTAATGAATTAATCAAGGTACAGATGCGTGGGTTTAGGAAGAATGATTGATAGTGAGATTTGATTTCAGAAGGAGGAAGGAGGGTTATGAGACTTGGGACTGGGAACATTGAAAATCTGAGTAAGAGCATGAGCTATAAACCCTATGTATGGAGGCAAGGGAATGTTGGGAGAAATGGAGAAAGAAATCTTATATTCTAGTGTTCAAAATCCTGAACTCTGGAACCATAGTATTTGGGATTCAATTCTTGTTCAAACAGTGCTAGCAATGAAGCTAGGGGAAAATTGTTTCTTTCTGGTCCTCAGTTTCCTCATCTATGAAAATGGACCTCTGAATGTATCATATAATTGTTTTCAGGATCAAATGAGTTCACATCTAAGTTTATTGATAATGTTTCTGAATAGAACTTCGCACATAATTCCTTTATTATTAATTACCATTACAGAGAAGTTCCAACTTTGGGTAATGGCAGAATTCAACAGCTAGTTCTGTAAATGAATGGTAGACATGGGGAAGAAAACCAAATTATAATGGTAGACTAGGCCAAGGAACAGAAAGGCCAGATTTTTGCCTTTGTTTCTTCCTTGTATGAATTAAAATGACCAAGAATTTGTACTTGTGAATTTTTGAATCACAAACTAGAACATGCATTCAGTATTGGTATAAAATTTCCTAGTTGATGACTGATAGGTAGGATTATTATACTATTTTTATATTGCTTGTATGTTTTGTATTTGTTATGATGAACAAAATGATCAAAAGTAGGCTATCAATGTTTTCAAATAAAATGTCTATATGTATTTAAGAGTGTCCCTTAAACTAGGTTATCAACATTTTCAAACAAAATACCTAGAGGTTTTAAAAAATTGCCCCCCCCCCTTCAGGCTGGAGCGATTCCCAGCAACCCATATGGTCCCCTGAGCACCTCCAGGGGTGATTCCTGAGTTCAGAGCCAGGAGTAACCCCTGAGCATCGCTGGGTGTGACCCAAAAGGCAAAAAAAAAAGTAAAAAATTTCCCCTTTTAAACTTTCATATTCTGATAATCAATAATTACCCACATTTTATCATGTTTTCCTTCTACATTTGTAGGATTTTTTGACATTAAAGAAGGAAGTTTCAACATGCTAAATTTCTTCAGAACCAGAGATGAAAAAAGAGAAAAAATGTGTATAAGCGATTCTTTCATGTCTGTGGTATTTAGAAGCAGAGTGTGTTGTAATTATAAAACAAAATACGTTTATAAGTATATATCACTGTCATATCACTGTCATCCCGTTGTTCATCGATTTACTCGAGCAGGCACCAGTAACATTTCCATTCGTCCCAGCCCTAAGATTTCAGCAGCCTCTCCATACTCGTTTTTCCCAATGATTGGAGGCTCTTTTCAGGGTCAGGGAAATGAGACCTGTTAATTGTTACTGTATTTGGCATATCAAATACGCCACGGGTAGCTTGCCAGGATATTCCATGCATGTGGGATACTCTTAGTAGCTTACCTGGCACTCCAAGAGGCATATATATAAGTATATATGTATATATAAGAGGCATATATATAAGTATATAGGCATGTTTATAAGTGGGATGTGCTTTTTGTCGACATTTATGGGAAAACATTTTGGCTATATGTTACTTAAATTGTGAAATTTTTCATATTGTATTGACTCCTGTTGGATTTAGGATAATTAAAAATGCAGTTATTTTTGTTTTCTCAGTAGTTATGTGGGAATCATTAATAACAAGGAGCTGTAACCTGCAGTTTTTATTCACAGGTATACATATAATGAGAAAAACTGATATGATGAATTTTTTCTTGAAAAACACAAATGTTAAAGAGATTAGTGACAAATGTGCATGGGAAAATAAAAAAATCTATATATCATTTTCAGATGTGTTTTACTTGTCTTTTAGTAACACTTTTGTTAGAAAGGGTATTAATAACAATGATATTAAAGGATACACCCTTTTCCAAATGCATTCTATAACTGTGTTATGGCACATTTGTTTTTAGAATATTAGTCAGTAGTAATGATTTTATATGTAGACACATAATTGTAAAGATATAAAACATTTGGAATAAAAATGTCAGGGGTGGACTGAACCTTTGTGAGTTGAGTATTATGTTATTATATTTCACTTCACTGAATTGTCCGCAGTCCCAGTTACCTATTATTTTTAAAAATTTATAAAGTTGTTCACAGTAATTGGTTACATTCAATATTTCAACACCACTCCCACCAGCATTACACCTTCCCACCACCATTATTTAGAATTTTCCCACCACCACTCAAGCCTGCCTCACAGGCAGATGCTAGAAAATTTATTTTGTATTACTTGCTATGAATAGTATGAGATGTTGCATGGCCACTTTCCCATCTGTTCCTGGAATTCTGCAATTTAAAAAAATTGGGGTCCAGAGACATCTCTGCAGTGAGCTGCTTGGTTCCGAGATTCATTTGTAAGTCTCTGGATCATGGCTGTTAATGCGCTTTAATGGCACCTGAAGGCAGTTCTTAGGCATGACAACCAGGGCCCCGGAAGGGCAGGGAGATGTGAAGGGATGGCCGATTCCTGACCTGTTGAGGCCTGGTCTTTTTAATCCCAGTGACTTATTATTGCAAATGTTTATTTAAGAAGTAATGATATCAATTCTGTATAGCTACTCTCTTTTGTTTCATGTGGGGGTATTTCTTTTTTTTTCCCTTTTTTTCTACCTTTATTTCATTTGCTGCATTTGAGATACAAACCAATCACTCTCAGATACCACACAAAATACATCCACTCTTATGATTATAAAGTGTATTTCCCCTTAAACTTTGTGTACAAAAATATTTCTTTGTTTTCAAAACCTGCGGAAATTTCTTTTTTTTTTATAATATTCACTCCTAGGCATCTGTTTTCTTTTTTTTTTATAATTTATTTATTTTTAATTAGAGAATCACCGTGAGGGTACAGTTACAGATTTATACACTTTTGTGCTTATACTTCCCTCATACAAAGTTCGGGAACCCATCCCTTCACCAGTGCCCATTCTCCACCACCCGTAAACCCGGCGTCCCTCCCACCCTCCCCAATCCCATCTCCCCCCCACCCCACCCTGCCACTGTGGCAGGGCATTCCCTTCTGTTCTCTCTCTCTAATTAGCTCTTGTGGTTTGCAATAAAGGTGTTGAGTGGCCACTGTGCTCAGTCTCTAGCCCTCATTCAGCCCGCAACTCCCTTCCCCCACATGGCCTTCGACTACAATGTAGTTGGTGATCGCTTCTCTGAGTTGCCCTTTCCCCGGAACGTCAGGCCAGCCGCGAAGCCATGGGGTCAACCTCCTGGTACTTATTTCTACAGTTCTTGGGTATTAGTCTCCCACTCTGATATTCTATATACCATAGATGAGTGCAGTCTTTCTATGTCTGTCTCTCTCTTTCTGACTCATTTCACTCAGCATGAAACTTTTCATGCCCATCCACTTATCATCTAATCTTTGATAAGGGAGCAAGAGATGTGAAGTGGAGCAAGGAAAGCCTCTTTAACAAATGGTGCTGGCACAACTGGACAACCACATGCAAAAGAATGGGCTTAGACCTTGACCTGACACCATGCACAAAAGTCAGATCAAAATGGATTAAAGACCTCAACATTAGACCATAAACCATAAGGTACATTGAAGACAAGGTCGGCAAAACCCTCCACGATATTGAAGATAAAGGTATCTTCAAAGGTGACACGGAACTAAGCAATCTAGTAAAAACAGAGATCAACAAATGGGACTACATTAAACTAAAAAGCTTCTGCACCACAAGATATACAGTGACCAGAATACAAAGACTATCCACAGAATGGGAAAGGATATTTACACAATACCCATCAGATAAGGGGTTGATATCAATGGTATATAAAGCACTGGTTGAACTCTACAAGAAGAAAACATCCAACCCCATCAAAAAATGGGGCGAAGAAATGAACAGAAACTTTACCAAGGAAGAAATACGAATGGCCAAAAGGCACATGAAAAAGTGCTCTGCATCACTAATCATCAGAGAGATGCAGATCAAAACAACCATGAGATACCACCTCACACCACAGAGACTGGCACACATCCAAAAGAACAAAAGCAACCGCTGTTGGAGAGGATGTGGGGAGAAAGGGACCCTTCTACACTGCTGGTGGGAATGCCGGCTAGTTCAGCCCTTTTGGAAAACAGTATGGACGATTCTCAGAAAACTAGAGGTTGAGCTCCCATTTGACCCAGCAATACCGCTGCTGGGAATATATCCCAGAGAGGCAAAAAATTACAATCGAAACAACATCTGCACATGTATGTTCATCGCAGCACTGTTTACAATAGCCAGAATCTGGAAAAAACCCGAATGCCCCAAAACGGATGACTGGTTGAGGAAACTTTGGTACATCTATACAATGGAATACTATGCAGCTGTTAGAAAAAAGGAAGTCTTTTTTTTTTTTTAGAGGGAGACACACCCAATGGTGCTCAGG
This sequence comes from Sorex araneus, assembly GCF_027595985.1. Taxonomy (NCBI): domain Eukaryota; kingdom Metazoa; phylum Chordata; class Mammalia; order Eulipotyphla; family Soricidae; genus Sorex; species Sorex araneus. The sequence goes on along the minus strand of NC_073313.1, from coordinate 59,382,270 downwards.
GCTTATTTCTGAATCTGAGCTTAGGGATCACTCCTGTATAGGCTTGGGTAGCCATAAAGGATGCTGGGGATTCAACCCAGCTCAGACACATGCAAAGAAGTGTCCTACCTGCAGTACCATCACTCTGGCCCCAAGGGATGTGATTAGATATTTTTCTTGCTGATGATTATCTTGTTGAGATGCTAGTGAACAACTCACTCTTGCAAGTGAATTGAGCTTCTTTAACACGTTGATGTGGGCTCACAATTGAATGTGGCTTAATTAACACAAATTGCGGTGCTGGTGACAACATGTTAAGTAAACTGTGAAAGAGATGAAAAATGAGCATCTTTTAAAAAAGTTAAAATTGATGAGTTTTTTAAATAGTTGGTTTAAAAAATAGTTCATTATGTGAGAACAAGATAATAAGGATTTGGATTGTAAGTTTGTTGTGCATAATGAAAGAAATCATGACATGTCAGTTTATTTCCTCCCATGGAGTTCTGTTACAGTGACTATTAGACATTAAAATTGTGTAGTTGCATCGGTACTTAGAAAGATTAACAGAAATTTGTTTTCTTCTGGTGGTGGGCAAGGGTGTTTCAGACCAAACCCACCTGTGCTCAGAGGTTATTCCTGTCTCAATGTTCAGGAGTGATCCCTGGCAGTGCTTGGGGTACTATCTATGATACCTGGAATTCAAAACAGTATCAGCTACATGCAAAGCAAAAATCCCTTACTTCTTGTACTCTCTTTTCCCCATATAAACAAGAGCTTTAAAATTAAGAAAATTCATAATGGGACCACCTGTCTTTTTCTGCTGACCATTACCTTAGCTGTTAATTTACATTCTTTCACACAAAGTGTGCCACTCTTGTAACGGTGACAAAAATTTCCTGAAATGTGAAATTAAAAATAATTTTCTTTGTATTTTTCAGTGGACATTTTGATCTCTGTGTATCTCTTTCAAAATTTAATTGTCTGTGTTTAGGATATGAGATTAAAAATGATGATATATTCCTGAATTGAACTTTTTTTGTTTGTTTAAGTGTTTGGAAAAGTGAGAGAAGGGTCAGGGAAATCAGTCTATGGGTGAATGTGGAAAAAACTGAAAAGGAAAACATGCTACATAATAAAATCATAGAGGAAACTCTAAGTAGTACGCAGTGAGTATTAAGCGCCGAGCACTGATGTGAGCACTGGAGTTTACTATTTGAGAATGTATGTGGCACAATAACTTAATATGCAAATGTTTACTGTTTTCTTTCCTGAAACAGCTACAGTATGAGCTGGCACCTGTCCAAATGTTGCTTCAGTCCCTGTTGTTCCACATTTGAAGAAGGAGGACTTAAGTTACAAGATTAACAGCTACACTTAATGACATTTCAATCAAATTTTTTAAACGATCGTAATCAGTACATCTTGTTAAATCATGTTCGGGGCAAGACGCCCTGTCTGATAATAGTTTATAGAAACTCATCAGTTTTTAAGTAGCAGCAGTTCCAAAATTAAAAGATCCAATTTTCCTTGACACTGCAAAGAAAAATCCGCTCAGTTAAAACATCCAATTTGAAGTCCTTTGTTAGCAAGGGTGAATGTTTGTGCCTAACACCGTCAGTGAATGTTTAGCAGTGAAGATGATTAAATCCTACATTTGTTTTTGCTAGATCTATATCAGTTCCTCATGTTTGAGTGACAAGTGTAGAGGGTTACAGTGCTCTTCTATGAGGAAAAAATGAGTACCCATAAAAGCTGTTTTGACAGTGCACCCTTTTGTATTTACTCAGTTTACAAAGCTCGTTCCCATAATAAATGATCTCTGAAGAAAATCTAATGGCCTTCAAATAAGTCGGAAAATGTTCCCAACATTGTGTTCTCGGTAAAATTTCACTTTGTAGTCATCCCCAAACTTGAATGATCTTTTCTTGTATATTTCCCTTGCAATGTGAATTTTGTGCACTAAATGATATGTGAAATCAACAGTTGAACCCTCGTGAATAAATGATAATTTTTCAGGCTATATTAAGAATCAGTGTGGCTTTTCTGAGTTACTGAAACTGCTTTCATACATTATGTTAAGCAAAGTATCCCCCTGTAGGTGAGGAGAGGCCCTTTTACCTGCTTTTCCAATTTTAAACTTGGTTATTATGCACACACTCTCCATTTGTTTCCAGACTGTCCAAGGTTTAAAAAAAGAACATACACATATTTTATAGCACTGAATTCAAATGCGCAGGAATAAGTGACTGTTCTATCATCACACAATATTTGACCTTATGAGCCCAGGTTTGCATTTCTCAAAGGGCTTTTCATCTAAGCCAAAGCTGGAGTTGGTGTAAGCATGAGAGCTACTATTCCAAACTTCTGAAAATGTCCTTATTTGAGAAGTTTGCCACTAACAGTAGGAGGCAAGTTTTCATAAAATCACAGTTAAGGGACAGATAGTGCAGCAGGTAAACTTTATCCTTGTATGCGGCCCACCAGAGTTCAATCCTAGGTACCCCATAGAGTTCAGCGAGCACCTCCAAGGAGTGATCCCTGAGCACAGAGCAAGGAGTAAACCTTGAGCAATACAGGGTGTGTCCCAAACAACAACCAACCAAGAAGTCACAGTTAAGACTTTGAAACCATAGTCAGCAGACTCACACCCATGTTTTTGTTTGTTCCACAGTAATTTAACACTCTGGAAAATGGCTAATGTCAAGGAAGCCATTTTCTCGCATGGTACACCACTCAAGAAATGTAGCCCTTTCTGTGATACAATTTTACGAGATGGTGGTGCATTATTTCAAATTGCAGTGATCCAAGTAATCATCACCCTTTGTGGTAATCTGATGAAGAGTGGATAAAGGCCTCTGTTTAACACGAGATGTCTGAAAGATTTCTCACACACAGGATTTCTCTTTTGACTACCAGCTTTCTTTCTTCTCTCAAGCGAAATAGACTTGATTTGGCTGTGTCTCTAATTCACTGACAGATTGCAGTTTTTGACTGAGGTTCTGTGATTTATAGCACCGTAATGATGGTTCCTGCATGTAATTCCAACAACACGGCACGTGCTTCACCAGTATACCCACCTATTTTCTTTTATTTGGGGACTAGCTCTGGCATTGCTCCGGACTTATTCTTCGGTCTGTGCTCAGGGATCAGTCCTGGTGTTGTAGGGGATAGAGCCAGGGTTGGCTGCATGCAAGGAAAGCATCTTCTTTGCTGTTCTATGTTTCCAGCCCATATTGGGAGATTTTGAGCCTCAGGTGTTTGACTCAGCCTGATCAGGTGTCTGATGGCCCGATGTGTTGATTACATGGACAACAAAGCACCTTACAATTTTTAGGCGCAAATTTCAAGGTGGTGAACAAAACAGAATGTGAAATACATTATAGCAGTAATGTAATGACCCTCACAGGCTGGACAGGGGATTGGGGAATGCAGAGAGAAATGCTTTGCATCCTGTCGTTTCTGAAGGTGCATCTGTTTCCTTGCTTGCCTTTTAATCCCAAGCTTTTGCCTGAAATTGTCATGGAAAGAGATGACTTTTTGGAGTGCTTGGGGGTGTTTGAAGCTTTGGTCCCCTTGGAGTCCTCTGAAATATGCAGGGTAGTCACATCTACAGAGACGTGGCTTAAAAAAGTGCTGGGATGAGGCCGGGAGTTTTAATGTTGGGGAGTCCAGGAGTTCCCTTAAAGTTTTCCAACATTTTGCTTTGCGAAGAAGCCCCCAAACATCTGACATTTCTGCAGGCATGCAATTTTTATGCGATCAGCTCATTTCACCAGGTAAGCATCTTATTCCTCAGAATTTATTTCTAAGAAAATAGATATCCTGGGGAAATGCACCATAGAGGAGGGGAGGCATATGCAAAACTGGTGCTTATCTACTTGAGGGAGGGCTCAAAAGAGGTCTTGGGATACTTTTCCCACTCATCAGGGCAAGTGGTTTCTCCTTCAGCAGCTGGAGCGCCAGAGAGAATGGCTCCTCCTGCACTTGCCGTTCAGACAGGGGCTTCTGCTGACCCAGGAAGAGGATATCTTCATTGCCTTTCCCTGACATGTGAGTTTTTCAGCTTGCCTTTTTCCTGTGCGATTGGAACATTGGCCCCTGCATAGCTTCTGGGCCTGCCTAAGGACACACCTGGTTATGGGACTCAAAAGCATTCTTTTTTTAATTTTTTAAATTTTATCGAATCATTGAGATAGTTACAAGCTTTCATGTTTGGGTTACAATCTCACAATGATCAAACACCCATCCCTCCACCAGTGCACATTCCCCACCACCCATATATCGGGTATATCGGGTATATTCCCCCTTTCCCACCCTCCCCCTACCTCTATGGCAGACAATATTCCCCATACTCTCTCTCTACTTTTGGTCATTATAGTTTGCAACACAGACACTGAGAGGTCATCATGCTTGGTCCATTCTCTACTATGCATCTCCCATCCCAACTTGTTCCTCCAGCCATCATTTTCTTAGTGATCCCTTCTCTATTCCATCTGCCTTCTCCCCTCTGCTCATGCAGCAGTCTTCCAGCTATGGGGCAATCCCCCCTGGCCCTTGAATCTACTGTCCTTGGGTGTCAGCCTCATGTGATGTTATTTTATACTCCACAAATGAGTGCAGTCCCTCTGTCTGTCCCTCTCTTTCTGACTCATTTCACTTATCATGATACTCTCCATGTTTATCCATTTATAAGAAAATTGCATGACTTCATCTCTCCTAACAGCTGCATAGTATTCCATTGTGTAGATGTACCAAAGTTTCTTTAACCAGTCATCTATTTTAGGGCACTTGGGTTGTTTCCATATTTTGGCTATTGTGAACAGTGCTGCAATAAATATATAGGTACAGTTGTCATTTCTACTGTGCTCTTTTGCATCCTCGGGATATATTCCCAGAAGTGGCATTGCAGGGTCATATGGAAGCTCAGTTTCTAGTTTTTGAAGGACTGTCCATATTGTTTTCCAGAAAGGCTGGACCAGTCGGCATTCCCACCAACAGTCAAGGAGCGTCCCTTTTCCCCCACATCCATGCCAGATGGTTGCTTTTGTTCTTTTGAATGTGTACCAGTCTCTGTGGTGTGAGATGATATCTCATTGTTTTGATTTGCATCTCCCTGATGACTAGGGATGTGGAGCATTTTTTATGTGCCTTTGGGCCTTTTGTATTTCTTTTTTGAGGAAACTTCTGTTTGTTTCTTCTCCCCATTTTTGGTGGGATTGGAGGTTTTTTTCTTATATAATTCTACAAGTATCTTGTATATCTTGGAGATTAATCCTTTATTAGTTGTGTATTGGGTAAATATTCTTTCCCATTCTGTGGGCTCTTTCTGTATTTTTGATCACTGTTTCTTTTGAAGTGCAGAAGCTTCTTAGTTTGATGTAGTCCCATTTTTTTATGTTTGCTTCCACTTGCATGGTCAGTGCTGTTTCGTCCTTAAAGATGATTTTAGCTTCAATGTCATGGAGAGTTCTGCCTACATTTTCTTCTATGAATCTTAGAGATTCATGTCTGATATTGAGGTCTTTAATCCACTTTGATCTGACTTTTGTGCCTGGCATTCGACAGAGATCAGAGTTCATTTTTTGCAGGTAGCTATCCAGTTTTCCCAGCACCACTTGTTAAAGAGGCTTTCCTTGTTCCACTTTGCATTTCTTGCTCCTTTGTCAAAGATTAAGTGGCCATATTTTTGGGGGTCTGTGACAGGAAATTGAACTCTGTTCCATTGTTCTGCGGGTCTGTTTTTATCCCAATACCATGTTATTTTAATTACTAGTGCTTTATAGTAGAGTTTGAAGTTGGGGAAGGTGACACCACCCATCTTCTTTTTCCCAAGGACTGCTTTAGATATTCGTGGGGGTTTTTAGTTCCATATGAATTTCAGGAATGTTTTGTCTATTTCTTTGAAAAATGTCATGGGTATCCTGATAGGGACTGCATTAAATTTTATAGTGCTTTGGGCATTATTGCCATTTTGATAATGTTAATTCTCCCTATCCATGAGCAGGTGATGTGTCTCCATTTCCTAGTGTCCTTCTTTATTTCTTGAAGTAGTGTTTTGTAATTTTCCTTGTATAGGTCCTTCACCTCTTTGGTTAAGCCGCCATGGTGCCCACCTCTGTGGCAGAGCAGGTCGAGCAATCCTTCACCAAATGGCATTGGTTAGATACGGATTACCATTCCATATGGCTGTGCCTATCATAATGTGGGAAGAAAACTCTGACATGGATACTTGGAAGCTTGAAATAATTCGTCTCATGCACTCAATTTTGCATCCTTCTGTGGCTTCTATAAAGAAATGGAGTAAAGGAAAAAAATGGTTGAAGGCAGGGCTGGAGAGATGCCTCAGCAGGTCAGGCTCTTGCCTTGCCTGCGGCCAACATGGTTTTGATCCTTGGCACCACCTAGAGTCCCCAGGATCTGTCAGAATGTTCCCTGAGTGCAGAGCCAGGAGTAAGGCCCCAGTAAAGCTAGGTATGGCCAAAGAGTTTTTGATAAAACAGGCAACAGGAGTTGGAAACTGTTCCATAGGACTGAGCTACCAACAGTGGGAGGATATTACTGAGGGAGTGTGGGAACACTGAGACTATGGGGGGGGAAGTCAATTCTCTGATAAGATGGTGTCACGTTGAAACTGTGTATATATGGAACACTATTATTAATTGCACTGGAAATCAAGGAATCTCAAAGAAGTTCTTCAAAAGTTTTTTATTACCAAATGGTGAAAACATTATTTTCTGCAGTCTTAGTTTTGTGTTTTTGGTCTAGTGAGCCAAAACACCTTTTAAAATGGTCTGGAGGATTGAGTATGCTTTTATAGATTATATAATAAGGCCAGGCAGGCTGACTAAGCACTGTGTGTTATCTCCTCAGTTAGCAAGGAACTGATTTTGTCTAGCACAATTTAGGCACTGGATTGGAGTGACCTCGTCTTCAGACATCTGGCCTATGACTGGAGGAAAGGGATTATCCTTAATTCAGTGGGTGAAAGGTGTTGATCAGTGGGACTTTCTCCAATTGTTAACAGTCATACTTTTGACTTTCTTATCAAGTACTGAGGTTGGAATAACCTCATCCTCCACACAACTAGCTACAAGTAAGTCCAGCTTTGCACCCCCAAGCATGATACACTAGCAATTAGGACTGTCCCAAGGCATATCTGACTATTGTCAGTGAATATTTCAGGTAAGGATAGACCTGAAGGACCAGGTCCTCTCCCTTTTCCTCAAAGAAATAGACACTGGCTATCTAGAAATACAGGGAAATTTTGTGTCTGGTTTTAAATATAGACTGAAATTCGGTGAGGCTGGCAAATCCTGTCACTAAAACATTAAGAAGTGCATTCCAGTCCACTTAGAAAGTAGACTGTCACCTGCTTCACAAGACTGTCCTGTCCTTTCTATGACACTTGCAATCTATCCCCAGGACAGAACCTTATACTACCTCTTGCTTGCCTTCCTGACTCACTAAGCAATGGATGTATGGCTAGATCAATTAATCATTAGAAAGTAGGCATGATGTGGCCCCATGAGAAACTTAATTTAAGTGATGGAATTAAATATGCACACAGAATGTCATAGAATAACTAAAGTGTATTGTTCCAGTGGGTAAGGTCCACACAGAGCATTGATATGGTGTCTTTCTAAATAATTCCCAGACCCCAATGATATTATGTGGCTTAGCTGAGGTAGATGGCACAGGAATCTAGGATTTTCTCAGGTTGGGGGAGAATCAAAGGGCACTCTTCTGTTGAACCTTGAACTTCTGCGGTTTTGAGGACCCTCTTCAAAATTTATGAACTTTAAAGTGAACACTTGCTTAGCATGTGAAGGAAATTTAAATATAGAACATCATTCATCAAAATTTCAAAATTATATATGTGGAATTTTGAATTTATAGACACTCCAGCATAGAGATGTATTATCAGAACAGTGAGGCAGAAGGTCAAGGATCAAGACACAATGATAGTATTGTCAAGGAGAACAGCAGGCCCTTGTAACATCTACCTGCACTCTAAACTGTGGCCACGTTATTGTTATTACATAACACAGTCAGTCCTGTTAGTGACTGCTCAGTTCTCTCTAAGGAGAAAAATACTTCTGATTTCAATTCATGTCTTTAAAGTTTATTTTCACACCCAACTTTAAAGAATACTACTTTGCTCTTTTTTTTGAAAAACAGTTATTTCATGTTAGGAGGACAGCTAATTCATTTCAGAATTTTGACAATATTACATATTTCAGTGTATTGTCACAGCAGACATATTTAGTAAAATATTAAAATGTGTCACCAAATTTCCCTGTTCCCAGATCTGGCCCACCTGCTGCTCCAAGCTGTCTGGAGGGAATGTAAGTCTATTTCATGTCCCTGACACAACCTGGCATAGGTAAAAAGATAAAGTATGTTTGGTTTGAGATACATGACTGCTCCATAGGGACACAAGTTACAGAACAAAGTACTTACCCTCCTAAAACAGATGCTGTAAGAAATGAATTTGGTGAACACCGAGCAGTCACCTGTGATTACAGCAGCTAGAAGGGAATTAAAACTCTCCAGTTGTTCTCCTCTTTGAACTAATTAGAGGGCCCATGACTCGCTTTGAAAGACACCACCAGAAACCTATCTCATACAGACAAGGAAGAAGCAGTGCTCTTTGTAATGCTCTCAGAGAAGTAGAGAGTCAAGATTCTTGAACAAGCTAACAAAATGTTTAAGTCATGATAAAGTTTCTCTCAGCCTCACAGGTCTATGTGCAAGCAATTCATAGTTTGGACTTCATATTACTTTTTAAGGAACAATTAGAAGACAACAGTGATCTAATGAAAATATCTCTGTTGTACAGGGTCACCTCCCAGGGCTTCTTTATCAGAGAAATTAACAGCTATTATAATACACTGTAATTATCACTGGAAGGAATCCAACGAATTATGTAGCTTTGTCTTCCAAACCAAAAGCAATCTATCAGTAGTATTTGTATGATTTAGACATAAAAGATTTTCTTCAAGATTCACTACAAGAGTTATTTTGTCCAACCCCAGAATGGGCATTGAATCTTAAGTTTGTGGGAGATAAGTCAAAAGCAATGATATGACATTTGGCCAATTGCACATTCAAGGAGTAGGTGCTGGCAAACTCTGTGACTTGGGCTGTGAAGCTCTGGGGATTGAGAAACGGTGATGGCTCTAGTCACCAGAAATGCTAGAGATGGGTCCTGGAGGGAAGCAGCCATTCTCCAGGCCTCAAATCCCAGAACCCATTCCACGTGCCACAGTGAAAGGATGCATCAAATTTAATGCAGATAAAATGCTTCTGACTGAAAATGTAGGAGCAGTGTTCCATGAAGTGACGGGCGAAGGATGGGCGGGTGTTAGTTAGCTATGCTCGCCCTGGCTGCCCTCTTCCTCACTTGCTTTAGGATTTTCCTTTTCCCGTGTGTGCACAGGTGGCCCCTCCAGGTACTTGGTTTCCACGTCGTCATACTCCAAGCCGTAGAGTGCAGAGATAGCACAGATGATAGCTTCCGGGAGGAGAACCTCCAGAACAAAGCTCACCGGGTCATTTCTGATCACCCTCTTCATCCTCCGGCCCATATCTTTGTAGACCATCTGTAAATGTTTCACTACAGACTCCAGCTGGTCCTCGTCCTCCAGGTAAGTTTCAACGCAGATCACATACCTGGCTGACTTCAGAAGGGACGCCAGCCAGTGAGAGTATTTCCTGCCATGGACAATGTCCAGGAGGTGCGGGTCAGCCTCCTTCCTCTTGATGATGAAATCCACTAGCTTCTGGTTTTCTCGGTTCCACGCAGCCTTCATGCGGTCAGGGAGACTTTTCCTTTCCTTTCTTTTCTTTTCTTTTCTTTTCTTTTCTTTTCTTTTCTTTTCTTTTCTTTTCTTTTCTTTTCTTTTCTTTTCTTTTCTTTTCTTTTCTTTTCTTTTCTTTTCTTTTCTTTTCTTTTCTTTTCTTTTCTCTTTTCTTTTCTTTACTTTTCTTTTCTTTTCCCTTCCCTTCCCTTCCCTCCCCTCCCCTCCCCTCCCCTCCCCTCCCCTTTCCCCTCCCCTCCCCTCCCCTCCCCTCTTCCCTCCCCTCCCCTCCCCTCCCCTCCCCTCTCCCCTCCCCTCCCCTCCCCTCCCCTCTCCCCTCCCCTCTCCTCCCTTCCCCTCCCCTCCCCTCCCCTCCCCTCCTCTCCCCTCCCCTCCTCTCCTCCTCTTCTCTCCTCTCCTTTTCTCTTCTCTTCTCTTCTCTTCTCTTCTCTTCTCTTCTCTTCCCTTCCCTTCCCTTCCCTTCCCTTCCCTTCCCTTCCCTTCCCTTCCCTTCCCTTCCCTTCCCTTCCCTTCCCTTCCCTTCCCTTCCCTTCCCTTCCCTTCCCTTCCCTTCCCTTCCCTTCCCTTCCCTTCCCTTCCCTTCCCTTCCCTTCCCTTCCCTTCCCTTCCCTTCCCTTCTCTTCTCTTCTCTTCTCTTTTACTTTTTGGGCCACACCTGGCGATGCACAGGGTATACTCCTGGCTCATGCACTCAAGAATTACTCCTGGCGGTGCTCAGAGGACCATATGGGTTTCTGGGAATCGAACCCGGGTCCGCTGCGTGCAAGGCAAATGCCCTACCCGTTGTGCTAGCGCTCCAGCCCCAGGGAGAATTTTCTTACACTGGGGCATCCCACCCAGCCATTTGTTTTCTTCCTCCCAGTCCTCCAGGTTGGCATATTGCACCTCTGGGAAGCTGCTTGGGCCATCACAGTCTTTGATGGCTTTCCTGGTGGAAGAGCTGGCGTCGGTGGAATAGAAGGCCAAGAAAGAGCCTCGGAAAGACCTGTGGGCACGCACCTCTATGTACTGGGCCACCAGTGACAATCACCATTTCACAGCGTGCTGGTACTGCTTGCTGGCCCTCATCACTAAGGTCTCTTTCTCTCTGCAGTCCAGATGCTTCAGTCTGCGATGAGGAACTTGAATGCTCCTCCTTTCTGTGGGCATGCATGCCTCGATCAATAGCACTCTCGCCGTTTTGCACATGCTCTTCACCACTGCGGGCCAGCACAGGTGGTGCAGAAACTTCATCCAGACCAGCGAGCCTCTCTGGATGGTGGGAGGGTCCTGCTGGAAAGCCACGCCCGTGGGCTCTCCTGCCTCCTGGCCACCATCCCCTTCAGCAGCAGTGCTGGCGTGGGTAGCCTGGGAGTGAGAGGAAGAACATGGTTCTTGGGGAGCTGCTTGAGATGAGGGGGCTTGCCATTTCCCTCTTCTGCTTGCCAGAGAGGGCACCCTTGGGTGAGCAGTGCTGGAGGATGCTTTGGAGGCACCTTGCCAAACTGGCACAGATGAGGTGCCAGACGAGGTGCCTTCTCCAGGGTTCTTGGCACTCTCTGCAGCTGGAGCACGCTCCCAGGTGAGAGGCTGGGCTGCTGGTTGGGAGTTCTGCACGTTTCTGACCAGGGCTGGGGCTACCGTGTCGATGAAAGTTGGGGGCAATTCTGCAGAGTCCCCCAAACGGTTCTCCTTTGCTGTGTGATACAAGGCTGTGAAGTCTGGGGTGCCCTTCTTGCTCTTGGCAGCTTGGTACTGTTCATCTGTGGGAAGGGATAATAAATCTGGACAAATGTCTCATGACGGCAATGGTGTTGGCATTGACCTTGGGAGCGTGCTGATGGCCGAACACAGCTGGGACATGCGTCTGTCTAAAGTGGGATCATGCTGCAGATGGACAGACGGGGAGCTGAAGGTGTTACCTGATGGCAGATGCCTATGCATGCCTGCAGCTTTCTTGAACTTGTGTTGAAAGGACAGAGCTCTAACGCATCCCTTTTTTCTTTTTTTAAAAATTTATTCTTTTTTTTTTGGGTCACACCTGGCTCTGCACAGGGGTTACTCCTGGCTCTGCACTCAGGAATTATCCCTGGCGGTGCTCAGGGGACCATATGGGATGCTGGGAATCGAACCCGGGTTGGCCGCGTGCAAGGCAAACGCCCTACCCACTGTGCTATCGCTCCAGCCCCCCCCCAAAATTTATTCTTTTATTGAATCACCATGTGGAAAGTTACAAAGCTTTCAGATTTAAGTCTCAGTTATACAATGCTCGAACACCCATCCATTCACCAGTGCACATATTCCACCACCAAGAATCACAGTATACCTCCCCCCCCACCTCCCAAGCTCCCAACCCCATCTGTGTAACTGATAAATTTCACTTTACTTTCACTTTACTTTGATTACATTCAATATTTCAACAAAAAACTCACTATTATTATTTGGAGTTTGAATGAAGCTTACCATAGAAGAGGGCAGAGGGGAGAGAGCAGGGAAATATGTGTTCAAAAGAGAGCTTGGGCTTCTCCAGCGATGAAAAAAGCAAGCAGAGACTTGGAGCCAGCAAGATCTCACGGGAGACTCCATATACTCCCATGTTCCAGGGATAACATGGGTTTGAAGTAGCAAGTACTGAATGGCTTTCACGAGGAGGTTTCATACAATCCCTACAAATAGTTTCTTCCCACCCCCTGAAATTCTCTCTCTACAGATAAGTTAATCTGGGGCCAGAGAGATAATACAGTGGGCAGGGCACTTGCCTTGCACATGGCCTACCCGGCTTTGATACATGGCATCCTGTTTGGTCCCCTGAGTACCGCCAGGATTATTTCTTTTTTTTTTAATTTATTTATTTTTAATTAGTGAATCACCATGAGGGTACAGTTACAGATTTATACATTTTTGTGCTCATGTTTCCCTCATACAAAGTTCAAGAACCCATCCCTTCACCAGTGCCCATTCTCCACCACCAGTAAACCCAGCATCCCTCCTACCCTCCCCAATACCATCTCCCCCCACCCCACCCTGCCACTGTGGCAGGGTATTTCCTTTTGTTCTCTCTCTCTACTTAGGTGTTGTGGTTTGCAATAAAGGTGTTGAGTGGCCACTGTGTTCAGTCTCTAGTCTACATTCGGCCCGCATCACCCTTCCCCCGCATGGCCTCCGACTGCATTATACTTGGTGATCCCTTCTCTGAGCTGCCCTCTCCCCAGAATGTGAGGCCAGCCTCCAAGCCATGGAGTCAATCTCCTGGTACTTATTTCTACTATTCTTGGGTGTAGTCTCCTACTCTGTTATTCCATATTCCACAGATGAGTGCAATCTTTCTATGTCTGTCTCTCTCTTTCTGACTCATTTCACTTAGCATGATACTCTCCATGCCGATCCACTTATATGCAAAATTCATGACCTCCTTTTTTCTAACAGCTGCATAGTATTCCATTGTATAGATGTGCCAAAGTTTCTTCAACCAGTCATCTGTTCTAGGGCACTCGGGTTTTTTCCAGATTCTGGCTATTGTAAACAGTACTGCAATGAACATATAAGTGCAGATGTCATTTCGACTATACTTTTTTGTGAAGCGTCCCTTTTTCCTTTTGTGCACTGTCTGAGCACGTTCAGAGTGAGCTGGGTCTTTTGCGCACAGTATAGCCTATTGCAGGGAAAATGTCTGTTGTCTACTGGGCATACACACAGTCGGTGGGGGCACCTGCAATGCGAGTCTGCCCAGGGCGGGGTCGTGCTGCAGATGGACAGACAGTGGTCTGAGGCTGATGCCTGGTGGCAGATCCACATACAGGCCTGCAATCTGCTGGACCCTATGACTCAAGGACAGAGTGCTGGAGGGGGCTCTATCCCTGTCACACATGGCCTGATCCTTATATCTAGAGTGTCTGGTGCGATTTCCGTGGACTCCGATGTGCTGTGGGGATGATTCTTGTTTGTTTTTTTTTTTTGAATCAGGACTGCAGCTTTGGGTTTGTGCAACGCATGTCTGTCCAGAGCGGGATCATGCTGCAGACGGACAGACAGGGACCTGAGGGTGATGCCCGGTGGCAGATTCCCACACACGCCTGCAGCCTTCATGACCTTGTGTCTCAAGGTCAGAACTCTGAAGAGTCCCCTCTTCTTTTTGCACACCGTCTTAGTACGTTCAGAGTGAGGTGGGTCATTTGCACACAGTCTAACCTGTTGCGGGGAAAATGTCTGTTGTCTTCTGGGTGTACACACGGTCGGTGGGGGCACCTGTGATGTGAGACTGTCCAGGGCGGGGTCGCGCTGCAGACGGACAGACAGCGGTCTGAGCCTGACGCCTGGTGGTATATATGCATACAGGCCTGCTGCTCCCTTGACGGTGTAATGCGGGGCCGCTTGTTCTGAGGTGCCCTTTGTTGTCTGGGGCTCTAGGTGCTGTCCATCTTCTGGGGCATCTGGTGCCCTGGTTGCCTTGGAAGCGTCTCTCTCTTTGAGGATGTCCAGGGCAGAGGTGAAAGCTCTGTGCCAGGCCAGGTCCTCTTCTCTGAGGATGCTGCCTTGTGCCTGGTTGGCTAGCATGGCCGTGATGGGTTCGATGTGAGATTCATTTAGGCTCTCTACATCTGTTTTCCTCACTGAGATCATGTCACCTACCGAGAGTATTTGTAGTTTCAGGAAATGGGCCCATTTCCTCTTCCTTTGAGGAGAGGTGGGTAGCGTTCGGGGCAGCACCTTTGCTGGCCAACGGCGGCCTCTCCAATGGCATAGGACGTAATCGTTCTCCATGTGCCGGCTTTCAGTGGGATGCCAGGAGAGAATTAATAGATGGCTAGGACATGGGGGTCAGCCGCTGCCTGCAGGGTCGTGCCGTGATTGCTCTGGGAAGCAAACGCTTCAGCACTCCTTCTGGCCTAGGACCTCAGGGACTCTCAGGCTCTATGTCCTGCACTTGCCTTCGTGAAGTTCCTGGGCCACCAGATCTCTGGCCTTGGATGGCTGGCACTGATGAACCCTGGAATGCCAAGCAGGAGAGAGCACCATCAGGAAAACTGCCTTGAGCAAGGAGCAGCACGCGGATCAGTGAGAAGTGGGAAGCACAGAGCAGAGACCTGCAAAGGGCGAGCATCAGGTTCCATGGAAGAGTTTGGGAAAGCATGTGAAGACCCTGGGCTGGATATCCTGGCCTCTTTCTCCCTCTCCATACTCAGGACACCTGTCTGGGCCGTGTGGGTGTCATGCCTGAGACTTCCCCGTGTCTTTGGAGGGCGGTCCACGTACCTTTTTTCTCCTTGGGGCTCTCTATGGGGGAATGGATCTGCATGTCCTTGTCTAGGGAGCAAGCGCTTACCCCATTCACCTTGGGAGCCAGAGGTGAGGTTTGACCCACAGGTATGCACTCTTGCCACTAGGTTTTGACTCAGAGCGTTGACTTAGTTGTCAGGATGGCTCAGGAAGCCAGTAGCTAGCTGATGCTTCCACCCACCCTCTTAAAACTGTGGAAGGCCGACCATTGCCTGAGGTGTGCAGTCTTCAAGGCTCTGAGTGGGCAAAAGTCTCCCACCAGCAGCATACCTTATGAAGGAAGTGGCTGTTAAAACAGCTGCACCCCGAACATCAGTCTGAAAGCACTGCCACTGCAAATCCTAAGAGTACTGAACAGTCTTACCCAAAGAAACGTGGATACTGGCAGGTGAGGCCTCTGGTCTTGCTTCTGTGTTGTCCTTTCTGCCTGGATCCAAAGCATCTGATATGGGCACCCCGGGGGCATGCACCACCAACTCTGCCCTGGAATTCAATGCTGATGAGAAGATAGGTCACATGCATGGGAGATCCTTCACAATCCCCCTCAAATGCCTTTGTTCTTTCAAATGTAAGATGGTCAAATTGAATCTCTAGTGAGGAAGAATTTTTAAATAGGCACAGAGTCACATACTCCCCCTTTCAAAGGACCAAATGTCTGCTACCAGTACTTTCTTAAACTAGCACGGTTTTCCCAACTTCCAGCTTTACAGGAACTGTTTCAGAGCCATCTATTTGGGGAAGGAGAGCATGAGGATTGGAGCAAGAATCCACAGGTCTGTCTTATAGTGGCCTTCTTTTAAGGACTGTGAACTTCTCCTATTCCTTTGTCAAATGTGGGTAAGTCTGTTTCAGTGGGCCGACTTTGTTCCAAGATGTTTGGCCTCCTTCCCATTTTTTGTGATTGATCACACATAAACCTCTAAAATACTGTCCCGCAAAAATGATTTATACTCATGAGTTAGCTTTAAAAAGCCAGAGTCAAATATTGAAAGCAGTGAAGAAAATATTGATGGAATCAAAGAAAGAATTTACATGCAATGGTAATCACTTAAGTGATACAGCCAATTTATCAACTGAAATCTTACAGACCACTACAGATTGGGGGGATAGTGTAAAGAAAACTCAGTGAAATGAACACCACATCACTAACACTTTACCCAGCTAGAACATTATTCATCACTGTATCACTATCATCCCGTTGATCGTTGATCTGCTCGAGTGGGCCCTGTAATATCTCCTTTTGTCCCAGCCCTGAGATTTTAGCAGCCTCTCTTTATTCATCCTTCCCAATGGTGCTGCATTAGAGGTTCTTCAGGGTCAGGGGAATGATCATTCATATTTGAAGGAAACATACAGAGCTTCATGGAGAAGCAAAGCTTAGAAACTTCATAGACTGAAATAAGTTTTGGAAAGAGCATAAAAGAGCTTTAAAAGACAAGATAAACATCACAAACACCCATTATTACTACAAAACAATGGAAAAAAATTCTTTTATTTCAGTAATCTCATACAGTATCAATGGCCTGAACTCCCCAATAAAGAGACTTAGAGGGGGAGAATGGATCAGAATACTGAACTCAACTTTCTGCTGCCTACAAGAGACACATCTGAACAGCCAGGGTAAATACAGGCTCAATATCAAAGGTGAAGGAAAAGCTTACAGGCAAACTATTTCCTTAAAAAGTAGGAGTAAGGGGTCATATTAGCAGTGTAGTGGATAAGGCATTTGCCAAATTTGATCCTGGCAGTCCATATGGTCCCTGAGCTCCAACAGGAGTAATTCATGAGCCAAGTGTGTTCCTGAAAACAAAAACAACAAAATAAAAAGTCAGAGGTTGTCATAATTATAGTAGATGAAGCCAGACTTCATAGTTTAAAAGTATACAAACAAAAATAACAAAACAATTAAAATTAAAATATGAAATATAAAAATATAAAACAAATACTAAAAATAAAAACTAACAAATAGGATTACATCAAACTAAGAAACTTCTGCTTCTAAGCACCTTTTCATAAAAAAAGATGACCAGAATAAAAAGATATTCCATAGATGGGAGATAATATTTCCCAGCCGTCACCTGATAATGATTACTGCCCAAGATACATAAAGTGCTGGTAGAACTATATATATATATGTATATATATATATATCTGTCACTGTCATCCCATTGCTCATCGATTTGTTCGAGCGGGCACCAGTAACGTCTGTCATTGAGAGACTTATTGTTACTGTTTTTGGCATATCCAATACGCACCGGGTAGCTTGCCAGGTTCTGCTGCTCGGGCTCAATACTCTCGGTAGCTTGTTGGGCTCTCTGAGGGGGCAGAGGAATCGAACTCCAGTTGGCGAACGCCCAACCGCTGTGCTATCACTCCAGTCCACTATATATATATATATGTATACAAATATATATAAACTTTATATATATATACAACCCCATCAAAAATGGGAGAAGTGGTGAATAGAAACTTCCTCAAAGAAGACATACAGATGTTCACTAGGTATATGAAAAAATGCTTTGCATTTTTTATCACCCAGGAAATGCAAATCAAAACAGCAATGACATAGCACCTCACACCCACCAGTGAGACTGGCACACACCATAGAGAACAAAACCAATGAATATTGGCATGAATGTGGGGGAAAAGGGATCCTCATTCACTGCTAGATGGAATGTCAATTGAACCATTACTTCTGGAAGACATTATTGACATTTCTAAAAAACTAGAACTTCTACTTCCTAGTTCCTAGTTCCACTTCTACTTCCTAGTGGACCCAGAGATTCCACTTCTGGGCATCCACTCCAAGGGCCCAAAACTTCAATTTAGAAAGACATCTGCACACTAGATTCAATGCAGCACTACTCATGGTAGCCAAAATATGGAAATAACCCAAATGTCTAAGAATATATGACTGCATAAGGAAACTGTGGTAAATACAATGAAATACTACTTGGATTTAACCAAAGATGAAATCATGCAATTTGCTGTTATGTGAATGAATCTGGAGAGTACTATGTTGAATGAAGATAATCAGAAAGAAAAGGCCAGAGACTGAATGAACTCTCTCATATGTGGGATATGAAGAAACATAGTAAGGGGATGACAAATGTCTAAAGGCAACAAAAACTGAAAACTGGTCTTTGGTAGGAAGCTTATCACAGAGAGTAGGATGATAGGGGAGGGCTCTGGGACATTGGTGGAGGAAAGCGCACAGTTTGGTGAAGGGTGTGGTACTGGGAATTTTTTTTACATACGAAACCCTGAAACCTTGCCATAAGCAGTTTGGGAATCCAGGGTGACTAAAATAAATGTTTTTTAAAGGTTTTAAGAACAGGGATTGTATGATGGATTGTGTGAAAATATTTTCTCCCGTTCAGTAAAGTGTCTTTTTGTTAACACTCAATTTTCTTTTTTTCCCAGTTTTTGGTCACACCCACCTGTACTCAGGAATTAATCCTAGCTCTGAGCTCAGGGATCACTCTTGGTAGACTCAGGGGACCATATGGGATGCTGGGGATCGAGCCTGGGTAGGTTGATGCAAGGCAAGTGCACTACCCACTGCACTAGTGCTCCAGCCCCTAGCACTTGAGTTTCTTTAACTACACATAGCCACACTTAGTAGAACAGCCAAGATATGGATATCATCCAAATGCTCAACTAGGGATGAATGGATCAAGAAGTTGTGTATATATAGACACAACGGAATACAATGAAGTTCTAAGAAAGAATAAAATCATGCAATTTTCTGCAACATGAATGGAACTAGAGGATAAATTGAATCAGAAGTGAAAGGGGAGAGAGATGTCAAAAGAAATACCACATAAATTCAAAGATTCTCAGGTATTGCTAGGAAAATCTTTATGCCATGAACTTAGAAACCTAGAAGAAATGAATACGTTTTCTGACTCATAACCTTCCAAAGCTGAACCAAGTGGAAATAGAACATCTGAACTTGTCAATTACTATAAAGGGAATTCAAGTGGTAATCAAAAGTCTCCCACCAAAATAAAGCCTTTAAAGACTTACTTCCATCCTTTTCAGGCTCTTCCAGAAAGTCAGAGAAACAGGAACCATCCCAGTTTCTATAGAACAAACACTACTTTGATAGCAAAAGCAGAGAAACCACTAAAAAAGAAAATTATACTCCTATGTTCTTGATGAATATAAATGCAAATATCCTAAGCAAAATATTAAGCAAATCAAATTAAACAATACATCAAAATGATCATACACCATGACCAAGTGGGATTTATCCCAGGGATGCGAGGATGTTCTAATATGCACAAGTAATCAACATAACATACCATATCAATACAAGGAAAATTTAAAACCATACAATTATATCATTAGCTGTATAAAAAGCATTTAACAAGAGCCAATACCCATTTTTTGATGAAAAGACTCAGCAAAATTGGAGGAGAAAGAAATTTCCTCAACATAATTAAAACTTTTTACCACAAACCCACAGCTAACATCTTACTTAACAGTGAAAAACTGAAAACCTTCCCCCAAAGATCAGCCATAATTTAAGAAAAGATAAAGTCATGCAATTTGATGCTACTTCAGTTACTCCTTTTCTTTAGTCTGTGTTTCTCTCCGAGGCCAGCAAAAATTCCCTCATTGTCATGGAAACCAAAATATCAACAGAAGGAAGCTTTATCTGCTGCCTGTGGAAGCCAGTAATTACCGATACATCACCAGCATGCAAAGCATTGATGTCCATCTCAGTTAAACATGCCTCGCCCATGAATGAATGAATGAAAGAAATATTGGAGCCAATACCTGGTATCCTCATGCAATATGCATTGAGACCAGGAAATTGTCATACAAAGGATTATGGAGGAAGGAAATAAAAGAACAACAGATTTCTTACCCCTGATATAACAAGCCATATTCACTCATACACATGCCAAAGATTTGGTCCTGACCAGCACCTTCCCCCTTTCAACCTGCCAAGCCACTTGAGTCCAGTACACTCCTGCTCATGGAATCCCTGGAAATAGGAGGGTCTGCTTTAAATGGCCAGCAGGAAATGCTTTTTCTTTTTTTCACAAGTATTTTAATTGAATCACCATGAGATATAAAGTTACAAAAGTTGTTCATGATTATCAGTTGTACAATGTTAGAGCACCCATCCTTTCACTAATGTCCACTTCCTGCCACCAATGTACCCATTTTTCTAGCCTCCCTCCCATATGCCTCTATGGCAAGTACTTTTCTTTTTTCCTTGTAGGAACTGTGGTTTGCAATATTATTATTGAAGGAGTATAATGAATATCACTTTACCTCCTTTCAGCACCCAGTTCTTGTCCACTTCTCACTCTATATTGATATAATGGTTTCTTCTCTGACCTAACCACACTTCCCCACATTTTGACAAATTTTCTACTAAGGATCAGTCTTCCTGGCTTTCAATTCTATTGTCTTTGGTTATTACTCTCCTACTATGTTTCTTTATATCTCTCAAATAATCACAAATGGGAGTGATCACTATGTGTCTGTCCCCCTCTTTCTTACTCATTTCACTCAGCATGACACTCTTCCATGTCCATCCATGTATCAGCATATTTTATGATTTCAGTTTTTCTGATGGCTGTGTAGTATCCCATTGTGTAGATGTACCATAGCTTCTTTAACCACTAATCTGTTCTTTTGTTTTGTTTTCTGTTGTGGTCTGTACCCAAAATTCTCAGGGGGTACTCCTGGCTTTGCACACAGGAATTACTCCTGGCAGTGCTTGGGGGGACTATACGGGAGGCTGGGGTATTGAACCTGGGTTAGCCACGTGCAAGGCAACTGCCCTACCAGCTGTACTATCGCTCCAGACCTTCCACTCATTTGTTCTTGGGTACTTGGGTTGTTTCCATATTTTGGCTATTCTGAATAGTGCTGCAATGAACATAGAAGTGCAGATGCTCTTTCTACATTGTATTTAGGGTATATTCCCAGGAGGTGAATTGTTGGGTCAGATGGGAACTCAATTCCTAGTTCTTCGAGGAATGTGCATATTTTTTCTCCAAAAAGACTGGGCCAGTTGACATTTCCACCAGCAGTGAATGAGGATCTCCTTATTCCTTCATCCACGCCAATGTAAAAACTATACAAGCGCGCAGAAGGATGATGTAATGTATGTTCGAGGGCTCTCGGGGCTGCTATCTCTCTCTCTTGCTGCTCGCGTTTGGTGCTATCGAGCTGCTGTGTATGAAACGGATCGGGATGGCTCCTCCTTTGTGCTCCACTCCTGTGTGTGCTGCTGTGCTCTCTTCTGTCTCCCTATCTCTGATTCTGTCCCTGTTGTGTCTCTCCTGGTCTTTTTTTACATTTTAATTTATCTCTTTATTAATGCATTTGTGGCCTATACTTTAGCTTACATGACTTTTTTATAATTTATTTATTTTTAATTAGTGAATCACCGTGAGGGTACAGTTACAGATTTATACATTTTTGTGCTCATGTTTTCCCCATACAAAGTTCGAGAACCCATCCCTTCACTAGTGCCCATTCTCTACCACCAGTAAACCTAGCATCTCTCCTACCCTCCCCAGTCCCATCTCCCCACCCCCCCCCCACTGCCACTATGACAGGGTATTCCCTTTTGTTCTCTCTCTCTGATTAGGTGTTGTGGTTTGCAATAAACGTGTTGCGTGGCCATTGCGTTCAGTCTCTAGTCTACATTCGGCACACATCACCCTTCCCACGCATCACCTCCAACCACATTTTACTTGGTGTTCCCTTCTCTGAGTTGCCCAGAATGAGAGATCAGCCTCCAAGCCATGGAGTCAACTGCCTGGTACATATTTCTACTATTCTTGGGTGTTAGTCTCCTAGTCTATTATTCTACATTCCACAGATGAGTGCAATCTTTTTATGTCTGTCTCTCTCTTTCTGACTCATTTCACTTAGCATGATACTTTCCAAGCTGATACACTTATATGCAAAATTCATGACCTCATTTTTTCTAACAGCTTCATAGTATTCCATTGTATAGATGTACCAAAGTTTCTTCAACCAGTCATCTGTTCTAGGGCACTCGGGTTTTTTCCAGATTCTGGCTAATGTAAACAGTGCTGCGATGATCTCTCTTCTTCTGATCTCTCTTATAATGGTCTCTTCTCTATCCCAACTGCCCTCTCCAAGAGCCCTTGAGGAAGGTTTCCAACCATGGACCATTCTACTGTTCTTGGGTGTTAGTCTCATACTATGCTTTTTTATATCTCAGAAATTAGTAGTTATTCTACGCCTGTCCTTCTCTTTCTGACTTATTTCACTCAACATGATACCTTCAATTTCCATGCATTTATAAGCGAATTTTATGATTTCATTTTTTCCTAACAGCTCTGTAATATTCCATTGTGTAGATGTACCATAGTTTCTTTAGCCAGTTGTTTGTTCTTGTGCATTGGGTTGTTTCCAGATTCTGGATATTATAAACAGTGCTGCAATGAACATACAATTGCAAATATCATATCTGTCATGTGTTTTTGCACCCTGGATGTATATTCCAAGAAGTCATAGTGGTGGGTCATATGGAAGCTCAATTTTTTTTGAGGAATGCTCATATTGTTTTCCAAAGAGGATGGACCAGTCAGCATTCCCACCAACAATGAATGAAAGTCCCTTTCTCCTGGCATCCATGCCAGTGCTGGTTGTTCTTATGCTTTTTGATGTGTGTCAGTCTCTGTTGTGTGAGGTGATATCTCATTGTTGTTTTGATTTACATCTCCCTGATGATCATCAATGTAGAGTATTCATTCATGTGCCTTTGGCCACTTGTATTTCTTCTTTGAGGAAGTTTCTGTTCATTTCTTCTCCATATTTGAAAATGCAATGTTTTAAAGGAGAATACCCATATCAATCTTGGCCCCAGAGTGTAGGGAAGATAAGAAAAAGCAGAGGAGATAGTGTAGGATAACATTGGGGTTGTCCTTTCAGCCTTACTGCAGGGAACTTAGTACACCTTAAAGCAATGTCCTTTCTGTATGGACACAGAAAGACAGTTAATATTATGCTCTTCTAACCTGACAGTTGATTGACTCTGAATAATATTTACACCTGGGCATCTGCTTTCTCGACTCAGTTGCTCTTAGTTTCTAGCACCCCAAAGGCAGGGTCCAGACAAGGGACTGAATGGACCCAGGGCAAGCTGTGAGCTACCCTGGCATCAAAATGGGCCAGACCAAAGTGTCACAATACTCAACTATAAGTTGGGGGCATGATCATGGACAAATTCTGTCATTATCCAAAAGTAATGACGAGACTAGGACCCTGATGGGGTTAGGAAGACTAACCTGGCCTGAGGACCGTGGTCTGAAATATAGAGTGAGATCTCCTCAGGAAGAACCAAACTTTAAGTTTCATATGTTTCTTACTGTGCTCATACAGAATTACATTGCTAGAAATAGTAGAAATAGATTTGCTACAACTATTTAAGTGGATTACTAGCTTAGGAAAGAGAAAGCGACACACCCTCGCAGGAATCCCACCCTTGATTGGATCTCCTAGTAATCTGGAGTAATCTCTTAGATGAGATTTTGTCCTTGAATTGATCTCTTGGAAGAGTGATCTTACCCCTCTTTGCTGATTCGTTAATGTTCAAACCACCTTTGTGTCACCACCCTATGTGATTGCTATATAAACTAAGACTGTAAGAGAAATAGGGGTCAGAGACAGAAGAGAGCACAGCGGCACACACAGAAGCAGAGCACAAAGTGAGTCAGAAGTCAGAATCAGAATCAGAAGTCAGAGTCAGAAGTCAGAGTAAGAGTCAGAAGTCAGTCAGAGTCAGAAGTGAGAGCGAGTGAGGCTCTCTAGAAAGAAAAGCAGAAGGGCTCCAGAGAGAGAGATTGGAAGAGAGATCGGAAGAAACCAGAGTAGAGACTACAGAGAAAGAGTCAGAGATAGAGAGACAGACAGCAGGGAGAGAGGAGACAGATACAGCAGGAAGAAAGAATTGTGTGGTTCAACAGAGATACACAGAGAGAGGGTTGGAGAGAGCAGAAGAGATGAGAGATTGAATAAATGGCAACTAATCAGCAACCAGCTTGGTCCTTGTTCTTTTTTCGCCTGCCCATCTCCAACAGCCGTCCAGATCCAGTCCATACACCGTGACTCAAGAGCACTGAATGCGGGTGGCAAGAGAGGGCAAGCCATCCCGAGAGGCTGTGAACACACATCACCCTTGAATTTTTTACAGGATAGGGATAAGAGACAGATGAAAAAAATGTGTGCTTTGAACTTGAAACAGCCGCGGGATACAGGACCAGCCCCAGCCGGGGCCCGTGCTCGGCTCCGGCCAGCCGGGTTTTCGGCCCGGGTGCCCATGCCTCTGCAGAGCCGGTGGATGTGGAACGAGCGGGAACCAGAGACAGCTTTAGGAATTGGGGTTCCAGCAAGTGCTTGCACCCATGTATGGAGACTGTGAACTAACTTTGGCTACATGCTGTTTCAGGAAGGGAAATGATTCATTTTCAAACTTAAATCTTTGCGGACTTAATTACTATAATACAGAAATTGCAAACCGCAGTAGCGACCGCGTGACATTTTATCCTTCATTCTCATCAGTGGAAAACTTATTATCAAATATTTCCCTGTTAATATTTAGTATTCTTAGGGGATAAATTCCAACAAAAATAGTGAGTCTGTTTTGAAACTCTAACAACAATAGTGAGTTATGTGTTGAAATCTGGAATGTAATCAAGGTAAAGAGAAAAGGAAGTGAAATTATCACTCACGTACGGGGTGGGTTGGGGGGTGAGGGGTGGGATGTATACTGTTTTTTTTTGTTTGTTTGTTTTGTTTTTGCTTTTGTTTTTGTTTTTATTGGTGGTGGAATATGGGCACTGGTGAAGGGATGGGTGTTTGAGCATTGTGTAACTGAGATATAAGCCTGAGAACTTTGTAACTTTCCACTTGGTGATTCAATAAAATAAATTTAAAAAAATAAAATAAAATAAAATAAAATAAAAGTATGCACCTCTAACTCTACCATGCCTAAGTTCACTATGCTTTGGGGATCAAATAAAAAATTTTACTTTTATTAAAAAAAAGAGACAGATGAGAAGTAATGGGCAGGTCAGGGGGTTAAGATACAAAGGTGGTGTTAGGAAATGATAGAGCCAAACATCCAAACTGCAGAGAGTCAGCAAGACTGAAATCAAGAGATACAAACTTTAACAACCCAATTTAGAAAGGTGCTTGTCAAGAGGGCAGGCTGGAGGGGAGAGATATGGGAAGGAACCTGGGAACATTAGTGGAGGGGAATACACAATGCTGGTGGGATCGGTGCTGTGGTATTGTATGTCTAAAACTCAATTATGAATAGCTTGGTAAATCATGGTGCTGTAATAGAAAAGAGTAGAGGGGAAAAGAAAAGAAAACAAACTGTTCTGGAATGTTTCTGTTTCTTTGATTTCCTGAAAGAGCCAGAAAAGTATTGGCTGTAGGTCTTCTGTAAAGGTTTGAAAGAACTCAGTACTGAATCCATCTGCGTCTGGATTTATGTTCAGGGCGAGATTTTTGAGTACCATTCTGATTTCTTCAATAGTGATAGGTCTGTTCAGGAGTTCCATATCTTCTTGATTTAGCCTTGGGAGGTTATAGGAATCCAAGAATTTATCCATTTCATCTAGGTTCTCTCATTTTATGGAATATAGATTTTCAAAGTAATACTTAATGATCCTTCGATTTCTGTGGTATCTGTTGTGACATTCCCTCCCCTTTATTTCTGATTTGACTTATTAGGATTCTATCATTCTTTTTCTTTGTGAGTCTTGCTATTGATTTTTATTGATTATTATTGATCCTGTTTATTTTTTCAAAGAACCCGCTTTTGATTTCATTAACTTTTTAAATTTTTTTTTGCATTCCAATTCATTGGTTTCTGCTCTAAGTTTTTTGTTTATTTTGGTGCCACACCTGATGCCTGATGGCGCTCTGGATCTGTGCTCAGAGATCAATCCTGGCAGTGCTCAGGGGACATATAGAATGTCAGGGATAGAAATCACGTCAGCCAAGTGAAAAGCAAGTGCCTTACCCACTGTACTATCTCTTTGGCCCTCTGCTCTAAGTTTTATTATTTCCTTCCTGTGCCTGCTTTGAGGTTCTTTTGTTGGTCATTTTCTAACTTTTTAAGCTGTGCTGTCATGTTATTTATTTGGGTCCTTTCATCCTTTCTGATGAATGCTTGTAAAGCTATAAACTTTCCTCTTAATGCTGCTTTTGTTGTGTCCCACAAACTCTAGTAGCTCCTATGCTCATTCACATTTGTTTTCAGAAATCTTGATTTCTTGTCTGACTCACCAGTTGTTCAGTAGCTTTCTGTTTAATTTTAATTTCTAGGTGTTTGATTTGATTCTCCATTTTCGTGTGTGATTAACTCCTATTTTCAGTGCACTTGAATAGTTAGTTAATATGATTGCTATCTTCTTAATTTTATCGAGGTATGTTTTGTGGCCCAGCATGTGGTCATCTTGGAGAATGTCCCATGTGTATCAGAGAAGACAGTGTTTTTGTGTGATGAAAAGCCCTATATATCTATTAATCCTATATCTCCCATTTCTTTCTTCAAAGCCAGAATATCCTTGCTGAGTTTTTGTCTGATTGATCTATCAAGAGGTGACAGAGTCGTGTTTAAGTCTTCAAGTACTATTGTGTTGCTATCAATGTCCTCCTTGAAGTCTATTAGTTTGATTTTTGAGGAGGGCACATCTGGAAATGCTCAGGGGTTACTCCTTGCTCTGCACTCAAGAGTAACTCCTAGCAGTGCTCCCAGAACTATAGCGGATGTCAGGGATTGAACCTGAGTCAGCCACGTGCAAGGCAAGCACCCTGCCCCCTGTATTATGACTCTGGCCCCCAGAGGCTGTTTGAAATATTTTGCTAGTCCTTCATTTGCACATATATGTTTAGGAGTATAATTTCTTACTGATGTACATATATCTTGAACATTAGGAAATAACTCCCTCAGTCTCTTATATAACCCTCTCCTCCCGAATTCTATGTTTTCTGATATTAGTAGAGCCACCCTGGCCTTTTGCAAGAGTTGTTTGCTTGAAGAATTGATATTGAGTCTATATTTTCTCTGACTACCCAAATGTTTTTCTTGCAGAAAAAAACTGTTAGGTTCAGTTTTCTAATCCATTTTGCCATTCTGTGTCTCTTAATTGGTGCATTTAGATCATTGGCATTGAGAGAGATTACTGTCCTAGAGTTCTGTGCCATCTTTCTGTAGAAGAAAAATGCATTTTATAATGCCAATTTTCTAAAATACTGTAGAAATAACTTTGTTCATACTGTTTTAAATAATTGTGAAAATAATGTTAAACATTTAATTTAGTGGATATATATTTTCAATATAGATACCATTAAAAATTCTTAATGGAAAACAAACAGTTACAAAAGGAGTACCAATCAATCAAAGTAATCAGAAAGACCTGTGGGCAAGTTGCAAAATGCAAGAAGACCAAAGGTAGCATACACCTATAGACTATTTAAAAAAATTGTTGTAGTGTGTGTTGGAGGGTTGCATACTTGGTAGGTGTTGTTCAGTGGTCATATGCTATCCCAGCACACTTTACTGAAGTGTGCTGGGATAGCATACTTGGTTGGGATATGCCATGACTCATCTTGGTTGCTATGTTGAAACATTTGGTTGCTGTGCACTGGATTTGCACATTTGGTTGCTTTGCTTTCACACTTAGTTTTGGTCCTTGCTTCACAAGGGGTTGTATTATGGGTTGCAGTGCTCACAGAGTTGATTGAAATATACCATTGGTTGTGTAGTCGATTGAAGATTTGTGAACTTGTCTATTTGCAAAGTTGTGTACCAGGAGCCACATACTTGGTTGTGCTAGCACATATTCAGAGTCCTTGCACATTTGGTTGTGGTGAGTCCAGGTTTGCACACATGTGGTGTTTGTGTACTGGATTTTTGTATGTTGGGACACACACACTTGATTGCCATACTCATAATATTGGTTGACATATGCTGGGTGTCACACTGGGTTGTGGTGCTCACACACTTGACTGAAGTGCACTAAGGTCTCAAAGTTGCAGTGTTCACACACTTGGTTGTGGTGTGACTAATGTTGCATACTGATGGTGTCACAATGGGAACACACGCTCAGTCATGTGCTTGCAGCTGGATTGAATAATTTACATTTGGTTTCACTACATATCGGGTCTGGGTAGTGGATGTAGTGGAGGTAGGCCAGTGAGGTATTTATCTGGCTTGGGTAGGGTGGGGCGTCTGGGTTTGACCCCTCCCTCAGATGCTGGAGATTGGAGGAAGCAGACAGAGGATCTTGTTTCCAGGTCTTGTTGAACCTAGAGTTCAAGGTCGCAAAGTTCTGCTTACCTGGTTTTGCAGGGCTTCACTCGTGCGTGAGGTTCGGCCCATGTGTCCGGAGAGCGGCCTGGAGCATGGCGGTGGCTGGGTAGTGGATCCAGCCAAGTGGCACAAATGCTGGCTGACTTCGACCACGAGTGTGGAAAGGTCGGATTGCAGCTAAATCTCAACAAGATGATGTTCATGAAAAACGAACTAGTCACTGAAGCTCCATTTGCTCTCAATGGAACGAACATCTCCAAATGCAGAAGCTATGTGTACCTGGGTCAAGAAATCAACATGAGGAACGACTTGGCGCCAGAACTGCGCAGGAGAAAGAGAGCAGCGTGGAACGCCTTCAAGAGCATCGAAGAAGTGGTTAAGAGAATGAAGAAACTCCGACTCTGGGCACATCTTTTCGATTCCACCGTTCTTCCTGCACTAACATATGCCTCAGAGACCTGGGCCCTATACAAACAGGATGAGAATGCTATTAGGGTATCCCAAAGAGGAATAGAAAGAGCTATGCTGGGAATATCATGTCTCACTCAAGTGAGAGAAGGAATCCGGAGTTCTGACCTCCGTCGATGGTCAAGAATCAGGGACACTGTCTCATTTGCCAAGGCATCAAAAATCAGATGGCTGGTCATGTAATGCAATTCAGAGATGACCGCTGGACTAGAGCTGTTACTGACTGGATTCCACGGGACGTCAGAAGACCTTGTGGCCGCCCACCAACTAGATGGTCAGATTTCTTCGTCAAAACCCTGAATGAACGATTTGAGGCTCTTCCTGTTCCTGAAGCAAGCAGATATCATTGGGCTGCACTAGCACACAACAGGGACAAACAGAGTCGTTACTGGCGCCCGCTCAAGCAAATTGAAGATCAACGGGACGACAAGTGATACAAATGATACATATCGGGTCACTCACTTGCATGATAGGTCAGTGAATTTGACTGTGGTATACTGGGGCTTGTACAGTTAGTTTTGTTGTTTGCATATCTGGTGGTGCTTACACACAGGTTTATAGTTCATGGTGATTGTTGTTGTGCTCATAGCCTTGATTTTGGTGCATAGAAAGTTGTCCATTTGGGGGGCTGGAGCGATAGCACAGCGGGTAAGGCGTTTGCCTTGCATGCGGCCGACCCGGGTTCTATTCCCAGCATCCCATATGGTCCTCTGAGCACCGCCAGGGGTGATTCCTGAGTGCAGAGCCAGGAGTAACCCCTGTGCATTGCCAGGTGTGACCCAAAAAGCAAAAAAAAAAAGAAAGTTGTCCATTTGGTTGCTGCGGGATAGACACTGCTGAACTGTGCTGCAGGATAGATACTGCTTGTAGTGATCTTGCAATTGGTTGCATTATGCTGGGGACAGCATGTTCATTTGCAGCGATAACTTATTTGATTGCGGTGCACCAGGATTTGCACACTTTGCTGCAATACTCAGTCTGCACTGTGGTCACACACGATGCTGTGCACTGTGGGTCACGCAATGGGTTTTGGTGTGTATGTACTTGGTTATGTTGTGTTGGGGATGACATAATTGGCCAAGGTGCTTGTGATCATATCTGTGGTGTGATGGGGTGGCACATTTGGACACCATGTTTGTACACTTAGTTGCAGTGCACTGGGCACTTGGTTGTGGTGTTTACACAGTTAATTGTGATACACTGGAGGTCACACACTTGGTTGCCATACTTGCAATTTGTTTCCTGTTTTAATTGTTATATTTACATTTATTTTTTAATTGAATCACAGTGAGATAAACCGTTAAAAGCTGTTAACGATTGTATTTCAGTTATAGCATGTTCCAACAGCCATATTTTCACCAGTGTACATTTTCCATCACTAATGTCCCCAGTTTCCTTACTGCCCCTAACCCCCGCCTCTAGGGCATGCATTTTTCCTCCCCCCACCATCTCTTTCTTGTTTCCTAGTTTTTAAAACTATCTTGCTTTGAAATCTAGTAAAAACAGAGATCAACAAATGGGACTACATTAAACTAAAAAGCTTCTGCACCGCAAAAGATACAGTGACCAGAATACAAAGACTATCTACAGAATGGGAAAGGATATTTACACAATACCCATCAGATAAGGGGTTGATATCAAGGGTATATAAAGCACTGGTTGAACTCTACAAGAAGAAAACATCCAACCCCATCAAAAAATGGGGCGAAGAAATGAACAGAAACTTTACCAAGGAAGAGATACGAATGGCCAAAAGGCACATGAAAAAGTGCTCTACATCACTAATCATCAGAGAGATGCAGATCAAAACAACCACGAGATACCACCTCACACCACAGAGGCTAGCACACATCCAAAAGAACAAAAGCAACCGCTATTGGAGAGGATGTGGGGAGAAAGGGACCCTTCTACACTGCTGGTGGGAATGCCGGCTAGTTCAGCCCTTTTGGAAAACAATATGGACGATTCTCAAAAAACTAGAGGTTGACTCCCATTTGACCCAGCAATACCACTACTGGGAATATATCCCAGAAAAGCCAAAAAGTATAGTCGAAATGACATCTGCACTTATATGTTCATCGCAGCACTGTTTACAATAGCCAGAATCTGGAAAAAACCCGAGTACCCTAGAACAGATGACTGGTCGAAGAAACTCAGGTACATCTATACAGTGGAATACTATGCAGCTGTTAGAAAGAATGAGGTCATGACGTTTGCATATAAGTGGATCAGCATGGAAAGTATCATGCTAAATGAAATGAGTCAGAAAGAGAGAGACAGACATAGAAAGATTGCACTCATCTGTGGAATATAGAATAATAGACTTTAAGACTAACACCCAAGAATAGTAGAAATAAGTACCAGGAGGTTGTCTCCATGGCTTGGAGGCTGGTCTCTCATTCTGGGCAACTCAGAGAAGGGAACACCAAGTAAAATGTGGTTGGAGGTCATGTGGGGGAAAGATGATGCAGGCCGAATATAGACTAGAGACTGAACACAATGGCCACTCAACACCTTTATTGCAAACCACAACACCTAATCAGAGAGAGAAAACTAAAGGGAATACCCTGCCATAGTGGCAGTGTGGGGTGGGGGGAGATGGGACTGGGGAGTGGGGGAGGGATGTTGGGTTTACTGGTGGTGGAGAATGGGCACTGGTGAAGGGATGGGTTATCGAACTTTGTAAGGGAGAAACATGAGCACAAAAATGTATAAATCTGTAACTGTACCCTCAGGTTGACTCACTAATTAAAAATAAACTATTAATTAAAAAAACTATCTTGCTTTGTACTATGGTTAAAAATTTGGTTATCGTCTTCACACATTTGGTTACATGGTGTCAGGCTTCACAACTCAGTTCTGGCACATTTGGGTTTTACTCTTGGTTGTGGTGATCTCATACTTAGCTGTCCTCCTCATACAGTTGGCTGCAGCATATCAAGGGTGACATCTGTTGTAGTGCTCAAACATTTGCCTGTTGTTAGGATCACCTACTGGGAGGGATGTTGACACACTTGGTTGAGGTATGCTAGCAGGGACCACATACTTTGTTACAGTAATGCAGTGCTCACAAGCTCGTTTGTAGTTTCTTTCAGGTGAGAGGCCATGCACTGATGCGCAAACACTAGGATGCAGTGGTTTCCCACTTGGTTGCAGTGTGCTGGGGGTCGCACATTGGATTGCAGTATTCATGGTTGGTTGCAGTCTTCTAAAGGCTGCACACTGGGTTGCTATGTTTGCAGACTTGTTATACTTACACACTTTGGTGCAGACACCAGTGTAATAAACTTTGTTGTAGTGCAACAAACTTGGTTATAGTGCACTTGGGGGCCCCACTCTTGGTTACAGTGCTCACACACTTGGTTGTAGTGTGAAGGAACTTGCATACTTGCTTGCAGCATACCGGGGGTTTCACGCTAGATGTGGTGCTCTCATGCTACATTGTGGTGAGTCAGAGATTTGGCCCTTGGACATTTTGTCAGTACCATTTTATGGATTTACCATTGGTTTACTATAATACTATTTAATAGTCTAATATAAACTATACTAACAGTTTGGTAGTATAGTTTCCTCCTTTTGTAAGTTTGTAGTTCATAATGTCCCAAGAAAAGTTCCGGGGCATCACTGTCAAAATGCGCTCCTGTACACTTTTACTTCACACGCCCTTTCATTTTCTTTCTGGTAACTACCAAAATTTTCATGGAGTCTGTTTTCAGTGGTTATGTTTTCCAGTTAGTTTTTTGGGGGTGTTTATTAAATTCTACACATGAGTGAAATAATTATCATGCATTTCCTTGACTTATTTTGCTTCCCTTAATCATGTAAAGTTCCATCCATCATATTTTTGAATAGCTGAGTAACATTCCATTGAATCACTGCCATCCTGTTGCTCATTGATTTGCTCGAGTAGGCACCAATAATGTCTCCATTGTGATACTTGTTGTTACTGTTTTTGGCATATCGAATATGCCACAAGTAGCTTGCCAGATACTCTCGGTAGCTTGCCGGGCTCTTCGAGAGGGGCGGAGGAATTGAACCCGGGTCGGCCGTGTGCAAGGCGAACGCCCTACCCGCTGTGCTATTACTCCAGCAATTATTCCATTGAATTCATGTGCCATATCTTCTTTATCCAATACAAACATTCCTGTCACATTATCTGTTATTGTATTTGCATATCTTACTATAGTAATTCAATATAAATTTATTTTTGTCTTAATACTTGACATGAAATTTTTGTATACATAATAGAGATGGATCATGCCTATTAAATCATATAGTAACTATGCATTTTGATTGTGGAGTTTATACCATTCACAAATTTGAGTAACTATTGATATATGGAAATTAATTACTTTAGTTTTTAAATTTTTGGTATCACTTTTGCATTTTTTAATGTTTTCTAAATTTTGTATTTACTGATATTCTGTGGTTTGCAATATTATTAATCATGGTTTCTCCTGCACATAATTCCAACATCACACCTATCACGAGTGTACCCATGTCCTTCTCCGGAGGACCCCTCTATCTCTCCTCTCAAACTCCCTGAACTCAATTACATGGAACAGTTCTACCATTATGTTGCTTTTAGACATTTGTTGCTACCTGGCTATGTTATCTTTAAGTCTCATAGATGAGAGAGATCATTCCGTGTCTATTCTTATTTTTAATTTTTTGTTCAATCCCCATGAGACACACAGTTACAAAGTTCTTCATGATTGGGTCTCAGTCAATGCTCCAATACCTGTACCTTCTCTGTGTCTATTCTTATCCTTCTGGCTGACTTTGCTCTGCACAATCCCCTCTAGTTCCATCTATGTTGCTACAAACTGCATGAGTTTGTTCTTTGTTGGAGCTGCATAATATTATATGTTTTTGAATCTAAATTTTATGAAACACTTGCCCCTAAGGCAAAAGCAAAACTTCAATTTTCTCCTGAGCTTGTGTGATATATGTCTTCTACAAAATATAAATAAAATAAACTCCCATTTGAGGGCCAGAGAGAAAGTAGTGAGTAGGGCACTTGGCTTGCACACAGATAACTCCATTTTGATCCCTGGTACCATTTATGGTTCCTGAGCACCACCAGGAGTGATCCCTGAGTGCAGAGCCAGGAGTAATCCCTGAGAACTGCAAGAGATGGCCTGAAAACAATCATATTTGACACTTGAAAAC
Source organism: Sorex araneus (assembly GCF_027595985.1). NCBI lineage: Eukaryota > Metazoa > Chordata > Mammalia > Eulipotyphla > Soricidae > Sorex > Sorex araneus. The sequence continues at coordinate 59,348,244 of NC_073313.1, read as the reverse complement.
ACTAATTGGAAGACTATAGCTCTTATATTCTGTTGTCATGTGAAACTCAAACACTTTCTTTGAACAGTAACTAAAGTCTAAAAGGCCATTTCTTTAAAAGGCTATTTATTCTAACATCGTTTAAACAGTATTATGGACTTTAAGTTCTCCCTGCTTGCAGCTTGCAAGCTAATATTCAAGAGATAGATGAGAGAAAAACAGGTTTCCCAGGTACTAGCTACCTGAAAAGATGGTGGGGTTGTGCACTCAAAAACATTCTTACTCTTATCTTGGAATTTTGGTTTTTTGATATCTCCTGGAGGAATCAGTAAAAGCAGAAAAAGGTAGTGGACGAGAAGTGGTCCAATCATACAGCGATTTGTGGTCATCATGGCTTGCTGATGTTATAGAAGCAAGAAAATCTATTTTTCAGATAATATCATGGTGCAAAGTCAGCCTTTAGTGATCTATGTCCTAACTGTGTAGTCAGTATAATAGGGAGAAATTAATCACTGTATCACTGTATCACTGTCATCCCGTCACTCATCAATTTGCTCTCAGGGGCACCAGTAACGTCTCCATTGTGAGAATTTTTGTTACTGTTTTTGGCATATCGAATACGCCACAGATAGCTTGCCAGGCTCTGCCATGCGGGCGAGAAACTCTCGGTAGCTTGCTGGGCTCTCCGAGAGGGGCAGGGGAATTGAACCTGGGTTGGCTGCATGCAAGGCAAATGCCCTACCACTGTGCTATCGCTCCAGCCCAGGGAGAAATTAATACATTCATAATTTTCTGTAATTGCTTACATTCTGATATCTGGATTTAAGCTTGTGAACATGACTTAAATATACAATTAAAACTATTCACTATAATTTTTATGTTACCCACACTGAATTACAATTACTTTAGAGAATAGTTTATACATGTAACATACATTAAAAATACCTTCATATTTTCACATACAAATTACTTCTCCATTTAAAGGTCTTGTCACTAGTTACCAAGTAATGCTGCACCATAAGTCACAATTGAGACTAATCATGGCACAAGAAAAAAATGTAACTAGTGTGAGTTGATGTAGATATAGATATATGCTAAAAATGGCACAGCACAAGGGAGAGCAATTCTACAGGAGAAGCATGATATGATAAAGCTGTTCTTTAGAAAGGTATCTTTCCTATCATTGAAACAACAAACTAAATTATATATCATGCTATAAAATAAGAGTAGAGGCAATAGAATAAATGTAGAGGCATCACAAAGAATCCCAATGAAAAGAAATTACTATACAGACCAACACTTCTCTATAAATTGAGTTCTTTGCCAGCAAAATACAGAATTTTTAATTTTATAACTTAACCATTAAAGTTCATATACTGCAGTCAATACATATACTGAAGTTGTCAATCTAGCTAGTTCCACAGACCTGGCAAAAATCAATGAATGGGTATGCCCCAACAAATGTCAGGGACAATTTTGCTTGAAATTTTTACGGGTATTAAACTTTGTCTTACACACTGAAGTAATAATACACGACAAAGATTTTTATATTTAAGATTATTTAAATTTACCCCTTTAAATTTATTTAAATTTATCCCTGCTCGGATTGGGGCTGGGCCTCTTCCACCCAGATCCCCCATTTTCCAGTAGCTAGGCAGTCACACCCAGAAACTGTCTCCGATACCATGTGATCCCATCAACGGCCAACATCCAGAGACTCCTGGAAGAGAGCAGACAGTCTCTTGCCCTGCGCCTGGCTGTCTTCACTGGGGCCCTTCAGAGGGGACGGGTTGCGCTTCCTTCCCTGCCCCGAGCAGAGCCTTGACAGTTGAAGACCTCCAGAAGCCAGCCACAGCCATGCTCAAGGCCAGTCTTCACACGTTCGGACTAGCCTCATGCATAAAAGAACAGGCAGAGGAACCCAGGTGTACAGGACCTGGGGCCGAGATCTCCAAGGCTGCTCAGATCGGGACTGGGCCTCTTCCACCCAGATCCCCCATTTTCCAGTAGCTAGGCAGTCACACCCAGAAGTTGCCCTGAGCGCTGTGTAATTCCATCAATGGCTAACATCCAGAAACTGTAAAACCAAGCTCCCGGTTGGTTTTATAGCCTGGGGATGATTTTATAGTCCCTGGTTGGTTGACATCTAATAGCCTAGTTCTCTTTCCTGGAGAACCTGACAAGCTATCAAGAGTCTATTGCCTGCTCGGGAGAGCCTGGCAAGCTCCCCTTGGCGTATTCATATCCCAAATACAATAACAGATATATACATACCTCTCAGAGAACCCAGCAAGCTACTGAGAGTATCTCGCCCGCACGGCAGAGCCTTGCAAGCTACCCGTGGCATATTCGATATGCCAAAATAGTAACAATAGATCTCATTTTCCTGACCCTGAAAGAGCCTCCAATCGTTGAGAAAGATGAGTTAAGGAGAAGCTGCTTAAATCTCAGGTCTGAGTGTAATAGAGACATTGCTGGTGCCCGCTTGAGTAAATTGACAAAAAACGGAATGACAGTGATACAGTGATACCCTTTTAAAAGGCTAGTATAATTGAGTATTAAAGCAAAGCATTTTAAGATAGCAAGCATATTCATTCATTTACTAATGCATATAAAATGTGAGAAGTGTGTTTTTCACTGGCCCCATTGGGAGATCTGACACCACCCCTACGGTGACACTCATAATTCTCATAGCTTCCCCCATTGTAATGGTGCATCTTTTCTCACATGAATCAACATCCTCTAGTTCTATCTGGTCCATTTCATCCATCTTTTCTACTTCCTTCCTGTCAGGAAGGAGTTTTCCAGTAAAGAGAGTCTATCAGAAAAGGGACAATGATATTGTCATTGTCATCATTATGACAATGATAACTAGAAATGATCACTCTGAGTGCTGAAAGTAGGTAAAGGGACAAACATAATAATTTTTGAGTATTTGTTTTGCAAACCATAATGCCCCAAATGAGAAAGATAGAGGGGGGAGAGAGAGAAAGAATAAAAAGTGAAAAGTGTCTGCCGTAGGGGCAGGCTGGCAAGTGGGTGTGTGGAAAACTGGGAGACTATTGGGATGCCACCATATCCAACAGTCAATAAACATTCAGTATATAGTAGCTACTACACTGTGTATCTTTAGAAAGTGTGGGAAGTGTACCTGAATGGGAAATGTACACTGGTAAAGGGACAGGTGATGGAACATTGTATGAGTGAAACCCAATCATAAACAACTTTGCAGATGTGTATTTTCTTAAATTTTATTGAATCACCGTGAGATAGTTACAAGCTTTCATGTTTGGGTTACAATCTCACAATGATCAAACACCCATCCCTCCACCAGTGCACATTCCCCACCACCCATATCCCAGATATACCCTCCCTTTCCCACCCTCCCCCTGCCTCTATGGCAGACAATATTCCCCATACTCTCTCTCTACTTTTGGGCATTATGGCTTGCAACACAGACACGGAGAGGTCATCATGTTTGGTCCATTATCTACTTTCGGCATGCATCTCCCATCCCAACTTGTTCCTCCAGCCATCATTTTCTTAGTGATCCCTTCTCTATTCCATCTGCTTTCTCCCCTCTGCTCATGCAGCAGCCTTCCAGCTGTGGGGAAATCCCCCTGGCCCTTGTACCTACTGTTCTTGGGTGTAGCAGCTGTGTATCTTATGGTATCACTTGTCATCCCGTTGATCCTCAATTTGCTCCAGTAATGTCTCCATTTGTTCCTGTCATGTGCTAGTGTAGCCCAATGATATCTGCTTGCTCCAGGCACAGGAAGACCCTTAAACCATTAAGGGTTTTGACGAAGAAGTCTGACCATCTCGTTGGTGGGCGGCCAAACATTCTTTTGACGTCCCGTGGAATCCAGATGGTAACAGCTCTAGTCCAGTGGTCATCTCTGAATCGAATTATGTGTCCGGCCCATCTGATTTTTGACACCTTGGCAAACGAGACAGCGTCCCTGATTCTTGACCATCGATGGAGGTCGGAACTCCGGATTCCTTCTCTCACTTGAGTGAAACGTGATACTCCTAGCATTGCTCTTTCATTTCCTCTTTGGGATACCCGAATAGTGTTCACATCCTGTTTTCATAGGGCCCAAGTCTCTGAGGCATATGTTAGTACAGGAAGAACAGTGGACTCAAAAAGATGTGCCCAGAGCCAGAGATTCTTCATCCTCTTAACCACTTTGATGCTCTTGAAGGCATTCCACGCTGCTCTCTTCCTCCTGCGCAGTTCTGGCACCAAGTCATTCCTCATGTTGATTTCTCGACCCAGGTACACATAGCTGCTGCATTTGGAGATGTTCGTTCCATTGAGAGCAAATGGAGCTTCAGGGACTAGTTAGTTTTTCATAAACATCGTTTTGGTGAGATTAAGCTGCAGTCCGACCTTTCCACACTCGTAGTCAAAGTCGGCCAGCATTTGTGCCACTTGTTTAATGTGTATCTTATGGTGATTTAAAAAAAGGAGATCAGGAGAGAAAAAAGCTATTTTCAAAAAACTTGACCTTAAGAGTGCTGTGGTTTGCAATAGAGGTATTAGGTAGCCATCATGTTCGGTCTATAGTCTACTTTCAGCCTGCATCTCCCATCCTGAGCTGGCCCTCCTAGTACCCTTTACTTGATGGTTCCTTCTCAATCTGAGCTGCCTTTTCCCCCAGCATGTGAGGCTGGTGTCTAAGCTATGGAGTAATATTTCTGGTACTTATCTCTACTTTTCTTGGGTGTTAGTCTCCCATTCTGTTACTTTATATTCCACAAATGAATGCAATATTTCTATGTCTGTCCCTTTCCTTCTGACTCATTTCATTTAACATGATACTTTCCATGTTGATACACCTATATGCAAATTTCATGACTTCATCTTTTCTAACAGCTGCATAGTATTCCATTGTGTAGATGTACCCGTTTCTTTAACCAGTCATCTGTTCTCGGTCACTCGGTTTTTTTCCAGATTCTGTCTATTGCAAACAGTGCTGCAATGAACATATGAGTGCAGATGTCATTTCGATTATACTTTTTTGCATCTCCAGGATATATTCCCAGAAGTGGTATTGCTGGGTCAAATGGGAGAGAGAGCAAAAGGGAATGCCCTGTCACAGAAGCGGGATGGGGTGGAGGGGATGGCGTGGGGGTGGTTGGAGGGATACTGGGACCATTGGTGGTGGAAAATGGTGGAGGGATGGGTACTCGACCATTGTATGACTGAAACGCAAGAACGAAAGTTTGTAAGTCTGTAACTGCACCTCACAGTGATTCACTAATAATTTTTTTTTTAAAGCTTGACTTTAAATCCAATGATTGGGCAACCATCTTTACATGGTCTATGATAAAACAGCACCTTCACTTAGCAAACACTTAATATGTTCATACTTGACAGTATGACATGGATGAGAGGTGATCATTATAGATTGTATGTCAAGAATAGATATTGGCTTTTGGAAACCACACAAGGTTTCAAATAACTGTATGTCCATATATGTGAAAAGAGCTTCTCTTCTTCTAGTAATTACAGCATATTCCTTTTGATCTAAAACAATAATATATCCTGGTTCCAGTTCTGGATATTGTTGCCCTTTGTCCTGGAATGTTATTGTCTGGATATATTTCACGCCTCTGTCAATATGGCCTTCTAAAATTTTCAAATATTAGAGTTATAGTACAGAGGGTATGGTGCTTGCCTTGAATGGAGCCAACCCAGGATCAATTCCCAGCACCCCAGATGTCCAACAAGCCCCATCAGGAGTAATTCCTGAGAGCAGAGCCAATAGTAACCCCTCAATATCACAGGGTATGGTCCAAAACCAAAAAATACAAATAAAAGGGGAATTGTCTGATGTATGGCAAACACCAGTTTGATCCCTGATACTGTATATGATCTCCTGAGCTCCTTCAGGAATGATCCGTGAGCACGGAGCCAGGAGTAAGCCATAAGCACACAGTTGAGTGCAGCCCTAAAATTGTCATCTCTGAACCACCTTTCTTTGGGCTGAATACTAACATCTATCTTTAATGATTAATCAATTTCACATGGCCCTGGCACTCCATACGCACAGAATGAATTTTCTGACACACTTGAAGTTCCATCTGATGAAGTCTTAGTTGTATTCCAGCACCCTATCAATTAAAATTGCACTATTCTGCTCCTTTATTACCACCTTGGTCTTTACATTTTTCACAAACCACATTTTTGCAGAGCTAGCCTTCTTTTTGCATCATTATAAAATTCTAGGTTACAGGGAGTTGATGAGCAACATTTTTGCCTCTCTTTTCTCTCTGCATCTGTCCTCCTCTTCTAAAGAAAATCGCATCAGCTATGGTCATGGGCGATCCCAAATTACCACCTGCTCCACACTCTTTTATCGCCTGTTTTCCTTTGTCAGTCAAGTACCCTTTTGTTGTATTAGAGAACATTTCATGAGTTTAAGAATTCTGCTTAAAATTTCCTCCTTCATGTGCATACTTCCCTGGTGGTAGTACAAGGCTAGTTTTCTACAATCTTTTTCAAGTTTTCCTGGGTGGCACTGGGTTTGAACCCCTAAACACTATAGCAAGTAATTTCTTACACTATTTCCAACAGCCAGTGAGGGCCAAGTGTTGGCACGACCCCTTGACCACTAGAGGTCGCTGGGCCTGTAGTGAGTTCCCCAAGTCCCAGCTTCTCTGGGAAACAGGCTGTTGCCAGGGGAACCTGACATTTCTAAGAATAGCATAGATTAATTTGCCTTGATTTGCTGGCGGCCGATGAGATGCAGGAAACAGACATCTTTGGGTGCAGCAATACTTCAACCTTGCCTGCATCTTAGAACATCAAGGCCAGTGCTCCAGCGGCTTCCTCCTAGCCATTACAATGCCCTGCCTCCCTCCAGCACCTGCTCATTAGTGCACGTAGGCACGTTCCCTTAGCCTCTATTTAACTGTAAAATAATAAACTTTCCTAATAAACTATGTCATATGACTGTGAATCAATGGCCCGTGTGAGTGGCTATGTCTCGGCCATGCTGTGGGCGCAAGTCAAGGATTTTTGTAACTGAGAATTTTAAAGCTGCTACTCTCCTCCCATTTGTTATCAAACTTCAAAGAGTCTTTATTCCGTTGTGATTAGGTCTCCCGTAAAAAAGTAATGGGGAGGAAGAAAAAGCTTACTACCAACTTAAAGCCTGAATGCAGAGCCAAACGTAACCCAATAGTAACTTATTTTCCTTATGAGCCTTCCCTGTCCAGAGACCTGCAGATTTGTATGATAAGCTGACTGAAACTGACGATTTTACTTCAGATCCAGATTCAGGTTCAGATCCAGACACTCCCTCACAGGAACCTCTAAGGCTGGAGGATCCCCCCTCCTTAAGGGAAACCCAGCTGTGTCCTCAGTGGCCCCATGCTTGGCTTCTCCCACCTTTAAGGTTGAGGCCCGTTTGTTACACCTCGTTCAGGCTTGAAGAACTGTCTAGTAGGAGCCCATGATCTGATAAGAAAATGTGAACTCTTGGCTTGAAGGACTGCCTGTTATGAGCCGGTGATTTGATAAAAAAAAAATTAAAAAAATGTTAACTCTCGTAATTTAGAATCAGGAAAGTTTGAAACGGTAATGTCTCACTGTCTTTTGTTTGCAATGATTTGGCTATAATTTGACTCGCTGGCTTAATACTAAATGAGCTGTTTGTCTGCTCCCGGAAGAAACAGACTGGGAGAGGAGTGCAAGGGTGAAAAACACTGGATAATCTTGACCAGCTGACAGAGCCCCGTTTGCTCTGGAGCTATCCTGTTTTACTTTACCTACTTCAGCTACCATCTTAAGGGTATTCTTAGAGGGTTAAAGAAATAGAAATTGATCGCTCGATGAGCAAGCATGGATGCATATTTGTTCGTGATGGCCATCGCTGTCTTGTGTTTGTCTGTCTGGATGTGGACTTGCAAAAATCTAGGTGCTTTTAAACTGAGTTGGGCCAAGAGAAACGCCTGTAAACGGAGTGTTGAGTACAAAGGGAACCTGTGGAACCAGAGCAAAAACAGCGGTGAGATAAAGAGCTCTGTGAAACAGTGCGGCTATATTTAATGAGAAATTAGACTATTTGGCAAACAATAGAGGTAGAGTAGAAATCAAAACTAAATCATAGAATGTTTTCTCATGTTTTAATAGTCTTTGGCAGTTCAAAGTTTTCTCATTCTGGTATCTAAAAGCTTAGTAAAAACCAACGACTTCTTTCAGCGTGTGAAAGCATATGTTTGTTTTTATTTCTGTGTGGATTTGTTAGACTGTTTGGTCCAGAAAACTTGTGATTTGAAGTGAATGTGGTAAAATAAAAAAAATAATTCAAGCAGCAACAATTTAGATCAGGAGATAGAGTTTAAGGTTATGAAAATGGATTAAAAAATGTTCCCTATCAATATTAAGGGAGCAGAATTAATTACAGATATTTGAATGGTAAATTGATCTGATTTTTCAAGATTTTTGACTAATGCAGAGATAGTATAAAGGTTATTTGTGCTAATTATTCCTGAGCTCGGTTAATTTGGTTGAAAGGTTAACATTTGAATAAATAAAAATTTGAGACATCTAGGGATATTCAATCATTGAAGCTTTTATAACTAAAAATTTGAAGAGTTATTTAGAAAAGGCATATTTGCACTTTAATCAATTTAATTAAGAATAAAGTTGCATTTATAACTCCCCCTGGAAGGAACATTCAGTCTCAGAAGATTTATTGCCTGCTTGTTAAGAAGATAGTTTCTGACAACAGACTACAGAGGAAAAAAAGTTGCTGTTTTAAGCCACAGCTGCAAAGAGCCACTTCATTTTGGTGGTTTTTGACGATGGAATTGGCAAAATAAATGGCAAATTATTGTTACTAAATTTTTTCAGGTTATATTATTAATGTGGGTAGGGGGTTTGCCTTGCATGCAGCCGACCCAGGTTCGATTCCTCCATCCCTCTCAAGAGCCCGGCAAGCTGCCGAGAGTATCCCACCCGCATGGCAGAGCCTGGCAAGCTCCCCGTGGCGTACTGGATATGCCAAAAACAGTATCAACAAGTCTCACCATAGAGACATTACTAGTGCCCGCTCGAGCAAATAGATGAACAACGGGACGACAGTGCTACAGTGCTACAGTGCTATATTATTAATCAGTCATCAGTCTACCCAGTACAAAAATATGCATGTTATTATTAAGATATTTCATGGTGTTTTCTGTTTTAACCCTCTAATGTCTTTACAGTTCGAGACCAATGTTTTAAGACAAGTCTGCTCTGCTTAATTCACAATGTGAAACCTGCTTTCTGCAAAAGGCAGTATGTGCTGTAAGATCTTCTAGACATCGACAGAAAGGATGCAATGCTTTGATGTGACTTTTCAGAACTCGGAGCTCAACTTGCAGTCTGTCAGCCTCTTGGAACATGCCACAGCAGGCAGCGCGGCTTTAGAGATTCTGTCCCCTGGAACTATTACTGTTTGCACTTTGAGAAAAGAGAATACATTGCTTAATTACTGCTTCTCCCGTACACCACACCTGGCCAATCTACTCAAACCCCCAGAAAATATGCCTTCTGTAGGTTATTTTTTAAGTCCGGGCCACTGTAATTAAATGCCCATTGCCTATAGCCATCCAGTGCCCCCTAACAAAAGAAAAAATATGGGGATTAAGTGTCCTTGATTGGAAAGCAATTAGAACTCGGACATATTGAAACTTCATTTTCTGAATTGAATTCTCCTCTGTCTTTGTTATCCAGAAAAAAAAACAGAAAAATGGCATTTTCTAATTGGTTTACGAAACATTAAGTGCTACTATGGTACCCATAGGAGCTCTTTTCCCTCTCCAGCTGCCATCCCTAAGGTTTGGTTTCACATAGTTATTGATTTAAAAGATTGTTTTCTTTTTATATTTATTTACCTTGATGATCGTGAATGCTTTTGCTTTCTCTGTCTCCTCTTTTAGTAATCATTCCCAATGTGCCACTCTCATTGGACAGTACTGCCTCTAAGAATTCTCCAACTGTGTGTTAGCATTTTGTTGATTTGATTTTGTGTCCGATACGGTGGGACTTTTCTGAGGCTTACATTATTCACTTTAAGGAAGATATACTTTGGGGTTGTGATTTGGATAATTGTGTAATCACAAAAAGGGGCTGTGGCACTCTATCTTTCCTGCCGCCTGCGTTCGGTAGTCTCACGCCGCTTCCCCCACTTCAGGGAGGCCGATGGCTATGGGCAGGTGAAGTAAGGAATGAAATCCAGTCTAGTTGGTCTCAATTGCCATTTATTCCAATATCATCTCCATTCACTCCTCTCTCTCTCTCTCTCTCTCTCTCTCTCTCTCTCTCTCTCTCTGCTTCTCCCCCTGGCTCTGGATCTGGATCCTCCTAGCCCACTCTTACAGCCTAGTTAAATCCCCAAGCATGAGGGGTTGCGGCTTACACATAGATGTGGTCACAATTAATAGGGTTAAAGTTCCTTCTCTCAGGGAATGCTGCTTCTAAGACAGATTCTCATAATACAGCAAGATGACCCACCTAAGGGCAAAATACCATCTAGGGGTGCGTTTCTCCTCTCCTTAGTCCAACAAGCATACAGTCATAATATTAGTCATTTTGTATGGACACAGTAAGAGATACATTAAACTTACAGAATTGCTCTCCTGGGGTCATCTAGATCTCAGACTACAGTGTTCAGGCCAGATTAGCCTTTCCTATCCCTAGCAGCGTCCTAGTCTCGTTGTTACTTTTGGGTCATGACAGCATCTGTCCAGGATCAAGCTCTTAACTTATAGTTAAGAATCATGGCGCTTTGGCCTAGCCCATTTCGATGCCAGGGTAGCTCACAGCTTGCCCTGGGTCCACTCAGTCCCTCATCGGGACCCTGCTTTTGGTGTGCTAGGAACTAAGGGCAACTGAGGCTTAAGTTGAGCAAGCAGGTGCCTGGGAGTGAATAGTATTTGAAGCCAATTAAATCCCAAGTTACAAAAGCATAATATTAACTGTTTTCCTTTGTCCATACAAAAAGGACATTGCTTTAAACTAAACTATTCAAAAGACATAAGGAGAGGAGAAAGGGATATATTTCACTCATGCATATAAAATCATAGTTTTCTGAGGAATCTGACCTTGCAAGTTAACAGAGTCTGATTAGGAGGGAAAGGTGATAGACCGGTTGGGGAAGAGAGCAGAGAGAGGAGTTTACAGATAAACATAGTGGAGTGGAAGTGCCTCAGGAGCACTGTGATAAACCTAAGCTTCCTATGGCAAGGGGAACTGGACAACAATGTTGTTCTAAAATGTTTAGAGCTGCATTCCAATAAAAAGAGGAATGGAGGTGCTTCAGAAGCAATGTGATGGGCATCACCCAAAAAGACTAAGCTCTCTGTAACACGAGAGAAAGGACAAAGCAATGTTATCCTACAGATAATGACTTTCAGAAGCTTTGTGAAAGAATTGTGGCTTGCTTGTGTGCTGCCAGCATGCAATTTGCCTTAGAAAAAGTTCAGACTCAGTCTCCTTAGGCATACCTAGGATACGTGTTGGAACACACTGCAGAGTACCCTCAGGAATTAACTCTCTGTTGGATAATTTAACTACTTTACATGACTTTCAGAAATTGTTGGGTGACATGAATTGGGTGCGCACCGCTTTGGGATAGCCCTAGGTCTCTTTTCCCTGAAGTGCTTAAGGAATTGGAACTGTTTATATAGCGATTTCAAAAGGTTTATTTACAAAGATTTAACCTCCAAGAAAAACTTTTGTTTTTGATGTTTGCAACTCCCTCCTCCCTCCTCCACTGGGCTGCTCTGGCTCAGCATTCAGGGCCGCTGGAGTGGATTGATCTCCTCAATAAACAAGCTCGCACTTCAGTTTCTTACATAGAACTTGTGGCTTCTTTAATGGTTAAAGGGCACCTATGCGCCTGAAATTTAGTTGAACTTGATCCTCACTGTATTGTGTGCCCTCTGCCATAAAAGGAAACTGAAGCTATTCTCCCTTTAAGCACAGCCCTTCAAAAAGTTTTTGCTGAATTTACTGAAAATATTTCTTCCCACTACCCACCTGGCAAATGTTGGGACTCTTTAAAAGAATGTCTTTTGGGACTGGAGCAATAGCATAGCGGGTAGGGCGTTTGCCTTGCACGCGGCCAACCTAGGTTCGATTCTCAGCATCCCATATGTTCCCCTGAGCAACGCCAGGAGTAATTCCTGAGTGCAGAGCCAGGAGTAACCCCTGTGCATCACCAGGTGTGACACACACACACACAAAAAAAAAAGCTAAAAGAATGTCTTTTGTCGTGTCTTCCATTATTCGTCTTTCCCTTATTCGAAAAGCCTCTGTCTGTTACAGTGTGGCTTCTTTAAATGCTCATAACCTTATTAAACAGGAATCATTAGCAAAATTATAGTCACTCTTACAATCTCATATTTCTCCTAATTTTATCACTCATATTAATGTGTACTCAACCCTTCTGGGATTTATGGCTAAGTGAAATGAAATAGCTGATCATTTAACAACTCCTATTTTTGCTTCCCTTATAGATAAGCATAAAACTCTTCTTACTAGGGGCTGGAATGATAGAACAGCGGGGACGGCGTTTGCTTTGCACGCGGCCAATCTGGGTTTGATTCCCAGCATCCCATATGGTACCCCGAGCACCGCCAGGAGGATTCCTGAATGTGGAGCCAGGAGTAACCCCTGAGCATCACCAGGTGTGACCAAAAAAAAAAACAACAAAAAAAAGAATGGCAAATTAACATATTACTAGAATTCTTAATAACCCTTAAGGCCTAGGCATTACTGAAAAGCTCACAGAACTTTGAAAACAAAGTTATTAAATAACAAAGGGGGGATTCCTTCCCTGGATGCTTTAATTACTTTACTTTCACTAGATTTTCAACTTTTTCTGCAGGGGAGTCTTATACTGCAGGAGAATGCCATTTTGGATTTGAACCAACTCCAAACAATCATATTAATATACCTCTTTGGGCTAAAACTGACAATGAAGGACAGGAACACTTTTCATTCGACGGAAAGGATATACTTATGTTTCCATAGAGGGCGACCCCTCCCAAAATCTGTGGGTCCCACTTTGACTTGTCAGACCCCGACATTCAGAAAACAGTCATCCAGCTGACTCAACCTCCCAGCAACCTCCAAAGAGAAACATGCTTCCCATCCTCCAGCACAGGACAGACCCCCCAAAAGGCTAGACTCCCTGCTGGGAAATGTGCAGACCCTGACCTTGGGGAAGAACCCATGTGTCACTACAGAAAAGAAACTGTTCCCTACCTCCCTCCCACCTGGGGACAAGCTAAAGGTCTCAATGCCAGAGGAGAAACTGTTCTGAAAGTGGCCCACACCCCTCCCAGTCCTGAGAGTCTTTTCTTGGTTGTGATTGCAGCTCCATGGTGTGTAGTGCTCGGTTTACTTACTGGACCTTTATTCCTCAACCCTCTCTTTTAGGTTGTCAACTGAACTACACCAGGACCCCGGATCTGGACTAATGACTAACCATTTGCCCCCTCCTTGGAGTTTTAAGTCACCTCAATTTCCTTTTTTTCTTTTTTCTTCTTTCTTAAATTTTTAAAATTTTATTGAATCACCGTGAGATAGTTACAAGCTTTCATGTTTGGGTTACAATCTCACAATGATCAAACACCCATCCCTCCACCAGTGCACATTCCCCACCACCCATATCCCAGATATACCCCCCTTTCCCACCCTCCCCCTGCCTCTATGGCAGACAATATTCCCCATACTCTCTCTCTACTTTTGGGCATTATGGCTTGCAACACAGATATTGAGAGATCATCATGTTTGGTCCATTATCTACTTTCGGCATGCATCTCCCATCCCAACTTGTTCCTCCAGCCATCATTTTCTTAGTGATCCCTTCTCTATTCCATCTGCCTTCTCCCCTCTGCTCATGCAGCAGTCTTCCAGCTATGGGGCAATCCCCCTGGCCCTTGTATCTACTGTCCTTGGGTGTCAGCCTCATGTGATGTTATTTTATTCTCCACAAATGAGTGCAGTCCTTCTATGTCTGTCCTTCTCTTTCTGACTCATTTCATTTAGCATGATACTCTCCATGTTTATCCATTTATAAGCAAATTTCATGACTTCATCTCTCCTAACAGCTACATAGTATTCCATTGTGTAGATGTACCAAAGTTTCTTTAACTGCTTTCTTTAACCAGTCATCTGTTTTAGGGCACTCGGGTTGTTTCCATATTTTGGCTACTGTGAACAGTGCTGCAATGGATATATAGGTACAGATGTCATTTCTATTGTGCATTTTTGCATCCTCGGGATATATTCCCAAAAATGATATTGCTGGGTCAAATAGGAGCTCAATTTCTAGTTTTTGAAGGACTGCACATATTGTTTTCACCTCAATTTCCTGATGAAGAAGGCACCCCTTTAATTTTACTCTAGGATATTCTTTTAATCCTGTTTGCAAGGTCAATCTCCATGCCTGAGATTACTTGAACAACAATGGCTGCTTGTTCTTCTACCTGTCCGGACCATTTCTTGTTTTCAAGATTCTGTTTATGCTTTATTTCGTATGCTCTCTTCTGACACTTCTTCTACCACACTTCAGATATAGGGCCTCCTGATTGTCCTGTTTGTGACATCATCTCCACTAAGTGTAGATACCCAATCCCTCCAGAAAGAAATTGTTAATATTTTTCATTAAAAAATTGCCTAATGTGCATTACAAGGGCCTGATCCAGGGAATAGTTGATGCATTGCAGGGCTTGGATCCCCATTGCTCGTCGCAGGGTTTTACTCCTATGGTAGGAAGTCAAGTACTTATAATTGTACTGTGTCACTGTTCTTAGGATTCCACCTCTAATGACGAGTGGACTCTGTAGAGGAAGCCCAGTCTCTAACCTTTTATGGCCTGCTTCAGTTAAAAAAAAAAAGGGTGGGGGCGATGTTGGCCTTGTCCATGGCACCACTCCTTGACCACTAGAGGTCGCTGGGCCTGTAGTGAGTTCCCCAAGTCCCAGCTTCTCTGGGAAACAGGCTGTTGCCAGGGGAACCTGACATTTCTAAGAATAGCATAGATTAATTTGCCTTGATTTGCTGGCGGCCGATGGCTTGAGATGCAGGAAACAGACATCTTTGGGTGCAGCAATACTTCAACCTTGCCTGTACCTTAGAGCATCAAGGCCAGTGCTCCAGCAGCTTCCTCCTAGCCATAACAATGCCCTGCCTCCCTCCAGCACCTGCTCATTAGTGCACGTAGGCACGTTCCCTCAGCCTCTATTTAACCTTATAGTAATAAACTTTCCTAATAAACTCTGTCATATGACTATGAGTCTATGGCCCGTGTGGGTGGCTATGTCTCGGCCATACTGTGGGTGCAAGTCTCTGAGCATCTGCTGCCCTAAGCCGACGTACCGTCCCTCACTCCTGTGACCTCCGTAGTTATAATTACAGCTAAGATCAGTGTGGAGGAGCAAAAAGGAACATGTTGCTGTTGGCTGTTTCCCTGCTCCTTGTCCTAGCTTCTGAAACTGTGGATCATGGCCCTCCATGGAATGATCTGAGGCCTAACAGTTGAACACTGTAGCACTATTGTCCCATTGTTCATCGATTTGCTCAAGCAGGCACCAATAACGTCTCCATTGTGAGCCTTGTTAGTATTTTTGGCATATCAAATTCGCCATGGCTAGCTTGCCAGGCTCTGCCATGCTGGCGGGATACTCTCGGTAGCTTGCCAGGCTCTCTGAGAGGGACAGAGGAATTGAACTTGGGTCAGCTGCGTGCAAGGCAAATGCTCTACCCGCTGTGCTATCGCTCCAGTCCATGATTAAAATCGGATAGAATGATATAAACTTGTGGCGCACATGCCAAGCATTGTTAAGGTCCTAGGTTCAGTCTCTGGTATTATATGCTACTGATCGTCAGCCCTTGAGCACCACTGAGTGTGTCAGTATCCCCCAACACAGTCAGATACAGTCTTAATGGGTCCTCAGCACCACCAGATAGAACTAGTCCAAACTTACTGGAAGTCACCTGGGGTCCCCAGCCATTGCTAAGTGCAGCCCCTATGAATAACACAAAAACTTCATACTAATGTATATGAAGATAGTTCTTAATTATTGAAATATCAACCACTTCTAATAAGGAAGACATGTGTACCTAATGTGATAAGGCTTTTTTTCCCCTCTGAAGCTAAGCAAGTAGTAAGAAAATCTAGCCAGAGATCCTTGGAGAAATAGGTGGTTTCAGAAAAGGTGTGATTTAGGGTGAAATGATCTGGCAATATCTCATTGTACCCCAGAGCTAAGACTTATGTGGAAATTATATCCAACAGACACAAGAAGCAGCTTAAATGATCTGAAAATGGTTGTATGTAACAGCAAAGGAATATTATGTGCAGTGATTTGTATAACAAATGCATTAATATCCATGAGTTAAGCGTATAACCAAAAAAATTCCCAAGTGAACCTTGGTAACTTTTAATGACTAAGCTGGATTACTGCTTATTAGAGTAATAAGATAAAGGGGAAGAAAAAAGCATCAAAGACCGTAAAGGGTAAGAAGAAAGCACCTCAAGGGGGCCGGAGTGATAGCACAGCGAGGAAGGCATCTGCCTTGCATGCAACCGACCTGGGTTTGATCCCCAGTACCCCATATGGTAACCTAAGCACTTCCATGGGTGACCTAAAAGCCTAAAATAATGAAAATAATTTAAAAACAAAGAATAAAGCACCTCCAGTGAGAGCCAGGGCTGTGGCAGTCTCCTTGGCGCAGTGTGGCTGGAGCTGTCGTGCCCAGCATGAAGCTGTGCAGCCCTCAGGTCCCTCACTGCCTCCCACGCTGGAGAGTGGTGCTAACCATCCATCAGCTTGGGGAGAGGGGCAGAAGTGAGCTCACGGGTCCTGGTGGAGACCTGGCCCAGACAGTCCCGCTCAGGACTGTGGGGGCCAGCGGGTGGTTCTAGCAGCACAGGAAGGCAGACACAGGGAGGCCGTGCCTCAAGACCCACGGAACTTAGTCCTGGATGGCCGGTGGGATTCCCCCACCCCAAGTTACCATCACCCAGTATGGGAGTCAGCCGGTGCTGGCTCTAGGCTTTGACCTGGAGCAGTCCCCCTGCCCCCGCAAGTGCCTCCAGTGGGGGCTCTCCGGAGAGAAGTCCTAGCCACGAGCTGCGGCCACTTGTGAAACACGCGAGCAAAGTTCCCGTTAGGAATTCTCAGGAGCCCCCGAGTGGGGGAGTGAGGCAGGCCCACCAGGGACACCCCAAACAGTGGGGCCCCGAGTGCTCGCCCCCGCACCTGGTGCACTCTGAGAGCTGGGTGAAGAAGTCACTGTCCTCCACCATCAGGTCTCTGTCTGGGACTGGCCCTGGAATGTCAGGCTCATCCCTGGAGGGGAGGAGGTGCCACCAGCACCACTCCCCAGGCTGGGTAGAGCTTGGCCCAGTAGTGTGGGGGGCAGGGGTCCAGCTGCCCTCGCATCTAGGAGGGAGCCGGCAGCCCTCAGTGTCAGAGGATCGCGACCTGCCACTCAAGAAGGGGGCAGCCAGTAGCCGCTCCAGGGGTGCCCTGGGTTCAGATGTGACCCCGAGTTGGGCACAAGGGGTCCAAGAGCGGGTGAGGCGCCCCACCCCAGCACCTGGGTGCCAGTTGACTGAGCCAACCCCATTTCCAAGCCAAGAAGAGCAAGGTGTAATGGCAACAATGTTTATTGTGCATACTGAGATGGAGTCCAGCTGTCTTGGTGACCTCTTTTAGTTTCCAGTCATTCACATTGTGTCACCCTCTGGGTGTCCCGGTGAAGGGAACACAGGGGCAGGGTCACCGTGGGAATCTGAAGACTGGTGACACAGCAGGTCTTACCAGGTGTTACACAGTGTTGGATATGAAGGCTTAGGTGGGACCGAGTCTGACGCTCGTTACAGCAGGTAGACTAGGGGTGTGCGAGGCCAACGGGGCAGACAGGCAGGACCGTGGTCGGGGACATTGAGGATGGGAGCACAGGCATACCCCGGGATGGCGGCTGCCTCTGTGGCATCTGTCACTCACACATAGCTTAACTAACAAGGAACAAAGAATGTCTCAGCTAAAGCAAACTAGGAACCCACCCTCCCCTCGCCCAGCTACAGGGGACTGTGAACCCTGGAGGTCCCCTGGCCAGGCAGGCCTCATGGCCTGCTCTCCGTTCTCTCAACGCTTTCTTCGAACAATCTTCTTAGTTTTGCTGGGCTTTCGCTGCTCTGGTTTACGTGCGGGTACTTTAGTACGCTTCTGGGCAGTGCTGGGGCCAGGACGATCCTGGGCTCCTTCCTTCGGGGGCTGTACCTGCCGGAAAGGGGGACAGGGTAGACTCCTGAGCTAGAGGCACTGGGCCCACAGCATGGTGGCCAAGGCCCCTGCCGGCTGCTGAGAGCAGCTTTCGAGACAGCCCCCGAGGCACTGTGCCGGCAGTGCAGACAGCCCCAGGAGGGGCCTGGGGTCAGTGGGCTCCTGCTTGCCATCTCCCACAGAGCCTTTGTCTTCAAGGGCAGCAGAAGTAGGTCCCGGCTTTCCCAATGCCCAGTGGAGGGCCAAGTCCCCACTGTACTTCTCTGCCAACCCTCCTCTGAGCCTGCCGCTGCCCCTGCCTGCACTGAGAGCAGTCTGCTGAGGCCGCCTGGCAGCTACCCGACCCACTTTCACCACCCACTCTGGGCCATGGAGGGGAGGAGGGACAGACTCAAAGCTGGTGTTCCCACAGTGACTGCAGGAGCCTTTCTACTAAAGGATCGGTCTTAGGACTGGGGCTCCAAGGTGAAGTCTGTTGTCAACAGGAGGTATGGCACCTTCACTGCTGATGGAACCCCTCGTTCTGCCTCCTGAGAGCAGACGGACTGTGTTCTTGTCCTTACGCTATGTGAATGGGAAGAGATTAAGTGCCTCCGCGTTCACAAGAGCCCCCCAAAGCCTGATGAATCTGGGCCACCCCATCCCCCAGACCAGGAGGAGATCCATCTCTTCTCTCTGACATTGCGGCCTGTTGACTGGCACATGTTTGTGGCCCCTGCTCCCACCCACAGCTGCTGAGCCCTAGTGTGTGCAAGAGGATGTGTGCTTGCAATCCAGGGCCAGAGAGCCAGGACTTGCCATCTCAGGCAAATGAAACACAGGCAACTGAGAGGAACTCTATGGAGAACAGGAGACATCCCTCTTTTAACTGTAAAGTGACCTTTTGGCACGAAGTCAATCAAGGTTTCCATACCTGGATGGGGGGATCACACGGCTCCTCAGATGTAACAGCATGGAACCGAGGTGAGGTACGTAAACGCTTGGCCTTGACAACATCTGGCTGGGACCGCTTCTGTTTACCAGTGTGCTTGGTCACTGCCTTTGAAGTCTGGGACCCTGAACTCTCACAGGGGACTGAACTGCTATGCTGCATGTAGAAGAACATAAGAACACAAAGCTGTCATTTAGGTGCCACACCCTTCCCGAAGGAAAGGAACCTCTAGGTCCTACAGGAAGCCACAACTGGGTCCGTTTCAGCTGCAGCCAAGAGAGACGAGTCAAAGGCCCGAGGCCCTGCTGCCAGTCACCTACAGGCCTTACTGGCCTAATCTTTGGAGGTGATCAAGGTCCCAACACCTCTCCCTCCTGCCTCTTCCTGGCACAGCTTTCTGACCTGGCTTCCGGGGTCCGGCACAGTCTCTGGCTGTTTTGCGGTTTCTTCAGGGGTCTTCTTAGAGCGTCTGGAGTCAGCCTGCAGCATTTCCATGGTATCTCTTACTGCCAGGTTGTCATTACCCAAGGATACTGTGACTGGCATGAACAACTGGGAGGAAAAGTATATGGTTCACACAGAGGTACTTTAAGTTATCTCAGTCCAACAATGGTCTTCAAATTCATCATTTGGAAAGACTGAGAAGACTGATAGTGGTAACCCAATCCCAATTCTGATTGCAACCATTACTAATATGCTGGAAGAAATGACTGCCGATTCTGAGAATTGTCGAGCCACACATGGACTGTGAGGATCATTTGCTCTGACTGCCAGTTACAAATGCATAAAGATGTGGGTCACAGTACCATACTTCTCAGCTACAACATGGATAGAACAAGAAAAGTCATCCTAAGTGAAATAGTTAGAACGAGAAGAATCAATCTGGATGCTCTCACTCACATGTGGTATGTACAGAAATAAAGTGAGGAGAAAATGTCCAATGAAAACCAACAGTCTAACCAAAGAACATAGATTACCATGGTAAGGAGAGAGGGGACTGAGATGGGGAAAATGGTGAGATTGGTACGGTAAAATTGCACCCCTACACCATGTAAACATTTACAGTATAATAAACCAATATTACCTCAATAAAAATAATACAAGATAAAAAAATAAAAAAATACAAGATAAACAACAAAACACATTTAAAGCTTAATCAAAAACACCTCAAAGTAAAAGAAAAAGCTCTTTGCAGTGAAAGGGGAAACACAGCCTTTCAGCAAAATAAGATGGTATGGGTCATTATAGAAAAACTCTTGTAAGTAGTTCAGAGAGTTTTAATAACTGAATAATTCTCAGTAAGACAAGCAGACTACTTCCAGAGAGACAAACTGGGACTTGGGAGGGGCCAACTTAGAAAACTCCTAAACTCGGTCTGTTGAGGCCACTGGGTCCTCAGGCTTACCTGAAAATCCAGCATAAGAGAAATGGAGACACTGAAAACAAAGAGCAAGGGAAACTGGGCACAACAGTAGACAATGGGGGGTTATGGGGAGTACGGACAAGCATGTTAGCCAGAACCCTGAGATACCTGAGAATTGATGTCATCAGTTAAGCTGAAATATGACATAATCTTCAGCCCTGACTCATTGGATGCCTCCTCTGCTGAAGGGTCTTCTTCCTTCAAAAGCACAAAAGTCTCCACTTAACTTAGGGAGAAGCCCCATCTTCTCCCTAAGATACACCTTCTCTAAAGGCCTGCCTATCTGCAGACTCCCTCTCATGCACATACTCTACCTCATCCACAAGGTTGATCACAGGCACAGCTACATTTTGGGGGTCTGTATCTTCACGTGTTAAGTCTTCCACCACAATCTTAGGTGGTTCATCATACACCAGAGGAGTCCCAAACTGGAAATTCATTTCATCCTCCTCCTCCTCATCTTCAGTCTCAAACTCAGTTGAACATCCCAAGTTCTCCAAACGTGCCAGTTCTGTGAAGAAAGCACAGTGGAATTCATGACCAAAAAGCCAAAGTACAAAAGCTATCATAGATGATAGATTTATCTTATTTCTTTTTCTAAGTCATAGGAAAGGCCAGTTTAATTCCAAATGAATTAGATGTGCCAGGTATCAGGTTAAATCCAAATACTATTGACAAATATACTCCTATCTGAAAATGTAATAAAAGGATGAAGTAGCTCTCTTTCTATCTATTCAGCACAAGCGGGTAACCAAACTTATCCAAGTTAATTGTCTTTTCATTATAAAACTCTTCTGGCAATTTCTGGAACTCTAATGCCACTAGTAAAAATCAAATGAAATAAAAGATAAAAATAAAATGAGACCATTTAGTCATCAACCACTCCTAAAAAATCTAGGTTAGCCAGAATGTGAGGTCACTGGAGTGTTTAAGTGCTTCTTGAAGGGACTGCAATGTGATTTTACCTCAACAGCTCCCAAAAGCAAAGAGGAAACCATTATTTGAGCAATGCAATATGGTAGTGTCATTTTGAAAAATGACACATATTTTCAAATGTCTTGCACACATCCTGTATCACCTACAGTCCCACAACTGGGAATTTACCCAAGTGAATTAAAAACTAATAGTCACAAACAAAAAACATCTTTTTTAAAAAATTGAATCACTGTGAGATACGCAGTTACAAGGTTGTTAATAATTGGGTTTCAGTCATACAATGTTCTGATAACTGTCCTCTCACCAGTGTACATTTTCAACCACCAATATCCCCAGTTTACCTCCTGCCACTCTCCCAACCTGCTCCTCCCCACCAGGCTTTAGCCTGTCTCTATGGCAGATGCTTTTCCTCTTCCTCTCTATCTCTCTCTTCTCTCTTTCTTTCCTTTTGGGCATTATGATTTGCAAAGCAGGTTCTGAGAAGTTAACATGTATATCCCTTTACTTTAAGCATTCTGTTCTTGTCCAGAGTGATAATTTCCAACTATTATTATCTTACTGTTCCTTCTCTAACCTTGACCCTTCCACTTGTAGCAATCTTCCATCCTGGACCAGTTCTCCTGGCCCTTGTTCAAAAATCAACTATTTAGTAGATGTTTATAACCACCCCAAACCATAAAACAACCCAGATGTCCATATTCAAATGAATGAATTCTTTAAAAATCACTCTGGTACATTATTATTACTATTTTCATGATCATTTTGGTTTTTGACCCATACCAAGTGGAGCTTGGGTCTTACTCCTGGCTTTTTGCTCATGGATAACTCCTGGAAGGCTTGGGAGACCATATTGGGTAACAGATATTGACCCCAGATTGGTTGCATGCTAGACAAGCACCCTACCAGCTATACCATTGCTCTGACCTATGATACATCCTTAAGCATTCTGCTTACTCAGAAAGAAAAATAAATGTGAATTGATGTAAGGACGGTTGAAAAGGGTCTCTTGCACTTTGGTGTTGGTGAAGATGCAGTGACTTTGTACAGTAAATGCATAAATATTAAACTACTGTAATAATGTTGATTCAACTACAATTTTAAAAAGAAGAAAAGTAATGAACTATCCATTGATTCATGTAGCACTGTAGCACTGTCATCCCTTTGTTCATAGACTTGCTCGAGTGGGGCCCAGTAACATCTCCATTGTGAGACTTGTTGTTACTGTTTTTGGCATATTGAATATGCTATAGGTAGCTTGCCAGGCTCTGCCATGTGGGCAGGGTACTCTTGGTAGCTTGCCAGTCTCTCTGAGAGGGATGGAGGAATCAAACCCGGGTTGGCCATGTGCAAGGCAAATGCCCTACCCGCTGTGTAAGATGGATAAATATAAGATGCATTTTGTTAACAAATTTCAGAAAAATAGCTAGATAGTGTTATTCCAGTATAACGACATTCTGGTGAAAGGGAACATACACCCAGGTATTCGGGACTTTGTGACTGAGAACTCTGTGTTCAATGAGACCTGCAATGGGATCCTCTGCCATATCTCCACCCCCCTCTCTTCCGTCTCCTTCAAATCAGCAGTCATGCCCATAAGCCACTCCTGGCTGGCGCCAGATGATCTTGTCATCGGCCACCATCCAGATCACATGTTCTCCTCTCCCAGAAGGGAGCATAACATGACACTTCCCATAACCAAGCCACTAGACCCCGCTCCAGGCTGTTTCACTCGGGGCACCCCAGAGAAGGGTGGGTGAGACCCCTCCCCGCCCCAAGGGATCAAGGCCTGGCAGATGAAAAGTTCCAGAACTCCACTGCCACCCTGCTCACAGCAGCTCTCCACATGCTCCAGTCGAGCCTCACTAAGGAGTGAACCTTTTTCTGGACTGTGTGGCCGCATTTGCGGCCATGCAACACTTCACAGGACACACCCTACCCATACTCCAAGAGTACTGCACCACATTTGATGGGATTCAAAGTAGAAGGCAAACAACTTTAGGGGGAAATATATTATTTTGGTTCTGCTTTGGGGCAGGGTTTGGGGCTTGGGACAGAGATACCCGAAAATATGGTGGTGGAAGGTGTAATGGTGGTGGGATTGGTATTTGAATATTAAATGTAATCAGAATTGTGAACCACTTTATAAAATAAAAAATTGACTAAAAATTAAAATACTAATAATACTAAAAAAGAAAGGGAACATACACAAATAGAATAGCAACTAATGGTTGTCAAAAATGGGGCACATAGTGTGAGCACAAAGAGGCAGCACAAAGGAGACTTGTCAGCATGAAGGGTGAGTTGTGATAAGACTATTCTGGTCATACTATGGCACTGTATGCATGTCTTTTCTCTTTGCCACTATTAAACACTTAATCCCCAGTAATCATTATCTCCAATGATTCTAATAATGACCCCCATAATCACTAAAAGTTTACAGGTGAAAAAATATTAGAATTGACCGTTACTAATAGAGTTTTCATCTGAAAAACTGCAACTCCTGTAGGGCACAAGTCCCACCTGGTAGTCTCTATCAAAATGTCCAAATGTATCTACCTTTCCAATTGGGAAGGATTGCTGGATAAGTTGAACTGGATTCTGTAGATGAGCTAGAAGAATACTTGTCAAGATCCACAATAATAACTTCATCCTAAGAATTAAAAAATAACACAAAAAGATGACATTTCAATTGTAAAACAAGTAGATAGGCCAACAAAACACTATGGTGCATTTCATACCCATTTCTTTAAATAAAAAAAATTATTGAATCACTTGGAGATACAATAACAAATCTTTCATGTTTGAGTTTCAGCCATACAATTATCGAACACTCATCCTTCCACCAGTGCAAATTTTACACCACCAATGTCCCCAGTATCCTCCCCCATATCCCGCCCCTCCCTCTGTCTCTATGGCAGACAATTTCCCCTATACTCTCTCTCTCTCCTTTTGTTCATACCCATTTGTTAACATTTGTTCAGCTAACTGAATACCTAACAGAACTATTAGAATATAGGCCTTTGAAAAATATTTCTGGAGGATAGAAATTATAGGTGCTGCATGTTATACACTGTCATTGTCAAAAAAGAGAAGAAAACAGTATAGATGTGCTAAGAGCAGACCCATAGAATGATGTGAGCAGCTCAAAGTCCACGGTAAAAATATAAATCAGCCTTTCAGAGGTGCTGGTAAGAGGTGGTCTGAGTAGTATCCCAGGAGAGCATTAGAATCCTCCTTCACTCTTCCCATAGAGACCCACTAATTCCTAAAGGTAAAAAGGCTGTGGGGGACCTCACCCACTATGGAAGGGATAATGCTTCTAGAGGCTCTGTACATGCAACCTAAGTTTAGAACAAGGAAAGGCCAATAGGGGCTACACAGCCCACTTCATATCTTTGTTTTCTTTTGGGGTCACACTTTGTGATGCGGTTTACTACTGGCTCTGTGCTCAAGGGACCATATGGGATGTTGGGGGATTGAAACCTGATCTCCGGCTTGCAAGATGTGCCTTACCCACAGTACTATCTCTCTGGCCCCGCAAACCACTTCATACCTTTAATGTCAATTACAGTGGGAAAATGCTTAGCAAAGATTTTTTTAGAAGCATTACTACAGAGCAGACAGGTGGGAAAGGCTCTGGAGTGCTCAGAGAGTGGACATCTCCTTGTTGACTGTGACAAAATGATGAAGTCACCCAGCAAGTTAGTAATTAAGTTAGACATTTTTCAGTGACTCCCAACCCACTGTTTAATTAGGGCGGGCCACACAGTACTTACTCCTGGCTATGTGCTCAGGGATAACTCCTGGGAGTCCTTGGAGGACCATATGCAGTGCAGGGCATCAAACAGGTGTCAGCCACATGCAAAGGAACAGCTTTAACCTCTGTACTCTTTGACCCCCAACTTAAAGCACTTCCCCAGCCCTGACAACCACCATGTGAGCCACTGTCACTGTCATCCCGTTGCTCATCGATTTGTTCAAGCGGGCACCAGTAACATCTCTCATTGTGAGACTCATTGTTACTGTTTTTGGCATATCGTATACGCCACGGGTAGCTTACCAGTCTCTGCGTGCGGGCGCGATACTCTCGGTAGCTTGCCAGGTTCTCCGAGAGGGACGGAGGAATCAAACACGGGTGGGCCGAGTGAAAGGCGAAAGCCCTACCGCTGTGCTATTGCTCCAGCTCACATGATGATTTAACTTACTGCATGCATTATATTCCTAGCCAAGCTCCATTTCCATTTCTTTAATATCTGAAACCTTTCTGAATAGCCCTGGACTCACAACTCATAGAAAATTTAAGTACTTGATTTAGAAGTGAAATGTTTTTCCTATCTATAGGTAAATTCAATTTTTGTTGCTTTGGGGCCTGAGGGGGAAGACTAGATTAAGACATAGAACTATGGTGTCTGGAGCGATAGCACAGCAGGCAGGGCATTTGCCTTGCACGCAGCTGACCCGGGTTCAATTCCCAGCATCCCATATGGTTCCCTGAGCACTGCCAGGAGTCATTCTTGAGTGCAGAGCCAGGAGTAACCCCTGAGCATTGCTGGGTGTGACCCAAAAAGAAAAAAAAGAGAGAGAAGAAGTAATTCCTGAGTGCATGAGGCAGTAGTAACCCCTGTGCAATGCCAGGTGTGACCCAACAAGCAAAAAAAAAAAGACATAGACCTATGTTTTCTACAAGAACGCCATTTGTTGAAGCACAAGTATCCTCACTGAGTATGAACTTGACCTTAAAGAAACCGAAAACACAATGTTCAAATGCACTTTGTTCTCCTTAAAACAAGTAATATGTTGCTTAATATTTTTCAATCTTTTTCTCAGAAAGATTGTTTCTTGGAATGGCATTCATTCCATAAAATTGGATGTTGATATAAGACATACTTTTTTAGTGAAACAAAACAGAAAGAAATTTAGAGAAATGGGAGGAGAGAGAGATGTGTGTTCAAGAGAGAATTCAAACTTCTCCAGCATGGTAAGAAGCCAAGGAAAGAAAGAGAAATTTGTTAAGAGATAAAACAGCCAAGATGTTCACTTTTATGTATTCATATGCTTGATCCTATCAACAAAATGCAGTGAGTTTAAATGAATTTAGATGGTAGAATTATTAACAGTACTGGTAACTGGCCTAAATGGAGGGATAAAACAAAGAAATTATTTTGATTTAAATTTTGATTTAAAAATACTGGGGAGCCACACTTGGCTGCGCTCAAGACTCCTGGGTCGACACACTGGGATCACTCCTGAAGGCGCTCAAGGGACCATATGGAATGCCAGGTATAGAGTCCAGGTTTGCCTTGTATATGGCAAATGCCCTACCTGCTGTATTATCTCTCTGGCCCAAATAAACTCTTTTGGAACAAAAAAAGATATAGTCTAAAAGACAATTTTGAAAAAAGTCTGGAGACAAGTCTTTCAAGAGTGAAAACTACAAGTTAAAAGGAAAGATAAAATGAAAACACATCAATGGGGACAAGAAGGAAATGTCTATGCTTTTACAGGATTTTTTGTGGGTTTTTTTTGTTGTTGTTCACATCCAGCAATTCTCAGGGCTTACTTCTGGCTCTGTGACCAGGGCTTACTCCTGTTTGGCTCAGGGGAGCTTATGTCGTGCCAGGGATCAAACCTAGTCTGGCCACTTGTAAGGCAAAAGCCTTCCTTGTTGTATTATCACTAGAGCCATGCCAAAGAGCAAATCCGAGCCTACTCTCAAAAGTGCTCCCCATTCAACTGCAGAAAAACAACACGCCGACCAATTTCCATAGAGCCTTACTGAATCCAAGGGATGCCAGCTGGTGTGCAGATTATCATCGTGTACATTTTATGAAGGAGAAATCAGAGGCTCTCCATGGTAAAAGAACTTTCCTCAGGTCACATTGACAAGAGGCAGAATTTGAAATAAACCTTTCTCTTCTGACATCCCAGCCATCTCCCTTCTCTTTGTGACTGCAGCCAACTAGCCTAGCAGCTCTGTGACAAGTCTGTGTAACACTGACAGGTGAGCTGAAAGACCATCCACTGGGAAGGCTTCCAAAGATGCCTTTTCTGTTCCTTCCTACTTTTTACTCACAGTTATGTCCTACCTCAATGACTAGAGTTTTAGAACATTGATGTTTTCAACATTTCAGCAAAATGAGGAAATCCAGCCATTTAGGAATGGCTCTACCCAAGATAGTTTGATGCAGTCCCAAGAGTCTGTCTACTTACAGGGAAGACTGCAGCAGGCATCTGAAGAAATCGCTTTCCTAGCCCCCCACAGGCAACAGTGCTTGGCCTAACCATGTCCTACCCTCATTGTTTTCAGGAGCACTGTAGGAACCATCTAAGCAGGAAAGCGACTGTCTGGCAACCAAACAGCAAACGTGGCACACCATTCAGGTGCTAAGCTCACTCAAGATATTACTAGACATTAAGCCTGTTCTCTGCTGGATACAAACATTAACCAAGAATTAAACACTTTCGGGCAAGAGCCTAGGCTTATAGATTCTCGCTATTGATGTACGTACACTTTTGCTATAAGCCTTTGCACCAGCACGCCGTGGTTCCATTTTACGAGTTCTTCTTCGGACTCCAATATTTCTAAAGTTTGGGGTAAAAGAGAGATGGTAAGCATATCAAAAAAAAGGTGTAAATTAGAAGAAAATGGTTAAATTTTCCTAATATGTAACATTTAACATTATCAATCTTTGAGCTGATGTTTTTCTCACAGAGAAAGTTGTTCTGTATCATGTCTCTAAAGAAACATTGGGGCAAAAAGAAACAACGGGATCCTCAGTGGGTAAGTTTTCTTCAGGTCCCAGTGCCTCTTTCTAAAACCAGTGAGTCAAGCAAGCTTTAAAATAAGTCATTTTGTATGAACTATTCTAATTTTCTTCTTTTTTAATTGAATTACCGTGAGAAACATAAAGTTGTTCATGATTGGGTTTCAGTCATACAATGTTCTAGTACCCATCACTTCACCAGTGTACATTTCCTACCACCAATGTCCCCAGTTTCCCTGTGGTCCCACCCCCAGCCCCCTCGTTTGTAGCCTGCCTCTATGGCAGATGCTTTTTTCTTCTCTCTCTCTCCCTCTCTTTCCTTTTGGGCATTATGATTTTCAATGCAGGTACTGAGAGATTATCATGTTTGTTCTTTTACCTACTTTCAGCACTCAGTTCTTGTCCAGACATATCATTTCCAACTATCATTTCCTAGTGGTTACTTTTCTATCCTAACTGTCCTCCCACACCCCCACTTAGGTCAAGCTTCCAACAATGGACCAGTCTTCCTGGCCCTTGTTTCTATTGTCCTTGAGTATTAGTCTCATACTATGTGGGATGTTCTCATATTTTTTAACCAACTGCATCCAAAAGATCAATTTGATTCCAAACTACAGTCAACAACAATGAAATCATGATACCAAAATGTTAACAACTCTACTTATAAAGGTACCTTTTAAGAGAGCAGTCTGGAGAGGGAGATATGGGAGGGAACCTCGAAATGTTGGTGGAGGAATCATTTGGGGTGGGATCAGTGCTGCAATATCGTATGACTAAAACTCAACTATGAATAACTTTGTAAATCACGGTGCTTTAATAAAAAATTAATACCACTTACAGTAATTGGAGAAGGCCTCCATTTAAAATTAGAATTTCTATGGCCAAGGTGAGAATGCAGTTCATGACATGCTTGAGTCTAAATACCAGCTTACTTTTCACCAGATAAGTCAAGAATGACGATAAGGACAGCAGAGAATGAGAATTCTGTTTTTCATATTAAATTACTTTTTAAGCCTTAAAATGTCAAAGCTAAGCATCTGCTGTGAAAACGGACTTTCTTTTCGAGAGCCAAAGAGAGGAACTGAGGCTGCAGGACTCTGCTAAGAGCAGGGATGACAACAGGACCTCATCGAACAGCACAGTGACACAGTGGTGTCATGACACCCACCCAATCTGAGCCAAGTCCCCACAATAACCCCACCATTCCCCCCTGGTTTCCAAAAGTGAATCCTTATGCAACGAGGAAAACTCCAGGCTCTATTTCCAGAACCCAGCCCCCAGAGAAACCTCATTTTGTCATGGTAAGATATTAAGATGATTAAGAAAAATGCATTTGGATATCAAAGTACAAGTACTTTTAAAGAGAAATAAACTATGTCAATCATTTTAAGGCATGTAACTTTTAGTAATTTTGATTAAGGAGCATAAAACAACTATTCAGAGTTAACTCCATCATATGCTGTGTGTGACGGGGCTATGAACTGTCTAATACACTTTTCTTACTAGGTTAACTTTTAGCATTAAGAAGCCTAGACATAAACAGTCACTTATAAATTTGCTCCTAGGTGATTTAAAGATAAAATTCTTAAACATTATCACCTGCACTTTCATGTTGTTCGGCCTGAGTGAACTTATCAGCCAATTTGCCTAAGGGAACATTTCCTTCTAAACGCTGGTTCAAGGTTGTTCTTCACTTTGTATTCTTTCAGTTGTCTGCTCTGCTGTCCACCATTGGATTTAGGTAGGAGTGACCCTGACATCTCTCTCTCAAGACCTCTCCCTGCACCTGCACCGCATTCCCACACATCCAACTGCCTTCCAGACATGGAATATGGCCGGCCAACAGATACCTCAATTGGTCATGATCTGATGAAATGGTCTCTCCAGTGACTTAGTCCAAGAGTGTCACCCTCTGTCTAATTATAGAACTGAAACCTGCAAATCATCTTCCTTATTCTCTCTTTCCCAACTCTCTTTCATTTTGTACAAATTCCCGTTGTCTTTCTTTTCTACTAGGTGAGTATCTTGAAGGTAGTGTCCCTGCTTTGTTCCCAGCACCTACAACGTGGCATTGCCCTTGCTAGAAGCTTAGAGATTATCTGCTGAGTGAACAAGAAAACCAGGCATTTCACTGAATTCAAACATTTGTGCAACTATCACCCCACGTCTGCTGGGTTTGACACAATTATTTTAAAGGATATGTCAAGAATTCAATCTGCTCCTTAAAAACAATTCAATGTCTTTATTTACTGTTTCTGAACAGTAAATATCTTCATCAATGTATCACTGCATCACTGTCATTCCGTTGATCATTGATTTGCTCAAGCGGTCTCAATAACGTCTCCATTCGTCCTAGCCCTTAGATTTTAGCACCCTCTCTTTACTCATACTTCCCAATGGTACCGCATTAGAGGCTTTTCAGGGGATCTCGACCCCGGGTCCTGCACACCTGGGTTCCCCTGCCGGTTCCTTCATGCGTGAGGCTTATCCGAATGTGTGGAGAGTGGCCTTGAGCATGGCTGTGGCTGGCTTCTGGAAGTCTTCAACTACACTTGAAATATGAAATATTTTTGCATAAAATATGAAAGTATGAAATATGAAATATCTTCATGCCTGAGATAGAGCATGTGAATGAAAATGTTGCTGCACTGTCTCATGTGGTGGCCACAAATCATGTGTCTAAATTATAATCATAATTGTCATTGCCATTGTAATCCCATTGCTCATCGATTTGCTCGAGCAGGCACCAGTAACATCTCCGTTGTGAGACTTGTTACTGTTTTTGACATGTTGAATACCCTACCGGTAGCTTGCCAGGCTCTGCTGTGTGGGCGAGATACTCTCGGTAGCTTGCCAGGCTCTCCGAGAGGGGCGGAGGAATCAAACTCAGGTCGGCCACGTGCAAGGCAAATTTATTTCATGTAGGCAGTCACATTTCAAGTGTTCTATAAAGGCATGTGATGAGTGGAACTTTATCAGTTGGAAGACATAGGGGTTCTATTATCACACAAAATTCTTGGACAGGAAGCAGCAAGATTGACTGGATAAAAGACATTTGACAACAAAAGATTACAAGGTGACTGGGTCTTGCCTTAAATCCACTGGTTCAGGAATTATGAATGTGAGAATGAAAGAGAATTGCAAACTGTTCAATGAATTTACATTTATTTTTTCTTTTCTTTTGTTTCTGGTCCCAAATTTACATTTCTTACTTGTCTATAAGTCATTCTTATTGGCAAAAGTCACCATCTAAATATACAAGTAATAAAAAGCAGACACTTGTTAAAAGGGGCATTTCTTAAATAAACTATGCATATAAGCAATATATTCAAGTTCAGGATAGGCTGTGAAGCAGAGTGTGCTGGCTCTATCAACTGCTCAACTTGGTAACAATAGATACAGAACTTTCCTATTTTATTCAATTCATTTTCGCAAAGAACAAAAATGACCACAGAACAATTTATAGTTGTATTTGCATAAAAAAGATACCTTCCACTTTGTTTTGGTGAGAGAGATTTACCAATATAAGGGAATTCTTTATTTGCGATGACGGTGACTAATTTTCAGAAGTAGAAAGTAGAGAAAACAGTCCCTAGATTTCACACTAATAGAGAAATCAATGACTTAAATGTGCATGCCATCTTTTACTCTGCTTTTCCTGAGAACTTCCCATAACAGGTCTTCTTCCATCCAACATCTTTTATTTTGAGTCTTTTTAGTATTTACCTAATATGCACCTGCATTTAGTATTTAATATGCATTGAGTGTTTAATGTATTTAGTGTATCTGTACTTAGTTTTTAAGACGATTTAGTTCTGGCCAGGAACACGAAGAGCCTCAAACCGTTCATTCGGGGTTTTGATGAAGTCTGGCCATCTCTTAGGTGGGCGGCCACGAGGTCTTTTGACATCCCGTGAAATCCAGTCGGTAACAGCTCTCTAGTCCAGCAGTCGTCTCTAAATCGAATTATGTGTCCGGCCCATCTGATTTTCAACGCCTTGGAAAATGAAACAGCGTCCCTGATTCTTTATTATTATTATTATTATTATTATTATTATTATTATTTGTATTTTATTGAATCACCGTGAAATAGTTACAAGCTTTCATGCTTGGGTTACAATCTCACAATGATCAAACACCCATCCCTTCACCAGTGCACATTCCTCACCACTGATATCCCGGGTATACCCCCCATCCTCCCCCTGCCTCCATGGCAGACAATATACCCCATAATCTCTCTCTAATTTTGGGATTATGGCTTGCAACCCAGACACTGAGAGGTCATCATGTTTGTTCCATTGATCGTTGACAGAGATAGGAACTCTGGATTCCTTCTCTCACTTGAGTGAAATGTGATATTCCAAACATAGCCCTTTCAATTCCTCTTTGGGATACCTGAATAGCATTCTAGTCCTGTTTTGGCAGGGCCCAGGTCTCTGAAGCATATGTTACTGCAGGAAGAATGGTGGAGTAAAAAGATGTGCCCGCAGCCAGAGGTTCTTCGTCCTCTTAACAACTTCTTTGACACTCTTGAAGGTGTTCCACGCTGCTCTCTTCCTTCTGCGCAGTTCTGGTGCAAAGTCGTTCCTCATGTTGAGTTCTCGCCCCAGGTACTCATAGCTGCTGCAGAGATGTTTGTCTGTTGAGAGCAAATGGAATGTCAAGGACTAGTTCGTTTTTCATGAACATTGTTTTGGTGAGATTCAGCTGCAGTCTGACCTTTCCACATTCACGGTAGAAGTCGGCCAGCATTTGTGCTGCTTGACTGAGTGGAGGTGGTGTAGTTGCCTACCATCTATCATCACTCCCATTCCTTCCCATTCCAGTCATCGCATGATGTTCTTGAGGGTGGCACTGAAGAGTTTCGGTGAAATGGTATCACCCTGCCAAACCCCTCTCTTTATGTTGATGATTACTTCCTTGTAAAATGGTGAGATCCTGGTGGTGAATCCGTAATACAGTTCGAGGAGGATCCTGATGTACTGAGTTTGAACAACCTGTTTGGCTAGGGATTCGATGACCACTTCAGTCTGAACAGAATCAAAGGCCTTCTTTAAATCGATGAACATTAGACAGAGCGGCATCTTGAACTCTCATGAAACTTCAATAAGCTTGGTCACTGTGGGGATATGGCCGATCCTCCTGAATCCTTTTTGGAACCTGGCTTGCTCGCATGGTTGCCCTTCATCTAGTGTTCTGCCTATTCTATTTAGGATGACTTGAGTGAACAACTTGTAGACGACAGACAACAGGCAGACTGGGCGATAGTTGCTGATGTTGTGGATGTCTCCCTTCTTGTACAACAGAACGGTCCTGCTGGCTTTCCACTGGGACGGAACCTTGCATTCAGACAGGTAGTGTGTGAAGAGCTGAACCAGTGTATTGACGAATACTGGTGGCAGATTCTTCAGGTGTTCAGGTCTGACCTTGTCTGGACCAGGTGCTGTACACGTCTTTACCGATGAAATGGCGTGTCTGATTTTGGAAGGGAGAACGTTGGGAATGACATATCCACCCTGCAGAATTTGGTATGTGGGCAGGTGGACGTGGCTATCGAAGAGATCCAAATAGAAGTCGTGAATAATCCTCTCCATTGCCCTTCTGGAAGATGTGATAGATCCATCAGGTTGTCGGAAGGCAGTCATCCTTGTCTTGTAGTTGGTGAAGTACAGGTGGGCGTTGAGAATACTTTTCCCGGCTTCTGCCGCATCAGCCAACACAACAACACTAGCTACACTAGCATGCGGAAATGATGGATGGAGACGTTACTGGCGCCCGCTCAAGCAAATCAAAGATCAATGGGATGACAAGTGATACAAGTGATTAGTTCTGGCCATTTAGGGAGTTACTTTATTCGTCTTTCTCTTGTTAATCTGTTTTTTTAAATGAAGGGAGGGGGCTTTAGTAAAGGAAATAGAAATTGAAAGGAAAAAATATTTTTCCTGCAAATAAGTAATAGAATTTATATCAATTCTCTAGTACTGCTCAACTTCAGCTAAAATGCCCTGACTTTGCCATGTCACATGCTCAATATGACTTTGTTTCCACTATCAAGGCACTTATGTTTTGTAAATTAATATACTAAGTATTAAAAGCCATTCCATTCATTAATAGTTATACCACAAGCTATCCTCTGAACATTCTTCACACAATGAACTGAAAACGAGTACGGGTTACTGTGCACTTTGCCAAAGAGTGTACACACTACTCTACTCTATTCATTTCCCTTAATTTTCATTTTCCTCAATTAATTAATTAATTAATTTCCCTTAATCTTGTCACACTGCTGGCTGCTTCTTAGTTTCAGTTTTGCAAGCACTTTGGTTTCAGCAGGGAAACATACTGACTCACCAAGTTAATTTACTAACACCACATTTGCCAAAACCCAACTTGCCAGTAAGCCATTGGGCTTAAAGGTCAATAAATCAAATAATCTATTTGCCAAAAAACTTAAATTATTCATTAAAAGCCCAAGACTGTACTAGAAAATCAGGAATCTTAGGACCTCTGGCACCATGTTTACTTCTGATTTCTTCCTCTCATAGATCCCAATTCTCTCCAAAGCCCACATCAAGCTGTGCTGGACACTTGCTCTCTTTGATATTGCTGAATTTCCCCCACCCAAATGAACCCCTAAAATATTCAGGCAGGTTTTTTTCCAAGCTGTCAAGAGTACTTTTTCCAATGCATGTCACCTTAGCATATGAAACTAAGGTCAACTGAAGCCATAGTATCAGGAAAAAATATTATGACTGATTACATATTCAGGTTATCTAGATTTATGGACATTTCAATAACATTTTAATAGATGTCTTATATACTTATTTATTACAGTTTAGGTCACATGCCTATAATAATGTCAATGTTTACTGCTTTCATGCATAGTTACCATACCTCACCACTATCAAAGTGCTCAAGATGGGTACCATATGTGGAGCCAGGGATATAATTCACTAGCGCCTCCTAGTCCATCTGTCACCTCTAGTCAACCTCATTTCCACCTCCTGGCTCCACCCCTTGCCTGGTATTCTCAGTTTTGCAGTCCCAAACCAAAGGTTTCCACCATTTGATATTGTTTAGTTCCTTATTATGTTTCTTTTCATACCCATTCATTCAGTCAGAATATAAATCCTTATTTTCCCCATTTACTTTAGAATTTATAGTCGTGTAAATTCTTGATACTTATGCAATCAAATTTGGCTTTTTTCCCCTGCTAATCTGTCTAACTTTAATAGTGGTTTGCTATTCCAGTCTGAGAAGAACCCAGAGGATTGAGAGTATTCTCCTGGACACCCTGTTTCCTCTCTTCCCAGGACAAGAGTTCTTTCATTTCAGTTTTCAATTATTCTCTCTTGTCCCCTGCTCCACCCAGATGCAGCAGTGGAGAACTGGAAACAGATACACAGACCCTTAAGACACAAAGCAACACATTCTAGGAGTTTTACAAAGGTGCTAAAACCTTATCTGCAGTCATTAACTGAACTTTATAAATTAAAAGATATAAATTTAGAGAAACTTGGTAAACTAGGGAAAATGAGTTGGTACTGATGGAAGCTGAAAAATATTCTGTCACTAGAAAACCAGAAAATAAATAGTTAAAGTCCTAGATTAGCATTCCTCTTTCAAAACATACGAAATAATTCTGTAGTTTAAATTTTTTTAACAAATTGAATGCTCATTATATTATTGACAACAATATATCCGTTATACTCGATAACAACAATAGGAAATCAAATCTTTGATACAAGCAACAACAATACATTCATGTAAAATATAGACATTATTTTAATATCTAAGGAATTCACACTACAGCTAGTAAGCCAAATTGGCAGCATTCTGATGTTGTATAAGGTAAGAATGATCTTGTCTTTTACTTTTACAAAAGATTTGAAATCAAAGAAGATTTCAATAGACACCTAAATTGGCCTGAAAAGTCTAAAATATTTACTCTCTGATCTCTTTCAGGAAAATGTTTCCCAAACTTTGGAAAATAATCAAGATGAGTATTTATTAAGACATACATTTTGAAAATGTGTGACACTCTACCCCTTAAAGACTTAAAAACAAATAAAATTACTTCATTAAAACTGCTTTTTAAAAAAGGGGGTCAGCCCGGGTGGAGAAAGGTGTTTGTCCCTTCCGCCTTTTCTTCCTGTGGCGCAGTGGCAGACATCTTTTCAGAGACTATTGGACAGCCAGCTATGAGACTGCAGACTGCAGTGAAGTGACGGGCCTCACGGGATGGGGGGTGGAACCGGACCCTCTCCCCACCTCGATGAGGCCCCGAGTTGCCGCCACGAATGGCTCCTGGCTCCTGAATGGCCATGATCCCAGAGGCACACAAAACAATCTCAGAACCCAGCGGCTTTTGGCATAAATCCCTCCAGACTTATTACTAAAATATCAGAAATCCAAAATGCTATTCATATCAGCAATAGAAAACAAATTATCCAATCATGCCTTTTCAGCAGGTCTGAATATTGTGGAAAATTCAAAATAATAATGGTGGATCTTTTGTTTAAATATTCAATGTGATCAAAGCGGAGAGAGAGTAAGGTGGAAATCATCTGCCACATAGGCGGGGGAGGAGTGGGATTAGGGGGTATACTGGGGTTCTTGGTGGTGGAGGGTGTGCATTGGTGAGGGGATGGGTGTTTAATAATTGTATGACTGAGACTTAGACTGGAAAGCTTTGTAACTGTTCTCACAGTGATTCAATAAAATGGGGGTGTCAGAG
This sequence comes from Sorex araneus, assembly GCF_027595985.1. Taxonomy (NCBI): domain Eukaryota; kingdom Metazoa; phylum Chordata; class Mammalia; order Eulipotyphla; family Soricidae; genus Sorex; species Sorex araneus. The sequence continues at coordinate 59,311,174 of NC_073313.1, read as the reverse complement.
TGATTGTACCATGTGTAAGGTGCTTGCCTTGCGTGCACTGATCTGGTGATACCTGAGCATCACAGGTGTGGCCCAAAAATAAAAGCCAAAAGGGAAAAAGAAAAAGGACGTGTTTTTTTATAAATTAGTAAATTTTGTAAATTGGTCATTCAGTGGACCAATTGGGTGAACTGCTTTGAATAAATTTATTTCTGCAATTTGTGGCCACAGGACAAATCAGTCTATTGGCAGAGAGACTTCCAAGAATTTATCCTTGGTTGGATTCATCTTACTTCTATCAATTGAAAGATGATGAATCAACTTTGTTGGAGTTCCTGTTGGTGCAGCTCCTGAGCTATGTGGACTGAGCAACCTATGAGATAACTCCAGCTTTCCTAGATGCGATGGCTTCAGATACTAAGTCCGAAGAATGGCAAAGAATGATGCCAGGGGACCCACAGCTCCCCAGTGAATAGAAGTAAAGATTAATAAATAATCTTTGTCTGGACTTGGGGATGCAGGTTGTTTTTGAAACCTCCATGGTTGCCTTTGGAAACCCTCATGGAGAATAAGCTTTGTTTCTGCTTAGAGAGCTTGGAGACTATGAGTCTGTGTCCCTCTGGAACTGTGTGTTAGCACACAACCATTGATCTTCCTTTTTCCCCCCTTACCACATGCCTTTATTTGCCTCTATATAATCACTGCTTGCCCTGAATAAAGTTGTTAACTGATCACCAGCCAATGACCTGCGTCTACTAGTTCCCAATCAGTAGTTCACATTTGTGTCTATGAACTATCAGCTTAAGATCGGGTTGGGATCAGCCCATCACTCCCAGGGACCATCATATAAAGTATGATGACAAACTTTATATCATACATTGAAAAGACACATCAAGGTGAAAGATTTCTTTCCCCCAATGACTATGGAAGACAATAGAGAACTATGATTTCCAAAAGAGACAGACTACTCCTCTTTGAGAAAGATCCTGATGGACCTGAAATTGTTCAGGATTCAGTTAATTGCTAAAGAAGTCAACGAATCCCCACGTTAAAAAGCATTTGAGTATCTAAATGAGTCAATTTCTCAGTGACTGCTTCCAAAATGGTCTTTGTTTTTAAAATTATTTTATTGAGGTACTATAATTTATAACATTAATACTTTAGGATTAATGTACTGTACCACTTCCACCAAAGAGTGCCCCAAAATTTCTTGACTAAATGATCCTCTTTTGTTTTGTCTCATTTTCTTTCTTTTTTAAATGGGACATACAAAGTGTATTTCTTTCACATGTTCTGAATGGAATGAGTGTGCTATTTAAGTCTAACAGTCTTCTCCAGAAGAGTAATTTGTACTACAGACTATGCTATATTGAAGACCCATGCCATCCCAATCTCTTTTTCTGTTCCCTAGTTATGAAGGAGTCTAAATGCTTAGGAGAAAGTGAGTTAGGGTTTACAAGAATGCTCCAACATCATCTTTCCTTCCTCCTATTCAAGTTCCAGACATAGATTCTGGTGGATTTTAAAATCATATTCTTTGCATCAGCTGCTATCTGAAACTAATATATCTAAGTTGATGTGGAAAAGAACCAACATTATATAAATTATTTTGCACATTGAATTAAACATACTTAAAATTGGATGGTAAGTTTCAATTATAAGGAATCATTTGGAAGTTAATTAGCTCTATCTATAACTAGAAACACTAAACCCTTGTCTTAGTTCTGTTAATAGTCTTGCTTCTAAACACAATCACTACACAACTAGAAGAGAATAAAATTCAAAAGCTACTACCCTCACATATTTTGTTTTACAAACAATAGACACTTTCCTGGTTAATGTTTAAAGTTACTCTTTCTATGCTTCTTTCATAAGCAAGGATAAAGCATTCAAGTCTCTTAGCAGAATGCTTCCTGTCTTTCAGAAGAACACATAGGACTAGTGAGGAAAGCTCCAGAAGCATCTGAGGAACTCTACATCCCTATGACATTTGTGCCTGATTACTTTCTTACCATCTCTAAGGCTGTAAAAGAGAGCAGGATTATCAATTACTGGTCAAGGTGCCTGCCAACTAGGAACCTGACCTGCCACAATCTATCCTCCTTTTATTTGAAAATATTCTGAGGGCAAGGAACTTGTCTAAAAAAGAGAAAGAAGGCAATAGTGGTTAGGGTTAATTTATAGCAGTTGTTCTCCATTATATTTGAGAGACCTAATGGCACAGGATGGATTATTATTTTATTAGAATCAATCAGTCATTGTCCAAGCAAATGTTCCTTTCTCCTTATCAATATCAGGCTATGTGCTAGAGAGGGATGAGGTTGAAAAGTCCACACCCACAGATGCCAGTCTGGTGGCCCACCAACAATTCATCACATTGGCGCTAATGTCCCTGGGATCAGAACAGTGGGCATGCTGTTGGAGAGGGGAGGGAGATGAGAAGGACAATAGTGGGGATTGGGATTAGAATTTTCCTCAGTTCGTTTCTAAATGTCATTTTCTCCACTGTCCTGTCCACACACAATACACAATCTACTACCTAATTTTTGAGGAAATTCAGCAACATTTTAATGAAAGTATACCACATATAAAGCTTTATGTGTTCATCTACACATCCAGTTATAATTTCAGAGTTATAATTTCTAATAATATTATAACTGATATGAAGTCATAACCAAAAAGATCATGTTTCTTATGTTCATAAACATCACTGTATAGGCAGAAGCAAGCAGCTCATTTCTGTGCCAGGAAATTTCCTACCAAATTCAATTCTGTTTAAAAATAAGACTCAGATCTCACTCTCTGAACTCTATGTGAACATTTACTCTGATGTTCTGCTAATTTACAAAAATTCACTGCCACATCTACTATGTAAGTCTTGTAGGTTACATGCAATGATCTATTTATCATGTACCCTAAGAAGAAGTGATTTGCTTCAGGAGTAGTGCAGATGTCTGCTACAGGATCACGTCACGAGTTCACAGGGTTAACCATATGTATTTTGTAGATCTTTTCCTTCCCATACTGTTTAATAAAAGGTCAATAAAGCAGAGAAACTAATGAATGAAAAAAGCCAGCTTAGGAGATAGAGATAAGCTGATACAAGAAAACTGATATTGAGAAAACACATTGGGAGAGTTTAGTTAATGCAGTCTTCAGCTTAGCCATGCACATGTTCCCAATGCTATGAACAAGACACAACTTTGAGTAGCTATACCACGTTTGGGATCTAACTAAATCTTCTTACGGGTGCAAGTGAGCATGATCCTGCTACAAGCAGACTTATCACCTGAAGCACACAATTGCACACGCAGTGTCATGTTAACAAGATTTGTAAACCATTAAACAAGGGAAATGCTAACAGTCTTCATTCCAGTCATGTGTACAGCTTCAGACAATGGTTCCCTGCAAACACCCTCTAAGTCATGCCACCCAAGGAAAGCTTGCCTCAGCTCCTTAGACCCAGAGAAACCTCAGAAGTCTCCTGTTAAAATCATTTCTTCACCATCTCTTTCATCCTTATCTCCTCCTACCACCAAATAGCTACAGTGACCACAGCCCCCAGGCTCCACAGGCATGCCTTCAATCATTAAAAAACCCTCTAAAATATTCTTTTTTGTTTTCTTTTACTAAGTGGCACTGGCATATAATATACATCTTCCATGCACCGTTTTGTTCTTTATTTAGAAGTACATGGTAAGGAAAATGTAATTCTCACTCGGTTTCATGCACCAGAGCATTTAATTTGAACTCACTACAAGCAGACATATTTCCTAGTAACCCATTCAAGTATTAAATAACTAAATCATATACAAATAATTTATGTTTTGAACAAATTTTTGGTTGATTGTTAAATAGGTACACAAAAGGGATTCACTGACAACTGGCAAATTTATTACAGTTTTCCTCTGGGTTAGAAGTACACTTATGGGGGCTGGAGTGATAGCACAGCGGGTAGGGCGTTTGCCTTGCACGCGGCCGACCCGGGTTCGAATCCCAGCATCCCATATGGTCCCCTGAGCACCGCCAGGGGTGATTCCTGAGTGCATGAGCCAGGAGTGACCCCTGTGCATTGCCGGGTGTGACCCAAAAAGCAAAAAAAAAAAAAAAAAAAAAGAAGTACACTTATGAATGGTTGACCTCCTCCCATCTCCTCCTCTTTCCGGCAGCTTGGCAGTCACCCCCACAAGCCAACTCCAGCGCCATATAAGCTATATAATCTCATCAATGGTAATGATCCACAGACTCAACAATAAATCTCTCGAAGAGAGAAAAGAACCATACTCCAAAGCCATGCCTCCAGACCCTGTGCCAGGCTGTGTCATTCGGAGCAACCCAAAGGGGAGCAGGTAAGGCCCCTCCCCGCCCCAATGGAGCAAGCCCTGGAAGCCAAAAACCTCCTGAACTCAACCACTGCCATGCTCATGGCCACTCTCTATATGCTCAGACAAGCTTCACCCATAAGTGACCCTATTCCTGAACATCTCATACTTTACACAACTAATACACCAAGAGCATCAAACCACATTTGATGGGGTTTAAAGTAGAAGACAATCAATCTTTGGGGAAAATATATTTATATATATACATATATACATATATATACTACGTTGTCAGTGCTGAGTATGGGGGACAGGGAATATGGTGCCAGGGACTGAGCTCAGGACCTGGTATGTGCCAGGCATGGCACAACACTTTCTCAGTATCCCTAACCCATAATGATAGTTCGCATTCACTTTTGACTCCAAATTATGAGAATCCCAAAGTAATACTTAATTCCATATAAACATTTTTCCTTAAGTTTTTACATCTTCTAATTTGTTCTAGAGCTACCTTTGTATCTGTCTCACTTTCACTGTCAACTGACATCTTATATTCTTGTATAGACAAGATCAAAATCTGTCCAGCTTTGAATTATCCAAAGAATCTATCAGAGTGTTTCACTCTTACTAGACTCACAGTTACATGCTTTGTGTTACCTTTAATAACTATGAAAACAGTAACTTATTTGAAAGGAGTTTAATAAACTTATACTGTCTGTGGAACCCAGGGCTGAGATCTCCAAGCCTGCTCTGATGGGGACTGGGCCTCTTCCGCCCAGATCCCCCATTTTCCAGTAGCAAGGTGGTCACACCCAGAAACTGCCCCCGACGCCGTGTAATCCCATCAATGGCCAACATCCAGAGACTATAAAACCAAGCTCCCGGAAGCATTCGACCAGGGCATCTTAAGCTTAGTTCTCCCTCTTGGAGAACCTAGCAAGCTACCAAGAGTTTTCTGCCCACATTGGAGAGCCTGGCAAACTCCCCGTGGTGTATTCATATGCCAAAACCAGTAACAATGATGGTTCTCATTCCCCTGACCCTGAAAGAGCCTCCAATGCGGCACCGTTGGGAAGGATGGGTAAAGAGAGGATTCTAAAATCTCAGGGCTAGGACGAATGGAGATGTTACTGAGACCGCTCAAGAAAATCGACGCTCAACGGATGATGATGATGATGATGATGATGATGATGATGATGATGATGATGATGATGATGATGATGATGATGATGATGATGATGATGATGATGATGTAAGCAATAAGCACAGAAGCCTCAACCTTTAACATGTTACTAATCTCTTATAGAAGGGCTTAGTGGCTCCTGGATGAAATACAACAATCTTCACACACTTTAAGAAACCGTTTTTGGATCATTTTAGCAGATTATTCATAACAAGCAATACAAAATAAATTATTTCAGTTCTGCTTCAAGGGCAGGGTTTGGGGTTAGGGTTGGAAACATTCAAACTATAGTGGTGGGAAGGTGGGATTGGTGGTCTAATATTAAATTCAATCAAATATTGTGAACAAATTTATAAAAATAAAATATAAAAAGAAGTACAGCTGCAATTTTCCCCTCTCAATAATAACAAAATACTGGCATGTATTGTCTAAAAATTATTCAAATAAAATGTAAAGAACAAAGCACATTCTTAAAGAATGGGACACCTGTACAAAGGCAGTTGCCTCACACACACTTGTTCTACCACTGGAATATGTTTTGAATGAGGGTCCCAAGCAGTACTCAGGAGGCCTGGGGCCCTTTCAGAGATTCCAAGCCAACTGGGTTGGTGGCTCAATACAAAGACCCATGAATGTGGTACTCCTCAGGTTCTGGGGTGCTGGGAAATGCCCAGGCCACCGTAGTGTTGCTCAAGGGCCTCAAAGTCTGTACCTAGTGATTCTCAGGGAGCCATGTAGTGATAGGGATCAGATGGAGGTTGGTCTCATGAAGGCAGGCACCTTATCCCATGTATTATCTTTCTGACCCCTGAAAACTTTTTTAAGTTTATGAAGTAATCAAGTACTATTTGTAAGTGCATTGCCTTAATTTGTAAGTCACAGAATATTTCTATCAATTAAGTATGCTGCATTTACTGCTTTTAAAAAAATAAAAAGTCAATAACTTATATTTACATTTCATTGGAAAAATATTGATTGAATTGACTGGAAATTAGAATTCAGGTAAGTTCTTAGAATGCTTCCTGGATTTATTTGTTTAGCTTTATTCCTACTTAAATTTTTTAAGTATATATTCATTTTCCATAAATAGCATGTCTAAAACTCAACTATATTTTTGTAAATCATGGTGCTTTATAAAATAAAATATAATTTTTCAAAACCCTGAAATTGAAACTGTATATATTACTTTTTTAATTTGGGGGATCATATTGCTAGAGCTCAGGGGCTATTCTTGGCTCTGTGCTCAGGAGTGACCTCTGGAGGTGTTCAGGGGATTGTATCTGTTGCTGGGGATCTAACAAAATAAGGAAATAGATAACAACCAAAGAAAGCAAATCCTTTGACTCTGATCACAGAGCTGAGGGATGATGGGGTAGAGTGACCTGAAAGCATCTAATAGACTATGGTTGAGGGATGCAGAGTGACACAGGCACTTTGATGGTGGGTGTGTTATGGCAACACTGCACTCCTAAAACATATAAACATTCATAATTTGTAAATAAATACGATTTCAATAAAATTAAAATTTAAATGTGCTTAATTTAAACAGAAAAATGTTTTTCAAAAACCTAAAAATCATAGAAAAATCATCTTGAAGAAACTATCAGACACAGAATTTGAATCAAGTAACCCTTGAAAATTTTAATAACTTCATAATTAAGATTTAATATTGCTTTAAATGATAGTTATTCCATATCTGGAGGTAATTCCAAGCATCTTCTCTGGTACTGGTATTCCCTAATTTAAGTTTCTTTTATAAAGAAGTAGTCCAGATCTCCATTACTTCTATCAACACTGGTTTCTTACCTGCGGCCCACAGAAGCTTTAGAATCTTGTACTGGCTGAACCTCCTCTACTATCTCAACCTCGTCTGCATCACAAAGTTCCTGCAAAACATATGCATTTCATATACTAAATATATTATGAAATAATACCCGACAGATGTGAACTGCATGCATGCAACGTTCCAGCCATCCAGTGTCATGCTGATGTGTTTGCAATGCAAGAAAAGCCCTAGATGCCAGCAACAGAAAAAAAGACTACAGAGATTAACTGAATCCACTCAAGGCACACAGCTTCAATGGTTCTGTTTCAAATCTGGAGTTCAACATTCTTTCAACTGTGTATACAGCCACCTGTGGGGAGGGGGAAAGAAAAGTCCTCCAAGGATACAGTGCCCAAAAGCCAAATTTGATCCCTGACCCCGCATGAGACCCCAGCACCGCTGGGTATGGCTCTGGAAACTTGCTGGCCCTCAATACTGAACTGTCAGGCTGGAACCATGAGGGGTGTTCTCTGTGCTCCAAATACCACTGGGAGGCCTCTATTCCAAATTGCACCTCCTAAGAACCATCTCCTCACATATGTGTTCTCCATAATTACTATTAACACAAAACAAACGTTATAGAAAGATAAAAACCAAGCTAAGTCACAATCTTTGGGCCATGGGGAGACTAAGGTGATAGTGGCAATTTTTATAGGAGCAAGCAGATTTTAGAAGATGACTCCCAAGAAGAGATGTCTACCTTCTAAAGGCTTCAAACCCAGAGAGCTGTGGGAAATGTAAGAATGTGGCAAGGAGAACAAGCAACTCCATTGGGAGGAATTCTTATCCTTATTGTTCCCATATCCATATAAGGTATGGAGAAATGATGACTTCTCTCAGTACTCTAAAACTAAGTGGAGGTCAGAATGATAGTACAATGGGGAGGGCATTTGCCTTGCATGCAGCCAACTCAGGTTCAATCCCTAGAGCCCCACTCTGTACAATTCACCAAGCTCTACAGGAGTGATCCTGAGCAAAGAGTCAAAAATAAGTCCTGAGCACTGCCAGATGTGGTCCAAAAACTTTAAAAAAGGGTGGAGTAGAGAAGTAGTACAATGGGTAAGGCACTTGCTTTGCATGTGGCTGACCCGGGTTTTATTCTCAGCATCCATATGGTCCCCTGAGCACTTCCGGAGGGATTCCTGAGTGCAGAGTCAGGAATAACCCCTTAGCACTGCTGGGTGGACCCCAAAACAAAAATAACGAAAAATAAAACTAAATGGAAAGGCATTGCCCACAGTCTCTAGAATATGGTCGGTTAAGCCCAAATTTACACCAGAGAGGAAAATTAAAGTGAGTCTTTGGTTCTCTCTGGCACCCAGTTATGATGATCATAATGGTAATGACATTAAAATAATGATCACAGTGGTGATGATAGGTCGCAATTCCTCCATGCTTATCACAGAGAAACCACTGTTTTCTTTACCACCCACAACAACCCTGTGAAAGGTTTTGCCATCACCGTGTTTAGAAAAAACAAGAGGCTAAAATATGTCAGGGACAAGATCCTGCAGCTAGTGCCAACAGGATGAAGTCAGCTAATAGGAAGAGATTTAAACGCAGTCAATATACAAATGGATGTGTAACCAGATGGTAGGAGGTTTCCAGCCATCTTGGTAGAGAGAGGACTGGAACTCAATGGTAGGGAAGGAATTTCAGCTTTACTTTACGAAAAGATGAACCCATCTATTTGGAAGAGGATTGGAACCCAGATGAAGAGGAAGAATTACAGCCCAAATGAGAAGCTTACTTGTAAGAAGGTGGATGTGTCCTATATACAATGCCCTCAGAGTATTATCATGACAAAGAGAGAGCTCTTAGTACAGTGCTCACAATGCCCTAGTTTCTTTCAAGTCAGTTTCTCTCAAGTCTGTTAGTGATACTTCCACTCACCGAGAAGATGGAGTCATCCTTGACTCATTTTGATCCCATCTCTCAGGAACTTCCCACACATGAATCAGGATGCTGGGTTCTTTTTTTCTGGGAGGGGCACATCCGGAGGTGCTCAGGACTTACTCCTGGCTCAGCACTAAGGGATCACTCCTAGCAGGTTCAGGAGACCATACATGATGCTGGAGGTCCAACCAGGTTGGTCACGTGCAAGGCAAGCACCCTACTCGCTGTACTAAAGCTCCGGTCCAGAACTTCGTGTCCTATCTCAAAAGCTCTTGTCAAGTCTGTGCACTTCCCTCTTCACTCCTACAATCCTCCTAAGCCTACTGTCTCTTACATGGGCCATTTTGCTTCTATCCCGGTCCCCTTCTACCCCATTTCCCACCCAGCAATCAGACCTTGCAAAGAAACTCATGCCACGCTCCAGCTTTTCCACTACACCTGGGACACACCCAACCCCATCACCATGGCTTATAGAATTCCACACAACCTGGCCACTGTCTGCCTCGCCTCTTGTACCTTGTTTGCTACAACTCTTCCCTCTTTGACCTGATTCTAGTCACATGCAGGTCCTTGTTTCCTGGAGCTTCCTGAGCTGTTTACTACCTCAGGACGGATCTTCAGTTGTTAGACCCTTGATTTAACTTGTCTTTCCTTTTCAATTGGGGTGGCACATTATCATCATTTTGTAGGGGTCTCTCCTCAAAGGACACATCAGCAGGGAGAAACCTACCCTGATCCTTCAGTCTAGACTCTACCTACCCTCAAAAAATAGCACAAAGTCCCATTTTATTTTGCCTCCATGAGGCAAGTCACTACCGTTTGCTCCACGAGGCTAGTCACTATTGTTTGTTGAGTGGTTATCCCCCCTAATGTTTCCATCTCTCAGCACAAAGCACACAAGAGGTGCTTTCTAAACAAGTTACGTATTGAATAAATTCATCGATCTTGAATAGATCATATGAATTCTGAAGTCTTACTTCACTTTTAGCTAGACTCTCTGGTGCTGTATTAGGAAGGCAACGGCTTGCTTCTCTCAGGGTGCCTAGCTTCAGGCCCTAGATACCTTTTGTATTTTATCCAATCTACTTCTAAACGAGTCTGTTGTGCCTCATCTTTTGGTTGTGTCCCATCTCCACTTACAGCTTACCTGAAAGGCAGGTTCTTCTCTTCCCCTACCCCTAACTCTTACCACAGTGCTCGGCAACTAGGGGTTTTAGCAATATGTACAGTGACCAGGGAGGGAAAGGGTAGCAAAGAGAACATAAGCCTTCATAGGAAGTTCACATAGCCACAATGGTAAGGGCATACACATGGAATACTCACCCGTAACATTTGACTTCTGATCATACACACAAACCCCACAAGATAAAACCGCTCCTCCAAAGGCAGACATGTGAGAACATCAGAACGGTGACTCGGGAAAAATTGAGTGAAGAGGGTCAAAGGTGCTGAAGAAGAAAGACATTTGTGACAAAGGATATAAAGGTGCCCTGGTTACACCTGCTATACCAGTGAACGGTTTACCAGCCTATAGACAATTTTGAGAATTCTCAGTGCCACAGCCTTTTCCTCTTTTCCTTCCTTTCCAGCCACTCTGTCCTTCCTGCTCACCAAAACAGGAAGAAGTCACATACTAAAAAAATAACTACTGTGGGGCTGGAGCGATAGCACAGCAGGTAGGGCATTTGCCTTCCACGTGGCCGACCTGGGTTCGGTTCCCAGCATCCCCTATGGTCCCCTAAGCACCACCAGGGGTAATTTCTGAGTGCAGAGCCACGAGTGACCCCTGTACATCGCCAGGTGTGACCCAAAAAAAGCAAAATAAAAAATAAACAAGTGTAATTATCAAATATTAAAAAAACAATTACTGCTGTACATTTGGGGTGATTTTGATTTTTTATTATTACCCTATGGACGGATATTTAGTCCCCAAAATAAATCCATCTCCTCTTTGTTAGATAGACCACAGTCATTAAATGTGTAATTTGTGTCTTTGTAAACAAGTAAGCTTTTCTTTAACAAAGGTATCTTTCCCTTAGTTTCTAAGACACCTGAAAGACATATCAGACAACTTTTCGGTGAGTAAAAGACAACTGTTCAGTGAGTGAATTTTAATTTTATACCAAGCCATTAATTTTTAGGGGAGTTGGGGATACCTCCAGTAGTACTTATGGCTTAAGCCTCGATCTCTGCTCAGGAAGAACATATGTGGTGCCAGGAACTGAAACTGGTTTGCTGTGTGTAAGACAAATGCCTTAACATCTGTGCTATCGCTTCATCCCAACCTCTATTCATTCCTTTGTCATATTTGTAGTCCCCAGTGGTATAGAAGTTAATATTCTTCTAGCACTCATACAATACAATTTTATTTCTTCCATGAAATAAAATATCATAGATGAAGTACTGGTCCTTGTTTTTATTTCCTTCTTTTGGCTCCCTTCCAACACAGGCATTCACTGACACCTACCACCATCATTATTATAGAGACTTAAAATATGTAGTTTATTTTATATATAAAATATGTAGAGTGATGTCACAACATGACATAAATTCAAAGGATCATAAGAGATTACTCTGAGAATCTTTATGCCATGAAACAAGGAAACCTGGAAGAAATATATCAATTTTTCAACTCCTATGACTTCCCAAGGCTGAACTAAGACAATCAGGAATACCTGAACAGACCTATCACTATTGAGGAAAATGACATGATAATTAGAACTTTTCCCAAAAACAAAAAACCAGGCCCAGGTGGATTCATTAGTGAGTTATTTCACACCTTGAAAGAGGACCTACTGCCAATTCCTTTCAGGCTCTTCAGGAAATTGAAGAAACTGAAAAACTCCCAGTTTCTACGGAACAGTTTCATAATCTTGATACCAAAAGCAGGCAATGACACCATCATAGAAGACTGATATCCTTGTTGAATACAGATGCAAAGAACTTCAACAAAATACTAGGAAACTGAATTTAAAAATTCATCAAAAAGATTGTACACCATGACCAAGTAGGATTTTTCCCAGGGATGCAAGGATGGTTTAACATTTGCAAGTCAATCAACACAATACACCATATCAATAAGAGAAAAACCATATGATCATATAATGGATACAGAGATAGCATGTGACAAGACCTAACACTCATTCAAGATAAAAACTCAGCAAAATTGGAATTAAAGTAACTTTCCTCAACAGAGTCAAAATCATTAACCACAAGCCTACAGAAAACATTATACTCAGTGGGGAAAAACTAAAAGCTGTCCCTATAAGATCAAGCACTAGACAAGGTTGCCCACTCTTTTCATTTCTATTTAATGTAGTAGTGGAAGTACTTCCCATAGCAATTAGATAATAAAAAGATATCAAGGGCATCCAGATAAGAAAAGGAGAAGTCAAGTTCTCACTATTTGTGGTGGATGACATTTTACTATATTTAGAGAAATCCTAAGAACACTATAAAAAAGCTCCCAGAAACAATCAACTTGTATAATAAAATGGCAGGCTACAAAATTAATGTGTAAAATTTCATGGCTTTCCAATGCACAAGTAATAGAAGGGAAGAAAGAGATATTTTTGAAAAACAATTCCATTCACAATTGTGCCTCAGAAAATCAAGTACCTTGGAATTAGCTTAACTAAAGAGGTGAAAGACCTATACAAAGAGAACTAAAAAACACTACTTCCATGAAATAAAAGAGGACAGGAAGAAAAGGAGACACATGCCCTGCTCTGTCAAAATGGCAATACTCCTCAACGTATCACACAGATTCAATGCAGTCCCTATAAGGATACCCATGATATTTTTAAAAGAAATAAATCCAACACGCCTGAAATTCATATGGAACAATTACACCCTCCCCTCTCCCTGCCCTGAATAGCTAACGCAATCCTTGGGGGGAAAGATGGGAGGTATCATTTTTTCTAATGTCAAACACAAAGCGGTAGTAATTAAAACAGCATGGTACTAGAATAAAAACAGACCCTTAGATCAATGGTATAGGGCTTAATATCCTGAGACATACTCTCAGAACAACAGATTGGGGTTGAATATCTTGAGACAGACCCTCAGGTATATTATCAATTAATCTTTGATAAAGAAGCAAAAATATGAAGTGGATCAAGGAAAGCCTCCTCACCAAGTGGTAATGGGGTAACTGCTCAGTTACATGCAAAAAGTGAACTCAGATCTCTTTCTAACTCTATGAACAAAAGTCAAACCAAAACAACAACGAGATTTTGTCTCAAATCACTGGGACTGGCACCTATCAAAAAGTGGAAGAGCAACTAGTGTTGGTGTGGGTGTGGGGAGAAAGGGACTCTCCTTCATTGCTGGTGGGAATGTCAACTGGTTAGGCCATTTTGGAAAACAATATGGACATTTCTCAAAAACTAGAAATTAAGATAGAGATAAGACCCAGAAATACCGCTCCTGGGAATATACGCTGGCGGCCCAAAAACATAATGCAGAAAAACAATATGCTCTCCTATGTTCATTGGAGCACTATTCTCAATATCCAGAATCTGGAAGCAACCGGAAATAACCCAAGTGCCCAAGAACAGATGACTGGAAAAAGAAACTACAGTATATCTACACAATGGAATGCAGCTGTTAGGAAAAATAAAGTCATGAAATTTGTTTATACATGGATGAACATGAAGCGTATCATGCTGAGTGAAATGAGTCAGAGGGAGAGGGACAGACATAGAATGATCACACTCATTTGGGATTTACAAAAACATATTAAGAGAATAATACCCAGATACAATAGAAATGAAGGCCAAGAGGTCTGTTCCCAGTTGGAAGCTTGCCACAGGGGGAGGGGGAGAGCAGTTAGGACAGAGAAGGGACCACTATGACAGTGATATAAATGATAACTCTTGACAAGAACTGGGTGCTTAAAGGAGATAAAGTGATATTTCACTTTCAGTAATAGTACTGCAGACCACAGTGTCTAAAAGGAAAAAAGGGTGGAAAAAAGAGAATGAAAGTATCTGCCATAGAGGCAGGCTGGGGACATTGGTGGTGGGAAATGTGCACTGCAGGGATGGGTACTGGAACACCGTATGACTGAAACTCAATTGTTAATAACTTTGTAACTGTGTATCTCAGGATGATTCAATAAAAAGGGGGGGAAATCAAGTGGTTCAATAATAAGGAAAAATAAGGGGAAAAGGTGACTTAGTAAAAAGTTTTAAAACTTTAAAATGTAGTATTTTGTATGATTATTTTACTATTTATAGAAGTAAATAATTACTATTTATATTAATTATTTATTAACAGCACTATAACCACAACTAAAGTTCTGTCTATTTTTCAGGATGTTTTTCTGAATTTACATTCTTCTGAGTACTATATTAGTGTTTTCATCTCTCACATCCTAACAAATATTGTTTATCTCTCACCCTTATAATTGTTGATATTCTTGCAGGTGTATGGTGCTACATTTATGGCTTTAATTTTTTCATTCTTTGTGATAGAATATCTTTTAACGTATTTGTTGGGCTACCTGCCTCTGATTCAGGCTCTAGATTTTCTAAACCCAAATCAATGTTTGTCTTAATTTCTAAAAATTCAGTTCCTAAAACCTTAAAAATTTCTAAGTCTGAATTTTTATTGGCAGTGCTATGGGAGAAGGCAATTGGGATTAGAGAAGGATCACCATGACAAAGATAGTTGGAAATTATCACTCTAGATAAGAACTACATACTGAAACAGCTAAAGGAACAAACATGATGAACTCTCACTACTTGTATTGCAAACCCATAATGCACCAAAGGGGAGAGAGAGCGACAGACAGACAGACAAATACAGAGACAGACAAAGAGAAGGAAGGGGGGCCAGAGCGATAGCACAGCGAGTAGGGCGTTTGCCTTGCACGCGGCCGACCCAGGTTCGATCCCCGGCATCCCATATGGTCCCCCAAGCACCGCCAGGAGTAATTCCTGAGTGCAAAGCCAGGAATAACCCCTGAGCATCGCTGGGTGTGACCCAAAAAGCAAAAAAAATAAAATAAAATAAAATAAAATAAAATAAAATAAAATAAAATAAAATAAAATAAAATAAAATGGGAATTTAAAAAAAAAAAAAGAGAAGGAAGGTGCCTGCCATGAGATAGGCTGGTGAGAAGGTGGTGGGAGGGAAACTGGGGACATTGATGGTGGGAAGTGTACACTAGTGGAGGGATGGGTGTTGGAACACTGTATGACTGAAATTCAAGCATGATCAGCTTTGTAACTCTGTATCTCATGGTGACTATTTTTTTTAAATTTTCTAAGTCTGACACAAAATCCACATGACATAGATTTGGCTTTTGGTTTCCTATACAGGAAATTTTTTTTCCCTTCTGGGATGGAAAACATACTTTCCATTAGACCAGTGGAATAGATTTTACTGAGCATTTTAAGATGCTACATTGGTCCTCAAATAAGTGTTAGAACTCCAGGCCCTAACCAATAGAATCTATATATGCACTGAAGTCCATGGAAGCTACCACAAAATGAGCTTCCTCTTATCTTTGTGATTCTGTACTTAGTTATGAAATTTCTGGACTTGTGGACTTCCCTATATTTTAAACTAACTTAAACAGTAAATGTTCCCACTTTATTTAAGCACCGTGTTTTACAAAGTTATTTGTGATTATTTGTTACAGGCATTCACTATTCCAGCACCAACCCCACCACCACTGTCTCCTTCCTTCCACTGTCTCTATTTTCCCAACCACCCCTCTAGCCCTGCACCTGTAGCAGCTCACAATAATTTATTTTATACTGCTTATTACCGCTTAATGGCTAACAGAATTATCAGAAAATATTTCCATAGAAGAAAATCTGAAAATTGTTGTATCTCACCATGGGGACATTAAGTCCTGGTCTGAGTTTTACTAAGCTGTTGTTTCAAGTTAAGCCTTCTGTGTTCATGTTTTTGATGGTCAAAATTGTTTGGTTTCTTTCTATATTACATTCCCAACTATTCTGGTGTGCTACTATGGGATGTCAGTATTGTAGATTTTGAATATGTCAGCTCCATAAAATTCAGAATATTTAACTGGGCATTCTGGCTAGGAGGTATGGCAAGAGCTTTTGAGAATGAGTGCAGCTTCTGGGGCTTTGGTAGAGCAGGTGCTGGCCCATCCCCCTCCCAAGATCGCCCTGGATGTCTCAGCCGGGAATGGGTATCCAACAAATTTTTGCATCTACTGATCTCTTTCTAGGTTTATTTATGTATACGTTAAATTTTGTGATGTCTTAACAATCATTTTCTTGGTTTGTAGTGGGTGGAAAGAGCCATTCTTTTTTGTTTGCTTGTTTTTGTTTTCTGTGCTACACCTGGTGCTGCTCACAGTTTACTCCTGACCCTGTGCTCAAGGATCATCGTGGTGGTGCTTGGGAGACAACATGGGATACCAGGGGCCGAAGTTGGGTCGGCTGCATATAAAGCAAGAGCTTTCCCCGTTGTACTTTCTCTGACTGAAAAGAGCCATTCCTGTCAGCTCAGTCACCAGGTTACCAAATGACCTAAAGTTGCACATTTCACCATTATTATTTTAAGTCTAATGAATGTCTGAAACCAAAACCTGTAGCAATAAAGATCTAAGAGACTCTGACAGTACCGACAGCAGAAATATGTTACCAGTAAAGAGCTGCATAGCCCATAAAATTCATTTAGATGGTATTAAAAAACAGAATTGCTTACCCTCTGAAATATCTATTACATTCAAGATGATGTTTGCATATTCATAAGCAGGAATGTGGCCACATTTAACATTTCCTCTTCTTAAGTGACATCCAAATGTAATGTGTTTCCCCACTAAAAGATCAGATACAAACCAGGTTTCATCTGTACTTTGCTTTTTTCTGCAGAGTATTTCATATTCTTATTGTCTTACATATATAGAATTTTACAAAAACATCATATTGAAATAATAATGGACCTTCTTTCCAAGAGCATTAACAACTTTATCTCTATGAATGCTATATCTGCAGGGTAGGGTGCCAGATAGAGTATTACTCATGTAACACTAATGCAATTACATAAAACTTGAAATACTCTGGGTTCTTTGTACAGGACACATTTAACTAACGAGAGATCTTTGAACACTAGAAGTATATTTTGTTCATTAAGTTGTTAAATTGGGGCTGAAACGATAGCACAGCAGGTAGGGCGTTTGCCCTGCACGCAGCCGACCCAGGTTCGATTCCCAGCATCCCATATGGTCACCTGAGCACCGACAGGGGTAATTCCTGAGTGCAGAGCCAGGAGTGACCCCTGTGCATCATCAGGTGTGACCCAAAAAGAAAAAAAAGATAAGTTGTTAAATTAGTATACAATGTATATACTGGCTTGAATGCCTTTATTTTTAATTATTCCTCTAAATTGCTTCTTGGCCTTTTGACTAAGATTAAGCGTTTGTTCCTTGAAGTGACTGTCACATGACTCTTATTATTTTTAATTATTCCTCTAAATTGCTTCTTGGCCTTTTGACTAAGATTAAGCGTTTGTTCCTTGAAGTGACTGTCACATGACTCTTAAAATCTAAGAACTTAATATTTGAAAAACTCTACCTGAATTTGAAACAGGAGAGCTGAGAGAAATAGTTCCACAGACTCTGGTTTTCTCATGATCGGGAACAAGGCTTAAAAACGCTTTTCCCACAATATCTTCCTAGAAGTGAAAAGAGAATTTTGTTATGGGCTATGACTATTCACTTTCTCTAACTCCTTACCACCAGTAAGTCATCTGCCCCACCTCAGGTATCTTATGATTTGATATATCTCTAAAAATTCCCATTACGTGACAAACTTTTAATTTTTTTTTTGTTAAATCACCATAAGATAGTTAAAAGCTTTCATGTTTGGTTTACAATCTCACAATGATCAAACACCCATTCCTCCACCAGTGCACATTCCCCATCACCCATATCCCAGATATACCCCCCTTTCCCACCCTCCCTCTGCCCCTATGGAAGACAATATTCCCCATACTCTCTCCCTCTATTTTTGGGCATTATGGCTTGCAACACAGAAACTGAGAGGTCATCATGTTGGTCCATTATCTACTTTCGGCATGCATCTCCCATGCCAACCGATTTCTCCAGCCATCATTTTCTTAGTGATACATTCTCTATTCCATCTGCCTTCTCCCCTCCGCTCATGAAGCAGTCTTCCAGCTATGGGGCAATCCTCCTGGCCCTTGTATCTACTGTTCTTGGGTGTCAGCCTCATGTGATGTTATTTTATACTCCACAAATGAGTGAAGTCCTTCTGTGTCTGTCCCTCTCTTTCTGACTCCTTTCACTTAGCATGATACTCTCCATGTCTACCCATTTATAAGCAAATTTCATGACTTCAGCACTCCTAACAGCTGCATAGCATTCCATTGTGTAGATGAACCAAAGTTTCTTTAAGCAGTCATCTGTTTTAGGGCACTCGGGTTTTTTCCATATTTTGGCTATTGTGAACAGTGCTGCAATAAATATATAGGTACAGATGTCATTTCTACTGTGCATTTTTGCATCCTCGGGATATATTCCCAGAAGTGGTATTGCAAGGTCATATGGAAGCTCAATTTCTAGTTTTTGAAGGACTGTCCATATTGTTTTTAGCAAGGATGGACCAGTGAGCATTCCCATCAACAGTGAAAGAACGTCCCTTTTTCCCCACATCCATGCCAGCACTGGTTGCTTTTGTTTTTTTGAATGTGTGCCAGTCTCTGTGGTGTGAGATGATATCTCATTGTTTTGATTTGCATCTCCCTGATGACTAGCGATGTGGAGCATTTTTAATATGCCTTTTTGCCATTTGTATTTCTTTTTTTGAGGAAATTTCTGTTCATTTCTTCTCCCTATTTTTTGATGGGGTTGGAGGTTTTTTTCTTATACAATTCTACTAGGGTCTTGTATATCCTGGATATTAATCACTTAGCAGATGGGTATTGGGTAAATATTCTTTCTCATTCTGTGTGCTCTTTCTGTATCTTGGTCACTGTTTCTTTTAAAGTGCAGAAGCTTCTTAGTTTTATGTAGTCCCGTTTGTTTATATTTGCTTCCACTTGCATGGTCAGTGCTGTTTCATCCTTAAAGATGCTTTTAGCTTCAATGCCATGGAGAGTTCTACGTGACAAACTTTTATAACAAACACCATCTAACTTTTCCAAGTATTCATACAAGTATCTCATCACTCTAACCACTTATCTACACCCACAAAGACCTCCAGTCAATCCCTACTAATTCTCCCTGTTTACTCCTTCAAGTTCTCACATCTTCCTGACCCAAATAAGTTTCCAGGATTCATCGTTTGAATCACTCCATGTGGTTTTTATCTTTGACACACTTACTTAGAACAAAATCAACTCTGGTGCCATATTATGACTTATAAGCAATTTGAGTTTCCCATATGTTTTTAGTCTTCAGTCACAGTTCCTGACTCACAGCTCTCCAAATCCTTGGAATTTCATGAGTGGCTTAGTACTGAGTAATGAGAGCCCTTTTTCAAAATTTGGTCTGCCTATCAGTTCCTGAAATTGCCTGCTGCCAAATCACAGAGTTAAATGTGCGCCTGTTCTCCATAACCAATTACTCCATCCCAACCATGAGAGTGTCAAGCTCCAGGAGTACAGAAGTCCCATTTGTTTGGAGCCTCATCTACATATCTCTTCATTATGGCTGCTTATTATATCATTTGTGATAATTCGGTATTAAAGGGTAAATGGACTTTCACACAAATGGAAATGGGCCTAGGAGCCCATTTATCTGCTAGACTCTTCATTTAACTTAGACCTTTACCCAAGCGACTGAAAGTGCATTAAGAAAAATCCCAAACAAACTGTGTATTATTTAAAATGAACACTCAGCTCTATTTAGTAATTGGACATTGTACTCTGCTACTCCTTTCTTTTTTGCTTTGTTTGAGGATATTTGTTTGTTTGGGGGGCCACACCTGGTGGTGCCCAGGGCTTACTTCTAACTCTGTGCTCATGTATCATTCCTGGCTGGACTCAGGGAACATTACTGGGTGCCAGGATTAAAACTGGGTTGTTCACATGTAAGGCAAGTGCTCTACCCGCTGTACCATAGCTCTGACTCTGTACTCTCCTTACAGAGTCAGAGCTCTTAAGGTAACTACTGCTTTTCCTTCTGCATACCCCACCACTCATATTCATCTGCAGAACTTACTTTTTTTTCATGAAATCAGGGAGAAGGAAAAACCACACTGACCCCACACCACCCACCTGCTTTTCCTTCCATTCAGAATAACAAGCTGCTACCCAAGTCTGGTGATGGGCGTCTTATCCTCGCCACTCACCAAGTACTGCCCTTCCCAGATCCCACCCCTACTCCCATACCCACATGCTTTGCCCCTCTGCTTTCCCAATTCAGGCAAATGCTATTGAATAGATGGTATCAAATCTTAAAAATTGAAACAACAGAAATCCCAAAATGTACTAATTCTCCTTAACACTACATCCTTTTCCCACAGCTAAGCACTACCCTGGTCCACTCTGGGTCAGAACTGCCTTTTTTCCTTTCTTCACCTCTCATTCTCCACTGAACCCACACTATCAGATTGTTACCCTTACTCTACTTTTTCCAAGGCTGCCAACGACCTCTTTACTGATAAATCTGACATTCAATTTTCAGCTTTATCTTCTTTAACATCTCAGCATTTGGTTAAATTGATCTATCCTTCCTCAAAAGACTTTCCTCACTAGACTTTTAGGAGACCACACACACACAGGGATAATTTCTGCATCAATAACTACCTCTGCTGGAAGTTTCCCCTGTCCTGACTAGTCGACACTGGGGTTCTCAGGCCTAGTCACTGAACCTCTTCTTTAACTATAATGTCTGCCTGGTTACTCTGTCCTTATGCCATCTCATTAAATACCACGCCTCTCTTAATGATACCCAAATTCTTGTCTCTAGTCCAGAATGTTCCCTAATATGATTTTTAATATACTCATACTTCACCCTACTTTGGCCCTCAAAATCATTCTCCTCGGGGCTGGAGTGATAGCACAGCAGGTAGGGCGTTTGTCTTGCATGCGGCCAACCCGGGTTCGATTCCCAGCATCCCATATGGTCCCTTGAGCACTGCCAGGGGTAATTCCTGAGTGCAAAACCAGGAGTAACTCCTGTGTATCGCCGGGTGTGACTGAAGAAAGCAAAAAAAAATCATTCTCCTCTCGACAACCCACATAAAAGACACCACCACTAACCCTCTTGCCTGTCCCTGTCTTGCCATTTTTCGCTGATACTACAGATCCAGTTTATCAACAAACTTTTGTTTCTAACCTCCTGAATCTATGAACCATCCACTTCCCATCCTCTCGAATTCAGATGATACAAAAGTCTTAGTGGGACTCCCCATGTTTAATCTTGTTAGGCACATGGTCTCACTCCATTCTCCACAGAGAGCTAGAATGGTCTCTGTGGAGACTTTAAAGTACCCCAGGCCAGGTTATCCTCTGCTCAACACTGTACTCTGGCAACTCAAGTAATTCGGCAAAATACTTCCAATAGCCTTGACCTAAATCTCTGTTCTGCTATATTATTGCCTTTTTACCTCTCATATACCTCCAATTAATCAAAGAACTCTCAGCTCATTCCCAAGCTCTTCAAACAAGACCTGTTTCATGGTGATTCTAGATGCTCTTCATTCAGAAGGAAACACTCTGTTCAGGGTCTTTGCTATGACTTTCTCCATAACTTCCTGTGAATCTCCTCTAAAGTGTATTTTAATTTTTTCTTTGGTGAGGGCACAGAAGGTTGTGATCAGGAGTTACTCACAACAAGGCTTGGAGGACTATATTGTGCTGGATATTGAACCTGAGTCAGCTGCAGCCGAAGGGAAGTGCTCTAACCTGCTATAATATCTCTCCAGTACCTAACATATATTTTAAATAGCAATAACTACCTAATAATTGTTTTCTTTTTTCTTACAGAATACATCATTACCTCACCAGAATCACAAATATATGTGCATTTGTTTATTTTCTGCAACCCCCAGGAAAGTGTACTTTAAACTAGAATAAAAACCTTGGCTGTCATATTTACTGCTGAATCTTCAGTACTTAGATAGAACACAACTTTGTCCAAGAAAACACTTGATAAAATATTAGCTATATAAATGCTGTTCTACCATGAGTACAGCCAAACTATGGTGACATGTAAGTAAACTGACTACCAAACACTAAGCAATGACTCTTTAGTATGATAGCATCATAGTAATAAACAAGAGTATTCTTTGTAGGTGAATAATGTTTCAGGGTGACGAATCACAAACTCAAATGCTTCTAAGCTGATTAATAATATATATTAGCAGTGTTGTAAATGACAGTATCATGTAAATGACAAATTTAATAATAATAACAATAATAACAATAAAGCAGCTATGCAAGAAGACAAAAGTTTTAAAAAAGAATCAAACAAACACATTTCAGAACACATCTATTTCACTGTTTGCCTCACAAAGCAAACACTGATTTGAGGAAACTGCCATTTCAGAAAGCACTTTACTCAGAGATTTCCTTCAGAGGCAGTTTACAACACATAAACACACACACAGATGCATAGAGGCACTGTGTTTCGTTACCTATGTCAGAGTTTATTTTCATAGTTTTAAAACTGAAAACCAACAGTGATGATGATAAAAATCAGTGCATACTGTTATAACATGAAGAATATCTTATTTAATGACTTATATGCTCTTAAAAGCAAACAATGAGCACCAAACAACAAACCTCAACACATTCCATAAGTTGTAAGAACTTACTGGTGAATGACCAAGGAGAAAAAAGATTCTTGAAGCCACGAAAATGATCAATCCATCTGCACTCAGTATTATCATAAAGCCATCTGATGACTAATGAAGAGAAAACAATAATAAAATGAAAACTTTTTCTAAATGAATAAATTTTATTATAACACACTGAAATGTACCGTGGTCCTTAAATATCAACAAAGCAGTCACAAGCTTAATTAAAATTCCATTATTGCACCTCCTGCACAAAATCTAACCTTAGACAGGAGATGTTTATCAAATGAGTGAGTCACTTAGACAAGCAAATTTCACTGTACACTTAATTAACACGAAACTCAACAGAAGCTAGGATGATTCATTTCCATGTATAGGTTGTTTTATACTTAATTGAAATTAATTTCAAAAATGCTAAAACATTCTAGAGAAAATTTTCATCTGTGGTTAGATTTATCATTGACTTGGAAATATGGATATTTCTACCACCTTTCTTCTCTATCCAGACAAAGCCTTCCTCATAGTAAGAAATTCTAAAGTGATAAAAAATGAGATCTGTGGTAAAGTAAGGGAAGCAATCTACTGTCAAAAACTACTGAAAAATGGGGGCTGGAGCAATAGTACAGTGGGTAGGGCGTTTGCCTTGCACGCGGCTGACCCAGATTCAATTCCCGGCATCCCATATGGTCCTCTGAGCACCACCAGAAGTGATTCCTGAGTGCAGAGCCAGGAGTAACCCCTGTGCATTGCCAGGTGTAACCCAGAAATAATTTTTAAAACTACTGAAAGATGGGAATTAAGAATCAACGTGATTTGGACAATGTATATGTCTCAGACTATCCACGCAAAGCAGATGACAGACCTTGAACTTAAAAGGCAGCCAGGAACACACTTGATACGGTATGAAATAAGAAGACTCCTGCCTAGGCTAGGTCTCTCAAAGGGTGACATCCTCAGTGAGAAAAACAGAAAACTCTTGTCTGGCAAGGTGAAATAAGGAATGTGCATGCTGTTTCAATCAGCTCTGGTTAGAGAAGGAAAGAATGAGCAGACTTCCTTGGGAATTGTTAAATAGAAGTCCCAGCTCACACAGATATGGAGCTAGAATTCGCAAATAAACTATATGGTCCTCAACAGCCAAGCTTATTATTTAAAGTGGTCCTGAACATATATCTATTAAAGAAAGTTGATATCATCTCCAAAGACATCCGTGCATAACTCCAAATAACACTAGCCTGTCACACAACATTCAAAAACACAGGAACAAATCGTGAATTATAAATCAGAGGCAGCACAAATAGTAAAATGCACACCCAGCGTTTAAAAAATAGCAGCTATCAGAATTTTCAGAGATTGAACATGAAACGGATGTGCTTAACATACTTAATAATAAAGAGTACTGGAAATACAATGAAGCCACAGAGAGTCAACTGACTAGACACATAAGGAAAATAATCTACCAGAATACCCAGAAGTGAGAACAGATGACAGGATAAAGAAATTATGGTACATATACACAATGGAATACTATGCAGCTACTAGGAAAAATGAAGTCATGAAACTTGCTTATAAACGGATGGACATGGAGAATATCATGCTGAGTGAAATGAATCAGGAGAAGAGGAACAGACATAGAATAACTGCACTTATGTGTGTGATATAAAAAAAACATAGTATGAGACTAATATCCAAGAACAGTAAACACAAGGGCTGGGAGGACTGGTCCATGGTTGGAAAGCTTGCACAAGTGAGGGGGTTGCGAGGGCAGTTAGAATAGAGATGGGACTACTATAACAATGATAGTTGGAAATGATCAGCTGGACAAGAACTGAGTGCTGAAAGTAGGTAAAGGGATATACATAATAACCTTATAGTACCTGTACCTCAAACCATAGTGACCAAAAGGAGAGAGAATGAGAGAGATAGAAGAAAAATGTCTTCCATAGAGTCAGACTGGGGATGAGGGGTGGAAGAAGGGAAACTGTGGACATGGGTTGTAGGAAATGTACACTGGTGAAAGGACAGGTGTTGGAACATTGTATGACTGAAACCAAATCATGGACAACTTTGTAACTGTTTATCTCATAGTGATTTAGTAAAAATGCTTTTTAAAAAAGAATGTCTAGAAGTGATCTTACACAAATAACTCAAAGCAAATTTTATATAGCTATCTAATCATAGATCAACCATGCTTTAACTGGAAGATAAAGCTAAAGAAATTACTCTGAATTATTCTGGATATCTCAAGTTGGAAGAGAAACATGGGAACAGAAAAATGTTAGAGACTGAACCCAAGGAGAAACTCATGAAAGTTCACTAGATACTTTACACCTGTTCACTTTATTCTCACAACAGGTCACTGCAAAGAAATGAGGGCTCAGAGTCATTTCTAAGTCACTCAAGGATATAGCAAGTAAGTAGAGGAAAATTATATCTCTGTCTGTATCAAAAGACCAAGTCATTCCAAATTTTAGATTGTGGTCCATGAACTTAGTGAAAAAGGCCAATCCCTTTGGAAAAGTACATCATAAATACCCTGCAGTTATTCAGAAAAAAAATAAGACTTGAATGTATATTCCTTAAAAGCTATGTATGTCAAATTCTTAAGCTTGACATAACCAATATAAAACCCGTGTTTTGTTCAAACTCTATTAGTATTAGAAGTGTGGGCTCCTTCTCTTACCAGAATTGATATTCTGATTCTATTTCAGAATCATTATCCAAGGAATCTTTATTTTTACCTAGCTCCACAGGTAATTCTTCAATGTGTGGTCTCCTAACCAACCACCTTTTGAAGACTGATATGTATGGTCTGTTAACCAACCACCTTTGAAACCACTCTTCTTCTATTCTATTACACATATTCTACAAGTGAAATGAACAAAGAATAAATCATCTCTTACTCCCAGAGTCTTTTGAAGGAAGTCTTGATAGTTGTTAAATGATGGCATCCATTCAGATTTCTCTTCAAGAGCCTGTGGTTTGACTTTATCTTATTAAAAGATAAAGGGTGAGAAAGGAGAAAAGGATTAGTAAATTGTCACATTAAAAAGATTAACTATACGTTATTATGGTTTAACAATGGGAGAGAGACAGAGAGAAGAAAAATGCCTGCCTTAGAGGCAAGCAGGGGCGGGGGGCAGGAGGGAACATGGCGACACTTATGGTGGGAAATGTGCACTGGTGAAGGGACACGTGTAGGAACATTATATGACTGAAATCCAATCATGAACAACTTTGTAACTTTATAACTGTAATTCAATAGATATTTTAAATGATTAATGATTAACTTCAAAATCAATTAGCTTTAAAACTATTAACTTAAAAACGATTAGCTTTAGAGTTTCACATCTACCCCTCTCTAGCTCCTCCAACCCCACAGACCCTCAAAAACCTAACTAGTGTAGCTGTCTAATCTCCACTTATTTTAATGCATGCCAACAAATGCTTATTTCTTCCCAGGGAAGCTAGATACTCAGGCATACAATATCTATCCATATAGACAACATGTAAACCTCTGACAGGGATAATTCTGATAACTACACTTGCTTTCTTAGTGATCATAAGCCCCAGGTCCTTTTTCTATAAGTAGATTTGGATAATAATAAGGCAGAGCAGAAGAGCTTGAATTCTATAACCAATGACTGTGAATAGAATTGCATGAGAAGTAGCAATCACAGGAAAGAAGAAAAATTAAACCAAACCATTGCACAACTATCTCGAGATAACTATTGTGACCACCACCCAGACTTAGAACTATTTTTCTCACAGTTCCCCAAACTTAGGAAGTAACCTATGACTCTCTTCTAGAGCTGATTCTAATGTCATTTCTTTCCCCCACTCATTTTTTGCTCACCTGGTGGCCCTCATTTCCTATACTGCCCTCCAATTAAATAGAAAGACAGAAGAAAGAGCATGTATTTTCAGAATAAAGAACCAATGGATTTCATCAATCATAAAGGGCTTTTATAACTTGTTTTTTTCCATTAACTTGTTCTTGCTTTGCTTGTAGGGACCATTATCCAAATCCTCATTATAGCTCCAGTGTTCTGCTTACTATCTACCTTACAATAAAAAACCAGTAATTCTTGTTCAACTGAAATTCATTCACTGAGTTCCTACGCTGTGTCCTACTCTGTTTTAGAAGTTCAAAATATTGTATAATCAAGAAAAATGATGTGACTATCCTTCATTATCTCACAGCTGGTGGCTGAGGGTGCCCAAGTAATCAACACATAAAAATGGAACCAATAATTTCATGTACATTATGGATGGTCAAAGAAAGCCTTCTGAAGAAGGTACTTTGTGAGATCTGAGTGACAAGAAGACAGGTTTGTTCATACTGACAGAGAAATCCATGAGTCCAAAGTGAGGCAGAAAGGAATCTAGACCAGAGAAATAACAAAAAATGAGGCCGAAGAGGTGATGGGGAGAGGTAAGCAGGGCAAGATCATAGGCCCATAAGGTATATGATAAGGAGTTGGTGTTACTCTGAGAGGACCGTGGGTGTTTTTAAGCAAGAGGGTTTTAAAAGATTATTAGGGCAGTTTGTAGAAAATATATCAAATTGGGTAGCAAGGGCAGAAGCAGAGATTTTAGCTAGGCAATTTATCTAAAGTATTAGGGTGTCTTGATTTAAATTGCCACACAAGCTGATGATATTATTCTGCTAAAAGGCACAAAGGTTTCAGAAATGGAGAGAAGTGAATGGATTGGAGATATATTTTAGAGGTAAAGCCAATGGATTTCTGATGGAGAGGGTGAGTGGTGAGAGAAATGGAAGAAACAACAAAGACTTAGACTTTTCACTTGAGCAGCTAGAATAATGACCAGTGATTCCAGTTCCTGAAGTGGGGAAAAGGAGGGGGGTCACTATTACTATCACTGTCATCCCGTTGTTCATTGATTTGCTCGAGCGGGCACCAGTAATGTCTCCATTGTGAAACTGTTTTTGGCATATCGAATATGCCACAGGTAGCTTGCCAGGCTCTACCGTAAGGGCGGGATACTCTCAGTAGCTTGAAAAAGACAATGGAGTTCAAGAGTTCCTTTATGGCCAGGCAAACTTTTCTAAAGAAGGGCTGACAAAGGGAACATTCTTGCTAATTTAATAACAAATATTATTCCACATATGAGGTCAGAATGTTCAGGGCACTCTGGAAAGTTAGGCTGGCCATAAAGAAAATAGATCTAAAAGGTTGGGATTAATGAAAATCAGGTTGTTGTTTTTTTTTGCTTTTTGGGTCACACCCAGCAATGTTCAGGGGTTACTCCTGGCTTTGCACTCAGGAATTACTCCTGGCAGTGCTTGGGGGACCAAATGGGATGCCGGGGATCGAACCTGGGCCGCATGCAAGGCAAACGCCCTACCCACTGTGCTATCGCTCCGGCCCCCATGAAAATCAGGTTGCACTTCAAATTAAACTACTAGAAGATAATACCTGGAAAATGGATGCAAATGCAAGAGATAAAGACATGAAGACTAAGCCCTGGGTCACATCAAAATTTTTAGAAGTTGAAAATGAAATTTTAAGATGCCAAACAATAGAAAAGGAATTCCTGAGAGTTGAGAAAGAAATCAGGTGAGCATGTTGTTCTGGAAATTTTTTAAAAATGAGGAGGAAAGGAAAGGTTATTTTTTCAGTGTTTTCGAAAGGTAATGAAAGATGAAAGCTACAAAGACTTCAACAATGTGGAAGTCACTGTGATTTCTTACAACAGCCACCATATTAGAGTTGGACTAGCAGCTTCATTGAAGTGGGTGGAGAAAAGAATGGGATAAGAAGTACAATCATTTTAAGGCCTTTTTCCAGTAAGAAGACAGAGCAATATGATACTCTCTAGAGGTATGGAGTCAAGAAAAACTTTCATTTCAAGGTAAGACACTTTTGCATCGTGATTATATGCTCACGGCCATAACTGATTCAGATGTTTTGATTTAAACTTCCTTAACTCATTATAGGGCTGGAGCAATAGCACAGAAGGTAGGGCGTTTGCTTTGCACGCAGCCAACCTGGGTTCGATTCCTCCATCCCACTTGGAGAGCCCTGCAAGTTACTGAGAGTATCCCGCCCACATGGCAGAGCCTGGCAAGCTACCCATGGCGAATTCATATGCCAAAAACAGTAACAACAAGTCTCACAATGAGGACTTTACTGGTGCCTGCTTGAGCAAATCGATGAACAATGGGATGAGAGTGCTACAGTGGTAACTTATTATAGGTACTATTTTACCCTGTTGGGGACATGTTTCCTTTTGAAACATTTACCATGCATCTTCAATTAACCAAGATACAGACATATGCATTATTATTTCCCCAGTGTACTTCTATTATTACTTATTTCCTAGTTCCAGTTTTACATGAACCTCAACAGTATTTTTTAAAGCATTTACTGTTAAAAACCCTTCTTACTGGAGAAAAGCTAAATATTTGTATTATCATAAAGCACTTCACAGGATTCTTTTGCCATTCATCCCCCACCATTGATATGTGAGTGTATGAGAAACCACGCTGTCCCACCCACACCTAACTCTGGACAGTTAATCGTATATGTATGCATATAAGCACAATTCTCAGAAGATTATCTCAAACCTTCTTTCTGACAAACGACAGTGGTCCTCGTTGATGCCTTAGCTTTGTATTCATTTACAGGAGAAACTTCCACCTCGAAAACGTCAGAGGTGCTCGTTGATGCATTAGCTTTGTCTTCTTCTACAGGAGAACCTTCCATCTGGAAAACGTAAGAGGTGCTCGTCGATGCCTTAGCTTTGTCTTCTTCTACAGGAGAAACTTGCACCTCAAAAACGTCAGAGGTGCTCGTTGATGTGTTAGCTTTGTCTTCTTCTACAGGAGAACCTTCCATCTTGAAAAGGTAAGTGGTGCTCATTGATGCGTTAGCTTTGTCTTCTACAGGAGAACCTTGCATCTCGAAAACGTCAGTGGTGCTTGTTGATGCGTTAGCTTTGTCTTCTTCTACAGGAGAACTTTCCATCTTGAAAACGTGAGTGGTGCTCGTTGATGCGTTAGCTTTCTCTACTTCTACAGGAGAACTTTCCATCTTGAAAACGTGAGTGGTGCTCGTTGATGCGTTAGCTTTCTCTACTTCTACAGGAGAACTTTCCATCTTGAAAACGACAGTGGTGCTCGTTGATGCGTTAGCTTTCTCTACTTCTACAGGAGAACTTTCCATCTTGAAAACGACAGTGGTGCTCGTTGATGCGTTAGCTTTCTCTACTTCTACAGGAGAACTTTCCATCTTGAAAACGTGAGTGGTGCTCGTTGATGCGTTAGCTTTGTCTTCTTCTACAGGAGAACTTTCCATCTTGAAAACGACAGTGGTGCTCATTGATGCGTTAGCTTTCTCTACTTCTACAGGAGAACTTTCCATCTTGAAAACGTGAGTGGTGCTCGTTGATGCGTTAGCTTTCTCTACTTCTACAGGAGAACTTTCCATCTTGAAAACGTGAGTGGTGCTCGTTGATGCGTTAGCTTTCTCTTCTTCTACAGGAGAACTTTCCATCTTGAAAACGTGAGTGGTGCTCGTTGATGCGTTAGCTTTGTCTTCTTCTACAGGAGAACCTTCCATCTTGAAAACGTGAGTGGTGCTCGTTGATGCTTTAGCTTTCTCTTCTTCTACAGGAGAACCTTCCATCTTGAAAACGTGAGTGGTGCTCGTTGATGCGTTAGCTTTCTCTACTTCTACAGGAGAACCTTCCATCTTGAAAACGTGAGTGGTGCTCGTTGATGCTTTAGCTTTGTCTTCTTCTACAGGAGAACCTTGCATCTCGAAAACGTCAGTGGTGCTCGGTGATGCTTTAGCTTTGTCTTCTTCTACAGGAGAACCTTGCATCTCGAAAACGTCAGTGGTGCTCCGTGATGCTTTAGCTTTCTCTTCTTCTACAGGAGAACACTGCGTCTCGAAAACGTCAGTGGTACTCATTGATGCTTTAGCTTTCTCTTCTTCTACAGGAGAACATTGCGTCTCGAAAACATCAGTGGTGCTCGGTGATGCGTTAGCTTTCTCTTCTTCTACAGGAGAACATTGCATCTCGAAAACGTCAGTGGTGCTCGTTGATGCTTTAGCTTTCTCTTCTTCTACAGGAGAACTTTCCATCTGGAAAATGTCAGTGGTTCTCCTTGATGCGTTAGCTTTGTCTTCTTCTACAGGAGAATCTTGCATCTCGAAAACATCAGTGGTGCTTGTTGATGCTTTAGCTTTGTCTTCTTCTACTGGAGAACCTTGCATCTGGAAAACATTAGTGGTGGTGCCCATTGATGCTTTAGCTTTGTCTTCTTCTACTGGAGAACCTTCTATCTGATAAACCTCAGTGGTGCTCGTTGATGCTTTAGCTTTGTCTTCTACAGGAGAACCTTCCATCTCGAAAACATCAGTGGTGCTTGTTGATTCTTTAGCTTTGTCTTCTTCTACTGGGGAACCTTCTATCTGATAAACCTCAGTGGTGCTCGTTGATGCTTTAGCTTTGTCTCCTATAGGAGAACCTTCCATCTCAAAAACATCAGTGGTGCTTGTTGATTCTTTAGCTTTGTCTTCTTCTACAGGAGAACCTTCCATCTGGAAAATGTCAGTGGTGCTCGTTGATGCGTTAGCTTTGTCTTCTTCTACAGGAGAATCTTGCGTCTTGAAAACATCAGTTGTGCTCATTGATGCTTTAGCTTTGTCTTCTTCTACAGGAGAACATTGCATTTCAAAAACGTCAATGGTGCTCATTGATGCGTTAGCTTTGTCTTCTACAGGAGAATCTTGCATCTGGAAAACATCAGTTGTGCTCGTTGATGCTTTAGCTTTGTCTTCTACAGGAGAACCTTCCATCTGGAAAATGTCAGTAGTGCTCATTGATGCTCTAGCTTTGTCTTCTTCTACAGGAGAACCTTCCATCTGGAAAACGTAGGAGGTGCTCGTCAGTGCCTTAGCTTTGTCTTCTTCTACAGGAGAACCTTCCTTCTGACAAACATCAGTGGTGCTCGTTGATGCCTTAGCTTTGTCTTCTTCTACAGGAGAGCCTTCCATCTCAAAAATGTCAGTGGTGCTCGTTGATGCTTTAGCTTTCTCTTCTTCTATAGGAGAACCTTCCTTCTGACAAACATCAGTGGTGCTTGTTGATTCTTTAGCTTTGTCTTCTTCTACAGGAGAACCTTGCATCTGTAAAACATCAGTGGTGCTCATTGATGCTTTAGCTTTGTCTTCTTCTACAGAAGAACCATGTCTTTGCAATAATGTTCGCAGTCCTGAAAAAATTGTGTCGGGTAAGTTCGTCTTTGACCTTTCAGACCTCTCTTCAGGAAGATTCCTAATTGACAAAAAAGTCAAATTATTCACAATAAGGGTATGACTGGAGACTCAGGTAGTGTAACATGGATCTAAATATAAAGAGATATTAATGTTAATATCTGAGCAAAAATCCATCAACCATTAAGCCAATAATAACTGCCAATATTAAAACAAAGAAACTAAGGTCAATCTCAGCTCACTTGGACAGGGAGGTTCTTGAAGGTACAAGTGTATCTGTCCTTACGTCTTCCATAGCAAAGGTCAGTGCAATGTCCAGCATGATGGTCATCACATAACATAAAATGGATCAAAGCCAGGTTATCTTGAATTTGACAGTGAGTCTTTGTTCCACTATACATCCTTACCTACATTTACAAGCAAGCAAGCTTTCAATTAAAGAAAATCCCTTCTAACTCATCTATGATTGCTCATGAGGCTCTCTCTCTTTCTCCCTTTTTGTTTTATGGGTCACACCTGGTAATGCTCAGGGGTATTTTCTGCCTCCACACTGCTTCGGGGACCATATGGGATGCCAGGGATCAAACCCAGGTCTACCATGTGCATGGCAACAAACCTTACCCACTGTACTACATCTCTGGGCCCACAAGAGTCTATCTCAAAGCTATTGCCCCTTCTTAGATAGAAGGCTGAGTGACAAATTGCTAACTGGGATAGATTTTTACCTTAAAAGTCATAATTCACACTGAAATATTTTGACAAAAATATTTATTAGCATATAGGAATTTACTATAACTGTCTAAACTGGAGAAATCAGGTCGTTTTCTTCTCAAAAATAATTTTAACATTTTATTAAATGTTAATTTAATAAGCCAAGCCCCCCAAAAGGCTTCTGAAGCTATCAGAGTGTAAACCATTTATTAGTGTTAATTCTAG
Organism: Sorex araneus; assembly: GCF_027595985.1. Classification (NCBI taxonomy): domain Eukaryota; kingdom Metazoa; phylum Chordata; class Mammalia; order Eulipotyphla; family Soricidae; genus Sorex; species Sorex araneus. The sequence goes on along the minus strand of NC_073313.1, from coordinate 59,278,034 downwards.
GCAATGCATGGAAGACAGTTTGACGAGAGAGAATGCCAGGTGCATAGGAAATTCACTATTAAATTAGAGCTGGACTGGGATGCATGAAAAATCTACTGGAGAAACCAAACTTCCCTAAGGAAACAGTTTTAGTATCTGCAGTATGGGAACAGAGGAGAGAGGGATTTGATGGAACTATCAGTCCTTTGAGTTCATACCTTTTCTCCTTTTCTCTTTGGTCTTCATCCATTACTCAACTCTGAAATAAAAAAGAACACATCAATGTTTTCCTGAGAAGCCAATCCAAGATGACTCTCATAAAGACAGTAAGACTAATCAAAATTATCAACTCTTTATCTCAAGAAATGACTACTGGGAGCCAGGAGATAGTTCAGCAACAGTTCGGGTTCATTCATCACCAGGTTAATCCCTGGAAGACCCCAAGCACTGATAGGTGTGGCCCTGAAGGCCCTAACCCTGGGGTGACCCAGGTAACTGCTTCACTGGGGTGACCTGGTATTCCCAAATTGCATTGCACCCTTGAAACCTGGCACTGAACAGACAGCAAGGTTGGCCAAATCAGTTGGTAGGTCAGCCCAGTTGGTGAAATCTTTGAACCTGAGAACCACTTGGGTAGATCTACTTCCGTAAACTAAATGACTACTTTATTTTAAGATATAATTTCATTAAGTGGGTCCTAAGATAGTACAGCAGGAAAGGCACTTGTGTTGCATGCACTGTACTCAGGTCCAATCCTTTGCACTGCATGTTGACCCTGAACCCCTCCAGGACTGATCCCTGAATACAAAGCAAGGCATAAGCTCTGAGCACCACTGCATGTAGCCTACACCACCCAAAATGAATCTCATTAAGTACCAATAACCCTCGTATATGCTATGGAAATGTCGAAGACTTGCTTTATTGTGTAGTAGCAAAACTTCAAAATACAAAATCAAGTATTTGTAAGTTTAGCTCCATACCCTTAAATTACTTTAAATCTCACTAATTTTAAGACTTCTTAATGAAACCAACATGGATATGAGTTTAAAACTGCACTGCTAGCCATAATACCATGCCACAATAGACAGAATTACAAGGCATACACACAATAGTTTTGAAATCACAAAGTGTATAATTAGACTCATATCACCACAAGATTAAGACCTCGAAGCAGAAATTAAATGGCACTCAAATACACATTTGTTAAACAAGAAGAAAAAACACGTTAAATTATAGCAAGCATCCTCTGAGTGAGACCTAGCCCTGGCAGATGACCTCAACTACCCAACTGCTGCCACACTCCATGCCGCTTTCAGGATGGCTCGAACCGAGCCTCACGCATGAATGAAATCCCACGGAACCCAGTAATATGGAAATTTGTGACCCTGGACTCTGGGCTCAATGGGACCTGGAAGCATAGATCCTGTCCTGCTATCCCCAATCTCCGGTGACCCAAGGATCACACCCATAAGCCACACCCTGCCACATCCTGCTGGCACCAGATAACCTTCTCATCGGCCACCCTCCAGATCTCAACAACTGCTCCTCCCAGACAAGAGTATAAAATGAGGCCTCCATAGCCACACCACCGGACTCTGCGCCAGGTTGTTTACACCCAGGGCGCCCCAGAAGGGGACAGGTGAGAACCCTTTCCGCCCCAAGGGACCCAGCCCTGGCAGCCAACCTCCACTACCCAACCTCCGCCATGCTCCAGGCCCCTTTCAGGACACATTATAAGATACTTCCTACCCATTTTTTGTAACTGCCACACCATATTTGATGGAGTTCAGAGAGTAGGCAACAATCATAGAGAGTAATTATATATATTATATTATATATTATATAATATTATATGTTATATATGTATATACACACACACCTCTCGGAGAGCCCTGGCAAGCTACCAAGAGTATCCCGCCCACATGGGCAGAGCCTGGCAAGCTACCCCTGGCATATTTGATATGCCAAAAAACAGTAACGATAGGTCTCATTCCCCTGACCCTGAAAGAGCCTCCAATTGTTGGGAAAGACGAGTAAGGAGAGGCTGCTAAAATCTCAGGGCTGGGAGGAATAGAGACGTTACTGGTGCCCATTAGAGTAAATCAACGAACAATGGGATGACAGTGATACAGTGATACAGTGATCCTCTGAGTGCTCTGGAGAAAGTAAGGGAAAGCTCAGGGAGCCCAGATGGTGGCAGTGGAGATGCAGAGATGGGGATGAGTGGAACCGTGGTGACTCTCAAACTCTGAACTACAGGGTACAATAGCACAGATATTCTCCATAATTTTGCAGGAATGTAAGTGTCAATTCTTTTTAAAAGCACTTTCCAAGAACAGCCTGGTACCTGGACCTGCTGTAGCACTCCAGGTTTCCACATGAATGGATAGCTTGGGTGGCTGAGCAGAAGCCCGTGCTGGACCCAGATGCCATGGCAAGACTGAAGACCACCCGGCTCTGCTCCAGTGGCTCAGCCGGTAGCTGGCGGTCCTGCAGCCATTTCTTCCCTGGACCAGCCCAAGCCACCACAGCATATTATTGAGGAAAATCTCCCTGAATGCCAACTGTCTGGTGACCCAGGATTAGGGAGTGTGTCCCCCTCCCCAACCGGTTCAGGCTCTGCTGAACTAGTGACTGAGGCCAACCCAGAGTGCCCAGACTGTGAATAGTCCATGCCAGGGCTGCTACTGCCACCACTGGGGCCCAGGGAGCGCAGTGAGAGCAGCAGGTCACCCTGTGCCCGTGGGATGAGTGCATCAGCAGCCTGATGGTGCCTTCAGACTTCCTGATACCCCAAACTCACCGCTATGCCTCTGGCTGGACCCCAACAACTCAGGAACAGGTTTCCAGAGAAATTAAACCACCAAAAGTTAAGTAACTAGGAGCCAACCGAACAAACCACCTCCGGCTTAGCCATACAAACTCATTTATTGGCCTTGCTTCAGAGACCTATAAATAAATCTCAAAAGAGATCAAAAGCCGCAGCTAATCTCAGATCCGCAGAAGGCCGAACAGACCAGGGTAGATCGGTCAGGGTAGAGGGGGATGGGAACCTGGTGCCTGCCCAAATAGAGCTCACACAATCCAAAATTGCTGCCATGCTCCCAGCTGGACTCCACAATCTCAGGACGGACCTCACTGACAACTTAATCACTGAAAATTCAGGTATGCAAATCTTGTGACTGAAATCTCCAAGTTTTCTTGGACTCAGGATTCGCTACCTCTCCCCACTTCCCTGTACCTCCAGAAGACCTGGCAGTCATGTCCACACCCCAAAGCCACCACCCAGTTTTTTAAAAAAAAGCTACTCCAGCCTGATAAAAATACTGAATGATCTGAACAAACATGATGGCCTCTAAGTACCTGTATTGTAAACCATAATGCATGAAATGAGAGAGAGCAAGAGAAAGAAGAAAGAGGCAGGCAGGGAGGTGGGTGGTATGGGTGTAGTGGGAAGGAAACTGGGGACATTGGCAATGGGAAATGTATACTGGTGGAGGGGTGGGTGCTGGAACATTGTATGACTGAAACCCATTCATGAATAGCTTTAGTCTATCTCATGGTGATTCAATTAATAAACCTAAGAAGACACTGGCAATAAAATCTGGCTATTACACCAACTTGTGCTACCACGGAAATAAGGATGCAGCAAAGGAGTGTAGGTATCAGTGCCTTCTAGAGTGATGGAGAGGACTGACATTAAACTCCACCATCCCTCCTTCATATAATCAAGACTTTCAGAGATTACAATTTCATTTAAAATTTTCACACCAAGGCCAGATATGTAGCTCAGTGAAGAGCATTTGCCTAACATGTATTAAGCCCTGGCTTCCTTCCATCCTCAAAACTGCAGAAAATAAATTATCTCACCAAATGAGGAAATATAACAAGGAACTTGGTCTTAGTATGTTGTATAGCTGAGTAAAAATGGTACTATGGAACTGAACCAATAACAGTCTTCAGAAGAAGCCAAGGTAAACCCATTCTGGTAAGAAACTCTCTAAAGCCAGATTTACACATTTAAGGCATCACGGAATAAGGGATTATTATCCAAGAAACAAGAAAACAATCCACCATATGCCATAACTAGGACACACACCTGCTACCCCCAGCTACCTCAGTAATATCTAAAATACCTCATAAATTATTTTAAAAATTAAATAGTAAACTGGTAGAACTGAAAATATGAGAAAAACAGGCAGATGTGGGAAAGAATAAAAGAGAAAATCTATAAAGAAATACATATTCAGTGGAATGACTTTGCAAATGATGGATTAAGAAATATATTTAAGATTCACCAGATGAAAGAATGATCATCTCCATACAGGAAATTATCATATCATCTTCGCAGAGATATGATGTTGAAAGTGTGCAACAGGAAGTTATCAAACATGAAGAACCAGGGGAAAGCCAAACATCTAAGAGAGTCCCAGATGAGAAGAGCCAGAACTGAGGAGAGAAAGCAAAACTATGATGACTGAAAATTTTTCAGTACATGAAATATGAGCCAATATGGACAAAATAAAACCATATCTAGAGACATCATATTTAAAACAACAAATGACAAACAGTATAATACAGAAAACATGCTCTGGACCTGCTGCAGTTGAATTAAAATTATAGAACACAAAGATAATATAAAAATATAGACTTGAATAGCAACAACAGAAGTTCCTAGATTGCTCTAAAGTAAAAAACACCTCAGAACTTGAAGTCCTGGTTGTCAGTCGGCCTGCATGTAGCTTCCCAATGTCTCCAACTCGGCCAATGATCAGGTGAGCTCACCAACAGAGCAGGCACCTGGCAGAGACAGCCTGGAGTCCAGGAAGATGACAGGACCCTAGCGTGAAGTTCCAGTTAATAGAAACCTGAAGCGGACCAAACGGAGCCCTTACTTCACCCTCCACTGCCCTCCACTCTCCCACAGTGACAGAGTTCTATTCCTTCAACATTACACTGTACTATCCCCATTAAAATCCATAATCCTCAGGGTACCTACTCCTCACTGCTTCTAGGGACTGAATCACCAAGAGAACTTATACAGGTGTAAACTACAAAATTCACCTCAGAGAACAGCAGATATAATGGTATAAAGCTGGTATAAAGCCCACAAAGCCCTATGAGTGAAGATAATAGCCCAGAAAAACTTACTAGCACCAACCAGCTCTATACCTTCTCATATAAAGGGACACCATGATGTGAATTTTTAATGAGCTCCAAGAAGCAATAGGACAAGTATAATAAAGTATGAGAACAATTAAAAATTGCACTCTGTATGTATAAAACACAAGACCAAGACAATTGGGATACGTATATAACATTCTCCCAAAAGTCATTCTCTGATTTTTCCACTCTGAAAAGTTTGTGTTCTTTCCTGAACCAGCTCCCTGTCTTCTCTCTTTAATCCCTTTTCTCCCCATATATTTCTAAATTTCTTCCTCTAAAATCTATTTTGCTTTGCTAAAAATTGTACTATAAAGTTGTAGCTATCAGAACATCGTGGTATTGGAATAAAGACAAACTTTCAGATTAATGTAATAAAACTGAAAGCCCAGAGACAGATCCTTGGGGGTATATGGATAGTTAATCATTGACAAAGGAGCTAAAAGCATGAAGTGAAGCAAGGAAAACCTCTTCAACAATTGGTGTTAGGAAAAAATGAACTCAGTACCCTTTACAGAACCCTCAATATCCTTTATAACACCACATATCAAAGTCAAATCAAAATGGGTTAAAGGCTTTTATATAATACTTGAAACCATAGCAATCTTGAAATCATAGATTATTTTGATAGAGACATAAGTACTTCATGACATTGAATCTATCGACAGCTTCTTTTATTCCATGCCATTGGCCACGAAAACAAAATCAAGATAAATGGGATTAAACCAAATAGTGACCAGAATAAAATATACCTCTACAGACTGGGAGAAAACATTTCCCACCACCACCTGCAAAAGGTCAACACCCATAAAAACAGAGGGAATAAATAAATGGAGATTTCCTCAAAGAAGATATACCATACGGCCAAAAGGTATATGAAAATAATGCTCCACATCATTTATCATCAGGAAATGCAAATTAAAACAACTTAGACATCACAAAGACAAGCTGTGGCAGGCATGTAAAGCAAAAGGCACCCTCATCTGCTAGTGGTAGGAAAACAACACGGATACATTTCTTTTTTTCTTTCTTAATGAATAACTGTGAGGTACAGACACTTTTCTAAAGGGTAGGAATTGATCTCCCATATGATCCAGCAATTCCACTTCTGAGCATCTACCCCAAGGGCCCAGAAATTCTACTGAGAAAATAAATCTGCACTCCTATATTCATTTCTGCACCATTTACAATAGCTAAAATCTGGAAACAGCCCAAGTGTCCAAGCACAGATGACTATATGAAGAAAGTATAGTGCATTTTCAGAATGGAATACTACTCAGCTGCTAAAAAAGATGAAATTGCACACTTTGCTGCTACGTGGATGGATCTGGCTATTATCATGCTACATAAAGTTAGTTAAAAGGTGAGGGACAGTCAGCCCTGGAGAGGACAAAAGAATGTGTTGCGAATGCAGGGGCCAGGATGGTGGAGCCGTGCCAACTCTGGAAACTCTGAACTGCTAAGTGTGACAGCACAGAAACTCTTCATAATTTCATAGAGATGAACGGGTCGATTCTTTTAAAAGGCAGTTTTCAAAGCCAGCCTGGCGCCTGGAACTACTGGGAAGCCCCAGGTTCCCACTTTGAGCAGCTGGCTTCAATGGGCAGCTGGCCAGGCACCTGCTCTGGACCTGGAAGCCACGCCAAGTCTCAAAACTGCCCCTGTCTTTGCGGCAGGACCCCAAATACCTACCAAGAGTGGCCAACTTGGGTGGCTGAGAAACTCTAGAAACTTGCCGGCTGGATGCCTGCTCTGGGCCCAGAAGCCAAGCCAACACTGAAAACTGCCACTGCTCCCATGGATCAGCCGCTGGCGGGGCAGCCCCACCACTATTTCTTCCCTGGACCTGCCTGCACCACCTGCCACCTGCAGCATATTATGGAGAAAAATCTCCCTGAGGGCCAGGAGACCCAGGATGGGGGAGCGGGTCCCCTGTTCAGGCTCTGCTGGACTGGGGGCTGTAGCCTGCCCAGAGTGCCCAGACTGTGAACAATATAGCCCTGGCTCTGGTCCCGGGTCCTGCCGGGGCCCCGGTGGCACGGTGCTGCCAGCAAGTCAACCTGGACCTGTGGGGCAAGTGCATCAGCAGCTTGATGGTGCTTTCAGACTTTCTCACATCCCAAATTCACTGCTATGACTCTGGCTAGACCCCAACAACTCAGGATCAAGTTTCCCAAGAAATTAAACTGCCAACAGTTAGGTAAGTAGGAGCCAAACCCACAAACCACCTCTGGCTCAACCATACAAGCTCAAATATCTGCTTTTCTTCAAAGACCAATATATAAATCTCATAAGAGATAACAAGCCACAGTTAATATCAGACCTGTACAAGGCTTAACAGACCAGAGGTAGATTGGAGGGAGCAGGTCAGCCTGGTGCTCACCCAACTGAGTTCCTGGCAGCTTCTTACTTCTACAATCCAAAATCGCTGTGATGCCTCTGGTAGGACTCCACTATCTCAGGACAGACCTCACTGAGATGTTAATCTACTGAAAATTTGGGTATGTGGGATTTGTGCCTGAAATCTCCAGGCTTTTTTGGAGTCGGGATGGGTTACCTGAAAGCATAGGCAGTCACCCCCACTAATCCCAGAGTCACCGTATAAAGTAAATTCTTCTGCCATCCTCTCTCCAGAGACTCATAAATAAGTCTCAAAAGAGATCAAAAGTCACAGGTAATCTCAGACCCACATAAGGCTGAGGAAACTGTGGTAGATCAGAGAGGCGCAGGTTTGCCTGGTGCCTGTCCAAAGAGATACTCTGGCAGTTTCTTGCTCTTATAATCCATAATCGCTGTCATGCCCCCAGCCAGACTTCATCATATTGAGATGAACCTCAATAAGATATTAATATGTTGAAAATTCGTATATGCAGGTTTTGTGACTGATATCTCCAGGCTTTCTCGGGGTTGAGATGGGTTACCTCTCCCAATCTCTCTGTACATCGAGAAGCCCCAGCAGTCACGTCCATATTCCCAAGCTGCTATGCAGCTTTTAAAAAAAGCTACTCCAGCTGTGGTTTCCTGATAAAAATACTGAGTGCCCTGAACAAACATGATGATGTCTTAGTACCTGTATTGCAAACCATAAGCACAATAGGAGGGAGAGAAGGAAGAAAGGTGGCTACCATAGAGACAGACAGCGGGAGGGGTGTGGTAAGGGGGTGATGGGAGGGAAACTGGGGTCATTGGTACTTGGAAATGTACACTTATGGAGGAATGTGTGTTGGAACATTGTATGACTGAAACCCAATCATGAATAGCTTAGTAATTGTCTATCTCACAGTGATTCAATAAAAAAGTTTTAATTAAAAAGAAAAACAAAAGGTAAGATACAAAGGCAAGGTACAAAATTATCACCTTCATACCTGCGATATAAAGAAACACTGTAAGGGAAAAAACAAATATCCATAAACTCAGAACTGGTCTTTAGTAAGAACACTATCACTGCATGGGGATGGGGGGAATAGAACAGGAACTGGGTGGGACAAAGTTGGAGGGTAGCTGACAATCTGGGGTGGAGGTGGTGTTGGGATGTTTTATGCAAGAAACCCTGCCATTATCAGTATTGTAAATCATGGTGCTTAAAATGCAATTTTGAAAAAAAGAGAAAAAGTATTCAGAACTGAAGTATTGTAATATTGCAGTCTCTAAAAAGCAGCTAAAGCAGTTACCAAGGAATCTACTCTGTAATGCTCAGTAGAAAAAATAAAAGTAAATGAGCTAAATAGCAAACAAAACAGACTGCAAAAACAAAATAAGTTAAAGAGAGGACATAAAACCAGAAAACAATGCAATAAGAAGATATAATAGAACAGATATGAAAAAATTATGTTCCTTTGAAAAATTTAAACACAGTATTGTTATACCAAAATAATAAAAATTAAGGGAGAATACACATTTTGAAAGGGAATGTGTATAGACATTTAAGAATAGATTGATTAAAAGACAGTAAGATCAATTCTAAGCCCATGAATTTGGAAATAGATGCAAAATATTTACTAAAAAGTGCATTTTATGCAAATAGTTAAGTAAACAATACAAAGAAAATGTGAATGGATCTTATGCATTCATAAAAGTACAAGCTAATCACATCTATGAAAAACAGCTCTGGTGGTTCATAGATAGATGCTTCCAAACATTTAAATAGCAAATATCTCATATTCCATGCAGATTATCCTAGAAAACATAAATTGTTTATCAATTCTGTTTAACAAAAAACACCAATTCAATTTATAATGCTAGTGTATGTATTCCAAACAGAAAAGAGAAAAATTTTAAAGCCAATTTTACTCAAAATCCTAAAATCCTACATTACCTAAATTAAAATTTTGGGCTAATTCTAGTAATAACTGTTTAACTTCACAGTAGGAAAAATATAAATAAGCATAACATCATACTCAAAGGTGCACTATTAAAGGTACTCTTTATATTTAAGAAAATATGAGTCACTGGTAATATATTTACAGATAAAAACCAATACAGAAAATTAGATATTGAATTCCCATTTGACCCAGCAATACCACTGCTGGGAATATATCCCAGAGAGGCAAAAAAGTACAATCGAAACAACATCTGCACATGTATTTTCATCGCAGCACTGTTTACAATAGCCAGAATCTGGAAAAAACCCGAATGCCCCGAAACGGATGACTGGTTGAGGAAACTTTGGTACATCTATACAATGGAATACTATGCAGCTGTTAGAAAAAAGGAAGTCAAGAATTTTGTAGTTAAGTGGATGGGCATGAAAAGTTTCATGCTGAGTGAAATGAGTCAGAAAGAGAGAGACAGACATAGAAAGACTGCACTCATCTATGGTATATAGAATATCAGAGTGGGAGACTAATACCCAAGAACTGTAGAAATAAGTACCAGGAGGTTGACCCCATGGCTTCGAGGCTGGCCTCACGTTCCGGGGAAAGGGCAACTCAGAGAAGCGATCACCAACTACATTGTAGTCGAAGGCCATGTGGGGGAAGGGAGTTGCGGGCTGAATGAGGGCTAGAGACTGAGCACAGCGGCCACTCAACACCTTTATTGCAAACCACAACAGCTAATTAGAGAGAGAGAACAGAAGGGAATGCCCTGCCACAGTGGCAGGGTGGGTTGGGGGGGAGATGGGATTGGGGAGGGTGGGAGGGACGCTGGGTTTACGGGTGGTGGAGAATGGGCACTGGTGAAGGAATGGGTTCCCGAACTTTTTATGAGGGAAGTATAAGCACAAAAGTGTATAAATCTGTAACTGTACCCTCACGGTGATTCTCTAATTAAAAATAAATAAATTATTTTAAAAAATAGTAAAAAATAAAAACTGTTCTCTGGTATGCCAAAAAAAAACCAATACAGAAGAAAAATAAACTAATAAATCTTGAGGGTCAAAGAAGTAGTTCAGTGAGTAGGATGATTACCTACTTTCAATCTCATCTTCAGCACTGCATAGGGTCCCCCCAAGCACCACCAGGGGTGATTCCTGAGCACAGAGTCAGAATTAAGCCTTGAGCACTACCGGGTATGCTCCCCAAACCAAAATAATAATGACATTAGAAGAGTTGTTCATGAATTCTACCTACATAGAAAATCCAAGTGGTTCTGCACTTACTAGAAATAACATATTTCATCAGGGATGCTGTAAACAAGGTTAATATCTAAAATTTTCCCTATATGTCAGCAACCACAGTTACAAAATATCTGAGCATTAACCAAAAAATATAGGAAAAACTTCTGATGATGTAGCAACTGATATGAGACTAAACTATATATTAGTCAAAGCTAACATATAGATGGAAGACAAATGGGCCTACTGAAGGAAGCATTTTCTCTGGTTTTTTGGGTCACACTTGGCGGTGCTCAGGGGTTATTCCTGACTCTGCAATCAGGAGTTCCTCCTGATGGTGCTCAGGGGACCACAAGGGATTCTGGGGATCAACCCGAGGTGGCCACATGCAAGGCAAACACCCTACCAGCTGTACTATATCTCCAGCCCCCAGGAAACATATTTTTAAGTGAACAATCTCACTGTGGGATATGAACAGGCTATCTGAAAGATATGCAACCAAATTCTGGGAAGTTGAAGGCTAATATAAACATTTTAATAATGTTCAATTTCTTTAATACTGGATACAAAATATATTCAAGAAGTTGAATAATTTCAGTAAAACAAATACAACAAAAGGCACATAAGGAACAAATTACTGAAAACCAATTATAAGGAGAAATTTAAAAAAGCAAACACAAATAAGATATATATTTTGCACAGGGAGATACTCTGACTCCTCATCAGAATACCCCAAATAAGAAGCAAAATAAAATCTCTTTAAAGTGCTAGGGTAGGGATAAGGACTAGGGAAATCATTCAAGAGTTCCCTTCCCAGCAAAATACAGCCTTCAAACTGAGTTTATATAGAGATATCGTCAGATGAACAAAATCAGAAAGAAGTCAAAGTATACCAACACAATTAGAAAGCAATTTGAGCCCTGAACAACACTGGGCAAGGTGACTAAGAGTGTAGGGATGGCCTACTCTATTCGACCCCGAGTAGAAAGTATATATAACTATCTCCGAACATTCCACATATACAGATTCAACAAACCCACATTCATGGTTGCCTGAACCCATGAATGGGAGCCCACAGCTCATACCTACCAGTTAAAACCCTAGTTTTAAAAAATCAACTGCATTTTAGGTTGAAGGAAAGGAACACCATATGGAAACAAATCTACATGAAGTGATGAAAAAGCACTGCAAATAACATCCATAGGGGTAACAAATACTATTTTCTTCCTTGATTCCTTTAAAAGATAATTGACACAAAATCAAAGTATTCTAGGGTAGACAGTAGATGCAGAAGTAAAACCAATGAAAATAACATAAAAAGGTAAAAATTTAGGGCCAGAGCAATAATATAGTGTTACGGTGCTTCACACAGCAAACCTGAGTTTAATCCCTGGTATCCCATATGGCAGCTCTGAGTCCTGGCAGAGATATTTCTGAGCACAGAGTCAGTAGTAACCGCTGAGCACCGAGTGTGGTCCAAACAACAGCAAAGGGTAAAAATTTACTATTATATGTGATGTGGCACAATATTGTCGTATGGCAGACAGTAACTAATGAAAGCTGTATGCTATAAACATCCTAGTGTAAAAAACACACACAAAAAAAATATAAATCAGAAGAAATGACATGGTATACTTACATACTGAATCTAGGAGAGCGTAGAAAGACAAAGAACACAAAGATAAAATGGAAAAACGAGAAAATATCTAGCAAAATGATACTTAATCCTAACCTTAGTAGTTACATTGTTAAAAGGCTAAAGACAGAAAAGTAAAATCTAGGATTGTCAACACTTGCAGCCCAACAATCACCTTAACACTTGGACTCCTGCAGAGTGGAGGAGTGGAGGAGGAGTCCCTGAGGACCAGCTGTGCGTGCAGTTACCCTAAGTGGGTGGGCCCGGACCCCGGCCTGGCTGCCAGGGGGTCCAGATTTGGGATGCCGTGTGCACTGACACAATACAGCTGGTAACTCTAAACACCAGACCCCAGGGGGCCCCAGGTCCACATCGATGAGTCCCAACTCCCTCCCTGCTGCCCCCACCCCGGCCCCCTGCCATGCCCCAGTGTCCTCTGCAAACCCCTGACCGCTCAGCCTCCTTCCAAGATGTGACCGTAAGTCACAACACAGCTGGTGGCTCTAGACGCCAGGCCTCAGGGGCCCCCAGGCCTGCATTGGTGTACCCCAATCCCCACCAGAACCCGCCAGAGTGCTCCACGCAGACTCCCAAACATTCAGTCTCCTTCCAATATGTGCCCATGAGTCACAACACAGCTGGCAGCTCTAGACACCAGGCCAAAGGGGGCCCGGCAAGGCATCAGTGAGCCCTGGCCCCAACACCCTTGCCCCGCCCCAGTGTCCCTCAAAAACCTCAAATGGCTCAGCCACCTTTCAAGATGTGTTGGTCAGGCCACCGCAGCAGATGGCTCTACACCCCATGCCTCTGAGAGTTCCGGCCCAAGCCACCACACCCTGACCCCGACCCTTTGACGCGCCCAAGGGACCCCACAAACCTCCGTCCGCTCATCCTCCATGGAAGACGTACCCAGGAAGCCAAGGCCGCGTGTGGCTCTAGATAGGTCTCAGAGAGCCCTGCTCCCAACCCCCTTGCCCCACCCCAGTGCACCTCCCCCACCCCCGCAAACCTCCGATGGCTCAGCCTCCTTGAGGCCAAGGCGGCGGATGGCTCTACACGCCACGCCTTAGAGAGTTCCGGCCCTGCGCCTGCGCACCCCAATCCCGACCCTTTGCCACACCCCAAGGATCCCGCAAACCTCTGACCTCTCAGCCTCCTTCCAAGATGTGGCCGTGCCAGACCTCAGGGGGACCTAGCCCCGAACCCCTTGCCCGACCCATTGCCCCCCGCAAACCTCCAACGCTCAGACTCTTTCAAAATGTGCCTCTGAAGCCAAGACAGCGGATGGCTCTACACGCCAGGCCTCAGGGAGTTTCGCCCCGCATCGGTGTGCCCTGGCTGGACCCTCTCGCCCCGCCCCAGGGACCACGCGAACCTTGACCGCTAAGCCTCCTTCCAAGATGTGGCCATGAGGTCAAGACGGCCGTTGGCTCTAGACGCCAAGACTTAAGGGGCCATGGCCCTGCCTCCTTTCCCTGCCCCGGTGCCCCGCTTCCCACCGCAAACCTCCAACGGCTCATCCTCCTTTCAAGATGTACTGGTGAGGCCAGGCAGTGGTTGGCTCTGCATGCCAGGGCTCAGGGAGTCCCAGCCCCACTCCAGGGCTCCCCAACCCCACACTTTGCGCTGTCCCAGGGACCCCGCAAACCTCCGACCACTCAGCCTCCATCCAAGATGTGACCATGAGGTCAAGACAGCCAGTGGCTCTAGACTGCAGGCTTCAGGACGCCCTGGCCAGCCCCCCCAACCCTCGTAGCTCCCCCTGCAAACGTCCAATGGCTCAGCTCCTTTCAAGATGTTACTATGAGGCCAAAGCGGCCGGTAGTTCTAGACTCCAGGCCTTAGGGAACTCTGGCCACGCCCCTTGCCCCGCCCCATGCCCCCCAAAACTCCAACGGCTGAGCCTCCTCCTTTCAAGATGTACTGGTGAGGTCAAGGTGGCGGTTGGCTCTACACGCCACACCTCAGGGAGTTACCACCCCGCTCCAGGGCTCCCCGACTCCACCCTTTGTCCCGCCCCAGGGACCCCACAAACCTCCAACCACTCAGCCTCCTTCAAACATGTGGCTGTGAGGTCACGACAGCCAGTGGCTCTAGACTGCAGGCCTCAGGGGGCCCTGGCCCCAAAACCCTTGCCCCGCCCCAGTGCCCCCCACCCCGCAAACCTCCAACGGCTCAACCTCCTTTAAAGATGTGCCTCTGAGGCCAAGACAGCAGATGGCTCAGGAGGACAGGCCTCAGGGAGTTCCGGCCTCACCCCGTCCCAGGGATATCACGAACCTCCAACCGCTCAGCCTCCTTCCAAGATTTGGCCATGAGGTCAAGATAGCCGTTGGCTCTAGACGCCAAGACTTAAAGGACCCTGGCCACGCCCCCTTGCTCTGCCCCGGTGCCCCGCCTCCAACCGCAAACCTCCAACGGCTCATCCTCCTTTCAAGATGTACTGGAGAGGTCAAGGCACCGGTTGGCTTTACACGCCAGGACTCAGGGAGTTCCAGCCCCACTCCAGCGCTCCCCGACCCCACCTTTGCCCCTTTCCCAGGGACCCCGTAAACCTCCGACTGCTCACCCTCCTTCCAAGAGGTGACTGTGAGGTCAAGTAGGCCAGTAGCTCTAGACTGCAGGCCTCAGGACGCCCTAGCCCCGCCCCCTCCAGGGTCACACCCCCCTGCAAACCTCCAACGGCTCAGCCTCCTTTCAGGATGTGACCCTGAGGCCAAAGTGGCCGGTAGTTCTAGACGCCAGGTCTTAGGGGCTCTGGCCACGCCCCTCGCCCCGCCCCAGTGCCCCCCCCAAATCCAACGATTAAGCCTCGTTTCAAGGTGCACTGGTGAAGCCAAGATGGCAGTTGGCTCTACCCGCCACTACTCAAGGAGTTAGCGCCCTGCTCCTGAGCTCCCCACCCCACCCTTTGTCCCACCCCAGGGACCCCGCAAACCTCCAACCGCTCATTCTCCTTCGAAGATGTGCTCATGAGGCCAAGGCGGCGGATGGCTCTAGATTTCAGGCCTCAGGGAGTTCCTGCCCTGCCCAGGGACCCTGCAAACCTCCGACCACTCATGTGGCTGCTCCTTCAAACATGTGGCTGTGAGGTCACGATGGCCGGTGGCTCTAGACTGCAGGCCTCAGGGGGCCCTGGCCCCGAAACCCTTGCCCGGCCCCAGTGCCCCCCCGCAAACCACCAACAGCTCAGTCTCCTTTCAAGATGTGCCTCTGAGGCCAACAGGGCAGATGGCTCTAGACAACAGGCCTCAGGGAGTTCCAGCCCGCATCAGCATGCCTTGGCCGGACCCCCTCACCCCGTCCCAGGGACCCCGCAAACCTCCGAACACTCAGCCTCCTTCCAAGTTGTGACCGTGAGGTCAACACGGCCGTTGGCTCTAGACGCCAAGACTTAAGGGGCCATGGCCCCGCCCCCTTGCCCTGCCCCGGTGCTCCGCCTCCAACCGCAAACCTCCAACGGCTCATCCTCCTTTCAAGATCTATTGGTGAGGCCAAGGCAGTGGTTGGCTCTACACGCCAGGGCTCAGGGGGTTCCAGCCCCACTCTAGCGCACCCCAACCCCACCCTTTGCCCCGCCCCACGGATCCTGCAAACTTCCGACTGCTCAGCCTCCTTCCAAGAGGTGACTGTGAGGTCAAGATGGCCAGTAGCGCTAGACTTCAGGCCTCAGGACGCCCTGGCCCGCCCCCTTCGGGGTCGCCCCCCCCCACTGCAAACTTCCAACGGCTCAGCCTCCTTTCAAGATGTGACCCTGAGGCCAAAGCGGCGGGTAGCTCTAGACGCCAGGCCTTAGGGGGCTCTAGCCACGCCCCTTGCCCCGCCCCAGTGCCCCCCCCCAACTCCAACGGCTAAGCCTCCTTTCAAGATGTACTGGTGAGGCCAAGATGGCAGTTGGCTCTACACTCCACACCTTGGGAAGTTACCGCCCAGCTCCAGGGCTCCCCGACTCCACCCTTTGTCCCGCCCCAGGGATACCGCAAAACTCCAACCGCTCATCCTCCTTCGAAGATGTGCCCATGAGGTCAAGGCAGCGGATGGCTCTAGATGCCAGGCCTCAGGGAGTTCCTGCCCTGCCCCAAAGACCCCGCAAACTACCGACCACTCATCCTCCTTCAAACATGCGGCTGTGAGGTCACGACGGCCGGTGGTTCTAGACAGCAGGCCTCAGGGGGTCCTGGCCCCGAACCCCTTGCCCCGCCCCAGTGCTCCCTGCCCCGCCCCCACAACCCTCCAACGGCTCAGCCTCCTTTAAAGATGTGCCTCTGAGGCCAAGAGGGCAGATGTTTCTAGAACGACAGGACTCAGAGAGTTCCAGCCGCATCAGCGTGCCCTGGCTGGACCCCCTCACCCCATCCTACAGATCCCACAAACCTCCAACCGCAGAGCCTAAGATGTGGCCGTGTGGTCAAGACAGCCTTTGGCTCTAGACACCAAGCCTTAGGGGACACTGTCCCCACCTTGGCCCCGCCCCAGTGCCCCCCAACCCCACCCCGCCTGAAACCTCCAACGGCTCAGTCAGCTATAAAGATGTCCTGGTGAGGCCAAGGAAGCAGTTGGGTCTACACACCACACCTCAGGGAGTTTCGGCCCCACTCCAGTGCACCCCGACCCCACCCTTTGCCCCGCCTCAGGGACCCCGTGAACTTCCAACCGCTCAGCCTACTTCAAGGATGTGCCCATGAGGCCAAGGTGATGAATGAGACACCAGGCCTCAGGGAGTTCCGGCCCGTATCATCGCGCCCCACCCCAGGGACCACGCAAACCTCTGACCACTCAGCCTCCTTCCAAGATGTGGCCGTGAGGTCAAAACGGCCGTTGGCTCTAGACGCCAAGATTTAAGGGGCCCTGGCCCAGCTCCCTTGCCCTGCCCCGGTGCCCCGCCTCCCACCGCAAACCTCCAACCACTCAGCCTCCTTTCAAGATGTGCCTCTGAGGCCAAGACAGCAGATGGCTCGGGACAACAGGCCTCAGGGAGTTCCGGCCAGCATCACTGCGCCCTGGCCGGACCCCCTCACCCCGTCCCAGGGACCTCACAAACCTCCGACCACTCAGCCTCCTTCCAAGATTTGGCCATGAGGTCAAGACAGCCGTTGGCTCTAGACGCTAAGACTTAAGGGGCCCTGGCCACGCCCTCTTGCCCTGCCCTGGTGCCCCGCCTCCAACCGCAAACCTCCAACGGCTCATCCTCCTTTCAAGATGTACTGGTGAGGCCAAGGCAGCGGTTGGCTCTACACACCAGGGCTCAAGGAGTTCCAGCCCCACTCCAGGGCTCCCCAACCCCACCCTTTGCCCCTTTCCCAGGGACCATGCAAACCTCCGACCACTCAGCCTCCTTCCAAGAGGTGACCGTGAGGTCAAGACGGCCAGTGGTTCTAGACGGCAGGTCTCAGGGGGCCCTGGCCCCGCCCCCCCGTAGCCCCCTTGCAAACCTCCAATGGCTCAGCCTCCTTTCAGGATGTGACCTTGAGGCCAAAGCGGCGGGTAGCTCTAGACGCCAGGCCTTAGGGGGCTCTAGCCACGCCCCTTGACCCCCAGTGCACCCCCCCAAACTCCAACGGCTAAGCCTCCTTTCAAGATGTACTGGTGAGGCGAAGATGGCGGTTGGCTCTACACGCCACGCCTCAGGGAGTTACCGCCCAGCTCCAGGGCTCCCAGACCCCACCCTTTGTCCCGCCCCAGGGATCTCACAAAACTCCGACCGGTCAGCCTCCTTCAAAGATGTGCCCATGAAGCCAACGCAGCGGATGGCTCTAGATGCCAGGCCTCAGGGAGTTCCTGCCCTGCCCCAGGGACCCCGCAAATCTCTAACCACTGAGACTCCTTCAAACATGTGACTTTGAGGTCACAACGGCCGGTGGCTCTAGACGGCAGGCCTCAGGGGGCCCTGGCCCCGAACCCCTTGCCCCGCCCTAGTGCCCCCCCAAACCTCCAACGGCTAAGCCTCCTTTCAAGATGTGCTTCTGAGCCAACAGGGCGGATGACTCTACACACCACGCCTCAGGGAGTTCAGGGCTTGCTCCAGTGCACCTCGACCCCACCCTTTGCCTGTTCCCAGGGACCCCATAATCCTCCGACTTCTCAGGCTACTTTGAGGATGTGCCCCTGTATCCAAGGGGATGGATGGCTCTAGACGCCAAGCCTCAGGGAGTTCCAGCCAGTATCAGGGCTTCCCATCCAAGGGACCACGCAAATCTCTGACCGCTCAGCCTCCCTCCAAGATGTGGCCGTGAGGTTACGATGACTGGTGGCTCTAGAGGGCAGCTCAGGGGGCCCTGGCCCCCTCCCCCCTTGCCCCGCCCCAGTGCCCCCTGCCCCACAAAACTCCAATGGTTGAGCTTCCTTTCAAGATGTGCTGCCGACGCCAAGCCAGAGGACGTCTCTACATGCCAGGCCTCAGGGAGTTACTGCCCAGCAGCAGTGCATCCCGGCCGGAACCCCTTCCCCTCCCCAGGAATCCCGCAAACCTCCAACCCCTCAGCCTCTTTCCAAGATGTGACCATGAGATCATGATGGCCGGTGACTCCAGACGCCAAGCCTTAGGGGGCCCCGCGACCCCCGCCCCAGTGCTCCCCACACACACACAAACCTCCAGCACTCAGCCTCCTTTCAAGATGTGCTGGTGAGTTCAAGGCAGTGATTGGCTCTACACGCCACACCTCAGGGAGTTCTGGCTCCACTCCAGGGCTCCCCAATCCCACCCTTTGCCCCGCCCCAGGGACCCCCCGCAAATCTCTGACCGCTCATCCTCCTTTGAAGATGTGCCAGTGAGGCTAAGGTGGCAGAGGGCACTAGACTCCAGGCCTTAGGGAGTTCTGCCTCGCATCAGCGCGCCCCAGCCGGACCCCCTCAACCTACCCCAGGGACCCCGCAAACCTCCGACCGCTCAGCCTCCTTCCAAGATGTGGCTATGAGATCAAGGGGGCCAGTGTCTCTAAATGGCAGGCCTTAGGGGGCCCTGGCCCAGCCCCCTTGCCCCGCCCCAGTACCCCCAGCCAACCTTCAATGGCTGAGCCTCCTTTCAAGATGTATCGTTGAGGCCAAGGTGGCAGATGGCTCTACTCGCCATGCCACAGGGAGTTCTGACCCCACATCAGTGCACCCGACCCCAACCCCTCGCCCTGCCCTAGTGTCCCCTGCCGACCCCCAATGGCTTAGCCTCCTTCCAAGATGTCCCATGTGTGTGTGACTCCAGGCCCTGGTGGGCCCCAGGCCCACATGGAAGCACCCCATCCCCACTCCGATTCCCCATCCTCCCCAGTCCCCCCTTGCCCGTGGACCCCCGACGGCTCAGCGTTCTTCCAAGATGTGCGAGTGAGGCCCAGGTGGACGGCCGGGAAGTTCAGGGGGCGCCTGCCGATGAAGACCCCTAGGCTGGGCCCCTAAGGCCGTCGTCAGGCTGGAGGATGCCCGGCTGCCCTAGAGTCACCCCCAAGGAGGACTAGGGGGGTCTACTCTGGAGCCCTGCAACAGCCCCAGGGCCTGGGGGCATGGCAGGGGGACACAGGCTCCCTCCAGGGACAACCCCCCACTGCCACAGGGCCCGGTACTCACCCCCAGATGCTGGCGTCTTGTGCTAGTGTTGCAGCTCCTCTAACGGTCTGCAGCACCACACCGCCTCTTTTGCCACACCAACTGCGTGCGCTCAGATCTTGCGAGACCAGCCAGTGCTGGGTGAGGGATGGGTCTCGGGCACCACCAACAGTGCTCTTCTGCCGTGCAATCAAGCCCCGGGGTGACAGTGGGGAAAAGCCTGGTCCCATACCTCCAGTGACATGCTCTGAGCACCAGCCAAGACGAAGTGAGAGTGGCCCACTTCTGCCTAGACGGGGAGGTGTCACGGGCGGCTGCAGAACACTTCCAGAACTGGGGTTAGGGGAACTGACTTCCTGGGTGCCAAGAATTCAGAGTCGCAGGGTTCCCATCCGAGTCTGGCTTCTGTACTGCTGGGACCCAGAACACTGCTCTGCATGAAGCTCCAAAGAGGGTTATGGAGTCAGAAGTTAGGGACCTTGGGGGGTCCAACTGGGTCTCCACTGTGAATCTAGCTCAACTTTCATCCTAATTGTGCACAGTTTTTTAAATATTACTTCAACATTATCGTGCTTTCTGCTTTCTATTTGGTTTGGTTTTGGTCCATATCATACCAAAATGTTCAAGGCTCACTTTGACCCTATATTCAGGGATGACTCCGGACAGGGCTAGTGGGACCATATGCAATTTCAGAGAAAGAACCCTAATACATATTATGGAAAATTTGTTAAATAAGATAATGAAAGGACGTCAAAGGTCTATATCCATGCTCATTTTGGGAATCATGGGGTCAATAGCATAAACTGCCAGTGCTGCTGCTGCTGCAATGGCCCTCCACTAGAGTCCAAACTCATTTCCTCCGAAAAATGGCACAAATGCTAGTCTATTATAGCATAGTTAACAACAATTCATACTAAAATTGTTACTCAAATCGAAGATTTACAGTAAGTGTGCTTTTACTATGGCTTGAAACTAAAAGGAAATTAAGAACTAAAAGAAATACAAACTAAAACTCAAATGTGATTGGAATTTTACTCAGTTCTGTGGGTAAATATAGCATTCATGGGAATTAATCAGGAAACATTTGCTTAGTCAGGGAACTTGAAATCTTTTTTATCAGTCTCATTCCCAGCCCCCGTATTTTTTCTTTTTTTATTGAGTCACAGTGAAATACACAACTTTGTTTCTTCATTAGGTTTCAGTCATACAATGTTTCAACATAGGTCCCTTCACCAGTTTTACATTTCCCACCAACATATCCAGTTTCCCTTCCCCCACTTCACTCACAGACTGCCTCTACGGCAAACACTTGTCTCTCACCTTTTGCTTTTGGGAACTATGGTTGCAACTTGAAATCTTTCATAGTTTCTCTCAAAAACTAAATGTTATTTCCAGCAGTGTTCTACTTGAAAGAATGGTTGATGGTATCTCTTACCTAAATCCTCTAAGACATTTCTCATGGCACATGGCAATTCAAACAATGTTTCAATTTTTTTTTATTTTTGGGTCACACCCAACAATGCACAGGGGTTCCTCCTGGCTCACACACTCAGGAATTACTCCTGATGGTGCTCGGAGGACCATATGGGATGCTGGGAATTGAACCCAGGTCGGCCACATGCAGGGCAAATGCCCTACCCAATGTGCAATAACTCCAACCCCCAAACAGTGTTTCTTTTAACTTTAATCATTTTATTTTCACTGTTGTGTACAGTCTGGAGTAGCCACTGCAGAGCCTGTTCTGCCAACAAGACTGAGGTGTCCACCATTGTGAGACTGCTGGCTCATGAAGTAGCAAAACAAGAAGGAGATGTGGGGAGTAAGATATATAGATTAAGGAGATGGACAGGAGATGGGAAGTTTATGGGACCTTTAAACCCAGAATGCTGGTGCCTGGAGGCAGAATGCTCCTCTAGCCTGTGTCCTGTAACTGCTTGATCTCTGCTCATTCTTGGAAGACTATTCCCTTGAGAAAACCCATTTGTTCCAGCAACAGCAGCAATTTGTCCCAATATACTATGGCCCTCAGATATGTAAAAGTCTAGCCTGGATAGGCATTTGATTGAAGAATCTAATGATTGCTGTTCTACGTAATAAATACTTTACATGGAGGATAGTCAAGGCTCTCAATCTATGAGGTTGTGATCCCCTGAACCCCATGCTTTTGTCTCATTTCTGTTCTTCTTTCTTTCTTTTTCTATTCTCTCTTCCTTCCTTCCTTCCTTCCTTCTTTCCTTCCTTCCTTCCTTCCTTTCTCTCCTTTCTTCCTTCCTTTTTTTCTTTCCTCTCTTTTTGATGTTTGGGCCACACTTGGCTGTACTCAGGGCTTACTCCTGATTCTGCACTCAGTGATAGCTCCTAGTGGACTCTGGGAAACATATGGGGTGCAAGAATCCTGGTAAGTCATGTGTAAGGTAAACACCCTACCCACTGTACTGTCATTTCAGCC
Source organism: Sorex araneus (assembly GCF_027595985.1). Classification (NCBI taxonomy): domain Eukaryota; kingdom Metazoa; phylum Chordata; class Mammalia; order Eulipotyphla; family Soricidae; genus Sorex; species Sorex araneus. Next base: position 59,255,720 of record NC_073313.1, on the reverse strand, counting down.
CCTCTGTCTGTTATATTAACCCTGGTGTCAGCCCTACTTGGACCTGTTCAGCCAGCATGGATCCCCAACACTTCTTCCCCTCAGACAGGGAGGGCATGTTGTAGAAATGATTCCTGAATATTCTATGTCCTATGCAACCCTGATTTCAAACTGGACACAGTGATTTCATAATGCACTCATTTATCACTTTTATTTGTCAACCACATATAATAAATCTGGGGGATAGGCCATTCTGATTTTTCCATACCAATATTAAAGGTGAATTCCTGGAGACAAAGATACAATATAGTTATTATTCCCAAGTTTTATTCCTGGAACCATCTTGTCCCCCAGCACCACCCAGGATAGTACTGTGGCCCAGGCATCATGCCCTGCACTCTAGGTCCTGAACAGTACTTCATCTTCAGACCCTTATGCTAAACATACTTCCTATTGGGAACAGATAAACCCTGAACTCGGTTTACAAGGAAGTTTTTAAACTGTATTTCAGGAGGGACTCATTTACAGACACTCCTTTCTTGAGTTCCATTTAAATAGACCATTCGGATTTGTGCTGGTTACAGCCTTTCAGCACCATAAACCAACTACTAGGCAAGCTGAAATGCTTCAAGGAATAACATGATCTTTGACATAACCTGTAAATAATATACAAATTGTTGTTTAGTACTTCAAGTTTGAAAACTCCTACAGCACAGGATCCATGAAGGTTGGAAGAAGACCCATCCTCACCCCATTCCAGTGCCCTTCTTCTCCAATTTTTAAAAGATTGATAGGTTGGTGCCCTGTCATGCTACGTGAAGTGTGAGTACACTCATGATGGGTGTAGTGTTGGAATAATGTACATATGAAACCATCATTAACAGTGTTATCAATCACAGTACTTCAATACAATTTTTCAAGTGTGTCCAAATATAAAAGACCAATGCCAGAAAATATTGCTCATATGCAGAATATAAAGAAGCAAAGCAGGGGACAAAGAGATAGTACAGTGTGTAAGGCAATTGCCTTGCATGCCGCTGATCCTGTTTCAATTCCCATAGTGTCCCCCATGTATCTCCAGGAGTGATTACTGAGTACAGAGCCAGGAACAACCCCTGAGCATCACCAGATATGGCCCCAAATCCAAACAAACAAAAGAAACAAAGCAAAGTAATTATACAAGCCACAATGGAAATGAATTAAGACATGATCAATAAATCTGGAAAGGATACTAAGGTGGTGGGAGGAGGAAGAGGGGTGGGACTTGGTGGAAGGATTGGTGAGCAGCACTGCAACTATAACATAATTACTTCAGTGCTATTATAAACTGTGATACCTCAATAAGAAATTAATTTTTAACTGGATCCCTCCCATATTCTGTTACATACTACAGGTTGTACTGCCAGTGTGTGAGTAGGGGAACTGTCTCATTTTCAAGGCACATCATCAGCATTAATAAACTTTAATCTTGCAATTGACACTGAGATGTCAAAGACAACATTCAAAAGAGGGGAATTTTTTAAATGCAGTAAGCATCTGCATAATCAACCAAGCTTCCTGGGCATCTCTCATTACCCAAAGCAGAGAAATGATTAGCAGCAGCAGAGCAAGTAAGAAGGGTTTGGACTGAAGTGTAAATTCTGGTGGTCATAGAGAGTTCAGAGAATGTCTCTGAAGCAGGACTTCCTTCACTCAAAAATGGGCCTGATAATCTATTGCTCTTAGCAGTAAGAGGATTCAATAGGATGAGGTTGGCAAAATGCCTAGAACTGGGTATGGAACAGCTATCAGGAGCACAAGAGAATATTCAAGACAAGCAAGGTTAGTGTGCAGATAACCCAGAACCCTGGAATCCAGCAGACAGGAGCTTCTGAGCTTGCATCAAGGCTATTCAGTTCTTCTAGGAGGAACCATATAATCTCTCAGGGGTATCAGTGTAGGCTCTCCTCTGAAAACTAACTAAATTTTTGTTTGGATTTGGGGGAGTTATTTTTGTATTTTTTATCATTGTGTTTATTACCTCTGCAGTGCTGAGGTGGGGCATTTTTTTTCTGGCTAAATTACCAAGACATATATTTTGAACATAATGTTTGCCAAATGGGAGATTTAAAAGTATTTCTAAATAATAATTTTTAGCTTAGAATTGTGTTCCAGAGCTCTTCAGCTGTCGGGGCTCTGCTCAGGGTGGGGAGGGAAACTCAGCCCACCTCCTCCGAGAGGCGCTGGTGAAGATAGCCAGGCGCAGGGACAAGAGACTCTGCGTTGCTCTCTTCCAGAAGCTTGGTTTTATAGTCTCTGGATTTTGGCCGTTGATGAGATTACATGGAACCAGGAGCAGTTTTTGGGTGTGACTGCCTAGCTACTGGAAAATGGGGGATCTGGGAGGAAGAGTCCCAGCCCTGATCTGAGCAGGCTTGGAGATCGCAGAGCCCTGACAGCCGAAGGGTTCTGGAACACAAACCACAGCCATCCTCAAGGCCACTCTCCACAATCTTGGATGAGCCTCATGCATGAAGGAACCGGCAGAGGAAAGCAGGTGTGTGGGACCTAGGGCTGAGATCTCCAAGCCTGCTCGGATAGGGACTGGGCCTCTTCCACCCAGATCCCCCATTTTCCAGTAGCTAGGCAGTCACACCCAGAAACTGCCCCTGGTGCCATATAATCCCATAAATGGCCAACATCCAGAGACTATAAAACCAAGCTCCCGGAAGCAGACAGCTGTGGATATCTTATATTCTTATGGCCTAGTTCTCCCTCTCGGAGAACCTGGCAAGCTACCGAGAAATTACTGCCCACACGAGAGAGCCTGGCAAGCTCCCCGTGTGGCATATTCGTATGCCAAAAACAGTAACAATGATGGGTGTCATTCCCCTGAACATGAAGAGCTTCAATAAGGCACCAATAGAAAGATGAGTAAAGAGAGGATGCTAAAATCTCAGGTCTTAGGATGAATGGAGATGTTACTGGGACCACTTGAGCAAACGACGATCAACGGAATGACAGTGATGACATTGACAGTGATACAGTTTAGAATTAACTTTGTTGATTTAAAATTTTACAAAAATGGCCATCAACTTTATTCTTTCATATTTTAGAATATATCTTGATAATATATTTGTATTTGTAGAATATATTTGACATTATTAATATGTGTAGAATATATTTGACAACAAAGGGTTTTTCAGCATTCTAAAATTACTTAAAACCAGAGAATAATCACTTATCACTTGTCACCTGTCATCCCGTTGCTCACCAATTTGCTCAAGCGGGTGCCAGTAATGTCTCCATTTATCCCTGTCCCGTGCTAATGTAGCCCAGTAGTATCTGCTGGCTCCAGGAAAAGGAAGAGCCACAAATTGTTCATTCAGGGTTTTAATGAAAAAGTCTGACCATCACGTAGGTGGGCGGCCACGCAGAATTTTGACGTCTGGTGGAATCCAGTCGATAACAGCTCTAGTCCAGCGGTCATCTCTGAATCGCATTCCGGCCCATCTCATTTTTGACGCCTTAGCAAAAAAGACAGCGTCCCTGATTCTTGATCGTCGTCGACAGAGGTCAGAACTCCAGATTCTTTCTCTCACATAAATGAAACCTGATACTCCAAGCATAGCTCTTTCGATTCCTCTTTGGGATACCCGAACAGTGTTCTCATCCTGTTTTTGTAGGGCCCAGGTCTCTGAGGCCCTAGAATGCCCATTCTGCAGGAAGAATGGTGGAGTGGAAAAGATGTGCCTGGAGCTAGAGGTTCTTCGTCCTCTTTACCACTTCTTTGACGCTCTTGAAGGCATTCCACGCTGCCCTCTTCCTCCTGCGCAGTTCTGGCACCAAGTCGTTCCTCATGTTGAGGTCTCGCCCCAGGTACACATAGCTGCTGCATTTGGAGATGTTCGTTCTGTTGAGAGAAAATGGAATGTCAGGGATGAGTTCGTTTTTCATGAACATTGTTTTGGTGAGATTCAGCTGTAGTTCAACGTTTCCACACTTATTGTCGAAGTCAGCCAGCATTTGGTGTTATTAGAATGATGTCATCAGCGAAGCGGAGGTGGTGTAGTTGCCGACCATCTATCTTCACTCCCATTCCTTCCCATTCCAGTCATCGAATGATGTTCTTGAGGGTGGCACTGAAGAGTTTCGGTGAAATAGTATCACCCTGCTGAACGCCTCTCTTTATGTCAATGATTACTTCCTTGTAGAATGGTCAGATCCTGGTAGTGAATCCGTAATACAGCTCGTGGAGGATCTTTATGTACTGAGTTTGAAAGCCCTGTTTGACCAGGGCTTCGATGACTGCTTCAGTCTCAACAGAATCAAAGGCCTTCTTTAAATCAATGAACATTAGACATAGCGGCATCTTGAACTCTCGCAAAACTTCAATGAGCTAGGTCACTGTGTGGATATGGTCAATCGTGCTGAATCCTTTTTGGAACCCGGTTTGCTTGCATGGTTGTCCTTCATCTAGAGTTCTGCCTATTCTATTCAGGATGACTCAAGTGAACAACTTGTAGATGACGGACAACAGGCAGATTGGGCGATAGTTGCCTATGTCATGGATGTCTCCCTTCTCGTACAAAAGAACGATCCTGCTAGCTTTCCATTGGGACGGAACCTTGCATACAGACAGGTAGCACGTGAAGAGCCGAGCCAGTGTATTGACGAGTACTGGGGGTAGATTCTTCAGGTGTTCAGGTCTGACCTTTTCTGGAATGGGTGCTGTACGCATCTTTACCGATGAAATGGCGTGTTGGATTTTGGAAGGGAGGACGTTGGGAACGACATATCCATCCTGCGGAATTTGGTATGTGGGTAGGTGGACGTGGCTGTCAAAGAGGTCCAAGTAGAAGTCGTGAATAATCCTCTCCATTGCCCTTCTGGAAGATGTGCTAGATCCATCAGGACGTCAGAGGGCAGTCATCATGGTCTTGTAGTTGGCGGAGGACAGGCGAGCATTGAGAATTCTTTTCCTGGCTTCTGCCGCATCAGCCAGCACTGCTGCTCTTCTCTCTTTGAGGTCTTCCTTTATAGCTTCTCTGCACAACTTTGATAGCTCAGATGTTAGATTGTGGTTGCCTGAGTCTCGCGCCAAACCATGTTAGCAAATGAACTCCAGAGTTTGTGGAAGACAGGCATCTGTTTGTGGCTTTCCCACTCTCAGCATTCTTCACACAGTCATGGAGGTGCTGCACCAGTTGATCATATTTCTCGTCACTGTTGCCACAATGGAGTCAAATAGCTCCCAGTTGGTGGTCATTCTGGGAATTCTCTTTTTCAACTTAAACTTTGCAGACCTTTCTCCCCGCTCTGTGAAGTAGAATTTTGCATGAAGGAGATGGTGGTCCAATCCCATTTGGAATTTTGGGACAGCAGCGACATCAGTCAGGTAAAAACTTCGATTGAATATGATGTGGGCAATTTCATTGTGGAACTGTCCACCGGGAGGCTCCCATGTCCAACCTTTAGATTCGACCTTCTGGAAGTTACCGTGGATGGTCTTGGTCAACATGATGAACTCTGATAGTGTCTCACCCTTTTCCTTCCATTCTAGGCCATGCATCCCGATGTGGAGTTCTTAGGACGACCTTCTTGGTCCTATCTTGGCATTAAAATCACCAACAATGACCTTATAGAAGGTGTGGTCTTCTTTATAGAACTTCTCTAGCTCCATGTAGAACTTCTCCATTTCTTCTTCGTCGTAGTTGGATGTTGGTGTGTAGACGACGAAGATCGAAACTGCCAGCAGTGAGCCACATTTATTCAAGCATAATCATCCGATTCAGGTTGTTAGGTATTTGAATGAATCCATGCTCATGGCCAAGTTCGTGTTGACAAGGACACCAACACCACCGATGCCTCTGTTGTCACATGTTCCGAGGAACAGTTATTTTCCAGTATCGAAAATGGTGTGATGTGATCAATGCCTTCTCATTTTGGTCAGATCAATGATGTCATACTTAATCTTCTGTGCTTGCACCATCAGGTCCTCGATGGATGCTTCTGTTGCCAGCATACGAGCATTGAAAATACAGAGAGTCATTTTAGTCTTTCTTCGTTTTGGTGGTCTAGTTCGTCCCTGAGATTTTATCAGCCTCTCCTTGCTCATCCTTCTAAATGCTGCTGTACTGGGGGCTCTTTCGGTGTCAGTCGAATGAGGTGTATTGTTGTTACTGTTTCTGGCATATTGAGTGCCCCGCGGGTAGCTTGCCAGTCTCTGCCGTGCGGACTGGATACTCTCAGTAACTTGCCGGGCTCTCTGAGAGGGATGGAGGCTTTTAGGGCGGCCTCCAATTGCCCTTTACAGGTGTTCCCATGTTCACGCCATATTTCAGCCCCATCAAATATGATGTGGAAATTATGGAAAATGGGTATTAAGTGTCCTATAGTGTGTCACACAGCCACAAAGCAGCCACACGGTCCGGAAAGCAGACTGGAGCATGGCAGTGGCTGGGTAGTGGAGGTAGTGGAGGTCTGCCAGTGAGGTATTTATCTGGCTCTGGTAGGGTGGGGCGTCTGGGTTTGATCCCTGGAACACAGGAGATTGGAGGAGGCAGACAGAGCATCTTGTTTCCGGGTCTCGTTGAGCCTGGAGTCCAAGGTTGCAAAGTTCTGCTTTACCTGGTTCTGTGGGGCTTCACTCATGCATGAGGTTCAGCCAGAGTGATAAAAAAATTGCCAGAGAATAAAAGTAACTAAAATGTTAGATGAGCAATTCCAAATGATCTTGTAAACACGGTGATAAAATATAGTCTTATGAAATGTAATATGTATATGGAAGCATAAAATCGTTCTTTTACTTTCCTAATTCATTTTATGCATGTTTAGGTGTGTCTTGCTATTAAACATTTACCATTTTGGAGTGGGAAAAAACATTTTCCATTTTGAATTTATTATTCTTATTAACAAGTGTTGCATGTGATTCACTTTCATTATTTTTGTGTTATTACTAAAATAGGAAACACAAACTGAAAATCTTACCTAGAAAAATACACATCATGAAAAAATGTTATTTTATTAACAGTTTCTTCCTCCTTCTTTGTTCCATCATAGATTAACTTAGAAGAATATTTGTAAATCTATAGTTGAGAGCATGAGGTTGCCAATTTTCTGTTTTATTAAGCCACCATAAGATACAAAATCACAAAGTTCTTCATGGTACCTCTGAATCAGTTTAACTAAATAGATGAAGGACCTATACAAAGAAAACTACAAAACGCTACTCCAAGAAATAAAAGAGGACTTGAGGAAATGGAAACATATCCCCTGTTCATGTATTGGGAGGATTAGCATATGTCAAAATGGCAATACTACAGCCGCTCTCCACACATTTGGGCCGATCCTCACCCACGAGTGAACTCCCAGAAAATCCAGGTATACGGGACTTTGTGACTAAGATCCCTGGGTTCAGCAGAACTGGGGATGAGGACCCTCCACTTGTATCCCCCTGTACCCGGCAACTCAGCAGTCACTCCAACAAGCCACCTGGGGCTGGTGCCAGATAATCTTGTCATCAGCCACCATCCAGAGTCACATGTCCTTCTCTCCTGGAAGAGAGCATAACATGACACTCACCATAACCATGCCGCTGTTCCCCATGCCAAGCTGTTCCATTTGGGACACCCTGAAGGGGGAGGAGGTGAAACCCAACCCTGCCCAAGGGACCCAGTCCTGGCAGCCAAAAACCTCTAAAACTCAACCACCTCCATGTCCATGGCCTCTCTCCACATGCTCGGGCTGAGCCTCACCCACAATTGAACCTCTTCCTGGACCACACGGTCACATTTGTGGCCACGAAACACTTCATACCACAAGCCACCCATACTCCAAGAGTACTGTGCCACATTTGATGGGGTTCAAAGTAGGAGGCAACCAATCTAGAGGAAAATATTTTTTGCAGATTTACATAACCACACAAGGCTCAAACTTTAACAACATGTTAGTGATCTCTTATAGAATAGCTTAATGGCCCCTCGGTGAAATACAATCTTTACACTCTTTCCTCTAAGGAAACTTTTTTGTAGCATTTTCAGCGGTTTTTCATTGCAATACAAAATATATTATTTCGGTTCTGTTTTGGGGCAGGGGTTGGGGTTCAGGATTGAACCATCTAAAATTTGGTGGTGGGAAAGTGTAATGATGCTGGAATTGGTGTTTAAATATTAAAAGTAATCAAATATTGTGAACTACTTCATCACTTGTATCACTTATCATTCCATTCCTCATCGATTTGCTCAAGCAGGCACCAGTAATGTCTCCATTCATCCCTGTCACATACTAGTATAGCTCAATGGCGTCTGCTTGCTCCAGGAATATGAAGAGCATCAAATCATTCATTCAGGCTCTTGACGAAGAAGTCTGACCATCTCGTAGGTGGCAGCCAGCATTCTTTTGACGTCCTGTGGAACCTAGTCGGTAACGGCTCTAGTCCAATGGTCGTCTCCAAATTGCATTACATGTCCGGCTCATCTGATTTTCGATACCTTGGCAAAGGAGGCAGTGTCCCTGATCCTCAATCGTCGACGGAGTTCAGAACTCTGGATTCCTTCTCTCAGTTAAGTGAAAAGTGATACTCCAAGCATAGCTCTTTGGATTCCTGTTTGGGAGACCTGAATAGTGTTTTCATCTTGTTTTTGCAGGGCACAGGTCTCTGAGGTATATGTCAGTGCAGGAAGAACAGTGAAGTAAAAATGATGTGCCCAGAGATGGAGGTTCTTCGTCCTCTTAACAACATCTTCGATGCTCTTGAAGGCGTTCCACGTGGCTCTCTTCCTCCTGTGCATTTCTGGCGCCAAGTCGTTCATCATGTTGAATTCTCGACCCGGCTACACATAACTGTTGCATTCGGAGATGTTCATTCTGTTGAGAGCAAATGGAATGTCAGGAACTAGTCCGTTTCTCATGAACTTTGTCTGTGTGAGATTCAGCTGCAGTTTGACCTTTCCACACTCACGATCGAAGTCGGCCAGCATTCATGCTGCTCGGCTGATATTTGGTGTTATTAGAATGATGTGATCAGCAAAGCAGAGGTGGTGTAGTTGCCGACTGTCTATCTTCACTCCCATTTCTTCCCATTCCAGTCGTCAAATGACATTCTTGAGGGTGGCACTGGAGAGTTTCGGTGAAATGGTATCACCCTGCCGAACCCCTCTCTTTATGTCGATGATCATTTCCTTGTAGAATGGTGAGATCCTGGTGGTGAATCCATAATACAGCTTAGGGAGGATGCTGAGGTACTGAGTTTGAATGCCCTGTTTGGCTAGGGCTTCGATGACCGCTTCAGTCTCAACAGAATCAAAGACCTTCTTTAAATCAATGAGTGTTAGACAGAGCGGCATCTTGAATGCTCGCGCAACCTCAATGAGCTTGGTCACTGTGTGGATATGGTCTATCATGCTGAATTCTTTTTGGAACCTGGCTTGCTCAAATGGTTGTCCTTCATCTATTGTTCTGCCAATCCTGTTCATGATGACTCAAGTGAACAACTTGTAGACGATGGACAACAGGCAGATTGGACAATAGTTGCCGATGTTGTGGATGTCTCTTTTCTTGTACAATAGAACGGTCTTGCTGGTTTTCCGTTAGGATGGAATCTTGCATTCAGAGAGGTAGTGTGTGAAGAGCCGAGACAGTATATTGATGAGTGTATTGACTGCCAAAACGAAGAAGGATTAAAATGACTATATGTACTTTCAACACATGTATGCTGGCATCAGAAGCATCCATTGAGGACCTGGTGGTGCAAGTGCAGAAGATCAAGTACGTCATTGGACTGACCGAGACAAGAAGGCATCACATCACGCCATTTTCAACACTGGAGAAGAACTGTTCTTCAGAATATGAGACAGTAGAGATATCAGTGGCGTCGATGTCCTCATCAACATGAGCTTGGTCATGAGCATCGATTCATCTGAATGCCTAACAACCCAAATCGGATGCTTACATTTGTATAGATGTGGCTCACTGCCAGCAGTTTCTATCTTCACCGTCTACACACAAAAATCAAGTCACAATTGAATTGTGACTCAATTAAAAAAACTTGTTTTGGTGGTCTGCCATGAATGAAACTACTGAAAGTCTAATGTGACTTGTGAAATAAAGAATTATAAACGTATCTTTCCACAAAAAATTCAGATATTGTTGCATTGACTTTGGCCCACTACACAATGGCATCTCCAAGTAATACTGGTGGTGTTCTACTAGCATGCACATTACCTCACTACCTATAATTTCAATATTTCACACAGATCCTGATAGACTAACTAGTTTTATGATCAGAGAGTAGATGAAAAATGATTATATTCTCTACTATGCAGCTGTTAGAAAAGATGAATTCATGAACTTTGCATATAAGTGGATCAACATGGAAAGTATCATGCTAAGTGAAATGAGTCAGAAAGAGAGGGACAGGCATAGAAAGATTGCACTCATCTGTGGAATATAAAATAACAGAGTAGGAGACTTACACCCAAGAATAGTAGTATATAATGCCAGAAGGTTGGCTCCATAGCTTGGAAGCTGGCCTCACATGTTGGTGGAAAGTCATCCCAGATAGAGAAGGGAACACCAAGTAAAATGTGATTGGAGATCCTGCGCGGGGAGGGAGATGCGTGCTGAAAGTAGACTAGAGACTGAACATGAAGGCCACTCAGTGCCCCTACTGCAAACTACAACACCCAAAAGGAGAGAGAAAGAACAAATTGGGATGCCCCGCCACAGAGGCGGGGTGGGGCGGGGGGGGATGGTATGGGGGGTGGGAGGGATATTGGGTTCATTGGTGGTGGAGAATGGACACTGGTGGAGGGATGGGCTTTTAAACATTGCATGAGGGGAAAACAAGCACGAAAAGGTGTGAATTTGTAACTGTACCCTCACTGTGACTCACTAAAAAATTAAAAATTAAAAAATAATAAAATAAAAAGATGATGCAGCTGAAAAAAAGTGATTATATTATCATCTAAAACACAAATGATTTCTACATATCTTTTATTGTGCATTTAATATGTAATAACATAAAATGTGTTGGGAACATTTGTTTTCATAGTAAGAAATTGTTTTAGAATTTACTTGGAGTCAGGACAACTTATTCTTTTTCTAGGTTACTAAAATTGCTCTATGAATCATTCAAAGCAAAACAAAAATCTCCCATTTGGAATAGATGACCATCTTTTCTCCTTTTATTTACATGTTTAAAATTTTAGTCAGTTAATTTAAAAAGTTTTAGCATAAATTTGTTCCCACGTTATTTCTATGCAAAACTACTGGTCAGTAAATCAAACAGTGTACAGTGTTTTCAAGTTCACTTTTGCTCTTCTAAACTATTTGTAATGAAATAAAATTAGTCATTCATAAATCAGTATCGATAAATGTAACTTGGGGTAAACCATTGTATATGTTTCTATTAAATTTTAAATATTTTCACATTAATTTTCAATATTTAATAGTGCTTATAACTTCAATCATGATCATAAATGATAATTAAATTTCATATTTGCTATGGGACTGCTGATCTTCAAATTCTCAAATTCATGACTGGGTAGCAAGAAGTGTTATAATATCTCAATTGCTTGGTATTGTATTTGATGGTATTATCAAATAGTTTAATCATTAAAGAGCATTCTAATTAGTTCAGAAATCCTTGCTGAAATCATTAGGTCATTCACTGGCTCAGTTTCCATGAAACACATTTTTTTCTATTTTGTGGGGGAGAGGCTTGTTTTGGGGTCACTCCAGCAGTGATCAGGGCTTATTCCTGGCTCACCTCAGGAATCACACCTGGCAAGCTCAGGGAACAATATACGCTACTAGGGATTGAACCCAGGTTGGTCCAGTGCAAGGCAAGGGACTTATCTGCAGTACTATCGTTCCACCCCACACACAAACCAGTCTTTATGGAAAGAGAATACCATAAAGAAAAACTGGCCTAGTGTATGAATAACTCCCAGGAAAAAGACTTAAGGTTTCCTTCATATCAAGAATTGCCTTCTAAAATAATTTCTTAGCACCTAATTAAAGAGATTTTAACAGTGACTTTAAAAAGACATTCTAACTTTAATATAAAAAATTATGCTCTCTTCCTTCCTTTCTTCCTCCCTCCTCCCTTCTTTTCTCTCTCCCTCTATCCCTCCTTTCCTCCTTCCCTCCCTCCCTCCCTCCCTCCCTTCCTTCCTTCCTTCCTTCCTTCCTTCCTTCCTTCCTTCCTTCCTTCCTTCCTTCCTTCCTTCCTTCCTTCCTTCCTTCCTTTATTTTCTTCCTGCTTTCCATTTTTACTTTCAGAAAATCAACGTATAGGTTAATGCAGATAGCCGGACAAGAAAAGTAAATGATGAATAATAAAATTACAAAGGAAGTTGAAAATAATACAAGTTAAGTATTGAGCATCGAACACTGATGTGAGTACTGTAGTATACTGTTTGAGGATGTATGTAGCACATTTACTTAATGTGAAAATGTTTACTGTTTTCTTTCCTGAGACAGCTACAGCATGAGCTGGAGGCTGTCCAAATGTCTCTTCAGTCCCTGTTGTTCCACATTTGGAAGAAGAAGGAGGACTTATAGTTACTAGAGTAACAGCTACACTTAACTACATTTCAATCAGAGTTTTTAAATGACTGTAATCAGTACATCTTGTTAAACCATGTTCAGGGCAAGCAGCCCTGTCTAGTAATAGTGTATAGGAACTCATCAGCTTTTAAGAAGCAACAGTTCCAAAATTAAACGATCCAATTTTCCTTGACACTGAAAAGAAAAATCCACTAGAGTTAAAATATCCAGTTTGAAGTCCTTTGTTAGCAAGGGTGACTGTTTGCGCCTAACACTGTCAGTGAGTATTTAGCGGTGAAGATAATTAAATCCTACATTGTTTTTTGCTGGATCTATATCAGTTCCTAATGTTTGAGTGACAAGTATAGAGTGTTACAGTGCTCTTCCATGAGGAAAAAAAATGAAAACTCACAAAAGCTGTTTTGACAGTGCACACTTTTTTATTTAATCAGTTTACAAAGCTCGTTCCCATAGTAAGTGATCTCTGAAGAAAATCTAATGGCCTTCCAAAAAGTCGGAAAATATTCCCAACATTGTGTTCTCGGTAAAATTTCACTTTGTAGTCATCCCCAAACTTGAATGATATTTTCTTGTATATTTCCTTTGCAATGTGAATTTTGTGTATTAAATGATATGCAAAATCAGCAGTTGAACCCTCGTGAATAAATGATAATTTTCCAGAATATATTAGGAATCAGTGTGCCTTTTCTGAGTTAATAAAACTGCTTTCATACATTATGTTAAGCAAAATACCCCCCTGTAGGCAAGGATAGGGCCGTTCACTTGTTTTTCCCATTTTAAACCTGGTTATTATACACACACCCTACTCTTTGTTTACAGACTGCCCAAGGTTTAAAAAAGCAAACATATGAATATTTTATGCACTGAATTAATATGCATAGGAATAAGTGACTGTTTTAGCATCACACAATATTTGACCTTATGAACCCAGGTTTGTATTTCTACAAAGGGCTTTTCATCTAAGCCAAAGCTGGAGTTGGTTTATGCATGAGAGGTTCTAGTCCAAACTTTTGAAAATGTCCTTATTTGAGAAGTTTGCCACCAACAGTAGGAGGCAAGATTTCATAAAATCACAGGTAGGGGGGCAGAAAGGCAGTCCAGCAAGTAGACTTTAGCCTTGCATGAAGCCCACCATAGTTCAATCCTAGGTACCCCACAGAGTTCAGTGAGCACCACTCAGAGTGATCCCTGAGCGCAGAGCAAGAAGTAAGCCTTGAGCAATGCAGGGTGTGCCCCAAAAAACAACCACCACAAGAAGTCACAGTTAAAACTTTGAAACCATAGTTATCAGACTCACATCCATGTTTTCGTTTGTTCCACGGTAACTCAAGACTCTGGAAAATGACTAATGTCAAGGAAGATATTTCCTTAGATGGTACGCTACTCAAGAAATGTAGCCCTGTCCGTGATACACTTTTACAGGATGGTGATGCACTATTTCAAATTGCAGCGATCCAAGTAATCATCAGCCTTTGTGATAATCTGATGAAGAGTTGATAAACGCCTTTGTTTAACACAAGATGTCTGAAAGATTTCTCACACACAGGATTTCTCTTTGACTACCAGCTTCCTTTCTTCTCTCAAGCGAAATAGACTTGTTTTGGCTGTGTCTCTAATTCACTGAGAGATTGCAGTTTTTTTTTGTTTTTGGGTCACACCTGGCGATGTTCAGGGGTTACTCCTGGCTCATGCACTCAGGAATTACTCCTGATGGTGCTCAGGGGACCATATGGGATGCTGGAAATCAAACCCGGGTCGGCTGCATGCAAGGCAAACGCCCTACCCGCTGTGCTATCGCTCCAGCCCCCAGATTGCAGTTTTTGACTGAGTTTCTGTGATTTATAGCACCGTAATGATGGTTCCTGCATGTAATTCCAACAACACGGCACGTGCTTCACCAGTATACCCACCTATTTTCTTTTATTTGGGAACTAGCCCTGGCATTACTCCGGGCTTATTCTTTGGTCTGTGCTCATGGATCAGTCCTGGTGTTGTAGGGGATAGAGCCAGGGTTGGCTGCATGCAAGGAAAGCATCTTCTTTGCTGTTCTATGTTTCCAGCCCATATTGGGAGATTTTGAGTCTCAGGTGTTTGATTCAGCCTGATCAGGTGTCTGATGGCCTGATGTGTTGATTACACGGACAACAAAGCACCTTACAATTTTTAGGCGCAAATTTCAAGGTGGTGAACAAAACAGAATGTGAAATACATTATAGCAGTAATGTAATGACCCTCACAGGCTGAACAGGGGATTGGGGAATGCAGAGAAAAATGCTTTGCATCCTGTCGTTTCTGAAGGTGCATATGTTTTCCTTGCTTGCCTCTTAATCCCAAGCTTTTGCCTGAAATTATCATGGAAAGAGATGACTTTTTGGAGTGCTTGGGGGTGTTTGAAGCTATAGTCCCATTGGAGTCCTCTGAAATATGCAGGGTAGTCACACCTACAGAGACATGGCATAAATAAGTGCTGGGATGAGGCCGGAAATTTTAATGCTGGGGAGTCCAGAAGTTCCCTTAAGATTTTCTAACATTTTGCTTTGCGAAGAAGCCCCCAAACATCTGAAACTTCTGCAGTCATGGAATTTTTATGCGATCAACTCATTTCACCAGGTAAGCATCTTATTCCTCAGAATTTATTTCTAATAAAATAGATAGATATCCTGGGGAAATGCACCATAGAGGAGGGAAGGCGTATGCAAAACTGGTGCTAAGCTACTTGAGGAAGGGCTCAAAGGAGGTCTTGGGAGACTTTTCCCACTCATCAGGGCAAGTGGTTTCTCCTCCAGCAGCTGGAGCACAGGAATGTCTCCTCCTGCACTTGCCTTTCAGACAGGGGCTTCTGCTTCATTGCCTTTTCCTGACTGCGCGAGTTGTTCCAGCTTGCGTTTTTCCTGTGCTATTGGAACATTGACCGCTGCAGAGCTCCTGGACCTGCTTAAGGACACATCTGGTTTGGGAACGCAACAGCATTCTTATAGGATTATTCGGTCGACCTTTGCAGACAGAGCTTCCGTCCTCTAGCAGCCACGGTGCCCACCTCTGTGGCAGAGCAGGTCGAGCACTCCTTCACCAAACGGCATTGGTTAGATACAGATTACCATTCCATATGGCTGTGCCTATCAAAATCTGGGAAGGAAACTCTGACATGGATATTTGGAAGCTTGGAATCTTTTGCCTCATGCACCCAATTTTGCATCCTTTTATGGCTTTTATTAAGAAACGTAGTAAAGGAAAACAAATGACTGAAGGCTGGGCTGGAGAGATGGATCAGCAGGTCAGGCTCTTGCCTTGCCTGCAGCCAACATGTGTTGGGGCTGGACTGAGCTATCAGGGCGAGCCCATGTATACTGTACCGTACTACGGACAGGAACATAGGGACCCATGAAAATGGGCGAGATTTCTCGTGTGTCCTGACTGGTTTGGATGAAGCTGAACATTTTCCCCCTTCAAGCTGCCTTCAGAAAAATAATTTCAGCATACTGAAAAGAGCAGTTTTTCCTTCTCTCACAGAGAGACTGGCTGGTCTTTGACATGCAGATGGTGTTAGCCAGGCCTAACCTTTGATATTGTAAATTGTAGATTTCAGGTGCAGGGCCCAGCTTTGTCTTTGGGATGTAAATCCAAGTGATTTCAGCCCAAGGAAGGTTTCAGTTTTGGTTTTGCATCTTCTTTCCAGAGGCCTAGATTACTGGCCTGCGGATACAAAGAAATAATGTTGCCTCAATGTTCTTCCTGTAACATCTTTTGATGCCTTTGGTGACGTCACTGTATTGCGCCCTTTCGGGGTACCATGATCAATAAAAGGAGGTCCACGAGGCCCTCTGCCTTTGCTAAGAGCCAGAGCGAGCCTTAGTCCTCCAATCAATGCATTTCTTCTGCGTTCCTATGTTAGCGCCTCCGACTGCACGAACGTTCATGCAACAAACATGGTTTTGATCCTTGGCACCACCTATAGTCCCCAAGATCTGTCAGGATGTTCCCTGGGTACAGAGCCAGGAGTAAGGCCCCAGCACAACTAGGTATGGCCAAAGATTTTTGAAGGAAAAAGGCAACAGAAGTTAGAAACTGTTCCATAGAACCAAGGTATCCACGGTGGGAGGATATTACTGAGGGAGTGTGGGGACACTGAGACTATGGGGAAGGGAAGAGGTAGTGAGATAGCTCAGAGGCAAAGGGCACATACTTTGTTTGCCCTAGACTAGTCTCTTGTTTGATCCTCAGCTCCTTATGATTCCCCAAATGGTACCAGGATGAAGCTCCTGAGGATCAAGTGGGAGTAGCCCCTGAGAACCAGCACTGCGGCTCTAAATCCCAATATGAATTAATAAAAATAATTTTAAGAGAAATTAATTGAAATACTGGATACAACCTTTTATAGATATTCAATAGTGCACATTTTTCACAGTACAGTGGAATAAAGCAGCCAGTTGGCCTTATGCACATATGTCATAGTTGTGATTATTTTAGTCATTATTTTTTTATATTGTCACCTTTTCAGTGACAGATGATATACATTTTGCAAAACATCAAAAATTAATGAAGACTAAGGTCTATTCTCCAGTTCATAGTTCATAGCATACAATTTATAAAAGTAATATTTTCTTATATCATAAGGTAAAATAAAAGATTGTATTAAAAAGTGTGACATTTGATGAGAAATGCAACATTTATTTCAAATACAAGAGATCAATTACTTAGAATGGAACAAGGAATGAAGGCAATTCGTGTCCCTCCTGCCAGGAAAATCTTATTTTTTTAGCATAGCTTCTCCAAACAATAGTGAATGACAACAGAAATTTCATCCTTCCTCTTTTTCTTTACCAATCCCTTTGTTTTTTATAGATTCCCATGACTGCATATTCTCTTATTACACTCTTTTGCGTTGCAGCTACATCTTATTACTAGTGCCATTAATTTCTTCTCAAACAGACTCTCCTAGAATGGCAGTTCCCACAACTCACTTGGTTCAGTTTGGTTTTCCTCTCAGTTCTGACCATTTTCCTGTTTCCATGTCTGCCTATGTTTTCAGCAGAACCTAGAGCTAACTTTCTTCAAATGTTATGGGTGGGACTGCCCATAATGGTCAGAATCACAGGAAGTGATTAACTCCAGGCATAAAATCCAGATTCTTTGTCCCATTCAAGGTCTATTGAAACAGCTCTGGTGGGGAGGACTGGAGATCTGCATTTTTCATATATTCCCCAGGCAATTCTCAAGCTTACCCACCTAAGAACCACAGAGCTTTCTGGCAAAAGGACCTATTGACCGGACCAGAAGCTCAACATCTCCATCTGCTGGCTTCCTAACACCACCATCTCAACCTTGGCCTAGATGTTAAGAAAATATTAAAAATCTGAAAACCATGAAAGACCCGCAGACCAATGGAATAGAGCTGAATATACTGACACAGACTCTCAAATATATGATCATTTAATCTTTGACATCACTGTATCACTGTATCACTGTATCACTGCCATTCTGTTGTTCATCAATTTGTTCGAGTGGGTGCCAGTAATGTCTCCATTCATCCCCATAGCGTGTTAGTGTAGCCTGATGGCGTATTGGAGGCTCTTTCAGGATCAGGGGAATGAGGACCATCATTGTTACCGTTTTTGGCGTATTGAGTACCCCACGGGTAGCTTTCCAGGCTCTGCCGTGCGGGCAGGATACTCTCGGCAGCTTGCTAGGCTCTCCAAGAGCAAACATCTTGCTAGGCTCTCCAAGAGCAAACATGGGAACAAGAAATATGAAGTAGAGCAAGGAAAGCCTCTTCAACAAGTGGTGCTGGGAAAACTGGACAGCAATATGTCAAAAAATGAACTCAGACTTCTGTCTAACATCAGACACAAAAAATCACATCAAAATTGATTCAAGTCCTAAATATCAGACTTGAGTTCATTAGGTATACTAAGGAAAACATAAGCAGAACCTTCCATGACATTGAAGCTAAAGGCATCTTTAAAGATGAAACACCATTGACCAAGCAAGTGGAAACAAAGATAAACAAATGAGACTACAGTAATCTAAGAAGCTTCTGCACCTCAAAATAAACAGTGACCTAGATACAGAGACAGTCTACAGAAGGGGAAAAATTATTTACCCAATACTCATCAGATAAGAGGTTAATATCCAAGATATATAAGGCACTGGTAGAACTTTATAAGGAAAAATCCTCCAAACTCATCAAAAGTGGGGAGAATAAATGAACAGAAAATTTCTCAGAGAAGAAATATGAATGGCCAAAAGGCATATGAAAAATGCTCTAAGTAGCTAATCATCAGGGAAATGCAAAATCAAAGCACTTAGTTCTTTCTTTCTTTATTTTTATTGAATCACCATGTGGAAAGTTACAAAGCTTTCAGGCTTAAGTCTCAGTTACACAATGCTCGAACACCCTTCCCTTCACCAATGCACATATTCCACCACCAAGAACCACAGTAAACCTCCTCCCACCCCCCACCTCCACAGCCCCCCACCCCACCTGTGTAGCTGATAAATTTCACTTTACTTTCTCTTTACTTTGATTACATTCAATTTTTCAACAAAAAACTCACTATTATTGTTTGGAGTTTCCCCCCCGCAAAGTCGGACCTGCTGGAAAGGAAGCATTTGATAATTTGTTTTCCATTGCTGAGAATGAAGAGTTATGAGTTGTGGGGCCACAATAGCAACCACAAGGTTTTGGATTTCTGTATTTTAGTATTTTAGTAACTAAGTCCAGAGAAATTTCTGCCAGAAGTTGCATCATTGCAAGCTCGTACCTCTCTGCTACTTTATATTCCACATATGAGTGCAATCTTTCTATGTCTGTCTCTTTCTTTCTGACGCATTTCACTCAACATGATACTTTCCATGTTGATCCACTTATACGCAAATTTCCTGACTTCATCTTTTCTAACAGCTGCATAGTATTCCATTGTGTAGATGTACCAACGTTTCATTAACCAGTCATCTGTTTTTGGGCACTCCGTTTTTTTCCAGATTGTGGTTATTGTAAACAGTGCTGCAATGAACAAAGAAATGCAAATGTCATTTCCACTATACCTTTTTGCTTCTCTGGGATATATTCCTAGAAGTGGTATTGCTGGGTCAAATGGGAGCTCAATTTCTAATTTTTTGAGAATCGTCCATATTGTTTTCCAAAAGGGAAAGTCGGCATTCCCACCAACAGTGAAGAAGAGTCCCTTTCTCCCCACATCCACGCCAACACTGGTTGCTTTTGATTTTTTGGACGTGAGCCAGTCTCTGTGGTGTGAGATGTTATCTCATTGTTGTTTGGATCTGCATCTCCCTGATGATTAGTGATGTCGAGCATTTTCTCATGAAAGCACATAGTTCTTATCAACTATCATTGCCATAGTGGTTCCTTTTCCATCCCAAGTGCTATCTCCCCCAGCAGCTGAGGCAGGCTTCCAACCATGGGCCAGTCCTCCTGGTCCATGTTTCTACTGTCCTTGGGTATTATGCCCCACAGATGAGTGCATTCAGTTTATATCTGTCCCTCTCCTTCTCAGCATGTGTTGGTATACAACATCCCATAATTTCAGGCCTAGCTAGGCTTGGATGTAAAAGTAGTTTTCTGTCACTGTTACTTTAACTGACTATAGGGTGTGTAACTGACTTTGATACTGTTTCCGTTGACTAAGTTAATTTGCCATATTCTGCCTATGTGGCTGAATATCATTGGTTAGTACATCAACCTACTTCATAAAAGGGGGTTGAACAGGCTGCTCTCCAGCAGGCCACAATACAAAAACCTCCAGAGACAGTCATGTAATCACCTCAAAAATGTATATTTCTTCCCCAAGTGAAATGCCTTGACTGTCAAGTAAAACTGCAACATTGTTGCAACAGCATGATATTGGGTTATTTTCTTATCTTGGCTATTGCACTAAATGCATTGATTAACTCTGACCCATAAAACTGCATTTGGGGTTTGAGAGGGAGAGATGTCGGGTTCCTTGAGGGAGGGAGATGAGCACCCCGGTGATGCTTATAATATTGAAATTATGTGCATGATAAATCTTTATTAATAGTACAGTAAAACTAAAATTTCAAAATTATTAGAAATTTTAAAAATTAAAATAAAAAAATTTAATTTTAAAACAAGACTCACTATCAATGCACCCCCACTGCATTATTTCCTCAAAAAGTAAGAGGCAAAATGGTGGCAGTTGATAGTTTGTTCAGTTCTCCATGAAGAAGCAATAAACAATTCATCAGCGGGTAGTAGGGGTAGAAGATAGTTGTGTAAATGTCTATTTGGCCTTCTGTAAGTTCAACCACATGGTTTTCTTGCTCAAGTAGCAGAGTTCAACACTGCCTAGAGCTGATATGAACCTTGGGTGGCACTTGTCAATTTTCAGAGACCTCATATAGGTGTTTTGAAATCAGCAGCAATGGAGTATTTCTGAGGAAATGGGAAAGCACCAGAAATAAAAGCTGCACTCCTCACTCTCAAGGGCATTTTTCCAGCATATCCCTGCACAACCCCGACCACTGTGTGCATGTGAGAGAGACAGAGACAGAGAATCAGAGAGAGAGAGAAAGAGACTGTATATCCATTAGTGAGAAATCCACTGTTGTCCTTTATTTTTAATTTAATCACCATGAGACACACAGTTACAAAGTTGTTCATGATTAGGTTTCAGTGATAACATATTTCAACATTCATCCATTCACCAGTTTACAGTTCCCACCACCAATGTCCTCAGCTTCCCTCCTGTCCTTACCCCAGCCTGTTTCTTCTTTCTCTTTCTCCTCTCTCATCCACTTGCTTGTGCTCAATCTTGCTCTCTCTGTCTCTGTCTCTGTCTCTGTCTCTGTGTGTGTCTCTCTCACCTTCTGGGCATTATGGTTTGCAATACAGGTACTGAAAGGTTATCGAGTACATCCCTTTACCTACTTTCAGCCCTTAGTTCTTGTCCAAAAGGATAATTTCCATCTATCACTGTGGTCCCTTCTCTATTTTAACTGCCCCCCACCCCCACTTGTGGCAAGCTTCCAACAGTGAACCAGTCTTCCCGGCCCTTGTTTCTACTGTCCTTGGGTATAATCTGCTGTTCTTTTCTTTCCTCCCCACGCCAGCTGGTGAAAACTCCCCAGTCCCAATGCCTCTTTCATAAGCATATCTGGTTTTGACGCCAACATTCCGCATTAATTCATTCGTTGGGCGAGATGTGTTTAACTTAGACGGACATCAATGCTCTGTGTCTGAGGATGTATTAGTGCTCCCTGCTTTTTATAAAAAAGCTCACAGCAGGGAGAACGTTTTGATGACATCCTAGTTTCCATGACAACAGGGCAAGCCTTTCCTGCCTGGCCGCAGTGACAGTGAAGAAGGATCGTAACAGACTGGAGAGAGAAGGACTAACTAGAAATATCGAGACTACTCACTATCTGCTGCTCATGTGAGTCTGTGTGAGTTTGGGAATGTGTGTGGAGAGGGTGTTCACAGTGTGTCGTCGGCAGCTAAAAACAAAAAGTCGTAATTCCCTCATTTCTTAAGAGGGCAGTAGCTCTCTGGCGTGTGTGGGGGGAGTAAGGTGACTGAATCGCCTGTCATGCTCAGTCCTATGTGTGTCCAAAGGGGCCACCTGTCGTGTGAAGTCACTGTTCTCCGGGGTCTTTAAAGCAGGAGACAACTCTGCCTCATGTTACTCCTCTGCTCAATAGCATTGCTGTGTGAATGCTAATAGATGTAACTTTTATTGTGGACTCCTACTTGTAACAAGTTACTCTGTGAACCTTATGAGAAGAGATTGGAAGTGATAAATAGGGACAATTGGGTAAGGTAGGAAAGTGATGCAACCTCCTGAAATCCAGGGCCTAATATCTTCTCAACCCAAATCACTGCTGCAGATGACTGCGACTGACTCTTCAATTGACCAGTTTCCTGTTTGCGCGTCACAAAGTACAGGTAGGTAAATGTAATCTAAACCAATCCACTGCTTCTTTAATGAATCATCATAAATACAAGCTCCTTATCGAACGTTCTGGGCTTGGGGTTGCGTGATTACAGTGAATGCTGCTGCTGTCACATACTTTGGCTATGTGCTGTGTTTTTAAAGAGACGCCAGCATCTGTAGACCACCCCATTGTGTTTTTACCGACTTGTTTTCACAAGAAGCCAGTTTTAGGTAAAGTACATCACGTGTCTCAGCTCCCATCCAGCCTCTGGATGGTGCTAACACTAGCTCTCCTAACCCTGCTGTCCCTCTGCCTTCTCGATCTCTGGAGAGGGAAGGGGATTACAGAGGGGGACAATGGCACAAAAGGGGAAAGTGTTGGTCATGTCTTCCTCCAAACACCATGGACTCCCTGCGTGACTACCCCAAGAAATGAAATCATGAGAAAAATGGTAAAGTCTTTACTTAAATAACAAGTCCCAAGTGGCAGGGGGCCCCCGATCCTGGCCCTGAGCTAATCAGTTTCCCTCTCAGCAAAGTGGGGAGTTGGGGATGATCGTGTCCCCCCACCTCTCTCTGTGTGAGTGAGAATTAAACTGCTGGGCTGCCACACCGAATATGCCACTTTGTTTGTTCTGTGGTTTGCATAATGGTCGGGTTTTGTTCCATAAAACATTTTCTTTCTTGTCTGTTTGTAACTGATTGTCTAGTCATGGGTGGTGAAACTGCCATATATACTGTTTTTTCGCTGTTTTATTCTATTTTTTATATTTGGGATGGCCTTATTGGCTTGATTTGAAACTAAAATTCAGGATACATGCTCATGTTGAATCCCTCTGAAGACTGGAGTCATTCTGGAGTGAACTTGGGTTTTTTCAATGCCCTTTTCCTAGCAGATTGCCCCCAGTGTGAAACAGAGCATCCATATTTATGCAGCACTCTGTCTCTCTAATTGCCTATCCTCTTGTGTACATCTTCTGAGAGCAACACGGGTCTTACAGCCCTAACAGTACCAATATGTAAACAAAATCATCAATGAAATTATGTGGAAACCCGAATGGAGATTATTATTTGAAGAATGAGGCAAAGTGGACTTGCTGGCAGGGCCTTGAATATTTTCCTCTGACATGCCTCCTTCTGATATCTCTCTGACTGGGGTATTGCCTTCATGATCAGAAGCATAGCTGTAATTGAAATTTCTGTGTCTCTTGAGAACATTCCCTCAGAATGTTTCATATTGAAAAGATGTGGGCAAATGAAAACATGAAAGTAGTTTTAAAGATTGTGAAATACCTTGTAGCATATATATATATATATATATATATATATATATATGATGTGAAAATTCTACATCAGTGGCCTCCTATGCCTCTGATAAGGATTCCTAGGTGATTGGGTACATGACACTTCGGATTTTCCATGCCTTCTCAATTGAAGCAGAATTTCTGTTCTCCCGTGTGTTTTTGAAAATCAGGAACACAAAGGGGCTGACACTGTTCTGCACTCTGGAAGCAGAGGCAGACGCAAAGGTAGAGCGCAAACATCCTACACATCCTGGCTTGCCACCAACTGTCTTGTGTGTGTGAATGTGTGCATGTTCAGGTGATTCTGAGTAGGTGTGAGTGTGAGAAAGACGTGGTTGTGTGTGAGAGAAAGTGTGGGTACAAGAGTGTGAGAGAAAGTGAAAGTTATGAGAGTGTAAATGTGTGACTGTCTCTCTGAGAAGGGTGGCTATACGAATGTGTGTCTATCACATCTCTGTGTAAGACTGAGGAGAGTGTTAGAATTAGGCATTTTTGCATCTGTGACTGTGCGTTAGTGAAAGACTTTGGGTGTGAGTTTGACTGTATGTGAATGTGTGAGAGAATGAGAATATGTGAGTGTGTATGAATGTCAGTGAATGGGTGTGTAGGTGAATGTGTGGCCATGTCTCTGCATGTTTGTGGGAGAGTGTGTGACTATATATGGCAGCTTTGTAATGCTCTGTCTCACGGTGATTCAATAAAAGAAATCGAAAAAAGAACATTTAAAAGTACATATAGGCTTGAAAGGAAAAGCAATATAATTCTTTATATTTAGATCACAAAAAAGAAAGTGTGCCTCATCCTCACTCTGTGTCTATGTAACACTTGTGAGAATGGGTGGCTTTGAGTGTGTTGTTCACTGCACACTTTTGACCGTGAAGAAACCCCTTGAATGTGCACAAATGTGTGTGAGTTAGGGAATGTGAGATTGTGTGTCTGTGTGTTAGGAATGTGAGTGCATGTGACTATGTGAATGAGAGGGTTTACATAAGTGTGTGTGAATGTGTATCTGGGTATTTGTGAGCTTGAGTGTGTTTTCTACTTTGAATGTTTCTGACAGTATGGACATGTGTATAATTGTGAGAGTTTGTGACTGAGTTTTTTGCTTCTCTGAGTGTCTGTGTGTGAGTGTGAAGTGTGTACATGGATGCTTGTGTTCATGAGGATCTGTAAGGGTGTGACACTACTAGAGTGAGTTTCTTAAGCTTGAATGTGTGACTGTGAGGATGTGACTGCAACTACATGAATGTGTTTGAGTGAATCTTTTGAATATCGTGTACTCACTAAGAGGAGTG
Source organism: Sorex araneus (assembly GCF_027595985.1). Lineage (NCBI taxonomy): Eukaryota > Metazoa > Chordata > Mammalia > Eulipotyphla > Soricidae > Sorex > Sorex araneus. The sequence goes on along the minus strand of NC_073313.1, from coordinate 59,230,682 downwards.
CAAGTATGTGAGAATGCGTATTGATACATCTAGAGAATGAATGTGGCTGACATGTGTCATGGCACTGACCAGCGTACATTAACAGGTGTGGGAGTTTCAGGCATGAATGCAAGCGGGAGTGTGTGGGAGTGTCAATGACTATGTTCGGAGCACAGTGGAGACTGCAACAGTGTGAGTGTTAAGTGTGTGTTACTAGCATGTACACACTGTGTGTCAGTTGTGTGGGTGTGCGTGTGTTTCAGAGTGATTGTGACGGTGAGGGTGTATGAGAGCAAGAGAGTCTGTGTGAGGATGTGTGTGTAGAGATGTGTGTGCGGCATGAATGGTACTGTGTGTGAGAGTGTGTCTGGAGTGATTGTGAGAGGGTGTGTGGTGCGTCTGCACATGTGTGCTTTTCATGTGACTGTGTCTTGGGTGTGGGCAGTGCTCAGACTGTGGTCAGAGTGATCCAAGACAATTCTTTTGTGAGACAGGCTGTTGGGTCCAGCTGCAGGAGGCCTGCAGTGGCTGAATCACCTGTTTTCTCCTTCTCTCTTTTGTTCTCTGTCCTCACACAGCATCTGTGCAGACAGACTCAGAACACTGAGTTCTCAAGAGCCGCACAAATGAAAGAAATCTGCACAGCATATATCCTGCTCCAAGCACGAGCCTGTGCGGCTCATAGCCACAGAATCTAGGTTTATTTTTTGCCATCCAGGCTTCTGGAGGCATGAATTTCTCCAGACATAATGGTTAATGTATACTTGCATTAAGCCGAGATGTAATTAAAAGGCAAAGGACAATAAATGTGAGTTTCACACTAGAGATGCAATTAACTTCTCATTCAGAAATATTTTTTATTATTTGAGATTCTGTAGTTTACGATGCTGTTAATAATGGTTTCACATGCACATATTTCCAACACCACAACCATCACCCAAGAAGCCCATTTCCCTGCCTTTTCGAGCCCCCAAACTGAGTAGAGTTGATGCTCCCTTTGGCCATTTGTTGCTCCCACGCTCTGTATCTTTAAGTTCCACAGAGAATAGAGATCATTGTACCTGTCCCTTTCTTTCTGCAGCATGATCACATCTAGTCCCATCCATGTTGCTGAAAATTGCACAGTTGTGTTCCTTTCTTCTCTGGTTTTGACTGTTTGGGTCACCCGGTGATGTTCAGGGCCTTCTCCTGTTCTGCACTCAGGCATTACCCAGGTTGGCCGCGTGCAAGGCAAATGCCCTACCCTCTGTACTATTGCTCTGGCCCCGATTGTGCTCTTTCTTAGAGCTGCAGAGTAATCTGTTGTGTCAAACTACCACAAGTTCTTGCTCCATTCCTCCCTAGTGGGCCTTTGGGCTGTTGGTCTAGCTTGGTTGTGGCACTAAGCATGGCGATGAGCACAGGTGTGTCCTCCAAAATGAGTGATTGTGTGTTGGGAGATCGATGCTGAGAAGTGGGATCGCTGGCTCATCTGGGAGTTCTACTGCTATGTTGCAGAGGTCTTCACATTACTTTCCAGAGAAGTTGAACCACAGGACATTCCCACCAGCAGATGAGGATTCCTTTAGCATAACAGCCCTATTATCACTGGCTCTTTTCAAACTTTTGGATATGTCATTCTCAGATATGTGAGATGAACGTCTCATTGATGTTTTGATTTGCATTTCCCTAATCATGAATGACAATGAGTATTTTCTCATATGGCTGTTGGCCATCCGGATGTCTCTTTGGCAAGTGTCTGTTCATAGAGATGAAATTTGATCATCTTCCATTTGAAAGAACACAGGCATTTCAGAGGGAGGGGGAAAATTGTGAAGAATCTCCCATGCATGTGCCCTATCTTCTCATCAGCATTGAATTCCAGGGCAGAGTTGGTGGTGCACGCTCCCTGGGTGCCCGTATCAGATGCTTTGGACCCCCAGGAGAAAGGACATCACAGAAGCAAGACCAGAGGCCTCATCTGTCAATATCCACGTTGCTTTGGGTAAGACTGTTCAATATTCTTAGGCTTTGCAGTGGTAGTGATTTCAAATGATATTTGGGGTGCAGCTGTTTTCCTGCACCTGGATCAACAGCCACTTCCTTCATAAGGTATGGTGCTGGTGGGAGACTTTTGCCCACTCAGAGCCTTGAAGACTGCACACCTCAGGCAATGGTCGGCCTTCCACAGTTTTAAGAGGGTGGGTGGAAGCATCAGCTAGCTACTGGCTTCCTGAGCCATCCTGACAACTAAGTCAACGCTCTGAGTCAAGACCTAGTGGCAAGAGTGCATACCTGTGGGTCAAACCTCACCTCTGGCTCCCAAGGTGAATGGGGTAAGCGCTTGCTCCCTAGACAAGGACATGCAGATCCATTCCCCCATAGAGAGCCCCAAGGAGAAAAAAGGTACGTGGACCGCCCTCCAAAGACACGGGGAAGTCTCAGGCATGACACCCACACGGCCCAGACAGGTGTCCTGAGTATGGAGAGGGAGAAAGAGGCCAGGATATCCAGCCCAGGGTCTTCACATGCTTTCCCAAACTCTTCCATGGAACCTGATGCTCGCCCTTTGCAGGTCTCTGCTCTGTGCTTCCCACTTCTCACTGATCCGCGTGCTGCTCCTTGCTCAAGGCAGTTTTCCTGATGGTGCTCTCTCCTGCTTGGCATTCCAGGGTTCATCAGTGCCAGCCATCCAAGGCCAGAGATCTGGTGGCCCAGGAACTTCACGAAGGCAAGTGCAGGACATAGAGCCTGAGAGTCCCTGAGGTCCTAGGCCAGAAGGAGTGCTGAAGCGTTTGCTTCCCAGAGCAATCACGGCACGACCCTGCAGGCAGCGGCTGACCCCCGTGTCCTAGCCATCTATTAATTCTCTCCTGGCATCCCACTGAAAGCCGGCACATGGAGAATGATTACGTCCTATGCCATTGGAGAGGTCGCCGTTGGCCAGCAAAGGTGCTGCCCCGAACGCTACCCACCTCTCCTCAAAGGAAGAGGAAATGGGCCCATTTCCTGAAACTACAAATACTCTCGGTAGGTGACATGATCTCAGTGAGGAAAACAGATGTAGAGAGCCTAAATGAATCTCACATCGAACCCATCACGGCCATGCTAGCCAACCAGGCACAAAGCAGCATCCTCAGAGAAGAGGACCTGGCCTGGCACAGAGCTTTCACCTCTGCCCTGGACATCCTCAAAGAGAGAGACGCTTCCAAGGCAACCAGGGCACCAGATGCCCCAGAAGATGGACAGCACCTAGAGCCCCAGACAACAAAGGGCACCTCAGAACAAGCGGCCCCGCATTACACCGTCAAGGGAGCAGCAGGCCTGTATGCATATATACCACCAGGCATCAGGCTCAGACCGCTGTCTGTCCGTCTGCAGCGCGACCCCGCCCTGGACAGTCTCACATCACAGGTGCCCCCACCGACCGTGTGTACACCCAGAAGACAACAGACATTTTCCCTGCAACAGGTTAGACTGTGTGCAAATGACCCACCTCACTCTGAACGTACTCAGACAGTGCGCAAAAAGAAGAGGGGACTCTTCAGAGTTCTGACCTTGAGACACAAGGTCATGAAGGCTGCAGGCGTGTACGGGAATCTGCCACCGGGCATCACCCTCAGGTCCCTGTCTGTCCGTCTGCAGCATGATCCCGCTCTGGACAGACATGCGTTGTATGAACCCCAAGCTGCTGTCCTGATTTCAAAAAAAAAACAAGCATCGGCCCCACAGCACATGGGAGTCGGCGGAAATCACACCAGACACTCTAGATATAAGGATCAGGCCATGTGTGACAGGGATAGAGCCCCCTCCAGCACTCTGTCCTTGAGTCACAGGGTCCAGCAGATTGCAGGCCTGTATGCGGATCTGCCACCAGGCGTCAGCCTCAGACCACTGTCTGTCCGTCTGCAGCACGACCCCGCCCTGGGCAGACTCGCATTGCAGGTGCCCCCGCCGACTGTGTATATGCCCAGAAGACAACAGACATTTTCCCCACAACAGGCTAGACTATGCGCAAAAGACCCAGCTCACTCTGAACATGCTCAGACAGTGCACAAAAAGAAGACGGGACTCTTCAGAGATCTGTCTTTGCGACACAAGTTCAAGAAAGCTGCAGGTGTGCATAGACGTCTGCCATCAGGCATCACCTTCAGTTCCCCGTCTGTTCGTCTGCAGCATGATCCCACCTTAGACAGACGCGTGTCCCAGCTGCGCTCGACCATCAGCACAACACAGTTGCCGTCACAAGAGGTGTGTCCAGATTTATTATCCCTTCCCGCAGATGAACAGCAGCAAACTCCCAAGAGCAAGAGAGGCCCCCCAGACTTCACAGCTTCGCATCACACAGCAAAGGAGAACCATTCGGGGGACTCTGCAGCATTGCCCCCAGCTTTCATCGACACGGTAGCCCCAGCCCTGGTCAGAGACATGCAGGACTCCCGGCCAGCGGCCCAGCCTCTCCCCTGGGAACGTGCTCCCGCCACAGAGAGTGCCGAGGACCCTGGAGAAGGCACCTCGTCCGGCACCTCATCTGTGCCAGTTTGGCAAGGTGCCTCCAAAGCATCCTCCAGCACTGCTCACCCAAGGGTGCCCTCTCTGGCAAGCAGAAGAGGGAAACAGCAAGCCCCCTCATCTCAAGCAGCTCCCCAAGAACCGTGTTCTTCCTCTCACTCCCAGACCACCCACACCAGCGCCGCTGCTAAAGGGGATGGTGGCCAGGAGGCAGGAGAGCCCACCGGCGTGGCTTTCCCACGGAACCCTCCCACCATCCAGAGAGGCTCGCTGGTCTGGATGAAGTTCCAGCACCACCCGTACTGGCCCGCCGTGGTGAAAAGCATGTGCAAAACTGAGAAAACGGCGAGAGTGCTTTTGATCGAGGCATGCATGCCCACGGAAAGGAGGGGCATTCAAGTTCCTCTGCGCAAACTGAAGCATCTGGACTGCAGAGAAAAAGAGACCCTAGTGAAGAGGGCCAGCAAGCAGTACCAGCACGCTGTGAAGTGGTGCTTGGCACTGGTGGCCCAGTACACAGAGGCACGTGCCCACAGGTCTTTCCGAGGCTCTTTCTTGACCTTCTATTCCACCGACGCCACCTCTTCCACCAGAAAAGCCATCAAAGACTGTGATGGTCCAATCAGCTTCCCAGAGGTGAATTATGCCGACCTGGAGGACTGGGAGGAGGAAGACAGGTGGCTGGGTGGGATGAGCCGGTGTAAGAAAATTCTCCCTGACCGCATGAAGGCTGCGTGGAACCGAGAAAACCAGAAGCTAGTGGATTTCATCGTCAAGAGGAAGGGGGCCGACCCACATCTCCTGGACATTGTCCATGGCAGGAAGTACTCTCAGTGGCTGGCGTCCTTTCTGAAGTCAGCCAGGTATATGATCTGCGTTGAAACTTACCTGGAGGACGAGGACCAGCTGGAGGCCGTGGTGAAACATTTACAGACAGTCTACAAAGAAATGGGCCAGAGGATGAAGAGGGCGATCAGAAATGACCCGGTGAGCTTTGTTCTGGAGGTTCTCCTCCCGGAAGCTATCATCTGTGCCATCTCTGCACTCTATGGCTTGGAGTACAACGACGCGGAAACCAAGTACCTGGAGGGACCACCCGTGCACACACGGGAAAAGGAACTGTTCGACAGGAAAATCCTAAAGCAAGTGAGGAAGAAGGCAGCCAGGGCGAGCATAGCTAACTAACACCCGCCCATCCTTCGCCCGTCACTTCATGGGACACCGCTCCTATGTTTTCAGTCAGAAGCATTTTATCTGCATGAAATGCGATGCAACCTTTCACTGTGGCACGTGGAATGGGTTCTGGGATTTGAGGCCTGGAGAATGGCTGCTTCCCTCCAGGACCCATCTCTAGCATTTCCGGTGACTAGAGCCATCACCAAGAGCTTCACAGCCCAAGTCACAGAGTTTGCCAGCACCTACTCCTTGAATGTACAGTTGGCCAAATGTCATATCATTGCTTTTGACTTATCTCCCACAAACTTAAGATTCAATGCCCATTCTGGGGTTGGACAAAATAACTCTTGTAGGGGATCTTGAAGAAAAAACTTTTACATCTAAGTTATACAAATACTGCTGATAGATTGCTTTTGGTTTGGAAGACAAAGCTACATAATTTGTTGGATTTCTTCCAGTGATAATTACAGCGTTTTATAATAGCTGCTAATTTCTCTGTTAAAGAAGCCCTGGGAGGTGACCCTGAACAACAGAGATGTTTTCATTAGATCACTGTTGTCTTCTAATTGTTCTTTAATAAGTAATGTGATGTGGTTTTCCCCGCAGGGGCAGCTACAGGAGTGCCGGCTCCCTCATGAGCCTGCAGGAATTTTCATAGGACAAGCAGGTGGCCCCGACTCAAAAGTGGCTTGGCTCTGTGAAAGACAAGCACCTAAACCCCTGCACCATCTCTCTGACCCAGAGATAACATTTTATGTTGTTGAATTACTAAAAAAACTTATGAAAGGATACAAGAGATTATGATAGACTTTACATTATCATGACATAGGGTGGTATTTTATATATCATTTGAGAGTAATTCTATACAAGAGGATTTACGGTTCTCATTCCTTTGATCCCATAATTGTAACACTTACAAAATAACTGTAGTGCTTGTTTAAACCATGTAAGAGTTCTGCATCTGTAAATTTTATACTGTATTCACTATCACAAGACTTGGTCCTATCCACATCCATCCGGTTGGTCTTTAATCTGCCTATCCCTTCCCCCTCTGATAACGTTTATGAATTTGCTTTGTTCTTGGCTTATCTTATTCCTTGTGCTTGGTCTGTTTCTCACTTGAGAAGGTAAACTGTGTCAGATCAGGTACCTTTCGGTCAAGCTTGGACATCTGAAACATCCTCATTCAATGTGTACTGACGGTGGATGACATGGGTTAATTCTGTTCATAGAACTTGCACTTCCAAAGATGAGAAAGGGATGGAAGGGGGGTTTGGGTTGGGGCCTCGTGTATCCCAGTGATGTGGGAGAGTGTTAGAGCTATATTTTCAAACAGGGTCAACGACACTGAAAACAAGAGATCTAAACTACAAGCACTGCACTTTGAAATGTGCCTGTCAAGGAAGCAAGTTGGAGGGTGGGGGTCCTGTCAAGAGAGAGTGTGGGAACACTGATGGAGGGAAGTGATCACTGGTGGTGGGATGGGTGTTGGAATACTGAATTCCTAACATTCAACTATAAATAGCTTTGTAAATCATGGCTAAATAAAAAATTAAAGTTTCGCTTGTTTGGTTTTTGTTTGTTTGGGGGCCATACTTGGCTATGTCCAAGGGTTACTACTGATTCTGCATTCAAGAATTACTCATGATGGTCCTTGGGAGATCATATGGGTTGCAAGGCAAATGCCTAACCACTGTACTATCACCCAGGCCCCAGGTCAGGTCCCAAAGGTGGTGTTAGAGAATGATAGAGCCAAATATCCAAGCCAAAGAGTTAACAACACTAAAATCAAGATACCCAAACTTCAACAACTCAACTTAGAAAGGTGCCTGTCAATAGGGCAGGCTGGAGATGCGGGCATGGGAGGGACCTGGGAACATTGGTGGAGGGAAGCTGACACTGGTGCTGAGGTGGGTGCTGCAATACTGTATTTTTACTCAACTATCAATAACTTTGTAAATCACGGTAATTAATACAAATGGAGAAGTGGTCTCTATTATACTTATCATCATTTATTTAATAATTAATTGATTTAATCAGAATTAGTTTAATAACAATAAAATATTTCTATTAAAATACTTATTTTTAATAAAATTTAAAAAGAAATATGTGAAAGTTAACTTATATGGGAAAAGTGGAAATGACAAAATTTTCAAAAGAGCTTGCATTTCCATTGTCTCAGAAAGCTCCAGTCATCCCTGAGTATAGACTGGAGGATCAGGAAGCTCAACCTTCTCATCACTGTGATAGTACTTTTCCATTTGTCACTTTCTCCATGCCTCCTTGCTGTGGAGCAGTCTTTCAGGGCAATCACATGTCTTTCATTTGTCTCTAGGCAACGCAATGGCACAGCCATTCTCTCAGGTACCTCTGTCCTTTCTCTGATTCACCCCTGTTGATTGTTTACATCAGTGGTTTTCAGCCTTTTAGCACCTGCAAACTAGTGAACATAGGAGAAGAGTCCATGGATTGTTCAAATGACATGTGTGTACATGTCGCCATCATTGCTGACAGTTTGATCTCACTCCACTGTGATACATGACCAAGGCCAATCATGAATGAAGTGTCAATATTTTTCTGAAGACCCACAGGAAATGTCTGCATCTAACCCACAGCTAGACTTTGGCATCATGGCCTTAAGGGGCCCTTCTTCCCATAAGAGTGATTGGAAGTTTGGTTCCATTTTATCTCATCCCTAGATTCTGAAAGTAGTCTCAAAAAAAGAAAACAACTGTTACTCCTCTTTATTTATTTTGGTTTGGGGGCTACACTCAGCAGTGGTCAGGGCTTACACCTTGCTCTGTGCTTAGGTGTCACTCCTGGCTATGCTTGGGATCACCATCTCAGTGCCAGGAATCAAACCTGGGTAGGTCACGTGCAAGAGAAGTGCCCTGCCCACTTTACACTCACTGCAGTCCCTGTTATTCCCCTTTAAAACACTCCCGTTAGGACCAGAAAGATATGACAGTGGGTAGGGCGTTTGCCTTGCACGTGACTTACCCAGGTTCAATTCTGAGATGGTCTCCCCAAGGATAGCCAGAAATTATCCCTGAGCACAGAGTCAGGAGTAATCCCTGAAACAGCTGGGTAGGGCCCCAACCAAAAATCAATGAATTATTTTAAAGATTCCTTTTCAGGAGATTTCTAGCCAGAGCCCACCATCAGGAGAAAGCACTGTTTCCCAGCAAACTTCCAGTCTTGAAGCTCTTTGCCATGAATGGGGAGCAAAAGCTACATGAACTTGAGAGTGTGACCACCAGGTTCCCTGTCAGTCTCGCTCGTTGTCACTTGAAATGGTAGAGACACATGGACATGGCCGCCACTTCAGGGCTTTACTATGTTCTTGGCAAATTCTCTCTACAAATATAATTTCTCAACTCTTAGGGAATATCACCAAAAGTAAGGCTGGCATCTAGTGAAGGCACTGCTTACTGGTCCTGCTAATGTCCTCTTTATAACTTCCATTGCTGCATCTCTGATACAAGAAATAGCAGAATACAGTGCCTGTGTGTTCACAGATTAGTAACAAATGTGAAAGGCCAGCATTTAAACAAGGTATGGTATACAAACAATTCAAGAGTATACAGAATAATCAGTAACCATGGAAGACTACTTACACCAGCGCGAGAACAGGTCCCTCGGAGACCCCCAAAGAGGCTGGGGGGGTTTGGGGGGAGGGGGCGTGTAGGAGACAGAGGGGGCTCTGAGAGAGGAGAAGGGAAGGAAGGAAAGTGAGAGAGGCACCCATCGGCTAGAAGCAGGGCCCCAGAAGAGTCAGTGTAGAAGTTTCTGGGAATAGAAATAAAGCAATATAGTAATAATGGTGTCAAAGAAAAGAGAAGTCCGGATAGGTGACGGAGGAGAAAAAACTGGGCTCATAAGATGGGAGTTGACATTTTTGACAATTTTCAACATCAACAGAAGAGGGCGCTCATCACACATGCTTTTAGTGCTCTTTTCTCCTATTTCATCCACAAGAGCAGAAATCGGTTCAGGTGAAAATAAGTAACCAAAGAAGATCAAAGGCGAATATCATACAAGGTTTATAAAATAGAAAATAATATCGAGCAGAATAGCATCCTTGCAGACAATGAAAGCATCACAGAAAGAAATGCATACAGAAGGGAACTGTAATCCATTTTAAAATACTCTGAAGCATTAAGGAAATGATTGAAGACAGGAAAATAAAGAACATTAGAACATGATACACTCAGAAAAGAATTAGAAATAAAATATAAAAGGTCTTCTATTTTTAAGAATAAAATGAAATCTAATGAGTAAATAGAACACATAATGCCTTAAGAGAACTAGAAGATAAGTGAATCATTTAAAGAGAAAAATTAACAAGATACATGATACATCTTGAAGAGAAAATTACAAATACAGAAGACAGGAAAAAGAATAATACCTAATGCACATATACTAGGAGTCCCAAAGATTAAAAAGTAAAGCAAAGAAATAGAGTCAATACTAAAGTAGATATTTCAATAAAATATTCTCAGAAAAAAAATGAGATTCAAAATTACAAAATCTAAGAGCACCCCTATTTAATCTGGGGAAATTACTCCAAAACAAGAAAAAGCAAAATATGTTTTGATAATAAAATTGTTGAATTTAGGGAGGATCTCTTTGGATATGTAGGGATAAAGAAAATTAAAGTTTCCTCAAAGTTTCCAAAAGCAATGTTTGGGTTCAAAGAAAATTTAAAACAATCATCAGGTGAAAACACTACGAACTGAAGATTTTAGATCCAATTAGAACCATTTTTTCTTTCCTTCTTTTGTTTTTATTTATTGACGTTTAAAACTCCTGTTTGATGCCAATATCAAAATATAGAGGTAATAAATAACTTAAAAATCATAGAGACAATCACTGTATCAATATCATCCCGTTGTTCATCGATTTACTCGAGCGGGCACCAGTAACGTCTCTATTCCTCTCAGCCCTGAGATTTTAGCAGCCTCTCTTTACTCGCCCCTCCCAACGGTGTCACATTAGAGGAACTTCAGGGTCAGGGGAATGAAACCCATCATTGTTACTGTATTTGGCATATGAATATGCCACAGGGAGCTTGCCAGGCTCTCCTGTGCGGACAGTAAACTCTCAGTGACTTGCCAGGTTCTTCAAGAGGGAGAAGTATGCTATCAGATGCTGGGAGTGTTTCGGCTGAGTGCTTCCGGGAGCTTGGTTTTACAGTCTCTGGATGTTGGCCGTTGATGGGATTACACAGCCTGCTTGGGGGCAGTTTCTGGGTGTGACAGCCTAGCTACTGGAAAATGGGGAATTTGGGTGAAAGAGGCCCAATCCCGATCCGAGCAGCCTTGGATAGAGACAATAATAGGAAAAATTATATCCTGTTACTTTTGAACTTACATTCCAAACTCATCTATCTACAAATCAAGGCAAAATGAGAATTCTCATAGTAATGCAAAGTATCTGTCCATGTAATTCATTCTTGATAGAACAATTACATATTTACATGATTATAGGCAAGAAGAGCATTCAATATAGGATGCAAGCTTAGAAATTAAGGAAGAGCTAATCATCTTCAATATAATCCAGAGCAACTATGAAAAAATCAACTAAAATAATAAAAATAATATTTAGTGAAATAATTGAGAATAAAAGGCACCAAGATAGAATTGAATTCTCACTATTTATAGATAATGCTGAACTCAAAGACTTATGTAATGTACAAAACAATGCTGTATAAATAAGTGATTCAACAAGGAATGAAACCCCAAAATAAATACAGTAATTGCTTTTTTACTCTTTTAATAGGATTACACTGTTTAAAATTATATGTGTACTCTTCATATACATTCTAGCATCATATTTGACAGTTGTATATTTGCATGTGTACACCCATCTCCACATTCACACATATACACCTATTTGTGTATATAGAAAGTATTTCTTTTAGCTTACATGAAATAAGAATTTAATCCCAGAGGGCTGATGTCCTTCTGGTGGTGAAGTAGGCTATGCCCATATTTAGTCTCCATCACCTGGCAACCAAACAGCTGCAATCATTTGAGAAATGCTGCTGTTTTCTCCAATATCAGAATACAGGGAGTGAAGCTGAAGAAACTCCTGGAGTTTCTGGGAGGGGCCTCTGGGAGGATCACAGTTTTTTGGTCCTTTTTGATGACTCCATGCTTAGAGCTTTCACCTGGTAAAGTGCTCTGGGCCTTGGAGGTTCATGCAATGCCAGAGGTTGAATCCTGACCTCCCACATGCAGTCCTGTGTTAGCAGTAACACTTAGAGTTCTCTCTGGTCTGGATCAATGGCATTTTATAGGAAATCATTCAGTATTCCTCTGATTGGATTTCAACACGGCAAATGTCTTTCGTTTTTATTTGAGGATGTTTTTATCCCTCACATAAATTTAAATTACAGCCTAGCACGATACAGGATTCTAGGTCAAAGATCTTCGTCACTCGATACTTTAAATACGTGTTTCATTCCTGTCTTGCCTGTAGGGTTTCATATGAGAGATCTGCAGTGAATTTATTTTGTATTATCCCTAGTATTTGAGGTTTTGTTTCTCTCTTACTGCTTTAAGTAATCTGTCCCTCTTTTTGGTTCTTGCAATTTTGATTAGAATGTGTCCTGGAGTTGCTCTATTTAAGCTTATTTTCTTCTGTCTTATCTGGACATCCTGGGTCTGTGCGCACACTCTCTCCCTCCCCTCACTGCTATAGTTCATAGCTATTATCTCTTGTACCAGAATTTTTCCCTTATCTCTTTTCCTTCTCCTTCAAGTGTTTCTTTGATTCTGGGATTATTCATCTTGCTACTGTCTACTAAATATCTTTTAGTTTGGGGGACTAGAGAGATAGTACAATGGGTAGTGCACTTGCCTTGCATGAGGCCAACCCAGGTTTGATCCCCAGTACCCCATATGGTCCCCTGAGCACTGCTAGAAGTGATCCCTGGGCACAGAACCAGGAGTAAGCCCTGAGCAATACACAGTGTGCCTTCCCCAAAAAGGATAAATAGCTTGTACTTTCTTTGATTTGTAAAATTTTCCTTTCTACTGCTTCTCTTCTGTTGATGTTCTTGTTATCACCTCCAAGCCCACACATTTGGTTTTCGTTCTGCTCGGATCCACTGCAGTGATTTGAAATTGTAACCCTTGGTTCAATCCATATGAATGAATTCTTTAATGTTTCACATCATTTTGTCTTCAGAGGGAATCTCTCATCCAATGCTTTGTACATTTCAGTTACCACTGAGGAGTCTATAGTTCAGAGGTCACCCTCAAGCAGACTCAAGAGTTTTGATAACCTTGAAGCCCCCGCTGGGCTTCTGTCCCCATCTGCTGGATTCCTGTTTTCTCATCATTTCTACTGATTTGAGGGTGCTTGGGTTGAGACTATAGCTGCAGCTGGTCTGAGCAGTGATCCGGTGTGGCGAGTACTGAAACAGGCTCTACTGATTTCTGGCCCCACTGCAGCCTTGGGAGGAATTTTTGGCAGAAAAAGCAGAGGTAGAGGTGGATTGCAAAGTTTCATGGTGTGGCTTTGTTGGTGGAAGTTGAGTTTACAGAGAGACCCTGGAAAATGACCAAGCAAATAGAGGATCTGGGGGGTGACTGTATGTCTGCAGAGACAGAAAAAGTCAGCTGTGGAGGTTCAAGTTCTTTTGTTTTATTTTTTAGACCACACCTGGTGTTGCTCCGGTATTACTCTTGACTCTGTGCTCAGGGATCACTCCTGGCGAGGCTCGAGGAACCTTAGGGTGTGCCAGGAATCGAACCTGGCTCAGCCGTATGCAAGGCAAACGCTCCTCCCATTGTACTGTCTCTGGACCTGACTCAGGTTCGTTTTTAGGTGAACTCCAACAAACTCCTAGCAGCATTGGAACACTTGAAGAGGTGTTTCTATGACTCCTTTCTTGGGAACCTACTAGAGAATGAGCTTCAGACAAGCAAAAAAGGCAGAAGGAAAAACAGCAAGGGCTAGTGGTAAATCTCAAATATATATTTACCTGTAGCCTTCAGGATGCATGGACCTGGGCAAGATGGAGGAGGCTAGAGCCGCCTACCATACTACTCCAGATCTGCACTTATGGATATGAGTGAGCCAGTGAAAAGAGCACTTATACAAATTTCTCAAAGCTTTCTCTGTGATCTTGTAGGTAAAAGGTCTTGATTTATTCTAAGCCTACTGTTTAGAGCCCAGTTCTTAATTATTTACTACATAAAATTATAACATTCAAATAGTAATTTTTAAAACATTAGACCCATTGAATGTTATGAGTAATGCAATTTTTTAAAGGATCTACATTTTTGTATCTCACTGCAACTTTTCCTGCTTTATTGTGGTATTTCATTTATATAGTGCTCAGAACACTTACGTGAGACATACTCTCTCAAAATTTTAGGAATCAAAGCAATAGTAGAGCAGGTAGGGCATTTGCCTTGCATAAGACTGACCCAGGGTCAATCCCCGGCATCCCATATGGTCCTCCGAGCCCCACCAGGAGTGATCCCAGAGCACAGAGGCAGAAGTAAGCCCTGAACACTGCTAGCTATGGCCAAAAAAACCCGTTCCCTTTAGTATAATTTCCTAAATATTCACTCTAATTGTCACATTTTGCAGAATTGTCTCCTTTTTAAAAATGAGTAGTATTCTATAGTACTGGTGTGTGTGAGATAGAGGAAGACAGACAGTAATTTGTGTGTTCATGCATACATGCATGTGTGCATGTGTGTGCATGTGAAGGGAAAGAGGGATACGTGGGAGAGATCATATTTTATCTATTAATCAATGAAGTTAGGCTGTTTCTGCATTTGGCTATTGTGGATAATACTCCAAGAATTTCTGTTGGAAATATGTTGCTTTTCACTTCATTTTAATGGGGACACCACCAGCTGTTGGGACATTTTTCTCAAAAAAATTAGGCATAGATCCTAGTCATATGATCCAACAAGTCCACACCTTCATACACCTATAATAATTGAAACCAGGAGTCTCAAAGAGAGGTGCAAAACATTATCTCAAGCATCAGAATGTTCAGCAGTTCAAATATGGATGCCACCCAAGTGCCCATCAAAGGAGAAATGGATAAGCAAATAAACTCCCCCTATATGATGGAATAGTATTCAGTTTCCTAAACAGAGATTCTTATATAGTCCTTAATATAGCTGAAGCCTGATATTAGCCAGAAAAAAAGGACAACTCTCTATAATTCCACTTCAGTTAGGTCCCTAGTCTTGTCACATTCAGAGCAAGAATATAGAAGGATGTGGCCGTGGTTGTGAATGGAGTGGGAATGTTGAGTGGGAATAGACTTCTGTTGGGGACGATGAGAAACTTCTTGCTCTTCATGACAAAACCATCCAAATGAACTTATGGCATTGATCTGTGCACTTTGAAGAGTTAAGATGCTAAAATTTTGTGAAGTATATTTTACTATTATGTTTTGAAGCTACCCATGAGTTTCAATTTGAAAACACTGCATGTTCCGTGGAACTCCGAAGGGTTTCAACCACAAGTATTATAAAGACTCAGAAGCCACTGGTAGCTGTTGAAAAGCACCATGTAGCAATATTCCCCACCAGGAAGCAAGGCTTTCAAGAACCAGCTATGTCAACCTGTGTTGGTGCGGATGTGGGGAGAAAGAGATTCTCCTTCACTGCTGGTGGAAATGCCTACTGGTTCAGCTTTTTTGGAAAACAATATGGGCAATTCTCAAAAAAATTGAGCTCCGGGCCGGAGCGATAGCACAATGGGTAGGGCGTTTGCCTTGCATGCAGCCGACCCGGGTTCGATCCCCGGCATCCCATATGGTCCCCCAAGCACTGCCAGGAGCAATTCCTGAGTGCAAAGCCAGGAGTAACCCCTAGCATTGCTGGGTGTGACCCCCCAAAAAATTGAGCTCCCATTTGACCCGGCAATACCACTTCTGGGACTATATCCCAGAGAGGCAAAAAAAAGTATAGTAGCAATGACATCTACACTTGTATGTTCATTGCTGTACTGTTTATAATAGCCAACATCTGGAAAAAACCGAATGCCCGAGAACAGATGACTGGTTAAAGAAACTTTGGTACATCTACACAATGGAATACTATGCAGCTGTTAGAAAAGATGAAGTCATGAAATTTACATATAAGTGGATCAACATGGAAAGTATCATGTTAAGTGAAATGAGTCAGAAAGAAAGGGACAGACATAGAAAGATTGCACTCATCTGCGGAATATAAAGTAACAGAAGAGGAGACTAATACCCAAGAATAGTAGAAATAAGAACCAGGAGTTTTGCCCCATGGCTTGGAAGCCGGCTCACATGCTGGGGGAAAAGGCAGCTCAAATAGAGAAGGGAACAACACCAAGTAAAGGGTGTTTGGAGGACCCGCTAGTGTTGGGAGATGCATGCCGAAAGTAGATTATAGATCGAACACAGTGGCCACTCAATGCCTCTATTGCAAACCACAACACCCCAGAGGAGAGAGAGAACAAATAGGAATGCCCTGCCACAGAGGCTGGGTGGGGGGAATGGGGTGGGGGTGGTAGGAGGGATACTGGGATCATTGGTGGTGAAACATGGGACTGGCAGAGGGATGGGTACTCGATCATTGTATGACTGAAACGCAAACATGCAAGTTTGCAAGTATGTAACTGTACCTCACAGTGATTCACTATTTAAAAAAAGAACCAGTTATGTCATGTGCAGGATGTACCAGATGTGACAGGGCCCCACAACTAGCTTTCTAAAACTGAGGAAAGAAGGTGCACCACAAGGGAGTGAGACTCAAGAAATAGCTTGACTAATGCTTATTACAGTCACATCACTGACATGGCAACCACGTAAAGAAAGGGCCTTTCTTAGGCTACTTAGAGTCAGCAGGATGGCCTGGTGTGGCCAGGATGACCTAGTGTGAGGACTGATTACCTTCTGGAACTAACCCTGCTCACACTCCCCTCCCAACCTCCCACCTCAGGAGGACATAGCCTCCCCTGTCTTTGGCCGGAAGGGTTCTGAGCTGAAGGAAACTAGACATACACATGAAGACCAAAACTGTGTGTCGATTGCATTGATTCCTTCCGAATTAGAAAATAAATTGGGATTCAGACAAGTAGAAGCACTGCAGTTTCTTTTCCAGTCTCTGAAAAGGCAGCAATATAAATCAAGTTATTCCAGATGAAGTGGAGTTCTGGTGCTCTCTCACCAAAGACCTACTTAACTTTAGCACAGAGACTCCTTCATTTCACCAGTGAGCATGTTGGAGAACCTTACCATGCCACAGACTGGGCTGTGTGAAAAGAATAGCGAACAGCCCAGAAGATACTGCATTGGGCAACCAGAGGAGGTCTCTGAGCCTCTAAGGTGTCAGGGCACCTGAGAGGCAGGTAAGGGCACCTCCCCTTACTCAGCACAGAGGGAAGATACTAGTGGGAGAGCCAAGAAAGCCACAATGAATAGAAGTTTCTCAGGGTCCAGAGGCAGAAATCCAAGGCAGGGAGAAGCACCAGCAAAAAGGAGCTAGTGAATGGAAGCTGGGGATAGCTCTGGGGGCTCAGAGCTGCCAGAAGTGAGTGGGTCTAGCTCCATGCCAATGCAAATTACTTATGGACATTAGCACTTCAATTTTATTTCATTTTCATGTCATGAGATGATCTTCCTTTGATCTTTCTTCAACCATCTGAAAATGTGAAAACTGTTTTCTTAGCTCACTTAAGTCTCACACAAATAGGCAATGGGTAGGATCTTGCTGACCTCTGTTCTAAGGTGATGAAAGTGGCTCCGGCGGGCCAGACTATTAGATGGAAACCTGCTGAGCATGAGGCTCACGGTGATGTAATATAAATAAATAAAGAAAACAAGAGTTAGTTCTTTGCTGCACAAAAATGAGATAAATTCCAAAAAGACATTTTCCAAAAATATATATATACATAGTCATCCATAACATAAAATGTTGTGTGAAAGCAACTCTTTACTTTTAGGTTTGTTTTAATCTTATGTGTCCAAACAGGCAATATAAATACATGGTTCAAGCATCAAAAAGTGTGAGAGGTATAAACTGAAGTTTCCTTCCCATTCTCTACCCTCATTTTCCAAATTAAAAATCCCCATAGGTATCCGAGAGCTGCTATTATGTGACTTTCCAGAATTTTACTGTAACTATATTCCTCTTTTTAAAATAAAATGCCACAAACAATGCATACTCTTTCACGAGTTAGCACAGTTTGTAACCCTCTCCATGCAAATACAAGGACCTTCACAATTTTTTATTTACTGTATAATGAACCATTTTATGGATGTCTACATAACTAACTCAGCACCCACTGATGAACATCGTCTCCAATCTGATTATCTTACCAACCATGCTAGGGTGAAGATCATGTGCAGACTTCCTTTATCTGTTTATCCTTTATCCTTTATCTGTTTTGTTTCCTTTGTCTGTTTTGGGGGGAGGGTTGGTCTGTTTGTTTCTGGGTCACACCCAGCAATGCTCAGGGACTACTCCTGGCTCTGCACTCAGGAATCACTCATGGAGATGCTCAGGGGACCATATGGGATGGGCTGAACCCAGTCCAGCTGCATGCAAGGCTAATGTTTTACCTGCTGTACTATCCCTCCAGCCCAGGAGAGTGCTTGTGTATAGAAATAATAGTCCCAATAGCCCAAAGATTTGATCAAAGGTTCTGTGTATTTGAATTGTTAATAGTTTTGTCACCTTGCCTTCCAGAGGAGTTATACCAGTCAGTTTCTTCTCCTACCACACAAATAGGATTGTCTCTCTTCCCACAGCCTCACCTACCCTGTGTGGGGAAAAATTTCTAATTACACCAAAGAAAAATGTACTCAGTATGCTTTCTTATTTGCACTTCTGGATGTCTGCCTCTTTCCTGTTCAAGAGCTCTTTCTTTTCTCACGAAGGGTCTGTT
The DNA here is from genome assembly GCF_027595985.1 of Sorex araneus. Classification (NCBI taxonomy): domain Eukaryota; kingdom Metazoa; phylum Chordata; class Mammalia; order Eulipotyphla; family Soricidae; genus Sorex; species Sorex araneus. Next base: position 59,212,136 of record NC_073313.1, on the reverse strand, counting down.
TACATCCTTACCCTATTGTTCCTCATGTGTGGCTCATCTTTTTCTCAATAGGAGTTCACTGTATGCTGTGCTGCGAATTGAAATTTTTTCCCTACTTTGTCATCTGTCCTTTAGTCTTACTGATGGTGCATTCTCAAAATATGATTTGGTTGGGGCCTTTCTGCAGCAGAAGAAACTTTTTCAATCTCCTTTTGAAAAATGGCCTTGATCAGAAATATAATGGAATGACAAGAGGTCTGGGCTCGAAAGCTCATTCTGGCTACAGGATTGTGGATGGACTGGAAAGGGACCCAGCTGGACCCAGAGAGAGCAGTTAGGTAAAAGAACATGCATATAAAGCTAAGCAATGAATCAGCGAGCATGAGAGCATGAGAGTAGATCATGGTGTGGAACAATCAAGGAGCTTGGACTTTCCCAGTAGATTATGTACAAGTCAGTAATCATAGTGGAGAATGAAAAAGAAAATGTTTTCATTTATTTCCTTCATTTCTTGGGATATAGGAAAGGTAATTAGTTCCTTTGTGAGGAGGGGGCCAGAGATGGGGCAGGGAGGTCTATGGAGTTAATGGTACGTGCTACAGCTCCCCATGGAGCTGAGTACTGCACCTCTGTCTGATTAACTGCTCAGTAACTGCTTACTTCAAGACTTCCTCCACAGGCAGGAACTATGTTTCAGTCATATGTGTATCCTTTGCATATACTGTCATCTAGAACATGGAATAAATGCTCAAAAATGTGTTTCACCTGAGAAAGAGAGCTAATAAGATGGGATAAATCTAAATCATTGTTAACAGTGGCTCAAAGGGAAGAACAGGAGCTCTGGAACTCATACCAGAGGCCCATATTCAGGCTTAATATGGAGAATGTGTGAATAAATGTACAGATGTATGGGTGGATAGATGGATTACATGCCAGGAGCACTACCTTTAAGGACCTGCTTCTCTCAACATGCCCTCCCAACACCAAATGCCACTTGGTCTATATCCAACTCCCGATGTAAGTTTTATGAAACTAGACTGTGGACCACAGGTGGGTTAAGAGCAGAAGAAGAGGGTAGTGTACATTTTCAATTACTCTTCCATCATTGTTAAATATTGAATTTTGTGAATGTTTTATATAAGCATACATACTATATTACAAGGAGTCACTGAATTGTCTGTATAAATAGATAAATAAACTCATATGCATGAGAACAGTGCCAATGGCTTCTTTGGGAATACCAGGAGAGTCTATAGAGTGCCAGTGGCTCTGCCAAGCAATGGACAGTATCTTAGACTCGTTCTGTGAGAGGCAGGACGCTCAGGCCCTTATGCCACGACGGAGCTCTCATGAAGGAATTTTGGTCCATGCTGAGGAGGATGCTTTGTGGCAGACATTTGATATTCTATGAGGTAAGGGTGTTCCCTCCTGTGTATGAAAAATGAGTGACCAACATTTAAGTGCACAAGAGATTTTTATAACTAAGCCCATGCTTAGATAGAGCAAGGAGGGGGAAAGAAGCTAAGGGATAATAAGGAACAACAGATTAAGTGTCACTTTGCTTCTAATACAAAGAAAGATAGAAAACTGTATGCTCTACCTTCAAACATCAGTAAATGGACACCTAGTTACCTAGTTACCTAGTTACCAAGCAACATCTATATGTCTGCAGAGCGTGATAACATGATAAAGGTCAGCAAAGCAGCGGCACCCTCAAGGAGCTCAGAGCATCTATTAAGAGATGTACCCAAATCTATTTCAGAGACAAAAGGCCACAACTGTGTAATTTAAAACAACAGGCAGACATTTCTGCTCTCCCAGCTCTGGAGCCCAGAAAGAGAAAAGCAAGACGGGAATACTTTCCTCCCTGAGGCTCAAGGAGCATGTGTTCCTGCCTCTTCCAGCTTCTGGGGGCTCGTGGTGCTCTTGTAATGGCCATGTCCCTCCCACCTGGGCCTCTATATTCAAGTGTCTTCTCTTCTGTCTGTGTCTACCCTCTTCTGTCTCTTACAAGGACAGCTGTCACTGGATGCAAGGCTCTCTTTAGTAAACCAGGATGACCTTGTCTCTCAATCCTCAATTCACTTATTTTTTAATTTTAAGTTTTGTTTGGGGGCCACTCCTGGCTCTTCAGTCAGGGATAACTCCTGGTGGCTCCGGGGGACTATATGGGATCCTGGGGACCAAACCTGGGTCAATTGCGTGCAAGGCAAACACCCTCTCCACTGAACTATCGCTCCAGGTCCTTGATTTAATTTTATTTACAAAAATTCTTTTGCCAAAGTCATTCACATTTGCAGGGGCTAGGGTTAGAACATATATTTGGGGCCCACCAATCAGCTCAACACTTGCCCCCAGTTTGCATAAAAGTTAGCTTCAAAGGGCTGGAGCAATAGTTCTGTCACGCAGGTACTTGTCTTGGATATAGCCGACCCAGGTTCAATCCCAGGCACCCCATATGGTCCTCAGAGCACCACCAGGAGTGATCCTTGGGCACAGATCCAGGAGTGAACCCTGAGCACTGTTGGGTGTGAGCTCCCCAAAACAAAACAAAGCAAAACTAAGTTAGTTGCAAGCCCTGCCAGTAACTCTGCTTTCCAGGTTTAGCCACTGATGCCCAGCCTAGACGCTTTGTTGCATGACCTGTCCATAACTGGAGGGCCCTCAGGAAGTCATGAAGCAGCTCCTTAGTAATAACTCCCTGAGGTTCTCAGTCCTGATCTTTAAAATCAAGTGAAGCTGGATACGAACTACCTCAAACATGTGACAACTGCAGACTGCGCAAACTTTCACGCGCCCATCAGACTGCTCACTTGCACAGATGAACTGAACATCTGGGAAAGGCGAGGTGCTGCACAGTGACAAATTTCCAAACTACGCTGCATTATTTGTTAATTTTGAAGTATGCATGCACTGCTGTTAGTGCAGGGAAACGGCTGTCTGAGACCAGAGAAGACCAACATGCACTTAGAATTATATAAAGATTTAGACAGTTCAAGACATATTCCAGAAATAAGCAAACAGACACATACCTAAGGCACAGAAGCAGGCCCTCATATCTATAGTTTCCAGCTGCCAGCGAGTAGTAAATATCAACATTACTGTTCCTTAATATCTTAGAATTTGTAGTATACTTCTTTACGTTAAGTCTCTGCCCTTCCCTGAGCACCATAAGATGGCACAAGTTATTCCTGGCACCATAAGGCCTGAGCAGCACCTCATCCTCAGGCCCTGGCACTGAGTCACCAGCGCAGTTGGCTAAGATTCATAAAGCAGGACCCTAGACCTCCTGGATACCACCTGCAAGGCCTCCACCTAAAAGCCCCTACCCTCATATTGACCTTCTTGTGGGTTGGGCACATTGTCCATTAGGCATAGGCCAAACTCAGACAGGCAGAGGCTGAGTAAGTGACCCACGGAAACAATCATTATAAAATATTGCCTGACTGTAGCTTGCCTCCACTGCCCCAGGGTTTCTCAGAGTGTGCTCTGAATTTGATTCTGTCCCTATAGAATCCTGGGTTGATTCACAAGTACTACTTATTTCTTTAAGTGCAACCCAGAGACCATCTCCTAGGGAAACTGGCACCAAATCCACCTGGGAGCATTCGAACCTTTCAGACACCTTAGAAAAAAATCAAAGATTCCTTTGTAATGGTCTCAGAATGACATCTAGTGCTGGCACAGTTCCAAAGGCTTGCCAGGTATCTTCCGTTCCTCCCACTGGAATGTGTATGACCATTAACAGAGGAGCTCTTTAAAATGCTATCATTGGTGCAGTACTTAGATGCCAGCAACCAAAACCTGCATTTCTGGCAAGGTCCTGAACACAGAACCCATAAGCACCAATACCAAACACAGTAATCCCACAAGAAAAATCGGTAGAATATGAGAAAGTACAATTCACAGAAGGGCAACCTACACATTGGCAGATGAAACAATGTCCAAATCTTCCAGTAATCAAACACATTCATATTAAATTGATATGATTTTTTTCAACTCTTAAATTAGCAAAGAATGGCCAAAAGCCAGGCATGGACTGCTGGGCAGAGTATGTTCAAAAGGCGATTCCACTCAGGCACCACCTGTCCGGCTGAGATGTGTGCAAGGTTTCAAAGCAATCTAGTGATGTGGAGTGGGAGCCTCAAAGCGCAAAAATCTGTGAGCTAATAGTGCAGCATTTGGGACCTATCCCAAAATTTCAAGTCAGAATTCAAAATAAATAATCACATCTAAGAACACTCACTAGAGTATTGCTGATAATAGCAGAAAAAGAGTCAAAATTATCAACAGTAATGACTGCTAAAGAAATCAGACAACTACAATACAATTTTAATGGTTACTCTTAATGTATGAAAAATTGAGCCTAGATCAATAGCATAGCAACAGGACATTTTTACCTTACACATAACGAATCCAAGTTTGATCCCCAGCACCCCATATGTCCCCCAAACCCACCAGGTTCTTAAATGCAGAGCCAGGAGTAATTCCTGAGCACCTACGGGTGTAGCCCTAAAACAAGAAAGAAAGAAAGAAAGAAAGAAAGAAAGAAAGAAAGAAAGAAAGAAAGAAGAAAGAAAGAAAGAAAGAAAGAAAGAAGAGAAAGAAAGAAAGAAAGAAAGAAAGAAAGAAAGAAAGAAGGAAAGGAAGGAAGGAAGGAAGGAAGGAAGGAAGGAAGGAAGGAAGGAAGAAGAAGAAAGAAAGAAAGAAAGAAAGAAAGAAAGAAAGAAAGAAAGAAAGAAAGAAAGAAAGGAAGGAAGGAAGGAAGGAAGGAAGGAAGAGAAGAAAGAAAGAAAGAAAGAAAGAAAGAAAGAAAGAAAAGGAAAGAAAGAAAGAGAAGAAAGAAAGAAGAAAGGAAGAAAGAGAGAGAGAAAGAAAGAAAGAAAGAAAGAAGAAAGAAAGAAGAAAGAAAGAAGAAAGAAAGAAAGAAAGAAAGAAAGAAAGAAAGAAAGAAAGAAAGAAAGAAAGAAAGAAAGAAGAGGGAGGGAGAAAGGAAGAGAGGAAGAAAGAGAGAGAAAGAAAGAGGGAGGAGAGAGGAAGAAAGAGAGAGAAAGAAAGAGAGAGAGAAGAAAAGAGAGAGAGAAAGAGAGAAGAAAGAAAGAAAGAAAGAAAGAAAAGAAAGAAAGAAAGAAAGAAGAAAGAGAAAGAAAGAAAGAAAGAAGAAAGAAAGAAAGAAAGAAAAGAAAGAAAGAAAGAGAGGGAGAAAGGAAGAGAGGAAGAAAGAGAGAGAAAGAAAGAGGGAGAGAGGAAGAAAGAGAAAGAGAGAGAGAAAGAAAGAGAGAGAGAGAGAGAAAGAAAGAAAGAAAGAAAGAAAGAAAGAAAGAAAGAAAGAAAGAAAGAAAGAAAGAAAGAAAGAAAGAAAGAAAGAAAGAAAGAAGGAAGGAAGGAAGGAAGGAAGGAAGGAAGGAAGGAAGGAAGGAAGGAAGGAAGGAAGGAAGGAAGGAAGGAAGGAAGGAAGGAAGGAAGAAAGAAAGAAAGAAAGAAAGAAAGAAAGAAAGAAAGAAAGAAAGAAAGAAAGAAAGAAAGAAAGAAAGAAAGAAAGAAAGAAAGAAAGAGAGAGAGAGAGAAAGCTTATTCTGAGATCTTGATTTTTCTTCTTAATAAGAAAATAGTGAACAAAGCAAAACCAAATATAGAGTAATACTAAACGTGTTTCAAGATACGCACACACTTTTCAGATTAAAATGACTGAAGGGGGCCAGAGAGATAGTTCAGCAGGCAGGGCGATTGTCTTGCATGTGGCCACCAAGTTCAATCTTTGGCACCCATATGATTCCCTGAGGCCTGCCAGGAGTGATCCCTGAGCACAGAGCCAGGAATAAGATTGAGCACCCCTGGATGTGACCCAAAAACAAAACTAAAAAAAAGACTGAAAGGAGATAAAACGCTAATAATGCTAATAAGTATGAGAATACAGGTGACATTCGTATCTTCCATGATAAGCACAACAGTCAAGAATTACGCTGCTTTTAGTGCATATCTGGTGGTTGTGCATGGATCTTGCTTACACCCCAGCCACCATTGCAAGCTTCCTGAAGATTATTCACGCCAGGCAGTGCTTCCTGCTCCCCGTGCATAAGTGCCTCTAGAGAGGACACAGTCATCACTTCTATTCACCAAGGGGAAACTGGGCCCAACAGGGGCATGAATTGTGCCAGAGGGCTCACACAGCTGGAAAGCGGCTGTCCATTGAAGGACCAAAGCTTTACTCGCTTGCTAGCACTTTCCATCTCTATCTGCCTCTCTGTTGGCTGAGCCCTCGCTAACTGCAGTGAATAAACTCAACAGTAGAGAGTGAACACAAGGAGTAAAGGTTCCAGATGGGACACTCCTGCTCCCTAGAACTTTGTCCCAACACACCCTCCCCCCAAATAGCAGAGACATTCAGGTGTGGAAAAACTAGTGATATGGCAACAGAAGAGATAAGAACAAATGAGAGTAGGAACAAAATATGGGTAGCAGCCCCTGTCCAATCCCAGGTCACCTCCAGCCTCGCTTCCAGCAGAAGTTATGACTGAGGGGCTCCTATTTCTATATCTGCTTCCCCTCTCTGCAGGTCAGGCACCTCTGAAGCTATCTCAAAGATACTGGAATGCATGACATTCCTTTTAGTTGGAGAGATATTGATCCAATTCCTACTGAAGAGAAGACCCACAGCAGTTTCTCTCAAGAAGATGGAAGATGGCAGAGAGATGGCTATCTCACTTGACTCATGAGGACAAGTGGCAATGTAGAACATGATATTGAGGAAACCATAGAAAACAGGTTCTAGTTCCGTGTTTCCAACCCCACCCCAACATCTCCAGAGTAATATAACACCTACATGGTCAAAACCACCCCTACCCCCATTATGCTTTCTCCTAATGTCCCTTCTCATTTCCAAATGCCAACCTAGAAATAAAACACCATCTATTGGACCACCTTACCTCCTATCTGCCAAGCACATCTCCATCACCACCACTGTCACTAACCACAGAATGGTGCTCTTTCCTTTAAAGTCTCCTGGCCCACATTCTCCTCACATTCTTAACTGCTGCTTCCTTTACTTGTGAGATGGAAAATCTCACAATCTAGTTGATCTTACATCCTATTTCCACTTCATCACAAAATAAAGTATTGCCTGCATATCTGATAACGGTTGTGCAACATTTCATCAAATGGATATACCATACTTATTTAAATGGCATTAAATTTATTGGTTGCTTAGGTCACTATTGAAATTTTATAGTAAAATTAATGCTGAGATGAATGAAGATAGTCAGAAAAGTTCTCCACATTAGAGGCACCAGAGTTAAAGGCACATGTGACAGAGTAATGAAGAAATTGGCAGTCATAAGATTGGATCAGTTATTAAGGAAAAATGGTGTGTTCCTGCTTGGAGTCTCTTGGTGCCAGTGAGACCAGTGCTACTAGACCACCACCTTGCAAGTGACTTACAGGTAAGGTTGCTGGGCTGGATAGCACGCCACGCCCTCCTTATGGATACTTAGCTCTAGGCACTTAGGACTGGCAAATGCTGCTGTTCCTTGTAAAGGAAACCAGAGCTATCCTCCTCTTTCCCAACTAGGAGAAGGAATTCCTGCAACTAGAACTGGGGAAATGATAAAATTCTGACATCCTGTGTTCTTAAGCAGTGGCGTCTCATTAAGATTCTCATGAACAAAAACATGTCCTCTCGGAGTAGCTAAGGAGAAAGGTTGGCTCTGGGTCCACGGCCAGGACCATTTACTGGGTGGACAGCAGTACAGTAGTGGTGGGGCCAGAATTCCTGGCAGAATCAAAGCTTAAGAATATTTTAAGCTATTTACTTTTAGTTCTGTAATCCAAAAAAAGAAAGTGGGAGATTGCATTTAATGAAGGAAACACTTGGCTTCCCCCCAAGAGCCTAAGGAGTCCAAATGTAGGCATTCCATGGAATGTAAACCTGTAGCTCTCTCAAGTGGGATGAGAAATATTTCCTCATACTAGGATATTGTTCAGATAAGCAATTCTTATTTTATTTTTTTCATTGTAGTCTCTGGAAACCTGGTATATTGTTGGTGTCAGAGCTGAGTGGTTGTGAGAGAAATATGTATTATCTGGACATGTAAAGATAAGCCTGGCAACTCCTGGTTTGAATGATTGTATTTTTTCATGTCTTATTCAATATGCCAAAAACAGTAACAATAACAGGTCTCATTCCCCTGACCCTGAAAGAGCCTCCAATCATTGGGAAAGACGAGTAAGGAGAGGCTGCTTAAATCTCAGGGCTGGGACGAATGGAGACGTTACTGGCACCCGCTCGAGTAAATCGATGAACAACAAGATGACAGAGACAGTGATACAGTGAAATGAAATAGTGGAGTGATTTCAGTGCTTTATAGCAGTGTGTGCCCTGCCTCATTGTGAGGACCAATTCATCTTCTTTGAAAATGAAGATGAACTGGTACCCAAGACACGCCTACTTCATGCAGAGAAGGGGAGGGAGTACAAAAGGGAGAATCAGTCTTCTGTGGTCCTTTTCTCCACTCACTGTGGAGTGTCAGATAGTTTTTTATAGACCCAATTAAGTTACAAAATTTTCCATGTTGCTTGAAGGAAGGGACTCTGGTTATTTCTCACAGGGCTACTCTCAGCCCCTTCTTATGTTGTCCATCAATTGTTGGCCTTCACTTGTATCACTTGTTGACCCATTGATCTTTGATTTGCTCGAGCGGGCACCAGTAACGTCTCCATTTGTCCCTGTCGCATGCCAGAGTAGCCCAATGATATCTGCTTGCTCCAGGAACAGGAAGAGCCTCAAATCGTTCATTCAGGGATTTGACGAAGAAATCTGACCATCTAGTTGGTGGGCAGCCACAAGGTTTTCTGACGTCCCCTGGAATCCAGTCGGTAACAGCTCTAGTCCAGCATTCGTCTCTGAATCGCATTACATGACCGGCCCATCTGATTTTTGGCCTAATTTTTAGAATTCATATACTCTTGAGGGTAACATAAACTGGCACAGTATCAGCTGTCAAACTGAACCCTGAGCAGGTGGGTTGAGATACCACAACAGCTCACAGTAAGGAAGACCAGATGAAGCAGAATGTGAAATCACACCAAAGGAAAGCAGGTGCTCTCTGGTACAAGGGCTGGCTCTGCCTATGTTGATCCGACAGGACATAAACAGATTCTCCTTCAAAGGGGATGTGGGAGAAGAATACGATGACAGAGAAAAACCTCTCACATCCCCCATCCAAATATCTGTTATGGAGGCCGGTAGGGTACTTGCCTTGCACATGGCCAACCCAGGTCCAATCCTCCTCACCCCAGATGGTTCCCCAGAGATAGAAGAAAGCCCTGGACACCACCAAGTATGGCCCTCAAACCAAGATATATTATATAAATATATGTATTATATAAATATGTATTGCTATCTGAGAGTGCTGTGCACCCAAAAGGTTACAGATCTCCAATTTAGAAGATTATCTGTTCTCTACGTCATCTAGGAGGGAATAGGGAGAACAAGTGTATGAGTTTCCTGGTGCTGCCGGAATGAAGTATCAGCTGGGAGGCTTAAACCACAGAGCTGGACTCCCTTCTAGTTCTGGAGGTTGAACATACAAAACCAGGTGTGGCTAAGGCTGTCATCCCTCTGGGGGCTCAAAGGGAGGCCACTTCATGGCTCTTAAAGATTAAGGTGTTGGGGTGGGGGGGAGATGGGATTGGGGAGGGTGGGAGGGACACTGGGTTTACGGGTGGTGGAGAATGGGCACTGGTGAAGGGATGGGTTCCCGAACTTTGTATGAGGGAAGTATAAGCACAAAAGTGTATAAATCTGTAACTGTACCCTCACGGTGATTCTCTAATTAAAAATAAATAAATTTAAAAAAATAAAAAAAATTAAAAAAAAAAGATTAAGGTGTTGCCAGCAGTCCTTGGCCTTCCCCACTACACATATATCAATCGGTCCAATCTTCTCCATGCACGTCTTCCCCTTATGTGAATAGGCCCCTATTTCTCCTTTTTATAAGGATCAATCCCAGTCATTTGACTAGGGCCTCCTGTGTTAACTCGTCTAAGAACCTGTTCATAAGTCAGGTTACATTCCAAGGTACAGAGAAGCAGAAGTTCAGCATATGAATTGGTGGGACAAAATTCAATCCAATTGTATGACTGATGACACCACATCTTTTCTCATATAGTGTAGGCACAAAAGCTGGAAAGGAAGCTGACGCTCTGCCCTTGCCTTGTGGAAGATTAGCTACTAGTAGAAAAGAAGAAGGATCCAGTTTGCTATTATCCTATGCATAGGAAGAGGTAGGGTGGATAAATATTGGCTCAACCAATTCTAGATATCTGGGATGAAGACACCCTTTCAGAACATTGTGTGATGGGTGGGTTTGGCACGTTACGGGATATCAGAGACTACTTTTCCCAGCTGATAATGAGATTATAATCCCCTTTCCTTTTTGGAATCCACCTCAGAAATAGAATACAAAAATCAAACTTCTAAAAAATAATTGGCTAGAACAGAGTTCAAGAGGATCTAAAATGCCATCACTTCTAGCTAATTTGGGTGCAATTAGCCAGAAGGACAAAGAAAGGCACTTATGTGTGTATAGAAAATGAAACAAAGGAATAATATTAATTGATGACAAACACAAACGGAGCACTTCAGATTAGCAGAGATGGGAATAGATGGACTGGATGTGACTCAGAGCCATGGGAGGGGGTACTTTGACTGGTGACGTGAAGAAATTGGGTACACCCAGACCATAAATGGCAACATCACTGCCACATATTAACTCCACTGTAATAGATTTTAAGAACTCATTTGTAAAATCATCGCTCCTAAATATGACAAATTTATAAAGCTAAGAAGGTGATAAAGGAGATAGAAGATGTTTGCCTACTAGCAAAGTAGGGAAACTGTTTTTCACTGATGCATGTGACCTCAGATAGTAAACAATTCTCTTTGGAGATCAGTTTCCTCACCAAAAAAGTGAAGCGCATGGAGAGGGTGCCCAAGGCTCCTTGCAACTAAAAGGCACTCAGTCCCTGGTTCTCCCATAGGACAAAAACACCTGGGAAATCCCTGTGTTGTACTGGAGCTCCCTGTGAGAAGGATACTGGTAATGGAAGCCACACATTTGTAGCAATGTGAATAGGATGAGAGAAATCCCTGGATAGCAGGTCCATGCTGCTTTGAAAGCAATCTGTCTCCAGGGATTCTGGCCTCCTGCTTTTTAAAAGCTGTTTTGTTACAACCAAGGGACTTAATTATTGATGCATTATGAAGTCTTTCACTCTCCCGAGAAAGAGCCATGTGAGAACCAAAACGCCAAGGCACACGTGCAGGTAGATGACCATCCTCCTTCCAAGCCTCCTCACACGATTATTAATTCAATTATAAAGGGAGGAAATTAATCAACTGAAAACCACAGTGGAGAGAACACATAGCTTCTCAAGCTTCTGCCTCCCTCCAGCGCATAACCCATCCCGGGCTTCCCGTGATTTAAAATAAAATAAATGAGCAAACACCACAGAATGCTCCTTCCTCCCACCCTATCTCCATTTAACAACTACCCCACCTCCCTTCCTCTTCAGAGCCCAACTTCTTACAAGACCGTTTATTTCAGCCCATGTCCCTTCCTCCCCACTGCCAAGCTCAAAGGAAAACGACTCCCATCTGTTCTCACACTGTAACTTCAACTGTGGCCAATTTGCCAGCGATTCCCAAGTCAACCTTGGTCTCTGACTCTCATCTGACTTCTAGTCTTACGTTTCCAGCCGCCTAGAAGTTATTTCCTTTGGGATATCCGCTGGAAAGTAAACGTGTCTGAAACTGACCTCATCATTTCACAAGCTCACCCTGTTTCCTGAGTGCTTGCTGGCAGGTGATGGGAACCTCCAGACTCTCCAGACTGGAGCTGCCGAAATCAGGTTACACAATTTGGGCACAGTTTGCCCATGTCCATGTGTTCACAACAGGGATAATAGTGAAGACCTGAGGGTGCCTGGAAAGACTGTAAATAATTGGTCAACAACCAAGGGCCATTAGTGTCCTTGATTCTTTCTTCTCCCTCACAGCCCCGATCCAATCCTCACCAAGTCCTTGAAATCCACCTCCTAAGTAGTTCTAGAATATATCCATCCTTCTCCAGGACCACTGTCTCAGAACAGATAAACCCCCATCTGGGGCAGAGAGATAGTACAGTAGGTAGAGCCCTTGCCTTAAATCAGTTGACTCGGGTTCTAACCTTGGCATCCCATATGGTTCCCCCAAGAACCACCAGGAATATGAGTAAAGAGCAAGGAGTAACCCCTGAGCACCTCCAGGTGTGGCCCACAAACAAATAAAACCCATCAGAAGGGTATCACTGTATCACTGTCATCCCGTTGTTTATCAATTAACTTGAGCAGGCGCCAGTAACGTCTCCATTCATCCCAGCCCTGAGATTTTAGCAGTCTCTCCTTACTTGTCTTTCCCAACAATTGGAGGCTCTTTCAGGGTCAGGGGAATGAGACCTGTTATTATTACTGTTTTTGGCATATCGAATACGCCACAGGGAGCTTGCCAGGCTCTGCCACAGAGCAGTATAATACATACATATTGTCACACTCACCCACCCTCTAAAGGCCCAACTGGGAGGTATCGTTACCACGATCACCTCATAGCTGAGGCAAACGAAGGTCAAAGAGGCCAAGTGTATTCTTCAGGTTTAAAGGTTACTAAGTGGTAGCACAGAGCTAAGATTCAGTCATACAAAACCTTCTTAATCTCAATGTAGGCCTTCGTTGATTCTCGAAATTTTCTTCCCTGTCAGAAACACAGAGTGCTTGTTAAAATGAGGACTCTGCTCCCGATGTATCCGGAGCAGTGTTGGACCTTGGAGGGTCGGAATGTTCAGCATTTACTGTGCCCGCCCCACCCGACTTCCACCTCATATCAGGCCTCTCCCCCACGCTGGCCCTCAATGCTAAACATAAAGTCCTGCCCACGTGCTTGGGGGCATGCCCTTTGCTCCATCTAGAATGGCCCCTTCCCAGATTACAACAGGAAAATCCTCCATATCTGCCTAGAAGAGATGTATTTCTTTGCCTTCCTCCTCTGTAACAATCCACCCGGACATTCTGTTGCTACTGCTTTGTCAATGATCTCATTCATGGTATTTCATTTGGTCTTATCTGTCCCCCATGCTGGGTTCTTACTTTTCCAAGGGAAATGGCCTTGTCCTATTTATGTTAGCAGAAAGTAAAGGCTTGGGGCTGGAGTGATAGCACAGCGGGTAGGGCGTTTGCCTTGCACTCGGCCGACCCGGGGTCTAATCCCAGCATCCCATATGGTCCCCTGAGCACCGCCAGGGGTAATTCCTGAGTGAAGAGCCAGGAGTAACCCCTGTGCATTGCCGGGTGTGACCCAAAAACAAAACAAAAAAAAAGAAAGTAAAGGCTTATAGAAGACTTGATGGAGGTAGGACACCATCCTGCCTAGCTTTCAGGCCCCTCTCGAGCTCAGACCTAATCACCATTTCTTTCTCATCCTTTGCCACTCCATTGACTCAGTCACAATGCTCTGGGTCGCTCTTCGTGCAGTAATAGCATGAAATAAAAGGGGTGGAGGAAAAAGAAATAACAAGTGTCAAATGTGAGACAAATGCTTACAGTGGACAGGGTCAGTGCAAAAAAAATGCAACAGTTCTCAAAGGAGAGTTGGGGAGCCCTGATGATCCTGAAGATCCTTTCAAGCAGCAGGCCACAAGATGAAATCTCTTTTCATAATCCCGCTATAATGTTTTTGCTTTGTGCCCTGTCTTTCCCAATGGCAGAGTAAACTTATCCAGAAGGTCACCTACCTACAATACTGTGACAGATAAAAGTCAGAAATGCATCAGCTTATCCAACTTTCCTATCTAGAGAGCTCCAAAAAATGTAAAAAACAATGCCACTCTTTGAGCTAAGATAGTTTGCAGATTTTTAATGAAATGTTCTTCTCGTTGGCCTATAACATTTTTTACTTTTATCTTGAGATGAATTAATATATGCTTTTAATTTTCCTGTTTAAAATTTTAATACTGTAAAAATTCATGCATATAACCCACAAATACAGCAATTCTTTGTGGTCCTCAACAAATTTTAAGAGGGTAAAGAAGTCTCCAGATGAAAAATTTTGAAAGTTACTGTTCTTGAATTCCTGAAATACAGACTTGGTGCTCCAGAGTACAAAGGCGAAAACATCTCTGATGGGACATTAGATTACTGGAGGTGTCTTTACCCTTTTAAAGACAATTTTATATATTTTTTTTCTCTATGATAGTGCAGGTGTCACAGAATGAATGTTTCACAGGACAGCTTTGAAAAAGTTGTGATCCATGAAAAACACCAGATTTTTTCCAATAGTGATTTCTATGTCTTAAATTTCAATGCCTTTCCTTTGTTTTCACATTGGAAAGGCATATGAACAAATATAAACAAGGAATTAAGAGTTCAATTTGAACAATCCCATAGTTAAGGCAATGGGCTGTAGTAAATTCCTGGGGCATCTGGAACAAAGTACCATGAGCTGAGTGGCTTACGTAACAAACATTTACTGTCTCCAAGTCCGGAGACCAAGGTGCAGGTGTCAGGGAGGAAAATGTTCTCCATAGAACTTCCTTGGCTGATGCCTAGGAACTCTGGCATTGAGGATTAGAACCCACCCGAATATCTTATTATAGCCTGACCATTTCCATACAGATCCTTTCCCAAAGACAATCACCTTCTGAAGCGCCAGCAGGTAGAACATCAACATATCCTTTAGGGGAGGACACAAGCCAACCCAAATCAAACCAATGGACTATGACATAGGTTAGAGAGATGAAAAACGAACAGATATAGGTTGAGATCGAGGGATTTAAATTTTTAAAACTTGAGCCCTTACATTGGCCCATGGTAATGAATGTCCGTAAGATGTCCGCAAGGACATGTCCAGGTTAAAAATCTTGTGGTCCTGATTTTGGCCAGCACGTGCAGGGAAATGTTTCAGGGTGACGTGGGTCATCAGCTCTTACCTTCTTTGTTGGGCCTCAGAGAGGTCAGGGAGCATCTGCTGAAGTCAGTCCTGCTTATTTAACAGGGGATGAGGACCCAGACCTGCGATTTTAGCGTTAACTCCAATAACCTTGCCCAGGAAATGCCCAGGAGGAGGATTCCAAAGAAAAAGGAGCAAGAAGAAGGAAAGTGAATTCGTCCACAAGTTGCACACCTTTTAAACAGTTCCTTGTGGCCACTGAAGATGCAGCAAAAAGGGATGAAAAACATCCCAAGGAAGAAAATGAGTTTGGGTAGTAAATTTAGGGGAGGGGGAACATGGGGGAGCAAACTGCTAAACTTCTTCTTGCAGCAAAAATAATGGTGAGTTAGGCCAGGAGAGCAGACAGAGGCTGGGCAGAGAGCCGAGGAACAGAAGCAGACCAAGGTCAAAGCTGGCAGCAACCCACCTATCCTGGGCTCCCAAGTCACACCCGGCATGAGAAGCTCCCGGAAGGAGTTACAAGGGAAATGCCATGCCTTCCGTGTCGTGCAGCATCTAGAAATCAATTGCTACAGATCCAGAAGGTTCACTTAATACCATTGTTATGCACAATTGCGCTGGTTCCGGAGTTCTAGCAAGGTTGAGCTCCGAAGGCTGCAAACAGAAAGTCCCTAAGGCGGTGTCTTAGATGAAGTTTCTGGACTGAGTCCTTCCAAGCTCACTGGGCTGCTAGCAGAATGTAGCTTCGTTCCCTGGTGTCTTTCTCTCTGTACCAGCAATCCCTTGGACTTTGAATGTAGAACTAAGGTTACCGAGCTGGCGGTGGAGGAAGAGAGGGAAGGACATGACACCAAGACAGTGGTGGGGAGTGCTGGGCACTTGGGTGGTGTTGGATGGGGAAAAGCTATGTACGTGATGAGCAACAACACAAAACCATGTCACTTCCGCAAGCACAAAACATCTACGCTGCTGTAAATCTGAGGAGCCTGCTGTGTGTGATCAAGGCCACTCCCTGTTCTGAGAGGGTATGCGCATATTTTGTTTTGAACAAGCCATGTGCAAAGGAGCTTGGGAACTCTGACTTCCTCCTGCCCTCCGAAAGGCGAGTGCTCTGCCGTGGCCACAAGAGAACTGAAGCAAGCGGCTAATAACTGCAATTACCTCCACCCTGCTCTGTGGCACATTCAGAACAAGGTGACTTCAGGAGGCGCAGGTCATAGCACCAAACGCCTGCCCCCCCTGAGGGCGAGCCTGACACCTCTACCTTTGGAGATTATTTTTCACTCATCCAAGGGTTCTTTGTGTCCGCGCACGAAATCGCTCCCTCCTTTCAGAGTGCTTTCTCTCCACTCTCGCCTAGTAATTGTAGCGGTTCCCTTGGCAACAAGAAAGCCGGTCACCTTCTTCCTGGTGCAGACCACCCCAGTGTATTTTTCCACAGAAAGCTCTACCAGGGCTGATTTTAAGAAAACGCTCTACCTGTTGGGGGAAAAAAAATATCTGCTGGATACAAATATGCAGACTTGTTGTCTCAGGCCTGCAGCCCACCCCTTCCTGCTACAGACACACATCTTGCCCCTCTGATGGAACTTTGCCTGTTAGGCCTCATGCCACCAGCACAAGCTGTGCCACCTCCTCCAGGAAGCCCCTGTGGATTCTCCCAGGTTGAGCTCCTGATCTTCAAGGTCGCCCCCATTCCCACTTCATACCCACCCCACGCACACAGCCCCTGGTGATAGCTGCCATGGCTTAGCAAAGCAGACCCCACAGGTAGTGCAAGGACCAGCCACGGAGGAAAGAACCAAGGAGGGTGTCTGCATAACACTGCTGTGACTCCCGAGTGGCTGCTCCTCCAATGCCTACCCGGTCCTGGGTGTGATCCTGCAAAAGCCCTGGAGGCTCTGGAGCAGGCACCGACTCCCCAGGGAAGAGCTTTCCTCCCTGATGGCCGGGGCCCGTGCCAGCTGACGAAACCTCTCACCTTCCTCCCTTCCTCCCCGCCCTTGCACAAAGCCCCTGTGCCCCTATACCCTGTCCTTGGGGTCTCCGGACGACCCGCAGCAGCAGCAGTGACTTTCGCAGAGTTGGGGCCCAAGGTCCCTGCAGGACAGGGGTCCTCTGCCCCTACCTGGTATGACCCAATCATCCCAAACCCACTCCCAGTCTGGCATCTTCCAGGTGGCCTGGTGGCCCTCGGGCAGTTTCCCTCACTCCAGATTCCCCTGACGTGTGCGAAGGGCTCTTGGAGGGTGTTGCACCTCCCACAGGAGCCCATTCCCAGGTGGCCAGGCTGTTCCTCTACCAGTCCCTACAGCTGACGTTGAGGGGACTGGGCTTGAGGGCTGGACCTGCAGGCACCCTCCTAGGGGCCCTGCTTTGCGTTTGGAGCAGAAGGCCCCACCAGCTCCTAATAAGATAGCCCAACTGAGGTATCCATGGAGCCAAAGATGGGGTGTGGGGATACAAAAGAAAGTCTGCGAGCCCCTGCCCACCACTGCCAGAGCTAGAGGGACCCCCTCCGCTCCCCGAAACCTAACCCAGAGGCTGCGCCCCCACCCTCAGCACCTCCCCACATTTCTGGATGTGGTTGCATATTAGTGAGCCCATGAGTACAAAAGTGCTGGTGCTTTTGCCCAGTGTTCTCAGGGAGACAAAAATGTGGGAGGCTGAACTCATTGCAGCTTGAGGGGTCTCCTAGGAGCTGGCTCCAACTGCCCTTTGGTATGGCAACAGGTGATGCTGACGAAGGTCACGGTCCAGGGCGGACTCCACATGTCATGACCTGCCTCAGGGTGGGGGCCGGGGACTCCAGGCAGCTCAGACCTGTGCTCTGGGGTCTGTGTCCCCAAGCCAGAAAGATGTGATTGACATGTGCTCATAGAGCTCATGGAGGGCACTTGTCTCTGCTGTGCGGACTGTTGCATGCCCAGCATGTGGGTTGAAATTGAAAGAAAATCCACATGCCATCCAATTTTGTTTCTTTTGAGGCGGGGGGGGGGGCTGTGGGCGGGGGGGTAGAGGCGGTGGGGGCCATGCCCAGCCGAACTGAGGGCGGGCTCATTCCTGACTCTGCACTCAACACTCACTCCTGATGGGGCTTAGGGGACCCTGTGGGGTGGAGGGGATCAAACCCAAGTGGGCCACATACAAGACAAGTGTCCTACCAGCTGTTTGATCTCTCTGGCCACACAGTTGGGTTTCTTACTGGGAACCAATCAGTGGCATCTGGTATGGTCAACTTGTAGAAGGCCCCCTAGCAAGTTTCAGAACATTCTCATCACGCAGAGATCCCCCAAGCCCCACCTCCCTCTCCAGCAGGACCTGTCAAACACTGCTGCGTAGCTGTCAGCCTCTGTAGAAGGCCCTTCTGGATGTTTCACGTGAGCACAATCAAACAGGCTGCATTTTCTTTTGGCTTCTTGCATTTAGCATCTCATTTTCATGCTGTTTCCACCCAGATTGGCAATGCATCAGCATTCCAGCCATTCTCAGCACTGAATGGCTGTCCACAGTGCAGTACAACGTCGCATCCATCCTGTTTACACGGCTAAGCCTTGGGGGCCCTTCCCTGCAGGCTAGCCTAAGGAGCGCTGCTAGGAGCATTTCTGTGTAAGGTTTACGGGGTTGTAGAGCTTCATTTCTCGTGGGTGGGACGGCTGTGGCAATGATAACTCTGGAAATCACTTCTGAGGAGCTTCCACTGTTTGCCGCGGCAGCTGCACAGGCTCTGTGGCAGGGTCCTAGGGCTCCCGCTACTGCCCTGCCCACCACCCCCTTCCCTCTGTCCTCACCCCCCACCATTCTCACTGTCCTGTGAGTGGAAACAGCTCATGGCTGGGGCTTGAATTTGCATTTGCAAGAACAAAGGCGCTAAGCAGCTTTCATCTTTAATCCATTTCTATTTCATGTTCTCCTGTGAAGCCGAAGACTGCTGCCTGCCGTTTTTGCTCTGTGTCCACTGTCCTTTTACAGAGCCTCTTTTGGGTTAAATCGATGTTTTCTAGTGCGTTGTCTACTTTTCTGTGTGTTTGTGTGTGTTTATGGGGTGTTAGTGCTCTCTTTGCCCTCTGGATCCGTGCTCTGGACCTGAATCTCCGTCAGCCCCAGATCACGCACTGAAGAAAGGGGGAACCTGGGTGGTCTTTAAAAATTTTTTTTTTACCTGAATCACCGTGAGGTACAGTTACAGACTTACAAACTTTCTGGCTTAAATTTCAGTCATACAATGATTGAGTACCCATCCCTCCACCAGTGCCCATTCTCCACCACCAATGATCCCAGTATCCCTCCCCCCACCCCTACCCCCTACCCCAACCCACCTCTGTGGCAGAGCATTGCCTTTTGCGCTCTCTCCTTTTGGGTGTTATGGTTTGCAATAGAGGTATTGAGTGGCCGTCATGAACCTGAGAGGTCTTGGGCAGGGAGCAGACCCGCCTTACTGGACTTAGGGCTGCCTGGATAGTGCCCCTGGCTTCGTCTTCCTCCTCTGCAGCCCTAAGCAGAGTCTGTCCCAGAGAAACTGCCCCATGTTCCTGGCACTCCTGAGTGCAAGCCAATGGACACTTAGGCCCTCCGTGGAGCATACATCTCAGGCCCTGGTGCAGGAGCATGCGCAGAATAGGCAGTGTACCAGAAGTGTCACACCCAGGCCCACTGGGGGCCCCAGACCCAGAAAAGCCCCCAAGCCCCGGCAGGCTGGGGACCCGGGACTGCAGGATTCTGCAGAGAGGAGCTCCATGGGTATGAGCAAAGGGGAGTCCTGGACCAGCCAGCCGAGCCCCCACAGGATCCCAGCGGTGGAGGAGGTATTCAGAGGTGCTCCCTCAGTTGAGCCCAGGCTCATGTAATGCAATTCAGAGATGACAGCTGGACTGGAGCTGTTACCAACTAGATTCCACGGGAAGGTCAAAAGACCAAGTAGCCGCCCACCAACAAGATGGTCAGACTTCTTTGTCAAAACCCTGAATGAGGGGGCTGAAGTGATAACACAACGTGTAGGGCATTTGCCTTGCACGAGGCCCACCCGGGTTCAATTTCCAGCATCCCATATGGTCCCCTGAGCACTGCTAGGAGTAATTCCTGAGTGCAGAGCCAGGAGTAACCCCTGTGCATTGCCGGATGTGACCGAAAAAGCAAAAAAAAAAAAACACTGAATGAACAATTTGACGCTCTTCCTGTTCCTGGAGCGAGCAGATATCATTGGGCTACACTAGCACACGATAGGGACAAATGGAGACGTTACTGGCGCCCGCTCGAGCAAATCGAAGATGAACGGGAAGACAAGTGATACAAGTGAGTCACACATGACAGCAGCTGACCAAAGACAGGCACGAACCCCTCTCTGTGGCAGGTTTCCTTCTCCCTGCAGGCCTCTGCCCCCTCGTAGCCCCTCTACCTGTGGCCCCTTTCTCACCAGCCCCTGGCCACTGCTTGCCTCTGGGGCAGCGTGGAAAGAGGCTTAGGACCCGGCAGAAAGATGGGTTCACACAGACCCCGTGGCCTGTGACACGCTGGGGATCAAACCTCTTTTAACTGTCCGCGATGCGATGGCCCCTGGCCCCAGTTGCTTTGCGAAGCCGCCAACCCTGGGGACCAGCCCATAGCCCACAGCGCTGCTGGCAGGCCCTTGGTTGCCTAGGAGGTGGGAAAGAGCACGGAGCGGGAAGCAGGCGCCGAATAGCCTGCAGGGGGCGCTCACAGGGGCCAAGAGCAATGAGGCCACACAGCCCACCCGCTGCCCCCAAAGCAGTGGGCTGGATCCCCAACACCCGCAGCTGGAGCTCTCCGGGGCCCCCTTGCACCCCTCACTTCGCATCGGTCTCAAGGAGAATCTTTCCAGCCTTGGTGGAGACCCCCAGGTGGGCAATGGCCGCTGGAGCCCCTTCCGCCACCCTGGGCAAACCGGCTCGCCCAGCCCCCAGCCCAGACACCCTCAGCCAGACCCCATGCAGCCTGGAGCTCCTCTGAGACACACACCCCCCACCCCCCTCACAGCCCGGACCTCCTGGGAAGCACCCGAGGCAGGACCTCCTCCACTGAGACACTCCATGCCCCACCAGCTAAGAGCCTCTTTCCTTGGCCACCTGAGGCGGCCCCATGCTGAGCGCACCCCCCAGAGGCTCATTGTTTGCCCACCTGCAGCCTGTAGCTGCTTGCTCTCACCCTACCCCCACTGGCGCCTCCTAGCCCGTGGTGGCTGCCAGCTTCCTCGGACTCCAACTCTGTCCCCGGGTCGAACCCTGTCTCCAGCCCCTGGGAAGCTCAGGGCCCAGGCGGCCTGTAGGAAGATCTGCCGAGACTATGGGGCCTAGGGCTTCTCACGGCCCAGTGCACTGTCCCGTCCTTCAGAAGGCCCGGGTATGTGAGGGAGGACGCTGATCCCCAGAGGCTAGGTCGGAAGAGCAGAGTCTGAAGTGTCCATGCAGTCATGGTGGGTGGCAGCGGGACCTGCACACTCAAGCGTGGACGCAGCACGATGTGCCCCATGAAGAATCTATTTTGTGACTTTGTTGGGTGCTGATTTCTGTAAACATCAGTGAAGACGTTCATGCACATCTCTGTGTTTACCAGGTGTTGTTGAATAACTGGATTGCTGAGTAGACAGTTAAAACGTCCAACTATAAGTGGAGAATTATTTTCTTCCTTTATCCTATAATTTTTCTCTATTTAAAAGCTCTTTTTGGGGATGAAAAATGGTTTGTGAATTCTGAGTCCATTATGCAATTACCATTTTTCTGCAGGTGATTTTAACTCTACTTGGTTTACATGGGTGTCCATTCTCTTTGTTCTTTGGGAGGTTTTATTTTTGTTTGTGCTTTGATGCTTCTTGGCTGTACACCCCCAACTGTGCTCAGGACTTACTCCTGGCTTTGCAGTCAGGAATCATTCCTGATGAGTCTTGAGGGCCATACAGGGTGCTGGAGATCAAACTCAGTTTTTCAACCCTCTTCCTATTAACTCATCAGTATCTTTATATTTCAGTCACAACTCTTATAAACAAAACATAATTGCTAATTTAATAAGACACTGACATTTTTAAAATGTGGTAGTACTGCTGTTTATTCAGTCATTGATTAAGATGATTGAATTAGGCATGAACTCCACATTACTTTTTTTAAAAAAAATTTTAATTGAATATCCATGAGAGACCATGACAAAGTTGTTCAAAATTGTGTTTCAGTCATACAATGATCCAGCACCCATCCCTCCACCAGTGCACATTTCCCACCATCAATGTCCCCTGTTTCCCTAACACCATTCCCCAACACACCGCCCCCACGCCCACAGAGGGAGGCACTTTCCTTCTTGCTCTCTCTCCTTTCCTTTTGTGCCTTATGGTTGGTAATACAGGTGCTAAGAGGTCCTGGTGTCTGTTCAGGGCATACAGTATTTTTATCGGGATAGTAAGACTGGAGTAGCTTTTTAATTGGGTGACAGCTTTGGGGTGTGGATGTGATTGCTGAGGCTTCCAGAAGTACAGAGAGGTAGAGGGAGGTAGCCTATCCTGACGCCAAGAAAACCTGGAGATTTCAGTCACATAACCCGCATGCCAGAATTTTCAGCAGATTATGTCTCTGTGTTGGTGGAGTCAGGCCGAGGGCCTGGGTGAGAAAGTCTCACACAAGGCAACAGCTCTATTGATGTCTACATTTCTGGCTTGTAATTTTTGCCTATGCTTTCTCATATTGTTGTATAATGATTTCCTAAACATTGCATATCCTTGATCCTATCTGCTTGCACTTTGCATTTAGCCTCCTTGGTATTTATTGAACTTGATGTCTTTACCCAATTTAGATATTTTCAGTCATTATTTTTGCCACTAGTTCCTCTTCCCTGTTCTCTTTGCCCTTCCTAGGATTCTAAATTCACATGTATTGTGTTTTGTAATATTACCTCAGAGGCTGCAGAGGGTAGGTTCTGTAGGTTCTGGATGTCCAGGGTCATGCTGAAAACTTGTTTCACTGAGGCCCAAACTCCCTCTTCCTGCAAAAAAAGATAAGTGGTCTACTTCTGGGTCATGGCCTTGCTCTGTTTCTAGTTTTTGCATCTCTTTATGCATCCAAATGTACCTTTTGGGAGGGGAGTTTGGACTACACCATGGTGCTCAGGGTTCACTCCTGGTATGCTCAGGGATCATTTCTGGTGAAGCTCAGGGGCTGTATGCAGTACTAGGGCACATGCAAGACAAGTACCAGAATCCCTGTACTATCTCCCCAGCCCCTGGGATGCATCATTTCTGTTCAACTATCATCTTCAAAACTCGGGATTTTTCTGGGGCTGGAGTGATAGCACAGCAGGTAGGGCATTTGCCTTGCATGCAGCTGACCCGGGTTCAAAGTACCCCATATGGTCCCCCAAGCACCGCCAGGAATAATTCCTGAGTGCATGAGCCAGGAGTAACCCCTGTGCATTGCCGGGTGTGACCAAAAAAGAAAAAAAAACCCTCAGGATTTTTCTGTCCCCTGCAATTTTTTATTAAGACAAACCAGGGAATTTTTCCCTTTATCTATAGTGGCTTTTCAGTTCTAGAAACTGTGATCACTTTCAGCTTGTTTTTCCCTGATAAAATGTCCTGTTTTATAAAATTACTATTCTTGGAAACATGGTTTTTACATTTTCGTCTTTATATTTGTTTACATTACACATTTATACATTACATGCTGATTATAATAAACACAACAGCCTATGTGTCAAATAAGGTTAGTGCAATTTTTTCATTCAATTATTCATATATTCACTCTTTCAACAAGCATATACTGTGCCTATGTAGCATATTATTTTGTCCTAAAAATTTAGAGACATGCTAACAATGCTCCCAGTTCTCACTGTACAGCCGGTAAGGTTTTTGCTCTGTATACCGCTGACCCTTACCAGAACAAGCCCTGAGCACGCTGGGGGTGGTGCAAAACCCAGACAACTAGAATAACGGGGTGGGGCGAAAGGGGGCACAAAACCCAGGCAACTAGGCGGGTCGGAACAAAACCTAAGGAATAGAATAACGGGGTATGGGGGAGCAGACGGAGGCACAAAACCCAGGGAACTAGGCGGGTCGGAACAAAACCCAAGGAATAGAATAAGGGGTGGGAGGGGGCGTAAAACCCAGAAACTAGAAAAACCGGGGGGGGGGGGAGTGGCGAAAAACCCAGGGAACTGGATAACGGTGGGGGGGGTTCGGCGCAACACTCAAGGAATAGAATGAGGGGGCGGCGCAAAACAGAGGACTAGAATAAACCACCAACCACCTATTGCCTATATCATAGCTCTTTTTTTTTTTATATTCATAGCTTTTTATTTACAGCCGCAGGTTATGGTGGATCTCGCCAGCTCTTTCGGCAGCAGCGGCAGCTCTCTCGACGGCGGTGGCAGCTCTCTCGACGGCGGTGGCGGTTCTCTCATTGGCGGCGGCGGCTCTCTCAGAGGCGGCGGCAGCTCTCTCGGTGGCGACGGCGGCTCTCTCGGAGGCGGCGGCGGCTCTCTCGGTGGCGGCGGCGGCTCTCTCGGTGGCGGCGGCGGCTCTCTCATTGGCGGCGGCAGTTCTCTCAGCAGCGGTGGCCGTTTTCTCGGCAGTGGCAGCAGCTCTCTCGGCGGTAGCAACAGCCTTTTCTGCAGCAGCATTGCGGGATGTCCCAGGGACCGCATCAGCTGCTTCAGGAGTTTCTTTCGCCAGCTTCTTTGGCTCAGGCGCAGCCACGGTGTCGCTTCAGCAGCACGTTCTCGGAGGAACTTCTTTCTCTTCCAGGACAGCAATGCGAAGCACTACAAGACCTGTGCTTATATACTGTACGGGGCCCAGGCCCTGTTGTCTGATTGGCTATGCTTGATATTAACAAGGGCGCAAAATCCTGCGAATCTGATTTGTTACAAAGAATATCCAGCGCCTCACCTAAAGGCCAATCAGATCGTCTCATATGTGCACCACTCTGGTGGTATATATAGAGAAGCCTGGCTCTTTCTCCCCGCTGCAACAAATGTGAATGACCATTACTGGGGTAGTGCTGGGGTGTGTACAGACACCAGGGTGGCAGATCTACCTGGGAAGGGTCAGGAAAATAATCACACACAAGGAGGTCCTCACAATGATGCAGTGGAGCTTCACGAATATTAAGAATATGTGCAGGGGGCAGTGAACACTGGGACTCAGCAGAAGGACCTGGGTCTCAGAGATCTCTGCCTGGTGCTCTTTAGTTTCTTGCTCTTTCGATTTGCAGTGATTGTGCGAAGCTGTGGAGTTGGCTGAGGATGCATCTTTTACTTCTGACTAAATTAATATTTAGTATTATCTTCAATTATGAATGTTTTTAAAAAACCCTTAGTACATGTATATAACTTTGTTTCTGACCCAAATAAAGATTTTCATAGCATTTTATGACTAGTGGAGATTGAAGAAATATTGCCTTAAAAATATCCCTAGGTCGAAATCCAAGCTGCAGACCACTTACAAAAATGCTCTGTCACCTCTCCATTTCAGCTGCTGCTGTTGTGTACTGGTTAGGGAGCCTCCGAAGCCTTTTGTGGTGGTGTGTACTAACTGAAAGTTGCACACCAGTGACAGTGCTTGCACACAGTCTGGATTATGATATTCCCTGAGACTCACAGCTTTTAGTAGCAGTGCTCACATGCATGCTGGCCAGGTCACATACATTTCTGAGATGTCTTAATCAAAATTGCCTACGTAAAGATAGAAAACACAGGCTTGGCAGGTAACTCAACATCTGAGTTCCTGTCTTGCATGTGTGAGGTCCTGGATTTGATCCCTGGCATGGGGGTGGGGTGTTGGCACGGGAGAGATAGAAAGCACATGAATAAAATAGTATGGAGAACCGTGAACACAATTGATGGACAAATCTCACTGACCAAAGTACAAAGCAATTCAGTGAAGAAAGAAACTTTTCAAAAGACAGTGCAAGAATAATTGCAAAGCTGGTGTAAAATAATGAACTTCAACCCTACCTCACACTACAAAGATCACTCAAAATACTCAAAATGGATCAAAAACCTAAATAAATATAAAGCCTGAAACCATTTAAAAATCTCCTCCTAAAAATGCTAAGGGGGTGCCCCAGCAGTGCTTGGAGGCCTGGGGCCCACTTCTGTAGTTGCTGTAGTCTCACAGTGTGGACCTGAGAGTTTGGTACTCAGGGCTTCAGACCTGGTTAAGTGCCTGAGCTACTGTCCTTCTTTCTGGCCCAAAAGATCTGTTGGGAAAAAAGGGGGGGCTGGAGAGATAGCACAGCGGGTGGGGCGTTTGCCTTGCATGCGGCCGACCCGGGTTCAAATCCCAGCATCCCATATGGTCCCCTGAGCACAGCCAGGGGTAATTCCTGAGTGCAGAGCCAGGAGTAACCCCTGTGCATTGCCAGGTGTGACCCAAAAAGCAAAAAAAAATCTGTTGGGTTTTGTTTTCAGAAAGGACATCAAGGGGCAGGAGTGATAGCACAGCGGGTAGGGCGTTTGCCTTGCATGAGGCCAACCCGGGTTCGATTCCCAGCATCCCATATGGTCTCCTGAGCACCGCCAGGGGTAATTCCTGAGTGCAGAGCCAGGAGTGACCCCTGTGCATTGCCAGGTGTGACCCAAAAAGAAAAAAAAAAGGACATCAAGTAAAAATTAAAACGACTAACAATTTCACAAAAGTAGACAAGTTATTTGAACACTTTTTAAAAGAAGATAAAGAAATGGCCGGTAAGTGCATAAAAACATCATATTCAACATGATTAGTCATCAGGGAGATGATAATTAAAATCACAATGAGATACCTCTTCACGCCCACTTAAATGTCTAAAAATAAAGGCTGACAATCCCAAGGGTTGAGGAGAATGAGAAAGAAAAGAAACTCATAAATTTCTGGTGGGGACGTAAATTGTACAGCCACTTCAGAGAATATGCGGGTACTTTTAATAAAATGATTCTATAACAAGGCAATTTCCCCTCTAGGTAATTACCGAAGTAAAAGCAAGGTGCATTTTCACAGAAACTTGTACATGATTGTTCGTAGTAGCATTATTTAGAAGAATCTGAGTTGGAAACAGCCCAGATCACAAATTGGTGAATGAATAAATCAACCTGGCCATACCCATATAACAGATTACAACTCCAAAGTAGAAAGGAAAGAACCAATTCAATGACATAAATTAATCCCACAATCATCACACTGCAGAAAATAATTCTGACACATAATTCTACTACATGATTCTGTATGAGTCCATTCATTCATTCACAGCTCTTAAGAAGGCAAAAAAAAGTGGAGGTGGGGCGGGCAGAATTCAAGCGTTGTTTGCCATTGTGTGGCACTGAAGTATGAACCTCAAAGGAAATTTCGGGGTGTTAATAGTGTTCTCTTTAAGTGCAGGGTCTTGAAGTGTGCATTTTTCAAAAGTCGCCATAGGGTGCACTTATGCCATTTATTCTATGTAAATTTGACTTCCCAAACCCTAAATGAACAATACGCAGGTGCTGATCACTAGCTAGTGCCTAACTATTTAGGAGTGAAGTGTACTGGTTTCTGCAACTTGACAAAGCATTGATAAAGTAAGGATGAGCGAGCAGTGAGGCAAGAATAGCGTGAAGGTAATTGCAGAATATTGACGATTGGCACGTGGGTACAAATATTTCCATTGACATGTCAACTGCATACTTTTCAGAATATGCGGAGGGGAAAAATGGGAAAGGTTGCTAGCATTTAATGAATAAAATTGTCACACAAACGTCTAGGAAGTTGGTTATTATTATCATTGTCACTAATAAAGTCTTAAATACTTATTAACTTAAAAAATGAAGTAAATAGTTCAACCCCAACTCTGAGACTCGGTTTTCATGCTCTTTGTGACTGGTCCACTGCTCTCCAACTGAGTTTTCCTTTCGATCCTAGGATTTGCTCCCAAGTTGTTCCCATTTCAGGCACCAGCTGCTCCTTCTGCTCGGTGATGCCCCCTTTCCGTCTTAGCAACTCTCCTATGACTGATCTTTCTTAAAACCTCCGCTCAGCTCAACAGCAATCTCACTGGCTTCCCTCCAAGCATCAACTGTATTGATGTTCTTCACAGTTCTAATCATTCGTGTGTGTTATGTGTTTATCCTTGTTTATTATCATCTTCGGTTTGAAGCAGGAATCTTCGAGAAAGCATCCACAGGCTTAGCACACTGAAAGGAAACAGCAGTTTCCTAGATTTTGTTGACTGGCAACAACTTCATCTGGATCTGGCTGGCACTGCTTGCAGCATAGTACGACCTGCTGTTTGGAAATTAAGTCAAATTCGTTTAATTCCCACATGAGTGTGTGTGCGTGTGCGTGAGCGCGCGTATACACGCGCGTGCACACCCCCGAGCTTTTTTGCTTCAGAGGAGCAGGTAGGGATGAGGTTGGTTTTGCTCACAGCAGTATTTTCAGTGACCCGCAACGCGAGGGCTCCAAACACCCTCGGTGACTCAGTCAGCAGGTTGAATCCCGCAGTGAGGGTTGGATTCGCTCTGCTTCACGCACGGTTCTCATCCCTTACACCCTCACTCCTGTCCAGACGGCGCTTTGTGCAGAGCGGGTCCTCTGCATCCCTTCCTTCCTACCGGTTTCCCGGGCCGGCGGCCCGTTCATTCATTAGCGCGCCCCCCTGGACTGCCTGGGTCTGAGCCGCCCCCTCCCCAGCCCCGCCTCCTCCCCACCCTACTCCGTTTCGGACCTATCAGGAGCGGCGATTAGGGCGGGGCGGTGGCCGGGGCGGGGCCTCGCTCCTTTTAATAGCCGGCGGCGGCGGAGCCCGGAGCTCCGGAAACGCGCTGCAGAGCCGCCGAGCCCTGCCAGGCGCGAGGAGCTCCGGGCGCTTCCTGCCACGCCGGGCCTGCCTGGGCCGCGGCAGCGCCCGCTCCAGCGGCCGCGCCGCTCCGCCGAGAGCTGTGCGTCGGCCGCCGCCGAGCCCGGGCGTCGTCGCGGAGCCGGAGCGTCGTCGGCCAGCCGCGGAGTCGTCGCCGGTCGAGGTGCCGCGCCGAGGTGAGCGCGCCCGCCGACGGGCAAGGTGCGGCGCGGCGCGCGGGGCGTCCGGCCCGCGGGAAGATGTGCGGGGCGGCCTGAGACCGTGTGCGGCGCGCCCGAAGGTGCCTCGCCGCAGTGCCCGCGCCGGCGGCGGCCGAGTGTGCGGGGGGCCGGCCGGGGCGAGCTTGTGCGGGGGGGTGGCGGCGGCGGGGCGTGCGGGTCCGGGCCCGCGGGAGGCCGTTCGGCCCCGGAGGGATGGAAGCGTCCGGGATGGCGGGTACGAGGAGGCCCGAAGGCCTTCCCGCGGGGGGCGGAGTTCAGGGGCGGGAATCTCGGACGCGCGGAGGCTTACGCGGGTTTGGGGGGATGTTGGGGGAGGGGGCGGCGGAGAGAGGGTGGCCTTTTCTCTCCACCCCCCGGACTGCGGAGGGGCGAGCCGCAGTCCCGGGCGTCTGGTGGGTGAGCTGGGATGAGGGTGGGGGTCCCGGCATTCTATTGGGGTAGCAGTCGGGCCGCAGTTTGGCCGGGAGGGTGGGGGTGGCAGCGAGCGGAGTACCCCAAAAGCCGAGGAACGGCTGGGGGCAGCCCAGAACTGTGCGTTTTCTATGTCCTTCGGGAAGGGGGCTCATCTCCTACACCACTGCCTCCTCAAACTCTTTAGCGGTCCAGTCTAGATTTCAGCCATGATATGCCTCTTGTCACCCGCAGCCCCCACGCTCACCCGGGGCCCCGTGGTCCCTTTCGCGCACCCCCCCCCCACTGTCTTGGCGCTTTTCCCAGAGGTTCCCACCCTGTTCCAACCGGCGCCCTCCAGACAGCGCCGGTCCGGCCCCTCCTGCTTCTTGGTCAGCACCGGGTTTTTTTCTCCTCAATCTCGGACCCGACATTTTTCCTTTCCTTCACCCAGGGATTGCTAATAGGCTTGCCAGAACAGCACCCCCTCTGGGTACTAATGTCGCTTCAACCCCGCCCCCAGTGGGCCGGGGAGTAGAGGCGCCCTGCACATTGCGGGCCGCAATCACGTCTGTGTCCCAAAACGGTCCGGCTGCACACTAAACAACCCTGTGAAGCAATGAATTCTGGCCCTTGGGTGAGGGTTTCCAGAGAATATCACTGCAGAGTCAAGTCTCGCCCCAGGGGTCCACCAGGCACTGGGGTCCCAGCAGGACCCGCGCTGCCTCACAGCCCCAGGAAGCTGCTTGAAACCCCCCTCCCCACAGCCCCTCTCCACTCTCACTCAGATTTTACCCAGGATGGCATCATTTGTACCCGCTCCTCCAGCCCTATCCCAAGGTGCCTGGGCACTCCAGGACCAGTCATTGCTCAGCCACTGAGACCTTTCCTCTCCTGGGCAGTGACGCCTCTGGGAAGCTTGACTTCGAATTTAGACTTAAAATTCCCTCTGAGTTTTTGATCAATGCCCTGTGTATCCTCGGGGAACTGCCACAACTGAGTACGACAAACACTACAAAGTCCCCTTCTGCTCTACCTTCTGGCTTTTTATAGAAGGGAAAGAACAGGGAAACCTAAACAGAAAGGGCCAGGTGCCCAGCCGAGTGAGAGGGAAACTGGGGAAGACTTAGGGCACAGATGCCTAACCACCCACATGCCCCAAAAAAGACACATACAATAATCCCACGTGAAACCAGCTTCCCTGGTGAATCTCATGCTCTCTGTGGGCCCTTTTAGGATTCTGCCACTTTACTTGCACCATCCAGGGGGTCCCAACCAGCTCCTGGCCTAGCTGAGAAATGGCAGGACAGCCAGCAGGGTGACTGGGAAGCTGTCAGTGTCTCGGCCTGTCCTTAGCTCAAGCACTGGCACAAACAGGCTATTCCCAGAAGGTGCGCCCATGTCTGCTCCTGCCCGCGCCCCCGGCCCACATCTAATGGGGGTGCCCCATCCCTGCTACACTTAGCAGTCTGCATTGAATTGCTTGGAGACTCAGTGTTCTTCAGGCGTAGGTGCAGCTGTCCCACGCTGGCTGGCCCTCAGGCTGGCTGGGCTCTCAGAAGGTCCCCCTGGCAAGGAAGGCAAGATGGTGCAAAATAGCATTTCTGCTTTGGAAGTGCATCTGTTTCCACGTATGCCAGGCTCCTGTGGCACAGACACAGACCTGCCAGTCCAAGGGGCTGGACTCAGGATACTGAGAATCCAGTAAGGAGGATGGGGTGTCGGGAGCTGAAGGCATCCACGTGGCATTAGGTGTTTGCAGAGTTACGTAGACTGAAGATACCTCACAGGATGATGTTGCTCTATGTCCCAACCAAACTGGCTCCATGAGCCACCTGTTGTCCTCCACAACCGAAGCTCGCACGTTTTGCTGACAGGAGGCCAAGGGTTTGTGACAGCTGGCTGGCTGTTCCTCAGAGACCCTTGGACTGCTCTTGCAGACCCAAGCGGGTGGGTATTTATCTGGTCTCTCGGTAGTCCTGATTCTATGCCGCAAACTCCACTTCAATAAATTGGTACCTTTGACCTTGTCATCTAAAACGTACCTGCAGAACGTTTCTTCACAGGAGCGCTTCTGTTTTCAGAAGCAGTTTTTCAGACTAGTGGCAGGCTTTGGGGCGGGGGATGGGGGGACAGCACAATGGCAGTGAGGGTGACCTGTGGTGCAGACCAAGTGAAAGCCAACATTACACCTGATTGGGGAGTTGTGGGAACAAGCAGCAGGTCCCGGTTGAAGAAGGGGGACCATGGGTGAGATTTGTTAGGAGTTAGGTTTTCTTTTCTTTTCCGTGGGGGGTAGAGGGTGTACATTACTGTCCCCATCCAGCAGGAGGGATCGATGTCCCAGGTCCGTGGCATCCTCTGTCATTTACAGCTAACAATGTTCTTCGTGTTTCTCCTGGGCTTGATTTGACCTTGACTCTGCAAGTCCACTTTGGATACCTGCATTTTGTCACAGCACCTGGCTTCATTTCCAGATTCATGCCACCGGTTCCTAGTAGAGCAGTTGTATGGGTATGCGTCCTGAGAGATCAGATGGCCTCTGGTATTGAGGGAACTGAGTCCATAGCTGCAGTTCTGCCCATTCTTCCGACCCTCCTTTGCTTCTGACGCACCCACTGTACTCTCAGTTGATTGTGCAGGTTCTCGGCCCTTTGTGGGAAATAGCTCACTTTCCCTGCCATTGTTCCGAGCACCTCCTGAATGAACTCCCTCTGTTCTCAGAGACTGTTACAAGTGGGTGACAATGTGCAGCCTGCGTCTGTCCCTTGGGTGAGCCCGGGACAGGAAGGGATAATTAGAATTCACATGGGGGCTGTGGCCTCAGCGTTTCAACAGTTAATCATGCCCAGATCCACTCAAGTAAATGGAACACCGGGAGAAGGATTGCCAGTGAAATATGGGGGAAGACTCCCAGGCCCATCTTCCCAGGATGGCCTGAGGACCCTCTCCTGCACACTCACATCTTATTTCTCATGACTCTCGTGGGGGTCCCATGTATCTTAGGAACTGGATCCTAGGCAACTGCCCCCTCCCGCTCTGTCCAGGCTTGCCTTCTGTGAAGGGAGGGGGGTGAAGGGGATAAGTGACCGGAAGTAGATGCAGCTAGTGAGGCTAGAAACAGGGTGCTGGAGATGTGGGAGCCCCCTGAAGGCAGGGATGTCCCTCCCCGTTGACTCTGTTGCCTCACTGTTTGGCAGATGCTGCCACCGAGCTCCTGCAGCGTTGCTCACACAGTGCGAAGCCCCCTTGCAGGAGTTGTCAGTTAAAGGAGCCATAGCGCAGTGTGAGGCTGACCAGGGTTCAAGCGCTGACACCCTGTTTGGCCCCTTGAGCACAGAACCAGCAGTAAGCACTGAGTGCTGCCAGGTTTGGCCTAAAAACAGACAAGATGGATGTCAGTGGGCTTCCAGGGGAACATCAGCCTGGCACCCACTAAGGGCTGCCTCCAAGGACACTGTTCCTCTCCTGGGTGAGCATCTGTCTGACCAGGCTGTACCCCAGAGGGCCAAGACTTGGGGATTTGCTGACTCGCAGAGCCATGTAGCATTCAGTCTCCGAATGCTTCCGAGACCAGCGCGTCTCCGTAGCGCTGTGCTTCCTGGAGCTGTGAGTCACCCTCTGTACTCCCTTTCCCCCTAAGATGCAAATGGGCACTTCGCCATCCTCTCCCTTTCCCCTGCCCGCTTTGGATTTGTAATCAACAGCCTCCACATTTTCTATGGGAAACGTGCGTTTTTTGTAATCTCCTCCGTTGACTCCCTGTTGAGTTTATTTTTGTTTCCCTCTCTTGTTCGGTATCTGTTTTCTGGTTTCCTACCCACCTGTTGCGTTTATATGCTGAGGCTTCCGTTTTCTGGCTATCCCCAGCTCCAGGTTCCTTGGCAGTGTAACCGAAGCCCAGGGCCTGCTCACCTTCTTCATTCCATGGTGTTGGCACAAGTCACGTGCTTGCTGCCAGTGGGAGTATGTTGCTTTGCCTCCTTTCACTTTTCACCCATCTGGGTCATCTCATGAAGGTTTTTCCATGGCTGGTTTCTAGCAGAGAGCACCTGCACCCACAGCCCTTCATATTTGGAGAACTGCATTGTTAGGTAATGTCACCGGTATGCAAATGACACAGCATCCTTGTACACACATCAGGTGGTGTTCAAAACAGGAGACGGCAACTCGGCACACTTGGCTTGCTAGCAGCCCTAGAGAGGGTATTCCTCCACACACTGCTATGCTCTCCGGTAGCCCCCACCCATCCTGTTTTGAACACTATCTGATTATCTGCCTTTTGAATTGGGGGTTGGGGCCATTTCTAGCTAACTTAATTGCCAATATGGTGAACCCTGCTTTATGTGGCCATCTATTTGCCCCATCTGTTCTTATTCCCTTTTTCTTTCAATTTCTTTTGGGAATATCTTTTAGAACGGCTTGTGGCTTATATTAGCATGGGGGCTTTCTAAGGCCAGCAATCACATTTTGTCTTCTGCATATGTTAGCAACCCCTCATTACTCAGTGCTTAGAATGGTCAGTGTTTCTGTGAAGGCGTAAAAGCAGAGGGAGCTGAAGTGTATGCTGCACCTCTGCATATTTGCATATGTGATGCCCTTCCTTCCTTGATGCATGACCACCTTTTTCTGTGGTTTTACTTTTTGAACTTTTTTGGGCCTTTCTCTGAACTAGCGTCCTGTCCTGCAGGGCCAGTTGCTCAGTGTCCTCTCAGCTTCGGCCTGGGCATGAAAGGGTTTTTTGGGTTTTTTTTTTGGCTTTTTGGGTCACACCCGGCGATGCACAGGGGTTCCTCCTGGCTCTGTACTCAGGAATTATCCCTGAGGGTGCTCAGGGGACCATATGGGATGCTGGGAATCGAACCCGGGTCGGCCACGTGCAAGGCAAACACCCTACCCACTGTGCTATCGCTCCAGCCCCTGGCCATGAAAGGGTTTTTGATACGCCTTTCTTTATCTCAGAAAGGGTATTTGCCCTGAGCAGATAGTTCTGGGAGGACAGTTTTCCGCTCTGCAGTTGTTTGTGTTCGTCACTTTGCTGGTTGGCACATTTTCTAAGGAGTTAGTGATGGTCCTTATCTCTCTCCCTCTGTGGAGAATGTCTTTCCTCCTCTGGCTGCTTTAGGGTTTTTTCTCCTTCTCCCTGATTTCCCACCACAGCGCTCTGCTCTGTGTTACTGGGCGGTATTTATTGGTTTCATGTGTCAGTTTGTAATGGTTCTTGGGCTGCCCCTTCCTTCATGCTCCCACATTCCGTGGAGGGGAGTGGGGGGCTTCATGCCAGGCCGCTGTTGTTCACCCTCACATCACAGAGCATAGTTTCCCAAGTTTGGACTTTTGTCTTCCTGACTTGTATTTGGTTTTGTCTTCAGGCCTCCTCTTTTTTTTCCTCTTTGTGGTATTTGATCTGTTGCTCACATCCAATGAAGCATTCACTTCCGGGAGTCCCACTTGGTTCGGGCTTATCGCCTCTATCTCTCTTGTTCTGGTTTTCAGTGCTCGTCCCCACTCCAGCTAGCTGTTGCACTTTCCGGACGTTCCTCAGCTGTCCTGTTTGGTTGTTTCTGTTCAGTTATCTTTGCTGCGGAGCCCAGTTTTCTACTTCTTGGCACTTTGGCCATGTGGGTCAAGTGTTGGACATGGTGGAGATTATGTGGTTGACTGTTTTGACCATTTTTCTTGCTTTGGGACATGAGAGTTGGAGTGCTTATTTGTGGACTAGTCTCATCCCTTAGGTCTAGGGGTGCTGTGCCCCAGGAATAGATCAGCCTACTAAGGCATCGCCTGATGGCCTCTACTGATGGCCTCTCCTAAGCACCTAGGTCACTGTAGGAACACTACTGTTGGGGGGAGCTAATGGAGGGGGGCGCATTCTTTTGGATTCCCTGTCCACATGCCTGGCTTAGTGTTTAGGAAGGGCTCCCAGGCAGCCACATACAGATTTCTAGAAGCTCTTTTTCTGCACAGCTCCCTCCTTTCTGAAACTCTGTTCAGTACCTTCTGGTGGCCAACCCAAGTAATAGTCTGTTTCTCCTCAATTTCAGGACACACCCCAGCTTAGTTTGGGGCCTTTAGCCTGTAGCGTCACCTGAAAGCCAGCCATCAGGTGGACCTTGTGCTGGCTCCTGTCTTGTGCTCTCTTCCTGAGCATCTGGATTCTGCATTACCTGCCACCTCAGGAGTCAAAACTGCCATGGCTTACAGACTGACCAGTTTGCTCTTTCTTTGTTTATAGCAGGGCATTCAGTGCCAGGTGACTCCACCCTGGCCAGAGCAGAAGTCTCTGCCCATTGCTGTTTGCAGAGCCTCTAGTTGGATCACTAGTCTTGATCGTCTGGGTTTCATCTATCTTTACCTAGTGGGAAAGGGCTGCTTTTTCAGTCAATTACCAAGTGAGTGGAGTAGCCTGAAACCAGAAGAGCCCCTTTGTTCCATTTCTTTGAATCCACTGGAGCAGGCGGCCTCTGCCGCACTATTACCTTACACTTTACACTTTCGCAGCCTGAAAAGAAAAGGTAACGTGTACATATTACTCAGACATTTTATTTAGTGGCTTTGTGTTGAAAGAGGGATCTTTGAGACTGCTTTGGTTCAACTGTTCATTTTGCCCACAATACTCTCACACTCACTGTCTTCTCATCACCCAGAGCCTTTGCCATGGACCAGGGCGTGGCCATACAAGGCTTTGCCCTGCCCTGGAAGCCTGGCCCCATGCTGTGTGTTACCTCTTTCTCCTCCAGTGTCTGATCCAGGTTTTTGAGATTTTTTTTTGCTTTTGGGGTCACACCTGGAGATGCACAGGGGTTACTCCTGGCTTTGCACTCAGAAATTACTCCCGGCAGTGCTCAGGGGACCATATGGGATATTGAGAATCGAACCCAGGTCAGCCATGTGCAAGGCAAACGCTCTAACCACTGTGCTATCACTCCAGCCCCTGATCCAGGTTTTTGTTTCCTGCCAAACCAGAAAGAATCCCCTGCTTCTGTTCATTTCTTCTTATGTTATTTTGGGGTTGTGGAGTGGACACCAAGCCCTCCGAGACCTTATTCTTGATGCCTGTGTTAGCCACATGTTCTCACTCCAGACCCTCTCCACAGCTCCCAACCCTGTCTCTTTCTCACATGGATTCAAGGACTGATTGTCCCTGGGAATTCTTTCCACAGTGCCTCGGTGCCTCACAGGCAGGGAGTGATTACAGCTGCACCCCCAGCAGAGGACCCCAGCACACCCAGACCACAAACGCGTGGGTAAGGACACACCTTCCCCTCCCCTCTCTTACCTACCACCAACTTGGTCACCTGCCTTGGTCCTGCACTGCTAGCATTGGGGTGAGGGGTCACCTGGGATGGGTCTGCCAAGCCCTGACTCCTAATGGCCCAGCTCAAAAAGAATCAAACTCT
Source organism: Sorex araneus (assembly GCF_027595985.1). NCBI lineage: Eukaryota > Metazoa > Chordata > Mammalia > Eulipotyphla > Soricidae > Sorex > Sorex araneus. The sequence goes on along the minus strand of NC_073313.1, from coordinate 59,175,364 downwards.
CCTTACTGGGAGAGAAACCCAAGACTGGCCACTGCCCTCTGAATCCCTTTTGGGACTGACATGCCAGCTTGTGTGCACAATCAATACCTGCTCATGAATGGTGGGGTCAGCTTTGGGGATTGTGGTGGGCTTGAAGTCCAGGATCCGGAAGATACAGGGAGAAGGATAAGCTCTCTGAGAGGGATAGAGCTGGATGGTGCAGCCCCAGAAGCTGGAAAAACGTGTGAATGGGGCAGAGGACTTACGTTAGGAGTCAGGCAATCCCAGCCCCTGTGTGTGGTTGACGTCATAACCTGTTTGCTTGTTCATAGGCAGGAGTAGCTGTTGGGGTGCCCACCTGCTTCCAGAGAGCCTTCCACTTAGATCCAGCTTGGCTTTCTGGTGAGTAAGAATGAAACCCGACAAAGGGCAGGAGAGCTTCAGTATAGGGGTGAAGGTGCTTAGCTTGCCTGCGGCTGACACAGATTCCATCCTTGGCACTGCGTAGAGCACTCCAGTACTGCCAGGAGTGCCCCCTGAGCACTGCTGGGTATAAGCCTGCAGACTGTGAAAAAGTTGGGAGCGGGGAGACAGCTGGGCTCGGGGAGCCAAAGTGTAGGGGCTGGAGACCGCGGCTGCACATGGGCGGGTTCTGGTAGTCAGTCCCAGGAAAGGAGGCCTCAGTTCTGCACCTTGGAGCTCCGCAGGCCCCCTCCTGCTCACTGTCTCCCCTCTCGTTTCAGAAAGCACCCATGGGTGACAGCCTGCCACAGGAGATGGCGAGTACTAGCTCCCTGCGGGGCAGTCAGCCGCCTGGGCCCGAAGCAAAGCAGAAAGGGGATGTGGAGGGCAAGGGCGGGGCCGCCCAGAATCTGCTCATCGAGCATTTCTTCTCCTGCAAAGAGTGCGGGGATGCTTTCCGGCTCAAGGCTCTCCTGGTGCAGCACCAGCGCATCCACAGTGAGCAGAAGGGCTGGAAGTGCCATGATTGCGGCAAGGTCTTCCGCAAGGTGGGCGACTTCAACGAGCACCGCAAGAGCCACATGCCCCCGCCGCCTCCACGGGCCCCACGTCCCGGCCCAAGCCAGGCTGCAGGCCCGGCCCCAAGGCCCACCGCACCGCGCCCGGGCCCCCGACCCTCGGCCCCGCGCCCAGCACCCCGCCCAGAGCCCCGCCCGGCCCCCCGCGCCGAGGCCCGCAAGCGTGAGCGTCCAGAGAGGGAGACCAAGGCCTTCAAGTGCGAGGAGTGCGGCAAACGGTTCAAGAAGAACGCAGGCCTGAGCCAGCACCTGCGCGTTCATAGCCGCGAGAAGCCGTGGGCCTGCGAGGAGTGCGGCCGCGCATTCAAGGTGGGTAGCCATCTCTTTCGTCACCAGAAGCAGCATGCGGCCGAGCGGCCCCTCACCTGCAGCTCGTGCAGCCGCGGCTTCCTGGAGCCGCCCGAGCTGCTCAAGCACCCGCACGCGCCCAGCGCCCACCCACCCTTCGACTGTGACGACTGTGGCAAGTCGTTCCGTGCCGTGGGTGGCCTGGCCGAGCACCAGCGCATCCACAGCGGCGCCAAGCCCTACGTGTGTGGCCACTGCGGCAAGCTTTTTCGCCGCAGTTCTGAGCTCACCAAGCACCGGCGCATCCACACCGGCGAGAGGCCCTACGCGTGCACGCAGTGCGGCAAGGCCTTCCGCCAGAGCTCCAGCCTGCTGGAGCACCAGCGCATCCACACGGGCGAGCGGCCCTACTCGTGTGGCGACTGCGGCAAGGCTTTCCGCGGGCCCTCCGACCTCATCAAGCACCGGCGAATCCACAGCGGCCTCAAGCCGTATGAGTGTGGCCAGTGTGGCAAGGCTTTCTGCCGCAGCTCTGGCCTCAGCCGCCACCGCAGGACCCACAGTGGAGCCCGGCGCTGTGAGGGCAACCAGTGCGGCCGCATCTCCAAGCGCCAGCCCAGCCACCAGGAGTAGGGGGGCAGCGGCCCCCTGGGCCGCTCCCCAGGCAGGGGGGTGGCAGAGTCAAGGGAGATGAACAGCGCAGTGAACACTTCTGAGTTCACTGAAGAAGGGGGGAACCAATATCTACTACTGCCACCAGCAATTTCTAAAGTGTCCGTGTTGTGCCCTCGGAGAGTCACCTCGCCATTTCTGGATGGGTCTTGCCGTGGGTTCACTGAGGATGCAGGAGGGAGAGCTGGATGGGGCCTCTCCACTCTCCATCCCCCACCCTGGGAACCTGACCTCAGCTCAGTGTAATGCGGTCCCGACTTTCCTGAAAAGATCACCCCAAAGGTTTTTGGCCTACTTGAATTTCTCAATCGATAGGGATGTACATAGAGTACAGAGATGTCTTATATTTAATTTATTGCTTTAGTTATGCAGAGACACTGTATATCACATAGAATAATATATTAACTTAGAAAGTGCCCCTTCCCCACACTTTGCCCCAGATAAGTTTAGTCTAACTCCTCATGGCGTTTCTGACCCCTTGTCCTCACGTTCCCCAAGCCCCTTTTAAACTTTCACTTCCAAAGCACATCCAGGGACTTGCCTCCCTCTGAGCTCTGTGCCCTGTTGCGCTGACAATCCCTGCATAACACTAAGTAGAAATTGCCCCCCACCACCACTGTGGGGTCCCTGTAACATTTTCTTTCACTTGTCCTCTTAACTTGACAGCATAGACACTTAAGGGTTTTTTGTGGGTTTTTGTTTCTGGGTTCATTTTGTCAAAGTTTTTGTGGCATTTAAAACCTTGCCCAAGTGAGTTCACAATCTGAGGAATAATTACCAAATCAGGATAAAATTCCCTCTTTATCCTTTTTTCTTAATTGCATCCAGTTGAGTGACTTGCCTGAGGATCCCAAACTAGCACCAATTGGGATTGGTTACAGGCTACTGAGGCTTATCCTCTAGCAACACTAGTTTGTTCAAAGTAAATTTGTTGAGAGAGCAGCCCCCTGAAAATGGGGAGCGGCTCAAGTGCGAAATGATGCTTCCTTTTGGGGAACCATAGCTTCTCCTGATAGGGACCTCAATGGTACTTCTCTGCCCTTCTGATTCCAGCTTAGTAAATGGGTGACTGCAGGACCTACTTCTAAGGTTGTTGAGATGACTTAAGATTTCACATCATCAGGGAGGAACCTCACTGGGGGCCCTTGCTGTCATCCTCACACTTACAGAGCGACCTCAGAGGGGACCTTGCTGTCATCCCCGTCCTTAGCACTGTTGGTCCCAAGCTCATCATCCTTCTCTCCTGTGATGACTTTATCCATATCTCTTCTTGAGTGCAAGTTGTCTGCTCATCTCCTTGGCCCAGTTACCTTTGGCTGTGTTGACTTGAGCAGTCCTTTCTCTATTGAGCGTGAAAGTCTCTTCAATTTTCTTCCTTTACTCCTTTGAGCAGTTTGGGGACATTTCTGTTTTGCCCAACTTTAGTTCTGCCCTATTGAAGCCTTCACTGTTGTTCAAGAACTTGTAAGTTTCATGGTTTCAGTCGTTAGGCATAATGATATTTTCCTCCAGAATTTGATAAATGCCGAGTCACGAACAGTCGTGACCCAGCAGATGGTGGCGGCCAGCGATGGGTCGGACAAGCAGGCCCATTCTGCACCCCAGTTGCAGACTCTGTATATGAGGGGCAGTAATATAATCAGCTGGCCGCTCAGGCACAGAAGAGAAACTCCCATCACAGTTTGGCCCAGATGCTTGAACTGTTTGTTAGTGGAGCCACAGCCTTCAGCCACAGGGCAGGGCCTCACCAAGATCAATGGGGTAGCCCAAACTTGGTCTTGGCAGCAGCAAGCCTGCCAGCCTTCAGTCTCCTAGGAGGGAGCCTTGGGCACCCCTGGAGCAGGGTTCCATGCCTAAGAAGTAGCTCCACCCTGGAGACATCACCAACACATGAAGACTCACTCACCTGACTTGATGCCTTCGCGTGGGTCATAGTCACCTCCTAACGAGCGACTCTGGAAGCAGAAAGAGGATGGTTCAGTTGCTCTCATTTTTGGCGCCTAGAGGGAAATTCACCCACGTGTTCTGACATCACTTACTGAACAGCCCTGTCTGAGACGGCAATAGAGCAGAGGCTGGAGAGAAACTGTCCCTCTGGCAGCTCCAATCCTGGTAACAGAAGCAAACCATGGCAGGCCTGAGCTGTGGCTTGCAGCAGCCATGCCCCAAAGGGGCACAAAACAAGGGTCCAGAAGGCACTCGGACCCTTCTGATGGCCCCATGTGGCATAGAAGTCAAAGCTGGGCTTCCTGGGCTCGGCTGATGCCTGCACACTTCTCCCTTAGAGGGAGAAGCAGCAAGGGTTGTCCAGGAACATGGCCCCGCCCAGGGGCTGGTGGAGCCTATGGGTTGAGTGTCCTTCTGAGCAATGTCTGGGAGGCACCAGAGGGCATGACCAAGTGGGCCTCTCCCATGGGCCTAAATGAGGTTGAGGCCAGTAGGCCTCCCATTCCGGGAAAATGGGGTCCCATGGTGATCCCTTTGATGCTAATCAAAAGGGACTTGCAAGTGGCCCTTGGTCACTGTGGTGGGTCCCTGAGGCAACTCAGTCCCTAGCCGCGGGCTAGAGAGCAGCCACAACACTTGTTACATAGCCATCCTGTCATTCCGTGGCTTCAGTCTTGCAGTGGTTGTGGATCATGTCTGAAGTCACTTCTTTCCTCCCATCAGTTCTCTCTCACTCACTCAACCTGTTACACTGTGTTTGCTACAACTGTTAGTTGGTAAAGAATGTTGACATCCCCAGGGGCAAGCTGGCACCTTTACCCAGAAGTGCTCTGCCAGCACTTGCCCATTTGTGAGTGCTCGGTCATGTTTTCTGAAGGATCCGGATGCAGTGTTAGCTCTGCTCTTGAGCAGTGTCACTGCTTCATTTCTCCCCAGCCAAAACAGTGCTGTCTTGTTCTACCACTCTGCACTCCTACTGCTCTCCATTCTTGGTTCTAGAATGTTCTCTCCAACTCTCTTCTGGAGTTAACACCAAATACCACGTCTTTCCCATCACTGTGTTGGTGTGTGAAGTCCGTGCTCTCTCCAAACGCAAGCAGTGTGTGGCTTCAACGTGTGCCCTATAACTCCACCCACTTCTGTGTTGGCCTCTTGGTCCCTGGGGATATGTCAGATGCCAAATGGGATAAAGCTTCCTGTTGTGTGTGCTTGTCTATGCATTCGTGTATCTACCTCATTTTGTTCTTCCCAGTCTCATGTGGTCCTGTGGCAAGGGGCGCAGGGAGCAGAGGGAGGCTAAGGCGTGCTGCCTCTGCCTGTTTGAAATGCGTCCTTGTCCTCTGTTCTGGAGGACCCCCTCCTATTGCTTTCAGTAGAGTTTTGAATACTTGCCGAAAATTTCGAGAGAAATTGTTTACCCTTTTTGCTGCTTATAAGATTAACTGTTGATTGTTTGTGTCCCATTTCCAGAATTAGCCCACCCTGTGGTGGCAGTGGGCATCTTTCTTGCGTGGTGCTGCAGTCCACGTTTCCTGGGCTTTGGCCCTATTGTGTGCCATGTGACCCCCACCCCCTTTCCAGACCACCCAGGTCCGACCGGAACCGAAGCCCAGACTTCAGGGCATCAACCAGCCATCAGAGCTGCCTGGAAACCCAGAAACCCGTTGGTAATTGGTGTTGGAAGAAAGAACATGCCAGCCAGGACCTAGAGGGGCTGTCCCTGCGGGCACCGGCTTGAAGAACCATAGGCCCCTGAACTGCCTCCATCCAGCACCATGAGTGGAGCCTGGCACAGCCACCAGACTCCCTTGACTTCGAGGCAATTTGAGAGGGTTGCCGGTTGCCACGGTCCTCCGCAAGCCAATTGCTGCTTCCCTTCGGCTGCTTTCCGAGAACTGTGTCTGGTTTGCCTCCAGCCCTGATCTGGCCCACACCCCACCTGGCTGTTGTAAACACCTGTCTCGAAACATTCCTATGTGTGTTCGCTGGGATGGCCGAAAGCTCTGCCTTCAAGTCTCAGAGAGCTGGCCCAATGCCTTTGTGTCGGGGTGTTGTTCCTGTACTGAGCCTGCCTTTGCCCCAGGAAATGAGTGAACCCGCCACTCTTCCTGTTCTTGATTCTGGATGGATCTTGTTCTGTGCGGCCGATCCATGGAACTGGGGCCCTTTGGTACTAGTCTGCTTCTGTTCTGTGGTTCTCACTGTATCTGTTCAGGTGTTTGCTTTCGGATGTGGAAGTGGTCTCTTTCATTGTGACCCCCCAATACTGTATGCAGACCTGAGAACCAGCGCTCAGTTCCAGTGCCCACACCCCACCCCAGTTCACGTTTTGGTTGCCAGCCCTCCTTCCTCCTGGCCTAACCTGTCTGTTCTATGGCACTTCCTATACTCAGCCTTGCACTAGAGCTTTTCCCCGCCCGTCCAGTTGTGAGCTCTTAGAGACGGGATGGTCCTTTGTGTCCTGCTCCCTAGCAGAGCTAGCACAGTGCCTTGCACCATGTAGTTTTGAATAAATCAATGTTGAATGAACACCTTGGGTTTCTTGGCCTTCTTTCTCGTCCCCCTGCTGCTTGCCCCCACTGGACCCTGCCCCCTCTAGAGGCCCCAAGTTGCCTTGCCTGCCCCACCCTTGGGATTGGGGTCTTTGCTGTTTGCTACAGCCCCCTGATGACAGATACCGTGTCCTGAATTGAAACTGTTCCTCAGTCACGGGGACCCATCACCCGACTTCCCTGTCCCAATCCGGCCTTTCCCCATTCCAGGCTGGACCCTGAGTAGCTCCCCTAGGGAACAGAGAAGTGGGGTGACAGAAGGGGTTTCTAGGATTTGAGGGTCTGCCAGCCTCCCGAGGCTGCGTAAGCAGGATGACTCCTCCCTTCTTGGTGACCAGGGCCTCGTCTCCACATGAAGGAGATCAGCTCTGGCCTGTCCCTTAGCAGCTCCGTCCTGCCGCATTGGATGTCAGTGGCTCTGTCATAGTGCTGCTCTGCTCGGTTGCCATTTCTTTGGCAAGAGCCGTTCCTTCGGGGCTTTCCCAACACCCGACTTCTAAAAAATCTGCCCACATTTCCCTCCAAGCATGTGCAAACTCTTCTGGTAAGGTTGGTTGTGCCCAGTCAAGGCCAGAAGTCTGGAAAGCCAATTCTTGGTTCCCGGGGGAGGGCACAGCCTGGGCCATTTGCCTGGGAGTCCCTAATAGGGGCTGCAAATGTTTCTAGTGTCCTCCACACCCAGAGCACTTCTCCAACACTAACCTCCTCTGAAGGCCTATTTCCTAAAAATTTATTTGGGGTGAGGGCATACCCGTCGCTCAGGGGTCACTCCTGGCTCGACACTCAGGAATCACTCCTGGTGTGCTTGGGGGAGCGTACAGATTGCCAAACATCAAACCTGACCTGCTGTACTATAGCTCTCCAGTCCCCCAAGGCTTGCTGCCCAGGTCCCCCCAGTCCACATTGTCCTAGCCCACCTGAGTGGACCACTGGTCTGCTGTGCTCCCTCAGTGGCCCCAGCACACCCCTCGTGGTTGGAGGCTCACAGGCAGGGTGACTTTCTCCCAGTTCTGGGCATTGCAAGTTCAAGATCAGCGTGGCCACAGTGGGGTGTCCAGGGTGGGCCCTCTTCCTGAGGAGCCTCCAGCTACTTTCATTTGCTTTCGAGTCCTCAAAGAACATACATCCCTCTCCCGGGACCTCGCTCTGACCTCACATCCTGACACCATCCTAAGAGGGTTAGGGTGTCAGGGACTGGCCAGGCTCAAACCTGTCCCCAACACACATCACTAGGAATCGGGGTTCAGCTTTATTGAGGAGTGACCACACCCAGCTCTCTAGAAGGGCTGTTCCTAACTCTGCTCAGTAGTGCTCCCTTGGCAGTGCTCAGGGGGACCATGTGAGGCTGGGTTGAAACTCCAGTATCATCTCCCAGCCAGGGCTTGTGCTCTGGTGGGATAGAGTTAGCAGCATTGCAGCTTGCCCTCCTCAACGATGTGTCTCCTAAGAAGCTTCCATAATGTCAGGTCCACATCCCCAGCCCATCCCGAGTGCCCTTCTGCCAGGTCATGGGAAGGTTATGCTCCCTGCATGTAATTTCCCAGATGCAGAGGCACCCCAGCAAGGCAAACTGCAGCAGCTAGGCTCTTGATGAGGTGGGTGGTAGTGAAGCCCTGCTCATTGTTGCTGGGCATGAGCTGGGCTCGTTGCTCTACCTGCAGGTGAGTTTGAAAAAGCACCAGTCTTTTGCCAGCAGGACAGGCCAGAAAAGTCCCGGGCCTTCTCCCACCCAGCACTCAATGCTGACTCCTTCAACACATATGTACTGAGCAGCGTCTGTGTGCGCAACACCCAAAAGACATGAAATCATCTTTACCCTCAAGGACAGTGCACTCAAGCAAGATCCAAGGAGCCAAAAGGCCCCAGCATGAGGGCCCAGGGTAACCCTTTCACTAAAGGGTTACCTCCACTGACAGGTGTAGAGGGAACTCGCACACTGCTACAGCCAGTTCCTCCCTCCAGGCTCCAGTCCCTGGTTTCACAAGCTGGAGTCTTCCATGCAGCTGCCTATCTGGAAGAGGTTCCTCCATCCTCCACAGCTGCTTTGTTCCCTTGGGACCCACCCACCAATACAGATCATACACTGGGTGTAGGAGGACCCAGCAGGCCAGGGCTGGTCCAGCTTCCAAGCACAGACTCCATGGCCGTGCCCATGATGGTGCTCTGGCTGGTGCTGCAGCTCGGGGAGGCAGATGAGGAACTGGCGGACCAGTATGCAGAGCTGGGGGACTGGTGTGCTGCCAGGGTCCTGCAGCACGTCCAGGTGGGGGCACAAGGTGGGCCCTGTACCAGGCACCCTCAGAGCCAGCCCCCGACCCTCCCCCCCACACCTCCTCTACCCACCCCTGCCCCAAACCCTATCTGGGCCTTTTGATCTCTGTTATAGTGGGGACAGGTGGATAAGGGGTACCCAGTCTTTCACCTCCCCGCTATGGGAGAGAGATCCTGGGGCTGAGGGCTAGACCGGGGACAAAAGAGCCACTGGTGCAAATCCTTCCAGCCTCTGGGCATGCAGGACAGCCTGGGCAGCGGTGGTGCCCAGTCCTGGTTGGAAGTGTGGGTGGCAGGACTGGAGAGTGGGGTGAAGTCGCAGAAAGCCTCATGCAGTTGTCTGGGACACTCAGGAAGGCAGGTGGGTGAGCTATCACCCATGCAAACAGAGTCCCAGCAGCCAAAATCCTCCATACTCCACAATTGCTGCCATGTTCACAGCCAGACTCCACTGCTCAGGACGAGCCTCATTCAGAAGTTGATCTGTTGGAAAAACTCATGTATGTGACTGAAATCTCCAGGCTTTCATGGGGTGGGGATGGGCTACTTCCCCCATCTTCCTGCTCTTCCAGAAGCCTGGTAGTCATACCCATGAACTGCCTCTGGGTCAAATAAGCTCATTAACGGCCATGATCCAGAGATTCAAAATTAAATCTTGAAAGAGATCAACAAGTTGCAGGGATGCTTCCGGACCCCTGCATCAGGCTGAGTTGTCTGGGGCACCCAAAGTCACCATCCAGTTAAGAATTTAACTCCAGCTCAATTATTCCATTCAAAATTTTTTAATTCCTGGAGTGTGACATCTCAAATTCTATACCACCGATAAACCAGGAGTAGCACACCACATTGGATGGGATATAAAGTAGAAGGCAACCAATCTCGATTAAAATAATTATAAACACACAAAGCTTAACCTGAAACAACGTGTTAGTAATCTCTTCTACAAGGGCTCCATGGTGAGATACAACAATATTCACACACCTTCTACGGAAATATTTTTTGATCGTTTTTAGCGAATTATAACAAACAATGTAAAATAGTTCAGGGCTTGCTGAGAATTGGAAATAATGGTGGTGGGAAGGTGCACTGGTGGTGGGATTGGTGTTGAATATTGAATGTAATAAATAATGAGCAACATTATTAAAAATAAATATATATTTTTAATTTTTTATTTTTTATAATAAATTTATTTATTTTTAATTAATGAATCACCATGAGGGTACAGTTACGGATTTATACACATTTGTGCTTATGCTTCCCTCATACAAAGTTCGGGAACCCATCCCTTCACCAGTGCCCATACTCCACCACCAGTAAACCCAGCATCCCTCCCATCCTCCCCAATCCCATCTTCCCCCACCCCACCCTGCCACTGTGGCAGGGCATTCCCTTCTGTTCTCTCCCTCCAATCAGCTGTTGTGGTTTGCAGTAAAGGTGTTGAGTGGCCACTGTGCTCAGTCTCTAGCCCTCATTCAGCCCGCAACTCCCTTCTCCCACATGGCCTTCGACTACATTATAGTTGGTGATCCCTTCTCTGAGTTGCCCTTTCCCCAGAATGTGAGGCCAGTCTCCAAGTCATGGAGTCAACCTCCTGGTACTTATTTCTATAATTCTTGGGTGTTAGTCTCCCACTCTGTTATTCTATATACCATAGATGAGTGCAATCTTATTTTTAAAAGGCCTGTACAGGAAGCATCTGGCCAATAGTAAAGGCAGAAGCTGAGAAGCTGACCCCCAAATCTTACCTTTGGAGGATCTGCTGCCATTTCATAGTGGTCCTGAAATGCATCTCCAAAGGGAATGGTCCTCATGGTTGTCAGAGCTTATAGATGCCCCCTCCCACCCAAGGCTCAGCCCACCCCCCCCCAACAGTTTTTTGCAGCAACTGGATTTCAGGGATTATTTCCCAGGTAGAATTTGGGACCTTGGCTTAACCATGTGGTCCAATCTCAAAAACCCTTTGGTATCTTCCGCCATCCTTGGGAGATTTCTCTTAAAAGGCTCCATAGATTTTCCTGAAGCAGTTTGTCAAAGCTGGTTGGAAATAGTTTTGAGAACTTCATTTTCCTTTCAAATTTCATTCTTTCCTGTCCACGTTCATGTTCTGTTCTTTCTGAGTCAGAGACAATTTCTGAAAGTCACAGTGCTGTGCGACCGTGCACGTTTCCTCCTGAAGCTTGGGCCTCTTTCACCCTTGCCAAAGGAGTCCCTGCATGAGTTTTTTACTGAAAACACTTGGGGCCACAGATGTAATCCGAAAATTAAATACTAAGTCCCATTCCACAAGTTCCTTCACCAGTGCCCAATTGCAAATAGTGAGAGAGATTATGATCTGTCTTATTAAACTCATCTAACCATTCTCTAGTTTGTATTCCTTGAAATTTGTTTTTGATTACACAAGCAGAACATGAATCTCATCTCTTTTACAAATATTAAACAAGAAACAAAATACAAGAAAGTCAAGGTAAATAAAAGATTGAATCGGGATCAAGCAGTTAGATGGGTCTGACTTCAGCTTCACCTGCTTCCAGAGAGCTTGGACCGTCCGTGCACTTCACAGCAGTCAGGTGGGTCAGGCTATGCTCCCACTCTAGAACTCCTCCCGGAGGAGCCTCCACAGAATATTCTGCACTTTCCACATGCAGCTCCTCTGGCTCATTCCATGTTGGCTCTGCCATTTGCCTTCTGCACACAGGGATGTGCTGCAGATTTCTGCTCGAAATGCTGCGACCTGGGCAGCATTGGCAGCTCACACCAAGCAGGAGGAAGCGAAAATGGCTTCCACGGGAGCCGTGGCAACTGGGCAGAGGCAGGGAGAAGCATGAAAATGGCAGCTCCATGATGGGCTTCCAGCCAAGCAGGAAGGTTGTTGGAGTGGCTCTGCTCAACACCCTCACTCAGGGACCCCAGCTCCTTGCCTGTTTTTTCTCTCTCCTTTCTTCTGAGAACATCCCTGGTGAAAACCCAGTGAACCAGCATGGACCAAGATTCTCATCACCACTTGCCGAGGACGCTGAGTCCCTAGAGAGGCTCCACGTGGCTTCTCTTCTGGTGCTCCAAGCCTCGTCAGGAATGCCAAGAGATGCCAAAGGCAGGCCAGGAAGCACAGCCCAGCCCATCCAACTGGTCTGGAAGCCGGTGACTCCTCTCTCTGCTCTCTTCCACTGGTATGCAGCAGGACAGGAGATAGATGCCCAGGCTTGGGTTGGGGGGGGCACAACAAACTGTGTCTGCCACAGATATCCAGATGCTATACAGGGCCAGATAGATAGCTCAACAGGCCAAAAGCACAAAAACATACCTCCTGTGAGGAAGGCCCAGGTCTGAGCTCAAGCACCATCTAGTCCCCCAAGCACCTGCAGGATTGACCTTCTGAGCACAGACCCAGGAGCATCCCTGGAGCCCCGCCAAGTTTGGCAGCCCAAAAACACAAAGAGTAAAAATAGAATTCCTAGTAATGAGCCTGAGAAGTGGCTCAAGGGACTGAGGGGCATGCAAAGCAGACCTTGCATGTGGAGCACTGGGTTTGATCCCCAATACTACACGGTCCTCCCAAGCCTCCAGGAACAACCCATAGCACAGAGCCAGAAAAAGTTCTCGAACACTGCTGGGTGCATTCTCCCAAAAAAAGAAAATAAAAACTTTGAATGGTCTGATGAAGGTCTGGAAGCATGGTTCAATGGGAAGAATGCAGGCCTGGTGCAAGCCACAGCACTTTATGACCTCCTATGAGTAGCTCCTGAGTACTGCTGACCACAAAACAACATCATAAAACATGTGATAAGGACACTGGGGACAGCTCAGTGACCAAAAACAGCTACCCGGCAAGTATGAGGTCATGAGTTCAAGTCCCAGTGCCACTCACCTAAGTTGAGCAAGGTCCCAATGACTTCTGTGTGTGGGAACATGTCGCTGAAACTGTGTGAAATCTCTGGCACACAGGTGTGCACAGATTCTTCCAAATCATTGCAAAAAAAGCAACAAAGAGAAGAGTAGAAGGGAAATAGATACCACTATCAAATTTCCTCCCAAGGGGCCTGGCAAGTGTACATCAGGGTTCCCATTTTCTCCCATCAAGATGCTTCTCATTATTACAGCTTTTTTCCTGATTCCTGGTGCAGTCAGGTAGAGCTTCTTTTCAAATATTTCTAGGCTATTTGTATCCAGTGAACTGCTTGTTCATTTACTTGTCATCTGAGTGATTTTTCAGTGTCTTCATATGCCTCTTCTGTCTTTATGTTCTTCATCTGGTAGCCATGTTGCATAGACTTTCTTTCATATTCTTGATCTCCATTTAGTCTCTCTGCATTCGTTGCCATGCAAAAGTTATATCTTTCATTGTTTAGACTGTCAAGTGTATCAGACTTTTCTAATTTTGCATTTTGTGCATGTCTTAATAAACTCTTCTTTACACAAGGAATAAAAAGATACTTTCCTCGGGTCCAGGAATGTGACACAGTGGCAAAGCACTTGCCTTGCATGTGTGAGGCCCTGGACTCAATTTATGGCACCATATGGTCCCCTGAGCACCACAAGATGTGGCCCCCCTCAACCAAAGAAAATATATACTTAATTAATATTAAAATAAAAATAAAAGACACAATCCTCTAGTTTTGTTTATTAGGAATTTACTTTTAGCATTTCAGGGTTTTTTTGTACTTGGATTTTAAGTTATTTGGGGATCTCTATGACTCTTTAGTATCTGGTTAGAATTTACTGTTTTCATGGCTGGAGAAATAGTACAGTGGGTAGGCCTTGCACACAGCCTACCTGGATTTGATCTCCAATGTCCTATATGGTCCCCCAAGCCCTGCCAGGAGTCTTCCCTGGCACAGATTCAAGAGTAATCTCTGAATCCCTCTGGGTGTGGCCCCTCAATAAAAACAGGGAAAAATTAATTCCTTTTTTCCTATGACTAGCCAAGTGTCTCTCAACACCATCCTTTCCCTCACTAATTTCAGTAACCAAATTCATCATCTATAGCATAAGCTCCTTGAGAACAGACTTTGTTTTATTCACCCCTAAATGCTATCTGAAACAGCAAACACAATCATAGTCAAATGGAAGGGTGGAGGGAAGGAAGGAGAGACGAATACTACTTTGCTTTATTTTTATGGGGTTTCTGGAATATCTTCTGTCCCATCAATTAATACATTGATTATACGTTTTGCTATCTAGTGGGTTCTTTTAAACCTATCTTAACATCTTTCAGGTTTTACAATCTTGTGCATTTGTCTTTCAAATGAATTTAACAGTTAGTGTCCATGAAAATCCTCTTGGGATTTTTATTGGGACTGAATTTGGCATCATATGTCAGGGAAGGTGCATCTCTCATGAACATTGAGTCATCTCCAGAAACATGATATACCTCTCTGTAGCTGTAGCACTGCACTGTTGTCCCGTTGTTCATCGATTTGCTCGAGTGAGCACCAGTAACATCTCCATTGTGAGACTTCTTGTTACTGTTTTTGGCATATTAAATACACCACGGGTAACTTGCCAGGCTCTGCTCTGCAAGCGGCATACTCTCGGTAGTTTGCCAGGCTCTCTGAGAGGGGCAGAGAAATTGAACCCGGGTTGGCCGCGTGCAAGGCAAAGGCTCTACCCGCTGTGCTATCTAGTGCCCATGATATATCTCATTTATTCAAATTTGCTTTTATGTCCAATTGTGAGGGTTTCTGTGGTTTGTTCTGTTTTCTGTGTTAGTCCTATATGTTTTAAGACATTATAGTTCAAAGCATTGTATAGATTGTGTTTCTCTTGAATAGAGATCAGGGTTTTTTAAAGATTATATTTGTCAATAGCTAATTGCAGGAGAGTCAGAATTAGAAAGCTCATCTGACCTCTAATGATTTGCCATGCATTTCTTTTAGACCAATACACATAGCATCGTGAAGTAGTTTCCATCTTTCTCCATTTCTTTCTTCGACTACATTGATCAGAATGAGTCATTGCAGAAGAGAGGCAAGGATGACGTGAGGAGCTGTTCACATTCATCAAATGCTTTTCCGACATCATTTGGGAGGATATATTTGTGTTCCTTTTCAACAGCAATGAAATTACTTATACTATTCACTTGTTGATATTCATCTTAGTATTCTTAAAAAAACTGATTTAGCCATGGTAAAGGATGTGATGTAGTACCTTCTTGTTTGTGTTCATAAGCATGATTATGTTCTTAAGAGCTTTCACTTCACTCTCTGTATCGAATTTTGGAGTCAGATTTATAATAGCCTCAGATTATATGGGTTTGGATGTTTTCCATATTATCCAATCCAAGAAAGAGGAGTGTAGACAATATGAGAATTACCTGTGTCTTGTTACCTAGAATTGAGCCATAAAACCATGTGGGTGGACCTGGGGAAGTTTTGAAGACTAGATCATGAATCTCTTTTCATTTCATTTCTTTTATGGGTATTATTGGTCCTTGTGATTTTTTTGCTTGTTGTGTGGGGGCTTGAGAGGCCCACATGCCGTTCCCCGTGGTTCTTGGCCGACCATGCTGAGAATTCAATGTGAGGACCTGAGGATGTGGTGCTGCTTGGGCCCTGCTGTGCCAGGGATTACCAGGCCACCCAGCAGTGCTCACGGGCTTCCAGAACGATGTTTGGGGACTTTCAGGGTTGTATCTGAAGATGACACCCATGGGACTACTTGGTGCCAGGGATTGAACCAGTGTCAGCTGCACACAAGGTGAGCAATTTAAGCCCTGAAGTAACTCTCTGACCCTTGAGTTCCTGCTTCTTGACCAATTATTCTAGCTTACATTTTCTTAGAATCACGAATCATGAAATCCCGTTAATCGTCGATTTCTCGAGCAGGCTCAGTAATCTCTCATTCATCTTTTCCCTGAGACCTTAGAAGTCTCTCTTGACTCGGCCCTCCCAGCGATGTCGCACTGGAGGCTCTTTCAGGGTCAGGGGAATAAGATGCAGCTTGTTACTGGATTTAGCATATGAATACACCATGGGAAGCTTGCAAGGCTGTCCCACGTGGGCAGGAAACTCTCAGAAGCTTGCCAATTTCTCCCAGAGGGAGAAGCAAGCTACAAGATATCTGCACGGCCACAAAGCGGCCGCGTGCTCTGGGAGCTTGCTTTTAAGTCTCTGGATTTTGGCCATTGATGGGATTACACACACCTGGGTTCCTCTGCTGGTACCTTCATGCATGAGGCCTGTCCAAACGTGTGGAGAGGGGCCTCGAGCATGGTTGTAGCTAGGTTCTGGTGGTCTTTGGCTGCCGGGAGCTCTGCTCAGGGCGGGGAGGGAAGCTGGAGCCCAACCCCTCCGGGGGGCCCCAGGGAAGACAGCCAGGCATGCAGGCAAGAGACTCTCTGCATTTTCTTTAGAAAATCATCTAATTTTAGAAAATTACATTTTCTTAGAAAATCATCTATTTTTATCTACTTTCCAATATAAACTTATAAAGCTGTATAAAGTATTTTATTATAATTTTAGAAAAAGTGTACCTCTGAAAATATCCCTGCATTCTGTTTGTTATTTTATGCATTTCTTCACCTCCTTCTGAGCAAAATTGCCTAGAACTTCACACTCACACTCTTTATTTTGAATTTCCAATCTCTAAGTTTAATGTTACGCATTCAATGAGTAGGATTTCTGATTTGGTACTTGGGATTTTCTTTGGAACCAGGTATATAGCTTTGGATACTGTTCAGTACAAATGGGAGTTTGTTCTCCTTGGTGGTTCAGCACAGTTCTCATTACACTGTGCGTCTGTTAGGTTGAGCTTATAGCTTGTGTTATTGGCTCTAGCATTGGCTCTAGGTTCTTAATTTGTGTCTACTGTCCTCTTGGTGTTAATTCCTTACAGAAGTACAGTAAATCTCTTTCACTCTGTTTATGAGCTTGTCCATTTCCTTTTGGCTTTTTGGTCTTTTTTTCCTTTCCAAAATTTTATTTTGATAAAGAACCATGAGTTTCAAAATTGTTTTATTTTGACTGCTTATTATTATTAGGGAAGAGCCTGGCAAGCTCCCCGTGGCATATTCGATATGCCAAATACAGTAACAATAACAGGTCTCATTCCCTTGACCCTGAAAGAGCCTCCAATCATTGGGAAAGACGAGTAAGGAGAGGCTACTAAAATCTCAGGGCTGACATTATTGGTGCCCGCTTGAGCAAATCGATGAACAATGGGATGATAGTGATGACAGTGATTGGTATTTGGCATACATTCTTCCATTACCAATCCCACCACCAGTTTCAACTTCCCTCCACAAGTACTCCCAGATTCCCTCTCCTACCCTTCCACCCTCAGTCTGCCATTTTGAGAGGCACCTTTTATATCTGGTACTAAAATTTGGGACTCAAAATTTCTGTATTGTTGACTCTGTGGTTTGAATATCTAGCTCTATCTTCCTTATGCCACCCATGTATCTGAGTCCCTTTGAACCCTGCCCCTGTTGCTTCTCGTCTATCTCTTCTCCCCTTCCCCTTCACTCTGTTTCTTTCTCCTCCCTAAACTCTGGGGCCAAGGGTGATCTGTGATGAAATCATGCAATTTGCTGCAATATGGATGGAACTGGAAGACATCATGTTAAATGAAGTAAGCCAGAAGAAGAAAGACAAACACAATATGATATCTCCTCTTGGTTTTTTCTTTCACTATTAAGAAGCTGTGTTGTACACAAAATTTGATGCCTTTTATAGCTTCTTTGGAATTGTATCTCATTTATATTTGTGAATATTCATATTTGTCACTCTGAGTTTGCTTTGAGT
The DNA here is from genome assembly GCF_027595985.1 of Sorex araneus. Taxonomy (NCBI): domain Eukaryota; kingdom Metazoa; phylum Chordata; class Mammalia; order Eulipotyphla; family Soricidae; genus Sorex; species Sorex araneus. The sequence goes on along the minus strand of NC_073313.1, from coordinate 59,157,877 downwards.
TTGTCATTTTACATGACATTATCATTGCTACCTGCTTTCTTTCTATTATTATTTTACTGGCATATAATTTTCATCCATTTATTTATGCCTCTCTTCAGATCTTTTTGGCAACAAGACCCTGAATTTGTTCTGGGAATCCCTGTGCCAACTTTCAAGCCTAGGTTTCCTACCACCCTTGCAGATCTGTGTGGCCAATAAAGTGAGAGTGGAGATGAAGAGGGTGAGGGGGCTTCTGGAAAGTCTTTGATAATGGGCTGGATTCGTGGGAACTGCTCCATTTAGTCTTTTACTTCCTTTTACTTACCCTTTCTCTTTCTCCCGGCCTGGAATACATGTCCAATACACATTCAATGGGGACCATTTCAGCATGACATTGCTAAGAGAATCATGACGACTTGACTTTGACATCCTTGAGCAACTACCTAAAGCAGAAACTGCATGTACTGGGATTTGTTTCTCCATCAAGCTGAAGCATTTGTGAGAGAAAGAGAGAGAGAGGGAGGGATGGAGGGAGGAAGAAAGGGAGGAAGGGAAGATGGGAGGAAGAAAGGAAGAAGGAAGGAAGGAAGGAAGGAAGGAAGGAAGGAAGGAAGGAAGGAAGGAAGGAAGGAAGGAAGGAAGGAAGGAAGGAAGGAAGGAAGGAAGGAAGGAAGGAAGGAAGGAAGGAAGGAAGGAAGGAAGGAAGGAAAAGGAAGGGAGATACACAGAGAGAGAACCTCCCAAGTGTGCTCAGGAGGACTCGGCCACTCTTGGCAGCACTCAGCCAATTGGTCTGGGCTGGATGGTTCGATGCTTAGACTCAAGAATGTGACATTTTTCAGATGCAGGGGGTAGGTCACCTAGACCATGACCAGTAGTACTCTGAGTTGGGGGTAGGGGAACATGTGGTTCCAGGGATCGAACTCAGGCATGCACCCCTCACCCCAAACTCAGTTTCTATTATGGAAAATCTCAGACATGTTTTTTTAAAAACCAGCAAATACTGTAATTGAAATTAACCTCCACGTACTTACCACTCAGTTTCAGCAACTATGTGTGCTCACTGCATGCACGGGCACACACACATGTTCACATGCCATATGCATAGGTCACACTGGGCCTTCCTTTCTTAAACTAAGAGTGTGTGCTGATGATGAGTCTGTAGCACTGCATCAGTTCTTTGTTATCTTAATGTGCGTTTTTATTCCTTTCCTGTCTACCTCTGTCACTTCAGAAATATGCAAATACATCTATGAAATTTATATCTTTGATCTGTCATAGCTGGGGCAAAAGGCAGATGCATGTGCAATTTTGATGTATGTTCCCAAAGTCCCTTCATGGCATTTCTGCGGCTTGCCGTCCCATCAGCAGTACAAGCAGGTGCTGTTTGCCTTCACCCTTGCATTGCTGGGTGGCAGCCAATTTTCCTATTTGGGCCAGTTTTTAAATCCAAAAAGAGTATCTTGCTCTCATTTAAAATTGTATTTACCTGACTTACAAGTCATTTTTATTTCTTTCCTCTTAGCTGTATTTATAGCCTTACAATATTTCCTGAGGGGTTGGCATTTTTCTACTATTTTGTTGGAGCTATTTATCTAATAGTAAAATGAACTGCCTTGTCTCTGAGTTACACATCTCCCCCACAATTCATCCATTTATCATTGGCTTTGGACTTTGCTAACAGTAATTTGTGTGTTAAAGAAACTTTTCGTTATGTGTTGAATGAATGAAGCTTTTTTCTATTTTGGCTTCTGAAGACTGTTGTGCTTAAAAAGTTCTTCCCTCAGGGCTGGAGTGTTAGTACAGGGGATAGGGTGCTTGCCTTACATCCAGCCAACCCGGGTTCAATCCCCGGCATCCCATATGGTGCCCCCCCAGCAATGCCAGGGGGGAATTCTTGAGTTACCCTTGTGAATCTCCAGGTGTGGCCCAAAGACAAACCAAAAACAATTTTTAATATAAAAAAGTCTCTTGCACTCATCTATGGTATATAGAATATCAGAGTGGGAGAGTAATACCCAAGAACTGTAGAAATAAGTACCAGGAGGTTGACCCCATGGCTTCGCGGCTGGCCTCACGTTCCGGGGAAAGGGCAACTCAGAGAAGCGATCACCAACTACATTGTAGTTGAAGGCCATGTGGGGGAAGGGAGTTGCGGGCTGAATGAGGGCTAGAGACTGAGCACAGCGGCCACTCAACACCTTTATTGCAAACCACAACAGCTAATTAGAGAGAGAGAACAGAAGGGAATGCCCTGCCACAGTGGCAGGGTGGGGTGGGGGGGAGATGGGATTGGGGAGGGTGGGAGGGACGCCGGGTTTACGGGTGGTGGAGAATGGGCACTGGTGAAGGGATGGGTTCCCGAACTTTGTATGAGGGAAGTATAAGCACAAAAGTGTATAAATCTGTAACTGTACCCTCACGGTGATTCTCTAATTAAAAATAAATAAATTATATAAAAAAATTAAAAAATAAAGAAAAAATATATATAAAAAAGTCTCCCTCTTCCAATTTCAAATAAATCATAGGGTTTCTAGTATTTTTGTCCTTTTTGGTTTTGGAATAACACCCAGCTGTGTTGGGGCTTATCTCTGGCTCCTGGAGGGTTCAGGGGACCATATGGAATGCAGAATCTGAATCTGGGTCAGCCACGTGTAAAGCAAGTGCCCTACACACTGTACTATCTCTCCAGAACTGATTTTGTGTTTTAGTTTTAGATTTAGTTGGTTGTGTTGTCTTGTAGGGTTGCATATTTTTATTTCCCCCACATGGTCACTTAGGTGCCTTGGTGCCCTTTTTGAGTATCCATTTTCCCCATAGGAATGGAAATTTTTATCATATACTGAATTCTTGTTTTATTTCCTTGAGAGGGAGTTGGGTCACACGTGTTAGTACTCAGGGGCTACTACTGGTTCTGTGCTCAGTGGTCACTACTGATGATGCTCAAGGGACCATATGCAGTGCTTGGGATCAAAGAGAGATTACTCCTGAACTATTTTTGCATCCTCTGGATTCTTCTTCTATCGAGTTCTGTTATAGAGCTCTTTCCCTATTCTTCTGTCATTCTATTCACGTGCCATTCTATTCACTGTGTTTTAAATGTATCAGACCTTTGAACTGGGGATGTGGCTCCACAGTAGAGCACTTACCTTGTATGTGTCAGATTGCCTTGCCCTAGGTTAGATACCTGACAACACAAAGAAGAATTGTTTTAACAGCAATAAATTAATTTCCCTACACTTTTACTCTCTGGTGGGCCTAGTGCTTCTCTCAGTTTTCCTTTAAGAATATTTTGCCGATTTTCACTCCCATTATTTTCAATATTAATATTAGAATCATCTTAATTCTAATATTAAGTTCCAAAATTTCTGATGTCATTTTGGGGGGATGGTATTAAATTTGTAGGTAGGTATAGAGATATTTTTCATCTTTATGAAGTTAAATGTTCCTATTTGAGAATATAATAGAGCTTTGCATTTAATAAGGAAGGTTCTTTAGTATACCAGAACAATTTGCAACTAGATTTTTTAATTGAGATAATCTTTTCTTGGGCCACACTCAGAGATGCTCAGGGCTTACTCTGCATTCAGGGAATGTAGATAACATTGGGTTTGTCATTTCAGCCTTGCTGCAGGGAACTTAGTTTACCTTAAAGCAATGTCCTTTCTGTATGGACACAGGAAGGCCATTAATATTATGCTTTGTAACTTCGGAGCTGATTGACTCCAATAATATTTACTCCTGGGCATCTGCTTTCTCGACTGAGTTGCCCTTAGTTCCTAGCACCCCAAAGGCAGGGTCCCGACGAGGGACTGAATGGACCCAGGGCAAGCTGTGAGCTACCCTGGCATCAAAATGGGCCAGGCCAAAGCACCACAATACTCAATTATAAGTTGAGAACATGGTCATAGACAAATTCTGTCATGATCCAAAAGTAACGATTAAGACTAGGACCCTGCTGGGGTTAGGAAGACTAACCTGGTCTGAGGACTGTGGTCTGGAATATATAGTGAAATGTCCTCAGGAAGAACCAAACTTAAATGATATATCTCTTACTGCACTCATACAGAATGACATTGCTAGAAATATTAGAAGTAAATTTGCTACAACTATTTAAGTGGACTACTAGCTGAGGAAGGAAGAAAGTGACACACCCTTGTTTGGATCCCACCCTTGAGCAGATCTCCTAGTAATCTGGAGTAATCTTCTTAGATGAGATTTTGTTAATCACCTGGAGAAATGGTCTTACCCCTCTTTGTTGATTTGTTAATGTTCAACCCACCTTTGTGTCATCGCCCTATGTGATTGCTATATAAACTAAGACTGTAACAGAAGTAGGGGGAAGACACAGAAGTGAGGGAGAAGAAGCAGAGGTAAGACAGAAGCACGGAGAAGAGACAGAAGCAGAGAGAAGACACAGAGGCAAGACAGAAGAGCACAGAAGCAAGAGACACAGAAGTGGGGGAAGACACAGAAGCAAGGAGAAGACAAAGAAGCAGGGAGAAGACACAGAAGCAGGGAGAAGACACAGACGCAGAGACAGAGAGAGTTTGGAGGAGACCAGAGGAGAGACTACAGAGACAGAGACAAAGATAGAGAGACAGACAGAAGAGAGCACAGCGGCACACACAGAAGCAGAGCACAAGGAGGAGCCATCCCGATCCGGTCCATACACAGCGGCTCGAGAGCACCGAACGCAAGCGTCAAGAGAGAGAGTGCCTCCCCGAGAGCCCAAGAACAACACAACACATATCATCGCACCTTCCGGCGTGCGCGCCTTTATATTTTTTTACAAGGGACACTCCTGGCAGGGCTCGGTAGACCCAAGCCAGCCACATGTAAGACAAATTCCTTAACTCCTATATTATCTCTCCAGACCCTGAACTAATCTCTAGATAGTCCATCTTTTGGTTAGATTTCTCTTTCCTTCTCTCTATATCTTTTTATTTACCAAATCTTATTTTACTTTTAAAACATTTTATTGAGGTATAACTACACAATGAAATACTATGCAACTTCAAGGAAGGGTGAAATCATGCAATTCGATACAACTTGAATGGAACTGGAGAATACCATGTCAATCAAAATAAGTCAACAGAAGAAAGACTAATACTGGATGTTCTCACTCATCTATAGTATACAGAATAATAGGACAAGGAAATGCAATGGAACAAATGGGGAGGTAACTAGATTACCCTTTCCCCTAGATTATAGAGCTGAGAACCCAGGGAAGGAGGCAGGGACCTTGGATATGGTGGCAGTGTAGAGTCGTGGTATATTTATAAATCTCAACTACAGAACCAACACTGAAAGCATAAGATCCAAACTACAACAAGACTTTAAAATGTGCCTGTCAAGGAGGCAGGCTTGGGCATAGTGCAGGGGAATCAGGGGGACTTTGGTGGAAGCTGATAATGGTGATGGGATTAGTGCTAGAAAATAGTGTACTCGAAACTCAGCTAGACTTGTCTTTCTTTACTTGCTTATATAAATGATTTTGTAACTAGCCAATTTGCTGTATTCTTACTTTCTGTAACATCCTGGTTGGGTTTTCCAGATATAGACGCATACTATTAGCAAATAATTATCTTTAGTAGAGGGTTTCTTAAGAACTTCCCAGGGAGCCTGCTGGGGGCCTCTCCAGGTGATTTTCTGCCAACCAGACCAGCAATTCAGTGCTATCACCTGCAATGATTCAAGGGCACTAGGGAGTTCAGAATCACCCCTAGAAGGACCTGAGGCCTCTGGGGTATGCCCTGTGATGTCTCAGGGAACCAAGTCATGCTGGGGATTGAAATGGAGTCAGCTGTATTGCACTTTAACTCCTGAACAATCTCTGCAAACTCAAGTAGTCATCATTTACATTCTGCTTTCTAATATTTCAACCTTTCCAATTGTGTAGCACAACACAGAGAAAATCATGTAAAATACATGTTTGACATGCATTTTCTACATTTTATAACTATCTAGAAAGTAAACATACTCTTATAACAACCCCCCAAATGAGGAATTAGAACCCTATTCCTGGCCCAAGCATCTCACCTGAAACACTTCCATAACTCCTGTGGGTACCATTTCCTGGGTTTTCATCAGCCACCAAAATCAAAATCTGGCCCGTTTTTTAACTTTATATAAATGGAATTACAATATACTCTGTATTTTGCTTCTTGGACTTAACTTTGTCTTCAAAACTCATCCATGCAGGGGGCTGGAGTGATAGTACCATACCCAGGGTACTTGTCTTGCATATGTTCTACCTGGGTTTGATCCCAGCAACCCATATGATCCCCAGGCCCTGCCAGGACTGATTCTTGAGCACAGAGCCAGAAGTAAGCCCTGAGCACAGCTGGGTGTTATCCAAAAGCAAAGACAAAAATCAACCACGCTGTAGTAAATATATTCATAGCTTGTTCCTTTCTTTTCAGTATTCTGCTGCATGACTTGATTTTAGTGTATGTATTCATCAATCCCAGCTGGATGTTTAGTTTTTTTCAGCACCCAAATGCTGGATGAACCATTGTACTGTCTTCCTATGGTTGCTTTAGCAAAATGGGGCCAGAGAGCTAGTACTGGGGTTAAGGCACTTGTCTTGCATATGGCCGACCCGAGTTCAATCCCTGGCACCCTGTATGGTTCTCTGAGCCCCATCAGGAGTGATCCCTGAGCACAGAGTCAGAAGAAATTCCTGAGTGCTTCCACTTCATGTTCTGGAGGCCTTACGACCAAGATCTAGGTGTCATGAGGACTGCAGCTCCTTGGAAGGGAAAGCTACTGCCTGGCCTTTTCCAGCTTCTGGTTGCTGCAGGAGGTGTCCCTTGGCTTGCAGCCTATCACTTCAGTCCTAGTCTCTAAGCCTCCCTCCTGGTCATTTGGCCGCTCCTAACACTCTATAATGACAAATAAAGTCATACACCTATCAATTTTTTGTGGATCCTTTGGATTCTATTGTCAAAAATGTTCAATATAAGGGTCAAAGAGATAGTACAGCAGGAAGGTTCTTGCTTTGCATGTGGCCAACCCAAGTGTGATCCCCAACATTTCATATGGTCCCCCAAAACCTCCAGGAGTGATTCCTGAGCACAAAGCCAGGATTAATCCTTGAGCACCGCCAGGTATGACCCTCAAACCAAAAAAGTTCAATATTTGACCCATTTTTCCATTGTGTTATTTGCCATTATCTTATCATTTTGTCTGTATCCTTTTTTCGAGTTATTGGAACATTGTCAGTTCGACACGTTTTTCCCTCATTTCTCCAAATCTCCTGTTGGAATCTGTCACACTGCCCACCAAATGAAACCTACAGAAAGGGCATTCTGGGGAGTGCAGGTCAATCAAGTCATACATTCCAAAGGCCCCTCCAACCTTTTGATTTCATAAATTTATTCATATGGGCCGTCAGTTTTCTGTCAGGCTGCTGACATATTCATGTTTAATAGCGTTTTAAAACTATTCATTAAACATTTCCTATTTTTATCATGCTATTTTCTTTGAACTATGGATTACTTGAGTGTGTTTCTTCACTCTCAGGTATTTGGGGTCTTTTCTAGTTATTTCCTGCCGAAGAACCCCAGGATCACAGCCGTAGGTAAATTGAGAGAGAGGCATGCCATGGGGATCCAAGTGATGATGGGAAAGAAACCTATAAAATTGAGTCTTTTGTTGGCTTCCTTGGTAGGGAGTTCAAGAAAGTAATAGTTAGCTCTGGCCTGTCAGAAAGTGAAGACAATTTTGTCATTGAAGATCTCAGTAAATCTTGATGGAGAAGGCGGACTTCAGCAAGGTTAATGCCACTTGGGAAAGCAGTATCAGTCACCCCTACTGGCCAAGCAAGAAGGAGATGTTGGCTATTTTGTACATTACACATTGACCTTGGTTTTATCTGTGCTTTAAAAATCACAAGGTGTCCTTGCTTCATCTCTTTTTATCATGGTCTCACAGTAACCTTGTCTGAGGTTGGTAATCTCTGAGATTGTTTATGACCTGACTAAGACAGTTTGCAAATGTCTTTGTATCTTTTATATCTGTTTCCCATGGATTTTTAGCTTAATTGCACTGAGATCAGAGATGCATACACTTGATCCTTTGAGGAAATTTAGAATCATGCTTTCAGTTTTTGTAAATCCTCCAGGTACTCAACTTTTAGGTGCAAAGCTGGCAGGTTTTTTTGATCCATGTTCCATCCATGTTCATTACGGTAACTGCCAAATGTTCAAATCAATAGCCTTGCTTGATCAGCATCAGCTTGATCTGCCATTTACCATGTATGAGTTATAATTGCTGGAAAAATTGAACCTGTATCCAACCCTTCATACCAATGGTTTCAACCTTTTTAAACCTATGGTGGACTGGTACTGATCCATGAATCAGAGGTTGAAAACCAGTGCTCTACAGCAAGGTAGCAAACAATGGGTCAAAGGCATGAGGAAACTAACACACAAAATTGAGTTTGTGAGGTGTGGGTGGTTGGAAGGGAGGGGTGTTGGGGTCCTTGAGAAGGGGAGGTGGGCACACTAGTGGTGGTGTGGTGTTGGAACTATGTACACAGGAAACCATAATTAACAATATTGTAAACCACTGTACCTCATTCAATACATTTTAAAAAGGAAAAAAAATGTGTTCCTGACCTAGCTATCAATTTACAAGAAATATGGCATTCTTAGGAATCTGTCAAATTGCCCCACAAGAATTTAATGAACACTCAGACTGTGGGAACTTAACAGTACAAGCAATATCGTTTTGGAAAAGAAATGCAAAGTAAAAAAGATTTTGAGGAAGACCTACATCCTCGAAAAAAATTAAAAGATACTTACAAATATCTCATCAGGGGCCAGAGAGAGAGCTCAGTGGACTAAGTGGATGCAGGAGGCCCAGGTTCAATCTCTAGCATCACGTAGTCTACCTGAGTGCTGCCAGGAGTGACTCACAAGCACAGGGGTGAAAGTAACCCGTGAGCATCACCAGTGTGGCCTCCCCAAAAGAATCTCATCACATCATCAAGATGGCACTAGAATTTTGGTGATGGATAGATGCAGCATCTACACATCTTTTTGTCTGTTTTGTTTTTGTTTTGGGGTCTCATTCAGCAGTGCACAGGTCTTACTCCTGGCTCTGCACTCAAGGATCCCTCCTGGAGGATTTGGGGCAGGGAGACCATGTGGGGTGCCGGATATTGAACCCAGTTTAGTCCTGTGCAAGGCAAATGCCCTATCCGAAGTATTAACACTCTGCTCCAAAGCACCAGCACCTACACTTCTTTTTTTAAAAAATTATTTATTTTTTTTAATTAGTGAGTCACCCTGAGGGTACAGTTACAAATTTACCCATTTTCGTGCTTGTGTTTCCCTCATACAATATTCGAGAACTTATCCCTCCACTAGTGTCCATTCTCCACCACCAATGAACCCAGTATCCCTTCCACCCTCCAATCCCGTCACCCAGCCCCGCCTCTGCGGCAGGGTATTCCATTTTGTTCTCTCTCTCCTTTTGGGTGTTGTGGTGTGCGATAGGGGCATTGAGTGGCCATCGTGTTCAGTCTCTAGTCTACTTTCAGCTCGCATTTCTGTTCCTGCACGGGATCTCCAACCACATTTTACTTGGTGTTCCCGTCTCTATCCGGACTGCCTTAAGGTGTGAAACTATACTCCCCAAATTATACAATATGGAAATACAACAGTAAACCAATAAAAATTGATTTATAAAAGTATTTTACAATGAATGAGCCCTCACTGGATTCTGGATTCAAACTAGAAAGAAAAAATTATAACAATGAAACTGTGGACATTAACTTGATATACAATGATATTAAAATTATTAATTTTAGGGGCTGGAGCGATAGCACAGCAGGTAGGGCGTTTGCCTTGCACGCAGCCAACCTGGATTTGATTCCCAGCATCCCATATAGTCCTCTGAGCACCGTCAGGGGTGATTCCTGAGGCAGAGCCAGGAGTAACCCCTGTGCATTGCCAGGTGTAACCCATAAAGAAAAAAAAAGGAGCTCCAAAGCTGGAGTGACACAAAGCATCAACGACTGCAGGCCCGGCATGGTACCCACATATGGACAGAAGAAACCACAAGAAAACAAAGAGCTGACCTGAAATCAAAAGATCCCAGGATAGGGAAGAGGTGTTCCGTGGCAAGCCAATCTGAGGAGAGTTTATTCCTTGGTTTGGAGACTCATCATCTCAATCTCTGTCTCATTTTTCAGAGAACAATTTGTTATTTCTTGACTTATAGAATCATCATCTCAGTCTCTGCCTCTATCTTGTCATGGTTCTCACCCTCTCTCTCTCTCTCTCTCTGTTTCTCTCGCTTGTCTCTTTCTCTCTAAATGCTCATTTATAAGGGTACCTGTTATATTATACTAAGGCCACCCTGCCTCACTATGACATGGCCCAATTTCTAAACAAAGTTTATTTTGAAATACTGGGAAGTTAAGATTTTAACATTGAAATTAGGAATATACGATTCAATTCATAATATGAAGGGGAAAATATTAATCAAGGAATTTTTTCATCCAGCCAAACTAACGTTCAAGTGGCATTGTATTGTATCAGAAAGCAATAAACAAAACCATTGGAGTCATGTCAGAAGGAACCAATATAGGCATTCATGAACATATTACAAAAAATATAAACCCATCAAATAAGCTTAAATCTTTAAGCTTGCAATACTTTCAAGCTAATTTATTGCCTTCAGAGGTATAGGAAACCTATTCATAATGTCAATAACTAATCAATTAAGGGAAAGAATCAAACATTCATCTTTAACCACTGGGTGACCAGAAGGGGGTAGTGACCTTTTAGTTGGAACTGGGGATGGATCCAAGGGGTAAAGTGCATGCTCTGCATGCATGAGGTCCTAGGTTGCACCTCTCCCACCAAAAAGGTAATTTGCTATTAATTAATTAAAAAGGAATTGAGAACATCAAAATTCTACCAATTATTGACTCAGTGATTCTTTGAGCACCAACACCTATCAACAACAGCCAAAAAATGTAAAAAAGGAAATAAAGCTGTGTGATGTCCCTCCTGATGGAGAAGTACGCCACCTGGAGCAGGCTGCTCCTGTCCAATGGATGGACCCTCAGTCTGGTGGTGTCTCTAATGCCAGTTAACAACTTAAGTTCAAGACTGAGGTCAGGGGGACCATGAGGTACTTAAAGTTTGTCTCCCTTCAGGGACCTGCCTGATAGGACAGCAGATAGGACAATGGCCTTACTCGCTAGCCTTACATGTGGCTGACCCAGGTTCTATCCCCAGCAGCTCATATGAGCCCCTGATCCCCACCAGGAGTGATCCCTGAGCTCAGAACCAGGAGCAAACCCTGAGCACCGTCAGGTGTGGCTCCAAAACAAAAAATAATAATAATAAAATAAAATTTACCTCCCTTCAAAGAACATAATTTTTTTCATTTTATTAATGTTTACTTTGTCAATATTTTATATTTGTGCTTTGACTGGAGAGATAGGACAGCGAGTAGAGCGTTTGCCTTGCACGCCGCTGACCCGAGTTGATTCCTCCGTCCCTCTCGGAGAGCCCGGCAAGTTACCGAGAGTATCCCACCCGAAAGGTGAGCCTGGCAAGCTTCCGGAGCCGAATTCAATATGCCAAAAACAGTAACAAGTCTCACAATGGAGACGTTACTGGTGCCCGCTCGAGCAAATCGATGAACATCGAGATGACAGTGCTACTTACTGGTGCTTTTATATCATCTAGAAGAAATATATTCTTCTAGATGATTTGTAGTTTTGTTGTTGATTGTGTTGTTGGTCTTAAACTAAGAGTTTCACATATCCAAGGCAAGTGCTCTACCACTGAGCCACATTCCAGGTCCCTTGATGCCTTATAGCCTTAATTTCCGTCTAGATCTAGCTTTCTTTTTATAAGGACTGCCAATAGTGCTTCAGATGACATCTGATGTCAGGACCGAGCCTAGGGTCTTGTACATGTGAGGAATGCACCCATCCTATATCCCTACCCTTGAAGGAACTTATATGTGATCTGAGAGTGTTCGCTGGACTGCAGTGATTCTATACATCAATGTCATGAAACTGCCCTCTTAATGACACTGAGTTTTCTCCATATGTTTGCTCAGTTATCCCATAACCGTTTGCTGAAAAGTCTAATCCTGTTTTCTGGTTCCTTCACAAAAATCAATTGAGTGTATACTCTCTTTCTCTCTCCCTCTCTCTTCCTCTCTCCCCCTCTCCTTATCTCTTTCTTCCCCCCTCTCTCTCTCCAATGTGTTTCTAGGTTCCATTCTATTCCACTGAGGTATGTTTATTGTTGTGCCAATATCATAATGTTTCAACTACTTAAGTTTTACAATAATTATTGAGATCAAGTATGATGATTTCCAATCTTTTTCTTTCTAAGGAATATTTGTATATTATATATCCTTTGCTTTTCAGTGTAAGATTTATAGTCAGTTTGTCAGCTTTCACCAAAAAGCCCAATGAAATTTTTATTGGACTGCAATAACTCTATGGATCAATCTCATGAAACTACCCTCATTATGATATTGAATTTTCTTATGAACCCCTCATTTAAGTCTTTAAGTTCTCTTATTTGTATGTATATTTGTATGTCTTGTATATTTTATGTTAAGTTTGTTTAGAAAATTATATTTGATGCTATTATGAATTAACTGTTTTCTAGTTTTCATTTGTAAATACTTTTATTTGGGGAATTCCAATAAAATAAAAGCTACCAATTTTTATTTTGGAAGGCCTGGGGCCACTCCCAATGGTGATTTGGGCTAGATCCAGGAGTTCTGGGGAACCCTTGCGGTGCTGAAGAGAGAACCACCGTCCTCCACATGTGAGCCATGTCCCCTAGCCCTTTGGGCACCTGGAAATATTTTGAGGGCCCCAGAAAACTTCCTCATCCATAAAAAGACTTTTTAACTCACAGAATAGGAACAAGAATAGCCTTCAAACACCTGTATACACTTTAATCATATTCATCCTATTAACACTTTGCCCCATCAGTCAAATGAATTCTCATGCCTGAAAGCAGGAATTCTGTCCTTTCTTCCCCTCCCCATTTGTTTCTAATGATTGTTGGTTTGAGCTCACATTTTCTAATGGTTCAGAAGTCATCACTGTCCTTACATATTTGATCACTGTATCACTGTCATCCCGTTGTTTGCAGATTTACTCGAGCGGGCACCAGTAACGTCTCTATTCCTCTCAGCCCTGAGATTTTAGCAGCTTGTCCTTACTCGTCTTTCATATTTGATACATATTTTATACTCTAATTATTCCATACTTTGTCAATGTAAAATCATTCAAACTAGATCCAGTGACCTTTGAACATGCCTTAATTTTGTTTTGAGCAATTTTTGCCCATCCCAGTCATGAGATCAGCCTTTCTTTGAAGATCCCTGGTTTATTTTCATTAGCACTGGCATTAGGGAGCTAAGATCTAAATGCTAAATACACTTATTGCTCCCGAGCTATTCCAGAGGAAGGAGCTAAGTAGTACACTCATGTGCTTATCTGTCCATATGTATATACACTCATAGACATATTCACATCTGCATACATTCCCATATTTTAGAAATCCTGAGTTTACAACTCTCCCTTCATTACATACGCATTCCTAATAGGACTCTTTCTCATATTCTCCATTCCATATTTGTCTCTCTCTCCCCTTTTCCACAGTGAGAACAGTCTCTTAACAATGACACATTGACTTACTTGCTCAATCCTATAACACATCAAAAAAATCATTTCAAAACTGCTTCACCACCACCCTTGCCAACAGCAAGCCTCAGAAGAACATGGGGTCTCCAGATGGTCACCTTTGCCCTGCAACCTTACCCATTACTAAGGGTGGTCCAAGAAATTTAAAAATAATTGGGGGGCACACTCTGCTGTTTTAAGACATCTCTCAATGTCTTACTCTTAGCTTTGTACTCAGGGATCACTGTTGGAGGGACTCAGAGGACCATTTGTGGTACTGGGGTTGAAAACTGAGGTGGCCACATGCAAGGCAAATGCTTTAAGCCTTGTACTGTGTCTCCACTTCCTAAAAGAAATTTTTAAAAGTGTTTCAGAGTTACTGAGATGAGCGATGCATTTTCTACCTATGTTGATGGTATGGTTTGCCGTATAATCGGGTTATCTGCTTTCCGTTTGGGGCTTGCCCTGCTTTCCATTATCATTGATTTCATTTAAAACATACATACAAACATGTTTTGCGAAGTCAAACTTCACTAACGACTTCCCCCCTGCAGTCCCTCTGAGCCAACCCCCTCATCCACTTGCTTTTTGGGTGATGACTCCTATGCTGCTTTTTGCCATGGTTAGTCCGTGTGTATGGATTTCCTTATAGTCCCTTGTTGGTACACAGAAGGCACACACATTACACACCATCTTTGCACTTGGCCTCCAGCAACTCTTAGAACTCTGCAGTGGGTGCCGAATGCTTCTTCCTCCTTTCGATTGGCTGCAGAGCACCCAATTTTGTGTGTGGACCATAGTGGGGCCGAACACCCACCTGTGTTTAGACAGGGAGTTTCCGAGAGGCTAGTCTTTGTCATTAAAAGTAAAAATGCAATAAATAGTTTGTGTCTAAATTCATATTATTCAAAATAGAGAAATGTCTGGAAGTGGGGTTTCTGTGTAGAAGGATCAATGCTATATTATCATTTTGCTGTGCTGTCAAATTCCCTTCACAAAGATTTGTACATGTTGTATGAAATTGTTTCTTTTGTAAATTATATTTTGGAATTTTGGGGGGCTAGTATATAGAAATGCAATTAATGTTTGTGTACTTATCTATATTCTGTAGCCTTGGTTAATTCTTAGATTAATACCCTAGAATTTTCTCAGAAATTCTGATGTCAGTGAACAGATATTTACCTTTACCTTATCATTTTTTAAAAGTAGCAATATTTGGCCTTTAGTTGGCCTTTAGAGAACATATACCAACCTGTATTATTGCTGTTAACCCCAAGAATTACTGAAATTTTATTAAAAGGGGTTTATTGTCCTATGAACTTTAATATGGTGTCAAAATAACAATCTCTTTGGCCCTTCCCTTCCCTTGTTGCCATTGTGGTAAACTGGGGAGCATATACACAGCTGTGGCATCAAGGACCTCAGAACAGAACTAGAGACTGCACCTGGCAGTGACATGAGGTTTTAAGGCATCAAACTTGTAGCATCGTATGCAAAGAGATGTCTATACCGCTAGGCGACACAGCCCTCATCCCTGGATCCTAAAAACTTAATCTTTAACATTGTTATGGGGATTTTCTTGGTTTGGCTCTTCAAAGCTTATTCCTAAAACAATATGGACAGTCCTTCAAAAACTAGAAATTGAGTTTCCATATGACCCCGCAATACCACTTCTGGGAATATATCCCGAGGACGCAAAAGAGCACAGTAGAAATGACATCTAGGGGCTGGAGCGATAGCACAGCGGGTAGGGCGTTTGCCTTGCACGCGGCCAACCCGGGTTCAATCCCCGGCATCCCATATGGGCCCCCAAGCACCGCCAGGAGTAATTCCTGAGTGCAAAGCCAGGAGTAACCCCTGAGCATCGCTGGGTGTGGCCCAAAAAGCAAAAAAAAAAAAAAAGAAAGAAATGACATCTATACCTATATATTTATTGCAGCACTGTTCACAATAGCCAAAATATGGAAACAACCTGAGTGCCCTAAAACAGATGACTGGTTAAACGAACTTTGGTACATCTACACAGTGGAATACTATGCAGCTGTTAGGAGAGTTGAAGTCATGAAATTTGCTTATAAATGGATAAACATGGAGAATATCATGCTAAGTGAAATGAGTCAGAAAGAGAGGGACAGACATAGAGGGACTGCACTCATTTGTGGAGTGTAGGGCAGCATCACATGAGGCTGACACCCAAGGACGGTAGATATGAGGGCCAGGGCGATTGCCCCATAGCTGGAAGCCTGCTTCATGAGCGGAGGGGAGAAGGCAGATGGAATAGAGAAAGGATCACTAAGAAAATGATGTCTGGAGGAACCAGTTGGGATGGGGGATGCATGCCAAAAGTATGCTGGGGGATACATGCCAAAACATAATGGACCAAACATGATGACCTCTCAGTGTCTGTGTTGCAAGCTATAATGCCCAAAGGAGAGAGAGAATAGGGGGAATATTGTATGCCATGGAGGCAGAGGGAGGGTGGGAAAGAGGGGGTATATCCGGTATATTGGTGGTGGGGAATGTGCACTGGTAGAGGGATGGGTGTTTGATCATTGTGAGATTGTAACCCAAACATGAAAGCTTGTAACTATCTCACGGTGATTCAATAAAATTTAATTTTTTTAAAAAAAGCTTATACTTAGTTCTGAGTTCAGGAGTAACTCGTGTTGGTGCTCAGGGAACCTTTTTGCAGTGGTGGAAATCAAACCAGGGTTGGCACCATGGGATTGGAGCCATACATGGCAGTGCTTGGGGATTGGTCCCAATGGTGTTTGGGGACCACGTGGTATGGGGGATTGAACTAGGGCTTTATGAGCTCAGCCTTTGAGTTATATGTTTCTTCCTGAGTCCCCAAATCTTGATCTCTAACATGAACCTCCCCCTTGGCTTCCTAACTCAAATCCAAGCCACGTTATCTCTGTGAACCTCAAAATAGAACCTCACTGGGGATAGGGCTATGTGTTGACTCAAGGTCATTAGGTGGCTGTAATGGCCCTGCAACCTTTAACACTGTAGTTGGTGGAAATGACCAAGAATATGAGCTGCTGACTTCAGTCTGGGCCTAGCTGGGCGAAGCTTTCTGTCAATGTAGTTCTGCGTGGTGGCATGCCTTGGGCCAGAGACACCACAACAGCTAGGGCACTTGTCTTGCACACAGCCCACTCCAAGCCTGCCAGGAATCATCTCTGTGCACCAGCCTCCAACTGTGTCCCCAAATCAAAATTAAAAAGCGATCAACCCAATTTCATTTCTGCAGTCTTTGGCTGGCTGTGGCTTCATTTTCTCCTCTGTAGGTAATATGGCCAAATAAGTCTGGACATGCCTGGCATCCGCCCCACTTTTCATATACATCAGCAAGATTCAACCCATGCTACATGACAGTATATGCACAGGGACACCACAGCCAGTTATGTGGAAGTCTGGGCTCAAGGTGGGAGCAGCAGAGCCCCAAGCGAGTGAGCCCTAGTTTTAGGAGCTCTCCTCAGGTCACTTGGGTCTGTCTCTCGAACCCCCTTCCCTGAATGGTACCTTTGCATAGGCCCAGCTCTTTCAGCCACCTCCTGCTACACAAACATGGTACCCAGCCCAAGGATGACAAAGCAGGGTTAGGCCCTGCCAGGAATGGGGATGGGCCGACCACACAGCAAGCCACTGACTAAACCTGCTAATTTCCTTAAGGGACCCACATAACTTACCCAGGGACTCCACACCAGAGGCCCCCTGCACTAGACACGAGTACCAACGGAACAGTAGGACCCAAGTTCCAGGGAATACCAGGGCAGAATGGAATACAGGGGATGTTGCATATGGGGATGGGAGTGAGATCACCCAGCAGCATAACAAGAGCCCCCACAATCAGTCTCATCTAACTGTAGGAGGCAGACTCCTTCCCCATAAAGTTCCAGGATTCCCAGATGTAGTCTAGGCATGATATGGAATATTGGGGGACCCCTTCCTCACAGTAGTGTCTGGGACTGGCGAGCAGATGCGCTCCCACAAAGCAGATGGCAACCAGGCAACGGATCCCTTCATCACTTTAGGGCCTAGGACTAGCAGTTAAGGACTGGAGCTTGCAGGACTTCGGTTAGGGTCCAGCCTCGTGGGAGTCATTTTAGGGCCCGGGGCTTGTGGGACTCAGGGATTTGCGGGATTTGAGATGTGGGCCTGGGACTAGGGTTGGGGCCCAGGTCTCCAGAGACTTGGGGTTGGGGACACGCGGGTCTCGTGGTTAGAGGCTCGCGAGACTCAGGGTGAGGGCCCAGGTCTCGCAAGAGTAGCGGTTGGGGACTAACGGATCTCATGGTTTTAGGCTTGTGAGACTCGCGGTAGGGGACTCTTGGATCTCGTGGTTAGAGATTAGGGTTGGGGCCCAGCACTAGGTTAGGGCCTGGACTCGCCGGACTCGGGGTGAGGGTCCGGGGCTCGCCGACTCGTGGTTAGGGACCTGCTATCAACTCCCAGTGAGGGCTCCGGACTAGGCTTAGGGCCCCGGACAAAACCTAGGTTAGATGCCCTTCCGCAAACCAGTCTGGCAACCAGCTGTCGGGCCCCTTCCTCAGGTGAACGGTGGCGCGCTGTGTCCACACAGTCACTGCAAAAACACTCCACCTTTATTAGAAACATTGCTCCTGGGGCACAGCCCCAAACCTCAAGTGCCTCAACCGTGACTAGGGCGGCAGTCTCGTGGATACGGACTCGCGAGACTCAGGGTAAGGGCCCAGGACTAGGGTTAGGAACCCCGGGCTCGCGGGGCTCAGGATGCGGTGCTGGGGCTCGCAGGACTCGTGGTCAGAGGCTCGCGAGACTAGGGGCGCGGGCCCGCGGAACTCGAGACTCGCGGTTGGGGACTCGCAGGTCTCGTGCTTAGAGGCTCGCGAGACTCGGCGTGACTGCCTGGGGCTCGTGAGACTCGCAGTTGGGGATTCGCGGGTCTCGTAGTGACAGGCTCGCGAGACGAGGTGAGGGTCCGGGGCTTGCGAGACTCGCAGTTAGGGACCTGCTATCAACTCCCAGTGAGGGCTCCGGACTAGGCTTAGGGCCCAGGACAAAACCTAGGTTAGATGCCCTCCCGCAAACCAGTCTGGCAACCAGCTGTCGGGCCCCTTCCTCAGGTGAACGGTGGCGCGCTGTGTCCACACAGTCACTGCAAAAGCACTCCACCTTTATTAGAAACATTGCTCCTGGGGCACAGCCCCAAACCTCAAGTGCCTCAACCGTGACTAGGGCGGCAGTCTCGTGGTTATGGACTCGCGAGACTCAGGGTAAGGGCCCAGGACTAGGGTTAGGAACCCCGGGCTCGCGGGGCTCAGGATGCGGTGCTGGGGCTCGCAGGACTCGTGGTCAGAGGCTCGCGAGACTCGCGATTGGGGACTCGCGGGTCTCGTGCTTAGAGGCTCGCGAGACTCGGCGTGACTGCCTGGGGCTCGCGAGACTCGCAGTTGGGGACTCGCGGGTCTCGTGGTGAGAGGCTCGCGAGGCTGCGGCTAAGGGCGCGGGACTAGGTTAGAGCCCTGGACTCTCGGGGTGAGGGTTCCGGGGCTCGCCGACTCGTGGTTAGGGACTTGCTATCAACTCCAGTGAGGGCCCCGGACAAAACCTAGGTTAGATGCCCTCCCGCAAACCAGTCTGGCAACCAGCTGTCGGGCCCCTTCCTCAGGTGAACGGTGGCGCGCTGTGTCCACACAGTCACTGCAAAAACACTCCACCTTTATTAGAAACATTGCTCCTGGGGCACAGCCCCAAACCTCAAGTGCCTCAACCGTGACTAGGGCGGCAGTCTCGTGGTTATGGACTCGCGAGACTCAGGGTAAGGGGCCCAGGACTAGGGTTTGGAACCCCGGACTCGCGGGGCTCAGGATGAGGTGCTGGGGCTCGCAGGACTCGTGGTCAGAGGCTCGCGAGACTCGGGGCAAGGGTCCGCGGCCCGCGAGACTCGCGGGTCCCATGCTTAAAGGCTCGCGAGTCTGTGGCTAAGGGCGCGGGACTAGGGTTAGAACCCTGGACTCTCGGGATGAGGGCCTGGGGCTCGCCAACTCATGGTTAGGGACTTGCTATCAACTCCCATTGAGGGCTCAGGACTAGGCTTAGGGCCCCGCACAAAACCTAGGTTAGATGCCCTCCCGCAAACCAGTCTGGCATCAAGCTGTCGGGCCCCTTCCTCAGGTGAACGGTGGCGCCCTGTGTCCACACAATAACTGCAAAAACACACTACCTTTATTAAAAACACTGCTCTTGGGGCACAGCCCCCAAAACCTCAGGCGCCTCAACCCTGACTAGGACGGCAGCAACCAAGGTTGGGCAGGACAGGAATCGATATCCTGTCCCGTCAACAGCTCAAAAGTGAGGCTTTAGAAAGCCTGTTTGTAGAAGATGCATCCAGAGCCTTGGTAATGTGGCGACATCAGCCACGAAGACAGTGAAGGCGGCGGCTGTGGTGACTACAGTGACGACGGCTGTTGTGGCGCCGACGACGGCGTCTCCATTAGAAGCAGCAGCAGGAACATCAGGAAAGCAGCGACAGCACCAGTGCCAAGAGCGGGCTTCTTTGGGGATGGTGCGACACCACCCCAGCACGGAACGTGGCCCAGGATGCGACCGCATGGCGGCAGCGGCAGCAAGTTCTGCGGAGAATCAGCAGGAAAGCAGTGGCCAGACACGAAGCTGGAACTTCAGCACATCAGCGACCGTAGATCTGTCGATCTCCTCGGCTTCTTCAGACTGGGCGGGCGGCACCCACAGGCAGTGGCTCCAAGGAAGAGGAGTGGCGGGGGCGGCAGGAGCGGCGGCAAAGATAGCCAAGGCAGTGTTACAGCTCAGTGTTACAGCTCCACGCCGCAGCTCCCCCGATGAGCCTCCTGGAGAAGCGGGTTCCAAAGACTAGGAGGGCGTCAGGACCGCCACTTATATAGGCAAGGGGGGCGTGGCTAGTCTCAGAGCTATGCAAATGAAGTTCCATGGGTCCCAGTTCTGATTGGTGGACTTATGCCCGACAATGATTGGCTGACCCACTTGTACGAGCATGCGCAATCACAGCGCATGTTTTGAACCGGGCCTCGACACCCTCAAAAGTTCTCATCGTTTTCCCTTCACTCTCCACAATTTATGCTCCTAGAGATACTGTCAGTAGAATGAGTAGAATACAGTAGAATGGCCGAACTGCTGTGTGACCTCTGAGTCTAATTATAATTGCCTAGCTGCCTCCTGCTGGGCTTTTAGCCTGGTCCCAGTTTTGTCATTAAAGGTCTCAAATGAAAATCCGCGTGTACATTTTCTTGTGCATACAGTGTGTCCTCGTATTGGACAGACATGAATGTCTTTGCCTGGTGCCACAGCCGGTAGTGCTCAGGGCTTACTTCTGACTCAGGAGTCACTCCTGGAGGGCTCAAGGGACTGTATGGGATGCTGAAGATAGAACCCAGGTTCCAAGGCAAACGCCCTATCTACTGGACCCTCTCTCCAGCCCTGCCCCCAGGTATATCTGAGATAGACACAAAACTTAGATTTATAAAATGGCCATTCACAAAATGACGAGTTATTTCAGGCCAAATTCTGAAAGGGCCTGAGTGTTGGCACAGGAGTCAAGGGGATGGTCTGGTCTGCTACGGAGCCTGCTTCCATCCCCAGTACTGGATGATGTCCCTGAGCAGGAAAAAAGGGACCCCTGAACACTAAGCCAAGAGTAGCCCCCCTGCTGAGAACCACCAGATGTGCTTCAGCCCCCCCCCCCCGCCCAGTTCACTGAGAAAAACATGTTTACCACCTTCAAGCTGTTTTGAAGATGAGTTCACAGAAAGTACAGATGGTCAGAGGACAAGCACCTAGGCTAACCTAGTCAGAGGCCAGGCAGTCGGAGGGAAAATCTAAGCAATAGAGGAGATGTAGCAAGAACTCACAGTAGGTAAAAACACAGAAACACCGACAACCCAGGCTAAGTAAAACATAAACTTTATGCCATAAGAGAGGATAATTCAGCGTTAGGAAGCTGGCCTTGTACATGACCATCGGGTTTTATCCCTGACTCCAGCATACGGTCACCCGAGCCCCACTCGGAATGATCGCTGAGCACAGAGCCAACAGAAACCCCCAAGCAACGCCGAATGTGGTCCATAAGCAAAAAAAAAATGAACTTCACCAATACACTCCTTTATAAAATATAAAATACTCAGAACAGGGCCCAGACTAACATATAGTCAGGGTCTGCAAGGGCCTCTCGCTGCCTTCCCAGCCGCAGCGCTGTCTGGCCACGCAGAACCCCATGCCGGCAAGCCTCCACACTTCACCATTAAGCGGGTAAGGTGCTACAGAAAGACTTTCATCCTTTCATCCTGTACGAAATCGAGCACTAGTTCTGACTGTTACTTGATTAATGAATGTGCTGCTGATTTGTGGTATGTCGCCGCGTCAGAAAGAGCCTGAAGCTGACTTACAAGCATAACATTGTTCGGTGAGACCGCGTGTACACGCTTTACTGCCTCCCTTGCTGAAAGGCCTGAATTTTATCCAAATGCAAACTTGTGCCCTGGCTCCCAAACAGAGATGAGGACGCCATGTGATGCTGTGCTCCCCCTGGGAAGCAGAGACAAGGAATCTATGCTGAATTGAAATGTTTTTTGTTAGAAATGTTTGTGACTGAAAAGTTGTATTTAAAGGCTGGATCGATAGTACAGCAGGCATGGTGCTCGCCATCGTGGTCTATGGGGTTAGATCCCAGGCACCACATATGGTCCCCGGAGTCCGTCAGGAGTCATCCCTGAGTTAGAAACCAGAAGAAAGCCCTGAGTTCAGTCAGATATGGCCACGAGGGGAAAAAAAAACGAAACTTTTTTTTAGTCAACCTAATGAACAAAACTGTACAGTTTGATGTTTTAATGCTATTTCCTTGATAATTAATAAAAGCTATTACCATTTGAGAGGTATTTCTCCAGTGAGTAGTCTGCTTATATATTTGTCTGTTTTCTGTTAAATGGTTTAACATTTTATTCCTAATCTGTGTAGTTCTTTATAAAATCTTGATGATAGGAACAGGAGTGATAGGACACTTGCCTTGCAGGCAGCTGACCCAGGTTTGATCTCAAGCGTCCCAAATGGTCCCCAGAGGCCACCCAAAGTGATTCCTTAGTGCAGAGCCAGAATATTTCAAGAACCACACTGGTTGTAGCAAAAAATCTTGAGATTAATTCCTTGTCTTTTTTATAAATTGGATTTAATGCCTACAAATCTGTTTTCTTTAAAACAATGTTAATAGTGATATTCATCAATATAAAACTCTCCAGGGGCTAGAGCAATAGCACAGCGAGTAGGGCATTTGCCTTGCATGCAGCCAGCCCAGGTTCGATTCCCAGCATCCTATATGGTCCCCTGAGCACCACCAGCGGTAATTCCTGAGGCAGAGCCAGGAGTGACCCTTGTGCATCGCCAGGTGTGACCCAAAAAGCAAATATATATATGATTATATATAATATATAATTTAATATATAATATAATTATATATGATTCTCCATTAATTATATAATATACTATATGTATATTATAATATAATTATATGTTTATATAATATATTATATGTTACAATGTAGTTATATAATATATAATATTATGTATGATTATATTATATTATAATTATATTATAATATAATTATATAATTATCCATTAATAGACTTCTTTTTTGGCTTTTGGGTCATAACAGGGGTCATGGTGAATAATGTTGCAAGGGAAGAAGCCCAGGCCCATCGTGTTCAGTGCATGTATTCCTCCCGCTTCAGCTATCCCATAGCCCATCAACATGAATATCAAGTTCAGTGAAGTGAAATCTATTTTTGTGCCTTGGTAATTTATTTTGGAAATTTTCCTATAAGATCATTTGTCCTGTCTTTTTATTTGAAATGTTCCTCATTTGTATCATTATTTCCTCTGGAAATGAATCTTGAGCATCACATAAATCAGGATTTTCTTTTGAGTGCTGTGCTCTATCGTCCTGTTACTATTTACTGAACACATGCTCCCATTTGCCCTTGCCGCCTCCTCTGTCAGAGGGTGCAGGTGGAAAGGTTGCTTCCTTTTTCTCTCCTGAGCCAGTGCCAGGGTGATTTAATTACTAGCTCTGAAAAAAGCTTGATCTTTGGTTTTTTTAATAAAAAAGTAATCTGCTGCTGCCTAAGAGATAGTGCATCGGGTAAGGCATTTGCCCTGATTGTGGCTGACCTAGGTTTGATCCCCGGCATTCCATATGGTCCCCCTAGCCTGCCCTGGGAGCAGAGTCAGGAGTAAGTGCTGAGCACTGCCAGGCGTTGCCCAAAAACAAAAAGAATTTTTTTTTCCTTTTTGGGTCACACCCGGCGATGCACAGGGGCTACTACTGGCTCTGCACTCAGGAATTACCTCTGGCGGTGCTCAGGGGACCATATGGGACGCTGGGAACCGAACCCAGGTTGGCCGCATGCAAGGCAAACGCCCTACCCTCTGTGTTATTGCTCCAGCCCCCCAAAGAAAAAAATTTAAGTGTCTTTGTCGTTGTTTTTAAAAAAAATCTCCACAATATTCATCTCTATACTTTTCCGTTTATATTTTAGGATCTATGTGTCCAACTTCACGAATATATTGTATTTGTATATAATTTAGGGATTAATTCAGGGAAGAGTTGTCTACGTGTAATGTCACACTTTCTCACAAGCATACTATCAATCTCCATTATCCTAGTGATTGTATCTTTCACTTAGGCTTTTTCATGAGCTATCTCCGCAATGATGTTGAATATTTTTTTACTAGGTTTACTCCTGGGGTCTTCTTATTTTTTCTTTTTGGGTCACACCCAGCGATTCTCAGGAGATACTCCTGGCTTTGCACTCAGGAATTGCTCCTGGCAGTGCTTGGGGGACCATATGGGATGCTGGGGATCGAACCCAGGTCGGCCGCGTGCAAGGCAAACGCCCTACCCGCTGTGCTATCGCTCCGGACCCTTTTTTGCCATTATTTCTCCTGTGAATTTCATCTCTTTTGTCTTGATCTTATTTCTTACTTGATGATTTATAGCATATAGGAATATTAATGATTTATTTCTGTCTCTTCTCTCTCCTTTGGTCATACTCAGCTGTGCTCATAGATTACTCCTTGATTTATCTTCAGGGATAACTCCTGGGTACCTCCTAGCAGGGCTTGAGAGATCCTATGTAATTCCGGGGGTTAATCTGGCTAACCCAGGTTGGCTACATGCAAGGCAAATGCCTTACCCTCTGGACTGGCTCTCTAAACAAATACTCATGATTTCTGTATGTTGAGCAATCTGCCTCCCTTGCCATATTTTTATTTTAATAAGTTAATGATTATTTACATTTTTCTCTCTTTTTTAAATTTTATTGAATCACCGTGAGATAGTTTTTTTTTTTTTTCAAGATGGCTCCGGTGGGTGGCCAACATCGCTGCCAACTCCATGCGCTCGCTTCGCCCCGCTGGTAGGCTGGTAGCGTTGTGGCCTCGAAAGCCCCCCCACAACGGTGCGACTCGCCCCGGTGCACTGGGGACAGACAGTCCGCCGCGCGCCCCTTCGCTGGAGGCGGAGGGGGTGGGGGAGTGGTCGCGCCTGGAAGGGGCTGCTCGCCCCCCTCCCCCCAGAGCTCCTCGAGGGGGTGAGCGCCGGGAAGGGGGAGAGCGCTGCAAAGGGTCTTGGTTCCCTTAGCCCCATGGTTCCGAGAAGCTGCTGCGGGGGGCGGAGGC
Source organism: Sorex araneus (assembly GCF_027595985.1). Taxonomy (NCBI): domain Eukaryota; kingdom Metazoa; phylum Chordata; class Mammalia; order Eulipotyphla; family Soricidae; genus Sorex; species Sorex araneus. The sequence continues at coordinate 59,132,504 of NC_073313.1, read as the reverse complement.
TGTAACACTGGCGGGGCGTGGGACCCGACCCCCGAGAGGGCCACCGCCACCCCCCAGCCACCTTCCCCTCCGGGCCTTCCCAGCCGTCCTGGAGCCGGTCGCTGCGCACCGCTTTACAGGATAAAACTGTGGGGGTGGTCGTGGGAGAGCGTCAGCTATCCTGAGGGAAACTTGGCAGAGAAGGGGGTGGGGACCAGCTACTAGATGCTTCCATTAGTCTTTTGCCCTTATACCCAGGTCGTCCACCGATTTGCACATCAGGACCACCACGGACCTCCACCAGAGTTTCCTCTAGCTTCGCCAGTTCCCAGGAATAGTTGACCATCTTTCGGGTCCTAACACGTGCACTCCTGCTCCAACTCCCGGGAGTGGGGGGAGGCGGGGGGCGGCGAGACAGGCCGGTGGTGCGCCCTCCGAGAGCTGAAGAGGCCTAGGGATCCCACCTCGCCCGGCCACCCACCCGCCCCCCACGTGACCCCCGCCCTGAGCACGCCCTGACGGATGACAGGAGGGGAGAGGGAGGAGGACTGGGACAGCCGGAAACTTCACCTTCATTGTGCCAAGGGGGTTTTCGCAGAGCCCCTGGCTCGGGCACATGTTAGACTCTTTGGTCCATGTTTCAAGACAGGTCTGGTGGGTGGCCAGCATCGCCTCATGCATGAGTGAATATATTCCTGGATACATCATCATAGAGGGAAATATATATATGCCTCTCAGCCCAGCAAGCTACCGAGAGTATCATGCCCGCACCATAGAGCCTGGCAAGCTGGCAAGCTCCCCTCAGAGTATTTGATATGCCAAATACAGTAACAATAACAAGTCTCATTCTCCTGACCCCGAAAAGAGCCTCCAATCGTTGGGAAAACGGCGTAAGGGGAGGCTGCTAAGATCTGAGGGTTGGGACGAATGGAGACGTTACTGGTGCCCGCTCAAGTAAATCGATGAACAATGGGATGACAGTGATACAGTGATACAGTGAATGATTATTTGCAATATAGAGTTGTCACTGATGGTGGTTCCCGGGTGACTTATGTAAAGTGGGAAGTAGAGAAATGGTAACCTGGAGAAGGAAATCTGCTTGTTTCTTGCTATCCATCTCTGTCACCTTGGCAACAGCTGGGAGATCTAGGACTGGTGAACGTCTGCTAGGAGCCCCTGCACAGTACAGACTCTGTAGGGCAGCCGTCAAGCTGTGCTTGATGTTCACTTGTTCTGGAGCGCTCAGGGGACTATATGGAGTTCTGGGGCTAGAACCCAGGACTGCAGAGTGCAAGGCAAGCACCCTACCCCCTATACTATCTCTCTAGCCCCCTTTTATGTTTGTTTTGGTTTGGGGGTTATTTGTGTGTGTGTGTGTGTGTGTGTGTGGTCACACCCGGGAAGTGCTCAGAACTTGTTCCTGGATCTGAACTCAGGGATCCCACCTGCAGGGTCTCAAAGCACCATATGGGGTGCTGGGCATTGAACCAAGGTCAGTGGCATGCAAGGCAAATGCCTTTCTCTCTGGCCCCCATTTCTTCTTATCTCAGCTCTAGTAACATTAATATATTTAGGTTTGTTTTTGTGCCATACCAGGCAGTGCTCAGGACTTACTCCTGATTCTGCACTCAGGGATCACTTTTGGTTGGGTTTGGCAGGGGGACCATATGGGGTGCCAGGGATGGAACCCGGATCGGCCACCATACCTGCAGTATTATGGCTCTGGCAACATCAATATATTTCAATATTTCACATGCCTTTCAGATTTGATATATCATGGTTGTTTTTATAGTGTTCTCTTATGAATGAAAGGAACCTCAACTATATCTGTACCCACACACTCTTTGCTTAACTCCTATTGTCTATCCTGTAGTTTTGCTTAATCACAGTTCTCCAAAGTTTGCAGATTTCATTCATTTTTCCAGGTAATTAGCATTTGATGGTAGTGATCATTCATTATTTATTTCTCTCTATTTCATTGTTTGTTTTTTGTTAATTTCTACACTTATCTCTTTATTTCACGCCCTTTCTTTGACTTTTTCTGTTGTTTGCTCTTTTTTTAGCTTCCTAAACTAGAGGGTTGCTACTTCAGTTTCCTGATCTTGCCTTTGGAAATAGATGTCTATAAGACTATATATTTTCTTCCATGAACTACCAAAGCTGAATACCACACATTTTGATTTATATCAGTTTTTCTAAGATGCTCAGAATTTTCCTTTTTTGAGTGTGTTTTAAATATTTCTAAATCTGTGGGACAGCTTTTTTGGGTGATTTCTATTTTTATTGCATTGTGGCCAAAGAACATTTTGCGTAGACTGCTGTGTAATGTGTAGTTGAGTTTTAGAAATATTCTGTGGCTTGAAAAGATTTCTCTGTTGGGTATAGGCTTTTATATGAACATATATACATATTAACATATGTATAATGTCTATTTGTTTATAAATATATATTTGATTATTCTAATGTTTAATTATTCTGTATCATTACTCCTATTTTATCTGTTTAGTCTCTAAGTTTCTAAGAAGTCCGTTTAAATATCCTGTGTTTGTCAGTTTGGCCATTTTTTCCTTTAGTTTTTTTTTTCAGTTTAATGGATGGATGATAGACGGTATCATCCATGATATGTGAATGATATACCCATAGATGATGGAAAGATGTAGGTAAAATAGATGGACTGACCTATGAGAGATTGATATATAGATGACAAGAGAGATGGGGAATAGACACACAGACTAACTATGCTGGTAGTAGAGAGCAGATAGCACAGGAGTCACCAATGAAAATTCTATGTTGGGATTGTCAAGTTTTAATTCCTTAGCCTCCATAAACTAGGAAAACCATTTTATTTGTTTGTGCTTCTTTGTCTTCATCTGTAAAATAGGAATAATAGTAGCTTCTTCATAGGATTTTTGCAAACACTAATGTATTATAAGATACTTAGGGGGTCAGTGAGATAGTACAGAGCTTAGGATGCATGCCATGCCTGATATGTGGCCAGGCTTGGTTCTATCCCCCTATGCCACATAGTCCCCTGAGAATCAGTGGGTGCAGCCCTGAAGGCATGGCTCTGGGGATTCTTGAGCACTGCAAGGTGGCGTGGGTAATACCCAGCACTGCAGACCCAGAGCAGCACCATATCCTCCAGATCTACTTGGCCAAGAATCACCTGGAGGGGTCCCCAGGCCTCCTAAACACTACTTAAAAGAGCCCTCCCAGAAAAATACAAAATATATGGTGTATTTTTGGTGGTGTTTGCTATTATGTATGCAGTATTTAATGTAATTTTATTTTAGGCATCATTCAATATTTTTCATGTTTTAAGTATATTGTTTGTCAGTATAAAATTCTTCTAATTCTGTTGGCTTCAAACAGAATGTTTTAAGCTACCATTGTAATATATATTTTATTTGATTAGTATTGACTTGATTCTTTCCTCTATGTCCAAACTTTCCAAATCACTTAATGTTAGGTCTATCCATTGTTTGTTTTATTGCTGCAGTGATAACCTATTTTAATCAATTATTTCAACCTACTTAAATTAACACTTACTATGATTCTTGAAACATTTGGCCTTTGTGTTTTATTAAATATGTTGTTTCTGTTTGTCTCTCCTGCTGTACTTATTATTTTCCATTACTAGTATTAACATTTATTTCCATATTTCATATCAGGTTTTTTTACTGATCATTATTACATTTTAATGTACTTTTAAATTTATCTCTTTCTAAGAAGGATAAAGTTAGGGCTGGAGAGATGCCTTAATGGGCTCAGCATATGCCCTAAATGCTGGAGACCTTGACCCTGGCACCTCATCATCCTTTAAGCACCATTAGGAGTGGTTAAAGGAGCCTCTGAGCACCACCAGGTATGGTTCCCCAAACCCCCCCCCCAGTAAAGCAGCAACATAAGGCTAAAATTAATCCTCATCTCTAGCCTGCTTTAACCAAATATAAAAAAAACTTTCCAGCGGTGCTTATACTTATCTTAGAGTTATGAGACTTTGTACCCTACCCCTAGTACTGAGTTCGAATTTTCAGCATCGTCTGCCAATGTATTTGCTCAGTGCTGCTTTTTTTCTTTAGTTCCAAGATAGGTTTTGTTCTTGAAACGGTCTACCCACTAGTGGTCTTATAAGTAATGACTGTGCTTGTCTTTGCACAGAACAGCAACCACCAGTGTTAGGGTGGATGTGGGGAAAGGGACCCTCACTCACTGCTGGTGAGAATGCCGACTGGTCCAGCCCTTTTGAAAAACATGGACACTTCTCAAAAAACTTAGAATTGGTTCAGCAATTCCCCTTCCTGGCATTTACCCCAAGGTCTAAAAACTCTTCAGAGAAGATAATTTGAATTCTTATGTTCACTGCAACATCGTTCACAGTAGCCAGAATCTGGAAACAACCCAAGTGTTCAAGGACAGATGACTGGTAAAGGAAACTCAGGTACATATATACAATGGACCATAAAAAAGATTAAGCTATGAAATTTGTTGCCATGTTGATGGGTCTGGAGAGCATCATGCTGTGTGAAATTAGAAGGAAAAGGACAGACACAGAATAATCTCCTATATTTTGGATATAAAGAAACATAGTAGGGCTATAATAAAAGTGCAAAGTCAACAGAAACTGCGAACTGGTCTCCAGTAAAAAGCTAAACACAGGGGCCGGAGCGATAGCACAGCGGGTAGGGCGTTTGCCTTGCACGCGGCCGACCCGGGGGTTCGATCCTCGGCATCCCATATGGTCCCCCAAGCACCGCCAGGAGTAATTCCTGAGTGCAAAGCCAGGAGTAACCCCTGAGCATCGCTGGGTGTGACCCAAAAAGCAAAATAAATAAATAAATAAATAAATAAATAAAAGCTTAATTTAAAAAAAAAAAGCTAAACACAGAGGAAGGAAAAGGCTGATGCACGGATGGGGTGAACAATAGACAATGGTGTCAGAAAATGTTAGGCATGAAATCAAATCACCAATGGTATTGCAAACCATGGCATGTAATATGGAAGCTCTTGTAGGTTACATTTATTAAATCACTTTGATCTATAAAGTTGTCATAATTTTTTTGTTTTGGGGGTGCTACACCCAGCTATGCCCAGCAGTTACTCCTAGCTCTGCACTCAGGAATTACTCCTGGTGGTGTACCGAGGACCATAAGGGATGCCGGGGATCAAACCTGTCCAGCCGTGTGCAAGGCAAACACCCTATCCGCTATACTATTACTTCAGCGCTAACGTGTCTTTTTAAGACTTTGCTTGGGGGCTTGTAGAGAGAAGTCCAAGTATATGGCCCAAGATTGTTCCAGAGGTTCAGTATATTTTTCTTTTTGTATTAAAAATTTTATTGAATCACTGTGAGATAGACCCTTACAAAGTTGTTAATGATTAGGTTTCAGCCATACAGTGTTCCAACACCCATCCCTTCACCAGTGTACATTTCTCAGCACCAATGTCCCCAGTTTCCTTCCCATTACCCCACCCCACCCCAGTCTGCCTCTATGGCAGACACTTTTCTCCTCCCTCCCTCATTCTCTCCCTCTCTCTCTTTCTCCTTTTCTCTCTCTTTCTCTCTCTCCTTTTGGGCATTGTGTTTTGCAATAGAGATACTGAAAAGTTATTAGATATATCTCTTTACCTACTTTTAACACTCAGTTCTTGTCCAGCGTGATAATTTCTAGCTATTATTGTCATAGTGGTCCCTTCTCTATCTTACCTATCCTCTGCTCCACACAAAGTTGTGGTTGATTCCAACCATTGACCAGTCCTCCTAGCCCCTGTTTACCCTGGTTGTGGATATTAAACTTCTACTATATATATTATATATATATATCACAAATGAATGCTGTCATTCTATATTTCTGATTCATTCCACTCAGCATGATACTCTCCATGTCCATCCATTCATAGGCATATTTCATTATTTCATTTTTCCTAATAGCTGCATAGTATTCCATTGTATAGATGTTCCACAGTTTCTTTCTCCATTGTTCTGTTCTCAGGCACTCAGGTTGTTTCCAGAATCTGGCGAAGAATCTCCATTCCCAGCCCCGTTGAACAGAGTTCTCAGTCACAAAATTCCACATATCTGGGTTTTCCAGGGGTTCACTCGTGGGTGAGGCTCTGCCCAAGCATGTGGAGAGCAGCCGTGAGCATGGCAGTGGTTGAGTTCTGGAGGTTTTCGGCTGCCAGGGCTGGGATCCACTTTATATTTCTTGCTTAAATATTATCAAAGATTAAATGATCATATATTCGAGGGTGTGTGTCAGGATATTCAACCCTCTTCTATTGATCTGAAGGTCTGTTTTTATCCCAGTACCATGCTCTTTTAATTACTACCACTTTGTAGTGCAGTTTGAAGTTGGGGAATGTGATGCCTCCCATCTTCTTTTTCCCCAGGATTGCTTTAGTTATTGTGGGGTGTTTAGGAATTTCAAGAGTGTTTGATCAATTTCTTTGAAAAATGTCATGAGTATCCTTATAGGGACCACATTGCATCTATAAAATGTTTTGGGGAGTATTGCCATTTTGAGAATACTGATTCTCATGATCCATAAGCAGGGGATGTGTCTCCATTTCCTTACATCTTCTTTTATTTTTTGAAGTAGCAGCTTGTAGTTTTCTATGTACAGGTCCTTTACCTCCTTAATTAAACTAATTCTGATGTGAACAGGACTGTTTTTCATATCACTTTCTTCTCTTTCATTATTTACTTTTTTATTTTTTTATACAACTGGCAGTTTTATTTTTTTAATAAATTTTATTTTTTTAATAAATTTATTTATTTTTAATTAATGAATCACCATGAGGGTACAGTTATGGATTTATACACATCTGTGCTTATGCTTCCCCCATACAAAGTTCGGGAACCCATCCCTTCACCAGTGCCCATACTCCACCACCAGTAAACCCAGCATCCCTCCCATCCTCCCCAATCCCATCTCCCCCCACCCCACCCTGTCACTGTGGCAGGGCATTCCCTTCTGTTCTCTCCCTCTAATTAGCTGTTGTGGTTTGCAATAAAGGTGTTGAGTGGCCACTGTGCTCAGTCTATAGCCCTCATTCAGCCCGCAACTCCCTTCTCCCACATGGCCTTCGACTACATTATAGTTGGTGATCCCTTCTCTGAGTTGCCAGCCTCCTAGCCATGGAGTCAACCTCCTGGTAGTTGTTTCTACAATTCTTGGGTGTTAGTCTCCCACTCTGTTATTCTATATGCCATAGATGAGTGCAATCTTTCTATGTCTGTCTCTCTCTTTCTGACTCATTTCACTTAGCATGAAACTTTTCATGCCGATCCACTTAAATAAAAAATAAAAAAATTGTGAACTCCTTTTTTCTAACAGCTGCATAGTATTCCATTGTATAGATGTACCAAAGTTTCCTCAACCAGTCATCCGTTCTAGGGCATTCGGGTTTTTTCCAGATTCTGGCTAATGTAAACAGTGCTGCGATGAACATACATGTGCAGATGCCATTTCGATTATACTTTTTTGCCTCTCTGGGATATATTCCCAGCAGTGGTATTGCTGGGTCAAATGGGAGCTCAATTTCTAATTTTTTGAGAATCGTCCATATTGTTTTCCAGAAGGGCTGAACCAGTCGGCATTCCCACCAGCAGTGTAGAAGGGTCCCTTTCTCCCCACATCCTCTCCAACAGCGGTTGCTTTTGTTCTTTTGGATGTGTGCTAGTCTCTGTGGTGTGAGGTGGTATCTCATGGTTGTTTTGATCTGCATCTCTCTGATGATTAGTGATGTAGAGCACTTTTTCATGAGCCTTTTGGCCATTCGTATTTCTTCCTTGGTAAAGTTTCTGTTCATTTCTTCGCCCCATTTTTTGATGGGGTTGGATGTTTTCTTCTTGTAGAGTTCAACCAGTGCTTTATATACCATTGATATCAACCCCTTATCTGATGGGTATTGTGTAAATATCCTTTCCCATTCTGTGGATAGTCTTTGTATTCTGGTCACTGTATCTTTTGCGGTGCAGAAGCTTTTTAGTTTAATGTAGTCCCATTTGTTGATCTCTGTTTTTACTAGATTGCTTAGTTCTGTGTCACCTTTGAAGATACCTTTATCTTCAATATCGTGGAGGGTTTTGCCAACCTTGTCTTCAATGTACCTTATGGTTTGTGGTCTAATGTTGAGGTCTTTAATCCATTTTGATCTGACTTTTGTGCATGGTGTCAGGTCAAGGTCTACGCCCATTTTTTTGCATGTGGTTGTCCAGTTGTGCCAGCACCATTTGTTAAAGAGGCTTTCCTTGCTCCACTTCACATCTCTTGCTCCCTTATCAAAGATTAGATGATCATACATTTGGGGTTGTGTGTAAGGGTACCCAAAAATCCATGGCCTTCATATATGCAAACAATGAGGCAGAGGAAAGGGACATAAAAAAAGCAATCCCATTCACAATCGTGCCCCAGAAAATCAAGTACCTCGGAATCAGCTTAACCAAGGAAGTAAAAGACCTCTACAAAGAAAACTACAAAACGCTACTCCATGAAATCAAAGAGGACATGAGGAAATGGAAACATGTACCCTGCTCGTGGATAGGGAGAATCAATGTTGTCAAAATGGCAATACTCCCCAAAGCATTATACAGATTCAACACGATCCCTATAAGTATACCCATGACATTCTTCAAAGAAATGGATCAAGCAATCTTAAAATTCATATGGAACAACAAACGTCCAAGGATAGCTAAAACAATTCTTGGGGAAAAGACGATGGGAGGCATCACCCTCCCCAACCTCAATCTTTACTACAAAGCAGTAACGATTAAAACAGCATGGTACTGGAACAAAGGCAGAGCCGTAGACTATTTACTTTTTTTAAAAGGAATCACTGTGAGATACAGTTACAGAATTATAATCTTTCATGATTACGTTTCAGTCATACAATGATCAAGCACCCATCCCTCTACCAGTGTCCATTTTCCACCACCAATGTTCCCAGTATCCCTTCCGCCACCCCCACCCTTTCCCACCCCCTGCCTCTGTGGTAGGCACATTCCCTCTTATTCTCTCTCTCCTTTTGGGTCTTATGGTTTGCAATACAGGTACTAAATGTCCATTATTTGCATATAGGATAGCCATAGACTTTTGGGTATTGATTTTGTAACCTGCCACTTTACTATACAAATCTGTTGTTTGAAGCTTCTTGGTAGAGGTTTAGGGTTCTCTAAGTATAGTATCATATCATCTGCAAATAGTGAGAGTCAAGGACATTTTTCAAGGACCTTTGATCTTTTTGTCATACCATCACTGAGCATGTGACTCCAGTCCTAAAGGCATAGATGGTCACTGACGCTCCAGAGTGGTGTGCAAATCCTTGGCAAGGCATCCTACTGCCAGTGCAATTGAGAGTAGCAAGAAATTAGGACCCTCCATCTTCCAACCATCAGGAAATGGTTTCCACCCGCAATTGGAATGAGTTCCAAAGAGGATACCGAGTTTCAGGGTGAGACCACAGCTGGCAGAAGTCTCCGTTGCAGCCCCTGGGGACCTTGAGCAGAGAATCAGCACACACTCTTAATCTGGGAGGTTGGGAGGAAATCACTGTGTGATGCTCTGTGTGCCAAAGGTCATGTAAAGGTGTTACAGAGAGTAGAAATTAATACACTTTTTGTAGTAAGTTTAGTGGAAGTAAATATTAATACACACGTTGTAGAGAGTTTAGTGGTGGCCACCCCAAAGAAACATTCATATGGAATCTGTGTTTGTTGATCTGCAAATAGGGTCCTTTTTATTATTTAATCACTGTGAGATCAAGCATTACAAAATTATTCATGATTATGTTCACATGAACATATACAATGTTCCAGCACCCATCCCTCCACCAGTGTAATTTCCCAGCACCAGTGTCCCCAGTTTCCCTCTCACCCCTTCAAGCCACGCTCCACCCCAACCTGCCTCTTTTTCAGGCACCTCTCCTCTCTCTCTCGCTCTCTCTCTCTTTATCTTTCTCTCTCATTTTAGGCATTATGTTTTGCAATACAGCTGCTGAAATGTTAGCATGTATATCCCTTTACCTGCTTTCAACACTCAGTTCTTGTCCAGAGTGATCAGGAAATAGGGTCTCTATAGGTGTAATTTCATTACAAATTTCAAGATGCCATCTCTCCAGATTAGGGAAACCTTAAAGCAAATGATGGGAGGAAGATTAATACACAACCCCAGGACCAGGGATATACACAGACACATAGCCAGAAGAAGTAGAGAAAGGTCTGGACAGACCTGGGGGAAGGGTGGATCATATGGTGGATCAGACCGTTCTGCAGTGCTTCTCTTTCTGCTGGGGACAGAGGGAGAGCACGATGTGACTGGCAGATGTCAAAGACCTGTCAGAGAGGAGGAGGGTGTGGGGAAGAGGGACAGCAGTGTCACATGGTCCTGTAACCTCCACAGAGAGCTGCCCAGGGAACACATCCCTGTGGCACCTGAGCCACCCACCTTCAGAAGGATTGGCACCAGGGTCCCTCACCTTCATGGCTCTTCTTGAATCCTGAGAGGGACCAAAACCCTTTGCGGTTTTATCCTCCTTCCCTTACAGAGAGGCCCCCAAAATTAGTCTGCTTTGGGTCTCACAAACCATGGATCCACCAGGACCATGTCTAAACCACCCACTGGGGAATGCACAGGGACCCTACGAGCAGCCAGCTGTGGCCAGTAGAATTCCAAAGTGGCCCCAAAGACCAAGCTGTCCAGGCTTCTTGTCCTTCTTCTTAATGCAGCCTCAACCTTGACCTGCAGATACTGGAACGACATTCTAGCAGCTCTTAACAGCTCACGTTTGCATCAGGAAAATGACACTTGCCTCCCCCTTGAAGACAATTCAAGAACTGAGACAATTTAAATTGCCTCAAGAACAGTCAGTGTGTGTCCCTCTCCTGCCCGGCACACAAAGCAGGAACCTAGTTCAAAGAGGTCGCAGTTCTCCTGAGTGCCACCCTTGTCCTTCTAAAATGGCACCTCTGAAAATCGTGGGATTTCTCTTCACATGGCATGCATCACTCTAGGAATAGCATGCATCTCTCAAGTACCAACAAGGTCCTTGTCATTTGAGCTAGTGTCCGGCTTTGTTATCTTTGAAAGGCCCCAAATCCCCAACCCTGTCCAGGCCTGTACTTTGGACAGACCTCTAGGTCCTGAGTTGGAGATTTATCCTCAGGATGACAACCAAGTCCCAGGGGCCCTCTAAGTCCTGCCCTAGCGGCCAAGAAGAAAGGAAGTGGGAGATTCACAGCAGGGAAGGGTGTCCGTGAGAAGGAAATTCTCCCAGACAGGAGGGACCACGTGGCAGTGAACAGGAGGCCTCTGACAGTCAGCAGGAAAATATTCCCACAGCCATTGGAGGGAGCTGAATGTGGTCAGGGGCTTTCATAAACCTCCAGACTTTGGGGTGGGAGGTGTGTGCTGGCAGAACCTCAGGCGCAGCTGGGGGTACTGGCGGCGGGGGGGTGCTCGGGCGAGATCCTGCAGCTTCTGAACCCATGGCAGTGGGTCTTCTTGACAGATCCTGACTTAGGAGTGTCTTCTTCGATCGATGACTGGTCGTTGATGCATCGTGCTGGAGTCCTAGGCCAGAGTCTATTTCTTGGCTCCTCTCCTCTCTGAACAGAGCACTGATGTCACCTGGTCTGCTGAGGCAACCCTCCCCCCACCCCCGCCACACCCTCTCCTCCTTGTCTACTGCCAGCCAGCTGGAATTCCCTAGCCTGCTCTTAGCTCTTTCTGCAACCTCAGAAACAACCTCAGGATTCACTCGCTGCTTTCATTTGACTTCCACTCCCGCTACCTGGGGACTGCCTGGGGACCCTCTTTTCACTCTTTCGCCAGGCGCTAGGAGTTTGAGAAACACTGATATGGTTGACCTCCACCCCAATTGGGCTGGGCTGCTCCATGGGTCCTGCTGTTATGTCACATCTTTCCTGTGGTTCTGGTGGTCTTGAAAAGTGGCACTGCTGTGGGCTCCATTACCCAGGCTCCAACGCCTGCAGTTTCCTTGCACGGGTATAAGAAGTGATGTAGAATTGGGGCCCCAAGTTCTGACAGGCAACAACTAGGTGGGGAAATGTACCTACCCTCCTTACCCCCAGCATGAGACACGTGCTTGAACATGGTGCCCAGCCCCTGCTCCGAATGTGGCAGCTCTCAAGCTCAGCCATTCCTCGGTTCCTCCTTCCTGCATGGATTCTTTCCACCCTTTGCTCCTTGGGCCAACAGCTGAATCAGAGCATATCAAGAGAAGACCATTCTGGGGGGGGGTGACTGGCCATGTGGGGTTCCCCAGACCCCCCCAGACCCACAGTCTCCACAACAGCATCGAACCCAGACTTATCAAAACAGGAGGCACTGCCACCTCTCTGCTTTTGGGGGGGGGGGTCAAAGAGGAAAGCTATGGGTACAGAGGGTGGTGACTGACAATTGGCCTCAGGCCAAGCTATTAGGAAGGGGGGCAAATCTTCAGCTAGAAGGTCTTGTTCTAGAAGCACCATTTGTCAGAGCTTCCTCACCAGGACACCCCCCACGCCCTTCTCCCTACTGGCAGCACAATGTTGAGCTGGGGACGAAGCTCGTTAATTCTTGGACAGCCTTGGAACCAGGCTAGTTTGCAAAAGGGCAAGGTGGCTTGCATCGATTTCTAGAGCAAAGCTTAAAGCCTGGTCAGAGTTGGCACAGGACGTGGGCACACCTCTAGGGAATGTACGTGCGCGCTTCCACCCCAGGGAGGTGCGTTTGCAACCCCAGGTGGGTAGGCATGTTGACCACAGTGAGAAGCAGCAGTACATCGTATGTGGCAGCCCCGCGCCGCGCTGCACGTCAGCTGAGCAGTCTGCTGTTGCCGTGGTGAATCGGCATTATGCTGTGACCTTGATTCCGAGCAGAAATGTACGCTGCCTTGACCATGATTACACAAAATGTGTTGTCTAGGAAACAGCACACTTCCGAGAACAGGAAGGGCTAGATCACTCTTGGCTTTGACTGCGAGCTACAGAGTTACCTTGTAAGCAGAGGGCCTCGGGATGGGGGGCTGGGATTAGTATTTGTGTGTGACATGATGGGAGGGGTCGGAGGTGGGGGAGGCGGGAGAGAGGCCTAAGACGCTAAGAGAGAGGCCTGTTTAGCCCCTTTCTCCTCTGCTGGGAAGCTGCCGGGGAGCAGTGGGCAGGCTTCTGGCCTCCTTCCGACTCTCCATCACATGATGCAATGCCAGAGCTGGGCACTGTTGGCCCCCATAGTGGGTGCCGGGCTCCATGTGTGGAACTCTCTCCCACACTCTCACACAGCGCCCCACACCAAGAGCTGACTGGCATAAGAGTAGATGATGATGGGGGCGAGAGGGAGTGATAAGACATCGGGGAGGGCGCTTGCTTTGCACACAGCCCACCCAAGTTCGATCCCCAGCATCCCATTGGGCCCCCGAGCACCTCCAGGAGTGATTCCTGAGTGCAGAGCCAGGAGGAACCCTTGAGCACTGCCAGGTGTGACCCCCAAACTAAAAAAAGAGTAGATGATTGGGACTCAAGTATGCGGGGTCGTGAAAGTCGCCTGGACACAGGAATCCACATAAGGGATCCCACAGGCCTGTGGCCACTGCCTTCCCCAATGGCCTAAGACTTCCCACCCATGGGGTCCCTGTCCTGCATCCATGTGCCCAGGCAGTAGCCCAGGTGAGGAGCACATCCCGCCCCCTGCCACAGTCTCTGTTCCTCCCTCAGGAGGAGTGGGAGTTTCTAGAATAAGCGTTTGAGCAGGAGCCAGAGAAAGCCCTGAGGTAGTAGGCAAGGGAAGGAGAGTGAGCTCATGTTGAAGGAGTTGAGTGCTCCAGAAAGTCCAGAAATGAGGTAGAATTCTCCTGCCCCAAATTTCAGCACCCGGGGCTGGAGCAATAGCAGAGCGGGTAGGGCGTTTTCCTTGCGCACGGCCCACCCAGGTTCGATTCCCAGAATCCCATATGGTCCCCTGAGCACTGCCAGGGGTGATTCCTGAGTGCAGAGCCAGGAGTGACCCCTGTGCATTGCCGGATGTGACCCAAAAATAAAAATAAAATAAAATAAAATAAATACCAAATTTCAACACCAGAACTCCCCACATGATCATCATTCCAGAGAGAAAGATGGGCAGGGATAAAAAGGTATCACCTGACACCAGTGAGAGTGGGGATATAGGGAAAAGGAACCCTCACTCGCTACTGTGGGAGTGTGTGGTCCAGCCCTTATGGATGAGATGCTCAAACTCCCATCTGACCCAGTCATGCTAACCCCAATACACAAAACATTAGAAATGTAGCATCACACTCTGTCCGTGGCATTGCCGGTGCCATAGCCAGAATGTGGAAACAACCTATGTCCAGTGACAGACCAACGGGCAAATTAGCTGCAGCACATCCATACACCAAAGCCCTGTGCGGCCAGAAAGGTGAGTTTGTGCGATTTGCTGCAACCAGGGGCACCAGAGGATGACAGCATGAGTGAAGCAAGTCAGAGAGAAGAATGACAAACTCCAGAGGTTCTAATTTATCTGTGGCGTGAGGTCACTGCACATTAGAACCATGAGTTAATGCAAGTGGAAGCATGTGACCCAAAATGCAATAAGTAAACTTTTTTTAAAAAACGGTTTTTTTTTAAGTTTTTTAAAAAATCTTTTTTTATAAAATCTTTTTTTAAAAAAAAGTTTACTTGATTTAGATTCTGTGGTGGCCAATACTGTTTGTGGTTCCTCGGACACCTACTTTCAACACCATGCCCACTGCCCGAGAGGTAGAAAGTTCTCATCAGTTTTCTAAAGAGGCAGGGTGGGGTCTCTGATGTCAGCACGGGTCAAATGCCAGCTGCCTCCCCGAGTCTGCACTGTGTGCTTGCTTCTGAGGGTCCCTTCAGCCCAGGAACCCCTTCTTTTTCCTATCCGGTTCCTTTCATGCTTCCCCATACCTCTCCTTTCCTTTTGCTTTCTTGGAAACCCGTTTTTTCAACCCTGCGCCTCTTTCCACTTCCTCTGGAATTTCTAGGCAGCTCGGGTGGGGATTCTGGCTCAAGTGTCCCTCTGTTGTTGCTTCTCCCCTGCAATTTCTTCTCTTCTAATCTCTGTTCTTGGTGTGGCACCCTGGAGGGCACAGGCTCCTCGTTAAGAGTCGGGGTTCCCAGCCCCAATGCCTCAGCAGGGTGCCTCTGTGCCAGGTGAAGCCTGAAGCTCCTCGAATCGACTCAGCAGCCTCTTTCCTCGCTGTCATGACTTTGGCAGGGGTGTGGGACTGAATGCTGGCTGGCTTGTCCTCAGGGTGGCTGCTGTCCTCGATGGTGCTTGGCCCTTCGAAGCTGTGTTTGAAGTGAGGCCAAGCACCAGGCTTCCGCAGGGCTGGCAAAGACCAGCGCCCAACGCCCAGGCTGAATTTACCATCAGGATCTGATAGCTTTTGCAGGCAGCTCAAATTGGACACCCCACAGGGCACCCCAGCTCTCTGCTGCTGCTTGAAGGCCGCAGGAAGGGGGTGCTTGTACCAAATAAGACCAGGGAGGGTCGCTGGGTGTCTCGCATGAGGATGCAGTCAGTATGTCAATGAAATGTCGCAAGAGGCCTCTGGAAGAGTTTCCAGTTACACTGGGAGGCAGCCCTGCTAGCCTTCAAGGGCCCGAGGGAGCTGGAGACAGCAGATGACCCATGACCCCAAGCACAGGGCCTGGCAGATGGGCAGCCAGCCCTGGCCTCTGGCCCCCTCCCTGGGCCAGCTGGGAGCTTCCTGAAGCAGTGCCCAGGCCCCAACATTGCAGATCTTCTCACCCACTTGGAAGAAGTTCAAGGGAATGTGGCCCAGAGTAACCCCAAGAGGCAGGCAAAGCAGTCCCGAACGAAGGCAGTTGACAGGCGCCCCAAAAGGACGCAGCGGAGAAAGAGGCTCAGAACCAGCCCAGAAGGAGTGGCAAGAGAGGGTTCTGGCAGGAGCAGGAAAGGTACCAGGGACTCCCACCACCTCAGCCTCACAAGGGACCTGCCCCCCCCAAACCACTACCCCAGCCCCTTGGGGGTCTGAACCCCAAACCAACTACCCCAACCTCACAGGGGGCCTGCCTCCCGAAAACCCACCACCCCAGCACCACAGGGGGCCTGCCTCCCAATAACCCACCACCCCAGCACCACAGGGGGCCTGCCCCCCAAACCCACTACCCCAGCCCCACAGGGTACCTGACTCCCAAACCCGCTAACTTGGCACCACAGGGGGCTTGCCCCCCCAAACTCACTACCCTAGAAGCACAGGTGCCTCCCGAAAACTATTACCCCAGCCACATAGGGTGCCTTCCCACCAAACCCACTAACCCAGCAGTACAGGGAGCCTGCCCCCCAAACTCACTACCCCAACCCCACAGGGGCTCTGTCCCCCAAACCCATCAGCCCAGCCCTACGTGGGAACTGAACCCCAAACCCACTAGTCCAGCCCCACGGGGGGGGGCCTGAACCTCAAACCCACTACCCCAGCACTACAGCGGGACTGCTCCCCTATACCCACTACCCCAACCCCACAGGAGGTCTGACCCCCTAAACCTATTACCCCAGCCCCACAGGAGACCTGCCCCGCCAAACCCAAACCCCAGTACCACAGGGTGCCTGCCTCCATAAACCCACTACCCCAGCAACACAGGGGGCCTGCCCACCAAACACTACCCCTGCCCCATGTGGGCCTGCCCCCCAAACACTACCCCAGCCTCACAGAGGGCCTGTCTCCCCCAACCCCCTACTCCAACCCCACAGGGGGCCTGAGTCCCCAAACCCCCTACCCCAGCCCCACAGGGACCTGCCTCTTGAAACCCACTACCCCAGCCCCACAGGAAGCCTGAACCCCTAAATCCACTACCCAAACTCCACGGGAAACCTCTACCCCTAAAAATTCACTGTCCCAGTCCACAGGGGGCTGGACATATGAACCACTCCCTACTCCAGCCCCATAATGGGGCTGACCCCCAAACCACTGAGTTCCACAGCTCCACAGGTGTCTTGTCCCCCCAAATTCTCACTGCCCCAGCCCCACAGGGGTCTGCCCTCCAACCACTCACTGCCCCCATCCCACAGGGAGCCTGTATCCCAGAACCACTCACTGGCCCAGCATCTCAAAGCCCAGCAATGAATGACACATGACCTGCAGGGTCCTGGGGCAATGGAACCATCACAGTCTGGGGCAGCATCAGGTCCACAGACAAGAAAGACTCCTGATGCATCCAGGCCCTCCAGACACCGCACGTTTGTCTTGTGCCAACTGGAGCACAGAGAGAACCAGCCACAGCTCATCTGGTGGGCATGGGGCTCTCCCGTCTGCCACAGCCCCTCTGAGCCCCCAGAAACCCCCCTGTGCTTCAAAGGTACCCTGGCTGGAGTTGGCAGTGAATGCCCAGTGCAAAACTCGGACGGCTAATGCAGCTGCCAGGATCCCAGATGGTGAGAGTGACAACAGAGCCAATGGCAGGCGGATGCACCCCAAGGCAGAGCTGCCCCCACTTCAAGACCCCTGGAGCTCTAGAAATCCAGCTTGGTCACCCAAGTGCATTCCCAGAAGCCAGACGGAGTCCCATGTGGGGCAGGCTGCTACCCCAGGGACAGGTAGGTGCCCACCATACAAGCCATTGGCAGGGGCAGCCGGGCCAGGACTTGGGCACTGGTAGCATGTGCCCCAGACTTCCGCAAAGGCTGTCCATTCACTGTCCTCTCGACCGACAGGAAGCCCAGCATAGGGGGAGTGACACCCGAGGGCACAAATAGGACACCCAAAGGGGAACAAGAAGAGCCTTGGAAGGCTGTGCACCCTGAGGTCCGCACCGGAAGCTGGGGCGCTGAGCATGGCCTCTCTGGCTTCAGTGTGCTCTGACTCCTGAGGACGCCTGCATGAGGGGAGGGCAGAGAGGGGCACACCTGGGACTGTGAGGCTCACGTCAGAGGGAGCAGCATTGGAGAAGCCCCCTGGCCACATCACATGCGGACCACACACACCCACCGTGTGCCACACAAATGAGTCTCACTCACCCTGTACATCACACACACAAATCACACTCACCCTGTCCATCACCCTAAATCACACTCAACCTCTCACACACACTCACATGTGCACAAGCCCTGGCTCCCTGCTTCAGGCAGGCTGTGTTCTGCCCCCACACCCCATGGGAGCACCCGTCGGCCAGGCTGAGTCCCCAACAGATTTAAGCCATAGAAAGGCAAGGGGCCTCCAACCTGAGACATGCCCCTGCTCAACAGGACCCTCTAATTTCTATCCCAGGCAGGAGTTCTAGGCCATGCACATGGACACCCCTAAACTGCAGGGTCATGGGGAGTTCTGGCAGTGACAAGGCAGAGGCCTCACTCATTCCCAAAGGTGGTGCAGGCTCCAGGACTGGCCCATGGACACTCCAGGTAGTGTCTCTGCTCCTGCTGCACTGGGCCGGCCCAAGCCCGAGCCCCGTCCCATCTCCAGCCAGGTCAGGTGCTCTCATTCTGGCAGACAGGGAGGCTGGCGGGCACCCTGGCAGCACTACATCCCCACCGACATCATAAACTGACAGCATTGGGGGCGCTGTTCTTGGCTGAAGCCCGACCCTACCCCAGGTGGGGTCTCAGGAGGTGAAACCATGGGGTTTCACCTGTGCCCAACTGCTTCTCCATCCCACGGTGCCGAGCTGATTCCCCCCATTTCCAACACCATCGATGAGACGGGGACCCCAGAGACCGTATAGGGGCCACACCCAGCGGCTGCTTGGCATTATCTCTGAGCACCCCTGCCGGAAGTGGCAAGAGCTGCCCTGCTCAGGAGGGCGGGTGCTTTTGCCCCTTCACCCAGAAACTCCAGATCTCCTAATACCGTCAGTTCCCCCAACAGCACCGTCACTGCTGTGGCCCAGGGCTGACAGTGCGGGAGTTTAGGTGCATGCCTTGGATGCGCCAACCTGGGTTCGATCCCTGGCACCACCAGGGGCAGCCCAAGAGCTCCCAAGTACTGTCAGGTGGTCTGGACTGCTCAGACCCTTGGCAGCACGCAGACTGCTTGGCTGAGTCTCTGGGAAGGGCCACAGGGCCTACTGAGCACTGCGTGGGGGCCCCCACCCCAAATACTTGCCATTGAGGATCCATTTCAGAGCTGCCAGGTCTCATCCCATCTTCCTCACCAACAGTGCTGCAGTCAGCGCCTGCCCTCGGCTCCCGTCCCTTAACCCTGGTACCACTGCCCTCCTCCCAAGCCTACCACACCAGGACCACCCTCACCCATTCTCAACCACCCAATCCACAGGGCCATTCCAAGGAACCCCCTCATTTCACTTGCCTGGAAACCAGTGTGGAAGGCACAAGCCTCTGCTGGCTGTCCCGAGGCCCCACTCCCATCCCACAGTCCTCTCGACTGCCCCGAGGCGAGACCAGCTGAAACAGTCGACAAGTTTATTGAGCAAAACTAGCTCTGAAAACTGCGGTAACAGGAAGAGAGAAAGCAGCGTACAGTAACAGCACATGACCCCCAACAAGGTGTCTTCAGGTGAGCCTCACCCCTGCCCCACATCCAGTCTCCTCGTCGGGGCCCCACAGTGAAACTTTTGCAGAAACAGTGGATGCTGCATGTCCACTCACTGCTGAGCGTGGCCCAGTCCTACGGCCAGGAAAGTCATGCGGTGGAAAACACAGCAGGGGACACTCAGAGTGAAAATGAGTGACCCCAGGGTGGTACGCAGCACAGACCATTGTCTCCAGGGACTGGGCTCAGGCGTTCCGCATGTGAGCTGCGAACTGTCGGGGAAGAACGAGCACACCTCCACCAGCACCCCCACTGCGAGCTCTATCTCCGAGGGCAGCAGTGGGACCCACATGCTGCATGACGTCTGCTGGGTGTGGCTGCCCCAAGGTCCCACACACCCCACGGGGTTCTGCACAAACTGTGGCTATGGGGCCATGGTTACTTTTAGGGGGTCTCTCCTAGATTGGCAGATTCAGGGGCAGAGGGACTTCCAAATAAAGAATGCCTGAACCGAGGGATAGTGAGGGGGCTCTTGCTAGGGCACAGGCAGGGAGATCCTGCAGACAGCCCAACATCCCAGACAGACATCTTTAGGGTTCCTCACAGAGGAGAGGGGCTCCTGGGTGTGCTGCCCAAGTGAGGGGGTGGGGCTGAGATTGGGTGCAGTGCCGCCAGAAGTGGGCAATACAGAGACACCTCTAAAGGGCTGAGGGTGGTGATCAGGCCCCATGCCACCCTGGCCTGGCACTGGGAGCCTCGGGACCTACTTGTTGGCTGGGCCATGTGGCTGGCTCTGCTGCCCAGCCTGGCTCCCCAACTGCCCAGCCTGGCAGTCCTGGGCACCAATGTCAGGTTCCTTGCTTGCACCCTCCTCCTTACCCTCCTGGCCTTCTGCCCAGACCGTGCTCTCAGGCTCACTGACCACCTGGCCCAGAGTGGCCATGGGAGCACTCTCCTCTCTCCCAGCAGAGTGGGCTCCAGGCGCCATCTCAGCACCATGGCCAGGGCCAGCAACCGCCCCCTGGACTCCTTCACTGACTTGGCCGGCTCTGCAGACTACGGGGGCAGCTTCTGGGCTCACAGGTTCAGCCTTCCAGGCCTCGGTCTCGCGGATGAGCTGCAGTATGTCCATGAAGCCCGGCGGCTTCCGCTCCAGCCGCAGCCGCGTCAGCTTCTTCCGCAGCATGTCGTTGGGGCGCGCCTGCATCAGCACCTGCCGCGCCCGCATCTGGTTGACCACGGCAGGGTTGATGGCACCCTTCTCCAGGGCAATCTGCAGCAGGCCTTCCAGACGCATCACGTAGGCAAACAGAGTCTCTTGAGACCTCTGTGCGCAGGTTACAAACTTCAGCCGGGCAGTGACCTGGGGGTCCTGGCTCCCAAACACCTGCACCAGGGCCACCAGGCAGTCCTGGACATCGATGTGGGGGTTTCTGCCCAGGAGATCGAACACCACGTCGAGCGCGGGGCCGCCCAGGCTCTCGAGCAGCCGTCGACGCCTCTCCTTCTCTGGCACATCGCGCCACAGGAACATCATGTCATTGGCATGGTGCAGCCAGCTCTCGAATGCTTCATTATAGCCATCGGCCTCCTGCAGCCCGGAGAAGGTTCTCAGCTCCTGGTAGGCTGAGCTCTCCAGCATTGGCTGCAGGACCTGACGCCACTGCTGCGTCCAGGCTTCCTCCTGCCCTGCTCCTGCCCTGCCTGTCACTCCAGCCTCCCCAGCTGTGCCTGCCTCCTCAGCTGTGACCACCTCCCCAGCCACTGCAGCCACGTCTGGGGAGCCCGCCTCACCTGCTGCTCCACTGTCACCAGCAGCTCCTTCCTCATATGACACCTCATCACCTCCAGCTCCCTCCTCACCTCCATGACCCTCCTCAACCAGATCTCTGGGGGCCACCTCCCCAGCCCCAAACACCTCTCCTGCCTCACTGGCACCGGCCTCAGCTGCAGCCTCCTGCTCACCAGAAGCTGCGGCTTCACTTGGAAATTGGGCAGCCGTTTCTGCCCGGCCATCAGCCCCTTCCTCCCCAGTCTCACCAGCCAAGGAGTGCCCCTGAGCACCTGGGAGGCTGCCTCCCTCCTGAGACTCCAAATCAGGTGTCTGGGAAGGGACTATCACACTCCAGGGCCCTCCCTTGCCCTGGATCTGCTGGGGGATCAGAGCCCGGTTTAAACACTCAGCAAACTCCACCAAGGCAATCTTGGCACTGATCTCCTTTCGGTAGACTTTACCCAGCACCCGGTATCTGCCCAGGGGTTTCAGGGCAGCATGCAGTGTCTCCTGGAACTCTAGATCCTCGCAGTCTTCAGGGATGCCCATGATGAGCATCGAACGCTGCTCATTGACGCTCAGCCAGCGGCACCAGTCGCTCAGAATCGCCAAAGGCTGCATCACAGCAGAGGCGGAAGGATGGAGCAGCGGTCGGGATCAGACAGGTAGGAAGATGGTGTCTGTGGCTACAAAAAACAAGTAGGACCTGGGTGTGAGTCACTGGGCCTGTGATGCCTCCACATCCCACTTGATTTCTCTGCTACTGGGAAACTGTCTTGATCACTAAGCTCAGCTACAGAAGATAAAGCACATTGTGTAATTTGGCCAATACTGATTTGAGGAAGTTCCCTTTTCTTCCTAAGAAAGGTGTGAAGTATTCAAATTTTCTGGCATAGGTACTTCCAGAACATTGCTTCACTCCTGTTTTACTCTCTCTCAGGTCCAGAGAGCTTCCCCTCTGCCCCTCCGCCATGCAAAGTTTCAGTCTTTCTCTTTTTGGTCAGTCTTACTAGGTCAGTGCTACTTGTTCCCTGCTCTACTCTGCTCCCCCAATCCCTCTCCTCATTTCCCTGTGCTCTTTTTCTAGCTTCTCTTGCTAAAACTTTTTAGATAGTTGCTCCTCTGGTTGTGGGGGCAGCAATGCCAGGATGGAAGGTCCCTAGATCCGAGGCAGGTGCTTGCTTACTTGAGCCTGATGACTCCTTTCCCTAGCCTGACTTGCTGCCTCTCTCCCTTTGTTAGGCTCGGTGAGAGCGTGCCCTTTTCCTAATTCCTCTGGGCCTATCTGCCACAAACCCCACTCATTTCTACTCCTTGGATCAAAGGGAAAATATTTTCTAAGTTTTTGGTGACTGATCCAAGGATTTCCAATATATATGTCATTATTCATGTCAAATCAAACTGCACTGTGCTCATAGGAATCGCTCTTGCCATTTTTGACTGCTAATGACTCAACTGCTCCTGAAGGTTGGTGAATTGCCCCCGATAAAAGTTCTGTCCTGGGGCTGGAGCAATAGCACAGCAGGGAGGGCGTTTGCCTTGCATGCGGCCGACCCGGGTTCGATTCCCAGCATCCCACATGGTCCCCTGAGCACCGTCAGGAGTAATTTCTGAGTGCAGAGCCAGGAGGAACCCCTGTGCATTGCCGGGTGTGACCCAAAAAGCAAAAAAAAAAACAGTTCTGTCCTACAGAAAACAAAGCTTGCCCCTCCCCCCACCATGCCAGGAACAAGATCTACCACCTCCAGCTCCTGCTGTCCCAGATTCTCCCTGCCCCCTTCTACTTGCCCATCTCAGCTGCACAGCTCCAACACTACACCCCTGCCCCCCACTCCAGCTCACTCGAAAGGCATACTCCCCAGGCAGGCCCCCTCGGCCCATGAGCTAAGTCTCTTTGGAGTCCACCCTCCCAAACAGCCCATCCTGCCTCCATCCCTAGCCCAGTACACTCTTCCCTGAGGCCCACTGAGAAAGCACTTTCCTAGGAGCTCACCCTTGCTCCTTGCTCCAGCTCCAACAAGCCTGCAGCTGAGTCCTTCCCGTCCTCCCTGTCGTGTGAGAAGAACAAGTACTTTCTTCTTTTGGCCCCTAAACGTGTGGGG
Organism: Sorex araneus; assembly: GCF_027595985.1. Classification (NCBI taxonomy): domain Eukaryota; kingdom Metazoa; phylum Chordata; class Mammalia; order Eulipotyphla; family Soricidae; genus Sorex; species Sorex araneus. Next base: position 59,109,176 of record NC_073313.1, on the reverse strand, counting down.
GACACCCAGAACAGGCACACTCCCCTGGATAGTCTTTGGACCTTCCAAAACGCCTATCACTAAAGCCTGAGCTGCAATCCTCCCACAGTTGCCCACCAGTAACTCTGCACTGTAGCTCTTTCTCGGAGGGGAAGCACCCCGTCTTAGTCTTGGCCTCCCAAAGTGCCCAGGCCCTGAAAGACCTAATCCCTGAGTCCTCCTTGAAGCCATCCCAAACCCATCACCTACCGTTTCTGGCCCGCTTAATAGAAGCAGCCCTGTACAGTACCACGGAACTGGAACACTCACCCAGGTCGCCTTTCGATCCTGCAATGCAAAGCATCAAACTTCCAGAAGCTGTCCCAAGACCAAACTCATTCCTCTCCCCTCCCTGCCTACACCCGCCCCACTTCTCCCGACCCCAACCCCCGCCTCCTGCCACCAGCAACCCGCCACTAGAGTCATCTGAAGAAAAACAGTGCCCGGGTGGGTGATCCCCGAAGCGAGCACCCCCTCTTGGATAGTCTTTTAACCTGCCAAAGCACCTATCACTGAAAGTGAAACTCGACCATCTTCCCCCGATACCAGTGGAAGTAGCCATCCCTTGCCCATCCCACTGCTGCTCGTGAAGCATTGGTAACTTGCCAGTGCAGACCCAGAGAAAAATCTCCCCCTGTGTGGGGCCCCCCACCGAGTGCACACCCTCAATCACTATGTCTTTCGACCTCCCTAAAGGCCCATCACCAAAGCTCAAGGCCAAGTCCTCCCAGATGTCGACTGAAGTCGGCCCCTTCCCCCTCAAGCGTGCACAAGTAGTCCCCCTCTCTAGCCTACTGAGAAAAAGCATCCACTATGTGGGGGTCCGTCTTGTGTAGTCATGCAACCTCCCAAAGCCCCTATCACTAAAGCCCTCCCTTTTGAGCCCTCCCTTCTGCCACCCACAGCGACTGGGCCCCCACCAGCTCCCCACCACCCCCACTGGTAGAGCGAACACCCCCATGCCAGAGCTGCCCAAGCGTCCCAAAGTACTTGTCGGGAAAGCCGGACGCTTCCCCATGCAGCTCTGGCCCAGCCCCAAGAAGCCTTCTGACTACAGGCTGCCCTCCACCTTCTGTGTCGGGCATCCGGCCGTACGGCCCAGACCTCGCCCTCCTCGCCGCTCCCCCCAGGCCGCCATTTTCTTCCAATTCGACCACCTTTCTTCCCCCGAAGAATGCCAGTGGGCATGCCGCAGAGGCAGGGTGGGGTGGTGGGGGATGGGGTGGGGGTAGTGAGAGGGATACTGGGATCATTAGTGAAGGAGAATGGGCACTGGGGGAGGGATGGGTAAACGATCACTGTATGAGTGAAATGCAAACACAGAAGTTCATAAGTTTGTAACTGTACATAACGGTTATTCTCTAATAAAAAAAATTTTTTAAAAGAAAGCCAGTGGGCATCCTCCCATGTACAACCCCATGGCGGCCCCCACGTTCGAGTCATGGCCCCCCGGCTGCAGACTCCTCCCTATCCTTACCCGCCAGCCTCCCTCCCCTCTGACCTCAGACCCCCCTACCTGCGCCGTACCCCGGCAAGCCTTGCCGTCCCCGATCCCATGCACAGCCTTCTCCCCTGGGCCCCAGAAAACACCAGCTGCCATCTCGGACCCCCAACCGCGGGCCCCGGCTGAACCAGAAGCCCCCCTTACTGTGTCTGCCCCTCTAACTCTAACCGGAAGGATCCGCGGAACCCGCTTGGCGGTTGCAGCCAGGAACCGCGTGGCCCTCTCCTCCGCAGGCTGTTGAGTGAAGGGCCGAGCGATGCGCCCTCCCACAATTCTCCAAATAAGGACAGAAAGTTCTAGAGCTCGTGCCAGACAGACAGGTGATTGGCTGAAAAGAGCATGTGACAAGGCGCCGTCCTACTATAACAGCGAATAGCGGAGGCCAGATCTCTGGGTGTGGGCGTGGCTGCGCCCCTCCCAGCAAGGCGAGCCCCCGGGGCTTGCGTGCAGCGGTTCTGGCGCCTCGACCAACAGAACAAAGCCACAAAGTAATGGATTTGGGGAGCAAGCTTGCAAATGGACAGCCCCTGTGCCAAATTGATCTGTCACTTTATGTTTGTTTGCCAGTGAGACTAGCCAGTACATATGTCTATACTTTTGCTGGTTTCTTGTCTCTTCTCATTTACTGAGTCAGGAGTGTTAGATTTTGCAATAACATTGTGGAGATACTCATTTCTTCCTTTGTTTCTGTCAAAGTTCATTTCCCATACGCGCAGAAGCTGCTTTCGGATACACAAATATTGTTGTAACCTACAGTTACCATCAGAGAGCCTAGCAAGCTACCAATAGTATCCCGCCCACCCGGCAGAGCCTGGCAAGCTACCCGTGGTGTATTCGAGATGCCAAAAACAGTAACAACAAGTCTCACAATGAACTCACAGTGGAGACGTTACTGGTGCCCGCTCGAGCAAATCGATTAGCAGGATAACACAGGATAACAGTGCTACAGTTACCTTCATGGCATTATTGCCTTTTATTTGTCTGCTGTTAGTAGGTTCAGTCCCATTTTCTTTAAATAAACTTGGCTTCTTTCTTCGTTTTCATAAACTGCCATTTCATGGGCATGTTTAGCCTTTTAACACTGAGTGTATTCTTTCCTACAACCAGATTCACATCTCTACTTTTCTGACTGCCTGAATCCTTTTGGGCTTCTAGTTTTTAAAAAATGCCAACAAGGCACCCCTCGATTCTGGTTTCTGGTAAGTCCAAATTCAAGAACTAGAAGATTCTCTGCTGAAAAACCCAGGTCTGCGGGACTTGTGACTGAAATCTCCAGCCTAGCACAGAGTCAGGAATGGGCACCCCCCCATCTCCCTGTGCTTCTAGTAGCCAGGCAGTCACGCCCAGGAACTGCCTCTGGCACCATATGATCTCATTAAGGGCCATGATCCAGAGACTCAGAAATAAATCTCTTGGAAGACAGCAACAAAGAGAAGCCTCTGTACCCCAAAGTCACCATCCAGTTAAAAAATAAATTAACCTTACCTGTATAACAGTATTTAAAATTTTAGAATTCCTGGAGAGTGTGGCCGCAAATGATATCTCATTCTTATGCAAGGGCTTAATGGCTCCATAGTGAAATACCACAATCTTCACAAACTTTCCTCTAAGGAAATTTTTAGTGGATTATTCATAACAAGCAATACAAAATAAATTATTTAGGTTCTGATTTGGGGGCAGAGTTTGGAGATCAGGGTGGAAACATTTGAAATATGGTGGTGGGATTGGTGTTAGAATATTAAACGTAACAAATTACTGTGAACAACTTTATACAAATAAAATATACAATGGAATACTATGCAGCTGTAAGAAAAAAGGAGGTCAAGAATTTTGTAGTTAAGTGGATGGGCATGAAAAGTTTCATGCTGAGTGAAATGAGTCAGAAAGAGAGAGACAGACATAGAAATATTGCACTCATCTATGGTATATAGAATATCAGAGTGGGAGACTAATACCCAAGAACCGTAGAAATAAGTACCAGGAGGTTGACCCCATGGCTTCGCGGCTGGCCTCACGTTCCGGGGAAAGGGCAACTCAGAGAAGCGATCACCAACTACATTGTAGTTGAAGGCCATGTGGGGGAAGGGAGTTGCGGGCTGAATGAGGGCTAGAGACTGAGCACAGCGGCCACTGAACACCTTTATTGCAAACCACAACAGCTAATTAGAGAGAGAGAACAGAAGGGAATGCCCTGCCACAGTGGCAGGGTGGGTGGGGGGGAGATGGGATTGGGGAGAGTGGGAGGGACGCCGGATTTACGGGTGGTGGAGAATGGGCACTGGTGAAGGGATGGGTTCCCGAACTTTGTATGAGGGAAGTATAAGCACAAAAGTGTATAAATCTGTAACTGTACCCTCACAGTGATTCTCTAATTAAAAATAAATAAATTATAAAAAAAAATTTAAAAATAACCAAAAATGTTAAAAAGAACTAGAAAATTCTGTGTCTGGCAAAACCCCACTTTCTAATTTATGGATGGGTGTGGCAAACAAACCCAGGAAATTCTAGGGGCCTTGGGAAGGAAGGGGGCTCCCAAGCAGTGCTCAGGAATCCAGGGGCCCACCTAGAGGTGTGCTGTTCATCATGAGGGTCCTAAAGTGGCGGAAAACCTCCTGAAGTACTAAGGTGCTGATTGCTTTAAACACCCTGAGAACCACCCTCTTCCAGGAACAGAGCCTAGTACTATACATGTGAGATATATACCTGAACTGCCATCTTCTCTCTCTCTCTCTTTCTCTCTCTCTCTCTTTCTCTCTCTCTCATGGTCTCTATTACCATTGTTTCATTTGTTTTTGTTGTTGTTATTTTGGGGCCACACCTGACAGTGCTCAGGGCTTACTCGTGGCTCTTCACTCAGAGATCACTTCTGGCAGATTTGGGGTTCCATACGGGGTTCTGGGGATCGAAGGAGTGTCTGCCGCATGCAGGGCAAGTGCATTAGCCACTGTACTATCCGGTCCTGCTGCTGTCACTTTTATAAGGGCATAAATCCCATTCACAAGCACTGCGCCCTCATAACCTAGTCACCCCCAAAGGCCCCATCTACAAAAGCCATAACATTCGGGATTAGGATTGAATATGAAAATTTAACACAAACACTCAGTCTATCTAGTTTGATTCTTATGCTCCCCCTTCCTGACTAGGATAAAAACAATTTATTTTAAAATTTCTCCTTTAGGGGCTGGAGCGATAGTAAAAGGGGTAGGGAATTTGCCTTGCTCGTGGCTGACCTGGGTTCAATCCACAACATCCCATATGGTCCCCCAAGCACTGCCAGGAGTAATTTCTGAGTGCAGAGTTAGGAGTTAGCCTTGAGCACTTCCAGGTGTAAGCAAAAAAAAACACTATTTTTTTAGTGCTTGCTCTAGATGTTAAAATATATATTCTTAATTTTTCACTATTGTGCTTGGCTGCTTCACACAAATAATGTAAGACTCTCTACTGTGTACATTTATTCCCCATCCACCCATTTCTTTGTATCCAGCTACACATATTACAAACCCCACACTATGTCATTCTCACTTTCACTTTGAATAGCTGTACGCATTATAAAGAGATTAAGAAAAACAAGTGTCTTTATGCTTCCCGCATAGGCGCCAACTCCGCCTCCAGATGAAGGTTTCCCTCTGCTCTCAGTGTTTCCTCAAGCTGCCCCAGCTCCTTTAGCATCTTTAGTGCAGCCCTGTTGATGAATTCTCTTGGTTTTCATCTGCTATCAAAGGGTACTCACTTCCCCTCCTTCATTTCCGAAGGATCTTTTCTCTGGATCGAGGCAGGGACTGAGGGAGTAAAAGCTGTTTGTGTGCTGGTCGGTTTGTGCGTGTGCTTGTTTTGCACTTTGAAGCCCCTGCTCTCCGTTGCTGCCAACGAGAATCAGAGGAGATTCTTGTTAATATTTGCCTGCACGGTGGTGCTTTGCCGCATACTGTCTGCTTTCAAGATTTTCTATTTATGTTCCCTTTCAGCGACTGGACTATGATGCGTGTGCCTCCATGTGGCTTCTCTGTGGATTTATTCTTGACGTCCTGAGAGCTTCTAGAATCTGATCATATTTATCTCCCAATCTGGGGAATAGCCATCCTCTTTCTCATTGCCTGATTGCTCCTGTGATCCCACACTCGCTAATGAATTTCTTTGCATTGTTCTCGCCAAGACACTGTCCTTTTCTCCTCCTCTCACTCTGTCCCAGCAGATCTTTTCCCTGACATGCACATCTTTTCTGTGGCGCTCCAGTCATCACCCTTCTGACATGCACACCTTTCCCTTCTGCAGCTATTTGCAATTCACAAAGTTAGCATTGGTTCCTCTCAGGAGAGATTTTCCTCCCTGTTGAGATATTCTCTTTCAAAGGTGAATTCTGAGAAAGTTCCAAGTCAGGTGTGTTTTCTGCCACTGCTTTAAGCACCCTGGAAAAAAGTATACTCCCTGCCTCCCAGGGGGCCTCAGCAGCACGCTTGTGGCCCCCGGCTCTCGTTTTCTCTGGTTTCTCCAGAGTGAGATACTTGCTGCTTTTGGAAGAATGGCCGTGAGGCTTCCCACTACCCACACGAGATGCAGCATGGATGGTGGAACGGGTCAGGGAGCTACATCAAGGACCAGTGGGGAACCTCTCCAGCAAACCGAGGGCCAGGTGCACAGCTGCAGTAGGGGCTGTGTGTGGGGGTCTGCTCTGCCTGGAAGTGTGGCTCCCTTCTGGGGTATAAGCCTGGCCCCAGAGGCTGGCCGCTGTGTGTCCTGTCACTCCCGGGGTTTCCCAGGGCCCCAAGTCCTACGGCATAAAGGACCAGGCTAGAGAGTCATTTGTTCCCCATTCCAGCCCTGCCACCCACCTGCAGGGAACTCCCCCTACACACACACGGTGTGCCCACCCTTTTCCCCAACTGCCTGGGCTGGCAACATTCCCTGTTAGTCTCTGGGACTCTGAAGACACATGTGCAGGACCTGCATGCACCACACATCCTGTCAGCCACAGCAGGCCTACCCTCAGGATGGGGGCCGCTGCCTGAGCCATTGCCAGAAGCCCCCGAGCTGGCCTTCTCTGCCCCCCAAAACCCTCCCAAGCCAAGACCTCACTCATGTCCAGCTAGCGATTCCCCTGGACCCTTTCTCCTGGCCCCAGGGGTCCTGGAGACCAGCTGCAGAGCCAGAAAATGTGGGCTGAGCACTGAGCAGGCCCAGTGGAGCCCCAAAGATTCCAGGGTTCCTGCATGTGGTCAGAGGAGGTTGGGCAACCTGGCATGCTGTCAATGAGGCAAATCCTTGGAATTCTTCCAACGGCATGGGGCAGAGAGAGAGCACTGGATTTGAGGTGCTTGTCACACACAGTTAACCTGGGTTCCATTCCCTGAGCCCCATAAGGTTCCCTGAGCCCCACCAGGAGTGATCCCGGAGGTCAAAGTCAGGAGGAAGCCTTGAGCACTGCCAGGTATGGCCCACAAACAAAACAACATCAAAATTAAAAAAGTTTTGGAGCCAGAGAGATAGTGCAGTAGGTAGGGTGTTTGCCTTGCATGTGACCAACCAGGTTCGATCCCTGGCATCCTATATAGTTCCCCCAAGCACCTCCAGGAGTGATTCCTGAGTTCAGGGTCAGGAGAAACTCCTGAGAATTGCCTAAAAATAAAAAAGAAAGAAAGTTCATATTGTAAAGGTAAAAGAGTTCTGCAGGGCTGCTCAATGGCCCCAGGACGATGGGAACTCATTTGTTTCTCTGCAGAAGTGGCCCTGTGGCTTCTACTCAGACAAGGTGTCTTCTCTACAAGCAAAGTTTTTTTGAGGCGGGGCAGTGGCAATAAAGTACCCCACATGGGTAACACTGGGCCACTGCCAGTCTGTGGCCGAGACATGCCCCTCATAATTCCCAGTGGCCCCATTCATTGCTCTCTCGACCTTGTCAGGCTGCTTTATGATCGCTGCTTAATCCTCAGTTCAGATCTTTAGATCTGAACCTCTTTGTGTCTGAAAAGATCATTTTCCCCCAAAATCATCAGTCACCTGATGCTTAGGGCGAGGCTCTCCCCTATTCAACCCCCACCCCGAAAAGGGCCAGACTACAGTGGGATCCAGTGGCCACGAGGGCCTTCCCCACTGTTTGAGGGCTGATCTCCCACTCCTCTGAACCGGAAACACCCTAAAGAGGTGCCCTGGAAAGCAGGCTGCGTGGGAACACAGACACGGAGACCCCTCACTGCAAGAGGGGCACTGACACTGGGGGGTGGAGGGCAGGTGGGCAGGGCTGAGCCCATTCCAGGCAAAGCCAGGGATCCCACCGGCTGGGAAGGAGCCTGCTGCCCACCTCCCTGCCATGGCCTCCTTTGTCTCCTCTGCCCATCCCTCCCCACGATCCCCCGTCCAATCTCACTGGACGCCCATTTCATCCTGACTCTGGGGAGTTGGTCCCCTGCCTGCTGGCTGACTGGACAAAAGGATCCGGATCAAATCCAGGAGAGCTTCTTGACCCAGACACTTTCTCTCCCCCCCACCCCTGTCCCTTTGGGGGGGGGGGGCTGCGCTGGACAAACTACTGCCTCCCGGAATCCTTGGAGAGGACTGGGTAGCTATGGAAAATCCCTGGGGTGAGCAAGAGACGGGCCAGAACCCCTGTGGGGCGTAGGGCGGGAGCGGGGTTGGGCATCCCTCCCACCGTGCCGCGCATGCTCCGTGCCCCCCCCCATTACCACACCGGGGCTGCCCCGGCCCCGCCCGCTCCGGCCCGCGCCCGAGACCGTGGCATGGGTGCCAGACAGGACTGGCATGCGGGTTCTCTCTTGGAGGATGCGCCTCGCGGGCAGCGCTCCCAACCAAGTTAAGACTCGGTGGAAGCCCAGCCGTCTCCTGGTGGCAACGCCCGGGAGGGCTGCTTGGAGGCGGCAGCCTTGGTTTCTGTCTGCCTGAGATCGTGAGACAGACACCCGCGGGCGCCTGCGGAGCCCCCCCCCCACCCCTCCGGTACACGACGCAGGTAGAAGGGCTGGGAGGGAGCGAGCATCGGGACGCCCCAGCGTGCCCCGGGCACTCCCCTCCGTCTAGACGCTCTGAGGGACGAGAGGAGACGGCCCGTAGGCCGCCCACGCCCCGGCTTGCTCCGAGCGCGCCTCGCCGCTGTCCCGAGACTGGGAGAGACGCCGTCCTGCGAGCTGCCGGGTAAGTTCGGGTTTGGCACCTGAGCGGGCCACCGCGGGCACCGGCGTTGGGGCGGGTGCACTCCTGCGCGGACGCTCTAGCCCGTTGCCCGCAGGTCTCTGCTCCAGAGGTCCTAAGTGTGCCCCCGCCAGTGGGGGCAGTGTCACCTAGGTGATGCGGGATCGGCAGCGAGCAGTCTGCCAAGGAAGCCTGGGAAGGAAGGAGGCCGGGCTCCAGGGGGAGTGAGCGGCTGGCGCTGGCCCGGACAGTTCGCCGTGCGCAAGCCCGCCCCGGCTGCCCAGCGGAGTGGGCCTTCCAGATCCAGGAAACTGAGCCCAGGGTGGTCCCTCCACCCCTCCCCCGCGCGGGCCACACACGGTAAACAGCAAACGCTGGGGGAGAGATCCAGGTGGGAAACGGTGGGGGCGGGGAGACAGCTTAAATCGCGTGGCTAGAAGGCTTCATTGAGAAAACTCCCAGACAGCTCCGTGCTCGCTGGGAATAGCCGTCCGGGCAAAAGCACTGTGGCCACGAAGCCACTTGAGTGAGAGAAATGGGGAGCCGGGAAGGTGGAGGATTTGGACGCAGAGATGCACATGGGGAGGTCTGGGAGTACGGGGCCGCACCCCATCAAAAGGAACGCTTCCTGACGTCCTAGCAGAGCCTGGGGCCACCAGCACAGACGTGCCAAACTCCAGGGTGCCTGACCCAACCCCGGGCCTGGGGTCCTTTCTCCAGGGAGATGGCCGGTGATCTAAGTTCAGGGAAGCTCAGAGGGAGCCCCGAGGCGACACTAAGTGTTGACTTGCCGGATCCCAGAGGATGGCTCCTCGGTAGGAATATGCCCAGGGCAGGAGCCTGCCTATCCCTACAAGGGTTGAGGGCCTGTCGAGCCGGTGGCTCGCTGGCTTTCTCTTGGAGGGAGAGCGCCCTCTTGTGCTGTCCGGGGACATGGGCGCAGGAGCTCTGCTCGGCTTCCGCCGCCGCCGCCGCCCGTGCTGGTATGATTCTGCGGGCTGACACCTGTGGGCGCCTTCCTAGCTTCTGGTGTCAGCCCCCCCCTCCCGTGCCAGATGGACCCTATATCAGTTTCGGGGAAGCCTTTGCCCACCCCGCTCCCCCACCTTCAATTCTCTGCTCAAAAATCACGGGTTTGAGATGAAGCCACGCCCCCTTCTACAGGATCTTTCCAGATTCTTCCTTCTGTTTCATCTCTCCAGTGTCGCCCCCTCCCCCGCGGGGCTGCGTTGCATTAGGGGACATGGCGATGAGGCGCACATGACTCTGCATACCCCTCTGGCTCGGCTGGCACCTTGTTCTTCCCGGTACTCAGCCCAAGTGCCCTCTTGTGCAAGCTCGCAACCCCGTCCATCTTGGCTTTGGGGGACAAAAGAGAATATCTTTTTCTTCTTTCAAAATGTCTTCCAAAAATGACTCAAGAACTAGACGTACAGCCACTTTTCAAAACTTGAGCAGACCAGAGTTAGCTCCCGTGACCAGCCCCTGCAGCACACACATCCACTGGATACAGGGCAGGGGGTGGGGTGGGAGGTCACAGTGACACAGATGTAGCCAGAGGATGTGATCATCCCAGCCTGTTTTGGGAGGGGCTGGGAAGCACTCCTAACAGTGCTCAGGGCTTACTGCTGTCTCTGGGCTCGGGGATCACTCCTGGCGGGGCTCAGGGTACCCTGTGGGGTACCAGGGATGGAACCCATGTTGGCTGAGTGCAAGGCAAGTGCCTTCCACAGTGCATGATCTCTCCATACCCTCCTCTACAGATTTTACTGAGGCAAGGTTCACTTAACAGAAGGGGTGTCAGGTGGCCTTGGAGACCCGCCCTTGGTAAGGAGGTCAGTTGTGTGTGAGAAGAGTGGAGAAAAGATTTCCAAGAACATGGCTGCAATAGTAGTTCAAGTTCGCACTCAAAAAAAAAAAACGTGCCATTCTGCCAGGCCACAGGGGTGTGACGGCTTCGCCTCTGGGTTGGGTTCTTTGTCTTCAGCAGCTATAGCCAAACCTCCCCAGTTGCCATTCTGTTTCCTTTCTTCTCCAGGGACAGGCCGGGGGTCTCAGGTGACAGCTGCTTCCTTCCCATGGCACACCCGTTTATTTTTTTCTGATTTGGATGCTGCCCTGCAGGCAGGTAGAGTGACCAGGCTGCAGAGTACAGACTGCCTCCCGGTGGGAATGGTCATCTGCTTGCCCTCCTGGCTTGCTTCTTTCTTTATCTTCCTCTTTTCCCTTGGTTTTTGCTGAACTCATTTCATGTGAGATGAAGACCCAGCATTTTCAGGCCCATTTCTTGTAAGACAGCTGTATCTGTCACCTGGTGCCACTGGCCCTCCAGCTTTCGGGCACCAGTGCGGCCACATCACCCAGCCACGCCCCTGACTCTTCCCCTTGTTTCTGCCCAACCAGGAGAATGACTCATCTTTTTATTTTTTTTGGGGGGGGTCACACCCGGCAATGCACAGCGGTTCCTCCTGGCTCTGCACTCAGAAATTACCCCTGGCGGTGCTCAGGGGACCATATGGGATGCTGGGAATCGAACCTGGATCGGCCGCGTGCAAGGCAAATGTCCTACCCGCTGTGCTATCGCTCCAGCTCCAGAATGACTCATCTTTTGGGTGTCACCCCATGGCGGTGTCTTTAAGTGGTTCTCAGGCATCTCTACACAGTGGAGCTCAGGTCCAAAGGCCGTTTAGAATGGGGCAGCCACTACCCTCCACATGTGCGCCCATTGCTGATGTATCCCCTATGCCTTTGCCAGCTTAGGGCAACAGAGGATGGGGAGGCAACTTGAGGCCCCGTGGTCTCTGATTGGTGACTGGGTTCGGCATGTCGTCTTGCAGGAGCACTCCTAGGGTCAACCCAGAACTCCAGACACAGGGCTCACAAGTTCCTTCTTGGCAGTGCTGGCCATGGCAGGGTGCAGTGATTGTAAGGGAGGCCTGGCCCTGCATGGCACTTGCAGCCACGCCCCAGCTGGGTTCCCCTCACTCTAATGTCCATCAGGTGGGACACAACCCACTGCCTGGCCCGATCTGCTTTGCCACTGGAAAAACCTTTTCAGACCTTTCATGACGCTCAGCTCTCGCCAGCTACTGTGGCTGCCCACTTTCAGTGCCACGGACACCAAGCTTGGGGCTGTACCCTTGACCCACCCTGTGGCAGTGCCCACCCCTGTGGATCTACCGAGCCAGGTCTTTCTCTTCTCCAGAGCCCAGCTCTGTGTAGTGGAAGCTGGTTGCACAGCAGTTTTCCAGAGGCAGCAATTGGGGTCCCAGTGGAGCTCCCCAGGGTGGGGTGCTGGGAGGAAGGGTGGGCTGGTCCCCGGGCAGTGTGAGGAAAGAGCCACTTCTGTCACCTGGCTTCTACTCTGGAGGGGACAGAAGCCCAGCACGGAAAGTGGGATGCCCCACCCCCCCAGCATGCCTGTTGGTTCTGATCTGTGGTACCTGGAGGGAGGCTCCCAAGGAAGCCACTGGAGTGGCAGGGACAAGCCCAGGGACCCAGATCAGTGGCACAGGGACAAGTGCTGGATGGCCCTCATGCTGCCCTCTCCTCCTCAGCTCTGGGGTACCCAGCCATGGAGGTCCCCTTCCCAAAGGCCAAACCCAAGGTAAGTGGGGTTTCCCGACTAGGGAGCCGTCACCTCTGCCTCTTCCCCTCCATTGCCACTCTGCTCCTCTTCTGCCAGCCGAGGCTGCACTGAGCACCCCCACTTCTTAGTTCCAGATGCTTATTTGGTTGCTTTATTTCCATTTGGTTTGGTTTTGGCTTGGGGGCCACACCTGGCTGTGCTCAGGCTTACTCCTGGCTCTGTGTTTAGGGATCACTGCTGGCAGTGCTCAAAGACCATATGGGATGCCGGGAATGGAACCCAGTTCCACACATGCACGGCAAGCATCCTCCCCGCTGTTCTGTCTTTCTCCGGCCCCCCAGCAGCTGCTTGCTTCTGCATCACTGGACCGCCCCCAGCTACTGAGCCCCTTGTGTTCCCTTTCCTCGCTGCCAGTGCCTCCGGGATGCTTGTGTCGTGCCAAACTGTCTCGACCACGGGGATGGCTCTGTTTTAGGTGTCCGTGTCTTTTGAAGATGTCTCTATGAACTTCACCAAAGGCGAGTGGAAGCTCCTGGGTTTAAAGCAAAAGGTTCTCTACAGACAAGTGATGCTGGAGAACTACCACCACCTGGTGTCTCTGGGTAAGGGCCACCGCACACCCGCGCCCTCAGGCTTAGTTTCTTTTTCTGCTTCAGCTTGTATACAGGCCAGTCTCACGGGGTGACCCAGGTACTCTCTAAGGGATAAGCACCTTGCAGTGCACACTCTGCCCTTCCCCACCGGGGTTTACATGAACCTTTAGCAGATAAATCTATGGCTTAACTGACCCCTTGCCACCCCGAACATAGATGCAAGCTCCATCAACACTGTTTCCCACTGTCAAAACTTGATTTGTTTTGTCTGTTTGTTTGGGGGCCACACCTAGTAGTTATTGGGGCTGATTCCTGTCTCTGTTCAGGGATTACTCCTGCTGGTACTTGGCAGGCACCATATAGGGGGTTGGGATTGAGCCCGGGTCAGCTGCAGTGACACAAGCAACTTGCCCCCTGCACTATCTCTCTAGTCCCAAAACTTTATCAGGGTTGTGATTCATCTTTATCAGGGTTGTGTTTTACTTTCCTTCTGCCTGCTAGACTAGCAGCAGTCTCATTGCCTGGGATTAAGCCCCAGGGGTCCTGGACACCTGAGACAAGGCATGACTTGGCCTCTGAGACCCAGGGCAGCTGCAGGCACCCAGCTAGTCCACAACCACATTGAAGAGTCCACTTAACAACGAACCAGGATTTCAGGACTGGGTGCTGGAGCCAGAGCGTCCCTCTGCTGCCAGGCCAGGCTTCCCCCACCTTGCACCTCGTAACCACTGCCTTGGAGATTGCAGGGTTCTATTGGTTCCACCTCTTCTCATTCACAGATTTGACTTTTATGATCAGAGAGGGAGATTAACCTCTTCCCCTTTGCTTCTTTATTACCCTCATCAAGCAGATCTGGGGTTCCCAGGAAAGTTCTGGAATACCCAGATGAGTTTAGTATAAGTAAGTGAGGCATAGGTTCTGTTTGATGGTGACACAGGGGACTCCAGGTTTTAGGGGGCCGGCAATCCCTTATCTCCCCTATGGCTCCCTGCTCTTCCTCTTCCTCTGTGGTTTGGGGTCTCCATAGAACTCCCCCCTGTCTACAAGTGGGCTGCGTTTCTTGGGCCAAACATGAACTCCCCATCTTCTTGACCCCTCCGCCCCTGCTTGGGGCTCTCTGTGCCTGTATGTCCCCTGCACCTTCAGAACCCCCAACTTCCTTAGAGGGATTCTGTCATTTCTCACCACCATCCCACTGACAGAACCTTCTAGAGAGTTCTTCCTTCTCTGTAACCTGAAGGCAGTAAGTCTGGGCTGAGCTCTGCAGCGAACTATGTGCTTGCTTCCATGGACAGGACTCGCATCCTCTAAGCCTGACCTGATTGCCTGGTTGGAACGAGGCAAGCAGCCCTTGCTAGCAACCCCCTGCACGTGGGGCACAGTGGTGCAGGAAGGTAAGTGAAGGGGGCCCCGAGAGCGGTCAGGGGCTGGTGGAGGGACGCTGCTGCCTTGGCTGGGGGATTCTCTTTGTCACTGTGACACATCTAAATCTCCCGGGGACAAAGCTCCTCTGTCAAGGTGCCCGATGCCACCTGACACCAATGCCACCATCCCCAGCTCATGTCTGTCCGTGAGCCTCTTGTTCCCTGCCCCCCAATCCTCATCTGCAGTCAAGAGTGACCCTATCTGGTATTCTAACCTGACAGGTGACAGGCTGAAGAGCAAGTCACGGGTTTCCAAGCAGAAGCCCGGCTCCAAGGAACCACAAGAGACCAATCTCCCACATGGCGGTGAGGGCCAGCCGGCCAGCCAGCCAGAGAGAGCACTAACTCCTGGAGGGAAACGGGTTGATGCTCCAAAGCCAGGTTTTGTGGGGGGTGGTCCTGGCAGCAAGAAAGACACAGGCGGCCCTGCGGCTAAGGAGGGAGAGGGTGTGCAGGGGAGAAAGCGCCGAGAGAGACAGAAAGCACGCCCCAGGCCCAAGCGCCCCCAAAGCACCGATAAGCTGTTCCTCTGTGAGCAGTGCGGGAAATGCTTCAACCGAAGCTCCAACCTCATCAAGCACTGGATCATCCACAGTACCGAGAAGCCGTACGAGTGCTCCGTGTGTGGGAGGCTGTTCCGGAGAAGCTCCGCCCTCCAGGAGCACGAGCGCATCCACAGTGGGGAGAAACCCTACAGCTGCGCTGAGTGTGGGAAGACGTTTACCCGCAGCTCCAACCTCATCAAACACCAGGTCATCCACAGCGGGGAGAAGCCCTTCAAGTGTCCCGAATGTGGGAAACTCTTCCGCCGCAGCTTTGCGCTCATGGAGCACCAGCGCACCCACAGCGGTGAGAGGCCATATGCCTGCCCTGAGTGCGGGAAGTCCTTCAGCCGGAGCTCCAACCTCATTGAGCACCGGCGAATCCACAGCGGCAAGAAGCCGTACACATGCAGCGAGTGTTCTAAGGCCTTCAAGGGGATCTCCCAGCTCATCCACCACCAGAACGTCCACAGGGAAGAGAAGGCGTTCTCATGCCAGGAGTGTGGAAAGGCCTTCCAGGGTCGCTCAGGCCTCAGCCAGCACCGGCGCGTGCACAGAGACGAGCAGCCCTACAAGTGCAGCCGCTGTGGGAAGGTCTTCAGCAGACGCCCCAACCTCCTCAAACACCAGCTGCTTCACGACAAGGAGCAGCCCGGCCACTGCTAGCCACCACAGGATCGCAAGAAACAGTGTGCAGCGAGCAAGGTGAGTTTTTTGAGGAGACCAAAGGTCAGTCACCTTCAGAAATGCATGGCAGGATCGTGGCTGGGAAGGCTGTCTCCTCCACCTGCAGAAAACCCACCATGGCTGTTAACCGAAACGTTGGTGGTTCGTGCCCACCCAGAGACGCTAGTTGTGTAAAAACACAAAAAAGAAAAGGGAGTGTGCACCACACCGGGGAGCTTGATGGCGATGATGAGGCAGGCAAAGGAAGGAATGGAGGCAAGCCAGTTGGTCTTAATCGCAGTTTATTCCATTCCCATCTCCATTCTCCTCTGATTCTCCTCCTGCTTCTTCCTCCCCCATGCTACTTCATTCTCCTTCTCCTCTGGATCTGGATTTCTATCTGGCTTCTCCAGATCTGGCTCTGGGACTCGCACTGGGACTGGCCGGGGACAGGCCCCGGAACTGGCCCTGGAACTCGACAGCACTCGCCCCAGCCCACTCTCACAGCCTGGTTAAATCCCTAAGAATGAGGGGTTGGGGCTTACACATAGGTGTGGTTACAATCAGTAGGGAGTAAAGTTCTATCCCTTAGGGGATGCTTCCACTAGGACAGAATCTCTTTCAGCAGGACACCCGCCCAAGAGCAGAATCCCATGGGTGTGTTTCTCCTCTCCTTGTCCAACTAACATATAAGTATTCATATTATAAATCATTTTGTATGGACATAGCAAGAGATGCATTAAGCTTATAGAATTGCTCTCCTGGGGACACCTCGATCTCAGACTACAGTGCTCAGGGAAGATTAGTCTTTCCTAGCCCTAGCAGGGTCCTAGTCTCGTCGTTGCTTTTGGATCATGACATGACATGTCCGTGACCAATCTCTTAGCATATAGTTAAGCATTAGGCACTTTGGCCAGGCCCATCTCGATGCCAGGGTAGCACATAACTCACTACTTGCCCTGGGTCCATCCCGTCCCTCGTCAGGACCCTGCTTTTGGGGGTGCTAGGAATTAAGGGCAGCTGAGGCTTAAGTTGAGAAAGCAGATGCCCGGGAGTGAATAATATTTGAAGCCAATTAAGTCCCATGTTACCAAAGCATATTAACAATTGTCTTTCTTTGTCCATACAAAAAGGATATTGTTTTAAAGTAAACTATTCAAAAGACATAAGAGAGGAGAAAAACAATATTAACTTACAATACAAGTTCACTGTCCTAGCAAGGTCTGACTTTACAAATTAACAGAGTTTGATTAGAGGAAGAGCAAATAACTAGTTGGGGAAAGGAGCATAGAAGTGATTACATATAGACAAAGGAGTGGGAGTAACTCGGGAGCACCTTGATGGGTGTGACTGATATACCTAAGCTCCTAGTGGCAAGGGGAGCAGGACATACCAATGTAGTCTAGAATTGTTTAGGGATTATTACCAGATAAGCCTAAACTCTGTGGCAAGGGAGAAAGGACAAACCAATGATATCCAACACCAAAGGGCACAGAAAGTTTGGCTCCGGGCTTCACAGAATATGGCCAATTCAGCCGCTCCCCTCCCATCTCTCCTGCCCTGAAAACAGTCATGCGTGCATAGAGTGTGTGTTGGTCCTGCAAGAAGCACTCTGGCCTGCCACTTTAGGAGGAACAAGACACCGGTGCTGGGCTGAGCGAGGCGACAGTCTGGGGTATCCCTCATGCTCGCTGGCTCCATCCAATGACAGGTCAGTGTTTTCAGGTGGAAGACTCATGAAACTCTTATGTCCTTTAAGGGATTCTCCAGAGTGGGGCCTTGAGAGAATCCAAAGGCATGGCTGTGGCAGGAGGCTGTGGACTGGACTGACATCCATTGAATTCACCAGAAACACCTGGAAGTGACCGAGGAAGTAAACACATGCCAGGCCGGGCCTGTCCTGCCAGCCTACAGGGAGAGGGTGCCTCCCCTGTCTACCCCTGCCAAGTGAACTGACCTTTGCCCCAAAGCTGCTGTTCAAAGGAGCCCAGCCCAGCCGCTTCTTCTGGGTGTCTGGGGGTCCCACGACGGCAGGGCGTGAGAACTTTGCCCTTCTCCCCAGAAGAAGCCTTTTCTCCCACTAGACTCCCACGGCACTCCCATCCTGCAGGTGAGAAGGAGAAATGCAGCCTGATGCTGGTATCCTGTCCCACAGCCTGTATCTGACAGGTTCCATGAGATAAGTATTTCTGTGCTCAGGGCTACAAGAGTGAAGCGCTTATTATCCCTAAAACATTGGAAATTCTCCCAATGGACCTCAGACAGCAGATGGGTCTCCAGTGGCCCAACAGCATTTATGGTGGCAAGGTAGGACATTGCCAGCCCAGGGACAGGCTACCACAGTGGCACCCAGCCAAGGAAGCTTGTCTGGGAGTGAGTTGGTGCCCACTCCACATTGCTTTGCCCATCTGTGTCCAGAGCGCTGCCCTTAGAGCTTTCCTCCTGCGTCCTAATGCACTGCCACCTCCTTCCAGGAGAGCAGTGCCAAGTGGGCGCTGAGCTGGAGTGCATACTCGTCACCTTCCATCCCTGCCAGACGGGATGGTTCAAGACCCCATAAACGGCACCCTCCTAGGCACACTTCTGGGCATCCCCATCACAAGGATGCCTTCAGGAGGGAGTGACAGCCAGACCCGCTTTTATACAGAGGTGGGAACTGAGAGCCTCGCTCTCAGCTTTCACACAACAGGCCTCTGTCTCCTGGTCCCGTGACTATTGTCTTCTCTGCTGCCAAGGATTTGGCCTCCGTAAATCCTTGTTCCATGGTTACTGTTTAGCAGGAGAACCCTAGCCAGATCTCAGGCTCCCCGGAAGAAAGTAAGGGCAGGGCTTAGAGCTTTGAGCTCCCATGGAGCTCGTGGAATCCACAGGGTTACTTTTTGAGGTCCCACCTGTGTGCAGGTGGGGCAGCTTTCCCCACCCCCTGCACACAGCTTAGGGCATCACAATGCTGGGCTCTGCCCTGTGGCTGTGGGTACTGCAGTGACCCCACATTCTGCTGTGCCAGGCTTGGTTCTTGATGAGGCTCGATTCTCCCAGACTCCAAGGAAATGGTTCTGGGGGAAGGAGGGTGAGAACTGAGGCCATTCTGGAGTCCAGGTGTTCCCCACACCCCGGGATATCAACAATGGGTGTCTTCATGCTCACAGGGCCTCCCACTCCTCAGACTCTTCCCCCTTGCTTGCTGTTTACTGCTGGATCTGTATCGGGCCAGCACCCTTGGTATGAATGAGGCTGCACTGTGTCTTTCTCTGGCAGCTTTGGGGATGCCGTACAGTCACCCAAGAAGCAGAGGAGTTCCGCTGCATGTCCACCATGAAACCATCATGCAGGGAAGACAGTGAACGTGTCCATCCTTCGCCACCCAGTGCTGCCACCCGACCCTCCCTGTGCTCAGATTGTCATGTGGGAAATAGTCCTCCCGGGTGATCCACACTCACTGCTCCCCAACTCACTACCTCCCCCAAACACCTGCCCACAGCCGTGACAAATAAATGTGATGCATTTGTGCACCAGTATCAGCGTGTCTCCATTGCTCCCGCCATGGTAAAGTTGATTAACACGAAGGACTTCCAACCTGTTTCCCAGGGCAGGAGAGTAGGCAGACCTCCATGTCCTGGTGGCTGGAGAGGACTAATTCTCAGGTGTGGGTCTTCACACAGCATCTTTCAGGCCTTGACGGCCGTGCATGTGTCTGCTTTGCAGAAATGGTATTCAGATCTCTCATTGATGGCTTGGCTTTGCTTATGTAAGAGGTCAAGATCCAAGTCTTTTGTCAGTTATGTGCTTTGCAAATACTTTCTCCACATAGTAACTTAAGTTTGCATTGTCGTAGACTTTGGGGAGAGGAGAGGAGGTTGTGCCACAGCTAGTGATGCTTAGGAATTCCTCCTGGCCTTGCATTCAGGGATCACTCCTGGTGGGCTCAGGAGATCCTATGTGGTACCAGAGACCAAAACACCTGGGTTGGCTGTTGGTTGTAAGCTCTAACCCACTGCACTACTCTCTTTCCAGCCACACACCTATTCCATTTTTTTTTGTGGGGGGACTAAACCTGGTGGTGCTCAGGGCTTATTCCTGGCTCTGTACCCAGGAATCAATCCTGAAAGCTTGAGACCATATGGGGTGCCAGGGATGACACCCAGGTCAGCCATGTGCAAGACACGTGCCCTACCCTCTGTCCTATCTCCCCTGCCTTCCGATAACCGTGTTTTAAGGGCAGAAGTTGTTTTATCTTGATGAACTCAATTGCTGAATTTTAAATTATACAGCATGTGCTTTTTATATCATAACTAAGAAATCTTTGTAAAACCCACATCACTACGATCGGATTCTGTTTTCCAAGAGCCGGTTAGTAAGGCGGGGCTGACTCAAAGACTGGAATGCAGTAGCCCCGACATACAAGTTCCCCCAAGCTTCGCTGGGGGTGATTCGAGCACTGATCTGGGACTAGGCCTGGAGCACTGCCAGGTGTGACATGAACCGAACAAAATCAAAGGAGCCAGAGAGATAGTAAAGGGAGATAGCAGGTAGGGCGCTTGCTTTGCACGCAGCTGGCCCAGGTTCAGTCCCTGGCTGCGCATTGGCTCCTGCACGCCTGCCAGGAGTAAGCCCCGAGCACCGTCAGGCATAGGTCCCCAGGAAAAGAAGCCACCAAAGAAGTTGTCTCCTTTCAATACTACCCCCATCCCTTAAGTCTGTGGTGTTGGGGCCAATTGGATGTGTCCTGCGAGGCTAATGTTCAGCTCTCCCTGTAGGGGGCGCATCAGCCTTCCCAGCTCTTCTTCCCCCAGGGCCAGCACTTGGCACTTTTGCCCAAACTCAGTGGGGTTGTGTGAGTCAACTCTGGTTGCTTCCTTCATTGCATCGTGACATATCACCGTCAGTCAATGTGTCCCTCCTAAGTTTGTCGTACTTCTAAACATGCTTTTTAAATATTGTGTTTAAGTCATATGGTTACATTAGTGTTAATGCTTTTGTTAGGGGGGCTTTTTTGGTCACACCCGGCAATGCCCCTGGGTTACTCCTGGCTCTTCACTCATGAATTACTCCTGGTGGTACTCGCGGTACCATATGGGATGGTGGGGATCGAATCCAGGTTGGCCACATGCAACCCAAGTGTCCTCCCCAGTGTACTATTGCTCAGACCCCCACACTGATGCTTTCAATGCACTTCCTGCCATCCCACCATTTCCAGAGTTCCAAAGATTACCCCCACCACCACAGTCCTAGTGTCACTTCTAGTCTGACACACCCCTCCCCATCTCTCAAGCTCCTTTAATCACCTCAATTCTGTTGTCAAAGATGTTGCCTATGTCCACAAACTAAAGCCAAGAATTGGGCTGGGAGCACGCTGGGGCTAGGAGCCCTCTGGGCAGGACGCATCTGAAAACAGCCCCGAGGGTATCTGTCTTCACTGGGGAGGGGTCTTACCCAGCCATCCCTGCACATGGTAGGGCCAGGGGGGCTCAGAATGATAGTATATCAAATAGGTTGTTTGCCTGGCACCCGTATGATTCCCCAAATCCTGCCAGGAGTGATCCCTGACAGCAAAGGTGAGACCCGTGGGGCCCAAACACACACAGAGAAAAAAAGGTGAAACCGGGGCTGGAGTGATAGCACAGCGGGTAGGGCATTTGCTTTGCACTCAGCCGACCCGGGTTCGATTCCCAGCATCCCATATGGTCCCCTGAGCACCGCCAGGGGTAATTCCTGAGTGCAGAGCCAGGAGTGACCCCTGAGCATTGCCAGGTGTGACCCAAAAAGCAAAAAAGCAAAAAAAAAAAAGTGAAACCCCCCCTGCACACAGGAAGTGATTTGAAGGTGGTGGCTGTCCTCTCATAGGACCATTTGTTACAGAGGTTCTGGGGACCACGAGGGCAGACCACGAGGGCATCTGAGGAGGAGCAAGCATTTGGCCACATTCAGTACCAGTGTTTGGTCTAGGAGGGGGTTCAAGGGGGTTGTCCAATGCACATGGAGTTAGCCTTGGAGCCAGGGAGGGAGGACAGGGTTAAGCCTTGCAAGCATAGAGCCTCCCCAAGAACTACCAGAATTGACCCCTGAGCACAGAGGCTGGAGAAAGCCCTGCGGCACCATTGGGGATGGCTCCCAAACTATCAAACAGATGAGATATTATAGTTTTGAGCTTTTTAAAAAAAATTCTGTAAAGGCTTCCCTAAGGGAAATCCAAATAAGGACATGACAATGAAGCCAATTTTGGTGCTATGGAGATGATAGAACAACAGGCAGGGTGCTTGCCCTGCACGCGGCTGACACAGATTCTATCCCCTGCATTTCATATGGTCCCCCAAGTACTACCCAGACCAATTCACGAGTCCAAACCCAGGAATCACCCCTGAGTATCACTGGGTGTAGGCCAAAAACAAATCAAAAAGAAACCCCAAGGATTTGGCTGGGGGCAGAGGGATAGTAGAGTGAGTAGGATGCTTGCCTTGCACGAGGTGACCAACCTGGGTTTGATTCTCAAGCATTCCATACAACCCCTTGATCCCTGCCAGGTGTGAATCCTTAATGAATAGCCAGTAATAAGCCCTTAATCCCATCATCTATGGCCCCCAAACCAAAAGAAGTCAATTGGGGGGGGCAGTTGCAATGGCAATAGCCTGCCCTGAGCAATGTGCTTTCACCTATCTTCAGAGGGGACTGAGGGAGACAGCATGACATAACACTTGGGTGCAAGGCATGTGGGTTGTCTCCTCCGATTATGGTGGTGGAGTGGGAAAAAACACATGAGTTAGGAAAGTACCACAAGTCATAGCACACCTGATTCTGGCAAATTAAACACTTAGAGGTTTGATAGTCTCACAGGAGGAATCTGGGGAAGCTGGATGGTGCTGGTCTGTAGTGAAGAACTAGCAGAGCCCAGTGTGTCTATTTGAATCCATTTTACCTCATAACCACAAAATATCTGAGGAAACTCCAGTTATCACATGCTTCTTCAGGAACAGAAGGAGGGGCAAAGACAACTCTATCTGCCCCTTTTATCAAGAAAGCAACAACTTGCCCAGAAACTGAATCAGCGGACTTCCTCTCAAGTCTCAGTCAAAAATGGATGATGTGGCTATTCTTCGTTGGAATATGGGCTTGGGAAAGCAAGGGCTAGAATTTTTCTAACCTGTCACCTGAGGCTGAGCCCAAAGTAGGTTGAAAGGAATGCTGGGTGTTCCGACTGAGAATGCTGGTGGTTACCGGTCCCTCTCACCCGCTTCAGCTTGTGACCTGGTTTGGAAATAGGGTTCTTGCAGCTGTGAAGGGTTCAAAGAGGTGGCGGTGGAGGAGGATGGGTTCTTTGTCCAATAGGACAGGGGTCTTTTTACATGAGGTGAAGATATGACATGGGGAAAAGCAGTGGCACAAAGACCAAGGCAACATCTGCGGTGCAATCCCAAGAGCTACAAGAGGCAGGAGGCGTCATAGAGATGGCACAGGGTAAGGTGCTTGCCTGACCTCTGGCTCAGCCCAGTTCCATCCCTGGCATCGCAGAAGATCTTCTGAGCCCTGCCAGGAGTAATCCCTGAGCACTGCCACATGTGGCTCCAACCCACTTCAAATAGAGAGGCAGGAGGTGCCCTCCCCTAGAGCTTCGAGGGAGCGTATCCCGGGTTCCCTGGCTTTCAGCCAGTGGTCTGCACTTCCGCGCAAAGTTAGGGAGTGTAGATGTCACTGCCCCCTGACTGGCACTCTGCCAAGTCACAAGCGGGATCTCCCATGGGGTGGACACCCTCCTGACCCATTTACAGGCTAGGAAGCCACGGTTTGAGATGAACAGAAACTGCCCCATGCCTTGACATCGGGAAGTGACAGATTCATGCCCAGGTTCCAGAACCCCAGCATGGGATTCTTTCCCCCTGCCCCCTAAAACTAAGGGCAGTCCAGCTTGCTGGCCTTCCTGCATTCCAAATGTGGCCGGGGGGAAGAGAGGGGGGCTCTCTTTGTCCAGAGCCAATGATAAAGTCCCACTCAAGTGGACTTCATTGTCCTAGATGGAATCGGGGAGCCAAGGCTGGCTCAGCTGCCTTGGGAACTTGGAAGGCCTTGGGGCGTTCCCAGGGCTGGGGGCTGGGAGCAGGCCAGGCCTGATCCTTTCCTTATAAGAAAGATGAAAAGGCACTCCTCCTTTCAGCGGGCACTGGGCAGGGAACAGCAGAGCCAAGGGCACCCTGGCCAAAGAGGGTAGAGGCTGGTACAAATTCCAGTGTCAGCAGGCTTGGGGGGCGGCCCCTTCGTGGAGGGTCCAGGTGTCCCTTGGCTTGCAGTCACATCACTCCAAACTTTGCCCATCTAAGGACCGTCACTGACTGTAGCCACTGAGGTGGGGTGAGCTTGTCTCGAGATCTCAAACAGCACATTTTCACCCAGAGACTTCCAAGTATCGTCACACTCACAGGGTGTGGGCAGGGCTTGTGTTTGTGTGTGTGTGTATAGGAGCATTCTGCCCACTACAAAAGACAGAAACACCGCTGGTGTGTGTGGAAGTGTGCCTGGGGGCAGGAGGGATCGAGTGGGGTCTAGTTCAGGCCTGGACTCCTGGAGGATCTTTCCATCCAACTGCTCTAGGCCATGCCTCCCAGCATCCCCAGACCACTGCCATTTCACAGGTGGGTAAACTGAGACCACACTGTTGGATAACTTTTGCAGGCACAGAGTTGGTGAATGGGGGCATGGGGAGAGACAGGGCCCAGCAGGCCAAAGACCCCGCTGATCATCAAGACCAGAGGCTTCCCGCCAACTGCAAAGTCCCTCAGGCCCCCATACTGTCTTAAGGCCCTGACTCCAGGGGGCAGAAGAGCCTTGTGAGCAGGACGACCAACCTCCTGCAGAGGCAAGGAGCTGAGGGGAGGTCATCATTCCCAAACTAGAGAGAGCCAGGTCAGGAAGGCCTCCCAAGAGGGGTGGCACGTGTCCTGGGTTGGAGGACCTAAGGCAAGAAGCCTGCCAGAGGGGCCTCCCAGGCTCAGGACACGGTTCTCAGTGTGTCTGTCTCAACAGAACGCTTTCCCGGCGAGAGCTGAGCATCCCTAGAGATGTGAGCCCTGGGATGCAGCCCCCTGAAAGAGCCTCCCCGGGCAGGAGTTCCCAGGGAAGGAACTGGTAGGCTAACGGGGCCTACCGCTCATCCTTGGGAGCACGGGGCGCGAGGAGGCGGGGCAGGAGAGTGCAGGACTGAGAGGAGGGGTCCGGGGAGGTGTCAGTGGTGGAGGAAAAGGGACCCTAGGACCTGAGGGACCTCGGAACTCCTGGCACCAGGGGCGCGTCGGGGGAGGGGCTTTGGACGATCCAGGCGTCAGGAGGCGGGGCCGGCGGCGGGGGCGGACCACAAGGAGCAAAGGATGCGAAGGGGCGGGGCCGGCGCCCGGCACCTGGAGCAAAGAATGCCAAGGGGTCGGCACCGTAGCCGAAAATGAGGCACCAGAAGAAAAGGATGACGAGGGGATGAGGCCGGTGCCAGGGACATGGAACCCGGAGCAAAGGATGCCAAGGGGTCGGCACCAGCGCAGAGGACAGGGAACCGGGAACAAAGAATGCCGAGAGGTCGACGCTGGAGACGTGGACTAGGAGCAAAGGATGCTCAGGGGCGAAGCCGGGGCCGGGACCCCGGGAGCAAAGGATGTGATGGGGCGGGACCGGCGCCGGGCACCGGAAGCAAAGGATGCCGAGGTGGCGTGGCCGGCGCCGGAAACGTGGAACCGGGAGCAAAGGGTGCGAGGGGGTGGGCCCGGCGCCGGACACCGGAAGTAACGGGTACCGAGGGGTCCGCACCAACGTGGGGACAGGGAACCCAGAGCAAAGGATGCCGAGGGGGCGGGGCCGGAGCCGGACACCAAGAATGAAGGATGCTGAAAGGTCGGCGCCAGCGCCAGGGACGTGGAACCCGGAGCAAAGAATGCCGAGGGTCGGAGCCGGCGCCGGGGACAGGGCACCCGGTGCAAAGGATCCGGAGGGAGCGGAGGACCCGGAAGCAAAGGATGCCAGGGGGCGTGGCCAGCACCGGGGACAGAGAACCCGGAGCAAAGGCTGCCGAGGGGCGGGGCCCGCGCCGGGCACAGGAAGCAACTGATGCCGAGGGGTCGGCAGCGGCAATGGGGACAGGGAACCGGGAACAAAGAATGCCAAGGGGGCGCGACCGGAGTCAGGGACCGGGCATTGGGAGCAAAGGATGCCGAGGGATCAGGGCCAGCGCCAGGGACAAGGCACCGTGAGCAAAGGATGCCGAGGAAACGGGGTCGGCGCCGGGTCCTGGGTGCAAACCATGAGAAGGGCGGGTCCGGCGCCAGGGCACCGGGAGCAAAGGCTACTGAGGGCTTCGTGCCGGGGGCAGGGACGGGACATCAGGAGCAAAGGATGCGGAGAGGCAGGCCGGTACTGGACCCTAGAAGTAAAGGATGCCGTGGGGGCGAAGCCAGCTCCGGGCACCAGGAGCAGAGGACGCCGAGGGAGCGTGGCCGGTGCTAGGGTACCGGGAGCAAAGGATGCGGAGAGGCGGGGCCGGTTCAGGCTCTGGAAGTAAAGGATGGCGAGGGGGCGGGGCCGGCGCTAGGCACCAGGAGCAGAGAATGCCAAGGGGGCGGGACCGGTGCTAGGGTACCGGGAGCAAAGGATGCGGAGGGACGGGAATGGTGCCGGACCCTGGAAGCAAAGGATGTCGAGGGGGCGGGCCGTCACTGTGCACCGGGAACAAAGGATACCACGGGGTAGGGCTGGTGCCGGGCCCTGGAAACAAAAGTTGTCGATGCGTTGGCGCCGTTGCCGAACCACGGGGCACCGGGAGCAAAAGATGCCGAGGGAGCGGAGGTCCCGGAAGCAAAGGATGTCGCGGGGTCAGAGCCGGCGCCGGGCACCGCGAGCAAGGGATGCTAAGGGTTCGGCACCGGCGCCGAACCACGGGGCACCGGGAGCAAAAGATGCCAAGGGGGTTGTGGCCAGCGCCAGTGACTGTGAAACCGGGAGCAAAGAACGCCGAGGGGCGGTGCCGGCACCTGGAGCAAAGGATACACAGGGGGCGGTGCCGGCGCTGCGGACCGGAAGCAACGGATGCCGAGGGGTCGGCACCGATTCTAGGGATGAGGTACAGAGAGTAAAGGATGCCGAGGGCGGGGCCAACACTGGGCACCGGAAGCAACAGATGCCGAGGGCTCAGCGCCAGGGATGGGGAACCGGCAGCAAAGGATTCCCAGGGGTCGGCGCCGGGGATAGGGCACCGAGAGCAAAGGATGCCGAGGGGGCGGGGCTAGGGATGGGGTACCGAAGCAAAGGATTCCGAGGGGGCGGGGCTGGTACTGGGGGCGGGGCCTTGGCGCAAGGGACGCCGGGGGCGGGGCAGGGCGCCGGGAGCAAAGTACAGAAAGGGGTGCCTGACCCGGGTCCCGGACCTTGGAACAAAGAATGTGGATGGACGCGGGTGGGGTTTGGGTCTTTCGAGCTCCAGAGTCAGGGCCAGGCTTGGGACTCTGGAAGCGCTCTCCCGGGGATAGTGTCCTGGGAGCTCTCAGCTCTGGGGGCGGGGTTCTGGAAGCACGCGGCGCTCATGACTGGGAGGGGGACGACCCTGTTAGCACATGGCGCGGGGAGCTGGTGGGGGCATGGGACCCTGTTATCACAAGGGGGTGGGGGTGCGACCCTCTTAGTGCGGCCCCGGGGGCGCGGTCCTGGGAGCATGTGGCGCTGGTGTGGGGAGCGGTAGAGACCCTGTTAACATTGGGCGCGGGGAGGGGGGGGAACGGGTAGGAGGTGGGAACCTGTTAGCGCATGGCCCCGGGACGGCCCCTGTGAGCGTGCTGCCGAGGATGTGTGACCGTGGGAACGCTGGGCGCAGCAGTAGGTGCGGGCGGCCAGGAATCGGGACTGTGGGAGCTGGGGGTTCGTGAGGAGGCGGGGTCTTGGGAAAGTGTAGAACCAAGCAAGCGGAACCCTGGGAGCAAAGGTCGTGGGAACACGGGGCTGGGGGACGTGGGGAGCAGAGAGGTGGGACCGTGGGAGAGCAGGAGCGCCCAGGAGGCAGAGTTCGGGTTTTCGCTTTTGAAAGACCTTCCGGGCCACTGAGCGCGATCCAGAGGATCTTCCCCTTGGTAATGGATGGGGCACCTTGGCACTCTGAAACGGATCGATCCCCAGCCCCTGACTGTAGGAACCTCCCTGACTCCAGCCCCTGCCACACTGACATTCTTGCAGCCGGCTTTTCTGTCTGTTCAATAGCCTCTTCTCCTTCCTAATGTGCACATTGAGCTTGGACCCTGGGTTCGGTAGGGTCCAGAAGGTAGTAGGGTCTAATCCCCCACGGCCACTGTGGTGACAGCTCCGCTGTGCCCCTTTAAAGACTGCCTGGGATCCAACAGCCAGGCCTGGGTTCATAGGGCAACTCCAAGCGAATATGCAAAGTGGGGCCTTTGTATACTACACCCATAGCCCGGAGTTGTGTAAGTTAAGTGAAACTTGGGGTGTGCCCATTAGACCTTAATAATGTGCTGGAAGGTATCTTAAAATCAAACATACAGGTAAAATAAAGAAAATGTGCAAAAAGAGGCCTCCAGGGCGGAGTGACCAGGAGCTCGACTGGAAGGAGCAAGGCCAGAGCAGGAACCTGGAGGCCAGGCCCCTGTCCTAGCAGCAGCTTGTTGGCGTCGGCTCCTGAAGCCGCCTGCAGCAGGAGCATCTTAAAGCTGCTGAGCGATCAGACGTAGCAGCCCACAGCCAAATGGGCTCAGGGGGTGCAGAAGGTGGGGAAATATCTGCCAGCCAGAGAACTGCCTGAAGTTCCTATTGTTGGCTGGATGGGGAAAGAGAATTCAGAAGCCAGCTGACTCCCCTGATAGAAATGCAGGGATATGGGGCTGGAGCAGTAACACAGCGGGTAGGGCGTTTGCCTTGCACGTGGCTGACCCGGGTTCTATTCCCAGCATCCTATGGTCCCCTGAGCACTGCCAGGGGTAATCCCTGGGTGCAGAGCCAGGAGTGACCCCTGTGCATTGCCGGGTGTGACCCAAAAAGCAAAAAAAAAAAAAAAAAGAAATGCAGAACAGCGATAGAATCTTGGGGTAAGGAGAAGGGAAAAGCTGCAGTGGGCAGGGCCTTGCCAGCTGGGGTGCTGTGGACACTCTTGCTCTAATATTGCTCCCAGACAGTTTCAGAAACATGGAAAGATGCCTCCAGGCCTCACCAACTCAGAGCTTCAGCTACTGTCTGCCATGTGGTTGAGGGGTAAGAAAGTGAGAAGCCAAATCAGAAAACAGATTATTTGCAAACCTGTGGGGACACTGAGAACTTGGGGGTGGTGGCGGAAGGAAATGCTGCCTTTAAGCATTAGCTACTCTAAGATGACAAAGGAGGTTCAGCTTCATGTTAGGAAACTAGAAAAAGAACAAAATCTTGCACCAAAGAAGCCTTGCATGTGGCTGACTAGACTTCAATCCCTGGCTCCACAGAGCAATGCCAGGGGTCCCTCCTGAGCATCACTGGGTGTGACCCAAAAACTCAGAACAAAAAATAAACAAGAAAATAGATGGAATTAATAAAGGGAAGAGCTACAACAAATGAGGCAGGAGAGGGGAGAGAAGGGTTAAATCCAACTCCATATCTTTTCTTTTTTTGCCTTTTGGTCACACCCTGCAATGCTCACGGGTTACTCCTAGATCTGCGCTCAGGAATCACTCCTAGTGGTGCTCAGGGGACCATATGGAATGCCAGGGACTGAATCCAGGTCAGTTGCGTGCGCTCAAGGCTGTGCACAGAACTTATTCCTGGCTCTCGAGATCACTTCTGCCAGTGCTTAGGACACCCTATGTGGTGCAGGTCATCCAAGTGGTGGGCCCCATGCAAAGCAGGAGCCTTAGCGGTTGTGCCACGTACAGTGCCCCCAGCCATACCCAAGCCCTCTGGATTGCCCCATCTTGTCACTGCGGGGACAGCCAGCTGCAGTCTCTTCCAGGCCACCCTACTTGATCTGAACCACCAGCTTACAGCCTCACAGAGCTGTTCAAAGCTCGGGGCTTCTCCGCGCCTTCACCACCCTTTCCACTCAGGATGCCATGGCACCTTCTGGGGACACTTGGTGGCAGTGTCCAGATGGTGTGTATCCTCTGCTCCCACTCCAATGTGCTATGCTGGGTGCAGGGAACTGGAAATGGGCCCCATGGGGAATGCCACCGTGGGAACGGGTGTGTGCCCCACCCCGGGGTTCTGATGAGTGGAGCCTTCACACTGGCAAGCCCCCCAGAGGAAATGTTTTTGTAAGGTTTCCAGTTGCCCCGGGGGATTGTGACGCACATCTCAGCTGCTCAGCCTTTGTTTCACTCCTTGAGATCACTGACACTCTCCCCACATAAGGGTAGCATGGGAAACCAAACTCAATGAAGGAACCGTGAGAATCAGTGGGCCATACGTACGAAGAGCCTCTTAAAAATGGTGCCTTGTGAACCTGTCTTTTTTTGGGGGGGTGCGGGGTTGATTATCTATTCTTTTTTGGGGACCACACTTTGCAGGGCTGGGGACCCCATGAGGGGACGAGATGAAACCGGGCTTAGCCACGTGTCAACTTGATTCCAGCTTCTCACTGTAATTTTGTGTATGTGGTAGCTTCTATTGTTTGTTAATTGTGTGCTCGTGTCGAATGTGTAATAAAGCAATGTGTGTCTGCACGGGGGAGGGGACGTAGGTAGACTTGGGGTTCCATCCTTTCCTGGAAAGACCGTTGTCGCCTGCCTCTCAGAGCAATGCAACTTCCAGGCAAGAGGGCAGGCCTGGGCCTGTCTGTGCAGCTCACCAGGCACCAGTCCTACTAGGAGCTCAGAGAGGATACCCCAGGCCCCGCTGTCATGAGGCCAGTGCGCGGCAGGAGACTAGAGACCACTGTGGCACTGTCAACCTGCCACCCCAACTCCTGGGCTTGAGTCCCTGCCAGACAGTGAGCCAGAACCTGCCTGAGCCACCCGGGGAATCCCATGTTTCCTGTACCCTCCCCCCCTCCACTCCAGGGCTGGGGCCCAGCCTCTTTCTAGAGCAGGGGTGTTGGCTTAGGGACCCACATGACCCACCGATGTGCCTTCCTGGCCCACCATCATGTCCCGCAGGCTGGCTCTAGTCCCGAGAGGAATTGTAAATGCCAGATCAACTCCAAATCCCTCCTACTCGCTGCCGTGGACGTGGCCTGAGGTAGCAGCGTGTAGGCCCTGCCGTGGGCCACCTTGCTCCCTAGAGTGTCTCCAGTCACGCTGACCTACTTCGGGGTCCCGGAACGGGCCCAGCTGGCTCCAGGTGCAAGGCGTGGCTCCTCTGAGTCATTCCTGGGCGTGGCATCCTGCCCCACCCGCCCCTTCTCACCTGCGCTTGTGCTCAACATCCGGCCCAGCCCAGCTGGCCCCATCACTTGGAGCCTCAGGTGGGGCCTCTGAGGGAGGTGAGGCAGTTCCCTGAAACAGAGCATAGGGGACACAGACCTGGAAGTCCTGCCTAGGTGTCACCCTCAGGCCAGCCTGGAGCCCCGCAGCACCCCACAAGCCTCAGTAGGCCTTCCTGTCACTTGGCTGGTCCTTGCCAGACCCTTCGGGTGTGTGTTTTTCAAGGTGGCCTCCATCTCTCCGGTGCTACCTGCACCAGAGGCAGACAGAAGCCCCAGGATGGGGGCAGGCGCAGCACCCAAAGACAGGGTCGGCTCCCCACCCCCGTCATCCTCCCAGGCTCCCCTCCCTGCAGGTTTTTTTGATCTCTGTGATGACAATAAAGAGAAGGGGGCATCATATAGGAAGAACTCAAGCATGGGGGCCCACAGCAAAGGCAGCTGGTCATGTTTATTGGCAGACAGGGTATGGGGGCCAACCCCCCTGCAGCCAACTTCACTGAGTGACAGCTGGTGGCGGGCACCCGAGAAGGTTCCAGGGCTGTGGGGCCAGGTACGGCAAGTACATGGACTCCGGGCACCCCGAGAGGGAAAGCGGGCAGTGAGGCCCAGGGCCCAGTCGGAGCCTGTCGGGAGGCTACAGCTGGGATTCCCAGGTTTCAGGCCGTGGCCCGGGCCCAGCACGCTCAGTTCTCCAGACTCAGACCCTCGGGCGGAGCATACATGGGCTTGATGTGAGCCCAGCTCAGAGCCTGCTCGTCGGCCCATGCCAGCAACTCAGCAGCGCGGTGCAGGAAGACCAGGAGCAGTGTGTGGACGTCACCCTCAGCTGAATGGGCCGCGCTTGGCTCGGCCTGGAAGTAGCGGCGGAAGAGGCTGCCCAGGCTGTACCCCTTGCAGCTCTGGGCTCGGGTGCCGTGGCTGTGGGCACGGTCCAGGCCCCGCAGCGCGGGCAGTGTGTCCAAGCACACGGTGTCTGAAGGCAGGCAGGCACCCAGGCGCTGCAGCTCTGTGCACAGCAGTGGGAAGTCGTAGTCGAAGCCGTTGTGGGCCACCAGGCAGATGGGGCCCTCCTGGCGGCTGAGGAAGGCCCGCAGCGTGCACACCACGGCGGTGTCGAAGCCCGCCTTCCGGCACTGCGCCAAGCCCTCGCTGCTCAGGCCCGTGATCTCGCTGGCCTTGGCTGTGAAGGGGCGCTGCGGGCTCATGCACAGCGTGAGCTTGTCCAGGACGCGGGGCAGCACTGGGGTGCCAGACTCATCCCGCTCCGGGCTCTCCAGGGAAGAGCGGTGGACAGCAAAGAGCGAGAGCTCGGCAATCTCAGGGTCCACATTGGGGAGCCCGGTGGCTTCCAGGTCCAGGAAGACAAAGGTCTCGGCCCGGCATGCCTCAGACATGGTGATGCGCTCACAGGATGGGGAAGCGAACGCTCCTGGGACAAGAGACATGAGGCTGAGGTCACCGCGGCTGCCCTGCCCGACACCATCACCACCCCTTCTCAGGGCACTTACAGCCCAGGGGGCAGCCAGCCCCAGTGGTCTGTTCCTTCTGCCCCGCACAAAGCCTCCAAGGGCAGCTGATGCCCAGACACGAAGCAGGTCCCGGTCACTGGACTCCAGGGCGGCACCTTACCCGACACCTGGCCTGGGAGCCTTGCCATAGCTGCCCCCCTCTGCACCTGTACCTTGTTCCCAGGCTCCAGCGCCCCAGCCTTGTTTCTGGCACTCGGGTCTGGCCCCCACCTGGCCCAGCCTGCCTTGGGGCTCCGGGCGGCCCTGGCCCCTCGCTCGGCAGCTTACCTGGGGCGGGCGCTGACCGGCTCTCTGCGCTGCTGGTCACCTGTCTCCACGCAGGCTGCTCCAGGCGCCCTTTAATCAGTGCCCGGCCCGCCCCCAGCCGCCTGTTGGGCAACAGGGCGGCCCGAGGCCGCAGGACCTGCGGGGCCGGCTCACCGCCCCCTCGCTCACTCGCTCACAGCCGCAGGGACACACGCCCCGTGTTTACAGACAGGGAGGCAGGCGCCTGGCTGCACGCAGGCTCCCGAGGGCCCAGACTGTTGCCACAGGCCCACCGAGCTGGTCACAGGCACACCTGGGAAGACTGTGGTCCAGGACGGGCCGCAGAGGGCTCAGAGACAGGGTTGCTGCCCAGTCTCCAGCAGAGGGGATTGGAAAGGCAGCACCATGGTGGAGGCCGCCCTGGAAGGCCAGAGGGAGTGAGATCACTCGCACCCTAACTTTCCAGGGCTCATAGACTCACATCCTTGCGGTCCTCCCACCTCCCATAGTGCGCCTGGTCTATGGCGGTCTGGGCAGAACAGGGACCCCATGGAAAGCCCGAGAAAAGGAGGTGCAGGAGCAGAGCCGAAGCCTGTCCCCCCCTTCCACCCACTGCCAAGGCCAGGCAGTCACACCAGGTTTGGGCTCTGGGGAGGGTGTAGGCCACACCGGGAGATGCTGGGTCATCCCAGGAAACCTCAGGAACAGCTTCCTGGACAACCAGTCAGGCCACCGGCAACACTTCCTGGGCCGTGCCAGGCGGGCACCTCGGAGAGGAAGCAGGAGACGCCCGACTAGGTGGGTGGGATGGCAAGGGGTCCCCTGTAGGAGATCTGGATAGCAGGGAAGAGGCCACAGTGAGGTGGTGACCCTGGCCGGACACGGCCAGCAGAACCGAGGAGGTGAGGGAGCAGGAGTGATGGGTGCTGAGGGGGGGTGAGGGGGGATAGAAGCCCAAGCTGTCACAGCAGATGAAGCACTGAAACCAGCCCTTTATTTCCCCGCAGCTGTGCCCCGCTCTGTGCCCGCCTTCCCCAGGCCCTGAAAAGCCTGGCCCCAGTTGTCTGTGTGTCTGTCCAGAGTGTCTCCAAAGACCTTGCATTTCTCCAGGAACTCTTCCATCTTGGAGGCTGTGGAGCAAAGACAGAGGCGAGGGTGGTGAGTGAGGGCAGTGCTCCTGGACTTACTGCTGTCCCCGTCCAGGGCTGGCCCCTGGCAGGTTGAGCCCAATGGTGACCCAGACATGCTGTGGTAGGCAGGCTAAACGGCCCCCCAGAGCAAGGCTGGACGAGTCTCATTCTGAGGGCCCAGCGTTCGGTAGATCAGGGAGGTGCTCAGGGCCTGCTGTCTGGCTCCTCTGGCACCAGGCTCGGGTGATGACCCAGGGCTTCCTCCTTCCAGGTTCTCTGGGGGGGTCTCCTCCTGTGCCTGCCTCACTTTGCAGAGCCAGGTCCCTTATGGTGAGTGGGAAAGCAGGAGGCCTCTCCGGAGGCAACAGTCAGCACCCTGTGCCAGGGCAGAGCTGGGGCATCTGGGATTTAGTGCCGGGGGGTAGGGGGGCCTCCACACAGAACCCTACTGCCTGCTAAGATTCAAGACAGCACCAGGGCCTGCTCCAGAGCTTGGGCACAGCCCAGATACTGAAATGCAAAAGGTAGGCTGGCGGACAGACACACGGTCACAGGGCATGCAGAGACCACAGGCCTCCCACCAGCAGCCACAGGCAGAGGGAATGAAAGTTGGGGCGAGCAGGGCAGGAAGGCAGGGACATGTGTGTATGAGGGCTGAGCAAGCATGCTATGGAGGAGGAGGAAATGATGCACATTCTGCTTCCGGCCAAGTGTGGGAAACATCAAGCTGCTCTGCCAGGAAAGGCAGAACAGAGCCGGGGACATGGCTCCAAAAGCTGGAGCGCAGGCTTTGCATGCAGGGACCTAAGGACCACATGGTTCCTGAACACCACCAGGTGGGTACCGCCCCCCACTCAAAGTGGCTCGAAACCTCCAGGTGAGGGCAACTCAGAGCAATGCCACCAAGATATCATCAAACTGTCCCAAGCCCAAGTCCAAGAGAACCTTGAAAACAAGGAAGAAGGTTGAAGGTGGTTCTGTGGGAAGCTGACAGCTGCAAGACAACTCAGAATCACCCACAAAAGCCCTTCAGAATGGAGAGACACATGGGACTGGAGCCTTAGGACAGTGGGGAGAGCATCTGCCTTGTATGCGTCTGACCTGGATTCCATCCCTGGCACCCTCTATGGTGCCCTGAGCCCACCAGAAGTGATCCTCGCAGAACCAGGAGTAACCCCTGAGTACCACCAACTGTGGTTCCAAAACCAAAAGAAATAATGATAATGATAAAGAGTAACAGGCCAGTAGTCAGTCCAGCTGAGAACTAAAGCACAGTGAAGGAGAGAGCGGAGTCTTGGGGAGCGCTGCAGAAGCCACGATCTCACACCCGCGCAGAGGGGGGGAGAGAGAAAGAGGCAGTTGAGAGGTGGACTGCAAGGAAGCAGGGTGCTTGCACTGCTGGCCCTGGTTCAAATCCAAGCATCACATGTCCTCTCAGGTGAGCACGGAGCCAGGAGTGCTACAAGCCTCCCCCCCACCACCAAATCTCTCAACATACAGGCTGGGGACCCGACCCAGGGGAACAGTGTGGAAGCAGGGGAGCTGCACAAGACTAAGAGACAGAAATACAAGGAAAAGCGCAGGGCCAGGGGGCTCTCATATAAACATTCATGTACAATCTTCACTGCTTAGAAGCAGTCATCATCAGAAGAACATTCTTGAATCAGATGACTATCTTAATTTGCCCGGGTGGAACTTTTACACATCTAAAGGCTGGGATACTGGTATACTGGTATACTGAGACAGATACCTTCGTAACGGGCTCACCCACGGGGAGATTCTTCTGGAGAAAGAGCAAAGAGCCAGTTCTAGGAGCCCACCTCGGCTCTGACATTCCAGAAAGAGAGGTCCCAGAAACCGCCTGTCCTGCCCTTGTTCTCATTCTACCTATTTCCAGCCTGTGTTCCTAACACATTTACATGCTACAGTGGGACATACAGTAGGACTCATGAGAGCTGCAAAGTGGGACCAACCCAAATGTGTGTGGCCACAGACGTGGAATTGTGGGAGAGTGGTGGGTATGTGGCCCGAGAGGGGTGACAGGCAGGCAGTGGGGGCATCGGGAGGCTGAAAGAAGGGCTAATAGGCCTCAAGGGTGGTCTGCACTGGGGGCGGCCTCTGGGACAGAGAGATGATAGTTGCACAAATCTGCTAACACTCTAGAACCCTGTGTGGCCTGCCTCAGCTCCACGGAGCCACTGTGGAGAGAGGGGCAGAGACAGGACCAGACTTCTTTGCTGACAGGCTGACGTGCAGTGCAGAAGTGATGCAGGGAGGAAAAGGCAAACAGCAAGGCTCTAGTAATAGCACAGTGGGCAGGGCACTTGCCTTGGATGTGGCCAATGCAGGTTCAATCCTCGGCATCTCCTCTTTCCCCCCATACCACCAGGAATAATTCCTGAGTACAGAGCCTGGAGTAAGCCCTGAGCGCTGCCGGGCCTGCCCCCCAAAGCAAAAGGGAAACAGACTGCAGAAGCCAGCTCCCCACAGATGCGCAACTCTCTGAGAGGGGATCTGCGATTGGGTACAGGCTGAGTGACATGGTGTGGGGGCGCTGAGCCAAGCCTCTGCCCATCATAGGCCCAAGTTCGATTCCTGGCCCCACATCATCCCTCATGCACCTCAGGGAGTAGCCTCTGCGCATCGCCAGAGATGGTCCAATAAAACCTACTCAACATGACAAACATGACCCGGGACTCCCCACACTCACACCACACACAAGCAACTCGGGAAAGCAAAAGAAGGGTGAATAAGGGACGATGTGTGGGGAGATGAACGCAGCGCTCTGCACCAGAAGGTTAAAATGGGGCCACATTTCTCCCAGGGAACATGGTAGCACCAGCCCGAGCAGCTGCACATAACCTCTTTCTGATGCAAAGATTTCATGGCAGAGCATGTGGAAGGAATGAGAAGCCATGGGGTGGGGGGTGGCAGCAGCAGGTTTAGAGCTGTGGCTCGTCCTGTAGCGCACTCTGAGCAGCAGCCGATGACTGGCAAGCATGGGACACCCCCGTGACGGGCCAACAGGAAGGTCACACGCATGCACACCTATGGGATTCCTGAGCTCAGAGCTGAGAGTAGCTGCCAAGCACTGCCGGACATTCCCCCTGAACCCCCCAAACACCAATCACCTGAGTTGGAAGCTGCCTAAGGAAAATACCAAACTCTTATTGGAATATTTTTTAGAAACTGAGATTCAGCTAAAGCCCTCCCCGCTACTTTGTTTTACAGGGGTCATACTTGGTAGTGCTCGAGGGCCACTACTGGCAGTGCCCAGGGGATATATGGTGCCAGGCCAGCCTGTGTTTCTGACTCTCACAGACCCAAAGCAGAAGCATGGTCACACAATGGAAAGAGCGGAAACTGAGTGCAACAGAGGTCTCCTGGGGCAAGGTTCGGGCTGTGGGCTCCATGCCGCCTCAGTGTCGAAGGCACAGCAGCTGCTGAGATTCCCGGAGTACACCATGGGAACCACGCAGCCATCATAGGGGTGCCCTGTGCCTCAACATACCCACCAGTCCTTTCTTCGTAACAGGGCCACCCCCTGGCAGCTGTGAGCATGGGGAACTCCAGCTTCCGGTCCACGTCCCTGCTCCTCACTGCATCCTTTGGAAACCTGAGATGCTAGAGATGAACTAGGAAGACGGGAGGAAACACTCAAGGGCCCCGAGCCGGCCAGGCCAATGAAAGGCCCCAGCCTGCGCATCACGGCTGAGCACCTCTACTGCACATCTCCCGGGCCTCCACTCAGGAACGGATTCTAGCCAGTGCGTGTTGGAGAGCATGTGACAATGACCAGTGTCACTTGGCAGCCACAGTGCCAGGCACAGCCTCGAGGTCACACCTAACTCAGCAAGCGTTGTGGCAAGCAGAGCAGCCAGGGAGTGGCAGCCACGGTGTTTGGGGTTTTCTTTTCCCCTTTTTGGCTTTGAGCCACACCCGGTGATACTTGGTTTACTCCTGGTTCTGTGCTCAGGAATCACTTCAGGCAGGCTCAGGGGACCATATGGGATGCCAGGCGTCCAACCCAACCTGGCCACGTGTGAGGCAAGTTCCCTCCCACTGTGCTATTGCTCAGACCACATTTTTCTCCATGGTTTCCTTTGTCAGGTGTCAAAGGTGCCCGTGTTCCAGATTGGAGCAAGGGCCGACCCTCATGCTCCCCAGGCCGTCCCCACCATAGCACGCCCCTGTCCCTTGGGCACCTCCATCCAGCCACTTACCAAGACTCACCACAGGGCTGTTGCTGGCCTGGCAGAGTGGCTCTGTGGTTTGGCCTGACGTGGAAGTGACCTCCACAACCACCTTCAAGAGCTGGGGAGAGGCAAAAGGTGCCCATGCTTGTGGTGGCCCCTGCGTGCACCCACAACCTCCCCTCCGCTCCCCCCCAACCCGGGGAGCAGGGCAGCAAGCCAGGGCCAAGGCACCGCAGGAAAGGAGGGTCACAGGAGCAGGGATCGCCAAGGACCAACTGTTCACACTGGATGTCTGACACTCAGTTAGAAAAAAGGCAAGATGGGTGGTGGGAGTGCAGGGGTTAAGGGACTGCCCTGCACACCGCAGACTGTGGGTCACCCCAACAAAAACCCAAGACCAGCCCCATCAGAAGTCTTGTTTTCATGGCTGGTAGGGCGCCTGCCTTACACCCAGGCAAGCGGGGTTTGATCCCCGCCACCATGTCTTGTCCCCCTAGCCCTGGCAGGAGTGATCCCCGAGCACAGAGCCAGGAGGAAATACTGAGCACCACAGGGATGGGCCCAAATCGCCCACCCCTCAAAAGGTCTCGGCTTCAAAAATCCAAGCCACACATATGAAGCTGTACCCCAAACTGCAAACACACCAGCACCCAAGCATCAGGCTTGGAAAGTGGGTAGGTGAAGGATCGCTGCAGGCAGGCCCCAGCTCTTGTTACAGGCAAGAGCAAGCAGAGGGCAGAGACGCTGATCCTGCACAGGAAGGAACATGGAGGCTGGGCCGCGGGAATCAAGCAAGCGGCCTCCCTGATGTGCAGTGAGCCTGTGATGCTCACCTGGCCGTACAAGGTAAGGACCTGGTCCACAGCCTGGATGATGGGTCCACAGGGGTGAAGCAGGGGCCGGGGGCGCTGAGAGCACTCGGCCAGCTCATGCTCACACACTTGAAGGAAGGCCAGGACAAGTTGGTAGAAGTCGGATGTGACCAGGTGCAGAGTCTGGTCCAGGGTGTTGGCGTTGGTCCAGGTCACACACTCGTCCAGCTGGTGCTGCTCCAGGCACTGCCAAACCAAAGCATAGCAGGCGTGCCCAGCCAGGCCCATCCGACCTCCCAGCCAGAGCCAGGAGACCAACACCGAAAGGAGACTGGGAGTGAACAGAGCAACACCTTGACCCCACGTCCAGCACTCGGGCCCCAGGAGATCTGGCAGCCAGGCCAGAACCACTGTGAGAGTGTTGTGCCAGGGTGGGCTCAGAGCTAGCCACGGTCCACCTGCCTGGCACTTCCCGGCCCACAGCCCTGGCCTGGTGCCCTCACCTGGGTACGGAGAACCTCCAGCATGAGCACCCTCCCATGCAGCTGCGTGGCCAGCTTCTCCACCTCGTCCTGCTCCAGCTGCACAGACACATCTGCCCCAGGGCCAGGCAGGGGTGGGGAGTGCAGCTGCGGCAGCTCTTGGCCAGAGTCATAGAGCCCGCAGAGGAGGGGCTGCACGTCCAGAGGCCAGGGATCGCAGCTGGGGCTCAGGAGCCATGGCAGGTAGCTGGGGGAAAGGACGCTGCCCAGCAGGACCTCGTTCTTCTCACTGATGTCCTCCAAGTGCTCCTCGGCACTGCAGAGGGGCACCTGGTCACAAAGGGCACAGCCCAGAGAAGTCCCCCGGGCCAGGGAAGCGGGAGACGAACCCCTACTGAGGCCTCCCTGACAGGAAGTCTCGTCAGCTACAGAGGCAGGCCCCCAGGACACCCACCGGGCGCCTTTACCTGGGGCAGCTGGCACCTGTGCTGGCCAGGCTCTGGCCCACGGTCAGCAGCTGGTCCATGAAGTGCAGCTGCTTCTGGGCACAATCCCGGCCCTGCAGAGGGAAGGCCATAGGTAGGGTCAAGTCACAGCAGCCCCTGACCCCACAGAAACTGCCCGGGAGCAGGCCTGGGTGTCGACAGCTCGAACCCACTGGCTCCTTCTGACCTCAGGAGAAGTCAGAGTCCCTGGGGCTTCCCGAGTTCCAGCCTGAAAGGCCGTTCTGTCCTGCTCTGGGATGCTCAGGACCCAAGGCCTGGTCCCTGCTGGAAAGGAGGAAGCGCCGGCCACACTGGCTACACAGGCACAGTGTAGGATCCCTAGGGAGGTGGAGTGCGCCCGGGTGGGGGCGCTCTGCCCTGATGGCTGGGGCCTGGTCACTGTCTCCAGGGCAATCCTCAGAAGCCCCAGTCTCTGGAAGCTTCTGGCATTCCAGCAGCATCACCGTGCGCCTGCTCAGTTCCTCCTGATGACTCATTTTCCACATCAACCCCAGTGACTCACTTGAGCGGGGGCCCAGGGAGCAGGATGGGATGAGGGCATCTTTTTGATAGCCGCCCCCCCCAAACCCCCGCAGAATCAGAAGAGCCACTGAGCCCCTGGGGCCTCCTGGAGCCCTGAGCAGTGCCAGAGCTGGGAGCGCTGCCTGCTCTCCCCTCCTCAGCACCGACAGGTGGTCTTGGCTAGTGTCATCCCCCAGAGCTCCCCAGAACCGAACCAGAACCTCGCCACTTCCTTGCTGCCAGCCCTCCCTGGCACACTTGCAGGCACAGGCCAGCCCAGCCATCGCTCTGCTCCTCAGAATGGGGTGAAGGCGACAGGGAGTTTGGAAGGACCACAGGGAAGTCCATGTGCCTCTGGGCCCCTTTGTGGTCAGAATGCCTTCCCAGGCTACCAGGCCATCCTGCCACCTGCAGAGCCAGGGTGCAGAGTCAACATCCCATGCCACCAGTCACCACCTTCCTGCCACGGTCACACCTGTCCCTGTGGGACTGAGCCCCCAGGGCATGTCCTTAAGCATGTCCACACCAACAAGGCCCCAAGTGAGAGATGAGATGGGGCAGAGTGCAGCCCTGTCCTGGTCCCAGCTGAGGGCGAGCAGCCACATGTAGTGCTGTCACCTGACCATTCTTTCGATGACTCCACAGTTCTGCCAAACATGGGATTGGGCCAACCACACGGCAGCGCCTGCTAACTTGATTCCACGTACAAATGTGGAACCTGAGGGTGACCCTTAGAAGAAACTGCGGATGCCCCTTCTCATGAGCTTGGAGCTGGGGATAAGGAGGCACATGGAACTTCGCCCCCACCAAATGCTTCTGATCAGCTCAAAGCCTGCCAGGTACTCCCATGGGCAGGACCTGCACACGGGGACCAGTGGGAGGTACACTGGGTACCCACTGGTCCAGAGACCAAGTGTGCCATCTGAAGACAGCCATCTCTCATGGGGACACAACGTGGCCACTTTTCAGCTCCCGGCCATGACCACCAAAACCCAGCAGCCACACGACACAGAGCAGGAGGGCGGGCATTCACATGACAGGCACTGAGGCCAGGAGACCAGGTGACCCGCAGGAAAATGTGCACCATGGAATATTCTGGCACTTCCTGGAAAGTTCGTTACCCTAGGACCCAGCTCACTCCTTGCTTTGGACCCCGATGAGTTCCAACCATCCCCAGGAGGAGAGCCCAGATGTGGGGACACAGCTACCTGTCCATGAAAGATGTGGGGAGACAGTGCCGCCCAAGTGGGGAAGGAGGACTCCTACTGCCCTGGGGGGATGCTGGCAGATGCCGCAGGGCAGGGGTGACGATGCCACAGGCCAGGGGCTGGGCACACTGTTCTGTCTCCTCAGTTGCACCCCCTAGCCACCAGCCTGGCCACATCTTGAAGGAGCCAGCTGCTCTTGACGCCCTCATGGGCCCGCATCCCAGCCTACCTGCAGTAGCTCATCATCCCGTGGGCCACAGAGCAGCAGGTCCGAGCCCAGCTTCACCATCTCTGCAAGAGAAGAAGGGTCGTCACTCACACACCGGCAAGGGCAAGGCCTCGGGCCCCCGCTGAGAATACCCACCTTGGATCTTCACCTCCACAGGGACCCCCTTGAGCACGGTGAGCTTGTCCTTCCAGAAGGGGTACACTCTGCGAGGAGAGCACAGCCCGTCAGCTCCCTTTGGGGGGTGCAGACCTGCGAGAGGCCAGCAGAAAGACGCAGCCAAGACCAGTTCCATTCCCGAGCCCTGCCAAGAGTGACCCCTGAGCACCGCTGCTCATGCTTGTCCTGATGTGTGCATGAGCAGGGCTGCATCCCATCATCCCCCCCCCCCGCCACCACTGGGCCCAGGGCACTCAGAGCAGCCTAAGCACTGAGTCACTAGGTCAGAATCAATGCAAAGGACACCCCTGGGAGCCCCCCAAAAGAGGCTCTCCAATGAGGGCCGATGTCACAGGAGGTGGATTCAAGCTTACCTCCCCCCACCCCGCCCCGCATGGTGCTCTGCCATGGGGTCTGCAGAGCACCCCTCCCATGGCAGGCATCCTAGCAGGGCTTCCCCACTGCTATCTTTAGGCCCTTTGTCAGCACCCATGTGGGACGGCCACCTCGGCAAGCCCCACTGTCCCCCCTCAGCCCAGGGATTGACACCCATGGAGAATCGTGGCAGAGACCACATCCTGCCCCTGACGACTGAGCGGTTTCCAGACCTGAACTGCACTAGAAGGAAGCCTGTCTGCGCCCTCTCCCTGCCCCCCAATGTGCATGACCACCCAGGTCGTTGCTCTGCCGGGACGGAGAGTCCCAAGGCACACTGACCTGGGGCACTGCCAGGAGGCCAGCCTGGGCCTGGCTGCCCACCAGGCTCTGAGGCCAGAGCGTACCCCGGCCGAGACGCAGAAAAGCAGACACACAAAGGCCGGGCTGACCTCGCCCAGAAAGGGCTTTTACAAGCATCTTCCTGCGGCTGCTGGGAGAGTGCAGGGACAAAGGCAGGGACAGTGAGTGCAGCTCCTGGCAGTCACCAAGGAGAACTGAGGGCCGGAAATCCGCTGCCCAGGGGGGCTGGTGCTGGGCGCCCATTCCCACACTGCATCTCAGCTCTCGGCTGCTGGAGTGCACTGTGCAGCCCACACAGGCTGGGCTGGAGCGGGTGGCAGGAGGCGTGTAAGCAGCATGCGGCCCACCAGCCAATTCCCAGCAGAGCCAGCTACAAAGCTGGGACCTGAACTGTGTCCAGGCTGGGCCCTTTGGCCAGCCCGGGAGGCTGCCCAGAATCTCCCTGGCGGCCTCCGCAGCCCAATTTGCCTTTGAAACAGCACTAAAAGCCTTTGAGGATCTCAGCCAGGGCCTCCCACCTGTGCCTCTCTGGCCATTACCCTTCCCAGTGCTCTCTCCCACAATGTCCTCTTCGAGATGTGGCTTCGCGACACTCCTTCTGGTGCTCCAAGCCCTCTCACTGGGCCAGGGCTGAGCCTGGCACCTGCCAAAGCCTCCCACCAGTCTCCCTTGCCTTCAGCCTCTCCACGTGAAATCTACCCAATCAGACCCCTGAGGTATTCTGCCAAAGTGCCAGGGGTCACTTGCCCCCTAGTCGCACACTGGCCCTGCCCAGCGCATCAAGGTCAAAGACCCTGGCATGGTTTACAGGCACCACCAAGCTGCCCCACGCAGCCCAAAGCTGCTGCCTGAGACCCTCCCAGAGCCAACAGCACCTCCTCCCTGCAACAGGCTGCGACAAGCTGGCAGAAGTGCACCCGGCACTGGGGTCTGTGTCCCGGCCCATCTGCCTAGGGGTGCCCAGTGGGGGCCCAGGTCCCGGTCATGGCCGTGAGCTGATCCAGGACCGCGCCAGACCACATGGAGGCCCGGGGGAGCCAA
The DNA here is from genome assembly GCF_027595985.1 of Sorex araneus. Lineage (NCBI taxonomy): Eukaryota > Metazoa > Chordata > Mammalia > Eulipotyphla > Soricidae > Sorex > Sorex araneus. The sequence goes on along the minus strand of NC_073313.1, from coordinate 59,065,571 downwards.
ATGGCACAGCGGCTGAAGGCGCAGGCTTCATCTCAGGAACTGAAGACTTGCAAAGAGATGAGAAAGGTGACATGGGCTTTGAATGCCGTGGAGGAGTACGTGTGACATGCAGAGGTGTGAAGCGAGGCTCCGGGCCAGGGACAAACACCAGCCAAGCTTCAGATCCAAGATATGCTGAGGGACAACAACCTGCTGGGAAGGCAGAGCCTCTCCCTCCTCCCTGCCCCCCCCCAGGTCCCATCGTGCTTCTTGGCATGTGTGCCCGTTGCACGGAGACTGTCTGCCCACTGCTCTGACGCTGGCTCCTGTCCTCCTGAGCTGCAATCAATCGGTCAAGCCCAGCCGTCCAAGAACCTGGGCTGCACCCAAGGTGGGGAACAGTCTTCCACGCTCCGGCTCTTTTTTCTTCCAATGGAGGTTAGAGCACCCCCAGCTCTAACCAGGTTACTCCTGGCTCTGTGCCCAGGGACTACTCCTGGCAGTGCTCAGGGACCTCAGGAGGTGCTGGGGATAGAAGCAGGGCCAGTGCTCTAATTCCCGGACTATCTCCCCAGTCCACCCCCACTACAGCTTTCCAACCAATGCACAAGAGGGTGCGAAACAGGGCCAGAGAGAGCATGCATGGACCCGGGTCCCATCCCCGGCACCTCACGGTGTCCCCCGAGCCCACCGGCGTGATCCCGGAGTGCAGAGTCAGGAGTCAGCCCTGAGCACAGCAGGATGTGGCCTATAAACCAATAAATAAACAAAACAAGAGGGCTGGGGAGATAGTATAGTGGGGAAGGCACGTGCCTTGCATGTAGGCAGCCCATGTTCAATGCCCAGTGCCACAAATAGTTCCCAGAACGCAACCAAGAGTGATTCCTGAGCAGGTCCAGGAGTCAGCCCGAAGCCCTGTCAGATGTGGCCCCCAAACCAAAAAACAAACCCCCAGTACACAATTCTGGGGCTCCTGCTCCCCAGAGCAGCCCACCCCTCTGTACATTTGGGGTCTTCCCTGGCCATCTGGGCAAGCTGCTGCCCTGTTACAGGTTGGTCACACACAGACGCACTGGACCCATAGGAGTAAGGAATGGGCTTGTTGGAGCAGGAGTCCAGCCCGGCAACTGTCTTCCGCCACCCTTAGGGTGGGCGGCAACAGGTCAGAGGCACAGAGGCCACTGTGCACAGCTGAGACATGGAGTGGAGGGCTCCTCCCCTGTGCGAGCTTCACAGCTGCCCTGCTCCCCCAGAGGGGAGGTGGGGGCTGCGGGCGGCGGGCCAACAGGGTGCCCTCACCGGATATACATCCACTCCAGGATTTCCAGGCGGTACTTGGAGGGGGTACACAGCAGCTCCTGGATGGTGGCAGGCTCAGTGATGTAGAGCCCCTGGAGGAAGGGGCACTTGAGGTCCTAGGGTGGAGAAGGGCAAGAGAAGGCCAGTACCACAGGCTCGTCTTCCTTCGACCCTCGCACACATCCCCCACGCACCCTCTGCTCCCCTCAACGATCTGTCCCAGGCGCGCCACCCCACCTGACTCAGGCTCCAAGGAGGAGAGGACAGAGGCCTGAGCTGGACAGTAGCTTCCTCACACCTGCCGGCACTGGCCACGGAAGCCAGTGACATAGGGGAGGGGATTCGACCTGTTGGTGTCCCATGGGACCCCACAAGCTCCTGGAGGCCTGGCCTGTGTCCAGCCCTGGTGGCACTTGCTTCGCATTCTGCACTACCGGACACTGATCATGCGGGCAACCCAAGAGACAGGGACCCACAACCCCCCGGGAGTCCCCCACAACGCGGGCACAAGCTGCATCCGGGACTGCGCTGGGGCCCGTGTGCCTCCAACTTCCCAAATACGCTCTGGCCGGCCCGGACCCTGGGTACCTTCAGCTTTCCGTACACCTCCACGGCTGCATCGAAAATGCTGCTCTCGTTCTTGTCCCCGCCGCCGCTGCCGCCCCCCGTGCCTAGCCCGGCCATGTTTCGCGCTCCCGGCAGCGCCCCACCCATGCCCCGGGCTAACTGGCCAGTCCACCTATCAATCACGGGCCAGCTCCGAGCTTCTTCCGCACACCCTCGGGTTGGGGCGGGACTTCTGCCCAAGGGCGTTTCCCACGGCCCCTTCGCCCCACCCACCACGCCTTCTCATTGGGCCGCGGCCCCCCAGGAACCCGCCCACAGAGGAGTGGAGCGGAAAAAGGAAAGGAACAGAGCAATGGGGCGGAGCGGGCAGATGGGACGGAACCGGAACGGAAACGGCTAGGACCGGAAGGGGACGGGGTGAAACCGGAACGGAATGGAACGGAATGGGGCGAGACCGGAGCGGAGCGGAGCGGAAGCGGAATTGAAAGCTCGAGGGTGGGAAGAAGGGCGGAGCGCGGAGGGCGTCAGGCGTCTGGGGGCGGGACTGACGGCAGGAGGGCCGGGAACGGGGCGGGCTGGGAACGGGGCGGGCTGGGAACCAGGGGGCGGGCGGAAGGAGGGGCTCTCCGGGGGAGCAGCGGTCGAGGCCCGATTCCACCAGCAGAGGGCGCTCCTGCCTCGAGCGGCTTGCCCGGCCGGTGAAAGGCAGGATGGGGGATTTCTGACTCCGTTCCCCATGGGGTGCTAGATCTCTGCTTTCCCACACTCACAATTTCTTGAGTTTGAATCCAGTGCCACGTCATTAGCTGTGTGACATTAGGCCGATGACTTAACTCCTCTGTGCCGCCTGACTCTCAATGAGGTCAGCCAAAGCGCGCATCTCCTGGGGTCGGCGCTTGGAAGAACGGGATGAGTCAGGATTCCTAGGAAACACGTAGGACAGTGCCTGGGACCACGCTTCACTGTCATCCCGCCGGGAGGCTTTCTCTTCCTCCCCCCTCCCCACCCCCGTCTGTATCTTTGGAAGGTTCTGTGGCTCTTTTCTGCACCTCGCAGTCTCCCCAAACTCAAGGAGTCTGGACCGAAATCCTAGGGCCCTGTCCCAGCCCTCTGAAACTCAGCGTGCCACGCCCTCCCCCACCTCTGATGGAATGAGGTGAGGTGGGAAGGAGCCGGAAGGTCCGAGCCCCTCTAGGCTCTCTCTGGAGGGTCGGGCTAAAGTCTGGAGCAGATTGGCACTGTGCTCTCTGAGCACCCCGAGAGGAGGCAAGGCGGCTGCTGGCTCTGGAATCCAAATTATCCTTGGGACAGGGAGTCCGGGAATCCCACTGGGGGGACAGTTCTGTCCCCTTGCCCCAAGCCCTGCTGGCAGCGAAGGACTCTGCACCCGGGCTTTCCCCCTCATCTTTCCTTTCCCTCTTTGTTTTTGTTTTTCTTCCTTCTTTCTTAAAGATCTCATTTCCATCATGGCCCCAGCTCAGACGTTCAAATTCTTGTGGGTTTTGCTGTGGATCTTTCCTAGGACTGGGGAATTTGGCGGGAGAAACCACGGCAGTTTCGGGCCTCCCCCACCCTGGCGTGTCCTCTACTCTGGGGGAGTGGGAAGAAACCAGCCCCTGTGTGTTCTGGAAGAAAATTCCCCTTCTCCACCCAGTCCGCTGGAGCCAGGATGCTCAACTCAGCAGCTCTGTAGGGACCTGCGGGGGTGGGGGTGGAGGTCTGGAGGAGGACGTGGTTGAGGCTGTGGCCTCCAGCCTCTGCTCGTGGGCATGGCTGCTGAAGATGTGCCCAGTCTACACCCCCACCCCAGAATCCTGACGCCTCCTTGACACCCTCACTGGGGACACTGCAGGCTGGGAGGGGCACAGCCCTGGGAGTCTCGGGGACCAGGAAGAAGGGGCTGGGGGCGAACTTGCAGAAAGGCTTGCCTGGTGGGGGGGGAGTGGCGGGGGGGGGTAGAGGAAATGGGCAATCAGGAGCTGAAGGGGGGGCTGAAGAAGCAGGTAGCCACCTCCCAGGAGGGACACGAACCGCGCAGCCCAGCAGCCCCCCAGCTCTGTGTCAGTCCTTGGAAGACTGCTTGGAAAATGAGAGGTCGACAAGCGCCAGAAATGGGCTGGCAGAGGTGGGGGCACCTGGCTCGGCAGTGGGAACATAAGCACTGGGTCCAGTGGGTAGCTTCCCACACACAATGCTGGCCTGGGGGCAACTTCGGGTCCCAAGTAGAACTGCACCCGGCCAGAGCATTCAGGTAGGGGAATGAGGTCAGTACTGTGCCCTGGGGAGAGGGCACTGTGCTCCGGTCTCGCCCCTCTCCCACGTGCCCGGGGCCCACTGAGGAACCAACTAGTTCCATACAGGTGGCACAAGGGCTGCAGCCTGTAGCAAGGGGAGGGAGCTGGCCAAGGCCACCAAGAAGAGCCTCAAGACTGCCAAGCCCCCGCACCCCATTTTGAGAAGGGTAATGAGACTAGAAGTTTCTGGGACGGTGGCCCTGGGGCCCGGTGGCAGTGGTCACATCCTCCCCGCTCTGGAGAGAAGGGCCCCGGAAGGGCCTCTGGCTGTCAGTTCTAGAATGTTCCCTCTGCATCTGTATCTGCATGCACAGGCCCGCCCAGCTGCTCCCTAGACCAGCCCGGGCAGGGGCAGTGGGGCCCCGTGTCCTGAACACCCTCCCCCCAGCCCTGTCCTGCTGTCCCGAAACCTCGGTGGGAGCCCCGAGTTGGGGCTGGGGGGGGGGGACAGCCAGCTTTTCCTGCCCTTGCCGCGCCCGCGGGGAGCAGCGGGCTGACAGCGGGCTGAGAGGTTTGCACGCTGGGGGGAGGGGGAGCCAGGGCCTGCGCGTGCACGTGAGCGCGGCCAGTGCAGGGGGGTGCGGGGACGTGGCATGGGGGTGGAGAGTGGCGCGTGTCCGCAGCCCTGAAGGCGGGCGGGGCGCGTGCACGGGTCCTCGGGGGAGGCGGGGGCGGCTGGAGCGAGCGCAGGGCGCAGCTGGCCGGGCGGCGCGAGAGAGGAAATGGTGGGGGACGGCCCCCTCCGCGGGTAGACGCTCGGGTCTAGACGGCTTGGCAAGGCCGCCGGGGGCTGAGTCACATGTGTCTGGAGCCGGAGACACGAGCGCCAGCCCTGGAGCGCAAACGTGCCCGCTTGGAGGGCCAGCGGGGAGGGGGGCCGCGCCGCCTTTCCACGTGCCTCTGGCTCTGGCCAGGGACCCCTCGACGGGTCCGTTCCCGGAGGGCTCGCGGGACTGTTAAGAACACGCTGGCACGCCAGGCTGGGAGGGAGGAGGGAGCTGGCCCCGCGACCGCATCCGGGCCCCCCCCCGCCCCCCGTTTTGGGTTTTGAGATTACCCTGGCTGCACCCCACCCCCTGAAACTCCTTCTCCTGGGGCTGCCCACCACCCCATCCGCAGCCATCGTCGTGGGACCTTTGGGGGCGTTCTACTCCAGGGCTTCTCCCAGACCCCTGGGGAGAGCACACACGGACGCTCCAGCTCACACCCACAGTCTCGCCTGCCCCCTCCCCGAAGGTGCTCTGCCCACAGCCGCCCCACGTTTGTGCTCTACCTCGCTGCCCAAGGGCTCTTTTTAGGACATGGGTCACACCAGGAGCTTCCCTGTGCGCCCCACTGGACAACCAGCCCTGTGACGTCACCCTGCAGAACCCGCACCCAGCAGGGGTTGCTAGCATCCTCTGACCCTCCACAGTGGCAGCTCCACACTATGGACAGTGGGAGAGTAGAAGGGAGAGGGGGTGGGGGGAGGGGAGGAGAAAAGGAAGTGGAGAGGAGTGGCGATAGAAAAGAGGGGGAGAGGAGAGGGGAGTGCAGGAATGGAAAGGGGAGAGAGCAGAAGGATAGAAGAGAGGGGAGAGAGAGAGGAGAGGGGAGGGAGAGAGGAAAGGGGAGGGAGAGAGGAGAGGGGAGGGAGAGAGGAAAAGGGAGGGGAGGAGAGGGGAGGGAGAGAGGAAAAGGGAGGGGGAAGAGAGGGGAGGAAGAGAGAAGAGGGGAAGGAGAGAGGGAGGAGGGTGTGGGAGAGGGGAGGGGAGGGGAGATGGGAAGGGCGAAAGGGGAATAGGGAGAGAGGAGAGAGGTGGAGGAGGGGGATAGGATGGGGGGAAGAGAGGAAAAGGGCAGAGCAGAGAGGATAGAGGGAACTGTAGGAGGGGAGAAGGTAGAGGAGAGGAGAGGGCAAAGAGGGGGGAAAGGGGCGGGAGAGGGAAGTGTGGAGGCAGGAGAGGGAGAAGAAAGGGAAGGGGTGAGATGAAGGGGGAGAGGAGGATGGGGAGATAAGGGGAGGGAGAGAGGAGAGGGAAGTATGGGAGGGGAGAGAGGAGGGCAGGGAGCAGATGGGGGAGTGGAGAGAGATGTGGGAGGGGAGAGACAGGAGGGGAGGGAGGAGGGAGAGAGGAGGGGATGGGGGAGGGGCTGGGAGAGGGGAGAGAGGAGCAGTAGAGGAGAGAGGTGAGAGCAGAGTGGGGAATAAAGGGGGGTGTGGGAGGGGAAAGGGGAAAGAGGGAAGTGGAGAGAGATGAGGGGAGGGGAGATAGGAGATGGGAGTACAGAAGTGGAGAGGGGAGGGAGAGAGGAGGGGAACAGGGACGGGAAGGGAGGGGAGCAGAGAGGGGAGGGGAGTATGTGGGTGGAGAGGGGAGGGTAGGGATTGCAGGAGGGGTTGGGAGAGGGAAGGGGAGTTCGGGAAGGGAGAGGAGAGGGGGAGAGGGGAGGGGTGCAGGAGGGAGGGGAGCAGAGAGGGGATGACAACTTGGGGGTTGGCACCAGGAACCCTTTCTCGCACAAGCCACCAGGATCCTCTGAGGCAGTGTCTCTAGTCACCTTCCAGCTCTTGGACTCTAGAACTTTCCAAGGAGCCCAGGTTCACCCTGAGCCGGGAGCCTCATTCCTGCCATCACAGAAGCTCTGGGTCCGGGCAGTCCGCTCCGTGCTCAGCCTCAGTGCTCCTGAATCAGCTCTGTGGGGGGAGGGGCCTCTGCTGGGGAAGCCCTTCCCTGGAGGAGCCCCAAGACCGACCAGCTAGGTTTCAAGTGGCCACTGCCCTTCCCCCCCAGAGAGCGAGGCCGGCACCCCCTGGCCCCTTCCTGCCTAGGTGGGCCGAGCCAGGGAGACCTGGGGGCAGGCGCCCCGCCCCCCGCAGCTAATGGGAAGCAGCTGGCAGGATGTTTGGCCAGCCCTGGGGGAGAGGGTTGGGGGGCAGGATTCCAGCCGAGCTGGCCTCTGGGGTCCCCCCCCCCTTTCTCCTCCGGGCGGATGATGTGGGGGTGGGGAAGGTGGTGCTCCCAGCTTGGCTTCCAGCATCCGTGAGCTCCCCGCCCCCAAGAGCCTCCGAGCCAGCCCCCACCCCCGCCCTGGGCCACCCAGGGCTGCCCTGGAGCCAGAGGTGCTGGGTCTCCGCTGTCTCTTAAACCCTCAAACCCTCCGAGGCGCACTCACTCCCGCAGGGAGCGGAGCGGACCTGGAAACCCCGTCCCTGCATCCCCTCCCCACTCCCCGCCCCCTCACCGCCCCAGCCTTGCCCACAATTAACTCATTTCTAAGATTGCTTCCAAACGTAAGTCCGCGCTGGACAGGGCGAGATGGCAAGCTCCCTGGATGTGTGAGCCGGGTCCCTCCTGGACCCTGCCTGCCACCGCCCCGCTGCCCAGGCCCCCCGACCCCTGCCTGCCGCTGCTGGATGCCCAGTGTTCCCCTCCACGACCCCTGCCCACACCCCCAGATGCCCAGCACGGGAGCCGTGGAGGGGAGTGGGGCCGCAGTGCTGTCCTGCGGCTACCCTGGTCAAGAAGGGCAAGCCCCCCACCCCCACACCCCCCCACACACCGTGATGACATGGCCTGGGCAGGGAGGGGTACTGCAAGCCTCGACACCTAACCCCTCCCTGGAGCCCACCTTTGGTACCCAGGCTGCAGAAACCCTCCCTGGACGCTGAGGGCACCCTCACACTTCTGGGTGGGGGTGCAGTGGGCAGAGAGGGGAGAGAAGCCGGAGTCTAGCTGGGAATCTGACCCCCCTCATTCAGGCTCACACCCGCCATCCCCCCTTGCCTCGCACCAGCCACCTCCCATTTAGCAGGCCTGGGGACCTTCACCTGCCAAACTGGTCCCTACCTTCCCCCCTTCCCCACCAGGAAGCCCTGTGGGGTTCATGGGGGCGCAGGGGGGGGAGCGTGCTGACGGAAGAGAGTCCTTCGGAGGCCCCTGTGGTTAAGAGGCTGAACCCTTCATGGGTGCCTGAGGGACCGAGCCCTGTGGTGAAGGTGCGAAGCCAGACTGCGGTGGAGACAGCACAGTGGGGAGGTCAGGATCAGGTGGGTCTGTGCATGGGTGCGCAGACCAGTGCAGGAGGGATGGCCTGACACCCCCCTCCCCGTGAATCTCACAGCCAGCTCTGAGCTCCACGGCAGCAGAGGGGAGGGGTGAGTGCCCCCAAGATAGCCCACAGTGCTCCCCGAAGCATTCCCAAGCCTGTGGCTCCTCCCTGCCTGGGGAAGGCTTGAGGGGGTCTCGTTGATGTCAGCCATCGCAGGGAGTGGGGAGAGTGGTACATGCAGATTCTGGGGCAGTGGTCACTGGGAAATGTAGGGTGCCACCTCCAAATTGCCATGCAGGGCCCAGCACTCTGGTGCCCCTGGTCCCCAGCACCCTCCTCCTTCCACCCTGTGGCGACCCGACCCAAGGCAATGAGCCACCATGCGACCCTCCACACCCTCCGGATGTGCCCACCCACTGCCTAGTGCCGCATGGGAACCCATCCCCGCTGGCCTTGCAGGGAGCAAGTCCCGGGGCAGGACACAGACACTGTGAGGTAGCAAGCTGGGGGAGTTGGACAGAAACCCACGGTACTTGGCCATGCTGTCCAGGGCTGTTTTTTGAGGCTGGCAGGTGTTCCCAGGACCCCAGACTCAGGGGGCCCTGTGTCCTGAGGCAGGGCTCGTGGAAAGGGGTGAGGAGATGACAGAGGGGAGGCTATGGAGCAGAGGCCAGCTTCTGCAGCCGTCATTCATCCCTTCCTCCAAGATTTTGGCCTCAGGGCCAGGGGTGTGGCCAGGGGGGAGTGTGCCTAAGGTCCTGGGTTTGATTCCTGGCTCTGCAAAAAGAGAAAGAAACCCGGCAGGGCTTGGTTTTGTTCTTTAGGCCACACCCAGCAGTGCTCAGGGCTGAGTCCTGGCTCTACACTCAGGGAGCACTCCTGGAGGGGCTTGGGGAACTCTGAAGTGTTGGCAGTCAACCGGGATTCGCCCCGTGCAAGGCCAGCACCTCAATCGCTCTGGCCAAGCATCAAAGAACTTCTCAGGCCTTCCCTTCACCCGCCTTGGCCCGAGGGGCCGAGGTCACAGATGGGAACCCCACGCCAGTCCTGGGGGCAGGAAGGGGTTACTGAGGGGCAGCAGGCCACGGAGACCTTTAGGCTTTGCTGCGCCCCCTTGGGGCTCTCGGGTGCTCACAGGGATCTCCGTGGCGTCCCCCTCTCCAACTGCTAAGGACACCTGCATTGGCGGGGAGCCACTGTCTTCCCAGATGAGCTCATACCGCAGCCTTTCCGTACTCTCATCGCCAGAGACCCTTTTGCCAAATAAGGGCCGGAGCCTACGGGAGCGGAGGCGCTCCGGCCCACCCAGATGGGGCCCCACGGACTTAGGACGTGGTTCAGGAGCAGGAGGAGGACCGGGCATGTGACCGTCGGGCTCCGACCATCGACCATCCCCAGGCAGTTCTGGGGAAGGGGGGGAACAGGGGTAAGAAAGCCGGGGTCAACCCGCAGCCAGTGGACTGGAACCTCCCGCCCTGCACCCTCTCGTTCCAGGAAAAAGTTACCAGGACGTTTGGGTTTAATTATTCCTTTTTCCTCTGCCCCTCTTGGCAAGGGGGGCAAAGGAAAGCAGGCAGCGCCTGGGAGGGGCCGGCTGCGCCCCACTCCCGCCATGGGCCTGGGCAGGGGGCTGGTGGCCGGTTAAGCCCCGCTGCAGGCGGAGAGGGGATGCCTGGCAAACGAGCCCCTGGCCCTGCTCAGACTCGTTTTAGAAGACTCCCTGCCCTCTGCTCCTGCTCTCCCCTCCCACTTCACACTGGCCTCGCTGGACCCCAGGGTCCCCTGGCTTGAAGTATCTGCTCTGGGGTGCAGTTCCGGCCACTACCAAGGTATGCGTGCTCTCCTGGCTGTGGGGGGTGCCCAGCCCAGCAGCAGCCGCGGGCCCCCCTCTGGGCCATGGGACCCTCGTGAGCTATGAGATCAGATGAGACAGGGCCACTGCCTGTCGCCCCTGCTGCCCCTTCCCCATGGCCACCCCAGGAGGGCAGGAAGGGGCGACAGAGGGCCCAGGACAGGCAGGGTGCATTCCCGAAGGGTTCCTTCTCTGGGCCTCGAACTTCCCCACGGGGACCCTCTCTGAGGTCTTGTCATCTCCTTCTGGGTTCCGTCTATGAGAAGGCACGCGCCCTCGCTCTCGAACGCCACCCGGAAGCTGTGCGTGGGCGAAGACTGCTGGGTCCTACCTGCCCCAGTCCCCTCAGCCCCATCCAGGTGTCAGGGCCTCTCTCACCCCAGGTCATCCTGGGATGCCCATGGCAGGGATCTCAGAGGCAGGCGGAAGCCAGGCAGGAGCAGCTAAGGTGGCTTGCTCGGGGATGTGGGACCCACAAGCGTTTTCTTTCACCTGGTTCTAAGGGAAAGCGGGGAGAAGCACCCAGTCCCCAACACGTGGTCCCAGTGGAGCAGGTGTAGCCTGAGGAGACCCCAGGGTGCCCCGAGGGCTGCACTGCTGTTGCCTGCTGGTCTTTGGAGCCCTGAGGTTCCCGGAACTGTGACCCCGTCTATGTGAAGGATGATGCTTGGGCCCGCCTGGGCGGCTCACGATGCCACAGTGCTCAGGATGGACGCAGGGCAGGGAGCTCAGAGGGGGGAATGGGGAGCTCAGGGTCACTGAGGGTCAGACTGGGGGGTGGTGTCTGGGAACTGGGAGCCCTGAGCAGTTTTGCTTCTGTAGCCTGTCCCCCGCCCCCCATTCCGGGCCTGGGAAGCTGGTGGACTGTTTGCTTTGGATTCCTCCCCGCATTCCTTCGGCTCCCTCCAGCCCGCAGATAGGGCACTTCCTGTTTGGGCTGGGTCAGAGGTCAGCAGCCTGGAGGCTCGGCAGTGGTGAGCCCCCCCTGCCCTCCCCCCACCCTGCTTCCCCGTCTCTCCTGGCCCTCTGCAGCCCCTTTGAGGTCAGGCTTAGGAGCACAGGAAATGTGGGGCTCCAGAGGTCCCCAGGGAGGGGAGTTGGAGGCACTTCACAGAGAGCTGGGAGCTATGGCCAGGTGGGGGTGCTGGTCGAACCCTTCTGGGGTTCCCCAGAAGCCAGCTTCGAGAGGGGGAACCCATGCCTTCGACTGTGTGGGACAGAGAGCGAAGCGGGGGGGGGGGGGGGCGGGGGAGGAGGAAGGCAGGAAAAGCCGGTACAGAACCCTGCGCCCTGGCCTGGGTTCATGCTGCACGGAGCTGGGGAGGCCCAAGTCGGGTGTTCCCAGCAGGGAGCGAGAGGGGAAGTGCCCAAGTTGAGACTGAGTGACCTGGGCCTGAGGGAAGGACCAGGAGGGCGGCCTGGAGATTAACAGCCCGGGGTGCCCTGGGTGGAAGCGGGCACCCCGGAATCCCACCTGCCACAGCCCAGACTGCACCTTCCCTGTGTGGGCACACCCCAGGCGGCTTCTCTCTCTAAAGATAGCAGGGCTCAGGCCGGCCTCCATGGAACCCCTCCGGGCCCTGAAATTACAACCCTGGCGCCCAGCGGGGAGCTGCTGTGTGATTATGGCCCCGGGCAAGGTCAGAAAAAGCTCTGGGCAAGAGTGCGGGGTGCCAACTTTCGCCAGCCTCGCCTTGCCCACGCAACAGCCGCACACTCTCTGGGGCCCCATGCACGACGGTCCCCCCAAACATTCCCTGCAGCTGGGCTCCTATGGCCACTGCAGACCCCACCTGCCCGGTCTCTAAGGACAGGCCAGATTGAAGCTGGACCGGCGAACCCACAGACAGCCACGCCGGGAGTCCCCGCAGGATGCGGCCTCTGCCTGCTCTCGCCAGATCGTGTGCTCCAGGATGGTTCCTGTGCGCCTGAATGGGACAAGCCACTGCTTCCCAGAAGCCCTCCAGGCACCACCACCTGACCTCCATGCCGTCCTCACCCTGCACGTGAGCTGGGTTGAGGAGAGGACCCGGGAGGGACAGAGAGGCAGAGTGAGAAGGCATGAGCCAGAAGGCATGAGCGAGAACCTGAGGAGGCATGAGCGAGAAGGGAGGGGGTGGACACTTTGCAGGAGAGGCCAGGAAGGCGCAGAAGCCACTCCAGGGAGCCTCCTCGGAGGCCGATGGCCAGTGCTCACTCAGGGGCTGCAGCTGCTCTAGGCCTACCCTCACAGTGTGGCTCCCGCTGGGACTGGTGGGGGAGCAGGGCGGACATGCAGCTAGCAGGGGGAAGGCCATTCCTGGGTCTTCCTGCCTGGGGCCGGTCTGGGGATATCCCAGCGGGAAGGGACTGCTGGGAGCCAGCTCGTGCCCCCACTCCCCTGCAGCTCTCCATGAATGCCCCCACCTGCAGTCCAGGCCCTCCTTCAGCCTTGCCCCCAGCCACCAAGTCTCGTGCCACTGGGAGAGAGAGATGGACTACAGGAGGCGCAGGGGAAGGTCCCGGACTAGGTGCTGCCTGGGAGCAGCCCCCAAATTAGAGGGCCAGGCAAGTGACTCAGGGGGCCGGGCGAGGCTCACTGCGGATTGCAAACCACAGACCCAGAGCTTTCCAAGCACAGAAGCCAGATGTACGCAGGTTCGATTTCCGCACCCCCTGCACCCCCCACGTGTGAAGAACACACCCCTCAGGGGCTCCCCTCATGGCAGCCACGTAATGACCCTTGCCACTTGGTTCTGTCCTTTCGTTCCTACCTTCTCCAAGGCGTCCTCCAGGAAGACCCCCAAGCCTGCATGGAAAGAGACCCTGCTCCAGTGGCTCCTGGAGTGTCCAAAGGACTAAATCCTTGGGCCATTGGAGTGTCACCCCTGGGTTGGTACAAGACTCCATTACGCACACCCTACACTTCACCTAGTTGTATTTTTTTTGTTTATTTGAGGGGTTTTATTTTTTGAAACTCCCCAGCAGTCCTGGGGGTCACCAGTGCTATCTTCAGTGGCTTTAGGGGTCGTGGGGTGCGGGAATGTGCACATAAGCACACACACCAGCCCTTTGAGCAACCTTTGTAGCCTGCGTGTCCAGTTCTAAACACGTGATGCAGAGTTATTTGGCTGTCTCAATTAACTACAGAATATTCTCAGCACCCCCAAGGCCAAGCCCAACCTTTCCGTGGTCCTGTCCAGCCTCTGTGGGCCTGGCCAGGACTCTTCTGCCCACTGACCCCACCCTCCTTCCACTGGACGTGGTCTGGTGAGCAGCCAGGGGTCTGCAGACGTGCTTTGGACCGTGTTTGCCCTCTTCCTCCCGCCACGCCTGCTACTATGTAGGTGCTACCATTGATGAGGCGCTTGACTGCTGTCTGGGCACATCCAGTGCTCCGGACTGAGGGACCAGGGAAGTGCTGGGGAACAGGCTGAAGTGGAGCGAGCGCTCTGTCCCATGTCCTGCTACCACAAACAGGGCAGCGGGCCACCACAGCGCTTGGGGCCTCTCCTGGTGCCGGCCTCAGCCTTGGCTGCTTTCTACCCGCACCCCGCTGCCGTGTGCCAGGCCTGCAAGATCTCGGGGGTCTCACCCATTGGTGGCCCTTCTCTGCAAGTGTCTGAGCCGTCATCCCCTGGGGGACCTGCATGGGTTGAGCAAGATGCGCTGGCCTCTCAGCCTCGGGGCTGGCACTTCGTGCTGAGTCAGGCCCCAAACACTAGGACAGGACCTGTTCCTCTGCTTTAGGGGCCATAGGCTGCCTGTGGTGCCTGCCTGCCGGACTGGGAACCCCTTTTTTGCTGGGCCGGGCGGGGGCTGCAAGTTCTGGGTGGTCTCAGGAGAGACTTCTGGGGGGCCACTGGCTGGAGCAGCACCCGTAGGCCGCCTCCCCTTTTTTCTTCCCTTCCTGCGTCTCGCCAAGGGCGCCATCAGATCCCGCTCTAGGCCTCAGTGGCCCCATGCTGGCAGTGGAAAGTTTGTGTAAGGCCTGGGGTCCCGGGGTGAGGGAATGAGCTGTGTGCACGCGGGGGCGGGATGGGGTGCGCGAGCCAGGAGGAGGGGGGAGCTAGCCCCACCGTCTACTAGAAAATTGCTCCTTTGAAGCCGTCAGGGGGGCCGGGAAGCCTGCCCCCTCCCACCAGCCTCGTCCCGCCCAGCCCCCTCCGCGCCCCTCCGCCCAGCCCCGCCCGCCCAGCCTTTAGCCGCCCTCCCGCCCCTCCGGCTCCCTCTCTCTGCCGCCAGTCCGGGAGCGAGCAGCTGCGCCAGACGGCCGGGACGAGACTGCGCGACACCCACGCTGCCAACTAGACAGCCTCCGTCCCGCCCCAGGTAGGGCTGCGTGCCACCCCGCAGGCTCCCGCACTCGGCCCCACGTCGGCCCGACCGGGCTGCCGGCGCATCCCTGCCCTCCGCCCTGGGCTCCTCCCGCCTGCCGCCTGCCGGGCCCTTTCTGCCCTTCCCACACCCCTCTCCCCTCTGACCTCAGGAGTCAGTCAAGCTCCCCTGGGGTTCTGGCCCCCTGCTGCCATGCCACAGAGCACCGCCAAGGCATGGGAGGGCAGCCGGGCAAGCCCAGCTCCACCAAAAAAGCTCTTGGGGCAAGCCGTGGACAAGCCCTGTCTGGTAGCCTCGCTGGTCCCCTGGATCAGAGGACACCATGTGCGACCAGCTCAGAGTTGGGTGCCGATGCTGTTCTTTCCCAGGCTGGCCCAGAACCCTGCTCAGACTCTCCACTAACCCACAGGGCATCCCTTGACTCCAGCTCCTGGACCAGCTGGGGTTCCTGTGCATGGCTGCTGGGCAGTTCTGTCCTGTCCCTCCAGACTGCGAGACAGGGAGAGGAAGCCTGGCCACAGTGCCATACAGCCCTGGCCAACTGGAACCCTGCCAGATGGGAGCCCCCCGGCCCTCTCCCCAGCTTCTACATGGCCCCCATCTGAACGGCTCCCTGGGGGTCGCTTGTCCCCTGCTGCAGAGAGGGGATCAACTCTGGGCCAGGATTAGGCGTGCTCTCTCCAGTGGGGTGAGGTCCAGCGCTCCAAGGGAGGACCAGGCTCAGCCCTAGAACCCCTAGCTCTGGCCTGGAGGGCCTCCAGAGCCCCCCTCAACCCTGCCACAGGGCCAGGCAGCAGCCACAGCCCAGGGGCCCTTCTGTGATGGGTGTGCTGGCGGTTCTGTTCAGGGCGGTGGCTAGGGGGTGACAGGATAAAAGAGCCCTCTCTGTGTCGTGGACCTGCTGGTGACTGCCTCCTTCCCCCACTCCTGGATTTCCTGGGGCCCCCTCCTCCAATCCTCACACCCCGTCTCCCCACACCCTTCATGACCCTGTTACCCCCTACTACCTTGGCGGAGTGTCCCCCCCACCCCCGGGGATCCCCCGGGAGGTCGGTGACCCTCCCACCCCCAGCACTGGCTGTCCCAGAAGGGCGGCGGGGAGCTACCAGAGCCTCTCCCCGACCTTCTAGAAGGAATTTCCCAGCACTCCCCTGCTGAAGAGAGACCTAGGGTTCATCCCCCCACTTTCCAGCGGGGAGGTCCTGAGGTTAGGCCCTTCCCCCATCCGGAGCCCCCACTCCTCCTGGAGGACCGCTCGCCATCCCCTCCTTGCACTGACACACCTTGAGGGCTTAGGGGGGCGCTGAAGCCAACCCGAGCAGGACTGGGGCTGGGGAAGGGCTGTGGGGAGCCCCGGGCTGGGAGGCCCCTCCTGGGGCTCGGAGCCAAGCCCCTCGCCTTGGCTTGACTCCAGGATGGGCGGGGGAGGGCGGCTCTGGGGAGCCCAGCAGAGTGTCTCAGCCTGGGGGGTCTAGAATGCTCGCTCGGGAACCTCCCTGGCTTGCCCAGGCGAAGGAAGCTGAGTGGGGCTGGTGTGGGGGTGTGGGGCCCAGGAAGGGGAGAAGGAACACCGAGCCAGGCTCTGGGAACAATAGCTGGCCAGAGGGGCTGCTGAGGCATACTGGGAGCCTCAGTTTACCCAATTAGCAAGTGGCGCTTCTTTGTGGTAAGAGAGTACCCAGCCCCAGCCCTGCTCCTGGGAAGTGAGAGCCATCTTCCTCTTCCTGGAAGCTTCTAGAAAGAACCTGGAAAGTAGGAGCCCAGGACTTCATGACATTCCAGCCAACAGCCTTTGCCACGGTCACCCCACAGACAGACACCTAGGTCCCCTCTTGTGGGTTGGCCCCCAGTGCCGAAGGACAGTGAGAGCAGCCAGGGAGCAGAACTGAGGCAGAGGGCCTGCCTCTGGCATTGGGTGCAGAGGGCGGGGCGCGGGGGGCCTCTGAAGCCTGGCTGGAAGGTGGCAGCCGGGCGGTGCCCTGGGCCAAGGCTACTTGGCAGCCCCAGGCCACACATCTGCCACACTCCGGCCTGCCAGCCTCAGGTCCTGCTCCCACCGCCCTTGGCCTGGCCTGAATGCCTGGCACGGCCCAACCATGTTCTCAGAGGCTGCCAATGTGGCTTGTTTGGCCGGGCAGCCCTGCCTGGAGCACTGCACAGGCTTTCAGGGGCTGCACAAGGAGGCCCCGGTGTCTCCCCACTGCCACCGCACCCCAGCTGCGAGGGAAATGAAGTGGGGAGCAGGCAGGCGGGCCTCGACATCCCTCCAGAATACTGCCAGACCGAGTGCCCCTCGCTTCTTGCCCATAACCTGGGAAGGGGCCGGTACCCCCACGCGTCCCTCCTGGGAGTGCCCTTGAAGGCCTGGTGGGGGTTGGGGGACTTTCTTGGGGGCCAGCATCTTCCTGCTCCCGTAAGCCCACCATAGCACCGCACTATGAGGGGTGGGGATGGAGGTAAGGGTGCGGGATAGGGCACCCCACCACACTCAGCATGCCCCTCCCCTGTCCAGATGGGCTGGGCCTGGTGGCCAGCGGGGCTCTTACCCACAGGTTGGCCTCCTTGCCAGGATTTTCCCCGGAAACGGCAGGGAGAAGCAGGGGTCCCCCTTTCCTGTCCTGGGCCTGCCCTGCCAGTGAGTTTAGGGGCTGTCTCCATGGCACATGTGGGCACAAGGCAGGCTTGGGCAGGGCTGCCCGGCCCAGGGGGCCTCTGGCAAGTCTGCCTCTGCCCTGCCCACCACCCCTCCCCTGGGCAGGCCTCTGGGGGGATGGGCTGCAGTCAGGAGCCAGGGAGGACTGTGCTGCCCCAGGGCAATCCGGCTCCTTTCCCTCCCCACCCCCAGTGGGGAGCTGGTGCATAGGCCTCTGGCTCCAAAGAAATGCTCTGTCCCACGTGGCTGTTCAAGTCTGGGTTCTCAGAGCCTTCAGGGAGTGGCTCCTGGCCCCCAGCCCCCCATGCTGACCTCAGTGCATCCAGGGGGCCTATGCATGCTCATGAGTGCACATGTGTGTCTGCATGTGTGTGCATCCACAGACATGCCTTCATGCACATGTCCAAGCATGTGTGTGCAGGCATGTATAAGTGTGTATTCATGAGTGTGCATGCCTTCATGTGGGTGTCTCTGTGCAGGTGCGTCTCATCTCTGTGCCCATGAGTCTACGTGTGTGCGCGTGTGTGCATAAGCTGTGAGTGTGCACGTGGGCCTGCCTTCATGTGCGTGCATATGGGTGGCTATGTATTCATGTACCCATTCATTCACACTCGTGTTTGTGTGTGTGTCAACGTGACCTGTGCGGGTGTTCTGTACATATGTGTGCAGCTGCGCACTTGTAAATTTGCATGTATGCCTGTGCATGCCTCTGTGCATGTGTGTTCGTGAATGTGATGGGGAAGAGGTTGTGTCCTGCCGCAGGAGCTGGCATGGGAGGTGTTGGACTGGGCCCCGGGGCAGCTGCGCAGCCCTTCTGACAGCCCGCCCTGCTCTGCCCCCAGGCACCTGACCATGTGGCCCCTGTGGCTCCTCGCGGCACTGCTGGCCTTGGGCCAGGCCCTGCCGTTCGAGCAGAGAGGTTTTTGGGACTTTACCCTGGACGACGGGCTTCCCATGCTGAATGACGCTGAGGAGGCTTCAGGGGCCGACAGCACGTCGGGTGCCCCGGACCTGGACTCCATCACCCCCACCTTCAGTGCCATGTGCCCCTTCGGCTGCCACTGCCACCTGCGTGTGGTCCAGTGCTCTGATCTAGGTCAGTCCCTGCGGGGGGCAGAGGGGCCCAGCTGAGGTGGGGTTGGGGTCCCCGATTGCAGCACATGTGCTGCACACGTGCGTGGCTCTCTGCAGAGGCTCGGCACAGAGGAGGCTCCTAGCAACCGCGCAGGGAGCCTTGACTTCCCCCCGCCCACTGCCGCCCGCCCACAGGTCTGAAGGCGGTCCCCAAGGACATCTCCCCGGACACCACGCTGCTGGACCTGCAGAACAATGACATCGCCGAGCTCCGCAAGGACGACTTCAAGGGCCTCCAGCACCTCTACGTAAGCCGCCCCTGCGCCCCCCGCGTGTGCATCAGCCGGCAAGAGGGTAGCACCAAGGCGGGGAGGGGGAGGGTGCTCAGCTGCCAGCAGGGCACAACAAACAACTTCAAGAATCTCACACACAGCATAGTGGGGGCGGGGAGGGGAGGCGAGAGCCCTGAGTGTGGCTCACCTGGTTCGATACCCAGAATTGTGTATGGTGCCCTGAGCACAGAGCTGGGAATAGCCCCTGAGCTCAGCTGACTGTGGACCCCACACCCAACACTTCACCTGATCGACTTCTGTCAGCAAAGGAGGAGGAAGTCAGGTGGTAAACTAAGGCACAGAATGGCAAAGGCAGACAGCTCTCGTGGGGGGGGAGAGGAAGAGGGCGTGTCTTCAGGACTCCCTGCTGCAGGCTCTGGTCCTGGTGAACAACAAGATCTCCAAGATCCATGAGAAGGCCTTCAGCCCGCTGCGCAGGCTGCAGAAGCTGTATATCTCCAAGAACCACCTGGTGGAGATCCCGCCCAACCTGCCCAGCTCACTGGTGGAGCTGCGAATCCATGACAACAGGATCCGCAAGGTGCCCAAGGGCGTGTTCAGTGGCCTGCGCAACATGAACTGCATCGGTGAGCCGGGTGCGGCGCCACTGGGCAAGTCTAGTGTGGCTCGTGGAAAATTCTGGAGTGTTCTGGAGGGCCCAGTTTGGATCTCCAAGTTCCTTCCTGGGGCTCCCAACAGCCTGCTGGGAGAGTGGATGATGAGGAGGGCCTGGCAGGCAGATGCTGAGGGGTGTGGGGGTGCAATTAGCCCCATGCTGAGAGGGCTATTTCCTAGAGATGGGAGGGAACCCCCTGGAAAACAGCGGCTTTGAGCCTGGAGCCTTCGATGGCCTGAAGCTCAACTACCTACGCATCTCTGAGGCGAAGCTCACAGGCATCCCCAAAGGTAGGAAGACAGCCCTGCAGGGGCCAGGGACCCCAGCGGGGGGGTGGGGAAAGGGGGGCCCGCCCCAGCTCTGAGCCACCACCTAGCCGCACTCGGCTCAGCACATCTCCCCGGCAGACCTCCCAGAGACCCTGAACGAACTCCATCTGGACCACAACAAGATCCAAGCCATCGAGCTGGAGGACCTGCTCCGCTACTCCAAGCTGTACAGGTATGGTCCTGGGTCCCCCGTCTCCCCACTCGCCTCGCCTCTGCACACCCCACCTCACTTGGCTCCGCTCCCTCCTGCTGCAGGCTGGGCCTAGGCCACAACCAGATCCGCATGATTGAGAATGGGAGCCTGAGCTTCCTGCCCAGCCTCCGGGAGCTCCACCTGGACAACAACAAGCTGGCTCGGGTGCCCGCCGGGCTCCCTGACCTCAAGCTCCTGCAGGTGAGGGAGCAGCCCTGCCTACCTCCCCCCTCCACTTGTGTGAGGGAGCAATCTTGTTGGGGCGGTGGGATGTACAGGAGTCAGCCAGGCAGGCCTGGAGAAGGGACTCCGGAAAGCCTGGGCCGGATCAGTATGGTAACGGAACAGTCTGGGTTCACCCCAAGACTGAGTCCCAGGCAGATGGCCCTACTGGGGAGGAGTGCAAGTGGGGGGACTTGCTTCACTTCTCTGCAGTGTTGAGGGCAAACTTGGCCTTGCCCTGCCCTTCTGTGAACTCAGATCTCTTTCTGGACCCCGTTCACACCTCCCAGAGGTGCTGTGGGTCAGAGGGACCCCTTGGCTGCTGCTGCTGCTGCTGCTTGTGGTGGTGGGTGCTGCCAGCAGAGGGCGCCCTCTAGCGACTAGTGTCCTCTTTGCCTCTAGAGGGCGCAGCGGCAGACTGACCGTTTCTGTGCTGCGCTCTCTTCTGCCTTCCTCCTGTGCCCCACGCTGCCACACGGCCTCTAGTCTCTGGAGTTCTCCCCTAGGGACAGATCCAGGACTGGGGACCCAGAAAGGAGGACCAGAGATCCCAAAGGTGCCCAGTTCCTTGCAGGGACATGCCCACTCACCACACAAGGCATTCCTGGCCCTGCTCACATCCCAGGGTCTCGGCCCACTCCCTCTCCTGCCTCCCGGCGCATGCAGGGAGAATGACAGGCGTTCCCTCTGCCCCCAGGTGGTATACCTGCACACTAACAACATCACAACGGTGGGTGTCAACGACTTCTGCCCCGTGGGCTTTGGGGTGAAGCGGGCCTACTACAACGGCATCAGCCTTTTCAACAACCCTGTGCCCTACTGGGAGGTGCAGCCGGCCACCTTCCGCTGCGTCACCGACCGCCTGGCCATCCAGTTTGGCAACTATAAGAAGTAGAGGCCTCAGCTGCAGCCTGGTGACCTGGACAGGGTCCCGGGGAGCCCAGTGGCTGGCCTGAAGTGGGGCACAGAGGGAGAAACCCTGGCCCCTCCTTTGACCCGCAGCCCCCACTAATTGCCCTATGACCCCCTCGCCCTGGCTCCTGAGCATGCGCGTGGAGCCTGGCCCCCATCCCAGCTGTCTCTGGCCACCCATCCTAGCCACTCAGAGGTGCCCTGACCAAGTTTTCTTTACATTCACCCTGAAACCAAACTGCCCGAGGCTTGATCACTGGAAATGATCCCTGGGCCTAGGATGGGGGAGAAGGCTGTGACAGTGGGGTGGAGATAGAGGACCCAGTTGAGTGCACCCCACTTGCTGGTCTTGTGCCCTCTTGGTTCCTGGCACTCCAGAGCCTGTGAGGGTGCCCCTATCCAGCGGCACTACCTTGTTCTCCTTGGGTGTCCCCCAGTCTGGGACTCTTCTTCCCTCCACCGTCCCTTTCTTCTCTCACATTTTTAGGAGCAGGGTGCAGGGTCTGCCCGGCCCCTTTCCAGTCAAGCAAGGGGGGGCAGTTGCTCCCCAACTCTTCTCTACCCAGGCCTTACCCCAAGACTAGGTGATCCCAGAGAAGCTACACAGCCCCAGGGCTCCCAGTCCACAGTCGGGAGGGGTCTGTGAGTCCCCAGCATAGCTCTGTACCACCCTTGCCCCCATGGGGACCCCCACCTGTCACCTGCCAGTCTCAGTGTATGCGGGGGGTGGGGTCAAGGCAATCACACCCAGCTTGAGTCGGGGCTGCTTCTGACGTCAGTTGTTTTTCAATTAAAAAACACTGTGCAGTACGACTGTGTGTGCCACTGAGCTGGGGACACTAGGGATCAAGCAGAAAGGGGTGCCAGGAGGCCAACATCCCCACCAGGGGCCCGCTTCTAGGCACTGCTTCTTCACGCCACAAGCCCACAGGACTGGACAAGGGGGTCCTGCATACCAGAGGAGAGACGCTGAGGCTGGCCCCTTCCCCTTCGCTCCCTTCCAGACACTTCCTTGCCCCAGCAGTCCCTAGACTGGGCTCCACAGAATGCTTAGCCCAAGGCGGCCTCTATCAATCCCGAGCAGAGTTTTTGCCAAGCTTACGCCATCATGCAGCACCAGGCCGGTCCCCAACCTGGGAAGGCACCTGACTGCCCAGCCTGATGCCATTCCAGATAGAACAGAGCTGTGGGCAGTGCAGGGCTTCATGTCACCACCAGGGGGCGTACCCCACCAGAGCCTGCCGACAGTGTTGGGCACAGCTGGTCTGGAACTCCTTAGGTCCCAGTGCAGCCCCCACACAGCAGGGCAGAGTGACACTGTGACAAGCAAGCCTGGGTGACAACATGAGGACCAAACTCAGAACCTAAGCCACGAATGGGAAGGCAGTGAGCTGGGCACCGTGGGGTGAGGGCACAGTGGCCCCAGGATGGCAAGCCGAGTGTACTTCCTGGTCCTGTGCCTGGGCACAGGAAAGCTGCACACCATTAGTGCCCTTCTCCCTAGCCTGACACTGGGGCCCCGGGCGTCCCCAAGTTCCTGCCTTTGGGGATGGGAGGCACCACTCAGCGTGGTGGCCAGCGATAGAATGTCATAGCACTATTCTGGGCCATGTGTCCACGGCCCAGCTATCTCTGCTGAGCTGGCAGGCAGCGCAAGGGCACTGGCCTGCCAAGAGTCCTGCCGAGGCCGAGCAGGGCCGGGCGCAGGGCTCAGAGCACAGGCCCTCATTCTGCTCGAGCACAGCCCCTCAGTGCCACTTCGTGCTCTTGCCCTCCTTCCCCCCCCCCACCCACCTTGTGCTCTCGCCCACCCAGGGGGGCCCAGAGACTCTTTCCGGTTCATCACCACTGGTTAGGGGGGTGGTATCCGACTGAAGTGCCCCCCTTTGTCCAACACAGAAGCCGGGGTCATCCCAGGTGTCACTTCGAGCCCGAGGCATGCGCCTCCGGAGATGACGGGGCCACACTGCCACAGGCTGTGTCTCAGGGATGAAAGGCAGCCCCTCCCTGGAGCACTCATCAAAGGCGAGTTACTCAGCAGGCTCTGCTATCAAGCCTGTCAAAAGTCTCTGGATGGTAATGCTGATGCTGATGGTGATGATGATAATCCAGCAGTTGAGACTGATTGAGCTCTTAACAAACCCGAGGCAGCACAGGGTTACCCAGGGTGACCACGGCCCCTCCGCTGTGCCATTTCACATGTACTCTCTGCTAGGCAACGTGGCCCTGTGTGGCTCTGTGCCAGCTGCTCAAAAGCACAGAGCGCTGGTGGGCAGCTCCGTCTGAGGCAGGTGGATGGCCTTGGGGTGCAGGGAACACCTCAACACTGGGGACAAGAAGGGTAAGGGTGGAGTGGGAGCCCCTGGGCTGTGACACCTCGGCTTGAAGCCCCTGCAAGGTGGGGAGTACCGTCCGAGTGTCTGAGTTGGAGGACAAGCTCACCCACAGGTGCTCACCAACCTCAGTTATGGCCCCTGGAAGGTGCAGGAGTGGCCAGGTGGGGGCATCCCCCAGGACTTACTCCCAGTCAGGTGCCTCCTGAATGTGGCAGCTCAGCTGGAGCCTAAGCCAAATCCACGGCTTGGGTTTAGACTAGTCAGGGCTTGTTGGAGGGGCAGCTAGCCAGGGCGGCCACAGGTCATGCATTGTTGGCAGGGACGGGGGGCTGCTCTGAGAGCTTGTACTGAGACCTTCAGCCTTCACTGGGGATTTAGTTTCTCCCCTGTGGGCTCCAGACCCTTGTTTTATGAGCTCCAGGCCCCTCCCCTGTGACTCCAAACCCCTCCCCTGAGGGCTCCAGGCCCCTCCCCTGTGGGCTCAGGCCCCGCCCCATTGGGCTACAGGCCCTTTCCCTGTGACTCCAGGCCCCTCCCCTATGGGCTCCTGGCCCCTCCCCTATGACTCCAGGCCCCTCCCATTTGGGCTCTAGGCCCTTCCTCAGTGGGTCTGACTCCAGGCCCCTCCCCTATGGGCTCCTGGCCCCTCCCCTGTGACTCCAGGCCCCTCCCATTTGGGCTCTAGGCCCTTCCCCAGTGGGTTCTAGGCCCCTCCCCTGTGGGCTTTAAGTAGGCCCCTCCCCTGTGGGCTTTAAGTAGGCCCCTCCCCTGTGGGCTCTAGACCCCTCCCCCGTAACTCCAGGCCCCTGTTTTGTGACTCCAGGTCCCTCCCCTGTGGGCTCCCCAGTCTCCCTAGAAGCTTGGAACTCCAGTTCCTTCCACAGCTGGTTCTAGAGGAAGAGGCACAGACAACACAGCCCTGGAGAGCTTAGGACAGCTGTTTTTGCCCATGCAACAAGACTGCCAGGGCAGGGGTACTGTTGGGCTAATCTGGTCCTGGAGTCAAGAGGCTGGCAGTCACGAGGGGTGCAGCTCAAAGGGCCATGGGCAGACTGGGCTCCCTGAGGTGGATTTCTCTCAGGAATTCTCAGGGAACTGGGGGCTGGAACGACTTGTGGCATCCACCAGGTTCTCTCCCCACCGGGAGTGCCAGAAGTCTGCTCTGGGCCCCCATCTGCAGGCCTAGAATTCAGGGGCATCCATCCTGCCTCTCCACCTTCAGGGGCTTCCTGGTGTCCCTGGCCCAGGGTGCTGTCACCCAGTCTGTGCACGCTGATGCTACGTCGCCTGGATGAGCAGGGGTGCCCTCCGTGCAGAGTCTTCCCTCTCTTCGCTGTGCCTATTTCCAAATACGGACTTAAGCGGGCTCTAGGGGTCAGGACACACACATTTCTCTGAGAGAACCGCCGCCTGCCGCGGGGCTGCTGTGAACCTGGCCTGGAGACCAGGCACGCTGGTGGCCCAGAGCCTTGGGATCTGAGCCAGGGCGGGGGAGGGGCCAGTCAGAGGTCCCCATATGAAGACTGGGCCGAGAGCACTAGGGAACCCGGGAGTGGGGACCACCAGGGTGCAGGGGACCCGCTAGGCAGGGCTCAGGACTCAGGGTCTGGGCAGGGCTGTGTGAGGCTGCTACAGTGCCTGGTTGGTGGATAGAGAGAATGAGGAAGGGACAAGGGGGTGCTGCCAGTGTGCGGCTAGGGAAGCTTCTGCTTGAGGCTTAGGCTGAGTGCCTTGGAGGGGTGCCAGAAGTGTGAGTTAGCAGGGAGTCTCTATACATGTGGGTGCCAGGAGCAGGGACCAAGGATAGGAGAAAGGGCACAGGGTGAGGGCGAGATGAGGCCATTGGGGTGCCATCCCAGGCAGCCCTGATCCATGCAAAAAATAAGGTCTCGCTTCTGGAAGAAACTTCTAGCAAAGATGGAGAGAACCGGAGAGGATGGCCCCTGTGACAGGACACAGCAGGAGTCCCTACTCCCAGGCCTTTTTTAATCCCTAGGTAGAAAAAAAGCACGGGGGGGGGGGTACTGCTTGCTGGTGCCAGCGCTTTCCCCGCACGCCAAAGCCCCTTGGTGAGAGAGAGGTGGGGGCACTCCATGGGCGACTCCAGCCTTGGGCTTCCTCTGCTCAGAGTAGGGAAGCTGCTGCCCAACTGGGAGGGGAGTGAGCACACTCCCTGAGGCCACCAGGTGTCACCGAGTGCGGAAGAGAAGGGAATGTGAGCTCTACGGACATTCTCAGGCTCCTCCATCACTTCCTGGAGAGGCACACGTGTCTCCTCCATGCTCAGCCTCCACCCCCACCCTTCGCCCCACCCCACCCCGCTGTCCCCTAGCAGAGAGGTGTGTCACCAGCCAGGGCACAACGTGCCTGAGGTTTCTGTTCTGCTCATACAGATGGGGGCTCTACCATAATCCCTTAGGCTGTGCTTGAGTGTGACCTCACGTGTGAATGTGTGTGCATGAATGTGATTGTATGAATCTCAGTGTAGGGCTGAAGATACATATCTGTGTGACTATGTGAGTGTGTAGGGCGGGCGGTGTGCATGACAGTGATTGCGGAGAGTGTATATACTGAGGGTGTGCATGCATATGACTGAGTGTATATGACTAAAGGTTTGAGTGCAAGTGATTGTGTGAGTGTGTGTATGTCTGGGGGTGTGAATGCATGTATCTGAGTGTATACAACTCAGTGTGTGAGTGCATGCACTTTGTATGTATGAGTGTATGACTGAGAGTCTGAGTACATGGAACTATGTGTGTGAGTGTATATCTCAGGTTGTGTGTGCATGTGACTGTGTGTGAGTGTAGATGACTGAGGGTATGAGAACAGGTGCCTGTGTGTGTGAAGGACTGATGTGCATGTGCTCCTGTGAGTGTATGTGCAGGGCCGAAGTTTTGCATGAATGTGTTTTGCTTGAATGTATATGATTGCGGGTATGCATAACTGACTGTGTGTGAGTGTACAGGACTGTGGTGGCGTGTGCATGTGATGGTGTTTTTATGACTGAATATGAATGTGCATATAACTGTGTGAGAGTATATGAATGAGGGTCTGAGTATGTGCCTGTGTGTGTAAGTGTGCAGGGCTGAGGATGTTTGTGCATATGACTGAGGGTGTGAGTATATATGACTGAGGGTGCATGTGAATGTGCCTGTGTGTGAATGTATAGGACTGAGGATTTGCATGCACATGCATGTGTCTGAATGTATATGACTGACAACATGAGTGCATGTCTGTGAATGTATAAGACCGAGGGTGTGTGTGCATGTGTATGAGTGTATGTAACTGAGGGTGTGAATGCATGTAACTGTGTAAGAGTGTATATGTCTGACAGCATGAGTGCATATGTCTGAGTGTATGTCTGATGGCATGAATGCATGTAACATGTGAGAGTGTATCGAATGACAGTGTGAGTGCATGAGTCTGAGTGTATATGACTCAGGGTGTGCGTGCATGTGCCTGTGTGAGAGTGTGTGGGGAGAGGATGTGTGTGCACTTGACGATGTGTGAGTGTATGAGGCTGAGGGTGTGCATGCACTTGCGTGTGCTTATGACTCAGAGCATGGGGCACTCTGTGTGTGCGTGTATGTGTGCTGTGTGCAGGTGCATGTGAGAATGTGTGTGTGCTAGTGTCCTCATCTGCACTGGACAGTGCCAGAGCTCACAGATGTCCATCTGCTTCCTGACAGTGCCCGGCTGGGGTGTGGCCCTTGCAGCACCTTTGTGTCCTTTAGGTCCCTCTCCTTGTGGCCACTCCGAAGATCCCACCCCTTACACCACCGCTGGTCCCTGAATGCTCGCCTGGGGCACTCTCCGTGCCTGCCTGCTCTGTGGTGCCCAGTGCCCTGCATCTGCCTGATGCCACCTTCTCACTGGGGGTCCCTCCGATGGCACTCCGCCCCCTCTCCTGGCTGCCCTCATGCATGCAGATTTTGCAGAGCCCTGGGTGGGGCCTACCAGTGGGCTCGGGGACACACACTTGTCGGGACCCTTGGGGGGTCAGGGGGTGCCCGTGTGCCACAGTGTGGTGTGATAACCTTTCGGGGGGCACTGACTTTGAGGAATGACCCAAGTTCCAGCACCCTTCTTGGAAACGTTTAGATGTCGCAGTTGGGGGACAGTTTCAGGTGAGGCCACCTGACCGCCAAGGTTTCCTGCTACAGCAGGGCCCAGGGACAGCCTAGGCCGAGGCACGGTCCGAGGACTGCACAGGCCAGGGCTCCACCGGTGTCGCCAGGACCCCCAGCCTCACAGTCGCACCTAGCAACCTGCTGAGCAGCACCCACGGGGGCGACTTGGCGGCCTGAAGGGCGCGGCCGGGTGCGCGGCTCAGGAGCCCCGCGGCCCCCGCACCGCGCACCGCCCCCCGCGCCCGCTCCCTCCTCCCTGCGCCTCCCCCCTCTGCGCTCACTCCCTCTCGCCTCCTCCCTCCGGCTCTCAGAGCTGCGGCTGGAGCCGAGCGCGCCGCGTCGCCCGCCACCGCCGGTGCAGAGCGTGGGGAGCGCTCGCCGCGGCTCTCGCCTCAGAGGGTCGCGGAGGGTCGCGCCCTGCGCCCCGGCCCAGGCGCCCTGAGCCGCGGGCCTTTGGGTGGCTGGGAGCGGATCGGTGCCCGCCCGGCGCTCGCCGCAGCGCCAGCGCCCGCCGGAGCTGAGGCCGCCGCGGCGGCCGTGCCCATGACCGGGTAAGTGGTGCCCAGGGCGCACGGGTGCCTCGCGGGTGGGCGCGGGCGCGAGCGGGGGCGGGAGGCCAGGGCCGGCAGGTGCCGAGGGCGGCAGGTGGGGGGGGACGCGGGTCCCCGTTAGTGGCACCTGCGCTCCGCTCCGGGCCTGCGTGTCCTTGCGGCGCCGCGGCAGAGCGTCACCCCGGGGGGCCCGGGCCGGCCTGGGGTTTGCCCCGCACCCGCACCCGCACCCAGAGCTCTGCATCCCGCGCGCACGCGCATCTCCGGCGGGGCAATGGCCGCGGGGGGCTGTGGGCCGGGTCGCGGGAGGGCGCAGCTCGGACTCCCGGAGGCCATGCGCACGCCGTCCCCCCCGGCGGCCTCCCCCAGTGCCACCCTCCCCCGGGCCAGGCGCGCGCTGAGTGGCCCTCACAGGCACGTTCCCACGGGGTCCTCCGCGTGCCCACACGCCCGCGCAACGGAGCGCTGCAGGGGCGAGCCCAGGGCGCTGCCGTTACTGCAGCCAGCCCTGGGGACAGCTGCCCCCCACCACCCCCTGCGCGACCTTGGCCTCAGTCTTCTTAACTTGTGGGGCTGAGGCTGCTGGAATCTGGAGAGCCCTGGGCTCCCCCAGACTCTGTCCTGCTTCAACCTGCAGTTCCAGGGCCCCTCAGCATGACACCGGACACTTCCCAGCCAGGCCGGGGGCAGTGGAGCCCCTCAGTTCCCAAAAGCAGGTTTTGGGGGGTCTCGTACCTAAGTGCACTGACGCATCTGCCAGGGTCCTGTCTCCCCCACCCCCAGCTAGGTTCCCCCTAGGTACCCCCAGCTCCCCCACTGAGAGTCCCTTTGACTGGCACACTCCCGACCTTGACTAATCACCTGCTGAGGAGCGCCAGGCCTGGGTTTTGTCCCCGTTTCTCAGGTGGGTAGGTACGTTGAGGCCCCATGAAGGGAAGGGGCTTAGCCCTTGGATCCCGGGATGGGTGGATGGCTGGAGATTGTCGCACCCCACCGCCCTGGGGCCTGAAATCCGCCCCCCCACACACACACCGGAGCCAGTTTATACACCCTAGCTGAGCCTCTCCATCAAGGCCAGGAGCCATCGTCGCTAACATCCGCACTTGCCCTGCCGGGAACATGCGGCCCCAGGTCTGCAAGGCAGTAGGAGTCCCGCCTTCCCTGGCCAGCAGGGGGCGCTGCCCAGGGCAGCCTAGGGCCAAGGGTGGAGCCGGGCCCTGGAGCTTGGACCAGAGAGAGGCCAGGGCCAGGCTGATGTGGGGCTGCTCTCTGGGCCCTGTGGCCATCCTGGAGGAGGCGAAGGGCCAAAGACACAGCTGGTCTTCACTAGGCCCACCTGCATTGTGCCCTCATTGCTAGGCTGCGGGGGTAACACAGTCAGATGGACATGGGGCAGTGTGGGAAGGGAATTACAAAGAGCCAGAAGGAGAGCCTGTCCTTTGGGGAAGGAAGCCCCAGAGACTAAGAGCTAAGATCTGGGGTGACAGGATGGCAGGGAGAGAGGAGGCTGTGGGGGTTGCCCGGGCCTAAGAAGTGGGATGGCACAATTTCCATGGCGCCTCTAGGCCTGCTGACATTCGTGACCTTGGCCAAGTCCCTTTCCTGTTCGTGGCCTGGGAGGGTCGAGGCGGCTTTGGACTGCGTCTGCTGCTGACATTTCAGGCTCTGAGCTGGAGTGGAGCTTCTAAGGCTGAATCATTTGTCAGCCCCAGAGCGGGGAGAGGCCGGCGGCTGAGTCTGCGTGCACTTGCTATCACAGAAGAAGAGTGGTCAGGGGGTCTGGGGTCAGGCGTGGGCCTCTGTGCTGTGGGAGGGGCGCTGGCCAGGGTCCCTGGGGCTTTCTGAGAGCTGAAACCGGCACCTGGCCACCTCTGCCCTTTGAACTCAGCGCGTAGCTGGTTAGCTGAGGGCTGCAGTCTCTGTCGGCCTCCACCGGCCAGCAGGACTGTGATAATGGCATTAACACTCGGCCTGTGCCGAGGCCCACTTCCAGGGCTCAGAAACACTTGCTCCGTTCCGGGAACCCCTGGCAGCAGCCAGGACCACTCAGGAGATTTCATCCATTTTACGCATGAGGCGACTGAGACTAAGAAAGGTCACTTGCCCAAGGCCACACAGCCAGTAGGAAGTGACACCTGGACTGCCACCCAGGCCGTCGGGCTCCCACATCTGGTGTGCACCCAGCGCCTGGGTCTGTCGTTGTGGGACGCCATGACACTTCTGGTCCTGGGAAGACTCTGTGGGCCTGGTGTGGACTCAGCTGTGACCAAATAGGGGCTAGAACCATGGCCAGTGAAGAGAGGTGGCATAGACTGGGCCTGGAATCCGCTTCCCAGGAGCCTCAGCAATGTCATCTCTGAGGTGGGCGCAGGCAGGATGCAGCGGCCGACACCTGGGACCCACCCCGTCCCTTCTCCCTTCCCAGAGGCCACTGCCCTAGCCTGGCCCAGCTGGGCCCGCCCCTGCAGGCACACCTTCTGCTGGGTGGGAGGCTCCGGAAGCCACCCAGCCCCCATGGGGTGGGACAGCGGGAAAGCTTGAACCGGTGGCCATGCACGCCCTGGGTAGCTCAAGGTGGGGAAGGGGACCGAGGCAAGGTCACATGATTGAGAAGGGGATAGGAGCTGAACGCAAGGCCCGTGTGGCAGAAAGGCTTGGTGCACGAGAGGTGTCCTAATCAGATCAGAGCTGTGCCATGGTTGGGGGGGGGGGCATTTGGTACCCAGAGCTGCCTGGTCATTCTGTTGTGGTGTCTCTCAGACTCAAATTTGTTCTTTCTTGGGTCGCAGTCCCTGGCACTTTCCAGAACTTTGCGTGTGAGGCAATGTCATGACAGTGAAGGAAAAACGCAAGGTTGCTTGTCAGGGGTACCCGCTACTTCTCCAGTGGCTGGTGGCCATTGTACAGGACTGTGAGGACTATGAATGTTTCTCTCCTTCCAGAAGACTCAGTGTGTTGCCTGTAGCAGCTTTAGGACCAGCGTATGCCCAAGTCAAACACAGACCCTGGGGACACTCCCGAGTGACCCCTCCTCCCCAAGAGTTCCTTCCAGTGGAGGCATTCAGGCAAATAGCCCTTCTGTGGAGGGGTCCGTGGGCAAGGGGGCAAGAGAGGAATAATGGGAGGGGGCGTGTCCGATGGCTGCGCCTGCTGCTCTAGACTGTGTCTGGCCCCTCCCTGGACACCCATAGCGGCCCCCATGGCCGAGTGTCCACGTTATTGCATTTGCTTCTGCTCTGTGGTCTCTGCATCGGGTGTTTATTGCCACGGCTGTAATTATGCCACGGCCCAATTGTGTAATCTGCTTTCCACTTCACATAAGCATTTTCTGTATTAATGTAATCCCTTCCGAAATGAATGCTTTTTTCAAAATGGCTCTAGTTGAATTTTGTTGTGAGAGGCTTCCTTCGTGAGGACCGGGTGAAGCGCGCGCGCGCGCGCTACGCAGCGGCCACTGCAGCGGAGCGAGGCACTCATGGGCTGTAATTACAATTTTTAATGGCTGCACAATATTCTCTCAAGAGATTGTAATTCACTTAATTATTTGGCTATTTGTGGAGATCCAGGCTGCCGGGACCGTTTGGCTGACGCGGGGCTCTGCCGAGCATCTTGGGGGGCGGGCGTGGTAAAGCCAGGCCTGTCCGAGGAGGCAGTGCCCAGACAGATGTGCCTCCTGCCAAACGGTCCGCCCAAGGGCTTCTGGGGTGCATCTGATGGCTGCTCTGGCGGCCTTGCCAGTCTTCAGCAGAGAAAAAAAATCAAGTCGGAACCCTGGCCTTTGCTCTCTCTCCATTTAATGGCTCGTGGGCGTGTGCACTGCTCCGCCACCTTATTAATCGCATCCCTGCGCTCCTGCGCCCAGCGACTTGTCTCATCCCGACCTCGCTCCGCCGCCGAGGTCCCGGCTTTCTCTTGGGGATTGGAACTGAAGGTTAGACATGAAAGATGGAGACAATTTCCAGACTTGTTGCAAATGACTTGAACATCTCTTTGTTCTTTGCCATTCCATTCTTTTTATGTGCTTGGTAAACACTTTGGATCCAGCAGCCTCCATTACCTCTGGGCCTGCAGGGCCACAGCACTGTTTCCAGGGTGGCGGGTGTCTGCCAGAAAGCAGGGCTGGGGGGTTCATTCTTAGCAGTTAACCCTTTAATCCAGAGACGGACAAAGGTTTTCGCGAAATGATCAGAGTCAATATTTTCTCCTCTGGGCTGCGTGGGGGCATGGTGACATGTGTGAGCGCACACATACACACACCAATCAAACTTGATTTGCAGCAACACTTGGTTGCTAAACGTGCTCTCTGGGGGATGCCATTTGCTGGACCTGTTTAATCCAGGGGGCATTTGTCTTGGGGAAGAAGATGATGTGGAGCTTGGACGCAACCTTTTCCTGGCTGCCGATTTGCAGCGAAGCCTTTGGCCCCTGTCTAGTCACCCTGTGTGGGACTGTCAGCCTGCATGAGGACCCAGGAGGGGCATCTT
This sequence comes from Sorex araneus, assembly GCF_027595985.1. Taxonomy (NCBI): domain Eukaryota; kingdom Metazoa; phylum Chordata; class Mammalia; order Eulipotyphla; family Soricidae; genus Sorex; species Sorex araneus. Next base: position 59,033,399 of record NC_073313.1, on the reverse strand, counting down.
CAAGGAGGACCAGCCTGGCGAAAGGTCTCAGAGCCCTCACAGGCAGTAGGAGCACCTTCCCTGGTGTCACCCACAGGGACCGGGCCCCAGCCATCCCCCTCCCAGGCTCTGTTTCAGCAGGTGCTTGGGGGTGAGGGGGGAGGCGCCCCACGTGACAGAGGCCTGGAGTCGAAAGCAGGGAGTGACGCCCTGGGTCAGACTCATCCTGAAGGACCCCATCAGTCGGGATTGCCTGCCAAGCACCTGGGCTCGGCAGCTGGATGGTCGGGATGTGGTGACCCTCTGAACCGTCTGAACCCCCTCTCCCAGCCTGCTGGGCCTGCTGCCATTGTGCAGTTCCCTGGGCCTCTCCTTAGCCTTTGCCAGAGGCTCCTGGGAAGGATACAGCTGGGTGCTGGGTGGTTGCTTGACTGGGGGGTTGCTCATGGGGGGGTCTTCCGGGTCACTACCTTTGTCTCTTAGCCAGGCCCCAGGTGTAGTCTGTCACACCAAAGTGGGGAGCCTTCTCTAAGGGTCCCCTCATTCCTCTAGGACCCATGATGGGGCCCGTGGGGTCTGTGGCCAGGAGACACACTTGTGTCCTGCCCGTCTGCTCTTTGCTCCCCTCAGCCTCCAGCTGTCTGTAATTTCCTTAATTATCCCTCTCGGCCTTGGCTGCTTCCGGTGGCTGGTAGCTGGGTCCGGGATTGGCAACTGGCAGGAACAGAGAGTGTGGTACCTCACGCAGAACTGGGGAGACTGAGCCGGAGGACAGGGACCCAGGGGACCCACAATAACCCGCCCAAGCTCCTGTTTTCTGCCCCTTTGGGCCCCAAAGCATGCCTCCAGGCCTAGCCAGGGACCTCAGGGCCCCCTTCCATGTCACTGCTCGGCCAGGCAGGCCCCAGGCCCTCAGAAGCTGCTCCTATGGGGAGGAAGCAGCCAGTGGTGGAGGTGGAAAGAGGTGACCTGGGGGGGCCTGCTGCAATGCAGGCGTGCCCGGAAGCGTGCAACCCCCCCCCCGCCTTGCTCTCTACATCCTGAGCCTGTGCAGCTCGCTCTAATTGGATAATTAGTGTCATCGTGCCTGGCTCTTGGCAAGAAACAAGTGACAGCCCTCCCAGGGCACTGCCGTGACCCCTGGAACATTCCAAGGGCCAGAAGGGGGAACTGGGAAGGGCTCCAGGGGAATGTAAACTGCCCTGCAGAAGGCTGGCCAGGTACTCTGTGGACCAGGAGGAATGCGGGGTGCTCAGTAGGGGGTTGGGGAGTTAAAGTAGCCTGATGGGTGCAAAGAGCCTCCAGGGCACGGCAGGGCATTCTTAGAGCCCGTGGCAAGCTTGCCAGGAGGAAGAAGGATGGGGATCGGGAAAGGGAGGCCCTGAGATGTGGAGGGAAAGGCCTGAGTCCCCAGACCCACTGTTGTTGATCTGGAGGCACTGAGTGGAGGTGGATCCACAGCCTGAGACAGACTCGATACAGGCTGGAACCTTGACTGAGCTCCCGAATGACCCCAGCTCTCAAGAGGATGAAAGCGTGCCCCATGCCACCAGCTAGCTACTTTCCCGGCCAGTGCAGTTCTCCATCTGCAGTCAACCTTATGGCCTTGGAGTCGACAGTTGACCTCTGGGGTGCCAGAGAGGTGGGCATGGGGCTCCTAAGTCCCAGGCAGTGAGAGGCCGAGCTGATTTCGGATGTGCAAGGAGATACCCCAGGGGAGAGCGGGTCACAGACACCCCACTCAGGGAAGCAGCCATTTGAAGAACACTGGCAGACCTCCTAGGGCAGGGATGCAGCTGTTTGGTCCCCAGGGCTCCAAATCATTCGCCACACACGGGGCCAGAAGCTGGCCCAAGGAAGTTGCTGGTACTCTTGTCTTCACGGGGCATCATAGCCAGCAGTGAGGACATAGGGCCAAGAGTGAACTGTCCCTTCCCTTTAGTCCCTGGGGCTGTCCAAGAACAAGCTATCTCTGGAAGATGTCCCTGGCCCTCCTGGTAACACTGGGAGCAACATCACTACCAGCTGATGACTATACACCAAAGCAAAACCTAAAGGAAGGCCACTCAGTAGGCCTCCAGTCCTGCCTGTCCTTCTGGAACCTTCTATGGTGGTGGTAGGGGTGGGGGTGGGGGAGGCTCCAGGCACAGGGCATGAACTGTGGTGATAGGCATCAGCAAGCCCATCATTCTCTGCCTCGACTCTTCTCTGTCGTTACATGGGGCAGCTATCAGCTAAGCAGGATGAAGGTGCTGGCAAAGGTCCCTTGGCCCTGGGTGTGCGTGGGTTCTGTGAAGTTGTGCCTGGCAGTGACACTTGTCATTGCAGCAGCTGTGACCACAGTGTGGCCAGTGTCTGAACCTGTTTGGGACTATAATCATGGTCGTAGTCAGGTGGCACACGACAGGTTGGCTACATCATTTGGGGCATCGAGTTTGGGGCCTTCAGAGAAATATTACAGCCACCAGCCATGTCCAGAACCTGGCCTGGTCCCCCACAGAGCTCCATCCCCAGGGAACCTCATCTCCCACCCTCCTGCCACACTCCCCAGTGCCCCGCTGCCATCTCTGCCTCTAGCTACTCCAGGAAACCCTGCAAAGCACCCGGCCGCCTCCCTCCTCACCGTGTTCTCATCCAGGCACCGCTGGACAGAATTGCCTCCCCTTCACCAAGGGGATGCCACCTGCAGTGTGTGGGTACGTGTGCCGCCCTGACTTAGCTCCTTGCAGTCCGGGGCCTCTGGGTCCGCGGCCCCCTCCTGGCTCCTATGAACGCGGGCGGGCTGCCAAGCTCTCTTCCGGCTCCAGCTTCTAATGTGTGAGCCCCCACCTAGAACCCGGCTTGCTGGCTCCCGCGTCATCTGCGGATGGCTTGGCAGAAAATGCTCTTCACACGGAGGTGCCACATTACTTTCTCTGTTGGAGCTTGTTGGAACTGGAGGACCCGGGGCCCTCTCAAGAGCCCCTGAAGGCAGCCAGATGTGTGGGCTCAAGTGCAGCTGTGCCTGCGGCCTTGGGGAAGGGGGGTGCTGCCTCTGGCTGGGAGGTCCTGACCAGCATGTCTCGTGGCCAGAACCAAAGATCAACTTAAGAGTCCGTAATCCAGAGAGGCCACCTCCAGTTTCCTGGAGGTGGCCAGGGCCCAGGAGGGATAGCACCCAAGGTCACCCACCCAGAGGCGGGGGTTGAATCTGGTCAGGCTCTGGGTCTGGCCACTTCCAGGTTCTAGAATCCTCCCTAGACTGATGCTGAAGAGCAGGGCTTTATGATGCCCACCATCTTGCCACGTGGGTGGAGGTTCACAGGGCAGAGGAGGGGGTGTGCTCGAGGGTTGCAGGTTCCTGGCCTATTGTTATTGTTTTTGCCCAAAGCTGCTCCCCTCACCAGCCACTTGGAGTGTGCACAGATTGTACCAGGAGCAACGGGAAGGGGGGCAAAAGGGGGGCTAGCCTTTTAAGTCTGTTTTCTCCTTTTTCTCTCCTTTTTCCCCATCCTCCTCCCTGCTGGAGCCATGAGGCCAGGCGCTGCAGTGACAGTGTCTGTGAAATATTAATGAGGCTGGTCTAGGTGTCCGCTCCTTCCTGCTGCCAGCGCAGCTCAGGGTCAGGAAAGCAGGTGTGGGTAGGAGGGGGTTAAAGACGGTGGGCTGCCGTTGGCCCTAGAGAGGGGGGTGCTGCGTGGCCCCGTGTGTTGACCCGGCCAGACTTTCAGAGGTCCGAGCCAGTTGAGCAGTGGCCTGTGGTGTAAAGGATTCCCCACAGGCTGAGTGGGGGTCCCAAGACTGATGGACAGATGGTTCTCCACAGGTGGGGTACCCCTGAGGCTTGGGCACCCCACCCCTCTTCCTCACGTGTTGTCTCACTGGGGCCCTGGGGGCTTGTCCTCGTCACCAGCTGTAAGGCAGGAGAGCAGAAAGGACAGCCTGGGCTCCCTGCCGCCACTTGGGTGCTGGCACTTGAGTGGCAGCTCAGCTGTGCCCAGACCTCACTGACATATGTGGGCAGTACCCCAGCTTGCTCTGAATGGGACTTGGGTAAAATGGATGTGGCAAAGGCTCAGCTGCACCCTAGGTTTCGGGGTCGCATTCCTATAAAGGTGAGGCCGGTAGCAGGTGGGATGTTGGTGAAGTCAAGCAGGGGGCTGGGGTGCCTCTCTCCTGCCACCTGCCACGTCTTCTTGGAATGTGGAAGGTGGGACCTCGTGAACATCCCCTGGCCTCAGTTTACCTATCTGGAAAATGGAGAGGAGATACCTCTTGCTCTTATGGGGTGTCTCTAAGAGTGGGGTTGTAAGAGAGCAGGGGGATCCTACCACATTCAGGAAGCTTCATGCTGCCCTGGGCCTGGAGGGAGAGATGTCAGGAGGCCACGTGGCAGGTTCTGGCGACAGGAAGGGGGTATCCTGGCTTTGAGGTGGGGGTGTAACAAGTCACTGGGCCTGGGGGTCCAGGCTCCGCTGGGGAAAGGGTGTGGAAGCTTACCGTGTTGGCCAGTTGGGGCCAGACAGGAGTGAGGGCCAGAGGCCCGGGGTCCTGCCCATGAGGTTTATCATTAAATGATGGCAATCAAGGTGTGAGTGATGAGAGGGAGCCCAGCGTCCACACAGTGGTTGGCTGCTGCCCCTTTCGGCCCCATAGATTTCCTGCACCCCTGCCAGCAATGCTGGGAGACAGGGAGGTGGGGGACACCTATAGGACTCCCCAGGGTTTGCCGCCTGCCTCTCCCCTCCCCCTGTAGTCATGAATATCTGCAGCCAGGCAATCACCTTGAGAACTAAGCAGGTCACAGAAGAGCCCCCTAAATTCCTATACCCTGGGAAAGCAGCCTTCCCCAGCCTCGCTGTTGGCCTCTGGCAGTCACTCCTGCCTGGCCCCAACCAGCCACCATGGGGGGGAGGGCTCTCCACGGGCCACTAGCCTCTGCTTCTACACCCTTCCCCCAGTGGAGCCTGGACCCCCAGGTCCAGATGCTGGGGAACCGTTCACTCTGGGCTGCTTGAGTGTCACCCCCACATGCCCATAACCCTTTGGGGGACCCCTTCTGGCAGCTCTGAGCTCCGGGAAGGCATAGGGCTGGTGGCCTGGGTCTTGGAGGCAGAAAAAGGGGGGTGCACCCCAGACCACCTTTCTTAGTGAGGAAGGGAAGGGCTGTGGGGGTGGCAGAGAAAGCCAGGGCAGGGGTGCCATGGAAACGGCAGTGACCATGAAGTGGGAGGCTGCTGCCAACCTTGCCAGCGTGGGCAAGGAGCCCCCGTCTGCACTGTGCATCTATCTCACAATGATGCCCCCATCCCCGCAGCAGCGGGCAGTGGGAGCCCGTTTCCCCATGCCTATCCCACACCAGGGGCCTGCGTGGGGATGCGGGGCTCCACAAATGAGATGGTGGAGGGCGCTGGCAAAAGGGGAGCTGCACAAAACCGTTGGGAGTCAGGTGTGCAAACCGGCCTCTCCTGACAGTGCAGCGCCGCAGGGAGTGCCACAGGGGCTGTTGGACTCGAGATGAGCTTGGCAGGGAGGGCTCCAGCAGCTGGCTCGTGTGCAGGCTAAGGCCGTGGCCTTGGGGCTCTTCCCCTCCTGCATGAGGGAAGTGCCACGGGACACACTCAGATTGCCCCATCTGCTCTCCTTGGACACTGAGAAGGCTGTGGGCATGTTGGTGTGTGGTGAGCGACAGTACCTATCCATCCCTGCAGGAGAGGGAAGGTGCTGAGTTCCAGGGTTGCGAGAGGTGATGGGGGTTGGGGGTGGGGGCTGCAGGCTGTGTGTGGCCGAGTCACCAAGTGACCGTGGACTCTCTCTTGAGACCCTCTCTTCCTTCCCCCACTCTCTTGCTCCCTGCTCTGGCTTCCTGGCCCCCTCCATCCTGCCGAGACCTGGCTCTCTACAACCCTGCACAGCCCCAAGCCGAAGAGGGCAGGAGGCTGCTGGAAGCCAGCGCCTGGCATCTCTGGCAGTGCTTGCTGCCTGGGTGGGTCTTAATCAGGCAAGAGCTGGTGGCAGCAGGGCCAGGACAAGGCTGCTGCTGCTCCGTCTCCACCTGTCACCCTGCCTTAGTGTGGCTTCCCCAATGGATTTGGGGGGCCCCGAGGGCCTCCAGAGCTCACCAGCATGCGCCAACAATTCTTCCTGCCACAGCAGACCTTTGCTTTGGACACAGTGCTCCTGCTGGCCAGGACCGAGGGGGCAGGCCTGAGGCACTTGGCCCTGCCTGGGCAGTGAAGTGCACCTCAGGGCCACTTGGCAGGGCATGTTCTCAATTGCCACCTCAACTGTGCGCCTGGCTTCTTGCCTTCCTCCCCCCCACCAGGTGTCTGCGGCTGGTCACGGCCCCACTCCCCCGCCACTCTCGTACCAGTTGGGGTGCTGGGACCTCAGTGGCCTCCTGTTCCTAGCTGAGAGGCTGGGCAGGATGGACGAAATGGCCAACAGTTCCATCGAGTCCCACCCCAAGGCCCCCCAACCTGGGGGCTTCGGGTGTACCCTAGCTGAGCTGCGCTCGCTCATGGAGCTCCGTGGGGCTGAGGCCCTGCAGAAGATTGAAGAAGCCTATGGTGACGTCAACGGACTCTGCCGACGGCTAAAGACCTCGCCCACCGAGGGTAAGTGGGAGCTGCGAGCCCCCACTCTGCGTTCCACCCCCCCTGCCATTTTCCCTGAGCCGAGAAGTGTGTTCCTTCTTGGGGTGGACTAGAGAGGGGGGCGATGAGTGTGTGCTGGCCGCTGGGCTCCCGATCCCTTCCCACGCAGCTCTTGCAAGAAATGTGCTGGTGGAGAAAGGCCGCGTGAGCCTTCCACAGGCTCGAAAGCAGGGGGATGAGGGGGAGGAAGTGGGTGGCTCGGAATGGTGGGCCCTGGGCACCCAGGGTACTGAGCGGAGGTGGCACAGCCCCTGCCCATCCTGAGCGCATGAGGAGCTGAGGGCAGGTTCTCTAGAAGGTGCCTGGGTCCAGCTGGCACCTCCCTGGAAAGGCTGTTCTCAGCCAGCACTGATTGATCTCAGCTCCTTTGTCCCCTGGGCCTTGGCCGGCTTCTCGCTGTCTACAAGCAAGGCCAGGTAAAGGGTGCTGCCCAGCAAATGATGTCTCGCCTTCCCTCCTCGTGGCCCTGTCCCCTAGGATTTGAGGCCCAGGGGGTGGGGGTCCATGGGAGCCAAGGACTAGTTATGGTCAAGGTTCCAGCCTTCCCCAAATAAAAGGAAGCAGCAGATTGAGCTGGGGGCGGTGGCTTAGTCTGGCCTCGTTAGCATCTGAAATGTCAAGGCCTCTGGAGAGCGGCCTGGTGAAGGGCAGACAGGGGCTGGGTGGGCCCCCTGGGAGCGCCAGAGCACTGCCCCCTGCCCAGGAAACCTGCAGCTTTGGCCTTGACTTCTCTCCCTCATCTGGCCCCCAGCAGCCTGAGCTCCCCATGGCCCAAGCTGACCATGCAGAGTGGTGCTCAGCTCTGGGCACTGCCATTGGAGGACTCTCAGAGCGACTCTCAGACCAAGTTTACTGGCAGGCCCTGTGGACCCCTGGGCCCCATCCCTTCTCCTCTGGCCTGGAAAGGGGGCTGAATTAGCTGGGAGCTACGCAGTGTGGTCCTAATCCCATTCTAATGGCATCTGGCCTCTGTGTCCATGCCAACCAGAGGGCCCAGGCTGGCTTGGGCAGTGGCAGCCCACAGTGCTGTGGGTGCTCTCAAGAGGCTCAGTGAATAGCCCAGTACAGACAGCTGAGTCCCCGGCCCTCGGGAGCGGAACCTCTGAGCCTGAGAAGGACAGGCACAGCTGGGGCCTCGGGGGGAGGACGGTGCTCTGGGCTCCCTCTGCTCGGCTCCTCCTGCCCAGCAGCTCCCCTACACAGCACCAAGAGCACAGTGTGAGCTGCCACGCATCCCCTCGGAGACGGGGTCCGGGCAGCAGGCTCCCTGGGAAGCTTGTGGGCTGGGTGGGGGCCCCTTCACCTATGCTTCTCTCCAGGGCCTGAGGCCTGGCCCTCAGCTTGCTGGGCTGTGTGGGGGGCACTGATCCCCAACGCTCAAGCCCCTCAGCTGCTCGAGAGTTGGCAGCATGGCTGTGCGTGTCATTCCAGTCACCATAGAGACGGGCAGCAGCTGACGCTGCTCAGAGCTGGCGCCTCCACAAGTCACGGCAGGTGTGGGGGGCTGGCAGCTGTCTCACGGGGCAGCCATGAGGGCATGGCAGGGGGCACCTGCCTTCCCGGTCTCCTCTGCTGCTGCCTCAGGGTTTCTCCCTGCATTCGAGGCCCCCTCCTCTGGCGTTCCCCTTCCCGGATCTGCAGCAAGGCACAGGCCATTGGGATGAGGGGCTCCTGGGGATAGCGAGGTGTGGGGGTGGCCAGCCGTTGGTGCTGCTGCCTTCTGACCCACGTGTCCACGCCAGGTCTGGCAGACAATGCCAACGACTTGGAGAAGCGCAGGCAGATCTACGGGCAGAACTTCATCCCCCCCAAGCAGCCCAAGACCTTCCTGCAGCTGGTGTGGGAGGCCCTGCAGGATGTGACCCTCATCATTCTGGAGGTGGCGGCCATCGTGTCCCTGGGACTCTCCTTTTATGCACCGCCAGGGGAGGAGAGCGAAGGTGAGCACGAGGGAGCTGGCGGGCCGGGAGGGGTCGCTGGTGGGGCATCTCTGCCATCGCCCCGCTGCCGGTCCCTCCTGTCCTGCTCAGCGTGCGGCAACGTGTCAGCCGGGGCAGAGGACGAGGGTGAGGCGGAGGCCGGCTGGATCGAGGGGGCAGCCATCCTGCTCAGTGTCATCTGTGTGGTGCTGGTTACGGCCTTCAACGACTGGAGCAAGGAGAAGCAGTTCCGAGGGCTCCAGAGCCGCATTGAGCAGGAGCAGAAATTCACCGTCATCCGCAATGGACAGCTTCTCCAGATCCCTGTGGCTGCCCTGGTGGTGGGGGACATCGCGCAGGTCAAGTACGGTGAGTGTGCACAGTGTGCTCTCCCCTGGGCCTGGGGCAAGAGGTGGCGATGACGCGGGTCACCCCATGATGCGCCTGCCGTAGGGGACCTGCTGCCAGCCGACGGCGTGCTTATCCAAGGCAACGACCTGAAGATCGACGAGAGCTCGCTGACTGGGGAGTCTGACCACGTGCGCAAGGCAGCTGACAAGGACCCCATGCTGCTCTCAGGTGAGGGGCAGTGACACCCCAAAAGGGCCTGGGGGTAGCAGAGTGTCTCCCTTGCTTAGTATTTCCAGAATGTTCCGGATTGGCCATGTGCGGGCCTGCAGGAAAATAGATGGAAAGGCCCAGCAGGATGTGATTTCAGATGTGGCATTTGAGGGCCTCTGAGCGCACTGTCCATGCCTCTGGGCACTCTGGGAGAAATCCTGGCGATGCAAGCCTCAGTCTCCAGCTTTTGATGTTGCTGTGCCAGGCACCCATGTCATGGAAGGTTCTGGAAGAATGGTGGTGACTGCCGTTGGTGTGAACTCCCAGACAGGGATCATCTTCACCTTGCTCGGGGCCGGTGGAGAGGAGGAGGACAAGAAGGAGAAGAAAGGTTAGACCTGGCCTGCTCCCGGCTCCCGAGAGCCGGCCATCATGGTGGGGGCCCCTCTTTCAGGGTCAGTGCCCCTGGGGCGGGAGAAGTCATCCCAGCAGCCAAGAATAGGTGGAGCCTGGAGGGGGACTCCTGGGCATGCCTAACTGGACTCCCTAAAGGATGTCTGAGACCTCAGTGGGGATGGGGTGCTGCCTGTCCGGGACATCAGGCCGGCCACAGAGCCAGAGCACGCTGGGAGGGTGCGGGGTGCCCCAGGTCAGTGAGAGATGACGGGCTGGCTCTTCTGCACGTATCAAGGGGGGACCCCTGTCTCGGGCAGTCTGGGTCTGGGAACTGTGCCAGCCGCCCCGGACCCCCTGCTGCACCTTGGCCACACCATCCCCCTCTCCTGCAGGACTCGGCCCGCAGGAGGGCGAGGGGTGGGTAGGCGAACCCCGGCCCCCTCCCCCCGGAAGTCCGGCTGATCTGGCCGCGCGGCCCTCCACCGACACCCCGACGGCCGGTTAGCAGGGGACCCTCCAGGCTCGCTCCTGGGGTTGCGGGACACCTTTGTGGACTCACCCCCTTCCCTTAAGTCAGGCCCACCCCAACTGCCCCCAGGCCCCTCCTCCCAGCTCCCCGTCCCCTCCCCTGCCCAGAATGTGCTGCCTAGTGCTCAGCGGGCTTTGGGAGGGTTTATAAAGGGGTGCCCACCTCTGCACCAGGCCCCATGCCCCCACCCTCCCTCTGTCTCCCGCCCCATGCCCGCCCTCCTGCCTGGTGGCTTTGACCCTGAGTCTCCCTCCAACCTGGGGCACCCTCCTTCCACTCTTCCCATCCTGCTGAGCCGGCCCCTCCACCCTCTTTCCGGGGGTCCCCGGGACTGTGCCTTTTCTCTGTGCTGTCCCACCCCTTCCCTCTGGCTGTCTCCACCCTGCACCCCACTCTGCACCCCCACGGGGGCCCCAGACCAGACGGCGCTGCCCGGAGCTGCCTCCTCTGTTCCTGGGGCCCAGTGGCCCATGCCGCTTCGGGGTGGCGGCAGATCTGGCTGTGGATCCGCCAGCAGACGTGGCCCCCAGGACAACAATCAAACCGCTGTGCCACCTGCTGCTTCCTGGCCCAGAGTCCTGTGCCGGCGGACTCGGGGGCCCTCAGAAACCGGAAGCGAGAGCAGCTGTACCTTCTGGGAGCACCTTCATCCTCCGTTGGGGTTCCCCAACGGACAGGCCTGGGTCCCTGCCTCCCACCGCGCCGCACGCATGCCTGCATTTGTCCCCAGAGCCCCCCTAGCCCAAGTGCCTTGCTGCTGCCCTCTGGCCACCCGCTGCTGCCTCCTGCTGCCGAATCCCTAGGCTCCCCTGGCGCTGGCTCTGGAGGGAGGACCCTGCAAACCATGTTGCTGGGAGCAGACAGCTGGAAACTCCCCTTCCAGTCACAGGGTGTGCTCGTGAGCCCTCCACACTGCTCCGTGCCCATGGGTGTCCTTATGTCTCTGTGTCTGTTGCTCCTCTTCCATTGTAGGCAAGCAGCAGGATGGGGCCGTGGACAGTGGCCAGAGCAAAGGTAATGGTCCATGCATGGGGGGCAGGGTAGGGGTGCCACAAGGAGCAGCTCTTAGATAGCAGGTGAGTGGCCTGTGCCTCCCACACCAGCTCCTGAGTGGGGGCGCCTCCCCTGGGGCGCACTGGGGAAGGCAGTGAGGCATAAAATGGCTGGGCCCAGCATGGGGCGCGGGGTGGGAACAAAGCAAAAGCTGTGGGTGGAAGGTCACTTCCAGGCGCTGGGAGTGTGGGCCATTAAAGCTCTCATCCAGAGTCATGAACCTGGGCAGTCACATGCACCACAGGGGACCCAGGGCCACCAGGGTAGGGGACACTACTGGGTAGGAGGGGCCAGAGGGACGGGCAGCCGAGCCACTGGCAACCAGGCTGTCCTTTTCTCTCTTGGGTGGGGATGGACGGGACCTCGTGGGCCAGTGCTGCTGACACAGAACATGTGAGGTGACAGAGGTGACAAAGGCAGCTGGAGTAGGGGGAGGAGAGCGGCCCAAGGTGTGGTCATAGTGGGGTGTCAGGGGCACATGGGGTTCGGGGGAGAGTGCTGGACACCCTTTGGTCAATGAGTCTGCTCTGGGTTGTGAAACATTCTCGGGTCCAGGGCGACCTCCTCTCTGTGTACGTCTGTCTGTCTGTCCTTCCCCTGGATGCTCCCGTGACCGTGCGGGCTAGTCTGGGCATCTCTGGAGGGGCCGAGCTTGCGACAGAGGGGGGAGATGCTGCCGCCCTGACCCACGCCATGCCTCCTGTGTGTACAGCGAAGAAGCAGGCGGGTGCGGCAGCCATGGAGATGCAGCCCCTGAAGAGTGCCGAGGGCGGCGAGCTGGAGGAGCGGGAGAAGAAGAAGGCCAACGTGCCCAGGAAGGAGAAGTCCGTGCTGCAGGGCAAGCTCACCAAGCTGGCCGTGCAGATTGGGAAAGCAGGTAGGCACAGCACCGATCAGGGACTGCTTCCTGGGCTGTCCCCCTCCCACAGCCCTGACCGTGTCTGTCCCTCCTGCCCGGCATGCAGGGCTGGTGATGTCCGCCATCACTGTCATCATCCTGGTCCTGTACTTCGTCATCAAGACCTTCGTCGTCGAGGACCGGGTGTGGCTGGCGGAGTGCACCCCTGTTTACGTGCAGTACTTTGTGAAGTTCTTCATCATCGGAGTCACTGTGCTGGTGGTGGCTGTTCCCGAGGGCCTGCCGCTAGCAGTCACCATTTCCTTAGCGTATTCTGTCAAGGTACCAGCAGTGCACCCGGCGCATAGGGGGCATGGAGCTAGGAACGGTCTGGGAGAAACCCGGGGTTCCAGCAGGGGAGGGCTCATCGGTACCCGGGGAACAGCAACAAGAGCACAAGAATGTGGGGGACACCAGGGGCAGGAGAGGCAGAGACCGATGGAGGCCAGGGATGCTGGAGACAGAGGAGTGAGGAGGGGTCCACAAGGGGGCATGTCCAGTCTGCCCATCAGCAGCTTGCAAGAGTCCAGATGCCACACACCGGGTCCCCAGTGGCTCCTCAGCCCCCTCCCAGGAAGCCCTTCTGTGCTCCTCACAGAAAATGATGAAGGACAACAACCTGGTCCGGCACCTGGACGCCTGTGAGACCATGGGCAATGCCACAGCCATCTGCTCCGACAAGACAGGCACGCTCACCACCAACCGCATGACCGTGGTTCAGGCCTATCTCGGGGACACCCACTACAAAGAGGTTCCGGCACCCAGCGCCCTGAACCCCAACATTCTCGAGCTCCTGGTCCACGCTATCTCCATCAACAGTGCCTACACCACGAAAATCCTAGTGAGCAGGGCGCGTGGCCCCGGGCTGGTGCGGGGCTGCCCCGCGGGGCTCTCAGAGCTGGTGAAGAGGCTCATGGGCCCCTCACGTGAGTGGCCCCTGAGGAGTACTGTGCACTGAGCACTGCTGGGAGCACTCCTGAGTACCATTTGGAGTAGCCCCTGGGCACATCCCAGGGTCAGTGCTAAGGGGAGCCCCATGTGAAAGAAAGAATTATGGGGGCTGGACAGAGAGCAAAGGGTCTAAGGCATTGCTGCCTCCTCCAAACCCTGCCAGGAGTAATCCCTGAGCACGGAGCCAGGAGTCAGCTCTGAGCACTTCCAAGTGTGGCCCCCAAACCAAAATAAAGAAAGAAATTAAAAAAAAACTGTCAAGTAGAACCAGACTAGATTCCAGGGTGCAAACCAGTTGGTTGTGGACGCACTGTTCGAGCCCCAGGGTGTGGGGGCGGACTCGACCATGCACCATGGGGAGCCCCTCGCAGCACTGCTTCTCGTCCCCAGCCTCCAGAGAAGGAAGGTGGCCTTCCGCGCCAAGTGGGCAACAAGACCGAGTGTGCCCTGCTGGGCTTCGTCCTCGACCTGCAGTGTGACTCCCAGCCCGTGCGGGAGCAGATGCCCGAAGACAAGCTGTACAAGGTGTACACCTTCAACTCAGTGCGCAAGTCCATGAGCACCGTCATCCGCACGCCCCGTGGTGGCTTCCGCCTCTTCAGCAAGGGTGCCTCGGAGATCCTGCTGAAAAAGTTAGTGTCAGCCTCCCTGCCCATCGCCATCTCTCCCATCCCAGACATTGGCATCACCCTCCCCCATGGAAGCCCCTCTCCCCTGCCCCTGGCAATACGAGTGCTTCCACTCCGGCTTTGCCACTGCCAGACTTCCTAGCCATGAGTGCACGCAGGACCCAGTGGACTCAGTTCACAGGGCCCATTTGCGGGTCATCCAGCTGGTGGGCCTTTTCCTGACTGCATAATATTCCATGCCGCGGCCAGCCCTGTTGACCACCCTTCCTTGGGACAGTGCCACTCTGTTGTCAGGAGCGCAGGGTGATGAGAAGCATATCTCTGAACTCAGAGCACTTCTCAGTGTTCACAGCCACAGTTTACAAGGGAAGGGGTTGGGGTATGTGGGGCAACATATGGGGCTTTGGGAGAGCGAGGCTGTCCTAGGGAGGTGCGGCCCCATTCTACATTACCCGCATGTGTCACTTGCTGCTTCCCACCATCATTATCACAGCCATCCAGGGCCCTACGGGAGATGTCACACTGCGGTTTCTATAGAGATAATACCCAGAGCTGCAAAGCCTGGTGACATCTGGGGGGCTACCAGGGCCACCCAGCATGCTCAGGGGCCCTTGCAGTGCCAAGAGAGAGTCAGGCCAATGCTCTGCCACTTGCACATCTGACAGTCGCTTATGGAGTGCCCCCCCAACCCATACCCCATGCCACCGGCTGGCCTCAGTAAGGGCGATGCAAGTCCTTTGCCATCTTTTCAATTGTTTGTCTTGAGTTGGTTCTGGGGATCCTCACCCACCAGCGAAGGGTGCCCACACCTCTCGGTGCTAAGGTGTACAGGGGGATCTGTTCTTCCTTGTGGGTTTCTGAACTGGTTGGACTTAATTACACCCCAGTAAAAGAGCCAGGAGAGGTGGCCTGCCCATTTCCCAGTGTCCCAGCCCCTGGGTGCCTCTCTCCAGAGCTACCTGCTGGGGGCCGAGGGGCAAGAGATCTTCCTCCCCAAGCCTTCTGCTGGGTGCCCATGGCTGGGCATCTCCAATGTGCCCCCCGGGTCCCCCCAAAAGCCCAACTTCTATTGACTTTATTTTTAGAGGGCCACACTTGGCACCGCTCAGGGCTGACTCCTGGCTTTATGCTCAGGGATCCCTCCTGGCAGGTTTGAAAGACCATAGGTAGTGCCAGGAATTGAACCTGGCCTGGCCACATGCCAGGCAAGCACCTGCTATCTCTCCAAATTCTGCAACTGGGCTCTGGGTCTCAGCCAGGCTCAACTCTTCTCCGGCTGCAAGAACTGGAAGCAGTTTCTCCCCGCCCATGGTCCTCAGTTTCCCCTTTGCCTGAGCCACGGCCACGGTACACACCTTCATGCTCAGGAAGAGCTCCCTGGGCATTCCCTGCCTGTCCTCTGTAGCCAGCCCCTTGCCCCGTTCTTTGCTGGGGTCTGCAGCCCTTTGCTCCCTCTGCCCACCCAGCCCACCTCTCGTGGCAACTTTGAGGCTCAGCAGAGCTCACAGCTCCAAGGCCACAAGGAACTGCACTAGCTGCTCCCAGGGATGCAGGGACCCCCCATTCTTCTGAGGGTGCCTGACCCGTGCTTGGCACTGGCGCCTTTCAAGCCCAGAAATGCAAAGGGAAGGTGCTTCAGGATATCATTTCTGCCCTGGGTAGCCCTGTCCTTGATGGTCGCCGGCTGCCAGGCGTGTGGTCTGCTCTGAATGAAGGTGTCAGTCAGGGCCTTGAGGGCCACTTCCACGCTATCACCTCATCTTCACTTGGTAGGCACCTGAGTTGCGAACCAGGTCACACGCTGAGGTGCTGTGGGAAGAGCAGAAACAGGGGGTCCACTCACAGGCCACAACAAGTGGAGCATCTCTACCCCCACAGAAAGCCCTTTGCCTCTTGTAGGGCAGCGCGGTTTCCCCTGGGCTCAGGGACCCCTCTCTGGCCTGGCTCCTCTGCAGGTGCACCAACATCTTAAACAGCAATGGGGAGTTGCGTGGCTTCCGGCCGCGAGACCGGGAAGACATGGTGAAGAAGATCATTGAGCCCATGGCGTGTGACGGCCTGCGCACCATCTGCATCGCTTACCGGGACTTTGCGGCCACCCAGGAGCCTGACTGGGACAACGAGAACGAGGTGGTTGGCGAGCTCACCTGCATCGCCGTCGTGGGCATCGAAGACCCTGTACGGCCCGAGGTCAGGCAGTGCTTCCTGCTCTTGGCCTAGCAGCACCAGCCTGGGGGAGCTCCTCGGGGGCCCTAAACCACAGCCCTAGCCCAGAGCTGGTGCCAGGCGCATGGTGGCCACATGGTGGCAGCACCAAGGCAGCTTCGGCTGCTGCGGGACTCAGAGTTCTCCCCTGCTCGGAAGCCTGCACACCTGAGATTTGCAGAGCTGGAGAGTCAGAACACATTTTTAGGGGCTCAGGATCCAAGTCCCCAGTACCTGCTGCTGGTATCAGGGGGCCTGTGGTTGGATCCTCATGGTGCCATCTCTTCTGTTCCTGTGCACTCCCTCCCTCCATAGTCCGAGGACCCTCAGCATGCCTGGACTCCCATGTGTATCTGCACCCCACCTGCCCAGCCTGGACGACCCCCCACTGCCTGACTCCTGGCCCTCACTTCACCGCCCCCCATGGAGGCAGGCCCCTGTTGTCTTGCTGAGGGCCCAGGCACAGAGCAGGAACCGGAAGTGCTAGGGCACACCATGCCTGCGCACTGAGCCCCCCCTTCTCTACCCTCCAACCTCTCAGGCACTATCTGGCTCCATCCCCACTGCACTGAACTTGGGGTGCAGTCACCCTTTTATCATTGGGGACACCTCCTCCTCTTGCTGGGCTGTTGTACCCACCTTGCAGTGGCTTTCAGATCTCTGGCACTTAGACCCAACCTTTTGAGAAGGCAAAGGAGAGGTCTTGGGTCAAACTCCCGGTCCCAGGGAGGTATCCTCAGGGCCCCAGGACGTCTAGTCTCAACAGGCGCCCCACTCAGCACCTCTGAGTCTCCACTTGCTAGCTGGACATGAGGTGGAAGATCCGGGTGCTCCCAGGCCCCTTCTCTCAGCTTGGGCGATGACATTAGGGCGGGAGCCAGGCCCCTGAGAGGTGATGGAGATGCTCCCCCGCTGCCTGTTGGACCTACTGTTATCGCATACAGGCCTTCGTGAGGATCTTGTAGCCTTCTGGGGGTCCTTCAGATGCAGATTTCCCCTCCAGCCCTTCCGGCCCTGCACTCGCCCCAACCACCCTTGGTCTCTCCCAGGTTCCGGAAGCGATCCGCAAATGCCAGCGTGCAGGCATCACCGTGCGCATGG
Organism: Sorex araneus; assembly: GCF_027595985.1. Classification (NCBI taxonomy): domain Eukaryota; kingdom Metazoa; phylum Chordata; class Mammalia; order Eulipotyphla; family Soricidae; genus Sorex; species Sorex araneus. The sequence continues at coordinate 59,016,543 of NC_073313.1, read as the reverse complement.
TCACTGGCGACAACATCAACACGGCCCGGGCCATCGCCGCCAAGTGTGGCATCATCCACCCTGGAGAGGACTTCCTGTGCCTGGAGGGCAAGGAGTTCAACCGGCGCATCCGCAACGAGAAGGGCGAGGTACTGCCCACCGCCGCCCGATGCCCATAGCCAACTACCCCGCCGCTCCCCTCCTCTTGCCCACGGCCCCGCTCTGCCCGCCCACACTGCCTGCCAGTGCGCAAGCGGCAGCCCTGCCACCCGCCTGAGGGCCCACTCCACTTGCTGGCCGTCCAGCTCCGCCACACCCACTGCCCACCCTCCCACCGCCCAACTCTGCCCGCCCACACTCACTGCTGCTAGCCCTCCCTCTGGCCGGCTGCCACCTACCTGGGGCTCTGAGCTACTTGCTCTTCCTTCTTAGATTGAACAGGAGCGTCTGGATAAGGTGTGGCCCAAGCTGAGGGTCCTGGCCCGATCGTCCCCCACCGACAAGCACACTCTGGTCAAAGGTAATGGAACCTCAGGCCTGCACACAGTGCAGCCAGAGGGCTCAGGGTCTACCTCGGACTCAAGGGCCTCTGCTCATGACCAGCTGCTGCCACAGACTACTCCCTTCCTATGCCTCAGTTTTTCCAACAGGAAAATGGGTGTCAGAGGCCAACATGCCAGGCCAGCCTTCCCTGATAACAAACGGTTGGCATTGCTTGGTAGAGGCTGTGGTCTCCTCTGAGCAGAAACCTGAGCCCCAGCGCACACTCCTGGGCCTGGGGCCTCCATGCAAACCCCACCTGTGTGGAAGCTCTGGGGTGGGTGTGGGTAGAGGGGCCAGAGTTGCCCCCAGTAGCGCCCCGACCAGCCACAGGGCAACTGGCAGCCCCACTCTGTACCCCAGGCATCATCGACAGCACCAGTGGTGACCAGCGACAGGTGGTGGCCGTAACCGGGGATGGCACGAATGATGGGCCTGCCCTCAAGAAGGCAGACGTGGGCTTCGCCATGGTAAGGGGCATGGGGAGTTACATCCCTGGCAGCCAAGTACCTTCCTCTCCAGGGCTCCCTTCCTGGGCTCTGCCAGGCAGTCCAAGATGCTCAGAGGTTGGGAGAGGACTGAGAACTTGTAGCTCATGCTGACGCCCTGGGTTCAATCCTGGCACTGCTCAAAACTGCAACCAAACACAGTGGTTGGAGCAGTAGGACAGGGTACAGCAGTTGCCTGGCATGTCGCCGACCCTGCTTTGATCCCTGACACCACAGAATCCCCTGATAACCATGAGGAGTCATTCCTGAGCACAGAACCAAGAGTAAGACCTGAGCACCAGTGAGTGTGACCCCCAAATTCAAAATATATTTTGGGTGCCATTGGGGCTGGTCCCTTTGCGGTTGCCTCACCCCAGCCTAGTGCAGTTGAAGTATTGTCACCCCAAGTGGGACAGGTGATGCCCCAAATCAATTCACCTCTGACCGCTCTGCTGTGCACAGAAGCAGTTCCTGGTTATCTTGGATAATTGCTCAGGACCACGCCTGGCCGTGTGGGGCGGGGATGTTCCAGGGCTAAACTCACAGCCTGGCCCATGCCGAGCATGTGCTCCATGACTTGAGTCACATCTCTGACCACCACGGAGCTGGTTTGGTCGTCCAGCCCTGGCACTCTGTAGGGCACTGTGCTCAGCTGCTGAAGGGGGAAACAGCCTGCTCTGCTCCCCATGGACTGAAATGGGGCGCCTTTCACTCAGCCTTGTTTAACGCAGCCAGTCCTTTCCAGAACCGAACACAGTGGGGTAGGGAGAGGCTGCAAAGAGCAAAGACAGGGTGCTCCAAACCCAGGGCTGAGACAGGCAGTGGCCATGGGGCACGGGTGGGTCTTTGCTGCAAAGTCCCCTCCCTCTGACAGCAGACAGGAGTGGAGAGTGTGACTAAGACTGGGATGGAGGGGTGGCAGGAAGCCAGGGAAGGGGTCTCCAGGCATGTGTGCATTCCCCAGGGCATCGCGGGCACCGACGTGGCCAAGGAGGCCTCGGACATCATCCTCACCGATGACAACTTCAGCAGCATCGTCAAAGCAGTGATGTGGGGCCGCAACGTCTACGACAGCATCTCCAAGTTCCTGCAGTTCCAGCTGACGGTCAACGTGGTGGCTGTGATCGTGGCCTTCACAGGCGCCTGCATCACGCAGGTGGGCGCGGTGGCCGCCGTGAGGTCAACTCCGGGCTGCCTCCCAGTTTGGAGTGAGTGGGAAGCTCTGGGGGGAGTCCAAAGCTGGGGCTGAGGGGCTCTCCCGAGGGCCAGAATGAGAGTAGGGTGTCCGCTCTGCATGTCCCCCACCTTGCGAGAGCGCCATCAGGGCGTGGCCTCACCCGAGTTCCAGGGCATTTCCATCTCCCCAACTGGAAAGCCAGCCCCAGCCCCACCTCCGAAGCAACAGAGCTGATCCACATCTGGTGCGCCCTGCCTGGGGTTGGAGACAGTCGCCCACAGGGCGCTTGGGTTCCTGGGGGTGACCCTGGCCATGTGTGCCCCGAGGCTGGCCAGCCCCGTTCCTGACAGCGCGGGCTCCACACCCTGTAGGACTCGCCTCTCAAAGCTGTGCAGATGCTGTGGGTGAACCTCATCATGGACACGTTCGCCTCACTGGCCCTGGCCACCGAGCCGCCCACCGAGGCGCTGCTGCTGCGAAAGCCATACGGGCGGGACCAGCCGCTCATCTCCCGCACCATGATGAAGAACATTGTGGGCCATGCCGCCTACCAGCTCACCATCATCTTCACGCTGCTCTTCGTGGGTATGTCCCAGACACCGGCTTCAGGAGCCCAACCCTTCGAGGACCCCGCCCTCCCTCCCCAAGGCCCTCTCTCTGTGTGTCTGCAGCCCCATCCATCGAGTTACACCCCACATTTCTCCAGGAGACACTGAGCACAATGCTCAGCCAGAAGTGGGGGGACAGAAAAGGGTGAAGGGAAGGCAGAGAAGAGGGGCTGGGGGAGGCCAGTGAGCAGGCCCCTTGCTTCTGGAGAGCCTTCTGTGTCCTGCCTAGCCTCTGAGGACTGTTCCTTGATTCTGGGCTTCTGAGTTGCAGGTGTGTGGGTTTGTGGCCCCTGTTGTGGGCACCCTTGGACTGCAGGAGGCACGGGGTGCCATTGCCAGCCACTGGGACTGCTGGCCCAGCCAGGCCACTCAGGTGCCCAGAACCAGCTGACCTCCTTGCTTTCCCCGCCCTTGGACTGGGGGCACTGGTGGCGGCCTGGCGAGATGGTGGCCGCAGCCTGATGCCCCGGGCTTGCAGGGGAGCTGTTCTTTGACATCGACAGTGGGAGGAATGCACCGCTGCATTCGCCGCCATCCGAGCATTACACCATCATCTTCAACACCTTCGTGCTGATGCAGCTCTTCAACGAGATCAATGCACGCAAGATCCATGGAGAGCGCAACGTCTTCCGTGGCGTCTTCAGCAACCCCATCTTCTGCGGCATTGTTCTGGGCACCTTTGCCATCCAGGTGGGCTGCCCATGCTCCCAAAGCTTCTCTGGAGATGTCCCGTTACCGTGCTGCCCCTGTTCCTCTCAGTTCCCAGAGGGGGGCTGCTAGGACATGGGGTACCAAGAAGCACATGGCAGGTGGCATTGGAGACAGGGGGGCTTCAGTGAGGACTGCGAGGCAGGCCGAGGGCTTGTGAGGCTGGAGAGTTCCAGGGCTGGGGACAGTGGCCTGGAGGTCGGGTGCACTGAGCCAAGGAGAAGGGGCTCAGGCTGTGGGTCCTTCCCCTCCCCCCACAGATCATCATCGTCCAGTTTGGCGGGAAGCCTTTCAGCTGCTCCCCGCTGTCCACGGAGCAGTGGCTCTGGTGTCTGTTCGTTGGTATTGGGGAGCTGCTCTGGGGTCAGGTGAGTGTTGGCCTTGTGACAGCTCTGTGGACATGCCAGGCGCAAGGCTCCAACTGACAGTTGTCACCCCCACCCTGGTTGTCGCCTGGAGTCCCTGTACTTTCATGGTGTCCATGCACAGCTCTTTGAGTTGTGACATCAGTGGCAGAGCCAGCTTAAGCCATGTGAGCAGGATGAAGTCTTCATCCTTTTTTGTCTCCACTGAAATCCCCTTGGATGTCCTGCTCCGGAACCATCAATAACTCATCACCCCTTTCTGCCACTTCCATTGTATCCTTCTAGATCTTTCCAGCCCAGCCTGCACTGAACTGCCCCCAGTCAGAATCCACCAATACTCCATCTTCCCTCTGAGGCACAGCCACGTGCTGTCTGTGGTCACCTGCCAGGGACCATGAGCTTGATCCTTGACTAGCTTCACAGCCATATCTGTCTTGGTCCCCGCATGGCCGTTTCTCCTCCAGCTGTCACCCTCCCATCATTACTTCTTGCCTCCCAGGTCACAATACGTGGCCCTTGGCTAGGCGAGGCTACTGATGAACCTCTGATGTTCTGACTGCCCCCTGCTGGCCACTGCCGGGACTCCCGCAGTCTCTTTCCTTGGCGCCCCCTATGGGCTCCATGGCTTATCCCCAACTCCCAGGGTGCTTTGCTCCAAGTTCCTTCTGGTGCTTCGGGAATTTAGCCATGACTCTGGCGATATCCTCCTGTCCTTCCCTCCCAATCACTCCCATCTCACTCTGTCCCTGAATGTCCTTCTGGAAGCTTTCTTCTCTCAGGCACCTGGGACAGCACATGTGCTGTCACCTCTCATCCTGTCCCTCCCGTGCTGACAGCAGGCTGCACAGCCTAGCCCTCAGCCAGCCGGCCACAGCCCTGCCTCTGCTAATAGGCACCGGCAGCCCAGCCCAGCCCGGCCAGGCTTTACCCACGAGCCCTCCAGGCTGCGACCTGCTGCCCGTGAGCCAGGTGGCCTCAGCCTGCACCAGACGGAACTTCGGGGGCTGCCCTAGGAAAAGGGCCTTGTGGGAATGGGACATACAGATCCACCTTCCCTTCCAGCTCATCACCGCATTGCCGTAGGTGCACCCTGTCACCCATCGAGTTCAGCCTCGCCTGGCCGCTTCCTGTGTGTAGCAATAAAGTATCTTTGACGATAGTTTGTGCGTTGTTTCCGGGTGCCCTGGGCCACTGACACTCTCCAGACGTCAGGCCCTCGCTTACGGGTCAGCTCATGTGCCCGATACTGGCAGTGGGGGGCCTGAGAACCTACGTGGAATGGCCGTGCAAGCCCCTCTCTTCTGTGCGAAGGATTACAGGTCTACAAGACAACTTCCCCTGTCTGGGCCCTATCTGGCCCCTTGCTCCCTTTCCAAACTCAGCCTCAAGGCCCTGGAAATCCCCCTTCTGTAAGCCAACAAACAGAAAGCGTCCCCCAACTTTTATCCATGGCTGATCCCTCCACCCCACTTCACCCTGCATTATCCAGCCTCCCCCCCTGCTCCCTCCAGACAACATCACGAAGACCTTTCTAGACTCACTGAAAATTGCTCTACTCACACTCGCAGTTTGGGACAGCCAAACAAGGACTGTATTTATTTTTATTTGGTTTTGGGGCCATACCTGATGCTTCCTCCTGGCTCTGTGCTCAGGGGTCACTCCTGGTGGGGGTTGGGGGACTATACGGGATACCAGGGATTGAACTGGGGTTTGCTTTGTGCAAAGCACGCACACTGCAGGCTGTGCTATTGCTCTGGGAGAATTGGGGTGGGGGTGGCCTGAGGAAGGGCGGGATCTAGACAGCTGCCCCAGTCACATGCGTCCCTATTGGTGACACCATCCACAGTCCTCAGATCAAGGGCTATGGAAGGCCCCCCAAAAATTCATCTGTCCACTGAGAGTGCTCCTAGGCCAGGCATGTCCTGCACACCATCTGGGTCCTACGGGCCCACATCATCACTGCCCAGGGCCCATGTAGCCCTGAAACACAGAGAGGAATGGCCACTGCATTCTGTGTGCCAGCACCTAGGGACCATGGCCATGACGGGTGGTGGGGATGAGCCTCTCCTGACTCTACCCACATCCTGTGCCTCTGCCCAGGTCATTGCCACCATCCCCAGCAGCCAGATCAAGTGCCTGAAGGAAGCGGGGCATGGGCCAGGCAAGGACGACATGCTGGATGAGGAGCTGGCGGAGGGCGAGGAGGAGATTGACCATGCTGAGCGCGAGCTGCGCAGAGGCCAGATCCTCTGGTTCCGGGGCCTCAACCGCATCCAGACGCAGGTAGGCTGCCTATACGGAGACACCCCAATCCCCACCCCCACCCCTCACGGGGAGGTGCCTCTGAACAGGAGCGGCAGAGGGTCAGGTGCAGGGCCCTCTGCTGGCCTCCTCCTGCTGGGCCTCCTGACCCAGTGGCAGGAAGTGGCCCTCGGGACTCCTTGCCCGTTTCTACTGGCTCTGGTGAGCTCCCGATCATGGGGTGCTCCAGTGGCTGCTGTGGCAAGATTTTGCTTGGGAAATGGATTCAAGTGCTAGGGTCAGTCCTTCTCACCGTCTAAACCTCTGGCTTCCGGCAGTGCAGCCAGGGGCCACGGCCCCCCTGCCAGAGCACCTCCTGGCTTCACTCTCTGCCCCCAATTCTTCTCAGCCCACTGCCTTGCCAGAACATTCCATCCTCACTCTCCGTATGCCTTTGGGCCTGTCCTGTTCGCTGCTAGGCTGGGCCAACCCCGCACGTCCCTCTGCTTCCTCACGTGCGGGCGGCTCTGCTGTTCCCTCCCAGCTCACGGCCTGCGGCTCCCCTTTGCTTGCCTGGCGTCCTGCCCTCCCTCCACACCCTTTCTGCTCCGGTAAAGAGCCCATAGTGGCCAGGGTGCTGGGCCTAGCTGGGCAGGGGAGCCAGTGATGGCCACCAGCTTCAAGTCCCTCCATCCTTCCCACCTCCTGCACCTGGCAAGGAACCCCGACTCCTGCGCTGTCACTGCCCAAACAGTAGCTGGGAGCCAGCCCAGGCCATTCCCTGTGTCCCTACGCACCTGACACAGCCACATGCCCACATGGGCTCCCCTCACAGCCCTATCCAGGTGCCGCTGCCTCAGCTCACTGCTGCCCCCTGCAGCCTGCTTGTGGTATGGCTCGGCTCAGGGTTACCAGTGCTTCTTCCCCCCCCAACCCCCCCCCCCCGCCCCGGGATGCCTGAGAAGTCTGCGGCCAGGGCTTTGGGACGCCCTTCAGACCTCCCCAGCCACAGCCCCAGGCGCCAGCCCCCATGTTCCCACCTACCCCAAAGCCTTTGTCCAGTTTGGTCCCTTGAGGTACCCATGTCACCTGTCTCCATGCAGAAGAAGCATTCCTGGTCCCTATCAGCCTGATACCCACATCCCAAGTCTGTGCTCTTAGCCTCAGGTGGAGCAGGAAGACCAGGGACACTCCCAAGCTGCACGAGGAGCTTGGAGTCCCACCAGGCTGCCCCCAGAAAACTAAACTTTGTCTTTTGTTGCTCCTCTTGGAAGGCTGGGGGGCAGGGCTTTATCCCTCTGCTGGCCTGTTTGCTTCCAGGGGTGCACCCTAAGGTGGAGGGAGCTGTTCTAGTATCCCTGCCCACCTCTGGTGATGGAGCACCCCTGTGTGCTCACAGGGACACTGGATTCCCCACCACTTCCACTGCCCACATGGATTCGAGGACATGGGGCCCGCCTCCCACCCCCGCTCAGGGCTCACATGTCCTCTCTGAATGCCCCATCTCTGGGACAGTGACAGTGTCCCATCGGCTTCACAACAAAAGTCAGGAACACTGAACCTGTCTGAACGCGAGGGTTTTCTGAGCATATGTTCCTTTCCAATCAAAACACGGACTTGAAAAGGGCAAATAAAGCCCCCAAAGGCTCCCACATTATCTGTGCACCCCGCCCCCTTCTAGAGAAATATTTGGTCTCTAGGCAGCGCCCTAGACTTCTCGCTCCTCAGGCCAGCACCTAGTCCCCTGGGTCACAGACACTGCTGATGGGGTACCTGTGGAGGCAACCCCACCCCACAGACTAGTAACCAGTTCGTCACTGCTGCCCACGCTGTCGGCAAACCCACGTCCCTGCTGCGCGGCCGTCCCATCCGTATGGCTTCGGCCACTGGGCTTGGGGGCGTCTGGGGAGGGGGTGTCAAGCGTTGTATGCAGGTGTCCCTCAAGGCCAGGAAAGCTCTTCCCTTCCTTTGTCACCCACGAGCTGGAGGATGTCCATCTGGGACATCATGGCCAGGGCCGTCCCTGTAACGCGGCAGAGCTCAGGCGAGGTGTGGGGGCTGAAAGGGGCTAGAGCCTGGCCTGGCAATGCCGTCCATCTTCATCTTGGTTTGGGGGCTCTGAACACTCCAAGGAACCAGGCCCCAGAGCAGGAACAGCATGTGGCTCCTGCTTCCTGCTGAGACCCCCATGGCCAATAATGCCTTCTTAGAGGAAACCTCAAAGAGGACCACTGGCTCCCACAGCAGGCGGCCACCAGAGTCTCTGCCCAGTTCCTTGGGTCTGATTCATCCCCTTATCCTGGCCTCTTATGCCAGTGGTGGCCTCAGGAGGTGTTTGGGGCTCTCTTCGCGTTCTTGTCTCCTGAGGATCCACTTCCCCTTTGACCCCCTTCAAATGGGATAGGGGTCCCAAAAGCGACCGCCAGGCCAGAGAGTCAGTACAGAGGTCAAGGGCAAGCCCAATTCTATCTCAGCACTACATTTGGGTCCCTAAGCACCTCCAGGAATGATCTCAAGCGCAGAATTAGGAGTAAGTCCTGACCAGTGCCAGGCGTAGCATTGAAAGACAGAGAGAGAGACATAAAGAGGGAGGGAAGGAGGACAGGGGATGACATGCTTGCCTTGCATGCAGCTGAACCCTGTTTGATCCCCGGCATCCCATATGGTCCCCTGAGCACCAGCAGGGCCTACTCCCAAGCACAGAGCCATGAATAGCCCCAAGGGCCACTGGGTGTGGCCCATAAGGCAAAAATCAAGAATGTCTGCTGCCCCTGTACCCCACAGGGCTGTGGGAGGTGCTTTGGGGGACCCCTTCCCCCTCGATGAGGAGTCTCATGGGCTGCATTGGGATGGATGAGCTGGGGGAGGGGACCACCAAGGAGCAGAGTCTCCGTCCATCTTTCTAACGGGGGCGTGTCCTGTCCCTCAGGCGTGCCAGGGCAGCCAACAGGTTGACCAGTCCTGACCCAACTCAGGTATTTGTCTGAGTGCCCCGCCATGGGCCACACCATGCAGGGCAGTGCGGGGACATTGCTAACTGTGTGCCGTGTACCCCAGCTAACCCCTGCTGCCGCCCTCAACGGCCATGCCCAGCCCCACGCTGCCCAGAGAGCGTTGGGGTGGCCCGAGGCTGCTGGCGCTGCCCACCTGCACCCAGGATGGCCCCTCGAGGGGACAGCTGTGCAAGCCAACCTTTATCTCATTTTCTCTCCCACAGATGGAGGTAGTGAGTACCTTCAAGAGAAGCGGTTCATTTCAGGGCGCTGTGCGCCGCCGGTCCTCGGTCCTCAGCCAGCTCCATGACGTAACCAATCTTTCTAGCCCTCCTCCCGTAATTCTCTCTGCTGCCAATCCCACCAGTGCCGCTGGCAGTGAGTCTTGACTTCCCTTTGCTCTTAAATGGCCTCTGGGTGGGGAAGAGTCGCCCCCGCCCGAATCTTCCTTCTCTTTTTTCCAGTCTCGCTCCCTCCGCTCGCTCGTGGCCCTGTGCAGCCCCCTCCCAGATGGTGTGTCTCTCCAAAGCCATAGTCTCCGATGACATGTTGTCCCCTCGCCAGCACGGCTCCCATCCTGCTCTCTATCCTGTGTCGTGCTCACTGAGCACGCCTGTCGCTGGGGTTCTTTCCTTCACCTTGTGTGCCGTTCCAAGGGTTCTTCCGGTGCTGCCTGGGGCCGGAACCGGGTGTGTGCAGGCGGGCAACCAGGTGTGCGTGGGTTCAGGGCGCCTTCGGGGGGCAGAAGGGGAGGCAAGTGCCTGATCTCCATCCTTTGCAGCAGAGAAACGCGGCCGCCGTCCACTGGGGAATTCCAGCAGCTTCTGAAACTTGCCCTGAGGTGGCTCCCAAAGTCAGCAGGTCCCCAGGGTGTGTGTTGTCCCAAGACAGGGCGTTAGAGGGGACCCATCCTCCTGGGCTGAACGCAGAGCACGGTGCATGTTCCTGGGGCCCCTGCTGGCACTACGCCACTTCCTCCGCTCTTTCCAAACAGGTCTCAGGACCGAAGGTCTGCACCTGACCTGTCCCACACCGCTTTCTCCTTCTCCAAGAAGTGGGGCAGGGGCTGGCCCCTCTGCCCTGGGTTGGGAGCAAGGTGACTTTGTCAAGAAAGCCTGGGGGCTGTCCCAGAGATCTAGAAGCTTCCCTACTGCCCCCCCATCTCTTCACGAAGACCAAGGGGAAAGTTATAGGCTGCCCCAGAGCGAGGGATCCAGAGAGCACATGGACAGCTGCCCACGGCCCTGCTTCTACCTCTTTCCTTTCCTTTCAGTGAGCTGGCAGCTCCCATCTCCGAGAAGGCCCCGCCCTGGACTCTGCCAAGTGCTTTTTGTGTGATTTCTTCTTCCCCCTTTTTCTTTTCATCTTGTCTTCTTATTCGTCGTCTTCTTGTTTTTTTTTTTTTTTTTTTAGGAACTGGTGAGAGGTCCCCAGTAGGGCGTGCCCCTCCCTCTTGGTTTAAGCGGTCCTTTAGGGAAGGGGTGAGGCTGCCGTGTCCCCTGCGCCTTCACCCCAGGCCATTCCCCCACCAGCCCACCGTACACTCACTGGGTGTCCCCCAGCTTTGGGTCACAGCACCGCAGAGGTCTGCAGGAGGTCCCAGTCAAGAATGTCCCAAGCACCCCCACCCCAGGAACAAAGAAAAATGAGGGACGTGGATCTACCCCTCCTCCTTTTCTTTGCCATCTGTCTCTCTGCACTTCCTGTCTGTCTGTCTCTCCATCTGACCATTCAGTGACTTGGGGAAAAGGTGGCTGACACAGCCCCCACTCTGCCTGATCCCCCCCAGCTCTGACGTGTCCTGTCCAGGACCAACAAAGGTCTTGTTGGCTGCATTCTTCCCCCACACCCCCTATGTCCCACTCTGGGAAGCCTCTCTCTCCTTCCTCGCTTCCTAGCCATCTGTCCCTGCACCTCCAGGAGCAAGTGGTGCGGTAAGTACCAGGGCACATGTCCCGAGCCTCGCCAGGACCCAGCCGTGAAATCAGGGTTCCCAGGGAGTAGCCACTCAGAGCTGCGAGAACCCTGAGCAGTCACTGGCGCCCCCATTTGCACGGACAAATTGGGGAGGCTGGGCTCACCCCTGGCCTGCCCCCTGCAGGGAGAAGGTCAGGGCAGAGTGCCCAGCATTGTGCAGAAGCAGCTGGAAATGGAGGCACCATGACCCCTTGATACTGCCCTAGGTGAAAGCCCTGTGTGCCCGGGAGCTGGTGAGCCAGTGCTCCTAGTCCCACCTGGGTCCTGCTGAGAACCTCACCTCTCTAGGCCAGAGACCCACAAAGCCTTAATGCCAGGACATTGGCTTGTGGGGAGAACGGAGCCCAGCGGGCACCGTGACACAGTGCTCTGAGGCTCCACGGGCCACATGTGTGTGTGCCCCACCTTTCATGGCGACTCTGAACCCCCAGGCCTCCTCTGCCATGTCCATGCATGTGCCTTTGCCATTCCCACCACTGTACCCAGTTTCGGGCTTTCTTCCATCACTCTGCCTGGTCCCCGCCCCTGGTCACCACCTAACTTCCTGGGTTTGGGGACATGAGAAGTCCCGCCCCCGACTGGTGTGTCAGCCAGCCTGGGTTCGAACCGCATACACAAAAATTATGAACTCAGCTTCCCTCCTCCCAGCTGGGTGTCGGGACCCCAGGATGCAGCCAGCCACAGGCTTCTGTTCAGTTCACCAATATGCACTGGGCAGGCGCTGAGCTGCCGGCCAAAGGGGTGGCGCAGGTGGGGTGGGGTGGGGCGCTTCACTGGCAATGCGAAGTCCTTGCATCCACCATGGCCGAACTGGGTCAGGCGGGCTCTGTGGCCCTGTACGTGATGCTGCTGTTCCGGCCTTTCAGCCCATGGCGGGTGAGGCGCCTTTCTCGGTTCTCAGCAGCACTGGCCATTTGGGGGGACTCTGACCCTGCACACACTTGGACAGTGGCCATAGGCCTGGCCCTGAAGCAGAAGCAGGACACCCTGGAGGCACCTACAACCTGGAGGAGAGCCCAGGCCTCAGGTGGGATCACCCCACCCGGATCCTCTTTAGTCTCAGAGCACCAAAAGGCCCGCTGGGCAGGGCAGAGTCCTGCCATGTCCCACTGCACACAGCAGATCTGTCACGGCTGCCAACCAGTCCCATGATGAGAAGAGGGAACCTCGTTCATTGCCCCAGTTTTCAGGCACCTTCGAGCCCTTGGAAACACCTTGTGGCCCTTTCAGATCAGGAGTCATACCCCAAGGGTCCCCTGGGCCGCTGTCTTGAGAACGTGTTAGAGTGATGCCTGGGCTGGGGTTGGGGCTAGGCCGGAGGCTGTGGAGCTCCAAGGGGGGCAAAGGGGGTGACTGCTTTGGTGTTCTGAATCTGCAGCGAGATAGAGGTGCAAGGAGGATTTGGTGGGGTTCTGGCCGCGTGGTGTTCCGGAGCCTTCGCTTTGTTTGCTCTGCTCTACTTGCCCGCACTCTTCTCTGCCTTCTAGGGGGCTCTACCTCTGGCCCCGCTTCCCTCCCTGTCCTGGCCCTTCTTCACCCCACCTGCCTCGCAGACTTGAGTGATAAAGGCCAGGGAAAGTGCAGAGCACTGCACTATTGGCCACACCCTTCACCCTTCTGTGGGCCCTCTATCATTGCCCAGGGGCCCAATGCCAGCCCTGCCATCCCAAATTTGGGATTGTTGGCTCTTGGGGGTCTGGAGTCAGGGTATAGGCGAAGGCAGGCCTGGGCTGACCTGGCGGCAGCAGGGAGGTGAGCTGAGACCAGACTCCCCAGAAGATAAGAGGGCAGGGCCATAGGTACCCTGGGAATGGGCACTACTTGCATAGAACTCAGGGCCTGAAACAGGGAGTGGGTAAAAGGGAGCCCAGGCAGTGTGGGTGGGCCTTGTGGGTGGCACCTTTCTGCTAGCCATCTGTCAAGTTGTCTGAGAGCCCCAGGGACCCATCAGGGGCCTTCTGTGGGACAGTGAAAGGGAATAGACAGGTTAGGGGTGGAGGTGACATGTGTTGCGGAGATTTGGAGTGCTAGAGGAGACACTATCAAGGCTGGTTCAGCAGAGGAATAGCCGGTGCAAAGGTCCTAAGGTGCAGAGAGGGCCAAGAGAATGACGTCAAGGGAAAGAGGAGTGGGGGAGGCACAGTGTGGGTGGAGGGGACACAAGGCGGCCTGGGTTTTGTTCACAGGGGTTACTCAGGATGCTATGCTGAGAGCAGGGGCCAGGGAGGCGCATGTGAAGGGTGATAGCAAACATCTGTCAGGGCTGAGGAGGGTCAGGAGGTGGCATGGGAGTGGCTGGACAGAAGGTGTGGGGGTCAGCAGGACATGGAGAACAGGAGAGAGGAAGGGGTGCGCACAGGCCCCATGAGTGGAAAACAATGAGGAGCTGCAGGGCCACACAGTGGAGGAGAGCAGGATGGGAGTTTAGGGCCTTCAGACAGCCTCCCCAGTGCCCACCTGCCATAGGCCACCAGCGGACTCAGAGGCTGCCTCAGGAAGCTGCACGAGCACAGACTGCTGGCACATTCTCCTGGACTCTGTCCAGGGGGTTGTGCATCTCGAGGCCCTGGGACAGGCAAGGAGGGCCCCAGTGTAAAATGTCAACAGATGGGCCCTGGGGATAAGGAAGAGCCCTGCTGGCCTTTGCCTCCCATCTGTACAGGGATCATCTGGAAGAAGCCTGCGTCATCGGTTTGCTGAGTCCTGAGGTGGGGAGAGGGGGCAGGCGCTGGGAAAAGCTGGGCCTGGATGGCTCTTCAGTGTTCCCTGTTAGGACTGGGGCCCGAGCTGGCCCTGCCGCAGACTTCCTGCTGTGAACCGTCAGAGTTCCCTAAGAGCAGACCCTGAGCCCTGTCCTCACGCCCGGGCCTCTGGGGACTGAGGCCCATGTTTCACACACATGACTTGCTGCAGGCTGGGTCACCTTCACTTGTGACCCAAGATGACAAGCAGCACCTTTTTTTTTCCTTTTTGAGTCACACCCAGTGATGCTCAGGGGTTACTCCTGGCTCTGCACTCGGGAATTACTCCTGGCGGTGCTCAGGGGACCATATGGGATGCTGGGAATTGAACCCGGGTCGACCGCGTGCAAGGCAAACGCCCTACCCGCTGTGCTATCGCTCCAGCCCCCAAGCAGAACCTTGAGAGCCCCAGCAACAGACAACTAAAGGGGAGCTCCTTCCTTGCATGCCCCCTACTTTGTGCGGTAACCAGGCGAACTCAGAACCCACACTGGAGGCAGAGGGGAGACACAACAAGTGAGCGGGCGGGTGGTGAGCAGTGAGAGGTGAGCGGGTGAGAGGGTGGATGGTGGGTGGTGAGTCGGTAGGTTGTGGGCGGCGAGTACTGGGAGGTGAGCAGGTGAGAGAATGGGCAGTGGGCGGTGAGCACTGGGAGATGAACAGGTGAGAGGGTGGGCAGTGGGCAGTGAGTGGGTGGGTGGTGGGTGGTGAGTGGGTGAGGGGATGGGTAAGTGGATGGGTGAGGGGTGAGCGGTGAGCAGGTTGGTGGGTGAGCAGGTAGGCGGTGAGTAGTGAGCAGTGGGAGGTGGGCAGTGAGCAGGTAAGCGGTGAGCTGCTAAGTGGGTAGGCAGGTGAGTGGGTGGTGGTCAGCAGGTGGGCAGGTGAGTAGTGAGCAGGTGAGCGGCCAGTGAGCGGGTGAGAAGGTGGGCAGGTGAGCGGGTGGGTGGATGATGAGTATGTGGACAGATGAACCTTGATGCACCCAACCCTGCATGAGGTCCTGAAGGAACTTTCCAGGCCTGGACGTAGGGAATTCAGCTCACCTGGCCCAAAGATGTGCCCCACATGCAAAGCAGAGAGCCAGCTGGGTGAGGGCTACGCCCAGGACAGGAGCTGGAGCAGCCTGTCTTAATCCTGGGCTTGGAAGGGGATGTCTAGGGACTCCCCCAGGTTTCTGACCCAAATGACGAGACAGCCTTACAACATCTGCAAAGAACTCATTACAAAGGCCAAACACTCTGGCTATATAGGGGACAGTCTGGGGGACCCGCCAGTCACTCACACCACAGAAGAGCAGCCCCAAGTTCAGAGAAAATTCTCCCCATGCTTAAGACAGGAAATGATAAAATCCTTCCGGAAAAATGGAGCACCTGGCCCAGCACTCAGAGCAGGTAGGGCAGCTGCCAGTCCCCTAGTCCCGCTCCCCGCACCCCCAGGCTGAGGAACAGGAGCAGCTCCCCCATGACTGGCATCTAGAAGCAGGTGGAAGGTCAGGCCATGGCCAGAGAGCGAGAGAGAAGACGTTGATACTGAGGCAGGAGGCAGTGGGCCAGGACATGAGGGTACTGGCTTTGGGAGTATACTCCGGAGCCAGGCGACTTTCCGATGGGGGTGTGGGGAGGACTCTTGTGCCAGTGCTCATGGTCTCTGGCAAGAATCACACAGGAGAAAGGAGTTGGGGAAGCAGCACAGCCAGGCAGAAGTTTCCAGAAATAATGGTTGTGTCCAGGGCCTCTGCAGGGCCCCATGTGATACAGACATGGCTGCCAGGTTTAGGGGCCAGGGAGACTGGTATCCAGATGGGAGTGTGCACAGCGGGGCCTGGCTGAGCCCTGGAGGGGCCACCAGGTACCCTTAGCCTAGGCACTTTCCAGGAGAGAAGGGAAGAGCAGAGTGGGGAGTCCCTGCACCCCGACCATCACTGAGCACCAGTATCCACCCAGATCAGCCTTGGGAACCCCTGCCTTGCCAGGGGAAACCTCAGAAACTGAGGCCCAAAGCAGAAACCACGTGACAGCCGGATGATACCCAGGGGCGCTCTTGACTGGGGATGCAGGTGGAGTTGCCCACAACGGCCAGACACTGATGGAGTCTCCCTCCTTCCGTTCTCTTCCCATCCTCCTCCCTTGGCCCTCCCTCCCCCTCCCCCTCCCTCCTTCCTTTTCTCCCTCCCTCCCTCCCTCCCTCCCTCCTTCTCGACTGTCCCTTCTCCCTGCCCCCTTGCCTGTCCCACTCCCTGGCAGATTCGGGTGGTGAAAGCGTTCCGTAGCTCCCTCTACGAAGGTCTGGAGAAACCCCAATCCAAGACCTCCATCCACAACTTCATGGCGCAGCCCGAGTTTCTAATCAATGACTACACCCACAACATCCCTCTCATCGACGACACAGATGTGGACGAGAACGAGGAGCGCCTGCGGGCCCCCCCACCCCCATCCCCCAACCGAAACAACAACGCCATAGACAGTGGCCTCTACCTGACCACGCGTGCCACCAAGTCAGCTACCTCGTCGGTGTTTGCTTCCGGAGCCGGGAGCTCACTTCACAGTGTGGAAACGTCCCTCTGAGCAGCTCTGCTTGGGGCACGCGCACCCCGACACGCGCACTTGGTGGGGGGTAGGCTCCGGCCTTGCTCTGAGACCCTGGCGTGAAGCCTGGCCATCAAGGCTTCTTCCAGGGGGCCCGAGGAGGAGAAACGAGATCGTGAGAAGAGCTGTACCCCCTTTTCTCTGTGGAAGCTTTTTTTACACGAACTCTCCCCCGGCTGCTCACCAGCCTCGTGGTGCCACCGACATGGACAGTCACCCAGAGTCGGTGGCCAGAGGGTGCCAGCACGCAGCATGCTCTTTCCCTCCCTCTTCTCAGGCGTCTGTGGCTTGTGGCACGGCTCCCCTAGGAACCTGGACAGCCAGAGGATCTTTGGGTGAATAACTTCGGGGTTCCAATCCCAGCCCTGCTCCTGCTGCTCCCTGCCCCCTGCAGAGTCATGTGCCAGAGGGGCGCGGGTGCTTTGAAACCGGCCTCCAGAGGACACGGCCGGCCGGCACCGGCACCATTTTTCTCACTTCTAGGGAAACCGAGAAGTGTTGCTGCACCCGAGGGGCTGGGGCCAGGGAAGTTCCGCTTACAGCTGCCTTCGCTTCCCTCCGAACCCGAACCCAGGGTTCCACTGCTGGGCTGCTTTGTCCACGTCCCTACCTTCCAGTGCAGAGCCAGGCCCCATGGCCTGGGAAAGTGCCAACCATAACCAGGATGCGGGAGAGGGGGAAGAGGGGTCCCCCAAACCCAAGAGGAGCTGATGTGCCTGCCATGTAGATCCCAGCCCCTGGGCACCTCCCACTGCTCCCCACTTTTTCCTTGGGGAGCTGAGGTGTCTGGGTGGGGCGGCTCTGGGGGCTCCGGGAAATGTGCCTGCACCCTCTCCCGACCCCGGCCTCGCCCTTCCCCAACACAGGCCAGCAGAAGTCCTTATGTGGGCCTTGTGTGTCCCAAGGTCTCGGGACAGGAAGGCCAAGAGTGCCAGCAATTTCTGCAGAAGCCTGTCCTGGCCTTGTGAGCACCCAGGTTCCCCTGAGGGGTACCCAGACCGCCCCAGCTCCCAGAGCTCCTCTCAGAAGCCAAGAGGAATGGGCCCACTGTGGGTCTGCAGCCACACCAGCTTCCCTCTCACTGTTTGAACACACCCCATGGTTCAGGGAGGCCGCTGTGGGCTCCTCGTGGCTGGGACCAGCGCCTGTCGCCACGGAGAGATATGTGGGAGCCAAGAGAAAGACGGGGTGTGGGTGTGCTCGGGATTGTCCCTGGGGCTGGTCTCCACCCACGCTCGTGAGCGTCCAGGTGGTGTGGCCCATCCACTGAGCTGTGCTGTCCCATCTCGGCACGGGAGTTTCGGTAGAGAAAGAGCCCCTCCCCCTTTCAAATGCTGCAGATGACTCCAAGCCATCCTTGTTTCCAAAGGCACATGGAGAATGTTACCATTTGTAAATTGTTCCCAATGTCCTCGTGTCAGCCCCGACAAATAGGGCAGGTCGCTGGGTTGACCCCACGCTGCGTGGCTCAGGCTGCCCTGGGATGAGCCACTGACCAGCTTCTCTTCGTTCTCTCCCAGCCGCCACACTCTGGCCACAGGGCGGCCGCAGCTGCTTACCGCGCTCCCAAGCTGCTCGCCAATGCGCCTCCTTGCAACTGTCTCGTCCCCAGGTGGCCTTTCTGCAGGGGGCTGGGGTCAGGAAAGGGGCGACGCAAGCTCGGGTTTCGTTTTGGCCTGGGCCATTCCTGAGAGCCCAGACTCAGTGGGAGCCCCTCTCTCTTTCTCTCTCTCTCTCTCTCTCTCTCTCTCTCTCTCTCTCTCTCTCTCTCTCAAGCATTATATTATCCGGAATGGCTTAGGCAACTGTGTTCAGTTATTAAATCTGTTTTACATTTTTATCTGCCTGTTATAAAGATGCACAAAAACTATCTTCGTGGGGAAGCTCACAGATGCAAACTAATGTACAAGTGTGTAGTGCGCCTTCCTAACTTAAAGCCTACACCCACATTTATGTGTATAAAACCCCAATGAAAGGTCCCTCAAGTCCCGCTCTGCACGATGCGTGTGACTTGTTCTTTGGGGCACTCTTGCTGGAGACAGAGTTGCTGCCTTCATCGCCACTCCAGCCTCAGTCCCAGTAGGCCCTCTCACTCTCAGGCGGTCTGGCAGCAGCACCTGCCATGGCCACTCTGTGCCAGGTTCAGGGACCATCCTTCTCCCCCTCCCCCTCCTTATCACCCCTATTCCACTCTGGTCCCATGAAAAACCAATGTCCCAGGCCCCAATTCTTGAGCCCTCCCTCTCCCCTCTCTCTGCACCGGCACCCCAGGCCCTACAAACAGGGGAGTTACCCTATAGGCCCGTGGCTTGGCAGCTGGCTGGCTCTCCTTGGAATCCTGTCTCCAGTACTGTGCGGGCTCAGCTGCGTCCAGGCTCCTTCCATCTGTGGCCACTGCCTGCCCTAGGTGAATCCTCTTGATCACGGCCTGCCCAGGATCCTGCCTCAGCCCACCTCACAGGCCCATGGAAAAGCCTGGGGTGACTCCGTAACAAGGTACCCATCAGGGGGCCCGATTTATGAAATGAAGGCATTGGGGCTCCAGCCTTCCGTCAGGGCCTCCTGGTCAGGATGCCAGTCACATGGCACCAGGACCTCAGCCTAACCCGATACCTATCAAGAGCCAGTTCCAGATCTGGAGGGTGGGCATGAGAAAGGGTGCCTTCTCGTGGGCTGGGCAGGCCACATGACGCTCAGAAGCTTCTAGGACATCTTTTCTCAGTAATTGCTCATCACTGATCTTGTGAAACCTGTAATAATGGAGATAGAAGGAGGCGGAGTGTCCCTATCTTGGGGATGGGGGGGGCACTGAGAGAAATCAGATGAACCTAACCCACCCAGAGCCACCCACTTCCCACCTTGTCTACACTGATGGAGCCCATGGCTATCCCACATCTTCTCTTGGTGGCCAGACAAGTGACACAGGACCTTTTAGCCCCTAGGTTTTGGGAAGATGGGTATCATAGTCCCCAGAGCCATGGACTGGCACCCCAATGGGTAGAGGGGGGGCAAGAAGCGGTCACCCCCTGAGATAGCAGGGTCCCAACCACTCAGCCTATAAAGCAGAAAACTGAGGCTCATCCAAAGAAGGAACTCAGCCTGGCATCCGTGATCATGAAAAGAGATAGAAGACCCCAAATCTCCAGGGTGCGGGGCATGTCTGTTAACACAAGTGACTCAGAACTTTCTGAATGGAGAAACCCAAGCACCAAGAGGGTCTACCAAACTAGTATTTCCACTTTCTGAAAACTCCAGGGCATGGGGTGGGGAGTGGACAGCCTGGAAGAAGTGCAGTTAGTGACAGGTCTGGAAGGTTCCACCACCACCAAGCAAACAGGTCCACTGTGGCACCATGAGTTTAGAAGAAACACAAGCATACAAGGCTACCAGCTGCCCTCAGACAGCAGAAATGCAGCCCCTCTGCCACCCCTCATCACCACCCACAGGGACACTGCAGTCACACACGGCCTCTCCAGTCCACTCCGCGGTTGCGAAGGTGCCAAGCCGGGGGTCCAGGTTATATCCCCAATGCTTACAGTACCTCCAAGCACTACTGGGACCAAGCACCAAGCCATCAAGCCCACATAGCCAAGCTGAGTATTGCTAGGAGTCTCCGGGTTTCCAAAATATTCCGGGAAGGCTGCACCCCAGAGGAAATAAAAGCAAGCAGACCTGACCTGGAGCCCAGTCAGCCCATCAGGACGGGAGGAGCAGGCCAGGCAGGGAACCCCATGAACAACCTCAGCTCAGGAAGCAGCAGGGCACTTTCTAGATTTGGGGCCACTGGAGGTTGGTCAGAAAGGTGCTGAGGGAGAAACCCACAGCTCTCACAGTGCCTCTGGGGCCCAGAGGTCATGGCAGAGGCACCGTGTACAATACAGAAACCTGAAAGCAGCCCGAGAAGGTGGCCCAGATGTGGAGCAGTGATCCACAGAAGGAAAGTAGAGACTCACTGGCCACAGGAGTGAACCACAGACTAGTGCCCCGGGACACTCCCCTGACACCAAGTCCATTCAGCCAGCGTGCAGACAGCCACCTAAGAAATGTGAATCACTCTCACCAGTCTGGGCCCCGTGTGTGCCAGTGGCGGCACCTGGGGAGATGGAGGGTGTGGGCATGTGGGGGCTGGTGACAATACCACAGTCCCCCCACAGCCTGGGATCCTGGACAGGTTGCTTCTCGGATGTAAGAGCAACATGGAGCTTCAGCTTTTAGTGTCCTGGCAGTGGTGGTGTGACGGTTCCGAATGTCTGAGGACAGCCCCCATGTCCCCTGTCCACCTTGGTCAGATCTGCCCATCTTTCCAAAACAAGGCTCACTCGCCAAACAGGGCAGTCCCCAAGTCCAGAGAATGGAGCAGTGGAACAAGACAGAGGGCACACCTCCAGGCCAATGGCGCAACGTGCATGCCGTCCTCTGGAAGGGACTAAGCCCAGCCTGAAAGCAGCTCTGCACCCCAGAGGACTTAACAGGTAGACTGAGTCCCAAAGACACACAAAAACCGGAACTGGAGAGGTAGTATATTGCCTTGCACACTGAGGACCTGGGTTCAATCCCTGCCATCCCATATGGTCCCCTAACCACCACAGGAGTGATTCCTGAGTGCAGAGCCAGGATTAAGCCCTGAGCATTGTCAGATGTGACTCTAAATAAAAGAAAACCAAAAATTACCCCCCAAGGCCACCCAAGTACAGAACAAAGACAGGGCTCCTCAGAAGAAAGGTGGGGCACCTCAGAACAAAGACAGGGCACTTCAGAGCAAAGACAGGGCAGCAAAGAACAAAGTCAAGGCATCTTAGATGAGTTTTGGATCATCTTTTATTAGACAAAAATAGAATTTATCTACTGCATATTTCATTCTCTATAAATCTGGCTCTTTAAAAAAAATTCATAAGGGGGCCATGCCCGCCTGTTTCTTAGATTCTCATTCCAATGATGTATTGTCCCAAATGTGATCACAGGTCCTCTCACAGGACAAAAGCAGCCTCGCCGCCTGGGGTCCAGCCCCGCCTGCTCAAAGCCTGCCTGCTGGAGGCACAGCTACCACACGCGTGGGGCGGGGGCTACCCGGAGAGTGCAAGCAACAGTTGTGATGGTCTCCCGTGGCACAGAGCCAGTGTCCCCACCAGTCCTCGGGGAACCAGGCGTCCCGGGCAGGGCCTTAGGGGATCTCTGTGTCCATGGTATAAATCTGAATGAGATCAGACACAATGTTATCAATGATTGGCTTGGTTATGTCCTCACTAAACACCTGGAAAGAAGAAGGAAAACAAGCTCTGGTTAGACTCGCTCTGGGCCACACCAGCCACCCACCGCAGGCTTTCTGCATAGAACTTTCCAGAGGTCAGAAGGCCCACATAGGCTGCTGCTTCCCCTGGGGCTCTGGGGATCTGGGGAGAGCAAGAAGGTGGTCCCCGTGGGACTACTCCACAGCCTACAGCAGACCTCTGGGAGGTGGTCAAGGATTCCCATGGAGCCCCAGCAAGAGCGCTCGGCAGCTACTTCCCTTACAAACACAGGTCTAGCCCTGGATGGCTTCTGGAGGGGGTGCCTTGCTCTAGCAGTCTTGGCTGGCAGCATGAGTTCAGTGGTGGTGGGGGGGTGGTCCTTAATCTCAGGGCGGGCAGCCTGGTGGGTAACCCTGGGGGAAGCATTATGTGTGCGCCTATATCGAGAGGACTATGTTCAGCCGTGGTACCGGGTTGTGCCCTGCCCCATGGGAAGCACATTCCCAAGCCACCTTCCAGGAAGCTGGGGACTCCACATGCTGAGGAGAGTCCAATGGTGAGCCAGAGGGCTGCTGGGAAACCAAGATTCCGCACGGGCCTGGAGGTGCAGATCAGGGTTGATTCCTGGGGGTCCCCCAGGGCCAAGAAGTGGCCCAGTATGAGGGTACCCAGGGTCCACGGGGAAGCAAGGACTCTTGGAGTGCCACTTCCACAGGGGTGACCAGGGACAAAGTCACACAGGCCCCTTTCCGGGATCCTTGACGCAGCCACATTGCAGACGGCCTGGGGAGATGCAGAGTTCTGCTGGGATCAGGATAGAGCATGGCATGTGCTGAGCACCCCAGCCCATGTCTACAATGGAACAAGTGACAACCTGGGCCCTGGAACAGAGACTGAAGATTTCCCTGCCCAGTTACAGCCTCCACAGGAAGACAATCACCACTTCTTCCCAAATGGCAGCCAAAGGGCAGGGGATATGCACGTGTGTGAAACAGGGAGCCCTGAGGCTGCAGAGCTGGGCTGCCCACACACAGTATCTGTCAGGGAGCTGAAGCCCCCCACCACAGACCAAGAGTGCCATCCTGTACCCAGGACCCCTGACCAGCCCCTCACGTCTCCAAAGGGGTGCTGCTTCCCAGAAGCAAGCTGGTGGCACAACAGTCATGAGCATTCCAAGTTTAGAAGCATGGGGCCACACAGTCACCAGATGCCCTCCGAGGACAAAAATGCAGCCCTTGTGCCACCCCTTGTCCCCACCCACAGGAACACTGCAGTCACACATGTCTTCTGCACTCCAAGGAGCAAAGGTGCCAAGCCTGGGCCAGGGTCGGAGACGGTGCATGGGGCTCCGACACCAACTCAGATCCCCAGTGCTGAACAGCACCCCAAGCACTACTGGGACGAGTGCTGAACCATCAGGCTCACGCAGCTGGGCTGAGGATTGCTAGGAATTTCCGGGTCTCCAGACTTTTCTGGGAAGGCTGTATCCCAGAAAAAGCAAAGAAAACAGACCAGATTCAGAATCTAGAGCTCAACTGTGCAGAGGCGGGTCAGTCAGCTCACCAGGAAGGGTGGAGCAGGCCAGGAAGGGCACCATGGGGACACCCCTCAGTTCAGGAAGCAGTAGACACTATCAAGATCTGAGGCCACTGGGGGTTGGCCAGAGAAGTGCTTCTACAGACGCTCATTCAAGAACAGGGTAAGACAATGAGCAGGAAGAAGCAAGGGTGCAGATCCCCAGATGCAGAGAATCTAGGAGACCTTGACACAAAAGGCTCAGACATGATACCCTACCCAGACGGACCCCAGAACTGCGTGGCCCGGGGGAGGTTCCACCTACTTGCCACCAGCTGAGAAGGGGGAAGGCATAAGTGATGTCATTGAGGTCTTCAAACCATCTGCCACCACCTACTTCCAACAATCTACCCACCTGCCCATTTAACCACCTAGCCATTTACTCACCTACAGTCTAGCACCGTCCCATCTACCCACCTACCCACCTATCCATCTAGGCACCTACCCATTTACCACCAACACCTCTACACACCTAACTATCTACCAACATACCCACCTACCCATCTACCAACCCACCCAACAACCAATGCACCCACTGACCCAATTACCCACTTACCCATTTACCCAACTAACCACCTACCCATCTACCCAACAACCCAAGAATTTACCTACCAAGCTACACACCTTCCCACCCACCCATCTACCGACCTATCCATCTACCCATCTATCTACCCAACCAACTAACCACCTACCCATATACCCACCTAACCACCCACCAATCAACCCATCCACCCATCTACCCACTGACCCACCAAACCACCTACCCATCTTTCCACCTGCCATTCTATCCACTTACCCATCGACAAATCAACCTACATGCCCATCTACCGACCTAACCTCGTACCCAACTACCTACTTACCAATGTACTCACCTACCCATCTACCCACCAACCCATTAACCTATCCACCTATCCACCCACCGAGCTACCTACCCATTTAGCATCCTAACAAAATACCCACTCTCCCATTGACACAGATACCCATGTGTCCATCTACCCTCCAGCTATCTACTCATTTACCAACTGACTCACCAGCCCACACACATATCTACACACCTACCCATCTACCCACCCAACCATCAACTCATACACCCATCTACTCACTGACTCACCAACCCACCTTCCCATCTACCAACCTATTAACCTACCAACCTACCCACCTACCCATCTACAAACCTACCCACTTACCCACCTACCCATCCACCCACCGAATCACCCACCACTTACCCAAGTACCCGTCTAACCACCTATATTCCTACCCACCAACCCATCAACACATCAACCCACATGACCATCTACCTACCTACCAATCAACCCACCTACCCACCTACTCATGCACTCACCTAACTAACCTCCTACCCATCTAGCCACCTACCCATCTACCTACCGATCTATAAACCCACACTACCCAGCTACTCACCTACTCATCCCCCCAACTAGCTACCTACTGCTATACCCATCTACCAATACCCACCTACTGATCTACCCACCTACCCGTCTATACCTTCCCACTCACCCATCTACCCACCGACTCACCTAAGCATCCACTCATTTATCTATCTACCATCTACCCACCTTTACCATTCATCCATTTATCCATCTACATGCCTACCCATCTACCCACCTACTCACCTACCTATCTACCTACTGATCCATCTACCCAATACATCATCAACTCAGCTATTCACCTACATGACCCACCTACCCATCTACCCACTTACCCATTTACCCACCTACCCCTCTACCTATGCACCCACCTACCCATTTACCCATGCACTCAACTACCCACATACCAAATTACCCATCTACACACCTGCACATCTACCTACTTACCCACCCATCTACCTACGATCTACACACCTACACTACCCAGCTACTCACTTACCCATATACCCATCTACTTACCCATTTACCCATCTACCCACTTGCAAACTTACCCAACTACCCACTTATCTACCTACTGATATAACCACCTAACCACTATTAACCTATCCATCTACCCACCTATTCACCTTCCCATTTGCCCACCAACCATAACCTTCCACACACCTACTAATCTACCCCCCTAATATCATCTACATACCTACTCATCTACTCACCAAAAATCATCTACGTACCTACCCATATACCAACCTTTCCATATACTCACCTACCCATCTACCTACCTATTCACCCACCTATCTACCCACGTACTATCTACCCAACTACCCACCTACCATCATCTTCCAACCGCCTCCCCATCTATCAACACACACACATCTATCCACCTACATTTCTGCAAACCTACCCATCTACCCACCTAGCATCACCTTAGACTAACCTAACCATCTACCAAGTGACACATCTAGCCATATACCCACCTTTTATCTACCAACCTACTCATCTACCATTACCCTCACCTACCTACCCATCTACCTACCTATATATCTATCTACCCACCTATCCACCTAACAGCCTATACATCTATCCACCTATCCACCTACCTAACAACCTACACACATACCCACATATCCACTTACCTAACAACTTTCCCACCTATCCCTCTACCCAACTACCATCACCCTTCAACCACCTCCCTATCTATCCAATATACTAATCTATATACCAAACAACCCATATATAACCAACCCATACATATACCCACCTACTAATCTACTCACCCACCGACAGATCTAACCACCTACCCATCTACCCATTTACCAATTTATCCACTTACCTGTCTTCCCACCAACTCACATACTGACCACATAATTACCCACCTACCACATAACAATCTACCCAACAACCCATCTACTCACCTACCTATTCATTTAGCTAGCTACCGACCTACCCATCTAGCCAACTACCTACCTACAATCATCTTCCAACCAGAGACCCATCCACTAGCCTACCCACCTAGCCAAACAAATCTACTCACCTACTCACAGACCTATTTATCCACTGACTTGCCAATTTAACCACCTACCCACATACCATCACCCTCCAACCATATACCCATCTACACAACTCATCTGCCCAGGTACCCAGATACCTACCCATCTATACATTTACCTATCTACTTATCTACCATCTACCTACCTATCCACCAATCTACCAAGCAACCCACCTAGCTCTCTACCCATTTACCATCACTCTCCAACTACCTACCCATCTACCTGTCTGCCCACCTACCCTTCTACCTACCTACCAACCTGCCCTTCTACCCACCTACTGATCTACCCATTGCCCACCTACCATCATCCACCCACCCACCCACCCATCTACCTACTTATCTACCCACCAACTCACCTACACATTACTCATCTACACATCTACCAATATGCCTATCTGACCACCTACCCATCTACCCACTTACTGTTCTATCTTCCTACCATCACCCTTCACCTAACAACCCATCCACCTACCTATTCCTCTATCCACCTTCCCACCTACCCTATGACTGTCATCGTCCAGACATATACCCATCTCTCCACATATTCACAGACTCGTCTACCCTTAGACCCAACTAAGCCACCTACCCTTCTACCAACCTACCCATCTAATTTCATCCTCACCTACCTACACATCTACTTACCTACCCAACTCATCTACCCTACTCACCCACCCATTTACCCAGCTGTGCATCCAGTGCCCAGTCACCCACCTATCCATCTCATGTGTCCACCAGCCACTCACCATCTACCCTTTCAGCTGCCCACTGGCCTTTCGATTCACCGATGTGCCCACCATGCTCTGACCCACCCCTATGTCCCTGTCCCCCTGTGTGATGTCTGAGAGGACCTACCCCTTTGATGTCTGGCAAACTCTCCCCAGCTTGGGGAAGGGCTGGGCTGAGCTCCATACATCTCAGCCAGGGAGTGCCCCCACCAAGTTCATGGCAGTTTCCCAGCACAAGAAGCGGACATGAGTTCCTGGATGCATAGGGCACAGCCCAGCCAGTCCCTTGGGGGATTCAACAGCCTTAGGGAAAGGAAGGGTGCCCCATCGGGATTCTGAGCAGTCGCCTCACCTGCCACCATGGCTTTTCGGCCTGGGCCTCGGCAGGTACCTCCACCCCGTATGCCCGCAGAGCCAGGTGGAGCACTGCCACGGCTACATGCTGAGCCCGGAAGCGGAGGCACAGCCCTCCGTGGTAGCTGTCCCGCAGCAGTGCCCAGGCAGTGACAGAGATGGGGGTCCGCTGCCAGCTGTAGCGGTTCAGCCAGTTCTTGAGAGAGAGCAGGTAGTGGAGCAGGTACTGCAAAGACACGCCAGTCAGCTCCGAGACCTGGGGACTCATTGTTTACCCCCTGACTCTGCCGTGACCCACCCCACACTACCCAGGCCACCACACCGCATCCTGCACAGGTGGAACCTGCCACTTCAGTGCGTGCCACTTGAGAGCCCTTCTGTCCCGAGGGGACCCCACTTTCTTCCAGCATGCCCTGGGCCGTGCCCAAGACCAGGGGGTGGCAGGGACAGGTGGTGTACTCTCAAGAGACAGGGAAAGAGCCACTAACCATGGGGGTTGCCAGAGCACGTGCCAGCTCAACCAGAGACTGCTGCTTGCCTGGATCCGACACACTACCAACCACCCTGTGGTCACCCAGAGCCCACACAGCACTGCACCCACCAATTTGGCACTTGGCCATTGCCACAAGGTTTGTTAACAACTATTTCAGCATCAAGACAAAAGCCCCCAGTTCTCCCCAGACAGAGCTATTTCCTAGGTACTGCAGGGGCAAACGTGCAAGTCCCCCAAACCACACCCAACAGTATCGGCATCCAAGCAGCAAGAAACCACTGGCTGACATGGCATGTGAGCTTCCAATGTTCCCCTTGGGAACTAGATAATTGCTCATCTCCAGAAGGTCCTCTGGGTTCTTTCCTCCAGCTGCTGGTGCACCCCCAGTGGCTCAAATAAACTTCCATTCAAATGCAAGAGCACGCAGAGTGCACATGCGCAGAGCTACACGCCACTCGTCTCTGCAGATCCTCTCCAAGCCTCCCCGAGGAGCTCACCCTGAAGATGGGGGGAGTGTCTCTCCCATTCTTTCACTGTTTACTGAGGCTCTCTTTTAGGGGCCAATATGCTCCTGGCAGTCCAGAGTAGAATGTGCATGCCTGGCCCCAGCCACACATTTGTCTGGACATTGCCACACCCAGCGAGCTGGATGCCTGCACCGCCACGGGGACTGACCTCCGGGAAGAGGGACCCCAGCAGGGCCCAAATCCACCCTTGTTTGACCATGGCACACACGGCAGATGGGTCGTCCAGGCCAGGAGTTCACACACCCCCCAGCTTGGGGCCACAGCCAAGCCAAGTAGACGGAAAGGCAGAAACTGGAAGTGGCTGTGGGGGGAGACCAGGTCAGGGGCTAAGGCCTGAGTGAGAGTGGCAGGCTGGCCGCAGGTGGCAGTGGGACCCAGCACGTACCTTGTGCGGGTGCTGGAAAGATACCTGGAAGCGCAGGACTCTGAGCACCAGGAGCTCGCACTGCACGATGCTGTCCCGCATCTCCCAGAAGCGGGCATCCAGTTCCAGGGGCTCACTTCCGGGGTGGAGGTACCTGTGTGGGAGGCAGCGGGACACCCTCAAGTCAATGCGCCCCTGGACCCACACGAGCTACAAACCCCTGGGTTCCACTGCTCCACGAGTTTTCAGATATCCAGGAAGTACATGGGCCTCACCTGTGGCCCCGGAGGCTGCAGAGCCTCTACCTTTGTGGTGCATGTGTGAGCAGTATCAAAAGACACTGTGCACCCTGGCACGCAGCGCCACCAAGTTCCACCAAGGCCACATGTGCTGCAAACACCAAGCGCGTGGCCTGGGCCAGGGGAGGAACTGATTCTTCTCTCTGCTCCTGGGAGCAAAATAAAACTGATGAGGCCAACTGGGAGCCCCAAAGGGCTCACCTGGCTCACTCGGTAAAATGGCACCACCAAGAGGACCTTTGGGATCACCAGGGAGCAGCCAGGCATTCTAGCACCAAGTCACTTGTGCTGCCTGACCTCGGAGACATTACACATCACCTGCGGGGATAAAGGTTTTTTACCTGGGGCCCCCAGGAAGCATCCAACCGAGGCAGCAGCAGACGGATGCAGAAGAGGAATGATTTCCTTTCCTACACCCTCCGCACCCACAACAGCCCCGCCTACACAGGACTGACACTTCAGTGACCAAAATTTCCCGCTGCATCTCACGATGCCTTGGCGCATCACTCACTCTTCAATTCCCCCACCTCCCGCTTCCCAACTCCACCCTGTACCCACGTCTAATTAGCAATTTCCCCTTCCGCAGGGCCTCCCTGCTGTGGCTCTGGCAATTATGAGTGGACTCCAGCCGCCCTCCCTCGATCGCTCGCCCGCTTTGATCCTCGCCTTTGGCGGTACATCGTGAACCTGTCAGACCGTGGGCCGTGGGGAGTACAGTTCCTGTTACCTGTTTATTAAAAGCAAAGCCACCACAGAGCTTTCTCTCCTAACGATCAGAGTTCCTGGAAGGCTGTGACGCATAGCCACTTAGTAACTTTCCATAAGTCACTTTTTCTCGGCTTCCCCGGGCCTCAACTCACGTCTGTCCCAAACACGTACACCATGGCTTGGGAGCAGGGGTGCCAGCACAGGTCTCCCCATGTCCACACCAGGTGAACAAGTTTGACTGCTTCCAGAACTATCTATGTCAGGCAACTCCTTCTCTGGCCTGTGGATCTACAGAACCCAGCTGGGGAGTATGTGGGTAGTTGGGGGATGCTTCTCTCTGGTGCTTTTCTGCCCCCAGTCACTCATGGATGAATCTCACTCTGGACAAATCATTTTGCTGCTGTTCTTTGTTTTATGGGCCACATCTGGTGATGCTCAGGGTTATTTCCTGGTTCTGTGCTCAGGGGTCACTCCTGGCAGTGCTTGGGAGACCATATGCAGTGCCAGGGATTGAACCCAGGTGGGCCACATGCAAGGCAAGCAATTTACCCACCGTCCTATCGCTCTGGCCCCATCTGAACAAATCATTGACTCCATGATGTTCTCAGTGGGAACAGCAGGACTCCCCACCGCTCTTTGTACCACTCTGGCTTACCCAGCCCAAACTGCCCTTGCACGGAGCCCTCACCGCTGCGGTTCTGCAGGGGACTCCTCTAGGACCGGTGCTCAGGATCTGGGCCTCCTGGCTGCAAAGGCAAGTCCCCGGCCCAGACACTTCTTTGGGAGCTCCACCATGGATCCGAGCGGGCAGGCACTGGGGCTGCTGTGCTGTTACCTGTTGGCCACGTTGATGATATCCCGGGTCCGCAAGTGCTGCTCCTCCACCTTGCCAGCCAGATAAAGGGAAGACATGGCGACCAAGTAGGGGTCATAGGCGTCCACATGGGTCTCGCCGAAGAACTTGTGGTAAATGGTGCAGGCAGTGGCGATGGGAATGGAGCGCATCCCGAGTTTGATACCTGCAGGCGGGAAGCAGGTGGGGCGCTCAGGCTGCTGGGACAATGCTGCTGGGCCGGGCCTGCCTGCCCACACACAACATCCGGCCTTCTGGGAGTCACAGTATCCTCCACCCGCATGGTGGGCCACCAACCTGCGCAGACCCCATGGGCCCACAGCCCCTGGGGCTCCTGCTCAATGCAACAGCCCCTGCAGTGGACTGTGCTGTTCTCTGCAAGCTTCGGGGTCCGCCAAGTTACCGACCTGCAGCGCAGACACGAAGCCAGGCTCCACTCCAGCCAGTCATGCACCCTGTATGTGCCTGCTTCCCACTGAGCGAGCACTTTTGAGGTGGCCTTTCCCCCACGGCTCATGAGGCAACCGGAGCAAGAAGGGCTGGGAGCATGAGGCAGGTGCCAGAGCCCTGAGGTGAGTTCCAGATTCTGACAAGCACAGGGACAGTACAGCCGCTGGGCAGGGCAGAGCACCCCGCCTTGATTATGGTGCCCACAATAAGGGGCTCAAGCCCATGCCCAGCTCCTGCTGGGGGCCACAGGACCAGAACCAGCAAATTTTCGCCACAGCAAGAGAGATGCTTTGCAGGCGGCCCCAGATGGGTTTGATCCCAGGATCCTACTGGGGCCCCTGAGCTCACCAGGAGTGACCCCTGGGCACTTACTAGTGTTGGTTTTCTGCCCCCAAACCCAAACCAAATAAGTTCCCACTGAGCAGGGTGTACGCGGGCAGGTCAAATGGTCCTTGGGCAACCCTTAAGACAGGTCAGCTAGGACATGAAAGGTGCATGCAGCATTCCTGGGGGTCACCAGGCTGGATGACCCCAAACTCAGCACCGAGCTAGTCACAAGGCTCTGGGGGCTCAGCTCAAAGTGTCCCTTGCTCTTCCACAGGTTCCCAGGGCTGAGATTTTCTGTCCTTCCCCATCACCCGTGGCCTCCTGGTGGGCTCCCTTGGCTCCAGTCACCTCAGGGCCTTCTTTCTTCTTTGGCTGAGAGCAAGGGTGAGGCAACAGGCTCACCACCTCATCTTGGGGATGGGGGGTACTGCCTACATCAAATGCTAAATCCCAGGCCTGGACAGGACAGCGGGGAGAGCACTGGCCTTGCACGCAGCCGACCTGGGTTTAATTCCCAGCACCACACACGGTCCCCCCAAGCCCTGCTAGGAGTGATACCTAAGTGTTGAGCTGGAAGTTAGCTCTGAGCACTGCTGGGTGGTCCAAAAACCAAATGAAGGATGCCGAATCCTTCAATAAAATCCCTTTTGCTGGGACCAGAATGTCCAATTGGATAGGGCACTTGTCTTGCATTTAGCCCACCTGGGTTTAATCCTTTGTCCTCCACAGGATCCCCTAAGGCCCTCTAGGAGTGATCCCTGAGTGCAGAGCCAGGAGGAAGCCCTAAGCCCTGTCAGGTGTGGCCCCCAAACCAAATTAAATAAATAAAATCCTTTTTGCTAGCTGAGGTCCCAGTACAGGTGGTTGTGGTATAGGGGGAAAGGGAAGCCCAATACTTGGGGTCACACAGATTGTGCAAGAGAAGATGCACAATCACTTGGCTTCAGTTTAGTTTGGGAAGAGCACACTCAGCAGTGTTCAGTGATCACTCCTGGAGGTGCCTGGGGGTCCTCCCCCCACCCCCCACCCTGCCAGCCCAGACGGTGTTTTATAAAGAACTCCACAGCAGGACCGTATGTGGAGCAGCAAATGTATTCATCCAAGCCCGAAACAAGTATAAGCATGTAGCCTGAACAACAGTGAAAAGATGTAAAGAGCTGATTCCCCACCCCCACCCCAGCTCCTGACCTCCTAAAGTGCTTGGAACATTGCAGATTTTAAAGTTCAGTCACCCCAACTGTCCCAACATGGACCCCCTCCTTCCCCAAGGTGTCCTGCTGGTGATCTTGAGTTGGCAGCAAGTTCTCAAGGGGGCGTCATGCTTTCCACGGAGCGCTGAGCAGATGGCGGGTGGCACCAGGGGACAGGGCCAGGCTTGCTCAGCCACGTGGCCGAGCAATGTACAAGTCACCGGGATGGCGGCTGGGGCGGCCGTTCCCGGTCTCGGCTGAGTCGGACTCCAACAGAACAAACCCCACGTAATCTCTCGGGACAGATCGCCCAGCGTGCCGCACACATTGTAGCCACAAAGTAGCAGAGGTCGGAAATAACGTGGCGACTAAGAGATACTTTTGACAGGGAAACGTGCAAATTGCCCGCGCGGCGGTTTCACTGCCTGACCGCTTGAGCGAGGTTGCCGGGCACTCTAGGAGCTCGGGGTGCCCGCAGCAGGCTCCCCGGGTGTGCTCCCACGGGCTCGGTGGTACCGAGCGCTCCGCAGTGTCTCCGCGTGCAGGGACACGGGGCGTGCAGTAGGTGCGGGGCGCTCCCGGGCTTGGCCGCTCCGAGCCGTGCTAGTCGCTTCCCTCCTCATCTCTTGGGACTGTTCGGGTCCGAGAACTGGCTTCCCCCGCTCAGGGCCGATGCACGGGGCGCGGCGGAAAGGCAGGAGCCGGAGCCGGGGCTCCCGGGCGCCGGGCCGCTCCTCCGGGAAGCCGGAGCCAGTCGGTGCAAGCGGAGCCCCGCAGCCCTGGCCTCCGGGGTCCCGTCCGTGCAGGGCCCGCCCTCTTCCCGGCTGCAGTTACCTGCCTCCATGATGAACCTTGTCACTCGGAAGTGCACCCTGGCCTCGGGTGGCGGCCGCCCCTCGGCGCCCCGGAGGGTGTCCCCTGCTCCGCTGCCCTCCGGGACAACAGCCTCCATGAGGCACCTCCCGCGGAACGAGGGACCCCCCACCCCCAGCGCCTCCAGAGGCTCCCCCCAGCGCGCCGAGGCCCGCTCTGGGGGTCTCCAGGCCGGAGCGGCCACCGGGCCCCACCCGCCCGGCCCCTCCCGGCCCGCAGCGCGCGGGGGGAGGGGGCGCGGGTTGCCGCGCCGGAGCTGCCACCCGAGAGCGCGCAAGCGCGGGCAAGGGCGCAGGCGCACAGACCGGTCCCGTGGCCAGCGCCCAGACGTCACCTGTCCCGCCCCGGAGAACTGGCGCCGTCCCCTCCGCCCCGCCTCTGGCGCGCCAAGGTCCCTGGCTCCCGGGAGTGTGAGTGCAACGCCGCAGAACAAGGCTGGGCCCCTGCTGGGCTTTCGAACTCGCGGGAAAGCCCAGGCACTGGCCAGGGCCGCTTTCCGAATCCGGCCGTGCCGGAGCCTCGGCCCACAAGGAGCCGCTGAGCACGCAGGGGGCTTGGGTTCTCCAGCGCCCACCCGGGCAGCCTGTCACAGCGCGGTGCCGAAAACGCGGCTCCCGCTGGCGGCCAAGATTGCGGTCTTCCACGAGCCGTGCGCCAAACCCAGTTGAGGGACCTAGAGGACAAAAGGGACACGCAGCTGCCGCCAGACGATAGGGGAGCTGATGATTCAGGACTGTGATTGGAGAGGGCAGAAAGCCTTCGCCCCAGTGTCTGCTCCCCACCCCCACAGCCCTGCTTCAGGCTCTCCGTCCTTGTCATCCCCATCCTCTGGCCACAGCGCCTGAGGTCTCCCTTTCTGCGCCCCTCTTCTCTTCTGGGCCCACCAGGATGATTGCAACTGGAAGCTCCTAACTTCAGCACATCACCCAACCCCAAGGTCCCACAGTCACAGAGGGACACATGATAGGGCCAGCCAGCGCCTCTCTCCTCTGCGACAGGCTTCGTGAAGCTTCTGGTCGCCCAGCTGGGGTCTCCCTCGCTCTGCCGCCAGGGGTCTCTGCTTCTCATCCTTCCCAGCTCCCTCAGTCTGTGGCCAGGTGCTGCTGGCCCTTGTCATGCCTTCCGCGCGGTCACTGCTCACTGTCCCCCAGCTTCCATCCATGGCCAACGCTGAAGCCCAGAGCACCTGCTTCTCAGGGTTCTGTCCCTCCCGCCTAGCCCACCTGCCCTCTGCTCTCCCCCACATGTCCCCTGCCTCCACTGCCCCCTCCCCACCTGCCGGTGGCCTGCTCTCCAGACCCTTGTGTGGGGTGAAGAGAAGGAAGTTGAGCCTGATGAATGGACAGACTGATTCAGCAGATACAGGATTGTTTGAGCCTGGGGACGTCATGGGATACCTCCTGCACGCCACTTTCATCAGCCTCCCCAAGTGGGGTATACCTTCCCTGCCACCTGTCACTCAAATGGGGGCGGGCACTACCAGGACTCCCCACCTAGGCCACAAACCCGGGGCCTCTGTGCCCAGAACACCACAGCCTCCTGAAGCTCAGAGGAGCAGGCAGGGTGGGGGGCCTCCACAATTGGTAAGGTCCTGCCAGATGTCCTTCGAGTCTTCTGGTCTCCCTTCCGTGCCCTCCCATGGTGTTCTTGGGCCTTGGCCAGCCCAGCAGCCCCCCTAGACCTGACTTCCCTTTCCGCCTCCACCCCCAGAAGCCACTTGTGCCTAGCCTGCCCTTGGCTCCCCCTCAGACTCTACCTGTCATTGCCTGGGACAGGCCCATCCCTCGGGCTTGAGTCAGAGCACTCCATTGCACGGCCCCATGCTGCTGGGGGCTGAGAGGCCCAGAGCAGAGTAGGAGGCAGTGACCCCTTCTTCCAGGGGAGGAGCAAGCCAGTGCTCCCAGGGTTTTTTGTGGAGGATCCACTGAAGACACTCTGCCCCAAGGCACCCCCCAGAGGTGTCACCTTGGCCAGGGATTTCCTTGGCTGTATGGAAGCAGGGGGCACATTAAAGCCACACAGCACTCCTGGCACTTGGAGGTCCCCCTTTTGACCTCTCACCCCACCTTCCCGGGCTCCAACATGACAAGACCCCCCACAGTCTCCTTCCTGTGCCCTCTCGAGCCATTTTCCAATAGCTTGGATTCCCCCCCCCCCTTTCCTATCCTGGGTGTGGTGCTGTCAGTCACCAGCTCCAAACCAAACCGGTGGGGTCTACCCTACTTTGACAGTGACCATCCACCCCTCGTGCCCCACACACTTCCCCCACTTCCGCCCCCAGACTCCAGAGAGGCCTTACCCCTGGGGAGTTGGGGTACACTCGAGGGAGAAAGTAGAAACCTCCTCAGCCAGGACACAGTTGGCAGAAGACCCCTTAGCTAATCTGCTGTGTTGGGGTTCCATCCTTTCTCAGAGATCTGAGCAGAAACAGACTCAGTAGAGCCAAACGGGAGATTTCTGTGCACCTGTGAGAGCTTTGGTGAGAATCTGAACCCTAGGGGATGGGCTAAGGGCTGGGCAGGGGGCCAGGAAAGTCACCCCAGATCGAGATGCACATGCAGCTGCTACAAAGCCAAAGACAGGAAGGAGGGCTCAGGGGACTAGGGGAATGAGGAGGGGGACCGCTGATGCCATGCAGGTTTGAGGGGTTGTGGAATGTTCTGGAATTATACGGTGGTGACAGATGCACAAGCCGGTGAAGACATCTAAAACTACTGACTAGTGTATTTGATGGGAGATAGACTGGGTCTCCACGAGGTTGAGGCTTTAAACATGACCACGTTGTGCAGTGGGAAAACAATGACTTCAATAGTACCGGAAACAATACTTCCTCAATAGAAATTTCATGCGTTGAAATAAAATGAAAAACCACACCAATAGTTATGTGATCCAGGATAAAGCACTGTGTGGGGAAAAGGGGTCCCCAGGGAGAAGCAGCCAGAGCAGCCACTGTCCAGAGCTACCCTCCCCTCCTGCAATGGGGTGAATGGCAGTTCACAAACACAGCTTCTGCTTAAGCACCCCACAGTTGGGCCTTTTGTGGATAGGGGGTAGGGGACTCCCAGGCCTGGGGCCAGGACGAGAGCCCCCCCCATGATCTCTCACACATATGGGGCGACCAGCCCAAGTCGGGGAGTGACCCTGCTCAGCATAGAGACAGACGCAGGAAAGAGGGTGCGATCACCAGCCAAGAGACACCAGAGTCCCAGAAGCTAGCGAGGCAGGAAGGACTCTCCTGGGGTGACCCGCTGCTCTCACAACATCAGGATGGAGCCCGTGTGTCACCGGCGGCAGTGGGAGCAAAACAGGCTTACACTTGCTCTGGACAGATGCTGATGTGGCCTCCAATGCAGGGATCAGTGGGTGTCTAAACAGATGGGGGGGCAGGACAGCTGGCCCCCGAGGCTCCCCTGAGTGTACCAAGCCTGCAGTGGTGGATTCTATCCCAGTCCAGTGCTCCCCCTTTCCTCAATGGCTTCACGGTCCTCGCCCATCCCCATCTCCTGGGCTCTGTCCTCCCTCTCCCCTGTCTGTGGGGGCATACCAGAGAAGCTACCTGCCTTTCCTCCTGCCCGTCCACATTTGTATCTTTGACCCCAGGCTTCATCCCCGACACTATTGAACTCCCAGGGAGAATTCACTGGGCCAGTTCAGGGACATAGGCGTCCCTCTGAAACTAGTGACTCGATGAAACCTGCTGCTGTGGGGTAGGGCTGGCGCAGGCAACCAGAGATGTCCCCTCAGGGCACCCAGTCGACTGCCGCAAATTTCACAGTTTGAGACCCCCCCCCACATACACACACAAGCAGGAAAGGACTCGGTCCCGAGCGCATTGGCGACCCTGAGTTGGCTATTTACTCACTGGCCAAGGATCAAGTTTTCTCTTTTCTCTTGGCAGGCAGTCGATAGAGGTCCAAGTTGCTGGGTGAGCAAATAAGCGCGGAGGCCAGTATCCGGCGAAGTGAGCGCAACGGCCGGGAGACTGGCAGAATGGAGCAAGGGAAGCACAGGAGGGAACAGCTAAGCCCATGCAGATGCCAAGGCAGAGAGCAAACTGGATTCCGCTGGTCTTGCACATGGATCCTGGCATCCCGTATGGCCCCAAGCACTGGAAGAGTAATTCCTGAGTGCAGAATTCTGTGTTGTTGGGCCCAAGAGATACATAGTTGCAGGCAGGCGGAGGGAAAGTAGTTGGCAGTGGGGAGAAACATCCACTGGTGAATGGCGGAGTGTTGCAACATTGTGTGACTGAAACTCAACTGTGAATAACTTTGTAACTGTGTGTCTCACAGTGATTCAAGAGAGAGTGAGAGAGAGAGAGAGAGAGAGCTCCAAGGGAGGCTTTTCTGGGGTAGGGGAGGCTCAATTTTAATCCCTGGAAGCACATGGCCCCATGGCACCATCAGGAGCAACCCCTGAGCACAACAGCTGGGAGAAGTCTCCAGACACTACAGGGGATGTGGCCCCAAATACAAAGCAAACAAGGCTTGATGGTGTTGAGAAAGGCCACGCTCTCATAACTGTGCTCTTAAATTCAAGATAATACCAAATTCCAACTTTTTTCCTTGCAGAAATTGACAGGCTGATCAAATCATGCACAATTGCAATAGAGCCAAAATAAGCAAAGGTCTCTAGAAAAAGAACCACGTTTAAGCATTTAAGACTTTCTGGCTTTAAAACTTACCGTACCATGCACAGAAAGAGACGGCTGACCCTAGCTCAATACCCGGCACTGCATACTGTTCCCCAGGGGATGAGCCCTGAACACAGAGCCAGAAGGAAGCCCCGAGCACCACCAGATGCGGCCCTCAAACAATCAAAGAAACCACTGCCAAGGATGTAGCTGGCAGCAGAACATTCACCTCCTCTCTGCAAGGCTCTGGGTTCAATTTCCAGCACTGCAAAAAATAAAAGCCTCAAAACCCAACTTACCACAAAACAACAGAATTAAAACAATGAGATACTGTTATGATGACAGATATAGATCAATAGAATAGAACAGAGCCCAGAGTCTGGAAATAGCCTTACATGGGGCTGAAAAACTGCGCTCACCAGTCAGGACACCTGCCTTGCATGTGGCCGACCCAGGTTCCATCCCCAGCATCGCATATGATCCCGGAGCCCTGGCAGAAGTGATCCCTGAGCACAGAGCCAGGTGTAAGGCCTGAACAACTCCAGGTGTGGCTCCCAAGCAATAAATTCACCAATAAAAAGGTAAAGAAAGGGTGTCCAATGGGCTGCTGTTGGCTCTGCATGCGGGAGAACTGGCTCATCAGCAGCACCACATAGTCGCCTGGGCACAAGGGGCAGTGGCCCTTGAGTATACAGTCAAGAATAGCCCCCTAGGACTGCCAGATGGGGGGGCAGAATCTGAAGACACACTCCACTACAGAGGACCTAATGACTCTGGACCAGAGTCCAGAGAGATAGTCCAGCAGGTAGGGGGTTTGCCTTGCAATCAGCCAACCTGGGCTCAATCCCCAGCACCCCACATAGTCCCCCAAGTACCATTAGGAGTGATCTCTAAAAGCAAAGATTTGAGTCATCTCTGAGCACAGCCATTGTGCCCCACAAAAAAAAAAACACAGAGAGAGAGAGAGATGTTGACCCCAGGGCTGCAAATGTGATGAATTACGTGCATTACTGTGAGCCACCACCAGGATTCTAAGCCTGCATCATTCTCTGAAGACCATCTACAATGTGTCATAAGCTTTTGAAAGATGTTCGCCATCACTAGCAATCAGGGAATGAAAGTGGAAACCGCTGAGATGCCACTTTATACCCACCAGGGGTCTGCATTAAAGAGCCATGGGCAGGATGTTTGGAAAGTGGACCAGTCAGCCCCAGCAGGGGGACTGGAAGATGGTGCCGTCACTGCAGAGAACAGTCTGACTGGCCCTGCAGAGGTTAAACAGAGTTGCCAGGTTTCCCAGAAAATTCTACCCTTCTGTCTGCCCCCCAAATCCAGGCTGTGTCTGCCCCAATGAAATGAAAGCAGGGCCGTACCAAGCGAGGGGCCCGAATGTGCCTACATTTATTCCTAAGCGCCAAAGTGGAAATGGACTTCAAGTCCTCCAACAGATGCATAGACAAGCATAATGTGGCCTGCTTATCTGCCTTAAGCTGGACACCGCAAATCCTGATCTATGCTAAGACAAGGATGAGCTGGGGAAACATTATACTGAGTCCAAGGAGCCAGCTGCGTCCTCACTGCCCATGCGAAGCGCCAAAACCCAGTGCTCTGTGCCCAGCACACTGGCTGGAGCCTGTCACTAGGGGGCAGAGTAGCCTGCACCGGCACCCACGTGTGCAGTCCTGGGGGCGCATTCACCTGGCGAACAGGACTAGACAGCCCCCCTCCCGCCATGACAGAGCCTCCCCCTACCTTGGGCTAGCTCAGAGGACCTTCTCTATCTGTGGAGCTCAGAGTAGAGGCAGGTCCCTACCCCACCCCGGGAAAGCACCCCCTCCCAGCACCTGTCCTCTCCTGTACTAGCAGAAAAGACCTGTGGAGCACTGGAGACTAACACTGGGGCACACACATGGCCTGGGAGATGCGTCTGAGCCCCCCAGATTGGGGCCAGCACCCTGAAAGCTACTCTCCCAAATTGAAATTCTCAGCAAAATACAGAACTAGCAAATAACTGGGCTCAGGTCCCAGAAATAGGCTGCCCTTTCTGCGGGGTGACGGGAAGAGGCTCCCCGCTTCCGGTTGCCATGGTTGCGCATGCTGGCAGCCAGTGTGCGGCCATTTCCCGAAATGGGATGCGGTGCCCGCCGGCTGCTGTGCAGCTGGTGGCAGCCAAAAGTGGTGGGGGAGGCAGAATACCTGCTCCTCCAGATCCCCCAGCCCATTAGAGACTTGGGGCCCAGCTGGCACGGGGGGCATAGGCCATCAGCCAGGCTTCTCATACAGGAGTGCCTTGGAGAGTGCCGCACCGTGCAGCACCACAGACTCTGAGGAAATTGCTAGAAGGACGGAGATCCATGGGCAGCCACCCTCCTCCTGAGCTCATTTGAGCCCCTTCTGAGCCCATTTGGTCCCCACCAACCTGAAACCCTTGCACCCCGACCCTCTGCAGCAGAATCTGTTGTGAGGCCTGTCTCCAGGGCAGCTATGAGGCTCAGGGCAACCAAGCCTGGCTTTGGGGAAGCAGGAGGCTCTTTTGGGGTGCTTTCTGCCAAGGCTTTGTTCTCCCCCATTCCTGGCAGCTCTCTTGGGAAGGCCCCTCACCCCTGTGTTGCCCTCCAGGCAGCTCAGCCCCCAGCCTGCTCACACCCCCAACTGGCCACATCTGGAAGGGAGGGGTGAGGAGGCCACCCGAAGGCCTGGTCCCCACTTCCTGGGGCTCCCTGGCCATTCCAGACCTTTCCGCTGGTGTAACTCAAGATACGGTTTGTTTATGCCGGTCACGGCTTGTCTCGCACCTCCCCCACCCCTCACCCCCAACCATTAACTTCTCTGGTCCTTTCGGGTGATTAAAATTCAGTCCAGACTCACATCCCACTTGAAGCTTCCCCTCCCCACCCCGGGACTGGAATGGACTGGAATGGACTGGACTGGACCCAGGGTGCACTGACCTCCCTTCTCTCCTCTCTGGCGGGGGCCGGCAGGCCCAAGGTCCAGGGGGGAGGGTGCTCCATTTTTGCCGCCTTTTATGCTGCCTGTGGGCTGGTACTGAAGGGTCACCCCTTTCCCAGAGGGGCTTCAGCCCCTCCCAGCAAAGGATTCTTTGGAGCAGGCCAGTCCCAATCCCTCTGAGCCCCTTGGGGCCGCTTCCCACAGCCCAGCCCCCCACTTTCAGCTCCATGGTGGAGAGAAGCTGAGGTCCAGAGACCCCACCCTTTCTACCTGGAGCGCAACCTCAGCTGATGCTGGCCCCATGAGGCGACTCTGCAGACCAGTGCCCCACTCTCAGGGTGCCTTATGGGCCGATGCTGCCAGTGTTCATCCATTCACCCTGACACAGTTTGGGGTCACACACCCAGCTCTCCCCAGGACCTGTTCCCTCCACTTTGCTTCCAGCCGGATGAGCAGTGCAGATCTGGGCTGCTAAGAGAGAGCCAGGCCCCCTCCCCCAGTAGGAGCTGTGTTCCTCACAGGTGGGGGTGACCCCATTAAACCATTACCATCTTCTCTGGAAGAGCCAGGGAAGCACCAGGGAACCAGTGGCGTCAGAGGGTGGGGGGCATAAGGGAGGTCCTGAAAGGAAAGAAGAATCCGGAAAGCCAGGTAAGTAAGTGCTGGGGCCTTGCTAGGAGCAAGCATCAGGGATCCCTGGGCGCAGAGGACTGGGTCCAGAAAGCTGGGGGTGGGGGCTTGTTTTCTTCCAGCTTTGCAATGTGGAGGGTTTTTCTAGAGCAAACACAGCATCTCAGGGGGCAGCTTCTGCGGCCTGACAGCTCAGCTCAGGCCACAGCTAGTAAACAGCAGGATCAACGTGCCGGCCCTCACCTGGCTGCAGCTCACGCTCTCTTGCCCTATTTTTCACCGGAGGAGGTGGGGTGACCTTCCCAGGGACAAGGGCCAGATGCCAAGAGGAGCCAGGAGGCCACCTCCACTTTTCCTGCTCCATTTCCTCTCTTCGAGAATATTCCACGGCCTTTCTACCTAGCTGGAGAGCTCCCTTCCTAAGCCAGCTTTGCTCCAGGAAAGAGCATGCATTGCTCAGAGCCTCCCCCACCTTCCCGAGAGCCGCCACAATGGCTAAGTCTGGGGTGAGGAAACAGGAAATCCACACTAGGAGAAGTGCTCACAGATGGGCATATCTCCCATGGGGGAAAGAAGAAAAAGAGCCCCCAGAGAGAGGTCACCTCTAACCCAGCCGAGGAGTGAGCCCGGGAAAGACACCAAGCCGGAAGAGGCTTTGGTGAATTGGTTTCCAAATGCTCAATTTTTTTTTAATTAGGCAAATTGATCATTAGAGAGCTGATGGAGCTGGAACCACTGTTAGAATAAAAGGTGAAAATCAACTGCTTCATTTGAATTCCAAATTCAGGCTTGGAGGTGACCGGGTAATTAGCGGCCTGGGCACCAGGCAAACCGGCTGCAGGCGGAAGGGGCGAGCAGGCGGTGGGCAGCCGTAACCTTGAGGCTTCTCAGGCAGGAGGCCCAGCCTTGACCCCCGGGTGGCCCAGGTGGGAGGCCGCTCAGGGGCTAAGGCAGGGGCTCTAGAGTCTTGCTGTGCCGGCCCCAGCCACTGTGGACCGGTTCCCCAGCAGGGCGGAGGGGGGAAGCCGGGCAGCAGTAGGCGGGGGGGCAGCTGCTATGGGTACCTGCTGCAGTGGGCAGAATATACCATTGGGTTTTGTTTTCTTTATCTTTTCTGTTTGGGGACCACACCCGGCAATGTTCAGGAATTACTCCCGGGAGTGCTCGAGAGACCCTGTGGGATGCCAGGGATCAAACCTGGGCCGGCTGCGTGCAGTGCAAATGCCCTCCCCTCTGTGCTATGGTTCCAGCCTCAGGCCTGTCCCTTTGGGGTGGGGTGGGGGTAGGGTCCCTGGACCCTGGCCCGATCCAGAGGGCCCCATATGTAGTTCCCAGGAACTCTGACCCCTACCATTTGCTTCAGCTAATCTTGAGGTCAAAGAGGGTCAAAAGGTCCTGTGGGTGTGAGAATGCACCACCCCCATTACCCATCCACCAGCTGAGAGGAAAGGAAGGTGCAGCTGCCCCTGAAGGAGGCTTGCGACTTACCCTCCCACCCCGTCCTCGACTTACCCTCCCACCCCGTCCTCGCACTCCTGGGGTCACTGCCCCTCTGCCTCCACTCATCCTGCTCTCTGACAGGCTTGCATCCGGGGACCCAGCTGCCACCCACTAGTGCACCCCAGGAAAGTACAGATGCTCTCCCCAGCAGTGGAGCCAGTTCCCAGCCTCTCTGCAGACTCTCCCCTACTCTGGGGCTCCCCTGTTGCAGCACTGTATAAAACTAAAGCACGTCAAGGGACGTGTGCACTCGCGGGCTCTCTGGGCGGCTTTGTCCCACTGCCTGAGTTCGGTGCTCTGGAACTGCTGTGTATGGGCTGGATCGGGACGGCCATTGGCCAAGGACAGGCGAAGGAAGAACAAGGACCAAGATGGTTGCTGATTAGTTACCACTTATTCAATCTTCCATGTTTCTCATCTCCCGCACTCTTAGCTCCGTCCTCTCTCTGGATCTACTGCAGCCCGGATTATCTGTCTCTCTCCTCCCTTTCTCTCTCCCCCTTGGCCCTAGGCTACACACAGCAAGGTAGCAAAATCATCATAAGAAAGCCCTTCCTGAGGGCTATCAAGTTCAAAGGGAACACAACCTAGGTGCTTTCCAAAGCCCTTCCTGACTCCTAAGGTGTTTTTCTCCTTTCCTTAGTCCAAACACTCATTAACATCTTAATACTAGTTATTTGTACGGACATAGCAAGAGATACATTGAGGCTTGCAAGGCAGCTCTCCTGGGAACATCTTGCCACAGACTCAGACTACAGCACTCAGGCCAGATTAACCATTTCTTATCCTAGCAGGGTCCAAATCTAGTTATTACTATTTGGATCATGATAGCATTTGTCCATGACCAAGCTCTTAACTTATAGTTAAGCATTAGGCACTTTGGCCAGGCCCATCTCTATGCCAGGGTAGCACACAACTCACAGCTTGCCCTGGGTCTGTCTCGTCCCTCGGCGGGACCCTGCTTTTGGGGGTGCTAGGAAGTAAGGGCAGCTGAAGCTTAGCTAAGAGAACAGATGCCCAGGAGGAAAATATCATGTAGAGTCAAATGACTCCCAGGTTACAAAAGCATAGCATTTGCTAAATTTTCCTGTGTTCATACAAAAAGGACATGGCTCTGAATAAACTATGCAAAGGACTCAAGGAGAAAAGAAAAACAATATTTATAAGTCAACAGAACACTAGAAAGAAGCTACAAATAAACACAGAG
The DNA here is from genome assembly GCF_027595985.1 of Sorex araneus. Taxonomy (NCBI): domain Eukaryota; kingdom Metazoa; phylum Chordata; class Mammalia; order Eulipotyphla; family Soricidae; genus Sorex; species Sorex araneus. The sequence goes on along the minus strand of NC_073313.1, from coordinate 58,972,325 downwards.
GAATGGGAGCACTGTGATGGGAGTAACCCAATAAACCTAAACTACCTGAGGCTATGTTATCCTACACAGCACCAAGCCTTGTCCACCTGCTTTCCACACAGATCCCCAAATGTACCCTTTCTCAAAATCTACCTCCGCCCAGCTCTGACCTGCAGTACCAGCTTTGCCATAACCCTGGTTTCTACAGGGCCTCGTCTGCTCTGTCCCTTGGACCCTTTGTCCATCTTTTGGGTCAGACCACACCCAGCGGTGCTCAGGGCTTACCCTGGCTCTGTGTTTAGGGATCACTCCTGGTGGGCCCAGGGGACTATATGGGATGCCGGGGATCGAAGCTTGTGCAAAGCTAGTGCTGCAAACCCTGAACTATCTGGCCAGCCCCAGGAGCACACTGTCTTAAATGCAGTGCCCAGCAGATAAACCCAGAGCAGGGAAAGCGGCTCCTTCTTCCCTTCTTTTATAAAATGTTCTTTGATGTGAGGCACCCATATTTCCTGTACCGTTTATGATAGAGTTTCATGTATGTGTCTTCACAATGCCTGCCTCCCACCACCATTGCCCTCTGTCCGTCTTCAACCCCAGCGTCCTACAAAGATCAACTCTCAATTTCTGTTACCTTTGGTGACCAGTTAGTCCCTGCAATGAGGAAGATCATTCTGTCTGGCCCATTCCTGCTGACACACTTCCCTCAGCCCCCTTCTTCATTGTAGAATCATGCCCTAGAATAGTGGTGCAGGGATGGGGCAGACCTACTTCCAGTCACATTAGCTGACCATTGGGAGCCTGCGCTGGGCAATGTGTGTGGCACCAGCACTTGAACTGAAGGCCTCACACATGCACGGGATGTTCTCTCCCACCTTGAGCCACATACCGGCCCTCCTGGAGAATCTTCTTGGCCACTTGCTGTCACATGCACTTCTGAGCCCACTTGCCAAACGCCCTTGAAAGGGCGGCACCTGCGCCACACTCGCACTCAAACTGTAAACCCAGTGGGACATTGACCTGCTCACAAGTGGGCTTTCTGGAGTGAGTCTGACTAGTGGAGATCAGGACAGTTATGGACATCAAAAATGTCCAAACTGGGGCTGGAGTGATAGCTCAGTGGGTAGCGCATTTGCCTTGCACACAGCCGACCCGGGTTCGAGTCCCAGCATCCCATATGGTCTCCTGAGCTCAGCCAGGGGTAATTCCTGAGTGCAGAGCCAGGAGTGACCCCTGTGCATCACCGGGTGTGACCCAAAAGCAAAAAAAAAAAAAATGTCCAAACTAACTTCCAAAGCACAGTCAATCTCCAAAAGCAAGAATAAGCGAAACCCTCCCAAACTCGGGCCCTCTGCCTAACGAGGGGGCAGAAGACAGGCGAAGTCCAAAAAGTCGCAGCATAAGGGGGAAAGCGCAGTGAAATGCAAAGAGAAGCAGCCCCGGTAACCTTTGAATGCACTCCCCGATGACGCCCTCAAGCTAGAGACAGATACTGGACTCCGGCGGGCAGGTCTCTCTGGGCAGAGGCATGAGCTGTCCGTCCTGAAAGTATTTTCCAAGCATTCCAGAGTTGCGCAAATGCATACATTTTTGTGGCCAGTTGAAAGGCAACAAGTCAACAATAAGTCAGTCAGGGGCAGAATGAAGGAGTGGGAAGGTGTCTGTTTAGGTGAAGCATGGAGATGGAGAGCGGATGGTGCAGAAGCAGGTGACAGAAAGATGAGAGAGGACAGATGGCTATAAAGAGCAGATATGACATCATACTGATATGCAGTTGCACAGATGTGTATATTTGCACATGTGTATGTTGTTGCATGCAATTTCCCCTCCCAGTGGTTTTCAAAATGCCCCTTCCCTTTCAGAATGAATTAGGGATCAAGGAGGAAAAGTCTGAATCAACCTAGAATGTCCTGTGCTTCCAGAGAGTAAGGAAACTCTACTCCCAGGCTGAGAGGAAGAAATTAGTAAATGGGGAGAGGAAGAAATGAAACAATGGCAGTGGCAGACCATCATTTGGCAACACTTCTCACAGATGAGAACCCTAATGGGTGAGAGTTTGGTGAGGACTAGGGCGTATGTAGGGAAACCTGAAAGCCTCCCCTATGGATGAAAGAAAAAGAAACTTGCCAGTAGGGGGGCCCTGGCAGACACTATTAACCATGCACTGGCCAAAGCTGTCAGGACAACAACTCAGGGCAGACTTGGCTGCCCACCTCAGCCTCCCCCCCACCCACCCAGGATGCCCTACAAAACAATTAACCTTTGCAAAATGCTAGTGGAGGACAGAGACACAGAAAATACCAGAGACACAGGACAGGGCTAAGGTGCATGTCTGGCACATGGTCTACCCCAATCTCATCTCCAGTGCCCCCTGAGCACGGCCCAATCAGAGCTGAGAATAGCCACAAGCACTGAAGCGCATCACCCACCCCCTCAAACAAACAAAGATCTCAACATTATAAGCACAAATACCCACCAAATCACCACAGACTAACAGATATAAAAATATATTACACTGGGACCAAACAGTCACTCAGACGTGACCCTTTTCTAGAGAGAACATGTAGAAAGGATGTGATTGGGGGAAATGGAAAACCCTCGATTGTCTCTAGATCTTTCTAGCCAGCATCACTTTTCATTTCCTGATTTTGAGAACTGTTCTTAGATAAGAGAATGTTCCTTGTTTTTAGGGAATATATACAGAAGTATTTCGAGATAAAGGAGTATAATGACTCGGTTGATTCAAAAGATTCAGAAAAATAAAAATGCGCGTGTGTGTATACAGAAAGGCACATAGTACAATGTCGATGCTGACTCTGTTTAACATTTTGAGAAACTGCCAAACTTTTTCAAAGCCAGCTGCACCATTTTAATTTCCATCAGCAGTGTACGAGGGGTCTCTTTCTCTACATCCTCACCAGCACAGGTTTTATCTGTAGTTTTCCTTCCAGCTTTCATCGCTTCTGGTGACCGGACTGGCATGTCCCTAAGAACGAGTGATGCCTGTGTTCCCCTGGGCCACCTGTACATCTTCCTTGGAGAATGATCTATTTTAACTCTTTGTCCACTTTTAGAACGGAATCATTTGCTTCTGATTGTGGTGTTGCAAAGGTTCTTTATATAGATCTTCAATGAAAGTTCCTTATCTGAGTTCTGCTCTACAAATATAGCCCCTCATTCTTTGGATTGAGTTTTTGCTTTCCTGGGGGGTCACTTGTAGCACCGAATTATTTTGGTGAAGTCCAATTTATCTAAGAAACCACTGCCTGGTCCAAGGTCATGAAGATTGACGCCCATGTTTTCTTCTAGGAGTTTTATAAGTTTTAGCTCTTCAATGTAGTCTCTGATTTTTTTTTTAGTATCTGACCTGCTATACTTTGTCTATGGCATCATATAGAAAGGAGTTTAACTTCAGGGTTTCTGCACGTTGCTCTCCAGTTGCCCTAGCCCCAATCTTTCTCGAATTTAAATGCCTTGGAACCCTGATTGAAAATTAACCCTAAATGGAAGGGCTTATCTCTGGACCCTTGGTTCTGTTACATTTCTGGATGTGTCTCCTTTTTCCAGAACCACTCAGTCTTGATTCACATGGCTTAGAGTTAAATTTCATCACAAGGAATGTGAGTCTTCTGATTGTGTTCTTCCTTTCTCAGGATAGTTTTGGCTACTCTGAGTCCCTTGCATTTCCACTCCATTTCCATTAAGTTAAGGATCAGTCTGTCAATTCCTGGAAAATGCCAGCCGGAACTTTGCCAGGTATTGCATGGAACCTCTAAACAGATTTTGAGAGTGCTACCCTCTTAACAATTCTGTGATCTATGAACGTGGGACATCTTTGTATTTCTCTAGATGTTCTTTAATGCATTTCAACACTATACTATTGTATAAGCCTTGTCCTTCTATTTAATTTATTCCTAAGTATGTATTCTTTCCGATACCATTGTATGTAGAGCTGTTTCCTCCATCTCTGGAGTGCTCGTTGCTGTGCAGAGAGATACCACTGATTTCTGTACCTTGACCAGGTATCATCACTCACCTGGTTTGTTCTTTCTACTAGTCTTGGTGGCTTCCTCGGGATTTTCTCCCTCTAAGAGCATGTCATCTGTGAGTAGAGATGGCTTCATGTATTTATTCTTGATCTGATGTATTTTTCCCTGCCTTTTGCCTAATTCCCTGGTGAGAAGCTCTGTTAATTCGATGCAGCTAGACATGGTGAGACCAGATGACTTTGCCTCCTTCCTGATCATCGGGGAGGGTTTCTGTCTTTCATCCTGAGGTCTCTGTATGCCAAGGGTCAGCCATGCCCTTTCTCGGCCCAACATACTCCCTTTCACTGTTCCTACTCTTTTCCTGATCTCTCTACAAATTTGAAATAATGTGTGAGAAAGTGAGAAGGAGAGAATGAGATTCCCCAACCCATGCACAGAGCACAGTGTGTTTCTTATATTCCCTCCAATGTCTTTCCAACCATTATAAATGTCTACATAATTATCTTGCCTGTTTCTCACAATATTCTTCTCAGGAGACTACATCTTTTATGCTATTGCAGATATTATCTTTCTTTTATTTACAAAATCTGTCCATTTCTTTATTTTATTTTTTTAGTGCTGAGGATCAAACGCAGGGTTGTCTATTTATTTTTATATATTGATTTTGAATCAGAAATTGTGCTAAAAGTTTGTATTCGTGTCAACTTATCTATAGAGTCTTCAAGTTGTTTACATAAACTCTCCTACAGCCCACAAGCTGCTGTTTTCCCCTGTGGAGGCCTTGCCTTACTGCGCCAGCCCAGCTCTTCAGCACAATGTAAATGTGAGTCAGTGTTAGCCCGTAACCTTATCTTGTACCCAGCCTCAAGCAGAAAGCTCTCGACATTTCACAATTTAGCAATTCTGTTGTTAGTGATTGAACCTCATGTGCCTGGTTGGATATTTCTCTTTCTTGTCTTTCTTGTTTTGTGTGGCCTTCCTAAGCAGCTTGAACGCACAGTTGGAGGGCTTGCCCTGCATTCGGGAATGTTCTGGAGCATTCTGGCTTTTGGTATTGCTTCTGCTGTGTCTTTCTCTGCACAGCTTCTGAGAGCACGATTCCACACTCACCCTAGCGATTGCCTCACTGTCTCTTTCTCTCTCCCTGGCTTCCCTCTTCTGTCCCTATTCTCTCTGTGCTCTATTCTCAGTGGTCTCATCAGGCTCGTCTTTCTGTCCACTGGCCGTCTCTCTAGCAGCGCCTGTTCTATTATACGCATCCATTTATTTCCATCATCTCTAGCTGGAGCATTCTCAGCCTGTTCTTTTTTTACAATGTGGGTTTCTGCCGTGCTCTCAGCCCAGCTCTGCGGACATTGTGTTCTTGTTTACTTCAAGGTTCATATTGGAAGTCCAATGCCTGCAATCGCTGTGGGTCATTTTCTATTGTCAGTTTGGGTGTTTTTTCATGAATCTGCCTTCTCTCCTCCTGGGCCTAGTTGTTCTTGTTTGCTAAACACTATAATTGCAACATTTTTTTTTCTAGCAGTCACTGGAGGGTAAGGATGTTATCTTACTCGGGAGAAGATTGCAGTTGGCGTTGTGAGAACGCCGGCTATCTCAGACAGGCTGAGTCCATCTCTGGGGTGGCAGCAAATAAAATTGGCTAGTGCCCAGGTGGCCTGTCTCAGATCACCTCTTTCTAGGGCTAATCCTTCCTGGGCTCAAGTGCAATGATGGGACTAACCAGGGTGCCTCCTCCACAGCCTGCTGTCTGGCCAGCCAGATGGCATGTAGAATAGCCCCCTACAATCTCAAAGAACCCTCTCCCCTATTTTGATGTTTGCCAACACCAAGGATCTAATGCCTCCCTCCATTTTTGCATTGTTTGTGACTTCAGGAGCGTTTTTAAGTGTCATCAGAGAAAGGCAGGAGCAAATGGACTTCTCATGGCTGGAAATGGAAATATTTCACTCCGTGTTTTTAAAAAAGGTTTTTCAATTGGGGGGCATACCTAGCAGTACTGAGGGCTTACACCTGGCTTTGAATACCCTGGAGTGCTTAAGGGTTCTGATGTGGTGCCAGGGATCAAACCAGGGTGGGCCGCATGCCAGGAGAGCACCGTACTCCCTGAATGATCTCTCTAGTCCCTCCCTTTCATTGTAGATTTTACCGCAATTACTTGATTTTTTTCATTTTGGGGGTATTATTTGGTTCTTTCCCTATATATCTGGTATTTGCATAGAACTCTGCCTTTTATTATATTTTCTTTTGTTAGCGGTGCATCAGACATCCTTTGTGCTTCATTTCCTGACTGCATGTATTGATTTCTTAGAACCTCAGATCAGTGATGCCTTGAAACCTGGATGGAAGTCAGGTGGGGCTTTGCACTAGGTTTTGTTGTGGTCATGAATCAGGGTGCCCTCCAAGCTTCAACCATTTCCAAGTGTTTCGGAGTCTGAGCGTTTGGGGACAATCCAGTTGGGAGAAGTCCCAGCCCACCCTGGTGCTTGTATGGGAGCAAAGAGGTGAAGTCCACACCTGCAGTTGGGACCATGACATAACCTAAATGTATGTTTCCCTTCCTGCAGCGGCCAGTTGGAATGCTTCCCCATAGGCCTGAGTCTGCCAGCCTTGGAGGCTCTGCTCTGTGCTGTATCCATGGCCTCTGGTGGCCTTGGCAGGTTTCTAGAACCTGGGACCCTTGCCCTCAGCACCGTAGGGGGCCACTGAGAAAGAGGAGCTTGGGGACTCGATTGGGCCTTCCCTGTTCTTCGACCCTGAAGGGCAGTGTTCTCTTTGCTAGTGTTCTCTTTGCTAGTCCCTTTTGCCTTCAAGCCTGACTCTATTGGCTCATGTGCTATTAAATCTCAAAGCCGGTTCCCCATATCCTGCAAGAGAAGCCCTAATGGAGGCTTAGCCAAGCAGACATGTATGTGCCTCGTGCTGTTGTGGAGTCAAGAGGCTTTGTGTGTCTACTCCACAATGTCATTAGGGATCACACATCTCTAGAGCCTTCTGACTCCCCGACGCCCCACCCCAGCTGTCATGGCTCACTATCATGGCAACCCCAATACCCAGAGAACATAAGGGGAGAGGACAGGGGACAAAGGGAACAAGATGTTCCAGAAGGTTCCAGTGGTGGGTGGCCTCACACCAGAGGGGCCCAGCTCCAGAGCTGTGAGCAGCAAAGGGCCTTGCAGAATGGGGAAGCAACTCCAGAAGCTGGGAGAGACTGGGAGCAGCCTGCAGCCCTGCACGGACCCAGCTGGAATGTCCTGGAAAGCCTCCAGGAAGAGTGGGCAATCTGAGACCCAGCGCACACGCGCTCCTTGGGCAAGCTGCTTTCCAAAAAATACGTCCCATTTCTAACATGTGGGCGATCATCAGTCATCCCTGAGCGCCGAGAGGAGATAGAGCAGGGGAGTAGCAGAAGCACACGGGTCTTTGCAACTTCTAGGAACCTCGTTACTTCCAAATACGAGGTTCTCCAAAAGAAAAGGTGAGGGGAGTGGGAGTGCAAATTGTTGACAGTGGCCAGAGCGCCCTTGCCTTTATAAAAAATAGATTTAATCATTGAATCACTGTGAGATAGACCCTTACAAAGCTGTTCGTGATTAGGGTGCAGTGATACCGTGTTCCAACAACATCCCTCCACCAGTGTACATTTCCAGGCACCAGTGTCCCCAGGTTCCATCCCATCACGCCCAGCTCCAGACTGCCTCTATATCAGGCACTTTTCTTCTCTCTCTTTACACCCTGGCCTTCATTAACATCTCTTCTCCTTTGTTTCTGGGTGACATTTTCCATGATAAACAGAGTTCCTAAGAGTCACTGCTAAACCAGTGTCTGTTGAATGAATAAGTGAGGGATTAATGAATAACCCCGGTCCAAACCTGGGCTCCTACAGATAATGGCAGCAAGACCGAGGGTGGGAGGGGGGCCGCCGCTCAAGGCCGCGCCGAGGCCCCCGCGTGCCAGCCTGCTCCTTTGGAATACATTTTCCCAGTGGACATGAGCGCTGCAGTCACATGCTGCCGGCAGACGGCGGCGGGGGGAGGGAGGGCAGGGATGGGGGGAGTGCATAAGGAGGGGCTCCCCAGGAGATGGCGCGGGAGCCCAGCAGCCCGTGAGGGTCAGAGGGCTCGGCCACCAGAGAGTTTCTCGTGCATGAGATCGCTCGAATGCCTGGTGTGTTTGAACGTCTTGAGAGAACATTTACACACCGGGACGAGTTGAGGGTTGAATTAGTGATAAGTGCATGGGAAGCTAAGCAAACAGCAAGCAAAGGACAATGATTAACTCCTGGGAAAACAAAGGCCATAGCAGGGAGAAAGGTAAGCGGCCGCCCGCTGGCTGAGCTGTGAAGGCAGGACGGCTATAGCGGACAGGGGGAGGAAGGTGGGGGAGATGAGCTAAGCACCCAGGCCCACTCCAGGGTGGACAGAGCAATCCCTTCCAGAAGCTTCTCCAGCTGAGAGGGCAGGCTCTGGAAGACTCTTGGAGATGGCTTTGTCTGGGTGAGGCCTGGGTTCCATCCAGGCAGCAGAGGGAGCGACCCCTAAATACTGTGGAGTGTGGCACCCCCTCCAGCCCCCCCAAACAAATCATAAACTCCAGGCTGGGCCAGAGAGATAGTACAGGGGTTCAATTTCTGGCCCCTCATATGGTTCCCCCAAGTCCTGCCAGAAGTGATCCCTTAGCACAGAATCAGGAGTAAGCCTCAAGCAGCGCTGGGTGTGGTCCAAACACACACACACACACACACACACACACACCCTCTAGCCTTAGACCCCTGTCTCCTGCCCAACCCAGCCCCACTTGACTGGCATCCGGTTTCCGAGCTGTGCCAGTCCTCTGACAGTGCTGAGGGCACTCACCAGACCTCTTGGTGCCACTCTGAGCACCGCTCTGTCATGGCCATGTCCAGCCCACTCCCAGGAGAGGGACAGTCAGCCCTCCTCTGAGAAAGAGATTCTTTAGCCTCCGCAGAGAGCTGTGCTCTAGCTAGGGGCCCCTAAAAACCAGAAATGGGTGCCTGAGCCTGGGCTGTGGTTCAAAGAGGGATGAAGGAACCCTGGGTTTGATTCTGGCACCTCTGGGAGTCAGCCATGAGCACCAATCCAGAAGTAGCCCCCAGCATCATGGGTGTGGGCCAAAACCCAAAGTAAATTGGGGGCAGGAGGTGTCTGGCGGTGGGATGATGATGGAGAGGCAGGGAATAGTGACTCCTGAAAGATGTGTCTACTTCCTGGAACCTGGGAACAGTCGGTGAAGGGACAAGGGGTCTTTTCAAAGGGACTCTCCTGGAGAGGACCCCAGCCCACCCCAGCACCCTTCCAAGACACTCAGGAAGATAGACAGATTAGGGGGATGCAGCGCGAGGGGTGCCTGTAGGCCATAAAGCTTGGAGGAAGGGAGGATGGAGGAGAGAGGAAGGAAGGAGGATAGGAGGCAAAATGGAAGGGGGGAGAAAAGGAAGGAGGGAGGAGGGAAGGGGGAATGGGAGGAGGGAGGAGGGAAGAAGGGAGGGGAGAAGAGAGGAGAGAGAAAAGGAGTGAGAAGGGAAGAGAGGCTCACTGAGCTTCCGTAGCTGCCATGAGGGCAGGGGATGGGGTGATTGGAGCAGCCTGCAAGAGCTCCTGTCCCTGTTGCAGGGGTGGCTGTGAAAGGCCCAGAATGCCCACAGCCACATTAGCCCTCCTGGAGCTGAGCCAAGAGTAGTGGGTGAGGGGCCATGATGGGGGCACCTCCCTCTGCTCCCCCACTAAGTCAGAAGCTTCTCCTGGGGTCATGATGGCTACAGGTCTCCCGGGGACCCAGTGGGGCCAGATCCCTGCTCCTCCTTCCCTTACCATGGTCCGGGGGCCTGGAAGCTACCAGAGAGCTCAGAACCCGGAGACCCCAGGGATGCTCAGGCTGAAGTGGGGCTCTTGGGGTGCCCAGTGACCCTGAACTAGACATCATGTTCCAGGCAGCAGGAAGGCGGGGGGACCGCAGGCAGAGGCCAGACAGGCGCTGGGTCAGTTAGGGGGTCCAGGAAATGGGGCTCCATGGCTGGACTGAGAGAGACCCTGAAGTTAACAGACATGTGGGGATCCTGTGGAGAGCAGCTTTGGACTATCATTACCTGCATCGTGCCCCCTGGCACCCAGCAACCCAGCTTGTGCCTCTCCTGCCTTCTTACGGGTCACCTGTAAAGGCAGTTCACTTTGGGATGGTTCTCTGCTCTCCATGCCCTAACTTCCTCCCCCTGCCCCCCAGCGCCCAGTGTCGATGATCCCCGGGAACCAATCGAACACATTCACTCAGTCCGGACTTTGGGTGACAAAATCCCGCTTTCCCCCTAAAGCTGAGGTGCAGCTCAGTCCATGGAACTCACCATCAGTTTCCTGGCTGGGATGCACAATGGGGACTGCCACCCTACGGAGCAGGGTCTCAACGAATGTCATTCCTGAAGAATCAACTGTGGGCTATGGAGCACCATGCTTGTCTGCACCGGGCAGGGGAGTCAACTAAGCCAGCAACTCTTCAGGAAGTGCCAAAGTTCTCTAGCCTCCCAAATTGCCTCTGATGCTCTGGTGCTCCAAGCAGGCATACGTGGCGGGGTTGCGGCTACCCATCCGTTTCCCTAACAGGACTCGAAAAGCCAACGAGCCAAAGTGCCTGCTCTGAGCTGCCTTCTCTGCCTCCAACACTCCACTAAAGTTTTATCTCCAAATCAGAAAGTGCAGGACCATGGGCCATGCCCCAAGAAAGCCACACAGTGCTGTACTGAGAGAGCTGCAAAACCCCTGACAAAGAGAACAAGCCCTGTTCACACACAGGCACTCCTCGACCCCTGAAACCACTGCTGAGAAATGGCCAAGGATATAGAAGTTGCCCACTCCCAGGATTCAGTGGACGTTGATGAGACTCTCCACCCAGAGACAGCAGAGATCCTTCGCTGCATATAGACTCTATCCCAGGCCAGAAATGGAAAAGAACTGGATCCCCACAGAGTAGAATAGACTCAAAGTAGAAGCTGACACTGAAAAAAATCACCAAAAAAATTTGAGCGGTAGGAAACCAATCAACACACCTGTATACAATCAAAGGGAAATTTTTAATTTCTGGTTTATTTGTGCTTGGGGACCACACCCATCAGTGCTCAGGGCTTACTCCCAATTTTGCACTTAGGGATCACTCCCAAGGGGCGAGAGGGGCTGCCAGGCTCTGGCATCACCAGCAAGGGAACCCTGACTGCCGCCATCTCTGCTGTACGCTAGCATGGGCTCTGAAGAGAGTACTGTAAGAATATATATATTTTTGGGTCACACCCAGTAATGCTCAGGGGTTACTCCTGGCTCTGTACTCCTGAATTACTCCTGGCAGTTCTTGGGGTACCACATGGGATGCTGGGGTTCGAACCTGGGTCAGCCACGTGCAAGGCAAATGCCCTACAGGCTCTACTTTCACTCCAGCCCCAAGAATACGTTTTAAAATATATGGAAATTAATTAAAATTAAACTACAATAGGAAATTTGTAAGCAGCAAGGAAAACAGCACTAAAAAGGGAAAAAGGAAAGAGCCTGTTTCTTTGTTTGCCTGCTATTGCCCGGGGACTTCCCAGGCAGTCCTTAGGGGACCCGCAGTGCCGGGGCTATACATTTGGTGCAAAGCCTGGGGGAGAAACACTTCACAATAGTAGTGAGGCCAGCTGGACACCTCACAGCTCTTGTCAATTTCTCCCGCTCCTGGGTTCAAACCACAAGCAACCACAAGAGCGGCAGCTGAGCCTGGGTCTACCTCTAGCTGAGAGCAAGAATCTAATAAGAGTTTCTCAGAGCCAGTCCTGCAGAGGTCAGGATGTTCCTCTCCTCCTTCTTGAGTGTGGGCAGTGAATTGTTCAGGCTACGAGAATCAAGCGGCTCTGAGCACAGGCACAGCTGCAGGCATGCAGTGCATCAAGCGGGTGGCTCAGAACCCTTAGGACTTCACCTCCTTCCAGTCTGGGGTGTGCCAGAGACTGGTGGCCCCCTCGGCACTGGTTTTCCGGGTCCATCTGAGTTCCACCAGCCCCCCCGCCCTGTTCCAGTGCAAGCTCATCTTCCTGCCACCTGCAATGACCCTCTCCAAACAAAAGCACCTTTCCAGTGCTGTCAGCGAGGCCCGTGGCTGGGCGGGAGCGTGGATCTATGAGCTCACGGGCCAGTCTCATTCGGGCCACCTGCCCTGGGATGCGAGTGTATGTGTCACCTTGTGGGCTCCCGGTGGGCTGCCTGGGTAAGGAACAGGTCTGTCCTCCCACCCCTCATGCCCCCCATAGGCAGCTCGTCCTCCTCCCCACCCCTCCTAAGAGGGCAGGCTGGGGGGCACCAGCTCCTGGGGCTCCCCCCAGGGACCTCTAGTCTTCTGGTAGAGGGGCAGTGGGAGAAAGAGGGTGGCCCGGGACCACCATAGCAGGCAGCAGGACAGCAAGATGATTTTAAGGGTCCCTGGAGCACAGGGTATCCCTCAGGCCAGCACCCCAGGGGCCTGACTCAGGGCCAGGATCAGAGCAGGTGCGCTGAGCGTGCCCATGGGGCTGCATGACCCCAGGGTGCAGGGACAGTGGCAGCTATGTGGGTTCCTGTCACCCGTCTCAGCCATCAGAGGGACCTAACTAGATGTCCCCCCAAGGCTGAACTGGGAAGGGGATGGTGGATGCAGGGGAGAGGCTCAACAGCCAGAGCCTCAGGGGAACCCTCAGAAAGATTTAGGAGGCAGTGCCTGGGCCAAAGCAGGAGTTACAGGGCAGAAGTGGCACAGACACCGTGTCAGAGGCTCAGACCACAACGAGGGCTGTAGGGTGGGGTGCCCAATACTGTCAGCCTCAGGACAAGTGTATGTCCAGATGTGCAGCTGGAGGAGGGGCAGGCCTGGCCACTGGGGAGGGGACAGTTCAGCTCCTAAAGTGGGCCCCTCCATCTGGAGGCACTGAGGTGTCCCAGTGGCCAGAGCTACGGGGGGCCTGAGGGAATCCTGGTGGCACGGCCATTGCCCCAGGGAGCAGTCAAGAGCACCACACAGGACAGGGGCATGCCCTGGGCAGAAGGCCGGGATTGGAGGACCATTAGCTGCGGGGGCACCTGGATTCCTGTCTAACCATGTGAGCAACCCCAAGGAGTCTTGACGCCCACTGGGCAAACTTCGCCCAAAGCAAGGGAGATACTGAACAATGTGAAGGGAGCCCAGCACAGGGGTGGCCCCACTTCCGGGGCCCCCACTATCCCTGGAAACTTGGAGATCATCTAGGGACTAGCAGGAGGGACCCAGGGGCCTGCTCAGAAGAAAAGAGCTAACTGCACCCCGAGCCTCCATACCTAATGACTACTTCTGAAAACTTTTCTCCCTGGTGGCAGGAGACAGATGGAGTTCTGAGCTGCTCAGCTGCTCCCCCCATGAAGAGTCCAATGGGACCTCAGGATGCTGGCTGAAGGCTGCGCCTCTACGCCTGATAGGCACTTGGTCCCAGTGACTGTGAAGGCAGTGGGCCGTAGCGGCTACCCAAGGGGACTGCCTTCCCACCTGCAACACCCAGGTCACTGTTACATGACCCTGACAATCCACCCAGCCCAGTCCCCTGGAGGGGTTCCCAGTGTCGTGAGGCACCCTTCATCCTGCCACACTCTGCCCGGGGCTTGCCCTGCACCTGTGCAGCCCTGTTGGCTGACCAGGAGCTCAGAGACACAAGTCAGTTACCCGCATGGGAAGCAAGTAACACAGGGCGGTGGTCGGAAGCACAGCTCTAGATTCAGACGGAAACCCCTATAGAGCTGACAGAAATGCCCCCAGCATTCCTCCCTCATGCAGACTGTGGCAGGAAAGGGGGATGGGGTGCTGCCTGGGGACTGGCAGGGGTTCAACTGGGCCAGTTCACACGAAGTCCCCCTGGCAGGTGGACCTGGACTCCGAGATGGGCAGGGTCCTCCATGAAGCCTGTTTGCCATCTCCACCCTCAGACCCAGGCTGCCAGGATGGAGGTCACCATGTGGCCATGGAGGCTGTGTGTGGGGGCCTCAGTTTCTTCAAGGAAGGCTGAAATTCTTGAGAGTGCTCTGTCCCGTCACGTCCCGCATGGCCACAGTGCTGGGCAGTCAGCTCTCCCGCATGTCGAACCCACGGAGGGCCCTGTCCATCGGGCCCTCACAACCCCGCCATACCCTTGGACAAGTGACTGTTAGAGGGGTCTATTTACCTCAGTTTAAGCCCCACAGAGGGGTTGCCGCGACACTTACAGACTGGGGGCTAAGGGCTCCCCTCTCTCAGCACTCCCATCCCACGATAGCAGCTGGAGCAGTCTGTTGTGGGGCCATCTGGGTAGAGGGGAGCAGGTGGGGCTGGGGCTGAAGCTTGCAGTGTGGGGGTTACTGAGTAGCGACAGAGGGAGAAGCCTGCCCCCCACCTGGTGTCCTGATGAAGGGGATCCTTCCCCTGGCACCCCAGGAGGCAGCTTGCTGGGAGTGTGGGGGCCATTCCTGGTATGGCAGAGCAGGAAGGGGTCATCAGGGCAGAGAAGCGACTCCTCACGGGCTCCCGGTGTTCTGCCCCGCGTTGACTTGGTGGCTCTTCCAGCCTGCTCACCCCCTTCGGTCTTGCTTCTCGGAAGATTATATCATCTGTAATGCACCAGATGCTCTGCTTCCTCGTGCCGGCCACGGGGCTTAGAAGCAGATTACCGGGCCTGAACCGAGCGCTGCTGGCAAGCTCGTTTCTCTCTGTGCCCCTCCTCCAGCTTCTGCCCCCCACTTCCTGTCCCTACATGAGGGGATGCTCAGCTTTTGACCTCAGCTACCAGGCAGGTTTGGGGACTGCCATGGAATCTTGAGATTAAACATGCCCGGATAAGGACCCCGGCAGGAGCTGCAGTGGGCATCTGAGGGCCAGCACTTCCAGAAGTCTCAAGAGACAGGCACGCCCTCATCCAGCCCGCAGACCATCAATGCTGGGCACCCAGGATATCCTACCAAGCATTTGACATGCTGGGTGGTCAAGGTGATGGGCTGGGGGCCCTTAGGAGCTGCAAGCCCCTCACTCAGAGATCTCATCAGAAGCTGGCAGGGCCTGAGCAGAGCCAGGCGGAGCCTAGGGTATAGCCAACCCGCCTTTCATTGCCACTAAGTATGTGCTTGCTTTCACCAAGGCTCGGGAGCCTCCCCTGTGGCTGCCGGAACCCCCCCCGCAGCTCTGCTCCTCATGGCAGGCAAAAGCGCAGGCAAGTCCGGGGCATCCCAGGTCTGCCCGGCAGATGCCGCCACCAGCTGGCACAGTCCCTGAAAGGCTCTGGAGCTGGAGTCCGTGGGGCAGACACACCACAGATGGGGACCGTGTGAGCCCAGGTGGTGCGCCCGCTGCCATGGAAGTGCTGGGTGGGAAACAGAGGCAGCAAGCCGGGAAAGGCCCCTCCACTCCTCAGGGAAATGACTTGGGGTAATTCTCCGCTGCCGCCCGCCGGAGTCCGGCGGCCCCACGGCCACAGAGCAATTGGCATCCGACCGTGCCCCAGTCGGGATCGTGCCAGCCTGGTGGAGAAGGGACGACCCCGCCCCAGTGCCCCACCAGCCCTGGGAAGCCCCAAAGCACCCATCCTGGCAGCCTTCGTCCTACCCAGCTGGGGCTCCCTCCGGGCTCTGAAGCCAGGACGGAAGCCGCGCACCAGCTCGCACCCGCTGAGGCCAGCAGCCAGCAGCTCTGCCACCGCGCAAGCACGTGAGCACTATCAACGCGCTGCCTCAGTTTCTCTCGCCAGAGCACGGCCAGAGTCTCTTGGGACTAGCAGACTGGCGCAGGGAGCAAAGGAGATCGTTGCTGGGCACCCAGCGAAGCCAGCCAGGGCCTGGGGCTGCCCCCTCGCGGCCGCGCCCCCATCGCTGGCGCCGCCCCTTCCTGGCACCGACACCCCCGAGTCGGCTCCGGGAGATGGGGAGAAAGCTGGGGGGCTTTGGGCCCGGGTCCGGGTCGCATGCCCCCACCTCAGTGGCGCAGCTCGCCCCGCGTGCAGACCCCGCCTGGGCCGGGGTCCCCGCCTCTGCGTCCCGCCGCTCCCCGCGCACGACGGGCGACACGGCCCCTCCTGGGCTGGGGGCGGAGAAGACGGCGGCCGGGGCGGGGAGGCGGCGGCGGAGGCGGGATCCGGAGTTGCGCTCGGCAGCGGCGGCGGACGCGCGGCGGCCGCTCAGCTGCAGGCCAGGCCGCCGCCGGAGGCTCCGGTGGCTGCTGCGCGGTCCGTTCCGGTCGCCAGAGCTTCGGAAACTTCCCCGCCGCGAGGCGCGGAGCCGGCGCGGGGAGCCGAGGCCAACGGAGGGCAGCGGAGGTGAGCCGAGCCCACGGCAGACCCCCACCCCCACGCGGCCTGGCCGCCTCCGACGTGCGCTCCTCCACCCCGCGCCCCCAAAGTCTGGCCCCGGAGAAACCCGCTCGGGCGCGTCCCAGTACATGGCTCCCGTGGCCCCCGCCACGCGCGTTCCCTGCCCCTCACGCGGGAACAGCCACGCGCGCCCCAGCAGCCTCGGACGTGGGGCTAGCATCATCGCAGACCGAACATGCGGAGGACACACCCAGTCGTGTGCACACACTCGCCTCGGGTCCTTGCCCTGCCCACTCGGCTCCAGGCCCCCAGCCCCAGCTTCCCACCCACGTGCCCAGCCCAAAGACTCTGCAGTCACCCCCCCCCCAACTACCTAGCAGCCCGACCACTATGCCTCTCCTAGCCACACCCCTCCTGCCTCCTCGCAGGAGCTTCCCTGAACCCCAGCACCCGCTCACACCTGCTGGATTCCGGTCTCCCTCCCCCTGCCTCCCCTCACATCCCTGCCCCCCCCCCACATCTGGCTGGGGAGACCTCAGGAGGCTGCAGCTTTAGGGAGCATCTCTGCCCGAGGCAGTAGTGCCATCGCAGCCCCTGTGCCTTTCTAAACAGACCTTGGCTCTCCCCAGCACTGACTTATCCGCTTCCCTGACTGAGGAAGGTATTTAGGGCCCGGAGGTTCTTTTAGGTGAGAAAGGGGGAGGGGAACTTGGCCCTGAAGTGGGGGTGTGTTCTGGGAGCTAGTGGGGGTCGGAGGCCCAGCAGGCCACTGGAGGGATGCGGGACCAGGCGAGCAGCGGGCCTGTGTGGCATGGGCTGGGGGCGTGCGGGAGCGCTGCGCCTCCGCGGCTCCCTCGCGCAACAATTGGTTTCTTTCACTCGTGCCTTCTTTGTTCACACACATTTCTTCCTTGAGCGGCGCGTGTCAGGCCCTGCACCGGTCGAGGGGGCCTGCGGCCAGCGGCGGGCCGGGCACGCGTCCGCCCCAGCCTCGGAGGAGCTCCCCGCCCCGCCAGGAGACCGCGCACGAAGGAAGAAGCGCCGGGGCCGGGAGCAGAGCGTGGAAAAGACTCGGGATGTGACAGGCACGCTGTCGCCAGGAGTTGTATTCATGGCCACGTGACCTGGCCGCCACAGCCCCAATCCTGCCCCCCTGGCCCGGCGGGGAGCCCACAGTGGGGGGTGAGGGGAGATGGCAGGACTGGCGGTGGAGGTGGGGCGCGCTTTCCGGACGCGTCCGGCCAGCCGCGGGAGCCTGTCCACCTCGTGGCCTCTGGGAGACCGGTCTGGCCGCGGGGGTGGGGAGGGAGGGATGGGGGCGCCCGGCGCGGGTGGACCGGTGAGAACGCAACCTGGGTCCCCTAGCCCTGGGAGCGGGCGGGGCGGGGCTGGCGCTGGAGCAGCCGACGGGGGACCGAGTACCGGAGCGCTCGCCCGGGAGGGTCGGGGGAGGGGGGCTTGGCTGCGCTCAGCCCTGCAGTGCGGAGGTGGCAACAGGTTCGAGTTTGTCCTGCTGCTGGCGCGCCGGGCGCTTCTGGCACGAGGCGCCAAGCGCTCCCTCTGGAGATGGAAACCCGGCTCCTCTGCGCTGGCTCTCCTGCTGGAAGGGCTGACCGGCTGGGCTAGGAGGTGCCGCCCAGCTCCGTCTGCCTGCCGCTGTCCCCTCTGCTTCCCAATCCCTCTCTGGTCACCTCCTCCAGGCAGTCCTCCCAGGGCTGGCGATACTCTCTCCAGCCACACTGCCCTCTTCAGACAGGGCTGGGGCGGCAAGTGTCTGTGGACCACCCTACTCCTGCTGGCCAGAGTACAGACGGGGCTGATCCATGGCGCATCCACTGAGGTCCCTTGCCCCTGCCCAGTTTAGGGTGCCCCCACAGCTGCAGCAGTCTGAAGGGGGTCCCCCAAATCGTTCGTGGCCAAGCAGCAGCCCACTTCTTGCCTTTGAGAGAAAAGATAGCAGAGCTTCGGCCCAGGGGCTCTGTCCCAGGCAAGGGCCCCCTCCTGCCTGGAGCCTCAGGGAAGAAGATTCCCGGCTGGCCCAGGAGTCTGGAAGGCTGCCTGGCGGAGGCCACATGGGGGGAGGGCCGATGAAGGGTCAAAATATGTGAAAGAGGTGGGGGCTGAGAGTGCGCTCCTCAACCCGGGGTGCAGGCTGTAGGCTGCCACGTCCCAGCGGGTGACCCACTGGATCCCACAGGGCCGAGTGTTCAGGCTGCCCACTCTGGGACCTGCTCTCCTGCCCAGCTGGAATGCCCACCCACCGTGCTGGCAGATTCTCTGGCCGCTGCCTGCTGCTCCGTCCCTGGACCTGGGTCCCCAGAGGGTGCAGATTTGTTTTCAGGTCTGAATGTGTGTTGCCAAACGAATTTCCCAAAGGCCCTGGCGGACAGCTCATCCTCCCACCGTTAAGTGGCAGAGGCTGGCAGTGCCCCTGCCGGAGGGGGCGGGGCTCAAGCTGAACACTTTCCTCGTGTCTTGAGTGACAAGCGGGACGGGGTGTCTGCCCTCACCTTGTTTGCCCCTCTTGCCATGTCCCACTCTATCCTCCTGCCCAGACTTGCCCCCAAATGTTTGATCCGGGCTGCGTTTCCTTCTGTCTTCTGGTCCCTAGCCCATTTATCTATCAGAGGCTTAACCTTTTGATCAATTTGTCTGAGCTTTATCTTATCTGCTGTACATTTCCCTTCAACTCTGCTATTTGCTCTCGATGGGTCTGAAGCCGAGGAGGGCCATGGAGCCATGCGTGTAGGAACCTCCCCCACCTCCTTGCATTGGCTCAGCCTTATCACCCGGGGATTAGCTGGGCGCTCTCTTTCTTTATTACTGGCCTGTCCTGCGCGCTTGTGAGTGCGAGCAAGCGGGCGCCCTGTCTGTGCCTCGTGTATCCATGGAAGGTATGCAGGCCTCGGGCCTGGCAGGGCTGGGTAGCGCAGCGGGCGGAGGAGGCAGACAGGCTGGTGGGCGGCGGGGGCGTCCAGATGTGAGAGGTTTCAAGGGAAGTGGAGGGGGAACCGGGCAGTCGAGGCAGTGAGAGCAGCGACTCCCAGCCCCCTTCCTCTGCCTTTTGTGAGGTTGGTGCAAATGAGGCTCCTGGGGTGCCCAGCGTCAGACCTCTGTCTGCCTGCAGCCTCCCAAGCCGCCTGTGCGGAGCTGCCAGCCGGCCGGAAGGCAGCGGGACTCAGTGGCTGCGTTCTTCCCGCCTCCCTGATTTCAGTGGGGGCCCTCGCGGGAGTCCAGCGCCGAGGGGATGAGGGGCCCTTTGTGGGGCTGGAGGCACGCGGGCCTGTCAGAGGGCAGGATGGTGCCTGGGAGCCCGTGCGTTGGGCTGGAGGCCGCTCTGGGGCCGGGGGGGGGGGGGCCCTGGGCTCTCGTCCCCTCCCCTCCCCCTGCCTCCAGGGGCCTGACTGGCGCCGGCCAGGGGAGCTGCGGCTGGGCCCCCTGCCGGGCCCCTGACCTGCCCTTGGCCTCTGCCCTGGCCCTGTCCCGCCGGGGTGGAAGCCCCAGCTCAGCGCGCCACTTGCGGGGGGGGCGGGGGTACCCGACCGCTTTCCCTGCCACCCGTTGGCTCCCGGGCCCCCTGAGCCCGCCCCCGCCGCCCCGCCCCTATAAACGGCAACCCCACACCCCAAGGCAGCGGCTTCCAAGGTGCGAGCAGGGTCCCGCAGGCAGCAGCGGCCAGGCGGGCGCGCAGCAGCGGCTCCCACGTGCGCGCCGGCTCCGCCGCCCCGCCCCTTCGCGGCCGGCCACCCGGGACTCCCCGCGGGGGCACGGCGCCCCGGCCCCCCGCTCCGGGACCCGCGGCGTCCGCACCGCCTCCCGCCGCCGCGGATCACGCTGCAAATCTCTCCGTCTCTCTTCCCTCCCTCTCTCTCTCCCTCTGTCTCTCTCTCTCTCTCTCTCTCTCTCTCTCTCTCTCTCTCTCTCTCTCTCTCTCTCTCTCTCTCCCTCTCCCCTCTCGCGCGCCGTCTCTCTCTCCTCCCTCCCTCCCTCCCTCCTTCTCTCTCTCCCCCCACCCCCCCCCCCGCTTTTTTCCTCCGGCGCCGCCTCGGTTCCTGGCTCAGTTCGCCTCGCCAAGGGGCCGGGGACAGAGGTGAGGAGGATCTCGCGCGCGCGTAAGGCCCCAAAGTCGGAACTTGGGGATGATTGAGGACGAGAGCAGGCAGAGGGAGAGACGCCGAAAAAGGGGTGTGACAGGAGGTGTCCCGTGGCCCGGAGGGTGATCCGACGCCCCCCTGCCCGGCTCTTCTCTCGCTCCCCGCGACGGAGCGGCGCCGGGAGCCCGAGGGGCAGCCTCGGGTGGTTTTTTTTTTGGGGGGCCCCGGGATCCTTTCCGCGTGTCCCGCGGACGGAACGGGAGAAGGGTGCCGGGTGGGTGCGGGGGCGGGCCGGGCCCCAGGCCCCGCTGCTCACGCGGCGTCTCGGTCTCTCCGCAGAGCCAGCGGCCCGACGTGCCCCGAGCTGCGAGCCCATGGAGGGTCTGGGTCGCTCGTGCCTGTGGCTGCGCCACGAGCTGGCGCCCCCGCGGCCGCAGCTGCTGCTCCTGGACTGCCGCAGCCGCGAGCTGTACGAGTCGGCGCGCATCGGCGGGGCGCTGAGCGTGGCGCTGCCCGCGCTGCTGCTGCGCCGCCTGCGGCGGGGGAGCCTGTCGGTGCGCGCGCTGCTGCCCGGGCCGCCGCTGCAGCCGCCGCCGCCCGCCCCGGTGCTGCTGTACGACCAGGCCGGAGGCCGCCGCCGCCGGGCGGACGCCGAGGCCGACGCCGCCGCCGCCGAGGAGTGGGAGAGCGAGTCGGTGCTGGGCACGCTGCTGCAGAGGCTGCGCGAGGAGGGCTACCTGGCCTACTACCTTCAGGGTAGGTGCGGGCACGGCGCCCCTCCCCGGTCCCAGCGCGAGCCAGAGCCGGACCCTGGTGTCTGCGTCGGGAAAATGCGGGGGGCGGCAGGGGGAGGGGCTGGCGAGCTCTGGCTAGCGGGATGCTCTGAAACCCCAATGAGGGCACCTCCCCCCACTGCATATGCACATACTGAACTTCTGGGAGGGATGCATTCCCAGGCATGGAAGGTTCCGGAAGGTTCCCCACTCCCATGGGGGGGGACGAACAGACCATATAGCCTGAGGTCCAGAGGAGGGGGGATTTACTCTCCCACAACCCCTCAACTTCACAGAGGGACAGGAGAGCACCTTACTGGTCACAGGAGGTTCTGGAAGGTTCCCCACCCCCCCCCGGAGGGGGGGCAAACAGACCACATAGCCTGAGGTCCAGAGGAGGGGGGGTTTCCTCTCCCACAACCCCTCAACTTCACAGAGGGACAAGAGAGCACCTTACTGGTCACAGAAGGTTCTGGAAGGTTCCCCACCCCACCCCGGAGGGGGGAGCAAACAGACCATATAGCCTGAGGTCCAGAGGAGGGGGGTTTCCTCTCCCACAACCCCTCAACTTCACAGAGGGACATGTGAGCACCTTACTGGTCACAGAAGGTTCTGGAAGGTTTCCCACCCCCCGGAGGGGGGGGCAAACAGACCACATAGCCTGAGGTCCAGAGGAGGGGGGGTTTCCTCTCCCACAACCCCTCAACTTCACAGAGGGACAAGAGAGCACCTTACTGGTCACAGAAGGTTCTGGAAGGTTCCCCACCCCCCTGGAGGGGGGAGCAAACAGACCACATAGCCTGAGGTCCAGAGGAGGGGGTGTTTCCTCTCCCACAACCCCTCAACTTCACAGAGGGACACGTGAGCACCTTACTGGTCACAGAAGGTTCTGGAAGGTTCCCCACCCCCCCCCGGAGTGGGGGGCAAACAGACCTCATAGCCTGAGGTCCAGAGGAGGGGGTGTTTCCTCTCCCACAACCCCTCAACTTCACAGAGGGACACGTGAGCACCTTACAGGTCACAGAAGATTCTGGAAGGTTCCCTATCCCCATGGGAGGGAGGACAAACAGACCACATAGCCTGAGGTCCAGAGGATGGGGGTTTCTTCTCCCAGGACCCCTCAACTTCACAGAGGGACATGTGAGCACCTTACTGGTCACAGAAGGTTCTGAAAGGTTCCCCACCACCTGGGGGGAGTGTGTGTGGGGGGGGCGAGCCCACCACAAAGACTGAGGATAGGAGGCCCCTTTCCCATGGCCCCTCAACTTCACCGGGGGACACATGAGCACCGTACTGGTCACAAAAGGTTCTGGAAGGTTCCCCACCCCCATGGGGGGGCAAACAGACCATATAGCCTGAGGTCCACAGGAGGGGGGTTTCCTCTCCCACAGCCCCTTAACTTCACAGAGGGACACATGAGCACCTTACTGGTCACAGAAGGTTTTGGACGGTTCCCCACCCCCATGGGAGGGGGCAAACAGACCACATAGCCTGAGATCCAGAGGAGGGGGATTTCCTCTCCCAGGACCCCTCAGCTTCACAGAGGGACACGTGAGCACCTTACTGGTCACAGAAGTTCTGGAAGGTTCCCCACCACTTGGGTGGAGTGGTGGGGGGCTGAACCTACCACATAGACTGAGGAGGAGAGGAGACCCCTTTTCCATGCTCCCTCAACTTCACAAAGCAACATGAAAGCACCTTACCAGTCACAGAAGGTTCTGGACGGTTCCCCACCACTTGGTGGGGGGGTCAAACAGACCACAAAGCCAGAGGTCCAGAGGAGGGGAGGTCCCTCTCCCATGGACCTGTGGAGCCAGTGAGATGGTCCCTGCAGGTTTTGCTGCAGGCCGAGGTGTGGGAGAGTTCTCTCCAGGTCTCAACTCTTAGTCCTCTGCACGGAACTAGGCTTCTGCCCCTCATGTCAGAGGACAGAAGGAGGGTCAGGACCAGCCCTACTATCCCAAGGCTGGGGAGAGCACAGGGCTTCAGTTCTTCCATACTCTTCCTTCCCGGGTTACCTGATGCCCCCCTAGGCTGGCAGTCCATCTCAACTCTGGGGAACCCTTCCTGACTCCACTGGGTCTTGCTGCTCTTGCACCTTCTGCTTTGGGTGTCTGCTCAGATAGTCCTTGTTCCCACGTGATGTAGCCCCCTACATTGCCCATTGGAGGCAGTGGGCTGTGCCCTAGTCTACAGCCCTCTGCTGGATTTTGACCTTTCTTCGGACCTCTGGGGTCTCTGGGCTCCCCATTTGGAATGGAGCCCAGCAGGCCTCTCCTCCTGTCCCCTCCTAGGTGGCTTCAGCAAATTCCAGGTTGAGTGCCCTCACCTGTGTGAGACCAGCCTCGATGGTCGCCGGGGCCCTGGAGCTCTGGGAGTGCCCAGCCCCGTGGTGGGGTTGGGTGTCCTGTACCTGACGTCCGACTGTGCCGACGCCGACTCGGAGCGCGAGTCCATGAGCAATGGCCTGGATTCCGAGGGCACCATGCTGCCCCACGGAGGGCTGCTGCCCTCCTACCCGGTCCAGATCCTGCCCAACCTCTACCTGGGCTCCGCGCAGGATTCTGCCAACGTGGAGAGCTTGGCCAAACTGGGCATCCGCTACATCCTCAATGTCACACCCAACCTCCCAAACCTCTTTGAGCAGAACGGCGACTTCCGCTACAAGCAGATCCCCATCTCTGACCACTGGAGCCAGAACCTGTCCCAGTTCTTCCCGGAGGCCATTGAGTTCATTGGTGAGTGGCCTCATAGCCTCGGGGGGTCAGAAAGGGCTGGTGGCCTGTGCTCATGTTGCTTCCCCTCCCCCCCTGTCCCAGATGAGGCCCTGTCGCAGAACTGCGGGATCCTGGTCCACTGCCTAGCAGGTGTCAGCCGCTCCGTCACGCTTACGGTGGCATACCTCATGCAG
This sequence comes from Sorex araneus, assembly GCF_027595985.1. Taxonomy (NCBI): domain Eukaryota; kingdom Metazoa; phylum Chordata; class Mammalia; order Eulipotyphla; family Soricidae; genus Sorex; species Sorex araneus. The sequence continues at coordinate 58,948,272 of NC_073313.1, read as the reverse complement.
AAGCTGCAGCTGTCCCTCAACGACGCGTACGACCTGGTGAAGCGGAAGAAGTCCAACATCTCCCCCAACTTCAACTTCATGGGCCAGCTGCTCGACTTCGAGCGTACCCTGCGCGCGCAGGCGCGCATCCAGCAGGGTTTGGCTGCGTCCGACACCCCCACCTACTTCACCACCCCCACCGGCGATGGGGTCTTCGGGCTTGACACCACCTAGGACGCCACCTAGGGCTCACCCTGCCCCCTGGGGGGGGACGCAGTAGGAGGGACCAGAAAGAAGCAGGAGCTGTGAGGATAAGCCTAGCAGGAAACACCCCCCACCCCCCCCCCCACTTGAACACCCAAGGAACCCTATTAAACACGCCTCTGGCCTAGCCCTGGGCCGCAATGCTGCACACCCATACACTATGCCTTGTGCTCCTTTCTTGGAGAGGGGGAGAGGGATTCCCATCCTAGGGGACCACCTGTCCTCCTGCCAGGGTCCCACTAATGCGCCTGCTCTCACCACCTCACCCGCCCCTGGGGCCTACCCTCACCCCTGCCCTGGCCCCAAATGGCCGCCTAAGGGCCACAAGTGGCCCAGGAGCTGCGGGGCGGGGGGGCGTCTGGGTGGCTCCTGCTGGCAGCGCACACTGCGTCCCAGCAGCCATGCATCTGGCTCCCGACTGTTTACCCACTTGCCATGTGAAAAGATACCTTTCTCCTTCTTCCCCCCCTCCCAGATGTCGTGCCCGCATCACTGGGGCTCTTTGTCACTGAGGGTGGTCACACTGCTTCGAGGAGCGGGGGTCTCCGGGCAAGAGCCGCCGGGGGGGGAGGGGACAGAGGCCTGGATTGGGCCGCTGTGGGTTGGAGGGGCGGGGAAGGGCCCGCGCCGCCGCCGCCAAGACACACAGGGTCATTCATGGCAGTGCACGCCCCTCATGCTGCCCCGTGTGTCTGTGTATGTGAGGCGGCAGACGCAGAGGTGGGGCCGCGGCTGAGTACATGGGAGGGCTGGGAAGGGGGGGGGCGCCTGCCCCTCCCCCACTTCAGCTCTGCTCATTCGCGCCTGTCCAGTCATCCAGGACACCTCAGGGGTGTGAGGCGATAAAAGGGAGCAGGAGGCCTGGAAAGATACCTTGGGGCTTGAGATGCAGACTCAGAACACGCCTCTGGAGGTGCCGGGGGTGCCCTAGAGCCTGCCAGCAGCCGCAGGAGCGGCTCTGCAAAGCGAAGCCTCCTTCGTGCTGACGCAGGCTGTGAAATCCCAAGGAAGCCAGCCGACTCGCGCTGACCGCCCAGCCTCCGCTCCAAGGCCTTCTGCCCAGCAGAGCTGCAGCTTGTCAAAAGCTGTGATTCTGGAAGATTCCAGCCAGAGATTCAGGATGGGAAGGGCACAGGCGGGTAGGGTCAGGCTGAAGGAGAAGGTGGCAGAGGCATGGAGAGCCATGTGGGTGCCACCCCCTGAGAAACCTTGCTTCCCAAAGCCCTGAGCAGAAGGTATTGAGGCAGAGCAGAGGGCAAAGTGAACCCCCATCTGGAGGCTGAGGTGCTCCAGGCCGAGTGTGGGCCCTGTCTTCTGCCCTGCACAAGGCCCGACTCTCAGCTGCTGATTCCTAGGCCTTCCCAGGTCCTTGGAGTCCCAAGTACATGGATGAGGCCCTGAAAGAGTAAAGTGAGGAGGCCCGTCGCCTTGCCTGAGGGTGACCTGGGTTCTCAATCACCAGCATCCCATAGGATCCCCCCAGCCCACCAGGACTGATCTCTGAGTGGAGAGCTAGGAATAAGCCCTGAGCACTGTGGGGTGTCGCCCCTTACAACACCCACAAAGTGCATGTAGGGAGCATGTGGCATCTAGACTCATGGCAGCTAGGCCAAGCTTCATGACCAGTCACTGTTGAGCGGGAGATGGCCAGGATGTGTCTGGACTGCAGAGATGGTCTGTTCAGGGACTGGGAACTCCTGCCTTTATGCCAGGTTCTGTGGGACTCTTAGTCTGGATAGGGCTCCTGGACACTGGAGACGTATGGGAGTGGACTGCGTCCATACCTTGTCCACACATCCTCACTGCTTCCACCCTGGCCGCAGCGCTCAGCCTTCCTTTAGTTGCTGGGCAGAAATCCGTCAGGGCTTAGCACGAGTCCCTTCGTTTTGTTTAACATTTATTTTGCTTTTTTTGGGTCACACCTGGCGATGCATAGGGGTTACTCCTGGCTTTGCACTCAGGAATTACTCCTGGCGGTGCTCAGGGGACCACATGGAATGCTGGGAATCGAACCCGGGTCGGCCGTGTGCAAGGCAAATGCCCTACCCGCTATGCTATCACTCCAGCCCCTTGTTTAACATTTTATACATGCTTTATACGTGCTGTCATCATTCCCGGTCTCCAGAGCACCCCCTCCATCTCAGCATCAAGATTTCCTAATGCCATGGGGACCTGAGAGCCCACATCTGGTCCCCCCAGCACTCCTATGGGGCTGAAAGTAGGCCTGCAGGTGGCACAACCTAATGCCTTGACCCCAAGATGGAAGATGGTCCTGGATTATCCAGGGGCAGAGCACCACACCTTACATACATCCCTTTAGCGGAAAGAGGAGCAGGAGAATGATCATGAGTGATCTAGCCACTCGGTCTGTGCGTACAACAGCAGGGAAGGAAATGTGCTGCACCCCAGGGGGCTAGTGGGTAGCTGATACACTTGCCTGACATCACACAGGGTCTCCTGGCCAGGAGTGACCCCTGAGCACAGAGCCAGGAATAGGCCCTGAGAACCACTAGGTGTAGGCCAAGCCCCCAAACCCCAGCACCCACAAAGAAGTGAGGTTGGTTATTTACCGTGACCTCAGATCTGGGTGAAGCATTAAAAAGGACCCTTGGCTCTGAAAATGTAGCCATTCTACAAGAGTGCTCCAGGCAGAGAGGGGCCCTCTCAGAGATGCAGGGAACAGCATGAGGGGACAGGCATGAGCATGAGCAGCATGTACAGCATGAGCCTGGACACTGTCTCTCAGATGACGACAATCCTTAACAATGGCAAAGTCGCAGATGTTCATAGGGAGCACTGGGCATCTCTGTGGCAGGGCACTTGGGGTTTGCTTCCTGGTGCAGCTGAAAATAATGATTTTATATTTCGGTATGGGGCCACAATGGGTGGTGTTCTGCCACCATGGGAGACATCACAGGTCATTCCTATTGGGCTGCAGGGGTCATTTGCACCATCCCCCAGCCTGATACAGTGTCTTTTCAAAGTTCCAAATGGGGGTTGGAGACAGGGCTCAGTGGGCTGAAGGTGTGCTTTGGTCCCCCACACCACACAGTCCCCCAAACACCGCCTAGAGCAGACCCTGAGCAGAGTCAGGACTAGCCGGTGAGAACTACCAGGAGTGCCCCCAAAACAAACCAACTGATATAAAAACCAAAATTCTAGATGAAGTAGTGGAGAGGGAGCTCCCAACAGTACCCGTAGACATGAGCACAATTCTCCTGTGCGAGAATCTTCTCCAGATACCCCAAGATGCCTTGTAGAAAAGTCTAAAATGTGCGAGGAAAACATCACGTGTACAAAGAAGCAAGTCAGCGTGACTCAGAGGCACCCACATGGCTGGGGCTCGGGGATTAAATGGATGCCGGCCCAGCCCTAAACTAGGCATGTGCCCTAACCCCGATGTGATCTCTCTGGACCCAAGATAAAATAAGATTTTGTTACTCCAAACATCATTAAGCAAAATAAGCCTACTAAATTCTCCAGTGACTGACAGGCAGCTTCTTTATAATGCAGCCCAGAGGCAGGTGGAGGGCAATAAAGTTTGGAAGAACCACTCAGACGAGTGAGGGGACCCACACATCTGCTCCCCGGAAAACACCAGTTCAACTGACAAAAACCACTTTTTAAAAAATTTATTTATTTATTTATTAGTGAATCGCCTTGAGGTATAGTTACAGGCTTACAGACAGACTTTCGTGCTTGCGTTTCAGCCATACAATGATCGAGTACCCATCCCTCCACCAGTGCACATTTTCCACCACCAATGGTCCCAGCATCCCTCCACCCTGCCCCGCCTCTGTGGCAGGGCATTCCCTTTTGCTCCCTCTCTCCTTTTGGGTGTTGTGAAAACTACTTTTTTGATCCGGAAGTCAACCTCAGTCCTCAGTGAGCAGCACCGAGAAGCTGACCAAAGAGTTTGGCTGCCACTGTGCTGAGGCTTGAAAGGCGGGGTACCTGTCCCAAACACGGCACTGAGCCTGGACACGGGGCCGGGAGGGACAGCGAGCAGCCCGGGGCCCTGCACTCTTCTGGATGGCCTCCAGGCTCCTCACGCAGCCCAGTGAGCAGATCTGAGAGTGGCCTGAACAGTGACAGAAATTCTCCATCATACACCTGTCCACTCAGCACTCAGGCCTGACCACGCCGCCTTGGCAGGTGAGTGAACAAAGCCTGTGCTCAGCCGGTTGGCCCATCTCCTCAGCCCTGGGCTTACATTTGAAAGCAGGGCATGCGGGTCTACCAGATGACCGGCGGGCTGGGTGCCACGCTGCATGATCATGATTTAGATTTGGAAGCCAACCTGCATGTGCTCAGGAGTGCAGGGATCACTCCTGGCAGGGCTCAGGGATGGACCAGAGTCAGCAAGATGCAAGACAACTGCTGGACCCACTGTGCTCTCTCTCACATCCTGAGATATTTTGAAATGAGCAGCAAGATGCAGCGTTGCACATTGCAGGGAAAGTGATTCTGCCCCAAACAGCAGAGACAAGTTTGAAAAGACCACACAGGAACCTCTGGAAGGAACAGGAATCTCCAAAGCCCAAGTGAACTACTCCGAAGGCAGCAGGAGAACATCAGTCCAGGGAGAAGGGCAGTCCAGGAGATTGTCCAGCAGGCTGCCCGGAGGAAGCTAGAGGAAGAACATCCGGTCAGCATTCCTCTGGAAACTCTACATCCAGCAAAGCCAGCCTTCAAAGACATTCCCAGGGCAGCAAGGACTGAGACCATTGATTTCTAAGTTCTTCTTTTCAAGAATTATGAAAGGAAGGGGGCCAGAGTGATACCACAGAGGGTAAAGCACCTGCCTTGCATGCAGCCGTGCAGCAGATCCTGGTTTGATCTCTGACAGCCCATAGGGCCCCCTGAGCACCTCCAGGAGTGATTTCTGAGTGCAGAGCCAGGAGTAAGCCCTGAGCATTCATGGGTATAGTTCAACTGCCACCCCCACACACACAAATAAAAAAATTAAAGTCTGGGAATGGCCAGTGTTAGCAGGGATGTGGTGAAAAGGGCACCCCCATTCACTGTTGCTGGAAACGTTGTTGGGTTCAACCTCTCTGGAAAGCAATATGGGGATTTCTTTAAAAATGTAATAAAGTAAAAGGAAGAATATAGCACCGGAGCGGTAGTACAGCAGGTAGGGCACTTGCCTGGCATGCAGCCAACCTGGATTTGATTTCCAAACCACATATGGTCCTCTGAGCCCTGCCAGCAGTGACCCTGAGCACAGAGCCAGGATTGAGTATCACCGGGTGTGCCCCAAAAATAAAAATCCAAACAAAATAATGATAGAACTGCTATATGACCCAACAATCCCACTTCTTGGCAGCCACCCCCCAACACAAAAACACATATTATTATTATTATTGGGGTTTATAATTTTTTTTTTTGCTTTTTGGGTCACACCCAGAGATGCACAGGGGTTACTCCTGGCTCTGCACTCAGGAATTACTCCTGGCGGTGCTTGGGGGACCATATGGGATGCCGGGGATCGAACCCGGGTCGGCCACGTGCAAGGCAAACGCCCTACCCGCTGTACTATCGCTCCAGCCCCTGGGGTTTATAATTCTTTTGCGGCAAGGAATAGACTGTGCATCATCTCAACCCTTTTTTTTTTCTTTTTGGGTCACACCCGGCGATGCACAGGGGTTACTCCTGGCTCTGCACTCAGGAATTACTCATAGTGGTGCTCAGGGGACCATATGGGATGCTGGGAATCGAACCTGGGTCGGCCGCGTGCAAGGCAAACGCCCTACCCGCTGTGCTATCGCTCCAGCCCCCTCATCTCATCCCTTTTTCTACAGGCTAAGCCTGGGCTATGGTCGGCAGTGTTTTAAGGCCATCCGAGAATGAGGTTCCAGGAGAGCACATCTGCCCACGTAAGTTTGATTCCTGCTGTGGCCTCACATGCCCAAGTACAGCCTGAGTCGCGCTGCTGTTTGGGTCCCTTGCCACCCAGGGGCATGTGAACCCCACAACCGAAGCATTGAAGCAAGAGTGTGCACGCCACTATTGCAGAGGGCAAAGCACTGCTGCTGTTTCAGTTCTCAGAGGTCAGGTTGATTCTGTCAGTTCTATTATCCATATCCTGGTTCATCTTCTTCCTGCTTTGCTCAGTCATTGATATTGGGTATTGACGACTTCAACTATCATGACTGAATTGTCGCTTCTCCCGATGCTGTTTTTGCCTTATGTATTTGGGGGCTATGTTGTTAGGAGTCTATGTGTTTAGAATTATTCAATCTCTTTGTTGAATCAAAATTCCTCTCCACACACAATTTTTGGGAGAACATACTGTACTGAGCATTTACTCCTGGCTTTGTCTGTGCTCAGGAGTCACACCTAGAACTGCTCAAAGGACCATGTGGAGGGCTCGGGATCAAGATGAGGCCAGGTGCTTGCAAAGCACATGCCCTACCCACTGCACTACCTCTCCAGCCCCCTATGCCACTTTTTTGTCCATTCATGTGTGTTTGGAAATCTGGGTTGTTTCCATATCCCAGTTATTGTACTAAGTGCTGCAGTGAACATAGATATGCATACAATTTCCCAAGCCCCACCCACCAAGACTGCCCTTAAGTGCAGAGAAGGAGTGAGGTCTGAGCACTGCTGGGTATGGCCCTAAAGTAGAACAAAGCCCCAAATATTTGAAAATTGAATCGTTTTCTACATAATCTACAAATCAAAGAAAAAAATCAGTGAAATTTGTCTGCCTGTTTGCTTTTCTCATAGCTCTGTGCTTCAGATTCACGGCAGGGACCATGCAGAGCTGGGAATGAGAGCAAGGCCAGCCGCCTGGAAGGCAAGCACCTTAGCCCATGTAATACCTTTCTGAACCCTACAAGGGAAATTGGAAGATGCTTGAAACACAAGGGAAATATGGCACCTCAATTGAAGTGTGGGGTGTGATAAAGCAGAAGCATGGGGTGTGGCTAGAGTAGGCAATTTCTAGCTTTAAATCCCTACACCTGACAAAAAGCCTCAAGTCAGCAGCCTAAATATTGTCCTTACCATATTAGCAAAAAGGGCCAGAGAGACAGTAGAATGGTCTGCCTTGTACACAACGGAGCCAGTTCTATCCCCAGCAACACACAAGCCCTGCCAGGAGTGACCCCAGAGCATAGAAGCATCACAAAACACCTACAAACAGGAGCAGAGTAAATCCTAAACAAGCAGCAGTAACCTGAGTGTGGACCTGAATGAAATAAGCAATTGGAAAAGCATCGAGAAAATCACTGATGACAGAAGTCAGTCCTTTGACATGATCAAGAGAATTGAACTCAGCTAGACTGACACAGCAAACAAACAAACAAAAAAAGATGACCGGCATCAAAAATAAAAGATGGCCTACTGACCTACAGAAATGTAAAGGATGATAAACAGGAAACTGTTTTGAACAATTCCATGCCAACCCGTTACGCAATGCAGATGAAATGAGCGAATTCCAAGGATGACAGTGACTGAAACTCACTTCCAAAGGAATAGAAAGCCGGAAGAGTCTTACGACAAGAATGAAGTTGACGGCTGGAGAGATAATACGGGGGTCAAGGGTCTTGCCTTGCGTGCAGTTTACCCTGGTTTGATTCCCAGCACTCCATATGGTTCCCCAGAGCCCCCCACCCCAAGAGTGATCCCTGAGCACAGACGGGTGTGCCCCCCACCTGAAAAAATAAATAAGCTGAATTGGTCATTGAATATCTTTCCACAGAGAAGACAGAGGCCCAGATTTTCTTCCTGATGAATCCCATCAAACAAGGAAAGAAAAAAACGCTGCTTGTCCCTCACTGCCCAGGGCAGAATAGAGTGGAAACATCTCCATCTCATTGATACAGCCACACCAAACACACCCTCAGAAGAAAGAGGTATACCAAAGCCTCCCTTACTAACACTGGGGCAAAGCCCTCATCACAACACTCATGCTGAACCAGCAAGATATAAGGGTACTAGGCCATGATCACTGAGAGTTCTCTCAAGAACACGAGCGTGATTTGACATCTGAAAATCCATTTAATATGCTATATTCATAGAACAAAGCACAAAACCAGCATGACTACCTCAGCAGGTGCAGAAAAATTAATTTGACAAAATGTAACACCCAATTCATGGTTTGAAAAAAAAATCACTTTTCAACAAACAGTCGAAAGGAGCTTTGTTGAGATGATAAGAGGCGGTCACTTGAAAAAAATGCAGTGTCTCTGATACGGAATGAGGAAATATTGCAGCTAGCCTGCCTCTTGGTCTGGGGGACAAGGTGCTTTGCTGCTTGTTGTCACATAGTCGAGGAGGTTCTTGCTAGCACATGGAGAAAAAGAAAAAGAAGAGGCCCAGGGGAATGGAAAGCAGCTACATCAGAAAGGAAGCAGTAACTCTCCTTTGGTTGAGGGAGGGCAGAAGCCGAGGGCGGTGCGGGGGTGGGAACAGGACTCCCTGGGGGAAACCCTGAAGAGAATACTACTCTGCTTTATTTGGTTTGGCTCACACTCGGCTGTACTCAGGGATCACTCCTAGTGGGACTCTGGGGACCCTATGGGGTGCTGGGAACTGAACCCAGGCCAGCCTCATGCAAGGTGAGTGCCTCACCCCTGTACCGTCTCTCTGGCCTAGTCAAACATGAGAGATATAACCTACTGGGGGTTGAGGAGAGTTCAGGGGCTAGGTGGCATGTCTGGGGTGTAAGAGGCCTCGAGTTCCATCCCGGAGTGGGGTTCGCTCCCCGGCACCAGGTGCTTCTCATGGGCTAGACAGAAACTCCATCCCAGTGGTGTTCAATTTGGGAACCAGTGGTGCTCAACTTGGGAAAGACTGCCCACAGTGCTCAGGGGACCGTGTGGGCCCAGGGATCAGATCAGGGTGAGCCACATGCTAAGCAAGTGCCTTGACCTCTGTACTATCTCTCCCGCCCCAAGCAATGTTTATTTTCTCATGGTTCTGGAGGCTGGAAACCCAAGACTAAGTTCCGGCTGATTCTGTTTCGGGGGGCAGACACAAACTTCTCACCATGCAGGCAGTTGGCCTGGCTTCAGAGGGCGTGTTGCAGGGCAGGAAGACAGCTCGAGTTCTCAAAGAACAAAGCCAGCCGCCCAGGCCGCTCCTGGGACCTCATTTCCTGTTACTTCCTTACACCCCACCTCCAAAGACAGTGGTGAGGAGAGCCAGGCTTCAACATTGGGAATCCGAGGGACAGAAACCTTCAGTCCAGAACCGTCTCCAACTCCATCTACAGGTTCCACACCACCTGTTCCAAATCCCATCTGCCTTGTTTGTTTTTTGCAGAATTCACAAGAAGCGAGGGGATCTGACACAATCTGATTCTGAACAGTTTGGAGTCGGGGGGTCTGTCTTCATGTTTTCTCTTCGTCGGAAATGGCAGTAAGCACACAGCGCGGCGCTGCTGCGGAGACCAGAGAGTGCGCGTGGGATGTCGAGTGCAGAGAGTCTCCTCGGCTTCATGCTTCAGTGTCCTTGGGCGAGCTGGTGGCAGACAGGCAAGACCGGGCTGGAACACGCAGCAGGAGCTCGCAGCCTCGCCAGCTACCCACATGCAGAAGGGACCGAGTGGGGGGACATCTACTGATCAAGAAGGGCTCAGAGGCTAAAAATACGGTTGTGTGAGGCTAGAGAGAGGACTGTGGGGAGGACACTGGCCTTGCATGCGGTCAACCGGGGTTCAATCCCCGACACTCCATATTGTCCTGTGAGTACCACTGGGAGTGATCCTTGAGTTCAGAGCTGGGACTTAAGTCCTGAGTACTGCCAGGTATACCACCCCCCACCCCAAAGAAGATATGACTGCTGCCAGAGGCAGGCTACACACAGGCTCTGTGTGCAGAAGACTCAGGGTCAATCCCCAGCACTACTTGTGTGGTCCCCAAAAGAATGAAAGAAAAAAGAAAAAATTAAAATTGTGGAAAATTTCTTGAGAGGAACAAACAGGTCCTGGGGCTGGAGAGAGAGTACAAGAGGCGCTGGCTGTGCCCATGGCTGACCCTGGTTCGATCCCCCGCACACAGAGGGTCGCCTGAGCACTGCCCAGGGTCGCCCAAGCAAAGGAACAAGGAAACTGATCTCATATCCTTTGGGCCAGCTGCCCTCCCCAGGCCTTAAGAATACTCTCCTGCTGAATCCCCAGCAACCAAGCGGGGTTTCTCTTTGGTTCTTGGAGTGGGATCCCCATATTTTTTGGAGGGTTTTTTTTTGGGAGTTGCAATGCTCATAAATTACTCCTGGCTCTGTGCTCAAGCGATTTTTGGTGGGGCTTAGGGGATCGAACCCTCCCCACTGTCCTATGACTCCAGGCCCTGGCCCCATATTTTTTTTTCTTTTTGGGTCACACCCGGCGATGCACAGGGGTTACTCCTGGCTCTGCACTCAGGAATTACTCCTGGCGGTGCTCAGGGGACCATATGGGATGCTGGGAATCGAACCCGGGTCGGCCGCGTACAAGGCAAACGCCCTACCTGCTGTGCTATCGCTCAGCCCCAGGTCCCGTATTTTTTATGTGATGCACCCATAAAGACTAGGCTGAAGCCAGGGCTGGCACAGCAGGTTGCCAGGGCCTCCCGCTCCAGGATTCATTCCTGAGAGCCCCTACTTGCCTCCAGTCAGCTCACTGTTCTCCAGCCCCCTTCGAGACCCTCCCACCAGGATTGCCACATCGAGCCTTGGCCCTCCAGCAGCCCCTCACTGCACATCAGAGTTGGGTCTCTCTAGGCACCCCGCTCTATGACTGTGGAAAGACTCTCCAGCCCTGACTACCCAGCGAATGTAAGGAAGGACTTTGGGAGCAGAGGATGGACAGGAAAGGCCAGGCACACACTGGCATCAGGGGGGTTCTCCAACTTGCTGTTCCTACTTTGCACTCAAAAAGGTAGAAGGGTGCTGTGGAAGCCTCCCTAGCCTCCCCAGGTGCCCCCAGAAACTTCCGCTCCCTGTAGCTCTCTCTGCTCAGTGGCTCAGTTCCTGAGCAGCTCCAGGCCGGGTTTCGCAGATGCCAAAAGAAAGGGGGCAGCACTGCCTTCCTGGGGTTCGAGGACCATGGCTGTGCCCGCCAGCAAAGCTTCTGTTTCTGGGTCCCTCCTGGACCCTCCCGAGCTCCCCTGTCCCTCGGCCGTCCCCAGCAATCCCTCTGCCTGGCCCAGAATGATAGCCCCCTCAATGCTTGTCCGTGACATCCCGTTCACAGCACCTGAACCTGAACAGCTTTCCCAGCCTTTCTGTAGGAACTGCCTAAGTGATCTCTGCTCCGTGGAAGAAGGGATAAGGAGGCACGTTCAGTCTTCTCTTGCTCCACCCTTCGAGGGGAGCAGGCAGGAAACCTTCCCCAAGTGAGACGTGGGAGGCGCTGGGTGGGTGTTCCCAGAGAGGTGTGGACCACCAGTGCTGGGAACAGCCGATGAGCTGGGAAAGGTGGGGCCTTGGCGCCACCTACTGGCCACAGCCCAGGTTGCACCCCGCGTCCCTGCACTGCGCCGCGATGCCGGGCGCCAGGCTGGTCCATAGCCATCCGTTCCTGCCTTGTGGGCAGGTCCCCTACAGCTGGGGAGGGGAACCAGGCCAGGCCTGAGGTTGTCGGGGCGAGGTGGAGCACATGACCCCACCAGCCGGCGGTCACCACGGCGATGGACGGACGTTCAGCGCCTTGGGGAGCTGCAGACACACAGCCCGGGCTGATTCTGCCCCAGCTCCCGGGTGTACTCAAAGCCTGCCCAGCCTCTGTTCTGGGACCCGGCAGCTGGTTGTGGAAGGCGGCGGCATGGGCCGGGGGAAGGCTCCCCAGAACTCAGAGCATTCCCTCTGCTTGGACTAGGGCTAAGGGATGACCCTGGAGTCTTTCCCTGCTGGGCACAGGAGTGAGGCCCCTTGGCGCATGGTCTGCAGTTCTGGCCACCCAGAACAGGGTGTAGGGCAGGGTGAACCCCTGGCACATCTTGGTAAAAGGCACCCAGGGGCACAGCCATCTCTGTCTGCAAGTCCACCGCCGTGGGCAGGATGGAGGATGACGGAGCCAGCACGGGGCGCTGGTGAGAGGCTGTAAGGGAGAGGGCACGGGGGACATGTGGCTGCCCCCTTCCCATGGGTGATACTCCCATCCACAATCCTTCCCATCCCTGCCCCTTGCCCCCCATCGTTCCAGCACACCAGACACTGCTCTCTGTGTTTATTGATCTGGGGCAGTCAAGGGGGGGCTGGAGGCCACTGCACAAGTGGAGCAGCCGCAGTGAGCGAAGCACAGAACAACCACAGCCATGCGGCCAGCGGGGCCCTGGAGCCCACATGCCAACACCTCGGGCTTCCAGAGGGTGGGCGGCGGCGGCAGCAGGGGAGGAGGGGCCCCCCACACACATGCGCTGTCATCCCTGGGGCCAGGGCGGCACCTGGGCGGCAGGCCGCTCCCAGCTCAGCACCCTGTGCATTGAAGACCTTCTTGAACTCTCCAGCAGAAGCCAGCCCCGGGGCCAGGGGCAAGGGAAGGGAAGTGAAGGGGCCAGGGGCAGGAGGGGCCAGTGGTCCTCGTGGCCTGGGCCTCAGCCTGGAGGAGGACAAGCCCAGGGCAGGGGGCCGCTGCCACGGTGCTCCTCGCACATGGCTCTCCTCCCTCCCAGCTCCTGAGGCTGCAAGGCGCACGCCACCCACCTGGGCTTCACCACTTGGGGGCCTGGCTGGGCTGGAAGCCAGGGAGGCTGTGGCTGGCCAGTCTCCGCTCTGGGCCCTCCTCCCCATCGGGGCTCTGCCCCAGCTTGCGGATGTGGCGCAGAAAGGAGGTGGCGTTGAAGGCTCTCTGTGGAGAGACGTGGGGTCAGGCCCAGCACCGCTGCCCTGCTCCCAGGCATCACTCATCCTCCGGGACGGGCGGGGGGGGCGCGCACCCACCTTCCAGTGGGTCCGTGCAAAATTCCTCTGAATCTGCTCGCTGACAGAACACAGGATGTCCTTGTCAAAGGCTGCATCTCCAGAGATCCTGACAGGAGGCTGTGAGTCAGAGCGAGCCTCGGGGTCCCGCTTGGCACTGGGGCTGCGTGGCCGGGGGTCCCGCTCACCAAAGATGCTGTAAGGCCTGTTGGCAGGTGAACCGCTTCTGGGGGTCTCGTTCCAGAAGGTGCCTGATGAAATCCTTGGCTGGAGCAGGGGGTGCGGTCAGCCCAGCCCATCTCACTGCCCCTCGTTTCAAGTACCCCCCCAAGCCCCCCCGAGCCGGGGACCCCTTGCCAGTTCACCCGATTCTGAGATGTCATCCCAAAACGGCGAGTCAAACTCATAGTTGGCTCTCAGGATCTGGCTGAAGAGCTCGGGGTCGCTCTCGTCGTAGAAGGGGGGGTAGCCACACAGCCTGGCATCCACAGTCAAGTCAGCCCGCAGCCTGCCCTCCCCGACCCAGCAGAGTCGGGCAGGCCGCAGCACTCACAGGATGTAGCAGATGACGCCCAGCGCCCACACGTCCACTGCTTTCCCATATGGCTTCTGTTCCAGGAGCTCTGGGGCTGCGGAGGGGACAGACATGGCAGCCCAGAGGCGGCCCGCCCATGCCCGCCCGCCCACGGGTCTCTGGACCCCACCTACCCACGTAGCCTGGGGTCCCACAAGCAGTGCCCAGCATGTTTCCCGCCTGGATTTTGGAAAGGCCGAAGTCGGACACCATGATCTTGGAGTCCTCAAATGGTGTGGCGTATAGGAGATTTTCAGGCTGCAGCAGGCGAGCGTGAGGAGACGACGCAGGATCAGGCCATGGACGGCCACCACCCCCCTTCCCCAGGCCCTCAGAGTGCCCCCCAGTGGACACCTTGAGGTCACGGTGCACAATGCCCAGGCTGTGCAGGTAGGACACGGCGCCCAGGACCTGGCCCACCAGGTGGCTGGCATCCTTCTCTGTGTACGTGCCGCGCTCCATGATGCGGTCAAACAGCTCGCCCCCCGTCACCCTGCCGAAGGGGCGTCTCAGCGCAGCTCCCCAGCCGCAAGGTGCCCCACCGCCCACCAGCCCCTGCTCACAGCTCCATAGCCAGGTAGAGGTGTGAAGGGCTCTCGTGCACATCCTCCAGGGCGACGATGTTGGGGTGGCTTACTCTGCAAGGGCAGGAAAAGGGCTGGAAGGACTGCGGGGGGACACAGGGGGAACAGGCCTCCGCTGGCAGGGGCGGGTTCCCTGCGCACCTGCGCAGCACTGCGATCTCATTCTCCACCAGGGCCTCCTTGCCCCGAAGCGCCTTCTTGGGGATGCACTTGAGGGCAACCAGGTGTGAGGAACCCCGCTCCTGGGCCAGCACCACCTCAGAGAAGGCACCCCTGTGGCAGAGGGGGAGCAAAATGGGGAGGGCTCAGGCAGGTGGCACAGACAGCCACCCACACGTTCACATGTATTCACACATGCACACCCCAAATACACAGATGTATTCACATGTATTCACACACATGCACACCCCAAATACTCACCCACATACATGCACGTGTACACTCATCTCCACATATGCATGGACCCCAACATATATGCACTCACACATATGCACACAATCCCAGCACTCACACATATGCACACAATCCCATTTATGCACATCCTATATATATGCACATATGCACACCCCCATCCAGGCACAATCAAATATGCACACACAATAACACACATCCACACTCACCCACACACACATCACCAACATGCATACAGACATAATCACACGCATCGACTCACGCACCCACTTACATGCACACACAATCACATACAGCCACACTCATGCAAACACACATCCACGCATGTCCCATTCAGTGACCTGCTCACATGAATGGACACGTTCACTAACTGCCACCCCCACAGTCACGCGGGCACATATGGCTCCACATCACAGACATGCACGCAAAGTCACACATCCACACTCATCTGCACCCATACACAAATCACATACACGCAGGCATGCACACTTGTCCACTGTTACCCACACACATCTACACATCTACAGGCTTCCATACTGCTGCACACACATCCACACACAATCACACGCATCCGCACTCATTTCATCATCTGCACAGGCACATACATCGACACGCGTGTACAGAATTCCACGCACACACCTGCACCCATGACAGGTACCCGCACGCTCCCACTCGCCAGCACCCTCCCTGCCGTGATCCTCGCCCCATCCCGGCCACACTCACGGCCGCACCAGCCACCGAGCTCACACCCACTCGGCCCGCCCCAGCACGGCCGCACTTACGAGCCGAGCTTCTCCCGAATCTCATAGACGCTGCTGATGTCCTCCGTCTGCTTCTTCAGCAGCAGCATGTCTGGGGGGAGGCGGAGGGAGGCGCAGCCACCCTCGCGACAGCCATCGCCGCAGCCCCGCCGCCGCCCCCACAGGCTCCCGCACCCTACCGGCCTCCTCGGGCCTCGCGCCACAGCCGGAGCCCCCCATCGAGCGGCCCCCGCCCCGCCCCCCAGCCCCCCGGCGAGTGGCGCCCGGCACCCGGGGGCGGTCCCAGCCGCCTTCCGGAAGGCTCCCGACAGCCCACCCCGGCCCCTGCAGCCCATCCCCATCCACGGCGCTCCGCCAAGACCCTCTTCGTTGTGGGGGGGTACCGGTCCCGGGCGTGGCCACCCCCCGCACCCCCGCGGCTCGAGAGGCACCTGCGACCCCGGGCCGCACACGAGCCCTCGGAGACCGGGCCCGGGCTTCGCTGGCCGAGGCCTCCCGCGTCCCGAGCTGAGCGGCGGGGGCGCGCCGGCGTGACAGGTGGGCGCGGGCACGACGGCGCTGCGGCCCCGAGCGAGCGCCCGGTGCAGACCTGCAGCCCCAGCCGCAGCGTCGCCGCGCCCCCCGCCCGCCGGCCCCGCCCCCGCGCGCGCGCCCGCCGCGCCCCCAGCCCGCGCCCCGACAGCCCGCCCCCGCCGCGCGCGCCCGCCCGCCCGCCGGCACGCCGCGGCGACTGCGAAGACCGTGGGCTCCCGCCCGGCCCCCGGCCCTTTGCACTGCTGTGTCCGCACCCCCTTCCCGCCAGCCTTCTACTGCTACCCCACCCTGGTCTCTCCCCTAACACGGGGACCCTCGGTCCCCTGGCACGAGTCAAAGCCGAGTCCTCCAGGCGGGGGCGGCCCCGCGTACCCCCGACCCCCAGGCGCTGCCACAGCAGCGAAAACCCACGAGCACTCGCCCTCAACGGCGCCACCTAGCGCCTGCCCGTGGCGTTGGTCCCCGGCGCCATCAGGTGTCAACTCAAATGGCACCTCCTCAGACAGGCCTCTCCCGCTCCACCCTGCTTGCTAGGACAACCCCGCCCCAACTCCAGAACGCTGCTTTCTCTGCGCTTCCCCACGGCCTGCCTTCACACACACACACTTTTCAGAATACTCCACAGGCAGGCCTGCAATTTTGAGGGGAACCTCCCCAGAGGAGAGGTCTGAGGGCTCAATATGAGGGTCAGAGGACACATTAGGAGTTGCCCAGACCCCCAAGCGGACACTCAGGGGCCTCCAGGGCTGCCATAGACAGAGCTCAGGGGACCCTTTGTGGTGCCAGGGATCAAATCAGGGCCAGCCCGTGCAAGGCCAGTGCCTGAACCCCTCTACTAGCTCCTGAGCAGAGCATGTTGTGTTTTTTTTGGGGGGGGGGTCACACCCTACGATCTCAGGGGTTACTCCTGGCTCTGCACTCAGGGATTACTCCTGGCGCTGATCAGAGGACCATATGAGATGCTGAGGATCGAACCTGGGTCAGCCGTGTACAAGGCAAACACCCTAGCCGCTATACTATGGCTCTGGCCTCCTAAGCAGAGTATTTTAAAAATTCTCTTTCCCAGGTAGAAGATATAGCTGAAGGGCTGGGTGCATGCTCAAGGTGGGCAAGGACCGACCCAAATTCAATTCCCAGCCCTGCCTGGTCCCTTGAGCATCACTGGGACCGACCCCTGAGCACTGAAATTAGAGTAACACGAGTACCACCAGGCAGGCCCCCTCAAATTAAAATCAACCAAATCTTTTTGTTTGGTTGGTGTTGGTTTGAGCGCCACACCTGGCTTTGTTTAGGGCTTACTCCTGGCTCTGCGCGCAGAGATTACTCCTGGCTGTGCTTGGGAACCGTATGGGGTGTTGGGGATACAAGCAGGGCCAGCCGCTTGCAAGGTAAATGCCCTCCCCACTGTGGTCTCCAGCCCCATATCAAGCAAACCTTTACCAATCTCCACTCCCACAGGACATGTGAGAAGGCTCTGCCCAGCCCAGCCACCCCTGCGGCCCAAGTGCACCCCACCATCCATCAGTGCCAACAGGGCTGACCCAGGCTTCCATCCCCATGTCCCCAGATCACCTTGAAGATACCGGAAATGTCAGGAAATGACGTCACTGGAAGTTTGTTCTACCCTTCCCTTCCCCAGTCATGCCCGTGCAGCGTGACCACAAGAAACATGATCAGAGTTTCTGGTTGCAAAAAAAGGTGCCCATGGGTAGAGAGGGCACTGGGTGACGAGGCCAGAAGCAAGGCAGGAGAGGAGAGCGGCATAGCCCCGGTACAAAGGGGACAGATTGCTGCTCCCAGTGTTTGTGCGAGACCCTAGAAGTCACCTCCCTGTTGTTTTCTGGGGAGGGGTTTCAAAGATCTTTCCTGGGGATAAGGAGATTGCTCAATGAGCTGAGCACAGGCCTTGCACTTGTGAGGCCCAGATTTGATACCCAAGAGGGATGGCATGGTCCCCTGATCACCACTAGAGGTGATCCCCCCAGCACCAAGCCAGGATGATCTCTGAGCACTGCTAAGTGTGACCCCAAAACCCAAAAATCCTCTCTATGTACCCCATGCAAGAAAAACAAGTCAAAGAGCTCAGAGAGCTTTATATCCTACACAGAAAGAAGCAAATCTGTACTAAATCTGTGTGGCTACCCTCTGGAAACGGGCCACGGAGAAAATATGTCATCGGACATAGAACCTGAGGGAGGGGCAGAACAGGCTTTGCACACAGCGTGGCTCCGCTGGTTGCAATTCTTGGTACTACCTATGGTCCCCTAGCGCCACCAGGGGTCACTCCTGAGCACAAAGCCAGGAATAGCCTCTGAGTTCCGTTGGTATGGCTTACCCCCACCCCTATAAGAGGGGGGCAGAAAGTAACAATGACGTAGTGAGCTGTATCGGCACCGGAGTGTTGGCGCCAGGAAGGATTCGGTAAGAGAAGGGGCCCAGGGAAGGGATTGTGCGCTTCCCGTGTAGCGTATGAGACTCTCCTTCCTCAGCAGCTGACACAGAGGGGAGAGAACTAGAAGACAAACCAGCACTGTCTGGCGAGGAGTCTGTGGGAGACACTGGATAAAGGACTGGTGTATAAATAGATAAAGATTTTTTAAACTGTTATTTATTCAGGACCGGCCGGGGAGATGAGGAACAGAGAGCCGATGGAGGGTTAGTGTCCCTATATGCCAAGAACTCTTCTAAGTGATTCCAGGGAGCTAGAGAGGATAGCACAGGCCTTAGGGTGTGTGACTAGCATGTGGCTGACCCACGTTCAATTCCCGCCCCCACATGGTCTCCCAGAGCCCTCCCCTACCAGCACTACTGGGGTGGCCCCGGGATCCCCAGCCCCACGAGCCCCACACCACACCATATACTAGGGCCCTGGCACAGAACCACTGGCCTCATTGGTGAGAGCCACTGGGAGGGCTCCCGCGTCTCCTGAGCACCCCTTTGACCCACTGAGCTTGGGGGATGACTGAAAAGGAAGAGCGAAGAGCATGCTAGCTTTGGTCAGTGGCCAGTACAGTCAGGGCCCAGGAGCACACTGAGGTGCGGCTTCCCTCCCATGCAAGAACAACAAAAGGGACTCGGAGAGCCAGGACAGGAGGACAGCACTTGTCTTGCATATGGCTGGCCGGAGTTTGGTTCCCCAGCATGGCCAGGAGTCATCCCTGAGTACAGAGCCATGAATATGCCCTGTACGCTCCTGGGAGTGATCCCCAAACCCAAACAAAGAGACATTTGCATTCCCCCTCCCTCTTCCTTTCACTGTTGCTGATGTTGTTGTCGCGCATTTTGAGCTATATTTGTGCTTCGGGTGCCAGCTGCAGTCCTTGCACCGAGGTGCTTGGGAGTGCTCAGAGTTGAGACACACAAGTCTGAACTGTGCTACTGGCCAGGGGTCGGTATGCTGCTCACACACATGCGCAAGAGGGTGCACTCCCTGGCCATGGCGCTCACCCAACTTTTGAGTTGCTCGTTGAGGCTTGTGTGCATTTTCGTGGTGCTCACACAGCTGGCTGAAGTACAGCTGGAAAGCACGTTTGGTGCCAGGGGTCACAGACAGAGGCACCTTGACGCACTCTGTGCATGCAGGACAGTGTCAAGGACTCGAACTCATGACCATATGCTGGCATGGTGGACACTCTAAGCTTCCCCCAGGCCAAAAGAGACAAAGAGGGGGCGGGAGCGATAGTCCAGCAGGCAGGGCATTTGCCTTGTAAGCGGCCGACCTGGATTCACTCCCCGGCATCGCATATGGTTCCCCAAGCACCGTCAGGAGTAACTCCTGAGGGTAGATCTAGGAGTAACCCCTGAGCATCACTGAGTGTGACCCCAAAAAAGCAAAAACAATTTTTTTAAAAAAGAGACAAAGAGGGGGCCAGAGAGCTAGTACAAGGGATAAGGCATTTTTCTTGTATGCAGCCGACCTGGTTGGATCCCCGGCATCACATTGGGTCCCACAAGCCCCACCAGGACTAATTCTGAGCATAGAGACAATAGTAAGCCCTGAGCACCACTGAGTGTGGCTGTCCCCTCCCCCTCAAAGAAAGAAAAGAAGTCACACAACGGGCAAAAGATCTGAACAGACACCCTGCCAACCAGGAAATACCGATGGGAAAGAAGCCCAAGGAAAGATTCTCATAACCAATGTCATCAAGGCAATCAAAACTAAGAGCAGCATATGGCAATAGGGCCACACCATCAGACACTGCAGATAAAACCCACACCAGGCAAGTGGCTGCTGAGACAATGGGGCAGCATCTGGCAAAAAGTGCAGACTTTCCCCCCCGCCTCAGGCTGGAGAGCTCCTGGGTGTTTACCTAGAGGAGTCGCAAACGTGTCCACACAAAAGCCTGCACAGGAAAGTCTGCCAGAAACAACCCAGAAGCTCTGCCGTCGGACAATGGGTAAAGAAGTGGTGGCTGCCTTGGGAAAGCAACTGGAAAAAAAAAGAAAAGAAAAAAGAAAAGAAAAAGAAAAAAGAAAAAATGCAGCATTCTCCGGCCAGGAAAGCCCGGCTGTGAAGTGCGTGAGAGACCCGAGAGCTACGTGGGTGCTGCCATTTGAATGACATTCCAGAAAAAGCAAGACTAGATCGCTATCTGGTGAGCGCCCTCGTGAGTGGGGACGTTTGCTGGGGAAGCCCCGGGGCGTGTGCTGGGCCAGGGACGGGAGCGCAGGCAGCGTGAGCCGACTCCTGTGGAATGTGCACACCACTTGAGGGGCCAGGGAGAAGGTTCACTGGCTCCAGCACAGGCTCCGCAGGCAGGAAACCCGAGTTGGATCCCGGAGCACTGCCGGGAACAACCTTTCTCACTGCATCCTGCTGGGAGCCCCCAGACACTCCCCTTAGGCGGGCCTGAAAACTGAAAAGGAATTCATCTTTTATGAGATTGGGGAGGAATCCGCAGGAATGTGGATTGTGGGCACAGCAGGGAGGGCACTTATCAGGCACACAGTTGACCCGGGTTCAATCCCAGCGTCCTGTCCGGTCCCGTAGGGTCTCCCAAGCACCGTCAGGAGTGGTTCCTGAGTGCAGAGCCAGGAGGAACCCCCGAGAGAACTGGCTGTGAGCCTAAAAGTAAGGAAAAGTAAAAACAAAGAAAGAAGATACACACATTGGCTTCTTGAAACGGCCAGTGGACGGGGCAGGGGCACTGGAATGAACTGCAGGAAACAGGCCACAGGAAAGGTCCACACCGTGAACAATCCGGTAGATGTGGCCTGAGCAGAAGCCAAGCTGCTTTCACATGATGCCTCTGGCGAGGCTGCGGCCGCTGCTAGATTAGCTGTCAAGTCTGGGCAGGGATGTGGCCGAGTCCGTTTGAGGACTGTGTTCTGGTTGTTTGGTGGGTCCTCCCAGCTGTGCTCAGGTGCTGGGGATGAAGCTGGCCCCCGACATGTAAGACCTGTTCTGGAACCCACTAGCTAACTTCCCATCTGTTGTTCCTTTCTGAACAGTAGGAAGTCGGGCTCATCTTAATATCTTCTCCTGCTGCTTGTTTGGTGTCAGGTACACCCAGCTGTGCTTAGGGCTTACCCCTGGCTCTGTGCTCAGGGATCACTGCCCCGTGGCTCCAGCCCAAGGGGGTCCATGTCCGAGTGCACACAGCTGGTTCTGGGTCCAGCAGTTCAGCAGTCCTGGAAGCAACAGGCCCCCAGTACCACGGAGCTGGCCCAGCACCCCAGTCCACCCTGCCCCAATGAAGGCTCCTTGCAGATCTGGCAGAGGCCAGGGTCCAGCAGGAAACGGGCATGATGAGCTTGCAGGGAGCTGTGGTCCAGAGTCCAGAGCGCTTGGGCATATACCCACGCTCACACCCACTCCCCATCATCCCCTCATGTGCACACTCCCTCTCTTGCACACACAGGCTCATGCAGACCCACCCTCCTGCACCCACTCTTCACTCCACACCCATAAACTCATTTACGTGCACACTTCCACTCATACTATCCCACTGGGGATCAGGGGGGTGATAGAGGGAACCAGGATGCAGGGACAGGTGGCCCAGGACTCCAGCTGAAACAGGTTGGGCACCCAACACAGCAGGCTGTGAACCCCAATCCCAGTTATGATAAAGGGGTGAAATAGTGCTAAAACAGGAGCCACGGCTGGCAGTTCTCACCTGGGTCGGGTCAGAATTCCCCTCATCAAGTTTGGGCTGCAACTAGTGACCACCCCCCACCACCCCGATAAGGGACAATCTCAGGGCTCAGAGATCTGTAATCAAGTTCCCATGCTGGCACCACACAGCCCTGCGGGGTCTCATCCCGAGGTCCCCACACTGCTGTGACCGGCAGAGGACCAATCCAACTAGCTGGGTTGGCAGCATATCACAAGGGGGCGGTACCCAGGCCCCGAGCACAACCCACCCCCAATGTGAGCAGACGGGGTGCGGCCTAGCTGAGTGAGGCTCTTCCTCTCCATGGCCCCCAACCTGTCCACTCCTGACAACTGCAATGGAGCCCGGGTGGGTGGACATAAGAGGGTTGTGGGAAAGGCCGAGGGGTCAAAGAGGCAGGGCTGGAAGCCTGGGAAACTTGAAGGACGGCAGGGGTGTGAGCTGGAGTTTGGGATTGCTCCGGGCCACCAGCAAATTGGGGGTTCATGGAAACACACCCAGCGGGGGGTCAAGGGGTGCTGGGCAGAAGTGTTGAGTCTGTCCGAAGCCCCACCCTCCTAACCCTAACCCAGCAGCCCTCCCCTGAGAGGGCCCCACAAAGCCCTTCAAGGTGGATTCCAGCCCAGCCTTTGTTCCAGCTCATTCTAATTCCAAAGCCCCTTGCGCCACAGCTTGGAGGAGCCAGTTCCCGTGCTAGCCCAGATCTGCGGGACATGGCCCTCCCCACATAGCAGCCCCTTGGTCCCCCTAGCCCCTGGACACTGGGTTCTAGCCTGGATTCCCAGGCTTTGCAGGACAATGGGAGCCCTGCAGCCACTCTGCCCCGCCAGCTCCCCCCTCCTCCTTAGCACACCCCGGCCTGTGGTCGGGCCTGGGCAGCTCGGTCATTTCCGTCTGTGGAACACTTTGCTCCTGACCTGGGAGCCATGGTGGAAATCATGGGGGACAGGTCGTCAGGCCCCCTGACAGGCAGGTCTGTATCCTAAAGCCCTGGCAGGAACAGCTTTCCTTGGCAAAAAAAAAGTGCTGGGAAACCAGGCAACAAGAGGGCCAGCTGACACCCTGCAGTGCTCAGCGTCTCTCCTGCCCCTGGAAAAGCCAGGGGACGCCCCCCAGCCCCAACCCAGAAATGCCAGCTGAGGGCACAGTGGGTCTGTGCCCAGGCCCACCACAGATGCCTGCCAGCCCCAGCTGGTCCACAGATGCAGGCAGTGATGTGGGTCCGAAGGCAAGTGATATGCCGGATGGATCCCACACTCCCCCGTAGCTCCCTGCATACCGTGGCAGCTGAACTGAGTCCTGCAGGATGGGGGTTGGGGGTGCAGCGTGCAGGCCAGGCTCAAGGGAACCGCAGGCAGCTCCTGCCCGGTCTTGCAGGGCCCCAGAGATGAGTTCCATTTGCTCCCAGCGACTGAGCTGGGGGAGGGTGCTCGCAGCTGCGTGGAGATGGGGACCCCGTGAGTCTCATCTGGGGGTCTGCAGACATCCTGCTGCAGCCTGGCAATGGGAATATCCCCTCTGCCCCTCCGTCCACCGTGAATGCCCACCCCCAACTCCTACCCACTCCTGACCTTGAGACCTCAAGGCCAGCGGAGCTACAGGGCTGGGGAAGGAAAAATGTGGGACGCACCCTCAGTTCCGTCTGCCTCCTCAGCTCTATCTACCAGGCCCTCCCACGGCCCAGAGTGAAGGACACTTCCCCAAAGTGCTCGCGCCTCAGCTGGCCTGAGAATAGCAGAATCTGCAGTTCTGCAAAGAGGGCCGACGCCCCACTTGGTCCCACTTCCCCTGTGGTGCCTGTGCTCTCCGTCCCGTCCGCCTTGTGCAGCCCCTCTGTCCCCCTTCGGCCATCCAGTCCGTCTCAGGGACGCCGACTCCGTCTCCTGACCAGCTTCAGTCCTGGCCCCAGCCAGAGAAAGTCTGAGTTGGGGCCTCCTGAAAACGGGCACGACCCTCCCCCCGCCCCCTGCACCCCTTGTGGTGGGCCAGCTATGCTCTCACACAGCAGGTTCAAGCTGGCTGGGGCCGGAACTGAGGCGGACTCAGGGCTTAGTTTAAAGGGATGAGCTGGGGACAAAGTGAGGCGATCAGGGAGCCGGGAATGGGGGGAAGGGGGCACCCTTCCTTCCCCATCCCAAGGCAGCTCTTGTCCCTGGAAAATTCCAGAGCGGCTGTTAGGCGGCCGAAGCGGAGGCAGCAGCAGCCTTGTTCTTGCTGGTTCCGAAGCAGGCAGGACCAGGGGGAGATAAAGCCCCTGCGGTGGGGCCTTGGGGGAAGGGTCTGTGCACCCGCCTAGCACCAGGGGGCAGCGTTGCCACCATCCTGCCTGAGCCTCCATCTCCACGGGGCAGCGATGGGGGCGCCAGGGGTCTCTGACCCCTTCCTATCTGGGTGACCAAGGGTGGCCCGGCTCCTGGGCCGGGCGGGCATTCCCGAGACTGACCTCCAGCTAGCAGGACTGTGCCCCGGTGTGGTGTGTGCGGTGGGGCGGGGGGGGGGGGGAGAAGGGAGCACGGGACTGAAGCTGAGGCCCATCCCCAGGACACCCCCGCGGCAGAGCCCCCGCGTGCTCCGACTGGAGGCGGGTGGCGGCGGGTACCGAAGCGCAGCCCAGCCCCCAGCTGGCAGCCGGAGGCGGGCCGGAGATGGGCAGGAAGGAGCGGAGAAGGGCAGAGGGCGGCGAGGATGGCTGGCAGGCGGCCAGCGCGGGCGCGGGGAGGCAGGCCGGGCCCGCGCAGCGCACGGACGGGCCCGGGGCGGCGCAGGTGAGGGCTGGGCGGGGGGCGCGGCGGCCAACGCGCCCCAGGTAGCAGCCCTCGCGTGCCCCGCGGGAGCGGCGTCGGCGCGGCGGGCCGGCCGCGCGGGGCGGGGAGACCGGGAGGCGGGGAGGGGGAGGGGGCGCCGGCGTGGGGGTGGGGCGACGGTGACATCACCCGGGAGCCGCTTCTTAAGCGGCCGCCGGTCGGGCCGGGGAGGAGAGGGCCGGTGGCAGCGCGGTGGCCATCGCTGTACCGCCGCGGCCCGACAGCGGCTGGAGCCGCCGCCGCCGCAGCGCAGGAGGGGCGAGGCGCGCCGGCCGCCGGCGGAGCGGGTGCTGGTACGGGGCTCAGCGGGAGCGCGGGGCGCCGCCGGGCGGGGGCTGGGGGCGCGGGTGCGGGCCCCGCGCCGGTCGCCGCTCGCAGACAGCCGGTGCCGATGCCGCCTGCGCTCCGCTAGGCTGAGCCTCGGGCCGGGCGAGCGCCCGCCGCCGCCGCCCGAGCCGCGGGCAGAAGCCTCGGCCACCGCCGCCGCCGCCCGGCCGGACCCCGCCGCCACCCGCGCGCCCCCGGGCCCCCGACACACATGAGATTCTTCAGGCTCACTTTCAAGTGCTTCGTGGACTGCTTCTGACCGCGACTCCCCCTCCGTCCCGCACCCCGCCCGCCCCGTCCCCCGGCCCGGTCGCCCCGAGGCCCCCGGGCGGGCCCGCGCCTTCGGGGCCCCCAGTGCCCCCCACCCGTCCGCCCGTCCGCCAGCCCGCCCGCCCCGAGGCCCCGCAGGGGCCATGGCGAAGAAAAGCGCCGAAAACGGCATCTACAGCGTGTCGGGAGATGAGAAGAAGGGCCCCCTGATCGCCCCCCGGCCCGATGGGGCTCCGGCCAAGAGCGACGTCCCCGCGGTCCTGGGGGCGCCCGGAACCCACCTGGCCGTGCCGCCGCGCGAGACGTGGACACGCCAGATGGACTTTATCATGTCGTGCGTGGGCTTCGCCGTGGGGCTCGGCAACGTGTGGCGCTTCCCGTACCTGTGCTACAAGAACGGAGGAGGTGAGCGCCTCCGCCCTCCCGGGGCGCAAGGCCAAAGTCCAAGGGGGGGCGGGGGGGGGGGAGAGGTCCCCTGGCGGGCCGAGGCGGGGGGCCGGCATCCTGGCTGCCGCTGGAGGGCCCGGCCTGGGCAGCCTCCACCCCCTGGCGGGTCATGTGCTTGGCAGCAGGGGGAGGGCGCCCCAGCCCAAGACCTCAGAAAGCTGCTGCTCCCCCCAGACCCCGGGACTCCAGGGCTCGCATGGGGAGGAATTGGCTGCAGAGGGGTGGCAGGGGTAGCTGGGGCGCCGGGAAGCGAGGTCTGGGCCCGTGGGGGGTGCACAGAGGTGAAGAGTCCTGGCTGCCCCCACTGCTGGCCATAACAGTGGCACATTGTGTGGGCCCCCACGTGTGTGCACACGAACACACACACACACACAATGGGCCACTCTGTCCCTCCCTTGCCCTCCCCCGCCCCTCAGCAGCCGGGAAGCTGGGGTGCCCGAGCCAGGCTTGGGAAGCCTGCGGCCTGGGCCGCCTGGCGCCGCCACTGGACACCCTCCCCGGTGCCCCGTGCCCGCCCACCCGGCTCGTTGAGCCACAGCCACAGACCCGTGGATCCTGTGACTGCCACGAAGAGCCAGGCTGGGTGGGAGGCTGCTGTGAGCGGGAAAAGTGTGGGAAACTGAGGCTCTGAGCACCGGGCTCGGCCCAAGGTCACAGCCAAGAAGGATGCTTGGCAGGGCACAGCAAGTGGCCGCCAAGCCCCGTGCGGCAGGGCAGAGCTGAGGGCCCTGGAAGCAGCTGGCCGGCCCAGCTCCCCCAGCTCGGAAGCCTTCTGGGCCCCGGTGGTGCCTGCCCTGTTCGCTCCCTGCCAGCCTGTCCCCCACCCTATTCCTCCCCGTCTGTCAGTCCTTACTCACACCTGCAGACACCCCACGCACACGCACTGCACCCCTGGCCAGGACTGCTGTGTGTGCACGTGTCTGCGCGCACGCACGCACGCACGCACACACACACACACACACACACACACATACCCTCCCCGCTGGCCATGCACACAGAGAAAGGGGCTCCCCCAGGCAGGCCCTGGCCCGTGCCAGCCCTGGTGAGCATGCGCACTGTCACGCACGCCTGTTCCTTCCTTCGCTCCCTGGCAGACGGGGTGGCTGTTTGGGAGCACGTGTGTTCTCCGTCCCGGTTAGGTCGCCCTGGGTGGCTGGCAGGGCTGGGGCTGCTGGGAAGTTCAAATGGGCCTTCACTCTGCCCCGCCCCCAGGAGTCTTCCTCATCCCCTACGTCCTGATCGCCCTCGTGGGAGGCATCCCCATCTTCTTCCTGGAGATCTCTCTGGGTCAATTCATGAAGGCCGGCAGCATCAACGTGTGGAACATCTGTCCTGTGTTCAAAGGTGATTGTGCTAGTCGCACCCCCTCTGGGCACCAGCGCCCCCCCTCACTGTCCCCCGCATGGCCCTGGTCCCGCTATTGCTGGGTACTGGAGAAGGGAGTCGGGGGATGAAGGAAGTCCAGCTCTGGGGAGCCCACAGCACGGACCAGATGCTGATGGGCTCCCTCGCCAGGCCTGGGCTATGCTTCCATGGTGATCGTCTTCTACTGTAACACCTACTACATCATGGTGCTGGCCTGGGGCTTCTACTACCTGGTGAAGTCCTTCACCACCACGTTGCCCTGGGCCACATGCGGCCACCCCTGGAACAGCCCCGACTGCGTGGAGATATTCCGCCATGAGGACTGTGCCAATGCCAGCCTAGCCAACCTCACATGTGACCAGCTTGCTGACCGTCGCTCCCCAGTCATCGAGTTCTGGGAGTGAGTCAGGCGCTCCGGGCACCTGCTCCCGGGCTCTCCCCCCTGCTGCAGGCCCAGCTGCCTGGGAGCGCCCCACAGATTCTGGGCTGCGGGAGGGGCAGCACCACCGCGGGGACAGCTCCCGGGGGCTTGGCCCAGCCCTCACAGGCTCGCTCTTTCCCAGGAACAAAGTCCTGCGGCTCTCGGAAGGGCTGGAGGTGCCAGGGGCCCTCAACTGGGAGGTGACCCTGTGCCTGCTGGCCTGCTGGGTGCTGGTCTACTTCTGTGTCTGGAAGGGGGTCAAGTCCACGGGAAAGGTACATGAGAAGGGCGGGGAAGGGGAGGTCACCGCCAGGGGCTTCTCTAGGTTGGGCAATCCCCTTCCCCTTTTCCCTCTTCCTTGCTCTTGAGCTCACCTGCCTTCCTGGCCCCGGGCCCCGCTTGGGTGACCCGCACTCAGCTTCCCTGCTAGGTCCTAGTGAGCAGGGGACACACACACCCCTACACAGGCACACACACACTCGCATGCCTCAGGGCAGAGCCTGAACTGCGGTGCTGGGGTGCTGGGATCCGCCTGAGCCTCCTGGCCCCACAGATCGTGTACTTCACCGCTACATTCCCCTACGTGGTCCTCGTCGTGCTGCTGGTGCGAGGAGTGCTCCTGCCCGGCGCCCTGGACGGCATCTTGTACTATCTCAAACCCGACTGGTCCAAGCTGGGGTCCCCGCAGGTGAGCTGGGGCAGATGGGGAGTGGGCTGGGCCACCCCACAGGCCCCTCAAGCCAGCTCTTTGCCACCCTCTCCAGGTGTGGATTGATGCAGGGACCCAGATCTTCTTCTCTTATGCCATCGGCCTGGGAGCCCTCACGGCCCTGGGCAGTTACAATCGCTTCAACAACAACTGCTACAAGTAGGTCTCACCCCTGCTCCCTACCCGTCCCGGTGCCAGGCATCCCGGCCCACCGCATCTGCCTCATCCCCTCTGCTCACAGGGACGCCATCATCCTGGCACTCATCAACAGCGGGACCAGCTTCTTCGCCGGCTTCGTGGTCTTCTCCATCCTGGGCTTCATGGCCACGGAACAGGGCGTGCATATCTCCAAGGTGGCAGAGTCAGGTACGGGCGCCCTGCTGGGGCTCACAGTGACCTCTGACCCTAAGCCGGCGGCAGGTGCCCTGGCTCGAGCACGGCTGATGTACACCTGTCCCCCCAGGGCCTGGCTTGGCGTTCATCGCCTACCCCCGGGCTGTCACGCTGATGCCTGTGGCCCCGCTGTGGGCTGCACTCTTCTTCTTCATGCTGCTGCTGCTCGGCCTGGACAGCCAGGTTTGTGGGGGGTGAGGGGCGGGGGTCCAAGCAGGCGGGAGCAGAGAGCGGGCGCGGCCTGAACACTGTGCTGCAGTTTGTAGGCGTGGAGGGCTTCATCACAGGCCTGCTGGACCTCCTGCCGGCCTCCTACTACTTCCGCTTCCAAAGGGAGATCTCGGTGGCACTGTGCTGCGCCCTATGCTTTGTCATCGACCTCTCCATGGTGACCGATGTGAGTAGGGGCCCGGGGCGCCCTGCGCTCCTCGGCAGCCTCTGCCCTACCTTGACCTCGAACCCGCCTGTGGCAGGGCGGCATGTATGTCTTCCAGCTCTTCGACCACTACTCAGCCAGCGGCACCACCCTGCTTTGGCAGGCCTTCTGGGAGTGCGTGGTGGTCGCCTGGGTGTACGGTAGGTGGGCTACATGGGCAAGCCGGGCTGGGAGCTGGGTGGCGGGGCAGGCCTGGGATCACGAGGGTGATCAACTGCTTCCCGGCCCCAGGAGCCGACCGCTTCATGGACGACGTGGCCTGCATGATTGGGTACCGCCCGTGCCCCTGGATGAAATGGTGCTGGTCCCTGTTCACCCCGCTGGTCTGCATGGTAAGGGGCAGGGCTGGCAGGGGACGGGCTGAGCCTGGCTCCCCGTGGGCTGCGGGGTGAGGGCCACGGGGCCCTGAGCCCCAGACTCCCACCGGGCTACAATGGTGGGGGACTGCGGTGGGGGGCCCCCGAGCACGGCTCCCCTGCTGGTCTGTGTGGTGGGGAGCCAGAGCGGGTGCACCGAGGGCAACCCTGAGCACAGCCCTCCTGCAGGGTATCTTCATCTTCAACCTGGTATACTACAAGCCGCTGGTGTACAACAACACCTATGTGTACCCATGGTGGGGCGAGGCCATGGGCTGGGGCTTCGCACTCTCCTCCATGCTCTGCGTGCCCCTCTACCTCCTGGGCTCCCTCCTCAGGGCCAAAGGGAGCCTGGCAGAGGTGAGTTGGGGCCAGCGGGTCGGGGGCACGGGAGGGGTGGGGGGGCGGCGGGGACACTTAGCACCCCCTGTCCCCACAGCGCTGGCAGCACCTGACCCAGCCCGTGTGGGGTCTCCACCACCTGGAATACAGAGCTCAGGACTCGGACGTCAGGGGCCTGACCACCCTGACCCCAGTGTCCGAGAGCAGCAAGGTGGTGGTGGTGGAGAGCGTCATGTGACGGGCCGCACCAGCAAGTCCTCCTGTAGCCATAGCAGCCCCCGCTTCGGCCACCCCCACCCCTCCCGCAGGGGCCTGCCTTTCCCTGACACTGCTGGGGTCTGCCGGGGGAGGGCAGGGACCAGCACGAGTGCGCACTAGAACTTTTTTCCATTTTTAATAAAACGCCAAAAATATCACACAACCCACCAAAAATAGATTCCTCCCTGCCCCCCCCCAACTTCAGCAAGCTGGTGTGCACGCTGCTTCCCAGGCCCCCCCCCACCCCGCTCCGCCTCCCTGGCCTCCGCCAGCGTGCCCAGGGTTCTTGCCCCAGAGGCAGTGGCGGGGGCCAGGGGGGCAGCAGCGGCGCCAGGCGAATGTCGCTGGGCTAAACCCTTCTCCCCATCCCCACTCTAGACGCTTAGAGAGCCAGCAAAGGGACCCGCGGTTCCCGCGCCCATTGCCACCGACACCCATTGTGTGAGCCTGTGTATGAGTGAGTGCCTGTGGACTGGGCGCCGCCCTCCAGCCCAGCCGCGGGGAACATCAGTGTGAACGAGCCTGCGGGCAACGAGGCTTGTATTTTGCACATTTTATAAAAACTGGGAGAGAGATTTCTGCTTGTATATTTCTTAAGAGAAAAATCGCCCTGACCCCTCTCCTGGCCACTCCCTGTGCCCTTCCACCCTCCCTCCTTCCTCTTTGACCCCAGCCAAGGAGCGTGAATTTATAGATCTAATTTTCATAGGCAAAACAAAAGCTTCAAGCCATGCAAGTCTATTGTGTGGGGACGCATGTAGAGTCCTCAGTGCTGACTGGGGTGGTAAAACGCACTCCCCCTTGGTCCCCAAGCAGCCCCAGGGGCTAGTGCTGCTCACCGGGCACACGCAGGCCTCCCCTTCCCCTTGCCCCCCATCCGGGCTGGGCAGGGGCGGGAGGTGGGCACCCTGCAGGGAAGGGGCCCCGCAGGGCTCCCTCTGCTAGCTTCAAGCTGATGCACTTGGCACGCCCCAAGGCTCTCATGTAGCAGCTTTAACTAACCCACATCATGTCACCTCCAATCCCAAGCGCAGAAGTGAGAGAGGCCACCCAACCCCCGTGCCTGGACCTGGGCTGGGGGGTGGGACTGGGGGAGGGTGGGGCGGGGTGGGGTGGGAGGGTGCATTCTTACTGTGCCGAAAAGCCGCTGCAAACATAGCAATAAAAACATGTCATTTTCCAAAGCCGCCTCCTGGCCTCTGCTTCCAAGGGGCACTGAGCAGGAAGGCAGGGCTGGGGGTGGCGGGGAGGGAAGAGGTCCCACACTCTGTACCCGCCTCAGGCTCAGTTGCTCATGTGAGAAGTGGCCTTCCCAGGTGCAGAGCACAGGAGCAGGGGGCCCCAGAGCCCACGGAGGCCGCATGGGAAGCCGGGGGTAGGCAGCTGCACCGGGACAGAGGTGCGGGGTGGAGGGGACATGGAGTGGCAGGCAGACCCCAAGTCTGCAAGGGCCCTGGCTGCTCTGGGCTCTGGCTCCCAGGGAGGGGTGAGAACAGGCAGGGCTCAGGTGACACTCAGCTGGCAAACACAGAGCCGGTGGGACAGGAGAGGATCCTGGGTTTGGGGACCAGGTCAGTGGCCCAGAGAGAGGTGGAGGGAGGGTGGCTTGCCGAAGTGAAGAAAGAGGGGTCCTGGCACCCCCAACCTCTTATGAGTCCACACAGGAGGAAAGGCCACAGATTCAGCTTGAAGCCACATGTCACCGATGTGGTCACAAAGGACCCATGGTGTGATTCCCTAGGAAACCAGCACCCCCAGACAGTAGGTGCAGAGTGGGGGCAGCTGCAGGTCATGTGGCGCATGATGCCCTGAGGTGCGCCTTATCACCCATCCCCAAGCAGCTATCTCAGATCCAGGAGTGCTCCCGCAGCGCCGGGGTAGGGATGATTTGGGGACTGGCCCTTGGCTCTTGGCCAGTGAGCAGCCGGGTAGGGTGTAGGGTCCCCACAGAGCACAGCCCTCCCCAACTGCACAGACCCACTCTGGGGTCCTGGAAGCCCTGACTCTGCATCCAAGACTGTGGGCAACTGGCTGCCTCCCAGCAATCCCCAGCCTGGCGCTGCCGTCAAACCATGACCATCCCAACCCCCATCTCTGCCGCCTGCTCATGAACTTGTCCTGGGAGCGGGGAGCCCTCCACTCAGTGGATGGGGCATTCCTGGAGCAAGTCAGGGAAGCAGGCTCGCTGTGTGCGTGGACTTTGCCTCAGGAGCCCGGGGAGGCCAAGGAGCCAGGGACACTTCCTGGAGAAGTGGCACGAGCCTGCAGCCCTGGCAGGGCACCAAGAGGGTGGCACCAGGCCCTCCCCTCGGACACCACCCCCGACTGGCCAGGAAGGGGCGACACTCCTTGTGACAGCCGAGGGACACTGGAGAAGAGCGCTGGTGTCCTGGCCAGGGCAGGCAGGAGTGGAGCGGGAGCCGCCCCACTGGCCGTCAGCACCAACTTCAAGAGTCCTGAATCTTTGGGAACGCGCCCCCACCCCGCCCTCTGGCCCTTATGGGTTAGGATGTATGTGGCAGGTGGCAGGTCAGATCTGGGACAGGCCAGTTGTGAGGACTCAGTCCTGCTGAGGGAAGTTGCCAGCTGAAGTCAATGGGGAACCCCAGGGAGCCACCACCAGTTCTGGGGGGCAGGACGGAACCAGCGTGGGCCCTACCCCATCCAGAACCCCTTTCCACTGCCACGCACTGCCCACGGCTGGCCGCAGGTCACTGCCAAGGGCAAGTTTTCCCTGACAGCTGGCATTAGTCAGAGGTCATCCTGCAAATCTTCACGAGGAGGTGGGGCAGGGAGTGACGGTGGCACGCGGCCACCTTCTCTGTCCCCAACAGGATGACAGGCCCAAGTAGACAGGCCTCTCAGCCACCTGGTAGCCCTACTGGCTTCCTACATCTCCCCCAAGTGCCAAGCCCCAAGGAGATGAACAGGACCTACCCCAGAGAGCGAGCAGGGGGCAGGGAGTCACAGGGCTGGAAGCAGCAGAAAGCGAACTACCCACCCACCCACCCAGCTCCGACATAAGGATTTGTCGGGGAGCACTACTCTGCACAGCCTCAGTCTACACACACTCCGTCCCCCAAACGGAGAACAGATCCTTTATTGACCGCAAGATGCACACTCAGCTGCCTCTTCATACCCTCTCACCAGTGCCGAGAGAAGGAGCCGGGGGCTCTGAGCTGGAGCATGCAAGAAAGGGGGGGCGCTGAGCCTGAAGGCAGCACGAGCAGTGGAGAGCCCCGCGCACAGGAGGCGCCAGGCCTCACTCCTCCTTCTTGTCGGTGGGCCCATCAACCACCGCCTGCAGGGACAGAAACCGCAGAGCGCCAAGTTACCAGGGGTTTTCCCCCTTGAGCTCTCCACCTGGGACCAATACCCCAAGGCCTGCCCAGAACAGCCCTATTGGGACCCGGCTGGCTCTCAGCCTCTCAGCACTCAAGCTGCACCTCCGCCCACCCCAGGCCCCCCATCCAGGCTCTTCCCAACGGGTGCGCCTGCCTCCCCGCCTCCCACGGGCACTTCTCCGAGGCGGGGGTGCTGACCTGTAGCCGGGCGTGCTCTTTCAGCAGGCGGTCGTACTCTTTGGTCAGGCCCTGGGATTGCTTGCGCATGGCCAGAGCCTCGTTCTCGGCTTTCTCCAGCTCTGGGGGAACAAAGCCAGAGAGCACAGGCTTGAGGGCGACCTACTTGCTGGAGACAGGCCCCAGGCCCGAGCGTGGGAAGATGTCGCCTCGAAGTGGGGCGGGCTGGCCAGCCAAGCTGATGGGAACCGGCCACACTCAGGCTCCCAGCAGCCTCAGCAGCTGAGGACAAAGCTGAGTGGGTGGGGGAGGGCAAGCAGGAGGCAGGGCTGTGCCTCTGGGAAGAAACACGGACCCCGGTGGGCGGGGTTTCGTAAACACCTCTGCCAGCTGCGTCCGCCGCCTGAGTTCTCTTGTCTATACCTTGAGCACTACGCCCCTTGCAGGGCTGGGCAGGGAGTCCCGGGGCTCTGGGCTGCTGCCCGCACATCCAGAGACTCACTCTGCTTGCTGACAGCCAGCTCCTCCTTCAGCTTCTTCACGTCGGCCTTCAGGGTCCGGTTCTCCTCCTGTACGTTCCCCAGGCTGTCCTTGCCGTCCAGCTTCCCTCCGTCGGCACCAATCGCCTGGGAAGAGGGCGAGAATAGACGCCTGAACGGAGGGGCTAGGGTTCCCCAAGGGGTGCTGGGCTGCTGCTCAATCCCAGCCCATAAGGAGGCCCAGCCCCTCCACGCATGTCAGCAGCCATCGGTGACTCAAGGCTGTCATTTGCTGACTGCCAGTCATGCCCCACTGACCAAACGCTTTTCTTTCCTTTCCTCTTCCCAGGGCCCGTCACTCAGAAAGGGCCCTGTCCTTTCTGCCCAGTGGGGCTCACCTCCTGACCTGCCTTCTAGGTCCAGCCACTGCCCCATCCCGCCTTGCCCCCCCATGCCAAGAACCTTGGCTCACTGGGGAAGCTGCTCGTATCCAAAGTCTAGCCTGGGGGCAGCAGAGAGAGGTGCCCCTTCCCCTCAAGTCCTCGGGAACCAGAGGGCACTGGTCCCTGATGTGCTCTTTGCCCCCATGCACTCCAGCTTTCCAGCCCATGCGGGAGCAGGCAGGTGGCACAGCACACACCTTTTTCAGCTCGTCGTTCTCCTCCATGTACTTCTTGGCCGCCTCGCTAGCACTCTCCGCCTGTTTCTTAAATGCTTCGTTGGAGGCCAACAGCGTGGCCTGCTGGGAGATGAGTGTCACCACGCGCCGAAGCAGGCTGAGGTTGTTTACAGAGAAAAGGGCGAAGTGAGCAAAAGAGGGAGGAAAAGGGTTGGCGCGTGCTTGCTCTCAGTCACTCTCCCACGTCTGCCTCCAGCCCAGACCTGCCCTCCTGGATTGCCCGGGTGGCCAAGTGTGAGGCCGCCCGCCTGGATCTGGCACAAGGGGAAAGGTGGGGCTGGGAGGGAACTGTCTTCCCACTCCGAGGAGGAACGTTGCTCAGAGCTGGGCCCAGGGAGTGAGGACGCTGCTGCCTGGGTCTACTCATGGGCCGAACACTCGGGCTGCTCTCTCGCCCAGAGAGGGGAACCTGGGCCCAGCAGACTGCAACCGCTCCTCAAGGTCAAAAGGGCGAGAGCACCGTGACTGTACTGCCACCCCATCTCTGGGAACCCAAGGCCCCGCTCCCAAGTGAGAGAACAAGCTGGAATTGCCAAGAGTCCCCACCCCCCTCTCCAAACATGTTCCTACAGGCAGCCGCCAGAACACGTCTGTTAGGTACATTGCCACACGGCCATCTCTGGGGCTGGGACAGAAGGCACAGCGCTCAGCTCATGCCATCCGCAGCAGCCATGATGAACACACGGGTGGCAGTTCAGGGCACGCACTGCTCTAGTTCCCGGCAGGCGCTATTGGCCTGGCAGAGCGATGGTGTCTGGCAGAGAGGAAGGAAGGAAGGACTCCCTCCAGCTCAGTTAAACCATCAAAATGGGGCGCCCGCCCACCGATCCCGCACGCCTGGGACCGCGGCCCAGGCTGGCTCAGCCTGAGGCGGCCAAGGGGGAAAAGGCGCTACCCTCGGCATCCCTATGACAGGTGCCTGTTGTGAGGGGACAGAGTGGCTGCAGCTCCAGGCCGGGTAGCCTGTTAGGGGGGCTCCTTGTCAGATCTGGTGCTGGGACACTTGGGGGGTACCCCATGGGTGCTGGGGAAGAGGTCGGGTGGGTGTGCTCCCCGACCTGGGCCCTGGCAGATCCCTACTGGAAGTGATCACCCCAAGGGAGTGGGTTCACAGGGGCTTCCTGGTTTGGGGAGCAGCTCAGGGGCCCCTGACCGTATGCGGAGCGCCAGGTCGTTGGTTCCTGGCAGGAAGAGTGAGTTTCCAATGACATGTGGTCTCTAAAATTAGCAGCTGGGACCTCGTGGCCCAGGGCTCAGGTTTCCCTGTTTCAGCCCCTACTGCCCACCAGCCTGCCCCCCACTGGGTGGCAGCCCTGGATGTGGAGGGAGCTTTCGGAGCTGCCACACGCCCAACTGCCGCAGGCCCACAGGCCTGGCTGGAGGAAGTCGCCGAGGGCCTCCCAGCGGGAAAGGCAAGTCTGCATGCGCTTCTCCCTAAGAGCATGGTGTGGCATGGGGCAGGGTGGCTCCAAGGACCCCTAGGATCACTGCTCCTCCAGCTGGAAACTGGGTGGGGGGGCATGGGTGCCACCTGGTGGCCCTAGCTGGCCAGCTCCTGGGGGACCGCCCCCAGTAGGCAGGCGGCTGCCACAGGCGGGACTCCAGCAGCAGCGAGTGACCTGGGAAGGGGATAGTGGCAGCGGACACAGTCTCAGCACCCTCCCCACCCCGCCCTGCCTTCCCTGGGAGCAGCAAACAGCCTCCCTGTCCGGGGAGGCTTCTGGCAACCAAGGGCTCTCAGCCAGTCACACCCTCAACCCAGAGGGGCCCAGCCTGCCCCAACCACGTCCCCTGCGGTCTCAATAGGCCTGTTCCTGTAAACATTCCTGATTCGGCCTCAGGTGCTCTGCTCTGCCCCCAGTCTCCACCTCCCTCCCTCTTGAGAGGCCAGGGCCATGAGCGCCCACTGCATGGAATGCCATGGGGTCCTCAGGCCGAGCAGCCCCCTTTGGGGGACTCTGGGTGTGTACTTGGCTCCCCAGCCCCTCCATGGGAACTGGGTGGCCGGCTCTTCCCAGATTGTGAGCAGTTCCTAAGTGACCTTTCTCGAAGACTCTCTGACCACCTCCCCCCACTGTGGTCCCTCCGAGGTCCTTCTCCCCTCGCTGACACATGGCACTACTCTGGTCACACTAGGAACTTGCCGTTCCGGACATACTCCTGGCTTGCCACACGCCCCCCAGGTGGCCGCAGCCGGCTCCTCCCATGCACGGGTGAGCCCACCTCATCACTGCCCCACCCCCCACTCCCCCCCCCCCGCGCTGTACTGCACGGTTTCAGCCTGTCTGACTACACAGGCCACGCCCCTCGGTGAGGTGAGGGGGACAGCACGACGTCAGACCCATGCTGATGAGCCAGCCAGGCTCGTGATTGTGGTGGTAGCCAAAGCACACAGGAAAACACAAGTCACCAAGCCTGGGCAGAGCCTGGTGCCCTGGCCAAGTCTGCAGGGGGCCCCCACAGCGCCCCTCATCCCTGTGGCCTCACTGCTGCTCACCCTCGCACCCCCTCCAATTCACAAACCTGTCCTCCATGTCCCTAACCAGACTCTACACCCCATGTGGGCTCTGCCTGCCCACAGCCCCCAAGGGGCCCTTTCGCTGAGGGCATTCACCAGCTGAGGCATCATGGGGGCCTCGCCTCCGAGGGCAGGCCACCCCAGGGGCTGAGTTTCCAGGGCTCTACAAGACCTTCTCTCTGAGGGGAGAAGCCAGGCATCGGTGGGGTTCCTGAAGACCCAGGGCTGACCGACAGTGCGGGTGCAACGGAAAGGCAGCCACCTTCAGGGCGCGCGCACGCGTCCTTGGCAGACAACAGCCCCTGAATTCAACTTGGCTCCCTCACTCTCGCAAAGGTTGAGCAAACAAGAGAAGGCAGGAGAAACAAAATCTGTGTGGACGAGAGCAACAGGCCAGCCACAGGAGAAGACGTGGATGGGCACATGCTCCACACCAACACGGTCTCTTCCTGCGGGTGAAGAGGTGGACCCGGCAGAAGAGCGGGAAGGGGGGCCAGGTCCATAGGAGCCCCCAGGTGAGCTGGGTAACTCAGGACACCACCCCAGACAGGCAACTGCCCTTTCTTCACTTGTGCTGGACAAGTGAGAAGCTGGTGCCACAGCGCCACCTGTTGGCTCTCCAGGAGGGCTGCCTCAGGGGCAAATGGCCAAGAGAAACAGAGCACCGAAGGGCCGCAGGCCAGGCAAAGCCCAACAGGAGCGAAAAGGACGCCCCTGGAGCTCATCCTCAAGAGCCCAGTGCTAGGAAAACACCGAGGCAGGCAAAGACGAGAGCGATGCCTTCATCAGACACAGGGATGGGCAGTCCCGGGCCACTCGGCCCGCACATCTCCGGCCAAGTGCAGAGACCAAGGGCAGGGCCTGTGCTTGGGGCCAGTACTGAGCTCGTATCCAGACGACTTTTCTTGCAGAGGGGCGGAGGGAGGGGAGGTTGGGCCACACCCAACAGTGCTTAGAGACATACTCGTGACTCTGCTCTGGAATGAGCCCTTGTGGTGCTCAGGGGGACCATAAATGGTGTCAGGGATTCAAACTGGGGTGTAAGGCAAGTGACCTGCCCCACGTACTCTCACACCAACTTCTTCTAACTAGTCATTCACGGGGCCAGAACACGAGTACAGTGGGTACAGCATTGGCCTTGCATGGGGTCCGATCCCTGGCATCCCACACAGACCCCCAGCACTGCCAGGACTAATTCCTGCGCATCGCTGGGTGTGGCACCCAAACTAACAAAAACCACCTAGCCACTGAGAGGGACTCTTCGCAGCTGGGCAAAAGAGCCATTGGCTGCACTGTCCTGATCCCATGCTTAGGAAGATGTGGCAGCCGCAGACGGATCCAATGACTAGGGCCGCAACTGTGGCCCTGCTGCATGATCACCCTCACATGGTCATGGACTGAAGCACAACCAACCCAGCAAGCTGCAAGGTCCCAGGAGTGGCACCTGACGGCCAGATGGCATTCAGGAAGGGCGGGCAGGGTCTCGGAGGTAACACACACAGCACATGCG
Organism: Sorex araneus; assembly: GCF_027595985.1. Classification (NCBI taxonomy): domain Eukaryota; kingdom Metazoa; phylum Chordata; class Mammalia; order Eulipotyphla; family Soricidae; genus Sorex; species Sorex araneus. The sequence goes on along the minus strand of NC_073313.1, from coordinate 58,909,368 downwards.
TAAGACCTTTCAGGGGCGTCTCCTCCCCAGGCTCAGTGGCGGTGCACCTGCCTGGCCTGAGGTGCTGGGTTGGACCCCCAGCACTGTGATGTACACGTGTGTCTTGTGTCCTTATTTTATTTTACCCATGAACATAGTGAGCCGTGATCTGCTGCCAAATCATCCAGTCAGAAGAGAGCTGGAGGTGTGGGAGAGGCACTTGATGTTCAGGACATTTGGCTCTTTTCTGTTTGCATTTTTGTTACCCCTGGCGGTGCTCGAGGGACTAAGTCCAGTCAGGCGTGTACCCAGCAAGCACCTTACCTATTGTAATAGCTCTCTAGCCCCTACGCTGGCATTTTCTTTTCTTCCCCCCCCCCTTTTTTTTTTTGCTTTTTGGGTCACACCTGGTGATGCTCAGGAAGGAGTTACTCCTGACTCTGCACTCAGGAATTACTCCTGGCAGTGCTCTGGGGACCATATGGGATGCTGGGACTCAAACCTGGGTCAAGGGTTTGCAAGGCAAATGCACTCCCCCTCCCCCATTTTACTATAGCTCCAGCCTCTACGCTGGCATTTTCGACTAAGCCAGAAGCTCCTGCACACTCCACTAGATCTCCGCAGACCCTTGTGACTCTCCGTCCCAACCGGGTACCCTCTGTCTCTCTCTCCTTTGCACTCTACCCAGCACAGTCCAGATGTGAACCCCTGAGGGCAGTTGCAGGACCAGCACAGACACTAGCACCAGAGTAGGAAAATGCCCTCAGCTCTCTGTTGGTAGTCAGGGTGATGCCAACAGCTGCGGCTCATTACCCACTCTCATGTACCAGGCACACTGGTGCGACGCGAAGTAAATCTCCTCCCACATGCAGCCCATGAGAGCTGTGTCGTCACTGTGCTCCGTGCATGAGAGTCTGAAGGCGTAACAGGCCTGGGGCCCAAGGCCAGGCTGGACCCTGGTTCATGGTGGCTTGGGCACGTCTCCCCGTCAAGTGCAAGCCCCCGGAGCCCCACGGCACCAACTATGAGCAGAGCCAGCGGCAATAAGCCGAGGTTTCCAGTTGTCGCGTCGCCGGTCTTTCCCTAGGTGGCGCGGAGGGAAGGCCTGTCTGCGGCCATGCCAGATGGTCGAGTGGGGGCGGCAGAAACCCAGCAATCTCCACAACCCGATTTCAGGCCTTCTAGAATCCAGGGACTCAGGTGGGTGACTGGAAGTTCAGTGGTGGCCTCGAATGAGTGGTGTTTTAGGGAGGGTTGAGGAAACAAGGTGTGCAACTCAGCCGGCAGGTCAGCCGCAGAGTGCACTTCAGGTCACTCCAGAGGGGGGTGAGGAGGGCGCCCAGGAAACGGATGAGGAAGCAGCAGACCTCACAGTCTGCCCCTGCCTGTACTCTGACAGAGAGGGCCACAGGGACTCCAGGGTCAGAAGCACCTGGATCGGCTTCTTGTTGCCGTAACTCAGGAGAGCTCGAGTGGCAGTGCCACCAGTTCAGCCTGGACCTGGGCCTCAAGCTGTCTGTCCCTTTAGGCCAGCCCTTGGCAGAGCCCACTGGCCTACTGGGCATGAGCCCAGGTTCCTGCACCATACCTCGCAAGCTGACAGGGCACTCCGAGGGCAGCAAGGGCCGTGAGTGGGGGCTTCTAAGCAGTCTCAGACAGGCTGCGGGAAGGGACCCAAAAGGCTCAGTCACCACAGTGAAGCCAAGGTCAAGGCCCGGGAGAAGGGCGACAGGAAGAGCTGGACCTTCAGGCCCCACAAGTGGGAATGAAATGGGTGCCCCAGGTCCGAGGTCATGGGACAGGTGGGCAGCACAGGCTGGGGAGCGAGGCTGGGAACAGGAAGTCTAGTGGAAATGACAGCACGGGGGGGGGAGGAGGGAAAGTTGTCTAGAATGAGGGGAAAGACAGCTCAGGAGGCAGATGGAGGCAGAAGTGCAGCGCAGCAGACGCCAGGAGCGGACGGAACACAGCTCACCTGGACCCTGACAGACAGGGCAATCAGACTGGTGCTGCACTTCCTGGTGAGGCCACCCCCACGCTAGAGTTGCCGCTCTGCGGACCCTAACCTGGGCTCCTAACCACAATGCATGAACTCCTTGCCAAGGGGAGGCAGGTCGGGAGGGACTAGAACAAAGGGCACAGCCCACAAAGGGGAAGAAACGCAAGTCTGGGGCAGGAAAAGGCACTCTTTAAGCTCAGGCGCCTCTCTGGAGAACAGTCCCACCAGCCTCCTTCCGGCCCACCACAGTCCCTGCTGCAGGTGACCACAGCAGTGCTGCAACCACATCAGATCAGCTCCCAACTAGCTCCTGCCTCCCCTCCCCTCCGCCAGTGGGGCCTGCGCCCTGCACCCCAGCACTTCTCCAGACCCCACTCCCCTTGCTACTGTAGCCTGGGGCTGGCTGCTATCAGCATTTCACTTCCCTGACCTCACCTGGCGTGGTCTCTGCTCTCACACCTTCCAGTCCCACTCCCCAACTCCCCAGCAAACACCGTTGCCCAACACTCACCACAACTTGAAACATGTGCACAGCTGCTAGAAATACTCACCCAGCACTCTACCACATGGCGCTCGGGGACAAATTCTGAGGTTGTCCATCCCACTTCCTTCCCACTGCTCAGGCCACCTGGTCCAAATTTAGTTGGGTCCTTCAGGGGCTCAGGGACAGAGCCAGGACCCATCTGTGATACACATGCAGCATGAAGACAGAGGGAGACGGGACACTTTGGACACAATCGGGGGCCCAAAGAACCCAGAGCAACTAAAGCAGGGGGCAGAGGCACAGAGTGGGTTTCCCCACTGCTCACCAAACCAGAAAATCGGGGGCCAAGCTCCGTGGTCACTGACAGAGAATGCTAGAGGTGGCCCACTTAGCCCACGACAGTCAGGCAAAATCACAAGCTCCCCCGCTGTGGCCAGAGGTGGCCTGTAGCGTGAGACATCTCTGGAGAAAGCGCAGAGCTGAAGCCTCAGCACTGGAACCTTTCTCTCTTGCGAGGCTACATGAACCAAAGTGAACATGTGCCTGGCACACAGAATGGAAACAGGAGATGCCGGTGGGTGTGGTCAAGCCTGCGAAGGGAGGTGGCCCAAGTGCACTGTCACTGTGGTTGATGGCGTCTCGGAGAATTCGCTTCTGTTTAGTCAAAGCCTTGTCTTCCTCCAGGTGACTTCAGCTGGACTCCTCAGCCACTCGCAGGGACTTTAAGTGAGCACGGTGGGGTGCAGCCAAGAGTGCCGAGGACAAGGCACAAAAGCAATAGGGGTGCGGAGCTGAGCTCCCAGGTAGGCCCCCCTCAACTTCCCACCAAGAGCCTGGTAACAACCAGTCAGAAAAGACATCAAGGCGCTCTGCAGACTCCTGAGGGGCAGGCGAGCTGCTTTCAGCACCCACAGTTCACACCGACACAAGAGCTGAATCGAGGTGCCACAGACCTGGGCCCATAAGGCCCCTGCCTCTAAGGCTGCTCCCGTTGACACAGGGAGTCCCAAGCCCTCACCACCACTGAAATCACAGGAAAGGCACACAATGGCCAGAGGGGGCCACCCAGTCCTCCAGCTGTGCCCTTCTCGGAAGCTGAAAGTGTTGGACACTTTGCCAAAGCCACGCCTCTGCTCCACACCCACCTAAACCAGACAAGGTCCCAAGGCACTCTGGGCACCTCTCAGCTCTAGCCCCCAGGGAGTGTGGTGAGGGCCCGCTAGCTGCCTGTCTCTCCCCGAATGCTCTACCTTCTTTAGAAAAAGAACCCTGGGGTGGGGAAATCCAAACTCAGGAAGAACCAGAGAGACGTGGGTGAGTCATTTGGAAAAATTGCTACAATGTACTAGTGGGTACAAAAGGCAAGTCAAAGCAGAGCAGAACTTAAAAAAAAAAGAAACAAACAAAAAACAACCTTATGGCACGGAAAATACTGTGGAAAGACCCAATTGGTACCTGTAGCTGGGTCCAGGTACCAAGTGGGCACTCATCTTCCTTTGTTACCCACACTGTGGGTGTGGCTGACTTCACAGAAAGCAGCTTGAACTCCAGTCAAAAGCGACACTAAACTAAGCATCGTCATGGCGTTTCCCACAAGCCCGTGAGGCTCAGGTGGGCACCGTGCTCTCCACGCTGCCACTAGCCGGGAGCAGGAGTCAACCCTGGCTCACATCCCAAGAACCACTTCTAATCCCCAGAGCACCACCAGGGGTTCTCCTGAGCACAGAGCCAGGGCCAGCAGTGCTCTGGGAATGAGACGGTGCCTGGGATTTGAGCTGAGGGCCCCAACCCCGTACTACGTTTCTAGCCTTATTCTCTTTTTTTGGCTTTTTGGGTCACACCCAGCAATGCACAGGGGTTACTCCTGGCTCTGCACTTAGGAATTACACCTGGCGGTGCTCAGGGGACCATATGGCATGCTGGGAATCGAACCCGGGTCGGCCATGTGCAAGGCAAACGCCCTACCCCCTGTGCTATCACTCCAGCCCCTCTAGCCTTGTTTTCTTATCCCTTCTGGGACAACAGCCTGCTCATGTTTGTGGAGCTAAAATTAGTGACTGGGACCCTCACAAAACCATTCTCATACATAGTGACGCTCAACCCAGCAAAGGGCTAATGGCTTTCTCGGTCTTACACGCATGCTGGCACATAGCAGGCTGAGTTGACAGTTTATCCGCACAGCGCCTGGACGAAGGCTCCTGGAGATCCAGACGGGAGCAGGAGTCCAGGGACTGGCTCACTGCATAGGAGTGGGAAACGCCAAGAGGACAGTGCATTCTGCAGAGAAACGCTTCAACCACAGAGTCGACAGGGTGCACATGAAGACAGCGGGGTGCAGGGGGAGGGCAAGGGATTGGTGCCTTTGTCCCTCCCACTAGTACGCAGGGGCTTGGCTGGAAGCTCCCCGCCCCCAGCACCTGGCTGCAGCAGCACCAGGAGACCAGGACACCACAACCCATTTCCAACCACAATAGGGAGAGAGAACAAAAGGAACATGGCGCACAGCAGGGTAGCCTGGGGCTTTGCCTGGAAAGGTCAGAAGCAAACCAGCCCACACCCTGTGAGCTGAACACTAGGGGACCATTAAGAGGAAATGCAGATCTGGGTGAGTCCCGTGGGAAAATCACTAAGATGCACTGGTGGGTACACAAAGCAAGTCAAAGCAGAGCAGGTATTAGGAAAACAAAGGAAAAATCTAACCTGGTGCATGGCACAGAGGTGAGTTGTGAGGTGATGCAACTGTTATGAGCCGGGAAAGGGTCCGGGTCACTAACTCACTCTCCATTTTTACCTGCCCTGTGGGCTTGACTGACTTCACAGTGACCAACTCTTAACTCCTGTCAACGGCACCACCAAACTTAGCGCCGTGATGACATTTCCCGCAAGCCCGCGTGGCTTGGGAGGGTACCGTGCTCTCACGCTGCTCTCCGGCAAAGGAGAAGTCCTTCACGGCCACTGTCACCAGGCAGGACAGGAGCCGACCTTGCAGCTCCCTCTGCGGATGTGCATGAGCCTGGCCTCCCTCGCAAGGCCCACTCTTCTCGCAGCCTTGCTGTCCCCCACTCCCGGAGCCCAGGACAAGCCTTCCTTCAGAAGCTGCTTCGGGCCTTTGGAGCTGGCTGAGGCCGCCAGTGAAACCCAGATCCTGCTTTGGAGGCCCAAGGCTCCAGATCTGCTGCCCGTTCCGACCATCATGCCACGAGCTCGGCCTTTGTCAAGAGCCCTTAGCACCCAGAACCCAGGACACGAGACCAATTCCCCTACCTTGTCCTGGCCTGACTCCTGGAAGTTTGAAGTCAGCATTGCCTACAGAGGTAGAGTGACCCCGTGTACCGCCATGAAGTGCCACCTGCCACTCTGTAGTTGTGGCACAGTCCCCACGTTCCCCAAATGCCCGGGTACGTTTTCTGAACACCTGAAACCCATATGCAAAGTCACTTGCATGTCTAGTGAAAGTCGTTCAGGTGACCAGAGGCTGAGTGCAGCTGGGAGGCCACAGTCTTCCCACTTGAGTGCCCCACGACAAGGCTCCATGCCCCTCTGCCCTGGCACACTCAGGAACCGGAAGCCCTGTAAGCAGGAGGCAGCGGCAAGCAGGGCCTTGTAGTAGTGCCCACCCAGACACCTTCTGGCCTTTCTTGGACAACTGTATGCTCAGTGCAGGACACTCCTTACAGACACTCTGCCAGCTCTTTCTAGGAGGCCTGGGGAAAGTAGGTCTCAGCCCTCTGTACTGTTTCTTTCTCAAAGGCAACACCAACTCTCATCTCAAGAACGAACGTAGCATGCAGAGCGGAGGGAGAATACGGGTCCTCTCTCTGTCGTCACACTGCCTCTGGGGGTCCGCTGACAGCTGAGGCCTCGGGGGCTACTGTAGCTGCCTGATCTCCAACAGGGCAGCCAGCTCAAGGCCAAAGACTGAGGTGTCAAAGCTCTAAGTTAGCCTGGGGGTCCCTGCCCAGCGCTGAGCCCTCACTCACAAGGACAGCAGCAGGGAAAAGCCAGCAATGTAGAGATTCCTCTGGGCACGGAAAAGCTTCATGTGGAAATGCTCCATGGCCCCGGGGTTGTTCTGGAGGTTCACCTTCTCGGTCACATCGTCATACTTGCGAATCTCACGAACAGCATCTGCAACCAAAAGACACAGAAGCTGAGCTCCCACCTGGTCTAACTCAGGCTGCCAAGAGAGGGGACAGTAGCTTTCCCCAACTATGTGGCTCTCCAGGGCGTGAGGCTGACCGCAGCTGAGGCATTGCTAGCAACAAGGGCCATTCCCCTCTCCCACACTAAGCTGTGTCTTACTCTGTGGACCCCACTGGCAGCCCAGGAAAGCCCTGTGCATGGCAATGCCTGCTAAATGGCCACAAGTGCCCAGCAGTCAAGACCCAGGGGATGAATTCTGAAGCTTCCAAGGTCCCCAGTCCAAGCTCTGGTGCCAGCTTGATCCCAATTACAAAAGGAGGTTTTGCCAGAACTGTGGCAAGAGTCTCACAATGGCGGAATCACTCTCCCCTGACAAGGGACACTCTTGGTCCCTTGTCACCTTCAGTGCATGCCAACTGTCCATCTCCCCCAAACGAGACCCCTAATTCAGAGTAGGAACCTGTGTCACAGTATTTCCAGGGCCGGGCCAGTTCTGGGTGCTGAGGGACACACCATGACTGGTCAGGTGAGTAGGTAGCCTCTGTTCCTGAGAGGCCACCACACACTCATCTCTAACTCAGAACACGAACCAGCCCACGCCTACAGCCGTGTCCCTGACCCCCACCCCAGGGGACTGACTCAGGAGGGTCATGAAAAGCTCTGTGGAAAAGGTTCACTCTCCCCGCCCCAGATCAGCCAGGGAGCCTCGTCTGCTTCTCATCTCTGGGCTCACACTCCTGGCATTTACACTGATCCTGGGGTTACATCTGTATCCCAGGGAGAGTACATGCCAACAAAGTTACAGGTCACAGCTTGACTTGTTCCAGGCTGACTATTCCTATGCCCCAAACCCCAATGCCGACAACCAGAGGTGGGGGACTGTGGGGGCTGACTAGGTCAAGAGGGTGGAGGCCTCGTAAAATCAAAGCCCAGGGAGCTCCCGCACCCCCTTGTCCACTGAGGACACAGTGAGCAGAGACGTCTACGAACCAGCCCACAGCCCGCCTCCCTGACACTGCTCCTGCTGGCACCCCGAGCCGAGACTCTCCCACCTTCAGAACTGACAGAATATAACAATCTTACAGAAATCGCCCCATCATGGGACTTTGGTTTCAGGAGTCAAACTAAGACATAGAAAATGGAAAACTCTTGGGGGCTGGAGAGATAGTACAAGGGTAGGTAGGGAGGTTGCCTTGCATGTGGCCGACTGGGTTTTATCCCTGGCATTCCATACGGTCCCCTGAGAACTGCCAGGAGTAACCCCTGAGCACTGCTGGGTGTGCCCTTAAAACAAAAACAGAAAAATAAAACACTCTGAAAACTCTGAAAACCTTGTTCAGCAACAGTACCACTATAGATGTATTCCAGTAGTAATCGCCTGAGTGTGAGCTGATCCAAGGGAGCCTATACAAAGGGAATTAAGAGGACACTATAATCAAAACAGGCAACTGCACAACCTTCACAAAGAATGAGAGTGCTGGACACAGTGGAGAAGAGGGTACTTGTACTGCATGCAGCAGGGTTCAATCCAGAGCACCTCATAGGGTACCCAGAGCCTGCCAGGAGAGAGCCCTGAACAGAGTCAGGAGTAAATGAGCACTGCTGGGTGTGGTCCAAAAACCAAAAACAGAAAAAAAGAGAGTAAGAATACCATAAAAAGTTAAGACTCGGCAGACAGAAAAAGAACAATCCAAAACAGCATGCAAAGTGAACCAAATCCAATTCCAAACAGCAGGCAGTGGGCAAGAAAGTTAGCTTAATTGGCTGAGTGACTGCATGCTTTGAATTTGAGGCCCAGGTTCAATCCCTGGCACAGCAGGATCCCATGAGCAACACCAGGAGTGACTCCCAAACATCAGGGAGATGGGAGGCAGCAGGGGAACTCCTGAACACTACTGTCTATGGCCCATAAAACAAAACAAAAAAAAAAGAAAAAAATAGTTGAAAATAGTAGAGAAATTTTAACATTCCCACCAGACATTATAAAACATTAAGGGAGGTTCTCTAGGAGGTGTGGATTATGGAAGACTTTCACTTTCTAGACAGAATTTCTGAATAAAGAAATAATGATGTATTATTTGGGGGACTAAAGACATCTCTTGGGGTCAGGCAGAGATAGTACAGGGGTTAAGGGGTCTGCATTATATGCAATCTACTCAGGTTTCAATCCTGACCCCTCATGGTCCTGAGCACAGCTGGGTGTGGCCCAAACCATGTCCCCCAATAAAATGGAGCCAAATAAAGATACCTGTGTTTCTAAGTGACCTGCATCCAGAAACCCCACCTCCCAGAACCAGCTCTCTCCACAGCCAAAGGCAGACTGGGAAGGGACACTGAGAAGCAGGCTGAGAAACTGTGTCCCTGGAGTCCAGGTAGGTCACGGGCGCGTACTGACCTCTCCAGTGCCCTGCCCTGCCGAGCGGTGGCAGAGGTTGCGCAGGCTGCCCTGAGTACACTGGTTCCTTCACACCACTAATACTGGCTACAGGCTCCCTTGTATTCACTGAAGGCTCTGCAGCCTTCATGGTTATGCTTTTCTCTCTTCTCTGAAAAATCATTTAAAAATTACATGAAGGGACCAGAACGAAGTGATAGTACAGTAAGATGCTTGCCTTGCATGTGGCCCACCCAGGTTCGATCCCTGGCATCCCATATAGCTTCCCTGAGCACTGCCAGAAGTGATTTCTGAGCACAGAGCCAGCAGTAACCTTGAGCATCACTGGGTACAACCCAAAACACAAAAAATTAAATAAAAATGAAATGAAGCTATAATAAATTTTTTTTGTGCTCAGCACAGAAAAAAATTATTAAACTCTATTTGTTGTTTTGAGATGCATATTTCAGTTTTTGTCATTCTCTTTATATCGAGGGGAGGGGAGATTTAGGGCATACTGGGTGGTGCTCAGGGTCTATTCCTGGCTCAGGAGTGACCCCTGGCCATCACTGGGGAGACCACATGGTCAGAAGCAAGGCGAAGCGCCTTACCCATCTCTCTGGCCCCTGGGTTCGTGTTTTATTATAACTTAGGTTGTGCTTCTTACCAGGAACATAGATGTAGTTGTCACAGCTGGGTGTCTCTCCATTTCCAAACATTTCTGGACCCCAAAAGAACTGCACCATGGTCAACCATGGTGCTGCAAAGCGCGTCCCTAGCCCACCCGAATGGAACAACCTTCTTCCTGCCCCACCCCATGCTCCAAAACAAAATCTCACACGTTCATTTCCAAGACTCTGTAGCCCGCTTTTCAAGCTGAGGGGTTAACACGCTTGTTCTCTACCCATTCTAGGCTCAAAGGCCACTCAGGGAGAGAGCCCTATTGGCAATGTTCAGCTCTTGGGCTTTGCCAAGTATTTTCAGAAATGTGATGTCTGTTGGCAGCTGACACTCATTGGCATGGCTGGGAAGGGATAGGCCAAATCTGGCCCGTTTGGAGAGAGTGCTGCCTGAACAGATCCCTTCTGGCCCTGAGGCATCAGGAAGGAGAAAGGTCTAATGCTGCAGCTAGCAGGCAGGGCTGTGCAGGTCCCTGAAAGACATCTTGCTCAGAGATGCGATCAAGACCTGCAGCCAAGTCAAACCAATACTGCTGCCCAAGCAGGGCACAAGGAATCCACTTAGCACATCTTAAAAAGGACCTTCCGCCATCACACAAGCCTGAGTAATTCCTCTGCTCTCCAATCACACCAGCAAGTCACAGAACATTTACCTCCAGACAGGGCACTCCCTGGCCCCTGGCCCACTCCCAAGTGTGTTCTGGAGCTGTTTGTCTTTCAAACCCCGGCAGTGCACACCTCAATGTGAGGTTTCTACAATTTCAGGGCTGGAAGGAGAGGCTTGGAGGTTTGGAGCTTGACCCCCAAAACATGCTTCCAGAGACCTCATGGTCCCCCAATATAACACGACACTGTAGTTTCTGGCCCAAGAAGGCTTCTGACTTGGCTGCTCAGTCCCCAGCTCCAGGCCTGTTTTGGGCAATTACAGAGCAGAGGGATGCTGCCAAGGGACCCGAGGGAAACCATGCCTGACTTGTTTCTCTTTCTCTCGGTCCTGGCACAACCTGAGGAGATGCTCCAGAACACGAGCGGGCCCTCCTAAAGCTGCTAGGCAACTGGAATGCCCTGTCAGCTGAGTCAGCACCCCTCTTCGGGGTGCAGAGAGCCTCCTCCTCAAGAAAGACAGGGACTCCTGAGAGGCCACGGCTCTGGGCTTTGCAGCTGACTGAGTAAAGGGTGAGGCCGTCAGCCACAGGGCACTCACCGATAAACAGCAGGACAAGGATAACAATGAGAACCACAAAGAAGGTATTGCCGTAGGTCACGACCAGCTCAACCAGGCGGGATTTGAAGACTTTCTGCCACCTGCCAGAGGAAGACAAAACAGATAGGGGCTGAGAGAAAGAACCCTCAGGAGAAAGGTCCTCCAACACTGATCCTGTTATGTCCTCTTCTCCTAACAGCTGAGTAGCCCACAGAACACTCAGCTTCAGCTGCTTACAAATCTCCAACCTGACATCTGTTTGGGAGCAACTTAGAAAAAAAATGCATGTTCAAGTACAGAAATTTGCAGCCAACCATTCTTATTGAGTGGGAGTCTCAAAAGGAAAATCTGCTTCTCCTCTCATCCCCCTAGATAGATTTCAAAATTCTCTGCCCCACATGTGTTGTTTAAATTGTTCATGTGACCGATCTGGCTTCATCGAAGCACTCAGCACCCTGGGTATTTATGACGCAGATCCAAGCTTCCCTTTATTTCCTCCATTTTTTTTTGTGGCCCAATTCAGCTAACAGAAGGAAGCCTGCAGAAGTGGTTGATGCAATCACAACACCATTACCAGACCTCAAGAATATCAATGAGAATCCCTGATTATCAGAGTCGAGTCCCAAAGTCCAACAGCAGCATTTTTTTTAATAGTTGGTTAGTGTCAAGGTGGCCTGAGTAAGTTTTGAATCTGCATTTAGTGCTAAGTAACTTAACTCTCTTATTCTGCCACTCTCCCCTTTCCTTTTGTTTTCTCTCCCCCTGTTACTTTCGGTAGAAACCAGGCTGGCCTACAAAGTCCTCCAAATTTCTGGTCCCACAGAGCCACTGGTGCGGCACACAGCCTCTGGACAGTGCGAGGTGTGGATGGCCCTGGGTTGGGGCCTCCTGGCATGAAGACCCCGCTGAAGGAAGCGTGGGTTTCCCAGGGGCCACACCAGGGGCTGCATTTCTCAATCAAACTTTTTCGGGTATCTGCAGCGGCAGCCTTATTTGAAAGGTCCTAATTGAAATCAGTGTTAACAGACCGATGTATCATTAAAAATTCATTTCCTCTTCATTGTTAAGAACTCCTGTCCGATCAGTGGGCCTCAGGCCTCATCCTCCACAGAGTGCGTAAAGCTTAGGCGGCCACTGCGCAATGCTGGAGAGAAGGCTTAGGAGGACAGAAGTCACCAGGTCGGCAACAGGAGCCTGCGGTGCCACCCCCTGCCCACTAGGGCCCCAAAGGGAGGCGGGAGAGCCGATGTGAAGCAGGGCTGTGTGGAAGGCTGGCAGCCGTCCTCTGCACCCCTGCCACCCCCAGCCCAGACAGGTTTGACCTGTTCACAGCTGGCCTGGTGTCTGGGCCCACCAACTGCGCGCCCGCGCCAGAGCCCGTACCTTTTTGGGGAAATGAAGGGGATGCAGAGAAGCAGCACCACAAAAACCTCTGCGTAGAGGAAGGTGGCCACGGCGGTCCACTGAAGACTCATCCTGTCCCCGAGTTTCCGCCGAGATGTGGGTGGGTCTCCTGCGGGCCACACAGGGTGGGAGTTGGGGGAGCCAGCAGGCCCCGGCCCCCAGTCTGGGGCGCACTTGACTCACTGGCCGTGTTCCACCCCTCAACCCTGGTCCAAAGACCCCACTTCGGTCGACCCCTAGAGCCTTGGCGGGGTCAAGGGCCGGAAGCTGGCACTGGCCAAGGGAGGCGCTTTCACCCCAAGCAGGGCAGCGCCCACCCCGCGGCCGGCGTCTTTACCAGCCTCCGCTGGGCACAGAACAGCTCGCTCAGAGCTCGTCCTGCCCCCCCCCCCACGAAAAACGGCTCCTAAGGGTGGGAGCCTGGACCCACCGCATGCTAGAGTCATCACCCAGCGCCTCCCCACTCACAGAAAGTTCTAGTGCGAGCGGTCTCCCCGCACGCCCGAGCCGCCGTCCGCCGGGGCGTTGGTCCAGCAAGAAAGACCCCCGAGCCGAGGTGGCGAGGTCCCTGTGGGCTCCCCAGGCTCCCGCCGAAGCCTCGGATGCGGCTCTGGCTCGGCGCACCCGCAAAGGGCTTCCGTGGCCGCCTCCGCGCCACGCACCTGGCCGCCCTCCCGACTCTCCACGGCCCGGCCCGGATCCCGCCCCGCCCCCCGTCGGTCCCCGCGGGCCGTCGCGGCTCCTTGTCGACAGACCCCGCCGGCAGCGCTCACCGACTTTTCCACAGCCTCCGCACACGCCCGGCGAACACCGACAAACTCTCCCACCACAGCTCCGGCCCCACCCCTTCCCCCCAAGCCGGAAACCGGAAGCGCCGGGACGCTCCGCCCCTTCTCTTGCGCCGCCGTTCCTCCCGCGGCCGCTTCCCGCCCCGCCCCTCACCCTCGGGAGAGAGTCTGGGAATGTGGGAGAGGATGGGTGGGGCGGGGCGGAGCCTGGTGCGGAGGCCTCTCTAGCCCTCCGAGTCGTCCCTCGTCTCTGTGGTCCAGGGAAGAGGCGGGGCCCAGGCGTGAGGCGAGAACGGGGTGGGGCGCCCCTCCGGGCCCCGCCTCCCGCCCCTCCTCCGCCTCCCGCCCCTCCTCCGTCTCCTCCCCTTCCCCGGACTCGCCCCTGGGGAGGGGTGGGTAGGTGGGGATTCCGGGAGGGTGGTGGAGTCACTGCCGCTTCAGCCAGCCTGCAGAGCAGACGCTGCTCCCGGTGCCCCAGGGAGGGGCGACAGCGGGGCGGGAGGAGGAGGAGGAGGAGGAGGAGTGGAAGAGACGCCCTCTCTGCCAGAGATCTCTGGAGGCTGTGACCCCAGGACTGGGGGACTGACAACTTTCTCCACCTCAGCTGGCAGAAGAGGCTGCGAAGCTGGAGGACCCTGAGCTCATCACCCAGGGGCCCCAGGACCGCCCAGGTGGCCAGAAGCGCTCGTCTAGGGAACCACAGTGAAGTTTCCAGTTGTCTAGACCACCAACTATCGACTACCTGCCTCTGCTGTTGCGTGAGGTCCAACCCGCAGGGGACATGCCCACGGTGCTCTCGGTGCCTCGAGCCTCTCGGGTGAGCGTGCTGAAGCGCAGCGCTGTGGTCCTGGCCCTCACGGCCTATGGGGTCCACAAGATCTACCCACTGCTGCGCCAGTGCCTGGCTCCAGCCAGGAACCCACAGGAGCCACCAGCGGCAGGAGTGTCCACGCAGGGGACCTCCAGGGCCCCCGCAGACTTGGCCTCAGAGGCCAAGGCTGGTGTGAACCGGGCGTTTGTGCGGCGCCTTCTGTGGCTCCTGCGGCTGCTCTTCCCTCGGCTTCTGTGCCGGGAGACGGGGCTGCTGGCCCTGCACTCGGCCACCCTGGTAAGCCGGACTTTTCTGTCCGTGTATGTGGCCCGCCTGGATGGACGGCTGGCGCGCAGCATCGTGCGCAAGGACCCGAGGGCCTTCGGCTGGCAGCTCATGCAGTGGCTCCTCATCGCGCTGCCGGCCACCTTCATCAACAGTGCCATTCGCTACCTGGAGGGCCAGCTGGCCCTGGCTTTCCGCAGCCGCCTTGTGGCCCACGCCTACAGCCTCTACTTCACCCAGCAGACCTACTACCGAGTCAGCAACATGGACGGGCGGCTGCGCAACCCTGACCAGTCCCTGACGGAGGACGTGGTGGCCTTCGCTGCCTCGGTGGCCCACCTCTACTCCAACCTGACCAAGCCGCTGCTCGACGTAGCCGTGACCGCGTACACCTTGATCCGGGCAGCCCGCTCCCGCGGGGCGGGAACAGCCTGGCCTTCGGCGATCGCTGGCCTCGTGGTGTTCCTGACTGCCAACGTGCTGCGAGCCTTCTCACCCAAGTTTGGGGAGCTGGTAGCTGAGGAGGCGCGGAGGAAGGGGGAGCTGCGCTACATGCACTCGCGCGTAGTGGCCAACTCGGAGGAGATCGCCTTCTATGGGGGTCATGAGGTGGGGCAGTTCAGGCCGCGCGGCTGGGAGGTTGCAGGGAGCTGAGGCCAGAGGTGTGCGGCGGGCCTGAGGGAGGGAGGTGGGGGGGCAGCCCAGGCCCTGGCAGAGAAATAGAGAAGCTAGAACTTTGGGGCGGCTGCCTGCTTGCCCCAGGCCACTTCTGCTTCCTCTCCGGCTGTGTGAGCAGCCGGGCTGGCCTGGGGCTGCCATCCTCGATCCTAGCGGTTCCAGCTGTGCGGCGCCACCTTCCCCTCACTGCTGCCACCGGCTGGGAGGAGGCGCCTGCCGGGTGGGAGCTGGGCCCCTCGGTGGGCCGGCCCGGCCTGCTGCTGGCTGTTCCTGGGCCCCCAAACCCCCCCACCCCTGGGCCCTTTGAAGGCCGGCTGGACGCCCAGCTGGCTGGCTGGGCTGGCGTGCATTATGGGCATGACTCAGCCCAAGCCGAGGTTAACAAGCAGCGTGGAGGCCGCAGCAGTGGAGGGGGCTGGACCTGGGGTCAAGGCCCTCAGGCCAGTGAGGGGGCAGGGGGTTGGGCCGGGATGCCTGGCTGGGGCCTGCTCAGCAGGGCACTTTTCCTGCGGGCCTGGCAGCCACCCTGCCCCCTTCCCCGTGGCCGCCCTTCCGCCCGGGGCCCCCACATGGGCGCAGCTCCTGGTGGGCCGGCCGAGGTTACTGCCGGCCAGGGCTCCCTTTATCTCGCCTCGCCCCTCCCCTTCCTCGTGCCTGGGGTTGCAGCTGCCTGAGGCCTGGCTTTCTGCGACTCCAGTTTCGGTTCCGAGTTCTTCTGGGGGGGCGGGGGCAGGGGGGAGGGGCACATCCTGAAGGCCTCTATGTCTGGCCTGGGTCTGAGGGACCTGCTTATGACATGGTCTCATTGGATTCCTAAAAAGAGAACAGCTCCAGCTGGGCGCCCTCCTCTCTCCTCTGCTCCCGCTCTCCCGCGCTCTGGGTGGCCTGCAGGGCCTTGGCAGACAGCTGTGGCCCTGGGTGAGGTGCTTGGCACGTTCCCTGAAGCTAGATTGTCAGCTCTGGCTGGCATTCCTGCCAGCTCCCAGCACGAGCCGGGATTGTCAGGGTGCTCCGAGAGGCGTGCAGGAGGCAGGGCTGGAGGCAAAGCCCAATTTCATGGCGGTTGAGCAGGCAGAAGAAAGATTGCCTGCGCCATGTGGTATTGTGGTCATCAGGATGTGGGGGCCCAGCCAGCAGGGGCCCCAGGGCCTGTTGATGTCCCAGGCGAAGGGCGGGAGTGAGTGCTGGGCTGCTGGCCGCAGAGACAGACAGAACCATAGCTGTGTGGCCCCCGACATCCCCACAGTCCCTGACCTGGGCTCAGAGGTACAGGAGTGTAGACTGTAGGCGGTGTGGCTCTTGCTAGGACATGGATTCAGGCACACGCAGCATCCCATTCTGCTGGCCGAGCAGGGAGTCCTGTCTTAGTTAGCCGTGGGTCTCCTGGGGCCTCTGCTGTTGTGAGCACGTGCCCTGCAGGCTGTGGGGACAAATCCACAGAGGCTCAGCTGGGAAAGGAACGTGACCCCCCCCACCTTTCTGCCACTGCCACAGGGGTGCTCCTTGTCTGCCATTCACTGTCCGCTTCCTGGTGATAGGAGCACTTGGGAAGCCCAGCCCGTTGCTGGGCTGAGGCCTCATGGTGCGGGCTGTCTGGGATCAGGGTGACAATCCAGGCCTGACCAAGGAGGGGCACTGCCTTCTGCCCCCAAGGACCCTCTGCTTGGTTCAGGATCCAGCCTGGTGAGCGTCCCAACTCGGAGCCAAGAGAGAAGAGGGGGGCTTGGAAGGTGGGAGTCCCCTCTTCACTGCAGCTGACCCCTAAGTCTGTGGGGCAGGCACCCAGATATCTTCATGTGGGCAGCCCATGCCCATGGTCGTGCCTTTGTCCCACACATCCCCGCGAGCCTGCACATGTCGCCCACAGGTGGAGCTGGCCTTGCTCCGACAGTCCTACCAGGACCTGGCTTCACAGATCAACCTCATCCTGCTGGGCCGCCTGTGGTACGTCATGCTGGAGCAGTTCCTCATGAAGTATGTGTGGAGCGCCTCGGGCCTGCTCATGGTGGCCGTCCCCATCATCACCGCCACCGGCTACTCAGAGTCAGGTGAGAGCTGTGACTCTGGGCCACGCTGGGACCAGAACTCAGTCCCAGACAGCGTCACGACCTTCTACCCCTCGCCTGCACCTGCTACTGTGGTCCCAGGCCACTGAGGTCCTGGAACCCTACAGGTCCCACTGCGGCCTGGAGGTAGGAGGCTGGGGAAAGAGCCATGCTGGGCTTGGCCCGTTGGCCAGAGATGAGGGCAGCTGCCTGCCACCCATGGGACTGGGAAGCCTGTCACACCACGTCTGCCACCATCAAGACAGCTTCCTGTCTCTTTCCTCCTCTTACTCATTTCGTGCACAGCCTTATCTGGTTGCATGCACCCCGAGAGCTGGTAGGGGTCAGTCAGCAGCTCCGACCCCCCACCCCCCCCTCTGGAACAGGCTCTCCCTGGCCTTCAGACTGGGCTGTTGCCCCCTTGGTTCGTTACGTGTTCGAATCTGATCCCCTGTTGACGAATTTCTTTGCTCACAGCCCTTTCCCTGCAGCGCGGTTACCTCCTTCCAGAAAGGCAGTTTCCAGAAAGTTCTTTCTGCTTTTCATCATGGGAACGCCGCGATTGTTTTGCCGTCTAAGAAAAGGTCTTTGTTTTACCCCTATCCCCCCAAGTAATGAAGTAATATTTGTCGGGTGTGGGCTGCTTCTGGAGGCACCCCCATTTCTGGCCTTCCCTGTCGGGCCTCCGGATCCTGCTGGAGATGGGGCCTTGGCCTGTCACAGCTTCTGTATTGCTCGGCGCTCCTCTTCCTCCTCTTCCTCCCCTCCCTGCCAGTGCCTGGGTCAGCCCTTCTCTGTGGCTCTCCCTGGTACTGCCAGCTTGCTCTACATCTGCCTTCACTGGATTTGGCTCTTCTGGCTTTCACGTACTTTCCCCGAGTCCTGTCTCTCTCCCAAGTAGACATTTGGAAACATATTTGCCCTTACGGTAGAGACGGCAAACTGGTTGCGTGCCCCCATTCTGCTGTCGCTCACTTCTCCTCTGTCAACGGTCTGTCACCCATGATTGGGGTACCTGGAGACCATATTGGGGGGCAGCCTTATCTTCCGTCTGCCAGCCTGCACCCAGACTTCTGGGGGTCCCCTGAGCTGCTGGCTCACGTGTTGGTCCATGCCCAGCATTCCTGCTAAGGAACTAGTTGGTACTATTTTCTCTTCTTCCCTTGGTTTGAAAGCCACAGGCGGTGTTGCTCAGGGATCACTCATGCCAGTGCTCAGAGGTGCATGAGATGCTGGGATGGAGCGTCTCCCTAGCTCTGGGGTTCATTTCCTGTGGCTTGGGAAATACGGATTCCTGCACTTGGCGGTCCTCTTCACTGGTGCTGACGCAGGTTGACAAATTCCCATAGGAAACCTGCTCTTCAGAGGACCAAGGGCCCAGCCCTGCGTGCAAAGCTCCCCGCTCCAGTCTCGGGGGGCCCACAGGCACCTGCGCGGCCTCTCCTTTCACTTTTGGGAATTCCTCTTGCGTTCCTTCTAGTCCACATCTGCTCGAGAGCTGCTGTGTGGCCTGAGGGCTGTGTGACAACTCCTGAGCTCTCTTAGATGTCAACCCTGGGGATCTCCACTGTGCCCCCCATGGGGAGTGACTCTAACTGGAGCAGAGGCTTTGCCACGGCAGAGCTGCCATGGGCACCCCTACACCAGACGAAGCCAGAGAACCTCAGAGGAGGAGCCACCTTCAGTCGCCCTGGGAATAATATGGCCTGGCTGGTTCCCCGGCCTCAATTCCTCCAGGGCCCTGCAATGCCTGCCTCGCGTCCCTCGGTGTGGGCACAGGTGGCCTGATAGCACTGCAGATGGTGCCTGGGACCCCAAGCACAACAGCAGGAGGGCATCCATCACTCCTGCCTTTGGGGACATTGCAAGAAGTCGGCCCACACCATCCACTTTAGGGGTGCAGCCTACCCCCCACCAGTGCACGTTTTTATGGTCCTGTGCCAGGCCTCAAAGCAGTACCAGGTGAGCAGCCACCCATCTGTCTCCTGTGCACTGAGTCCCTCCCCCAGCGTAGTCCTACGGCCCATATCTGGGGCTCCATGTGGCCCCGGGATAGAGTCCTTGCACTGTCTCTCTGGAAACTTCCCACCCTGTAAGAACCGCAGTGGACACTGCACACTGACCTATACCCCAGGACCCTCAGAGTTGGCCTCCTTGCTCCCCCTTGCCATTTCTAGAACCTTCCTTCTGTCAAAGCCCTGCTCCTGGGCGGGAGCGATAGCACAGCGGGTAGGGCATTTGCCTTGCACGCGGCTGATCGGAATTCGATTCCCAGCATCCTGTATGGGTCCCTGAGCACCGCCAAGGTAATTCCTCAGTGCAGAGCCAGGAGTGACCTTTGTGCATCGCCTGGTGTGACCCAAAAAGAAAAAAAAGCCCTGCTCCTCTGGAGGGGACTCCCAGGATACAGGGAAAGGGGGCTTGGGGTGCAGCAGCTCTGGGCAGCTGGGTAGCGGGAAGGAACCATGTGTAGCAGACCCTGAGCAAGGGCAGTGAGGAGATGCAGCCACCAGTCAAGCCAAGAATGAGAGCCAAAGGCCTCACAGTGATTTCTTATCGGAATTACTGAGGCGCTGTTAATAGGCCCCCTGATTTCCACCCTTTGGAGGTTGTAGTCAGTGGGTTTGATCCATTTGCTGAGTTTTACAATCTCCAGCCCCATCCCTTGGCCCCCACAAACCTGCTTTGTTTCTGGATTTGCCTCTGGACAGCTCATGTAAACAGAAGTTCAGACTCTGAAGCTCTGGGATCTGGCTTCTCTCATTCCGTATCTTGTTCTCCAGGTCCCCCTATATCACAGGATGACTCTCCAGCTCCTTCCTTTTATGGCTGGGAGCACAATCTGGTCGGCACGGGCCCTCCGTGGCCTCAGCCTCTTGCCCGTGGGTGACACGGAGATGGTTCCCACCCTGGGCTGCTCTGAGGGATGTTGTTCTGAGCTTTGGTGTTTCCATTTCTCTTGGGTGTCCAGATGGGCGTGGCTGGCTAGCTGGGCTGGAAAGCGGAGGGTAACTGTAGAGCTGCTGATCTCTTCTCCCGACCTGACCACTCCTGCTGCCCGGCAGCCATGTGGGAGGGCTCCAGGTCCTCTGTTTCCTTACTGCCTTGTTAATGTCTTTCCTTGGTTACAGAAAGCCTAGTGGGTAAGGAGTGCTGTTTCGTTGAGGTTGGATTCACGTTTCCTTGATTATTTGTGATATTGATGTTCTATCCCATGATGATTGGTCACCCATGCGGCATTTCTGGGGGGAGGGAATGTCTGTTCAGGTCCTTGACTAGTGTTCAATTGGGTTGTCTCTGGTTGAATTGAGAAAAACTGGGCAAAGTGCTAGCTCAGTCCGCTGGAGCATACGCTTTACATGCGGGAAGCCTGAGTTCTATCTCCAGCCAAATGTGGTCCCCTGAGCATTACCAAGAATAAACCCTGAGCACCAAGTCAGGAATAGCCCTGAGCACTGCCAGGTGTGGCCCAAAAGCAGAAGGAAAGAGAAGAGAGAGAGAGGAAAGATGGAAGGGAAGTAGAAAAGGGAGGAAGCGAAGGGAAGAAAATAAAGGAGTGTCTCTTCATTAAAAAAATGTTTATATGTGTGTGTGTTAATTGAATCACTGTGAGATTCAATTATTTTTTCATGCTGCCAGGGATCGAATCCAGGGCCTCACGCATGCAAGGCAAGTGCTCTTTCACTGAGCTACATCCATAACTCAAGTCTCATTTTCTTGGGGAGAGGGCTTTGGGGCCATATCCATTGATGCTCAGGGTTCACTCCTGGCTCTGTGTTCAGGGATCACTCCTGGTAAGCTCAGGGGACCATCTGAGGTGCCAGGGATCAAATTCGGGTTGGCCACGTGCAAAGCAAACACCTTACCCACTGTACTATCTCTCTGGGCCCCGAGTGTCAGCTTATTTATTTATTTATTTATTTTTGCTTTTTGGGTCACACCCAGCGATGCTCAGGGGTTACTCCTGGCTCTGCACTCAGGAATTACTCCTGGCGGTGCTCAGGGGACCATATGGGATGCCAGGGATCGAACCCGGGTCAGCCATGTGCAAGGCAAACGCCTTACCCGCTGTGCTATCGCTCCGGCCCCCCTGAGTGTCAGTTTAAAAACAAAAAGTTGAACTGGCAGGGATTGAACCCAGGGCAAAGTGCTCCACTCCTATGCTCTTTCCCTGGCCCTGCAAGTTCTTTATAGATTCCAGTGCCTCCTTTATCAGTCCCATGGTTTGCAGATTTTCCCCAATCCATGTGTTATCATTTCACTTTTTCACTGTAGTGTTTGGAGTGCAAGTGTTGTTCATTTTGATAAAGCCCTTCTACTGCACGGGTTTTAGCTATCATTTTTAGCCACCTTGTGTGAAATCCAGGGTGACGAAGATGAGTCCCTTATTTCTTCTAATGGATTTGTCATTTTCGCTTACATGCAGATGCCCAGGGCTGCGTTTGAAGTGAGGGTGTGCTTTTGAAATTGAGGGAATGGCTGGGGTTTGGAGGCCACACCTGGTGATGCTCAGATGGTGCTGGAGATCGAACCTGGGCCCCGCCACATGTGAAGCCTGTGCTAGCCCTTAGTGGGCTGCGAGATGGGGGGTGTTGCTGTGCATGTGGGTGGTTCAGCCCCATTTGCTAACGGGGGGTGGCGTCACCATTGATGTCCCACTGCAGACTCCGAGGCCGTGAGGAAGGCAGCCCTGGAGATGAAGGAGGAGGAGCTGGTGGGCGAGCGCACCGAGGCCTTCACCATCGCCCGCAACCTCCTCACAGCCGCAGCTGACGCCATCGAGCGCATCATCTCCTCCTACAAGGAGGTAACCCGCTGCCACACACCCCCGCCCCGCCCCTGCCGTGCCCCCTCCGCAGCTGAGTGGCACCGACTCCGCAGGTGACGGAGCTGGCCGGCTACACAGCCCGCGTGCATGAGATGTTCCAGGTTTTCGACGACGTCCAGCACTGCCACTTCAAGAGGCCCGGGGGCCCGGAGGATGTGCCGGTGGGGCCCAGGACCATGGTGAGGTCTGGTGTCCGTGTGGAGGGGCCTCTGCAGATCCGAGGTGAGGCGGCCCTCTCATCCTCACTGCCCACCAACCGGCCCACCCACCTTGCCTTACCCGGGAGGCTTCCCGAAGTGGCGGGGCTCACTGCCACAGGGGCCCGGCTGCCCCCCTCAGTTCTCCTCACCTTCTCTCGCCAGGCCAAGTGGTGGATGTAGAGCAGGGGATTGTCTGTGAGAACATCCCCATCATCACGCCCACAGGAGAGGTGGTTGTGGCCAGCCTCAACATCCGGGTAGGTCGGGGGAGGGGCAGGCCCCCTGGAGTGTAGGCTGACAGCTCAGGACTCTGGGGTCTGTCCTGGGGCCCACGAGCCCTAGCCAGCGTCCAGGTGTGTGTGGCTGGTTATGGGCGGCACAGGCAACGAGAAAGCGAGGCTGGCTAGGGAGCACTGAGGGTACGGTCCTGCTCTGGCCACCGCCAGCCCCCTGCAAAGCTCAGGACTTGGGCACTTGGCTGGCAGAGGTTGCCCTGGGCATGCTCTTGGCCATGGCCTGGCACCTGGCTGGGGGCTTGCTGGACAGCAGGCCCTAGGGGTCAGGTCCTAAGGGACCTGGAGAGCAGGGCATGCTGGGTGTGACTGCCAAGCGGCTGGGTCAGTAGGCCTGTGCCCGGGCCAGGGGTCACCCACAGCAGAGGGCAGTGAGCCAGGCCTGGGCCAGGGGGACTCGGTGAGGACAGCCTCTGATGTTCTGAGAGGGAGAGTGGGTCAGCATAACCAGCCAGGGGTAGGGAAGGAGATGGGGACCCGAGCAGGCCTGAGTCTGTCTGCCACTTCTCATCCTGTCTGCTCCAGCCTCACGGGCCTTCTCCGCAGGCACATCTTCCCCATGTGCCCTTTGCCATGCCTCAGTACCCCCATTCGCATCTGCCTGGACTCTGGCTCCGAATACAGTGAGATTTTGAGGTCTTGGGGGTTCTTTGCATTGGGGGAACCCCATCATACAGACTGAGGGAAGCCAGAGTCAGGGCCGAGAATGCTGCTGTCATGGCAGGGAGTGGGTTGGGGGCCAGTTGTGTCCCGAGCATCGACTCCACACCCCAGGGCTCCCCAGCCTCGCAGCCCTGCTAACCCCCCAAAGGGGAGCGGGGCTTTGTGGCACCGGGACAAGGCCACCGGCACTGGGGCCTGGCAGGACATGAAACAGCACAAAGCTGCACCCAGAAGGTGCCTTTCAGGCGCGGTCCAAGGGGAACAGGATGGCGTGGCCTGGGGCTGACGGGGCTTTCTGGTGTCAGGGCTTGAAGGGACGGGGATGGGGTCCAAGTTGGGGTTCCGTTCGAGCTCCCAAAGCTCGAGGCCCCTGCCCCCTCTCTGACCTGTGGGGGTGTGGGGACCCCCGATTTAGCCCATCACTGCTCACAGGTGGAGGAGGGCATGCACCTGCTCATCACAGGCCCTAACGGCTGCGGCAAGAGCTCGCTGTTCCGGATCCTGGGTGGGCTGTGGCCCACGTACGGTGGCGCACTCTATAAACCCCCGCCGCGACACATGTTCTACATTCCACAGAGGTGCGCGGGCCGGGCTGCGGGTGCTTAACCGTGTGCGTGTGCCCTTGCCTGAC
Organism: Sorex araneus; assembly: GCF_027595985.1. Lineage (NCBI taxonomy): Eukaryota > Metazoa > Chordata > Mammalia > Eulipotyphla > Soricidae > Sorex > Sorex araneus. The sequence goes on along the minus strand of NC_073313.1, from coordinate 58,885,879 downwards.
AGGTAGAGCAGTCAGTCAGAAGGGTGGGACAGAGTAGAGTGGGTAAAGTGATGGCCTTGCATGCAGCCATCTTTGGTTTGATTGCCACGGGGTCCCCCAAGCCCTGCCAGGAAGTGCAGCCCCCAAAGCAAACCAACAGCCACAACATAGGAAGGGGGATTTTCCCCAGAGACAGGGGTCGAGGCGCTTGCCTCTCGTGCCTGACCCCGGTTTGAAACCCCAGTACCCCACATGGTTCTGTGAACTGCACCAGGAGTGAGCCCTGAGCACAGGGCCAAGAGTAGGCCTTGAGAACTGCCACATGGGGCCAAACAAATCAACCTCAAAGGGGCTAGAGTCATAGTACAGTGGGGAGGGCATTTGCTTCCCAAGTGGCTGACCTGGGTGTGATCCTGTGCATCCCATATGGTCCACTGAGCACTGCCAGGAGTCATTCCTGAGAGCAAACCTAGGAGTACCCCCTGAGTATCACCAGGTGTGGCCCAAGAACAAACAAAAACCCCAAAACAAATAACAAACCAAAACGAAGGTAGATTTCTAGACTGGAGGGCAATGTCTCCTTTTCTTGTTTTGGAAAATGAGACAGTAGGCAGGTAACTTTGAGAACCTCTGGTGGGCGCTCTGGGGGCTTGGGTGAGCATATGTGTAGGAATATGTAGGCCCTAGTGTGGCATGAGCACGTTTTGTGTGTGCAGGTGTGTGTGGATTGCCGGTGCACATGTATGTAGGTACGTGCGCGTGTCTGTGTGGGTTGCTGAGTGTCTGTAGGGATGTTTATGCATGTGTGTAGATTGCTGGGTGCACATGTTTGTAGGTGTGTGTGTGTGTGTGTGTGTACATTCCTGGGTACATGTTTGTGTGGGGTTTTTGTGTGTGTGTGTATTGCTGGATGCACGTGTGTGTAGGTGTGTGTAGATTGCTGGGTGTACATGTGTGTAGGGCTCTGTGTGTGTGTATCACTAGGCGTGTGCTGTGCATCCCGCCCTAAGTCCCTCATGGCCACACCGCTGTCCCACAGGCCCTACATGTCGGTGGGTTCCCTGCGCGACCAGGTGATCTACCCAGACTCAGAAGAGGCAATGCGGAAGAAGGGCTGCTCGGAGCAGCAGCTGGAGGCCATCCTGGACATTGTGCACCTGCGTCACATCCTGCAGCGGGAGGGAGGTAGGGGTGGGCCCTGCCAGCAGGTGGGGATCAATCGCCCTTTGTCCCCAAACCCAGCCTGGCCTTGGCTGGCAACTTGTTCCACCATGCAGAGTGCAAAGTGCCAGCACCTCCAGGAGCCCCCTGCTGGGCATGGCTGGCAGTGAAAGGCGAGCATGGGACACTCCATGGGGGTCCCAGTTCCCCCTATCTGCACTCCCAGGAGCCCTGGAGGTGGCAGGGGAGGGCTAGCACTCTTGTGTCGACCTTCTAAGGACCCGACACCCCTCCGTGGGAGTGTGCCAGCACTCGGCCTCAGGGGTGCCCCATGTGCCCACTGTTCACACCGACCCCCACTCTGTGCTGTCCTGTTCCATCCTGGCTGAGAGGACCGAGGAAGGGCCGGGACTGGCAAGGGCGTGCACCCTCTGTCTGATGAGAATGTACTAGAAGGGGCCACCCGGGGACTATGTCCACGGTTCCACATGACTCCCACCCCGCCTGCAGGCGCAGGCTACAGAGGGTCACCCTGTGTGTGGATGACAAGCATTCCCAAGCTGCAGGGAGATGGGGCGTATAGAGGGGGCCAGAAGGCCTCCCCACCTGTGGCCGGCACCTACTCAGCACTGGGGGCCACTGATGAGAACGGAAAGGGGTCCAGCAGCCGAGGTCTAGAGACTGGATCCCAGAGCAGCGGTGTGTAGGCGGGGGTGCACCTTTCTGGTAGGACCCAGGACCCCGCCATTTGCTGCTTCCCCATGCCTGTCTCTAGCGTGTGGCTTAGGCTCCCCCGTGCGGCTCCAGGTCTGGTTTGCTGACTCAGGTGCTGGTTGCCCCCCAGGTTGGGACGCCGTGTGTGACTGGAAGGATGTCCTCTCGGGGGGCGAGAAGCAGCGGATTGGCATGGCCCGCATGTTCTACCACAAGTAAGCCCCCTGCCCCAGGGCTTCCAGGAGGTGGGGTCTCAGGTGGCGAGGGGCCAGTCTGTAGCCTGCTCCCCTGCACCCCCAGGCCCAAGTATGCCCTCCTGGATGAGTGCACCAGCGCCGTGAGCATCGATGTGGAAGGGAAGATCTTCCAGGCAGCCAAGGATGCGGGCATCGCCTTGCTCTCCATCACGCACCGGCCCTCTCTGTGGTAGGTGCCCTCTGTGCCCCTGGAGGCCGGGGAGGACCCAGGCCCTGACTCCAGCTGGGGCACTGCTGCACCTGGGTCCCTGTCCCTCTCCTGCCCAGGAAGTACCACACGCACCTGCTGCAGTTCGATGGGGAGGGCGGCTGGAAGTTCGAGAAACTGGACTCGGCGGCCCGCCTGAGCCTGACGGAGGAGAAGCAGCGGCTGGAGCAGCAGCTGGCTGGCATCCCCGAGATGCAGCAGCGCCTGCAAGAGCTGTGCCAGATTCTGGGCCAAGAGGTGGCCGGCGAGCCAGAGAGCACCACCTGACCATCCCTCTCCCTGCCCAGCGCCCCACCCCTCGGATCACATGAAGGAAAGTGCAGCCCCCATGCCCCCCACACCATGCCTCTCCCGCCACCCAGGTCTGCCACAAACCAGGTGGGGTCCTGGGTCCCGCCCCTACCTCAGGCAAGGAGAACAGTGGAGGGGCCGCACCCTGCCTGCCCCTTCCCTGCACCCCCATTGAGTCTCTTCTGTGTGAAAGACTCAGTGGCCCCTTGCTGATTCCCAGTCCCCATGCCATGGGATGTCCCTCGTGCACAGAAGCTGCCAAAGCGGCACCCTGGCCACAGCTGTCCACATCACGCCCTCGCGCCGCCAGGCGCCTGGAGCGCTGAGCCACATTTGCACAGCATTTCCCAGCAAGTCCCATGAAGAATGTGCCCCTGCCTCCTGCTGCAGCTAATTTATTGCCTTCCTGTCTGGAAGCATCAACGTCGCCAACCTGAGCTCCCTGCCAGCAAGGGAGGCAGCCATCACCCCACCAGCCGACACTGCCATCCCAAGCAAGCGGGGGAGGATGCTGGGGCCGCCGGGAGGGAGGGTACCCTCGTTCCAGCTCAGTGCCAAAGAGGGATCAGTCAGCTGGGGTGCTGGGACTGCCAAGCTGGCCTCTGGTCCCAGAGGAGGCCCCGCCGCCACCGCCGCCGTGCCTTTCCAGGCCCTCCGCCCTTGGGCCTGGAGCCGCCCTTGGTCCTTCTCAGTAAAACCTTTGGTAGAGACTGAGTCCAGCCTCTCTCATCTTGCTCAGAGGGGTTCAGTGCTAGCACACGTGGCACTCGGGCACATGCTGGGGCGGCAATGGCTTCTTTCTGGTGGGGGTGCGTCCAGTGCACACACTTTACGGACACCCTGGACAGCAAAGGCCAGTGGAGAAGAAGCGATGTGCCACCACCCCCACCCCCAACTCACACATCAAGGTGCTGGGGGCCACGCTTCCAGAAAGAGTGAAAGTGGGTGCTGAGGCCCAGGACTGACAGGGTAAAGTGTAAGAGGAGGCAGGACACAGCAGGCACGCGAGGGCCATAGCGACACCCCCACCGCAGAGCCCCCAACAGGCACCGGAACTCCTGGGCTTCCCCAGCCATTGCTGGACAGCACCTTCACGGTGGTAAGCCTGCCGTCTGGGTCACCAGCCCGAGACCACCTGCTGGCATGTATCTGTGGGGACCTGGGCAGAGTAGTGGTGTCAGGGGCTGGGCAGAGACTGCTTTGGCAGCAAGGTTTCCCTTTGGGATGATGGAAGTGTTCTGGAGCACAGAGCTGCCGACCGCATGGTTCTGGCCGATGCTTGTGCTGCATCGTGCTCTGTGAAGGTCCCCCTGCAAGGTAGAAGGTTCTTGGACAAGGGACATGAGAGATTCATAAGAAATGGACCCAGAGAGAGAGCACAGAGGCCTATCCTATCCCTATCGGTGTACAGCCGATGCAGGTTTGGTCCTTGCCACCACACGGTCCCCTGAACGCTGCCGAGGGCAGCCCCCAATCACAGGAGTAGCTCCAGAGCACCACCAATTATGGTCCACCCTCACCCCTGCCCCCAATCAAATATTTTAAAGATTACATGAGAAGTGGTATATTCATTGATGAGAGATGATTGATAGATGAGAGGTTAGATGAGAGGTTCTAGGTACATGACAGATGACAGGACTGAGAGATGGGGATAGACTGACAGAGAATGGACGACAGGCAAGTTGGACACAGAGGACACAAAAAGGATGGATAGGTAAGGAAGTATGAAAGATTGCCAGAGACACTGGTCCATGACAGACAGGAAAGAAGTGTGGTTGTAAATCTCATGGTACATAAGGAGCAGTAACCGTGTGGAGCCAGACAGATGCATAGAAACACAGGCAAATGGTGATAACCAGAAAGGCAGAGGCAGAGAGACGCGGAGGTGGCTGAGTGGTAGAGCATATATGTCTTGCAGGTGGGAGTCCCTGGGTTTGATTTCCGGCACCATAGAAAAGGATGGACAGGCCAAAGAGACAGTACAGTAGGCAGAGCACTTACCCTGCACACAGCTGACCCACGTTCTACCCCCAACAGCATAGGGTACACCGATCACCACCAGGCGTGATCCTTGAACACAGCCAGGAGTGAGCTCTGAGTGCTTCTGGGTGTGGCCCCCAAACAAGAAAAGGATGAATGAATGAAAAACTAAACAGAAAGTGGATAGTAAATGATTGGAAGGCAGATTACCTAGGCAGGCATCCAGGTGCTAGACAGACGAAGACGAGATAGGCAGATAGACTAGATAAACAGCTAAGTGATTGATAGGTAAATGGAAGGGTAAGCAGCTGGCTGGATAATAGAGGCTGATGCTAGATACTGGGTACATAGGTGGGTAGGTGGACAGGTGGAGAGCAGATAGGTGGATGCTAGATGGACCCACAGATCGCAAACAGATGGTAGAGGGAGAGAGCGAGATGATAGAGGATAACAGATAGGCAGATAGGTAAGCAGGTAGGTAGATGAGGAGAATGTATGAGAGTGAGCACAGTGCTTAAAATAACCCATTCAAGAAATTAGGAGCCACGGGCAAGTCCTGAATACTACCAGACCTGACCCACTCCCCACTCAAATAAAATAAAACATATAATGGTAGATTGTACTGTAACAAATGGAAGTAAATTTGGAAGAGACGTTGCTATCAGTCAACCTTGGGGCACAAATCACTTAGCAGCATAAGAGGCCAACACTGGGGCTGGGTGTGGCTAGTGGTGAGTATGTCTGCCTCCTGCAAGGCCCTGAGTTTGAACACCTGTTCCCACCAAAATGCACACACGTAAGCAATACAGGGAAATAGTAACATGAAGTCACAGAAAACTAATTACAACCAGAATAGACAAAGCAGAGCCAATGTCAGGGAAAGTAGCCCTGGAACACTCACACAAAACTCCAGACAACTAGTGAAAAATAACAGGGAAAGAAGAGAGCAAAAATCATCTGAATCCTGTGGAGAGCTTCCAGGTGTGGGGACATGGGAGTGGTAAATTAGAAAGACTCACCCCAGATGCAACAGATATAATGGGGAAGCAGCATTGAACCCTCCATGTTCAGTGAGTGAAGAAAGTAGCTCAGAAGGCCTGACTGGTACCAGCCAGCTGGCTAACCTCTCAGATAAGGACTTTAGAGAGAAGATGCTGAGAATCTTTCATGTGCTCAAAACTGGGGTACAGGTACAAGGAAGTATGAGGTCATAAATGAGAAAACTACGATCATAAGTGACAGAACTCAGAGCTCGGTAGGGGAAATCAGAATCTCAATGAAAGGTCTTGGCAGCTAAGGACAAATCAGTGATCTTCAAGATCAGAAGCAGGAAACCTCTAGAAGACAATAGGAGACAGGGAAAAGTCTCAAAGTCAGTGAAGATCCCATAACAACTATGGGATGAATTCAAGAGGAACAACAGAAGAATCATCAGGGAACCGGAGGAATATGAAAATGGTATTGACAAAGAAGCATTAGTCAGGGGCTGGAGCAATAGCACAGCGGGTAGGGTGTTTGCCTTGCACGCGGTCGACCCGGGTTCGATTCCCAGCATCCCATATGATCCCCTGAGCACCGCCAGGAGTAATTCCTGAGCTCAGAGCCAGGAGTAACCCCTGTGCATCGCCGGGAGTGACCTGAAAAGAAAAAAAAGAAGCATTAGTCAGAGAAATCACAGCTGAGAAGTTCCCAAAGCTGAGGAGTGCCTGCACCTAGTTTCAAGAAGCCCAAAGCGTCGTAGCCAAAAGAGGCCCAGATAAAAATAATCCAACACACATTATAATCAGAACGACAAAAGCCAAAGAAAGAGATAGAATATTGAAAGCAGCAAGATCAAAGGAGGAAATTACATGCAAAAGGATCTTCCTTAAAATTCACAGCAGAGGGGCTGGAGAGCTAGTACTGTGAATAGGGCACTTGCTTTGCATGGGGCTGACCCAGGTTCAATTCCCAGCACCCCATATGGTCCCCTGAACCCCCCCCCCGGGAGTGATTTCTGAATGCAGAGTCAGTAATAAGCCCTGAACACTCCCAGGTGTGGCCCAAAGGACAAACAAAAAGATGCACAGCATATTTAACAAGTGCAACTCTATGACAAGAAAAAATGGTAAGAGATAATAAAAACTCAACGATATTTGAACCCCTCCCCAAGAATACTCTACCTAGCTAGACTAGCATTTAGATTTTTTTTCTTTTTTTTTTCTTTTTGGGTCACACCCAGCGATGCACAGGGGTTACTCCTGGCTCTGCACTCAGGAATTACCCCTGGCGGTGCTCAGGGGACCATATGGGATGCTGGGAATCGAACCTGGGTCAGCCTGGGTCGGCCGTGTGCAAGGCAAGCGCCCTCCCTGCTGTGCTATTGCTCCAGCCCCGACTAGCATTTAGATTTGAAGAGCAGTGCAGAACTTCACAGATAAGAACATCTCAGGAACTTCACAGCCTTGAAAACAACTTTGCCAGAAGCATTGAAGGGACATTTTAAAAACAAGACAAACTTCACAAATACACATAACTTTCACAGTGATGGCGAATCTCTTCTATGTCCATAATCTCACTCAACATCAATGGCCTAAATGTACCAATCAAGTGACACAGAGTGGCAGGATAGATCAGAAAACTGAACCCAACTTTCTGGTGCTTACAAGAGACACATTTAAACAGTCAGGCAAAGGCTCAGAGCCAGAGGCTGGAAAATGATATTTCAAAGCAGCAATTCCTTTCAAATGGCCAGGTTGCCATACTTATATCAGGCAACGTAGACTTTAAGCTTTAGAAGTTATAAGGACTGCTGGAGAGATAGTCCAGTGGGTAGGGAGCTTTCCTTGCATGCAGCTGACCCATGTTTGATCTACTGCATGCCATATGGTCTCTGAGCCCCACCAGGAGTGAATCCTGAGAGAAGAGCCTGGAGTATGTCCTGATCATGGTTGTGTGTGGCCTGAAAACCAAAAACAAGTTAAAGTTAAGATGTTATTTTTTTAACGATCAAGATATATGCATATTGTGACAAATTCAAAATCCCAAATTTTTATACACATAATGATGGACTATCAAAATACTTAAAGGAACTGCTAAGAGATTTGAAGGAAGATATTATATTGAAAGCAACACAACAGTAGTGGGAGATTTTGACACCATTCTCTCACCTCTGGATAGATCAACTAGGCTAAAATCAAACAAAGAAATACTGGCTTTGAAGGAAGAAATAAAGGAGATGGAATACATGAAGGACTCTTCATACCTCAAGTCAAATACACAGTCTTCTCCAGTATACCTGGGACATTCTCCAATACAGAACATGTTGGGTTACAAAAGAAACCTCTGTAAAATCAAGACAATAGAAACTGTGTCAACTATACTCCTAGGCCATAATACATTGAAAATGGAAGTTAATCCCACAGAGAAATGGGAAAAAACTTGAAAATGTGGAAATAAAACAACTGACTACTGAAAACCCAGTGGGTAAAAAGGAAATTATAGAGGAAATAGAAACATTCCTGGAAACAAATAAGAATGAAGATACTAGCTACCAGAACATATGGGACTCAGAGAAAGTTAAGAGAAAAGTTTATAGTGATGCAAGCATTCATTTGGACGCAAGAAAGGGACCATATAAATAACATAACTGCTCAGCTTAAGCAGTTGGAAAACAACCAACTAAAGGAACCCAAGGAAGCAGAAGGAAGAAAATAATAAAACTTTGAGCAGAAATCAATAAAATGGAAACCAGAACAAATAACCACAATAAAACCAAGAGCTGGGGGGTTGATTGTTTTTGTTCAGGGGCCATGCCTGGTGATGCTCAGAGGTTACTCCTGGCTCTGTTACTCCTGACAGGCTCCAAGAACCATATGGAATGTTGGGGATCTAAACCATGTCAGTTGTATGGCCATAATGATTAGGCAAGAAAGAGATTTTAATGACATCCAGAACAGATGTACTTAGAAAACTCTACTTTGAAAAGCAGCTCCTAGAAACAATAGACCTGTACAGTAAAGTGGCAGGTGGCTACAAAATCAATGTTTGGGAACCCTTGGCTTTTCTATATACAGATAATGAAATAGAAGAGAGAGAAATTTAAAAAAAGAAACAACCCCACTCAGAATTGTGCCTCAGAAAACGAAATAGTTGGAAATCAGTTTAACTAAAGAGGTGAAAGACTTATACAAAGAAAACTATAACTGGGGCTGGGAGCGATAGCACAGTGGGTAGGGTGTTTGCCTTGCACACGGCCGACCTGGGTTCGATTCCCAGCATCCCATATGGTCCCCTGAGCACCACCAGGAGTAATTCCTGAGTGTGTGAGCCAGGAGTAACCCCTGTGCATCGCCAGGTGTGACCCAAAAAGCAAAGAAAACTATCACTGTATCCCTGTCATCCCATTGTTCGTAGATTTACTCGAGTGGGCACCAGTAACGTCTCTATTACACTCAGACCTGAGATTTTAGCAGCTCTCCTTACTCGTCTTTCCCAATGATTGGAGGCTCTTTCAGGGTCAGGGGGATGAGACCTATTGTTACTGTTTTTGGCATATCGAATAGAACTATAAAACACAAGAAATGAAAGAGTCCACGAGGAAATGGAAACACATCCCCTGTTCATGATGGAAAGGATAATTATTGTTAAAATGGCAATCTTGCCCAAAGCATTATACCCATTTAATGCAGTCCTTTATAAAATATATAAAATGTAATAAAATACCCATGACTCAGGGCTGGAGCTATAGTACAGCATATAGGAGGGTTTGATCTCCATCTCTGGCATTCATCTCTGGCATTCATGTGGTCACCCAAGCCCCTCCAAGGAATGAACCCCGATCAGAGGGCCAGGAATAATTACTGAGAATCACTGGTTGTGGCCCAAAACCAAATACACAAAAATATGACTTGACTTGGGGCCAGAGTGATAGTACAGCAGGTAGGGCGCTTGCCTTGCATGCAGCCAACTGGAGTTTAATTCCTGGAACCCCATGTGGTCCCTAAAGTCCCTCCCGCAGGAGTAATGACTGATTGCAGAGTCAGGAGTAAGAAGTACCAGGTGTGGCCCAAAACTCCCCAAAATAAGGTAAAATAAATCATCTTCCTTCTCTCTTAAAAATATTTGACATTTTTTGCCTTTTGGGGTCACACCCAGCGGTGATCAGGGGTTACTCCTGGTTCTGAGCTCAGGAATTACTCCTGGTGTTGCTTGGGGGCCCATATGGGATGCTGGGGATTGAACACAGGTTGGCTGTGTGCAAGGCAAATGCCCTACCAGCTGTAATATTGCTCCATCACTACTTATGAAATTTTTATAGACATAGATGACAAACTGCTAAAATTTAAATGAAGTAATAACCCCCCCCCAATAAACAAAGAAATCTTAGGGAAAAAAAGAAGATGGGAGACTTCTCTTTCCCCAACTTCAAACTATATTATAAAGCTATAGTACTCAAAACAGTACTAGAATAATAATAGACTCTTGGAGCAATTGAATATAATTCAGAATCCCGAGAAAGATATCAAGGTATATAGGCAGTTAATCGTCAATAAAGGGGCAAAAAACATGAAGTGGAGTAAGGAAAGTCTCTTCAACAAATGGTACTGGGAAAAATGGTTGGCCACACACACACACATACACACACACAAATGAACTCATATATCTTTCTAACAACATGCATAAAATAAAAAAATGGATTTAAAAACTTGATATCAGATATGAATCTCTATATTATATTGAATTAAAAAATAGGTTTATAAGAAGAATCTCTAGGCTTAGTTCCCAGTGCAAAACTAGCCTATTCAATTGGGACTGGGGCTGTGGTTCAGTGATAGAGTACTTGCCTTGTATGTGTGAAGCCTTGGGTTGTATTTCCAGTCCCCAATCACCATGAGGTGGGGTCCAAGACAAACAAGCAAAACGAATAAATTGCATTATTAATGGCTTCCCTACTTCAAAATCATAAATAAAATTTAAAAAACTGATCTTACTATTTTTATTTATGTATTTTCTTCATCTGGAAGTTGTTTATATTTGAGCCTGTATACCCAGAACCAACGTTAATTATTTCAACTACTAAATTTGTTACACAATCTTCATAATATGTCAAATTTCCACTTATATTTCTTTCAGAATTTTCCATTTTGCCTGTCTTTTTTTTCTTGGGTCAGACCTGTTGATGTACAGGGGTTAGTCCTGGCTCATGGACTCAGGAATTACTACTGGCGGTGCTCAGGGGACCATATGGGATGCTGAGAATCGAACCTGGGCCAGCCACGTGCAAGGCAAACAACCTACCCACTGTGCCATCGCTCCAGCCCCAATTTTGCCTATCTTAATTGCCTTCAAACTCTTTGGTACTTTCCGTGGTGGGAGTTTCTGAAACTACCCTGTGGTTTAATGATTAAAAAAATAGTTAAAGTTTGGGGCTGGAGCGATAGCACAGCGGGTAGGGCATTTGCCTTGCACGTGGCCAACCCGGGTTCGAATCCCAGCATCCCATATGGTCCCCTGAGCATCGCCAGGAGTAATTCCTGAGTGTAGAACCAGGAGTAACCCCTGTGCATCGCCGGGTGTGACCCAAAAAGCAAAAAAAAAAAAATAGTTAAAGCACTTGATGACATTGAATCTAGCTAGGTATCTTCAGAGGTATCTTCAGTGGTTCAATGTCATCATCTAAACTAATGGAAGCAAAGATAAGCAGATGGAGCTACATCAAACTAAGAAAGCACACCACGAACAAAATGGTGACTTGATGACAAAAAGGAGAGAGAGAGAGAGAAGAAAAGGGCCTGCCAAGCAACTGGACAGCTACATGCAAAAGAATGGGCTCAGACCTCTACCTAACACCATGCACAAAAGTCAGATCAAAATGAATTAAAGACCTCAACATCAGACCAGAATCCATAAGGTACATTGAAGAAAAGGTTGGCAAAACCCTCTACGACATTGAAGTTAAAGGTATCTTCAAGGATGAAACTCCATTGACCAAGTAAGTGGAAACAGAGATAAACAAATGGGACTATCTTTTTTTATTTTTCATTAGAGAATCACTGTGATGTACAGTTACAAACTTATGAAATTTTGTGTTTGCATTTCACTCATACAATAATCGTTTACCTATCTCTCCAACAGTGCAAAATGGGACTATCTTAAACTAAGAAGTTTTTGCAGCTCAAAAGAAACAGTGACCAGAATACAAAGACAGTCTACAGAATGGGAAAGGATATTCACCCAATGCCCATCTTATAAAGGATTAATATCAAGAATATACAAGGCACTGGTTGAACTCTACAAGAAGAAAACATCCAATCCCATCAGAAAATGGGGCGATGAAATGAATAGAAACTTTATCAAAGAAGAAATCCAAATGGCCAAAAGGCACATGAAAAAATGCTCTTCACCACATCTGGGAGATACAGATCAAATCAATTAAGAGATATCATCTCACATCACAGAGACTGGCACACATCCAAAAGAACAAAACCAACCGGTGTTGGCATGGATGTAGGGAGGAAGGGACTCTCCTTTACTGCTGGTGGGAATGCCCACTGGTCCAGCCTTTTTGGAAAACAGTATGGACATTTCTCAAAAAACTAGAAATCGAGCTCCCATTTGACCCAGCAATACCACTTCTTGGAATATATACCGGAGATGCATAAAAGTATAGTAGAAATGACATCTGCATTTGTATGTTTATGGCAGCACTATTTACAATAGCCACTATGGAAAAAAACCCAAGTGCCCAAGAACAGATGACTGGATAAAGAAATTTTGGTATATCTACACAATGGAATACTACACAGCTGTTAGAAAAAAATATAATCATAAAATATGCATATAAGTGGATCAACATGAAAAGTATCATGCTAAGTGAAATGAGTCAGAAAGATAAGGACAGACATAGAATGACTGCACTCATTTTTGGAATATATAGTAATATAATAGGAGACTAACACCTAAGGACAGTAGAAATAAGGGTCAAAAGGATTGCCCCACGGTTTGGGAGCCGATCTCATGTGCTGGGGAAAAAGGGAGCTGTGATGGAGAAAGGAGCACTAAGTAAATGATGGTTGGAGGGATCTCTCAGGATAGTAGATGCATGCTGAAAGTAGACTATGGTCAAACATGGTGGTTGTATTGAAAACCATAACACCAAAGTTTCTTTAACCAGTCATCTGTTCTAGGGCATTTGGGTTGTTTCCAGATTTTGGCTATTGTGATTTTTGTGTGATTGTAACCCAAACATGAAAGCTTGTAACTATCTCACGGTGATTCAATAAAATTTTAAAAAAAGATGGGGCTGGAGTGATAGCACAGAGGGTAGGGTATTTGCCTTGCATGCAGCTGACCCAGGTTTGATTCCAAGCATCCAATATGGTCCCCTGAGCATCGCCAGGAGTAATTCCTGAGTGCATGAGCCAGGAGTAACCCTGGAGCATTACCAGGTGTGACCCAAAAACCAAAAAAAAATTAATAAAAAGAAAACCATAACACCCCAAACAAAGAGAGTATGAGGGAATGTGCCTGCAAGTAAGAGGGGGGATGGGGGTGGCAGGAGGGATACTGGGAACATTGGTGGTAGAGAATGGGCATTGGTGGAGGGATGGGTACTTGAACATTGTTTGACTGGAACACAATCATGAAAGTTTCTAAGTCTGTAACTGTATCTCACGGTGATTCATTAAAATAAAAAAAATTAATTAAAAAAACCACCTGCCATAGAGATAGGTGGGGGGGTGATGGAAGGGAACCTGGGGACACTAGTGCTGGGAAATGTACACTTGTGGATGGATGGTGGTTGGAACACTGTATGGCTGAAACCTAATGAATAGTTTTGTAATGCTCTATCTCACACTGATTCAATAAAAAAGTTTCACTGTCACTGTCATCCCATTGCTCATTGATTTGCTCGAGTGGGCACCAGTAACGTCTCCATTGTGAGATTTGTTACTGTTTTTGGCATATCGAATACGCCACAGGGAGCTTGCCAGGCTCTGCCGTGTGGGCGATATACTCTCGGTAGCTAGCCAGGCTCTCTGAGAGGGGTGGAGGACTCGAACCTGGGCCGGCCGCGTGCAAGTCAACTGTCCTACCCGCTATGCTATCACTTCACCCAATAAAAAAGTTTAAAAAATGAAATGGTGACTGGAATAAAAAATACACCTCACAGACTGGGGGAGAATATTTACCCATTACTTATCTGATAATATTCAAGATACATAAAGCTTTGGTAGAATTTTACAAGAAAAAAAAACAGTCAACCAAACCCATCAAAAATATGTGAAGAAGGTGTTGGAGCAATAGCACAGCGGGTAGGGTGTTTGCCTTGCATGCGGTCGACCCGGATTCGATTCCCAGCATCCAATATGGTCCCCTGAGCATCGCCAGGGGTAATTCCTGAGTGCAGAGCCAGGAGTAGCCCCTGTGCATCGCCGGGTGTGACACAAAAAGAAAAAATATGTGAAGAAGACATGAACAGAAACTGCCTTGAAGACGACACACAGATACCCAGAGGTATATGAAAAATGCTCTGCATCACTTATCATTAGGGAAATGCAAATCAAAACAACAATGGGATATAATTTCAAGCCAGTGAGCAGTCTGGCCCACACATCACAAAGAACAAAAACAACCAGTGTTGTTGTGGATGAGCGGGGACAGGGACTCTCCTTCATCGGGGATGAGAATGTTGACTGACCCAGCCTCCTCGGCAAACAATATGGACACTCCCCCAAATGCTAGGAATTGAGCTCCCATATGACCCAGCAATTCCACTTCTTGGCATCCACCCCAAGGACCCAAGAACTCTATTCAGAAAAGCCATCTGCACTATTATATTCATTGCAGCACTATTCACAATAGCCCAAATCTAGAAATGACACAAGTGTCCAAGCACAGATGACTGGGATAAAGAAAGCATGGTACATATACAAACGGAATACTACTCGACTATAAGAAAAGATGAAGTCATTAAATTTGCTGCTATGTGGGTAGATCTGGAGAGTATTGTGCTCAGTGAAGTTAATTGGAGAGAAAAGGACCGACACAGAATGATTTCTCTCATATGCAGAATATAAAGAAACATAGTAGGGGAATAACTCATACCCAAAGGCAACAGAAACAGAAAAGTGATCTTCAGTAGAAAGCTTACCCACAGATAGTACAGCACAATGGCGAAGGGAAAGGAAGGGAGAAATGCAAAAACAAAGAAAAACTTCTTGGGTTGGAGAGATAGCACAAGGATTAAGGCACTTGCCTTACACACAGCCAATCCGGCTTTGATCCCTGGCACCACATACGATCTTCCAAGCCCCACCAGGAGTGTTCCCAGGATGAAGAGCCAGGAGTGGGCACTGAGCACCTCTGGGCTGCACACCCCTTAAAAAAAGGACAGTCTTTGTAAACAATCCAAGTACCCAACAGAAGATGACAGGATAAAGAAGCTGTGGTCCGGAACTGGGGAGCTCTGTCAGGGTTAAAGCACATGACTAGGTTTTTATTATTTCCTGAGAACTTCCTGCAAGGACTTGACCTAATCTACCTGTCTACTATGTCCCAAGATCTTTATTTTTTAAATGAACTATGAAACTTATTGGGCTGAAGCGATAGCACAGCAGGTAGGGTGTTTGCCTTGCACGCAGCCGACCCGGGTTCGATTCCTCTGTCCCTCTCGGAGGGACAAGCTACCGAGAATATGCCGCCCTCACGGCAGAGCCTAGTAAGCTACCCGTGGCATGTTCGATATGCCAAAAACAGTAACAACAAGTTTCACAATGGAGATGTTACTGGTGCCCACTTGAGCAAATCGATGAACAATGGGACGACAGTGCTACAGTGCTATGAAACTTAAGTGCCTATAACACTTTTTTCATAAATACTGAATAAATTATTTACTGTTATTAGTTTTCAAGTATAACATGATTTTATTCTGATTCACTGTATTACTGTATCACTCTCATCACACTGTTCATTGATTTAATTGAGCGGGAGCAGTAATGTCTCCATTCGTCCCAGCCCTGAGATTTTAGCAGCCTCTCCTTACTTGTCTTTCCTAACGCTGCCATATTGGAGGCTCTTTCAGGGTCAGGGGAATGAGACCCATTATTGTTAGTGTTTTTGGCTTATCAAATATGCCATGGGTGGCTTGCCACGCTCTGCTGTACAGGCGGGATACTCTTGGTAGCTTGCCGGGCTCTCCGAGAGGAGTGTGTGTGTGTGTGTGTGTGTATCATAGAGGAAAAAATATATATAAATATACATATATATTTCCCTCTAGATTTCTTGCCTACTGTCTGAACCCCATCAAATATGGTCTGGTAATTATGGAAAATGGGTAGGGAGTGTCTTATGGTGTTTTGCAGCCACGCAGTCCAAGAATATGTTCACTCATATGTGAGGCTCGGCCTGAGCGTGTGGAAAGCGGCCTGGAGTGTGGCAGTGGTTGGGTAGTGGAGGTCGGCTGCCGGGGCTGGGTCCCTTGGGGAGGGAAAGGCTCTCACCCACCCCCCTCTGGGGCGCCGCAAGTGAAAATAGCCTGGCGCAGAATCCGGTGGCATGGTTATGGGGGCCTCATTTTTATGCTCCCTTCCAGGAGAAGCAGCCATGAGTTATGGATGGTGGCTGATAAGGGGATTATCTGGTTCTGGCAGGAGGTGGCTCATGGGCGTGACCCCTGGGTTGCTGGAGACCGGGGGAAGCAGGCAGAGGATCTCTGCTCCCGGGGCCCATTGAGTCCAGAGTCCAAGGTCACAAAGTTCCACATTACCTGGGTTCTGTGGGACTTCACTCATGTATGAGGCTCTGCCCAAGCATGTGGAAAGTGGCCTGAAGCATGGTGGCAGTTGGGTAATGGAGGTTGGCTGCTGGGGCTGTGTCCCTTGGGGCAGGGAGGGCTCTCACCCTCCCTCCTCTGGGGCACACGAAGTGAAAACAGCCTGGTGCATTGTCTGGTGACATGGTTATGGGGGCCTCACTTTATTCTGATTATATATCATAATCTATGGTATGCTAAGGGAACCCAGTTTTTTTTTGCTTTTTGGGTCACACCCAGCAATGCTCAGGGGTTACTCCTGGCTTTGCACTCAGGAATTACTCCTGGCTGTGCTTGGGGGACCATATGGGATGCCGGCGATCGAACCCAGGTCAGCCGAGTGCAAGGCAAACGCCTTACCCGCTGTGCTATTGCTCCGGCCCCGGGAACCCAGTTTTAATAGAGCCAAGTTAAAATAAAATAAAAGTGAAAATAATAAGATAGCAATTTGAAGACTCATAAAACTTACATGCTGAGGGAATTATCTACTTGAAGTGGCTGCTTTCAGAAGTTCGATTTATATCAAGTACATGAGTGTTTATTAACAGTTTATGTTTTACCTTTGGCAAGAGCATTCTTCTCCAACCATTCCACAGAAAGTCTGCAACACACAGTGCTAAAATTCTTGCCCAACCATCTCTCAGCTAATTGTTGTAATAGTCATTGAGCAGTCCTGATCCATGACTCCTAGCCCAGATGCAGCATAACAGAGCAAATTCCATTTGAATTTCATAGTCTGAGAGTGAAGAAAAAGAATGAAGAATAAATGAGCCTCCAAATAAAACTTATGTGCAAAATAAATAAGTAAAGCACATGACTTACACATGAAAGATCCTGGTTTGTTTCCTGACACTGTGTACCATGAAAAAGGAAGGAAATGGGGACGAGGAAGGCATGGTCAAGGGCCAAGGAAATGGCTCAAAGGTCTGAGAACATGCTTTGCATGCAGCTCTTGGTTTGATACTTGGCACAGAATGGTTCCTCAAACACCGCTGGGAGCAACCCCCAAGCATTGAGTCAGGTGTAGCCTACAAGCACTGGTGGGTGTGATCCCCCAAAACCAAAAACAAAAAGAGGGCCAGAGAGCTAGTACCAGGATTAAGGCGTTTGCCTTGCATGTGGCCAACTGGGGTTTCTTCCCTATTATCACATAGGGTCTCCCAAGCACCAACAGGAGTAATCCCTGAACACAGAGCCAAGAGTAAGTCCTGAGCACTACTGGCTGTGGCACCAAATGCCACAACCGCGCCCATAAACCAGGGCCAGGAAGGTGGCTCAATTGGCAGAAAATAAGTGTGGTATGTGCAAATGAGAGGGAAAAAAATGTGTGTCTGTCTGTTTTCTGCCTGTTTGTAGGAGAAAAAGATATAAATAAACAACCGTGCCATGCTCCCCTGAGCATCATAAGGTGGGACCTCTACAACTTAGACACACAAACACACACACACATCGTACAGAATAAGTGGGTAAGGGGAGCCGGAGTGATAGTACAGTGAGTAGAGGATTTGCCTTGCATGTAGCCAACTGGGTTCGACCCTTGGCATCCCATATTGTCCCCAAGCTCCCCAGGAATGATTTCTGAGCACAAATCTGAATATCATTGAGTGTGACCCAAAAACCTGAAACAACAACTCAAAATAGATTGAAGACCTAAATGGAAAATAATAAATGTCCTAGAGAGGGAGCAGAGATGGTTCAGGGGTTAAGGCACCTGCTCGCATGAAGCCAACCCCAGCTGCATCCTCTGCACCACAGAGCAGTCCCCAACCGCACCATAAGTGATCCCTGAGCGCAGAGCCAAGAGCAAGCACTGAGCACTGCTAAGTGGGCCCTAGTACCCCAAAGAACAAGCCTCTCCAAGCCCTATAAATGACCAATAAGCATATAAAAATGTTCATCATCATTTATAATCAAAGACATGCAAATCCAAAAGACAATGAACTCTCTCACACCAGTGTTGGCGGGCTGAGGTAAGAAAAGCACCCTCGCTCACCGGTGCTAGGAATGTCCTCTAGGTCAGCCTCTGTGGAAAACAATATGGAGATTTCTCAAAACATAAAAAAAGCACTACAAAAAAAAACCCATTAGAATCCCCTTACAACACTGCAGTTCCATTTCTTGGTCTTTACCCCCAACACAAAAACATTAATTCAAAAAGATACGTATACACCTGTATTCATTGCTGGGCTGAGTACAATAACCAGGATACGGAAACCACCCACATGTCCAGTGGCAGGTGAAGGGCTAAAGAAGCCACTGTACATACACAACGGAACACGATGCTGCCAGAGACACAGAACAGCGGGGAGGGCACTTGCCTTGCAGGTGGCCAAGACCATGTTTGATCCCCGGTATCCCATAAGGTCCCCCCATCCCTGCCAGGAGAGAGCCCTGAGTGCAGAGCCAGGAGTAAGTCCTGAGCACTACTGGCTGTGGCACCAAATGCCACAACCGCGCCCATAAAAAGAAGGGAAAAGAAAACTGAACTAAGAGTTTGCTGTGCCTACATAAGCACTAGAGATGTCAGATGGAGCCAAGTACGTGAGAGGGGGAAAGACAAATGCCGATGTTCTCCTTCGTCTATGGGGTACAGAGGAATGAGATGGGGATGGAAGGGACCGAAGGATGGCAAACCGTGGCCGTGTGTTAGAGGACTAAGGAGGCCAAGAAATGGGGGAGTGAGGCCGAGATGTGATCCTGGGGGCTGCACGTGTACAGCCTCACCGCAGCTGCACGAGCATGATTCCAGAGGCCAGCTAAACTACTTTTGGTATCGGCAGCTCCTTGCAGAAATGTCTCCAGACTGAGAACTAAGCCGTGGCCCCATGCCTGCCCAGGAGGGGAAAGGTTTTTCTTTCTCACCTTTTCCTTGCCGGGGGCGTGGGGGTGGGAAGGGCGTGGTGACCGCCATATTATGAGGACCACTAATGACAGATACAAGCTTGCAATGATCCAATTTCTGGAAGAAATTTCCCTGGACTTAGTTGCTAAAATACAGAAATCTGAAACCGCGTGGCCGCAATAGCGGCCGCGTGACCCCATATCTCTTCACAGCGGGTCTGACTTTAGTGGGGAACTCCTAACAATAATAGTGAGTTTTTTGTTGAAATATTGAATGTAACCAAAGTAAAGAGAAAATAAAGTGAAATTTATCAGTTACACAGGTGGGGGGGTGGAGGAATGGGAGGTATACTGGGGTATTTTTGGTGGTGGAATATGGGCACTGGTGAAGGAATGGTTGTTTCAGCATTGTATAACTGAGACTTAAGCCTGAAAGCATTGTAATTTTCCACATTGTGATTCAATAAAAAAAAAAAGAAAGAAATGGGGGAGTGAGAGTGAGGTGATGAGGTGAACTGCAGGTCAACAAGGTCATGGGTTGAGGATCTTAAATACCACAACAAATGGGTTTGCTAAGGAGCTGGATGGGTCGAGGGAGGGACCTTGCGCCATTGGTGGTGAGTTTGGAGTTGAAAATTTTAAGTCCCAAACTGTAACAGGACGGTCAATGAGAATGATTGCCTAACCCTTAATTCTTAGTTCTTCAAACCTTAGAAGAATAACAGAGCACAACATCGAACTTGGCAATGACTTCACCAAGGTGACACCAATGGCACAGGCAAGCGTGAACGCACAGGAGTGGGAGTTGCTTACTAAGGGCCCGAGTGTGGCTTTGCACGCAGGGGTTCCAGGCTCCATCCCCAGGGCCCCAGTACTACAAACACTGAAACACACAAAAGGGACTGTATCACATGGAAAACCTTCTGCAGCTTCAAAGACAATCAGCAGAGTGAAAAGCACACCTATGGAGAGAAAATTACTGCCCATTGATGAGGGGCAGAGCCCTGCCCACACTCCAGACGGGCATCGCCTACCCAGAGCCAGCTGGGTCAGGGTGACCTGACATGAGCACGGAGTGTATTCAGGCGTCCGGTGGGGGAATCGTTGGCTTCCTTGGCTTCCTTGGTAACCTCGGTAACCTGGGACCCATCTCTGAATGTGCTTGTGGTCTCGAGGTCATTCAGACCAGGCTTTGCAAAATACCCTGCTTGAGAAGTTCTGCTTTTGTCTCCTGCCAGCTGCCTGCAAATGCCCCGGCCCCCATCAGTTATGCTAGAAAACCCGATCTCACCTTTGGTCAGGGCCCAGCCTTTGGAGCAATGTGGGAGACCATGCCCCTTACAAAACTCAGCCCTGAGGCAATTTCGTAGAATATGATCGGGCATGCAACCATGCAGCCGGGAAAGGCGAGAATCTATAAGGCGGGGAAGAATAGTATAAAAGACTTTAGGGTCTTTTAAATGTACAGGGCCATGTGGGCAAGAGTAGGGTAGGAAGCAACCATCCTTACCTGCCTTCAGGGCGGCTGCTGATTGGCTGTGTGAGATAGCCTAGACTCTGTGTCCCCTCTGAATGTTGAGGTGCTCCATCACTGTCCTTAATGTCTCCGGCTCACACATGGGGAGCCAGGCTGTGGGGCGACATCGAATGAACAAACAACCAACCTGTCAGCTCACTTGAGGCTACTCAGGTGGCCCTAAAGCTTGGACAGTCCTGGTGTGCATGTTGCCTCATGTGTCTGCCTCATTCCCTGCCGCTGACTCCTGCTGGATTGAGGTCCAAGGTGCTGGATTGACTTTAGGAGAACAAGAGCTCTGCTGGGTTGGCTGGTCTCAATACAACCGAGTCCTCCAGGGCCGCAGAGAGAGCATAGTGGGTAGGGTGCTTGCCTTGCACAGGGCTGACCCAGGTTTGCCCCCTGGGATCCCATTTGGTCCCCTGAGCATGGCGAAGAATGATTCCTGAGCGCAAAGGCAGGAGTGACTCCTGAGCACCGCTGGGTATGCCCCCCCCCCTTCAATAAAAAAGAAAATTGAGTCCTCTCACTTCTCAAGAGCATGCTACTTGGTTTCTCGCTGGTTGGCTGTGAGAATTTCCACGACGCAGAGTATATCTAATATGGGAACACACTCCTGAATAAAGAACTAAAGCTCACAAGGAAAACTTAAGTAAGGTCCCGAAAGGCCCAGGAATTCTTCCCAGTAGCACTAAATGAACTCAGGCAAGTGGGCAGGTGCTGGAAACAGAACTTAGGGCACATGAGCCTTATGCTTGTAAGGCAGGTGCCCAAGAAAAGGTGGAGAGGATTAACACAGGATTAACCATTTGGGGGTCAGAGGGCAGCAGGGAGGGCATGGGCCTTGCATGTATCAACCGGGTTGCATCCCTGGCACCCAATATGGTCCCTTGAGCCCCTCCAGGAGTGATCCCTAGTGTATAGCCAGGGGTTAACCCTGAGCACCACTGTAGGATAACAGAGCCCCAGGTAGTGTAGGTTTATTTGGGTTTCTCCCATCACAGTGCTCCCATTCCTCTGTGTTTATTTGTAATTTCTTTCTTTGTGTTCTGTTGACTTATAAATATTGTTTTTCTCTTCTTCTTGAGTCCTTTGCATAGTTTATTCAGAGCCATGTCCTTTTGTATGGGCATAGGAAGATAGTAGTAAATGCTATGCTTTTGTAACCTGGGAGTCATTTGACTCTACATGATATTTTCCTCCTGGGCATCTGTTCTCTTAGTTACGCCTCAGCTGCCCTTACTTCCTAGTACCCCCAAAAGCAGGGTCCCGCCGAGGGACAGGATGGACCCAGGGCAAGCGGTGAGTTATATGCTACCCTGGCATCGAGATGGGCCTGGCCAAAGTGCCTAATGCTTAACAATAAGTTAAGAGCTTGGTCATGGACAGATGCTGTCATGATCCTAAAAGTAATAACTAGATTCGGACCCTGCTAGGGTTAGGAATGATTCATCTGGCCTGAGCACTGTAGTCTGAGTGTGTGGCAAGATGTTCCCAGGAGAGCTGCCCTACAAGCCTCAATGTATCTCTTACTGTGTCCATACAAAAATAACTAGTATTACAATGTTGATGGAGTTTCTGGATTGAGGAAAGGAGAAAAACACCTTAAGAGGTATTTTGCCTGTGGGCAGTCAGGAAGGGCTTTGGAATGCCTCTAGGTGGTGTTTCCTTTGATGGGCCCTCAGGAAGGGCTCTCTTATGTTGATTTTACTGGGTATAACTTGGGCCCAGAGAGACAAGTAAGGGTGGAGTGACTAGTGGAAAGGAAGCAGAATCCAGAGAACTGGGATGGAGGAATGAGGAGTTAGGAAGGAAGAGTGCCTGAGATGAGACGAAAGATTGAATAAACGATAACTAATCAGCAACCGGCTTGGTCCTCATTCTTCCTTCGCCTGCCCTTGGCAAACAGCCATCCCGATCCAATCCATACACAGTGGCTCTAGAGCACCGAATGCAGGGGGCTGGAGCAATAGCACAGCGGGTAGGGCATTTGCCTTGCACGCATCCGACCCGGGTTTGATTCCCAGCATCCCATATGGTCCCCTGAGCACCACCAGGAGTGATTTCTGAGTGCAAAGCCAGGAATAAGCCCTGAGCATCACTGGGTGTGACCCAAAAAGCAAAAAAAAAAAAAAAAAAAAACAACCCCAAGCACCGAATGCGAGCTGTGAATTAGAGCCGCCTGGAGAGCCCTCGAACACACACCCTTCAGCGTGTGTTGTTTTTTACACACCACCAGGTGTAGCCCCCAAGCAAACAAACACAACCTCACATGGGGATTGAAGAGATGGTGAGGTGAGTAAGGTGCATGCGTTACATGCAGTCAAGCCTAGTTTGATCCCTGGCACCACATGCGGTCTTTGGAGCCCTGAGCACAGACCTAGGAGTGAGCCTTAAGCACAGCTTCGTGTGGCCTAAAAGCCAAAAAAATGAAGGGACTGGTGAGCTAGTAGAGGCGTTAAACGAGCTTGCTTTACCTACAGCAAATCGGATTAGATTCAAACCCCCCCACCCCACACTTCACATGGTCACCAAAGCACCGCCAGGGTCACCCTGAAACCCAGAAGCAGGAATAGTCCCTGAACACTGCCGAGTGAGGCCCAACTGCCCCACCCCCTGCCATCTCAGTGTCACAAATGTCAAAGCAATTGTCTGAGCAGTGAGAATTCTTTGGAGGGTGTGGCAGGAGGCCTTCAAACCAGGGCCTCCAGAAAGTGAATCTTCTTGTCCTGGCTCAGTTACAAGGAAAAAGAAAGGAAGAAATGTTTACCTGCGTGCTGAGTGTGCCCTGGGAAACACAGTTTGCTTTCGTCAGAGCAGTCAATGGCCATCATTTCCGTTTGAGCAGAGGAGAGAACAATGTTGTCCCAGCCACCCAGTGAGTACAATGGGAATTTCCCAGTCCCATAAAAGTAGCCACCACCCTGAGAGCAAAGGCTGGTCAAGGACACTGAGATCATGCCCACCCTCTGCTTCTGTTCAGGAGTCCTGCCCAGTCTTTAACAGAATACATCTCGGGGCCAGAGCCATAGTCCAGAGGGGAAGACTTGCACACAGCCAGCTTGGCTGGGATCGATACCCGGCATTCCATATGGTCATCCGAGCACCGACAGGAGTGATTCCTGAGCACAGAGCCAGGAGTAACTCCTGAGCATCGCCGAGTATGGCCCACCAAACCAAACCAAAACAAAACAAAGAATAAATCTGGGCCAGAGAGATATACAGTGGGTAAGGTCACTTGTCTTGCATGTAGCCAACAGGGATTTGATCCCTGGCATCCCACATGGTTCCCTGAGCACAGCCAGGAGTGAATCCTGAGCAAAGAAAGAGCCAGGAATCAACCCTGAGCATTGCCGGGTATGGCCCAGTGCCTCCCCCACCCCAATAAAAGAATAAAACAGACTGTCATTATTGGCTCATTTGCCCCCAGGTCACTCAGGGTCCCCCAAAGCGTTTATTTACTTCATTATAACTCGCAGAATACACCGACATTCTTATTCTAGTTGCCTATCCACACAATACCCAAGAGTCATCTCTGTGAAAGGGGAGAAATTATAACTGATCCTTTAGAAATCCAAAATATACTGAGAGGCTGGGCTGGAGCGATAGCCTAGCAGCTAGGGTGTTTGCCTTGCACGCGGCCAACCTGAGTTCGATTCCTCTGCCCCTCTTGAAGAGGCCGGCAAGCTACCAAGAGTATCTCACCCACATGACAGAGCCTGGCAAGCTACCTGTGGCGTATTTGATATGCCAAAAACAGTAACAAGTCTCGCAATGGAGATGTTACTGGTGCCCGCTCAAGCAAATCGATGAACAACGGGATGACAGTGACTGAGAGGCTACTATGAACAATTTTATGCTCTTAAACTGGAGAACTTAGAAGAAATGGAGAGATTCTTAGAGTCATGTAATCTCCCAAAGCTGAAGGAAGAGGAAGTAGAAAGCCTAAACAGGCTAATTATCAGTAAGGAAATTAAACAGTAATTAAGAATTCCCCCAAGAGCAAAAGTCTGTGTCCAGATGTCCAGAACTCTGGTGAGTTCTATCAAATTTTCAAAGATTTACTGCCTTTACTCCTTATGTTCTTCCAAAATACTGAAGACACAGAAATCCTTCCTAGCACCTTCTATGAAGCTAAAATTACACTAATACCCAAAGCAGACAGAGACAATCCCAGAAAAAAATTTTCAGGCCAGTTTACCTGATGAATATCAATCCAAAAATCCTTAATAAAATCTTAGCTAACCAAATTCAACAACATAGCACAAAAAAATCATACACCCTGATCAAGTGATATTCATCCCAGGGATGCTAGGATGGCTCAACATATGCAAATCAATTAACATAATATGCCGCATTAATAAACGGTCTGTCACTGTCTGTCATCCCATTGTTCATCGATTTGTTCAAGTGGGCACCAGTAACATCTCCATTGTGAGACTTGTTACTGTTTTTGGCATATCGAATATGCCACGGGGAGCTTGCTAGGCTCTGTCATATGGGTGGGATATTCTCGGTAGCTTGCTGGGCTCTCCAAGAGGGACGGAGGAATCAAACCCGGGTTGGCCGCACGCAAGGCAAATGCCCTACTGCTGTGCTATCGCTCAAGCATTAATAGAAGGAAAGAAAAAAAATCATCATATGACCATACCAATTGCTGCAGAGAAAGACTTTAACAATATCTAACATCCATTCATAATTAAAACCCTCAAGAAAATAGGGATGCAAGGAACCTTCCTCAAGATAATAATGGCTAGATGCATATACTGCCTGAGCCCTTGTGCTGCTTGTGCCCACGTGGCCGAGTACATGTGTTGTCTGAGCACGTGTTGCCCGCATCTCCCCTCTTGAGATCTGTACTTTCATGCTTTCCTGTCTAATGCTAGGATGTGTGTAGGGGCTCTCTCTGTTCCTAGAGAAGCTCAAGTTCTCTCTTGAGTGCATTACTCTCTCTCTCTCCTCCCCCTCCACACCTTAAAAATTCTCCAAATAAAATCTATTTATTTACTCTTAAATAAATAAATAATAATAAAAAGATAATAATGGCCATATATAACAGATGTAGGCCATCTAAAGCCTACAGCCAGTGAAAAACTAAAAGAATTCGTTCTGTGATTAGGTACAAGGCAAGGATGTCCACTCTCTCCACTTCTATTTAACATAGTATTAGAAGTTGTGACTACAGCAATCAAGGAAGAAAAACAAATCAAAAGGATCCAGATTGGAAAAGAAGAACTCAAATTACCACTATTTGCGGATGACATGATTATATACATAGAAGACCCTAAAGAGTCCATAAAGAAGCTCCTAGAAACAATAAACCAATACAGCAAAGTGGCAGGGTAAAAAGTCAATACACAAAAATCAGTCGCATTCTTATAATGCAAACAATGAATCAGAGTCAGCTTAACAAAATATATGGGAGATCTATACCATGATAACTTTAAATCACTTAGGAAAGAGATAGAAGAAGAACTTAGGAAGTGGAAAAATATCCCATGGATGGGAAGAATCAATATTACTAAAATGACTATCTTACCTAAGCAATTATATAGATAAAATCAAGAGAATAGAAATCGTATTAATTCTCTTCTCAGATTGTAATGCTGTGAAAATAGAAGTTAAATACAAATAGAAACAGAGAAATAACTCAAACATCTGGAAATTAAACAACTTACTACTGAACAACCAGTGGATCCGAGAGGACATCAGAGAGGAAATCAAAAGACTTCTGGAAACAAACAATAATGAAGGCACAAGCTACCAGAACTTGTGGCACAGCAAAAGTGGTGTTAAGAGGAAAGTCCATAGCTATGCAAGCATTCATCAGGAGAGAAGAAAGGGCCCACATAAATAACTTAATAGCACAGCTTGAGAAACTGTAAAATAAAGAACAATAGGACCCCAAAGCAGGCAGGAGCAAAGAAATGACAAAACTTAAGAAGAAATTAGTGAATGAGAATACAAAAAATTTAAAAGATGAACGAAAGCAAGAGCTTGTTCTTTGAAAAAAGAGACAAGGTTGATAAACCACTAGCAAGACTCACAAAGAAAGAAAGAGAGAACCCTAATTAACTGAATCAGGAATGTAAGGGGGATGTCACAACAGATACCACAGAAATTCAAAGGATCATCAGAAATTACTTTCGAAAATCTCTATGCAATGAAATGAGAGAACCTAGAAGAAATGGACAAATTCTTGCACTCCTATAACTTTCCAAGGCTAAACTAAGATGGCTTGGAATAACTGAACAGACCTATCACTATCAAGGAAATTGAAAGGGTAATCAAAAGTCTTCCAAAAACAAAAGCCCAGTCCCAGATGGATTTACTAGTGAGTTCTTCCAAACCTTTAAAGAAGACCTATTGCCAATCCTTTTCAGGGTCTCTCAGGAAATCAAGAAACAGAAACAAACACTCCCAAATAGTTTATTTGAAGCAAATATCATCCTGATACCAAAAGCAGACAGAGACTGCACAAAAATAGGAGAATTACAGACTAATATCCCTGATGCAAAGATCCTTAACAAAATACTAACAAATAGAATCCAACAACTCATCAAAAACATCATACACCGTGACCAAGTGGAATTAATCCCACATATACAAGGATGGTTTAACATATGCAAGTCAATTAATGTGTTGTGCCATATCAATACAAGAAAAATTAAAATCTTATGATCATATCAATAGGTGCGAGAAAGCACTTCACAAGATCCAACACCCATTCATGACAAAAAAAAACCCTCTCCATAAGATGAGAATTGAAGGAACTTTTCTCAACATAGTCAAAATCGTTGACCACAAACCCACAGCAAACACTATATTCAATGGGGAATAAATAAAATCCTCTCTTTTTATAGTTGGCTTTTTTTTGGAGGAGGATCACACCCAGCGATGCTCAGGGGTTACTCCTGGCTCTTCACTCAGGAATTACTCCTGGCAGTGCTTGGGGGACCGTATGAGATACCAGGAATTAAACCCCAGTTGGCCACATGCAAGGCAAATGCATTCCCCACTGTACTATCACTCTGGCCCCAAATCCTTCCTCTTAAGATCAGGCACAAGACAAGGTCGCCCACTCTCACCACTTCGATTCAATATAGTATTGGATGTGCTTGCCATAGCAATTAGGCAAGGAAAAGATCACAGGTATCCAGATAGGAAAGGAAGAAGTCAGGCTTTCACTATTTCCAGATGATATGATACTACATCAAGAAAATCCTAAAGACTCTACAAAACGGGTATGGTGCAACCAGCAGGAAACCTGTACCGGCGGAGCGAGTGCAGCAGCAGCTTGATGGTGCCTTCAGGTTTTCTGATACCCCAAAATTGCCGTTGTGCCTTTGGCTGAACCCCAACAACTTGGGGATAAGTTTACCAAGAAATTAAATGGTCAAAAACTAGGTATGTGGGAACCATGCCTACAAACTGCCTCCGGTTCAGCTATACAAACTCATTTATTGGCCTTATCTCTCAGAGACTCATAAATAAATCTCGAAAGAGATCAAAAGGCACAGTAAATCTCAGACTCACGCATGGCTGAACAGACCGGGGTAAATCAGAGTGGGACGGGTTAGTCTGGTACCCATCCAAGCAGAGCCCCTGGCAGCCGCTTGCTTCCACAATCCAAAATCGCTGCCATACCCCCAGCCTGACTCCACCATCTCAGGATGGACCTCACCAAGATATAGTCTGCTGAAAACTTGGGTATGCAGGTTTTGTGACTGAAATTTCAAGGCTTTCTCGGGGTTGGATTGGGCTACCTCCCCCCACTTTCCAATACTCCTGGAAGCACTGGCACCCCCATGAACCAACTCCAGCACCACCATGTAAGCTCTACTACCGGCCGTCCTTCAGAGACCCATAAATAAATCTCAAAAGAGATCAAAGCCGCAGTTAATCTTGGACCTGCGCATGGCTGAAGAGACCAGGGTAAATTAGAGGGGTCTGGTTGGCCTGTGCCTGCCCAAACAGAGGCCCCAGCAGCTGCTTGTTTCCACAGTCCAAAATCACCAGCATCCCCCCAGCCTGACTCCAGCATCTCAGGATGGACCTCACCAAGATACAATCTGCTGAAAATTCTGGTACGCGGGTTTTGTGACTGAAATCTCCAGACTTTCTTGGGGTTAGGATGGGTTACCTGCCCTAATCTCTCTTTATTTCTGAAAGCCTCAGCAGTCACATCCACACCCCAAATTGGCTACCAAATTGAAAAACTACTCCAGCCTTACTGTCTCAATAAAAATACTGAATGCTCTAAACAAACACCCTGGCCTCTTAACACCTGTATTGCAAATCATAATGCACAAAAGGAAAAGAAGAGAGAGAGCAAGAAGGAAGGTGCCTTTTATAGAGGGAGTCTGGGGGAGGGTGTGGGGTGTTGGTGGATGGTGGTAGGAAACAGGGGACACTGGTGGTGGGAAATGTACACTGGTGGAGGGATGGGTGCTGGATCATTTTATGACTGAAACCCAATTCTGAACAATTTTGTAATGGTCTATCTCACGGATATTCAATTTAAAAAATTTTTAAAAAGTATTGTGGAGTCCATGCCCAATTCAATCAGCTTAATCAATGTCTGAATAAATAACAGTACTTCTATATTTTAAAAAAAGACTCTATGAAGAAAGATTGCACTTATCTGTGGAAAATAAAATAACAGAATAGAAGACTAACACCCAAGAATAGTAGAAATAAGTACCAGGAGGTTTGCTCCATGGCTTGGAAGCCGGCTTCACATGCTGGGGGAAAAGGCAGCTCAGATAGAGAAGGGAACACCAAGTAAAATGTGGTTGGAGGACCCGCTCGGGAAGGGAGATGCATACTGAAAGTAGACTATAGATTGAACACAATGGCCACTCAATACCCCTATTGCAAACCACAACACCCAAAAAGAGAGAGAACAAAAAGGAATGCCCTGCCACACAGGCGGAGTGGAGTGGGGGGATGGAATTGAAGGGTGGGAGGGATATTGGGTTTATTGGTGGTGGAGAATGGGCACTGGTGGAGGGATGGGTTTTCGAACATTTATGATGGAAACACAAGCACAAAAATGTGTAAATTTGTAACTGTACCCTCACGGTGATTCACTAATAAAAAAAATAACTTAAAAAAAAGACTCTATGAAAAAGCTGCAGGAAACAATAGTACATTTAAATGACAGCTACAAAATTAACATGCAAAATTCCATGGCTTTCTTATATGCAGATAATAAAATAGAAGAGAGATATTTATTTATTTATTTATTTATTTATTTTTACACTATATATTACATTATTTGCTATTTATTTGCTCTTTTGCAAGGCCATGATTTTCCCATCTTAATTCTGTGTATATACCCCAAAGTGCAGAGAAATAGAAGCTTCAACGAACAGAGGTTCTACTCCAAAGCAAGAAAAAAAGGATATTGTGACATTATTTACTTATGCAAAACTAAAGTTTACAAAAGAAAAGCTGATTAGACAAATAATGGATATATTCCTCAATTTAAAGGCTAACTCAGTCTTTTTTGTTTGTTTGCCTGTTTGTTTTGGAGCATGGGTTCTTGAACATTGTATGTTGCCCAAGGCTTACTTCTGGCTCCTCTCAGGAATCATGAGACCATCTTGGCACAGTGGATGAAATCCCGGTTATATTATCTGCAAAGCAAGTGCCTTAACCCCAGGGCTCTCTGTCTCTGGCTCCAAATTTCATTTATTTTTCAAAAGAATTTCCCCGGATTATTTGAAAGCCCTGCTTGAAGAAAACCACCAAAGAGAGATATTTAAAAGATGCTATTCACAACTGTGCCTCAGAGAATCAAGCACCTAGTGTAGGGAGCCATCTTACAGAGCTTGGCTCTTATCGTCTAGTCAAGCGGAGGCTGCTTGGGATTCCTGTGATCTTATCATTTCACCACTTGTCTCGCTAGCCAACGGCCATGCCTGATCAACATTTTACTATTGTTCCTGTGGGGGTCCAAGCATGCATACCACCCCCTCCCACCAAGAGGTATAAGTATTGTAACTGCTGTGAATAAACTCTCTCTCTCTCCTCCTCCTCCTTCTGGCTCTGTGTCTGTTCATTCGGTTACGTCCCCTCCTTAGCCCCATGAAGGGTCCTCCCTGCGGGACAGGACGGGACCCCACAACCTAGGAGCTGACTTAACTAAAGAGGTGAAAGACCTATAGAAAGAAAACTATAAAACACTACTTTAAGAAATAAAAGTGGGGGCTGGAGCAATAGCACAGCGGGTAGGGTGTTTGCCTTGCACGTGGCCAGCCCGGGTTCGATTCCCAGCATCCCATATGGTCCCCTGAGCACCGCCAGGAGTGATTCCTGAGTACATGAGCCAGAAGTAACCTCTGTGCAACGCCGGGTATGACCCAAAAAGAAAAAAAAGTAATAAAAGAGGATACAAATGGAGACACATCCTCTGCTCATAGATTGGAGGATTAATATCGTCCAAATGACAATAATCCCCAAAACATTGTACAGTTCAGTGGAGTTCCTATAAGAATACCCGTGACATTTTTCAAATAAATAGATGAAAAACTCCTGAAATTTATATGGAACAATAACATTCCTCTCCTCAGTAGCTAAAATAATCCTCGGGGAAAAAGAAGATGGGAGGCACCTCTTTCCCCAACTTCAAACGGTACTACAAAGTGGTAGTAATTAAAACAGCATGGTACTGAAATAAGGAAAGACCTTCAGATAATAGAATAGAATAGAAAACTCAGAGGTAGACCCTCAGGTATACGGTCAGTTAATCTTCAATAAAGGAGCAAAAAATGTGAAGTGGGGCAAGGAAAGGCTCTTCAACAAGTGGTGTTGGGAAAACTGGTTGGCCACATGAAAAAAGGACTCAGACCTCTTTCTAATTCCATGTGCAAAAATCAAATCAAAATGATTTAAAGACCTAAATCCATAATTGCACAGAGAAAAACACAGGCAGAATTCTCCATGGCACTGAAGCTAGACTCATCTTTAAGTATGATATGCCACTGACCAAGCAAATAGAAGCACATATAAACAAATGGGACTACATTAAACTAAGAAGCTTCTGCATCTCAAAGGAAACACTGACCAGAATACAAAGACAGCCCACAGACTGGGAGAGGTTATTTGCCCACCACTAATCCAAAAAAGCGTTACTATCCAAGATACACAAAGCATTGGTAGAACTCTACTAGAAGAAAACAACCAATCCTATCAAAAATGGGGAGAAGAGATGAACAGGTTCTTTGAAGAAGAAGTACAAATGGCAAAAAAAATATAAAAGATTATCTGTATCATCAGGGATATGTAAACCAAAGAAGACAATCCAGACATTCCTCAAAAAACAGGAATTGAACTTCCATATGACCCAGCAATTCCATTCCTGGGTAGATACCCCAAGAACCCAAAAGCACAAATCAGAGAAAACATCTGCACTCCGACGTTCATTGTGGCACTATATATGATAGTCACTATGTGGAAACAACCCAAATACCCATGAACAGAGGACTGGATAAAGAAACTCTCATACATATACACAATGGAATAGTATACAGCCCTAAGAAAAGATAAAGTTGTTCAACGTGCTGTGATATGGATGGATCTGAAGAGTATCATGTTGAGGGAAATCAGTCAGAAGGTAAGGAACAGACTCAGAATTATCTCTCTCCTGTGGGATATAAAGAAACCTCGTAGGGAATATCAAATGCCCAATGACAATAGAAACCAAGAACAGGAGAACAGGTTTTCAGTAGGAAGCTTGGCCCTAGGCTGGGTGAGAGGGATAAGGTAGGGAAGGGAACACTGGGATAATGGGAGGAAGTTGCCTGCCACAGAGACAGGCTGGGGAGTCAGAGGGCCTTGGGGCCAGCTCCATAGCAAAGCCCATGCTTTTCGTTTCCAGCACCTCCTGACTTGCCCCCCGACACGGTCAAATGTGTGTGAGCACCACAACCACATACGCACCACCTCTGGTCTTCACAACAACCACAAAATGGAGGGGAGAGGGAATCCACTTTTTACAAAGAACAAAGTCCATTGTGGTTTCAGATACCAGCAATCCCGGGAGGCAAATTTCAAAGCGTACTAACTCATAATGGCATAAAAGCAGATGTGTCTGCTTTTCAATGCTTCTGACCAACAAAGTGCATGTTCTTTTGGGGGAAAATGCAGTGAAAGGATCTTAATAATTAGATGGTGTACTCATAAATGAAGAAACCCAATATTTTAGAGATGGCTAATCTCCAAAGTGAACCAAAAGTCAACAGACTTGCCCATCTATGGCTTTCAAAATAATCCCAGCAGGATTTTCACTGGAACTGGACAAGCTGTTTCACAAGTTTATAATGAAAACTGAAAAATTCCTAGAATTGGCAAGACACTTTTGAAAGTTGAGAAGGAACAGCATTGCCAAACAAGTGGAAGAATGAGGAGGAGAAAAAGGGAGAAAGAGAAAAGGAAGCTGTGCCAAGCCACTGCAGTCAGTCAAGCAAGGTAGGAAATAAGGTCAAAGGAGAGAGAGGAGGGTCTGGCCACAGAAGAGCAGTCAGAGTGTGACTAATGATAGCGTAGATGCACAGGTGAGTGTGTGGGCACACACAAATGCAACCCCTACCTCACACTGTTGACAACACTACCCTAATGTAGGGAGATGGATGAAAGACTATTCAATGGGAAATAATACTTATAAGGAGACACAAAAGAAAGTCTGCATGCCTTTGGGTAGGGGAGGACTTCTTTTAGATTTTGTGTGTGTGTGTGTGTGTTTTATATTTTTGGTTTCTGAGGGAATTATTTTTCCCACACTCAGTGGTGCTCAGGGGCTATTTCTGGCTCTAGAAGTGACCACTGGCAGTTCTCAGGGGACCATATGTAGTACCAGGATCAGTCAAGTGCCAGGCGAGCACCTTCCCTCCTCTAAGTTCTCTCCGCCCCCAGGGTAGGATTCTTAAACAAAACAAAGATGGCAAACCACAAGGATGGCTGACTCACGGATGACCGTCCAATTCAAATGTGTTCATCAAACAGTGTCACCAGCTGAGAAGACCAGTCCCAGGCAGGGAGAAGGCACCCAGGCCCAGGGCAGTGGAAAGGAAAGAAATTCTCCCTGCAAATAGCAAAGAAAAAAGCCTGCCTCAAAAGAAGGGCAATGACATGACCGCAGGTGGGACGAAAAGAAAGTCGGTGCTCCCATCTCAAGGCATGGCCGGCCAGGCCCCAGCAAACCTGTTGACCAACCCCCCTGAATTCTGGCCTGGCCCGAGAGCTGGGCTCACCCTGGACCCCCAACAACAGCGCTTGGTTCAGCCCAGTCCTGAGGTGGCGTCTGGCAGAGATGGAAAAGGGACTCAGCCACACACACCCCTCAATTCAGACAGTTGCACACCCACTTCTCACAAAACTGTGCTGCCTAGGGACATGTTCTTTGCCCACTGGGGAGGGCAGCGGAAGTGGTCCTGTGTCCTTCCGATGCCATCCGTGACCTCTGTGGTTAAGGGTGGTGGCAGGACCCAGCTGGCACTGGTTACGGAGAACCAGCCCCCAGCCCCCAACTCTTTTGATCTCTGTCCCCACCCTGATGATACTGTTCTCCCTTCCAGGAGACTGTTTCCGGGGGTTCGTCAGCAAACTGCTCGTGGGGGGGTCCTTCTAGAAAGAACGTGGGGTCTCCTGCCTCAGGAACTTCACCCAAAATTGTGGGCCTTAAGAGGGGAGTCCGGTTCTCCAGCCTGGCTGCTGAGAGCCCCTGAAGCAGTGGGTGTGGGTAGGGAAGGTTAGGGGCCCAGGGCTGAGTCAGTCTCGCTGCTCAGCAGCCCCATGGCTGGAGCCATTTTCTGCGCCACCTTCGTGCCTTGGTGTCCCCAGTGAGATACAGAGGATTGGTGGTCTCCCTCTTCGGTCACTGAAAGGACTGATGGAGTTTCCAGGCAACAGAAACTTGGACAGTCCCCAAGCATGGACGGTGTTGGCAGGAACGGCCCAGAGCCCTCTTCCTCTGCCTGACTCTCCCCTCTTTGGTGCCCTGCTCCCCACTGGGGCTCGCGGCAGCGGGCGTGTTTCTGAAGACACCTGGGGACAGCGCTGCCCTCCTACCTGCTCCAGTCAGGTGGCCCCGGAGCCAGGACCCACCATTCTCGCTGTGGCCAGCAGAGGGCAGCAGCGCCCCGGCCGGCACCGTCGGGCAAAGGGGAGGGCGGGGAGGGGCTGGGCAACGGGGCCGGGCTGGGGATGTGTCGGGCTGGGCACGATTGCATTGTGGGGAGAGAGGCTGGGGCTCTGGGCTCTTCAGGGACACACTCCTGGCACCGCCAGCTGCTCCTTGGCCCCTGCGGTGACCCAGCCAGGTAGGCAGGAGCGGGGACTGGCGTGGGCACG
This sequence comes from Sorex araneus, assembly GCF_027595985.1. Lineage (NCBI taxonomy): Eukaryota > Metazoa > Chordata > Mammalia > Eulipotyphla > Soricidae > Sorex > Sorex araneus. The sequence continues at coordinate 58,850,783 of NC_073313.1, read as the reverse complement.
TGGTGCAGGGGTCACTAGGTCAGTGTGAGCTGCTGCAGGCTGTGCTGGGGCCTGGGGGAGGCCACGGCTCCCTTGGGTGCAGTAGACAGGGTGGAGCATGGACCCCCGGGCCACCACGGCAGTCCGCAGACACCCCGTCGAAGCTCTGAGCTGAGGGGTGGAATTGGGGACTTTACCCCCAATTGGGAGAGCCCGAAATGGCGGGACAGTTGGGGGGAAGGAGGCCGCCTGCCGGCACCCCACCCCCACAGCCACCCAACCGGCCCAGCCAGATGGCAGCCAGCCGTACCATCATTGCTGCCACCTCGCCCTGAAGCTCATACTGCTGCTGTGTGCCACCTGGGGGGACATGGGGCAGGACCCTGTGCAGATGGTGCCCCATGACGGTGGCCGGGGAGCCAGCTGCCGGCATGTAGGGGGCGCAGGTTCCCCCCTCCCACCAGGTGGGAGAGCAAGGGAGAGGGCACGGGACATCATTGGGCAGGCCTGAACCTTCTGGCTTGGCTCTTGGGGCCGTGCCCCCAGCCATTGCTATGCCCCCCACTGCCTCAGCCACCTCTGCTGGCACGACCCACTGCCACCACGCTGTCCCTGGCACCACTTTGCCAGTGCTAGGGGTGGGGTGGACAGGGACAGCCGGGTCACTGGCTCTGTAGCCAGTCTTTGGGGCGGGGAGGGAGTGGGGAGGGGGGTCCTGGACGGGCCGTCTTTGTCAGCGTGTCCCCTGCCCCCAGAGCGGACAAAGGCAGGCATTGAGGGCCAGACTGGCACTTGAGCGGGCACTGAGGCTGAGGTTGGTATGCAGGGGCTCAGCACCCCGACCCCCCAGGGGTTCTGCAGCTTACCGTGCCCTTCCAGGGGTCCTGGGCGGTGTAGAGCTCCTTGGCTGTCTGGAGGGAGCCCTGCGTGTCCCCCTCCCAAGACAGCGGTGTCTCCTGGGGGTGCAGAATGACCAGGAGCCTGAGTGGGGCCAGAACACCAGAAAGTGGCTCCCTGGCCAGGGCCTCTGGACAGAGGGGGCATTGTTGGGGTGGGGGCAGGGCGCCCTTGGCCTGGCCACTATTGACAAAGCTGCCAGCTGTGACGGAGCCGGGCCACCAGCCCTTGCCCCCACCGCCCCCCCTGCCAGTGTGAATGGGGCTCCACTCTCTCCCTCCCACTCAGGACAATGCCCCCCACAGCCCCCCGAGCCCTGTCACCACTGTCCCTGGGCTGCTGAGCCGGTAAGTGTCTGGGTCCCAAGTACAGGGCTGGCATGGGTACCCTGGGCCTGGCCCCTGCCCGCACGTGCCACCCCAGTGCCGATAGCGGCCAGAGGAAGTGGCCCTTCCTGTCTGGGGCCTGTGATAAGAGGGTCCGGGTGACAGCGAGTGCCCAGCTCCACAAAGGCTGGCTTCTGGCCCCTTGTCTGGGGTCCGGTGTCAGGCCAGGGGAAAGGAGGAGGGGTCCTGTGGTAGGTGAGGGGTCGTATGTGGGTGTGTTTCCCTGTGGGGCCTCCCAAGCAGCTGATGGGGAAAGAGGATGCAGCAGCTGCCCCTGGCGGGGCGTCACGGGGGTTCCTGAACCTTCTCGCCTCCTTGGCCCTCTGTCCTCTTTCTTCCCTTCGCTATGCTGTTTCTGAGCACCCCTTCTGCACCTCCACTCTGGCTGGCACCCAGCCCTCTCCGCAGTCGCTCCCTAGCTCAGTCCAGGTCCTCCTAGCCCTCAAGGGGGTGGGGGACTTCCTCTGCACCCTGGTTCAGCCCCCACATTGGTCATCTTCGGATGAATCTGGCTGCCTTTCTCCCCGGGCCTCCTCAGTGGGCCTGCCCTCTTGTCTGGCATCTCCCCTCTGCCCTGCGTGTGTTTTGGGGGCTTTTCAGAATTATCCGAACTGACCATTGAGATGCAGTCAAGTCCATTAAAGAAATTCTTTCCTTTGAGCACATGCAACTGCACGTGCTTCCCCGCCCTTGGCCCACCCCGGGTCACCCTCTGTGTCCTCCGCCTCTCTGCTTCTCTCTGTGGCCCTCCATGCATCCTCACCCCTGCCCTGCCTCTGTCTTGCTCCTGCTTTTTCACTCGTCAGCGCCTCGCCTTCCTGGACTCCCACCTGCCCCCTTGGTACCCCCAGCTGTCCCCTGCCTTCTCCTCCAGCTCCGACCCCCCCGCAGGTTGTCCTCCAGGTTCCTAGCATGGCTCTCCGGCCACCACTGGGCGCCCACCTCCTGGTCGCTCTCCTGCTGCTTGGTGTGCCGCCGCCCCTGGCACGGGCCCATCGCTTCTTCGCGCCCAACACCACCTTGAACCGCTTGGCGCTGGCGCCGGGGGGCACGCTGTATGTGGGGGCGGTGAACCGCCTGTTCCAGCTAGGCGCCGAGCTGCAGCTGCAGGCCGAGGCCGTGACGGGGCCCGTCGTCGACAGTCCCGACTGTGTGCCTTTCCGAGAGCTGGCAGAGTGCCCGCAGGCGCGGCTCACCGACAACCCCACACAGCTGCTGCTAGTGATCAGCGGTGCCCAGGAGCTGGTGGCCTGTGGACAGGTGCGGCAGGGTGTGTGTGAGAAACGGCGCCTGGGAGACGTGGCCACCGTGCTGTACCAGGCCGAGGACCCTGGTGATGGCCAGTTCGTAGCTGCCAACAGCCCCGGTGTGACCACAGTGGGTCTGGTGGTGGCTGCACAGGGCCGGGACCTCCTGCTGGTGGCCCGAGGCCTGGCGGGCAAGCTGTCAGGGGGAGTGCCGCCCTTGACAGTGCGCCAGCTGACAGGCCCGCAGCCCTTCTCCAGTGAAGGCCTGGGCCGCCTGGTGGTGGGCGACTTCTCTGACTACAACATCAGTTACGTGGCCGCCTTGGCTGATGCCCACGCTGCCTACTTCATCTTCCGGCGCCGTGGGGCCCGGGCGCAGGTGGAATACCGCTCGTACGTGGCACGTGTCTGCCTGGGGGACCCCAACCTCTACTCCTATGTGGAGGTACCCCTCAACTGCCGGGGCCAGGGTCTCATCCAGGCGGCCTTCCTGGCCCCAGGCATGCTGCTGGGGGCATTCGCCGCCAGCCTGCCGGGGACCCAGGCGGCACTGTGTGCCTTCCCCCTGGCCGAGCTGGACGCACACATGGAGCGGGCCCGGCGCCTCTGCTACACCACAGCTGGCCGGGGCCCCAGCGGTGAGGAGGAGGCGGCTGTGGAATACGGCGTCACGTCGCGTTGCGTCACCCTGCCCGAGGTCAGTGGCCCCGGTGACCTCATTTCCAGCCCCGTTTGCAGGTTGCAGGTGGTCAGACCCTCTTGCGAGACACCCACCTGTGACCATGGCCACCATCTGGAGTACTCTGACCCCTTCCCCAGGGCTGCCCTCAGTCACACCTCTCTTCCCTGCCCAGGACTCCCCGGAGTCATACCCCTGTGGCGATGAGCACACCCCCAGCCCCATCGCGGGCCGCCATCCCCTGGAGGCAGAGCCGGTGCTGCAGCTGGACCAGCCCATCAGCGCAGTGGCAGCCCTTCAGGTGGACGGCTACACCATCGTCTTCTTGGGGGATACCCAAGGCCAGCTGCATAAGGTGAAGCTGTGCGCCCGCTGCTTGGGCCCTCCCATCGTTGTTGGGTACCTGCTGGGGGCTAGGCAGGAAGGGTGCCGGGGTCCCAGGAGTCGCAGCTTATCCCTGGATCCCCAGGCCTTCCTCAATGGCTCCGAAGCCCAGGTGTACCATTCCCAGCAAGTGGGGCCTCCGGGCTCGGCCATCAGCCCCGACCTGCTTCTGGACGCCAATGGCCACCACCTCTATGTGCTGACTGCCCAGCAGGTGAGCCCTGTCCCGGGAGGGGTGCAGACCGCAGTGTTCAGGGGCCCGTACACACCGCCTCTATCCCTGGCCACTGCGCAGGTAGATCGCATCCCGGTGGCCGCCTGCCCCCGTTTCGCCAACTGTACCAGCTGCCTGCAGGCCCAGGACCCACTCTGCGGCTGGTGTGTCCTCCAGGGCAGGTGAGCAGCTGCGCTGTCCACTCCTGTCCCACTCCCCCCGGGCCCTGCCCATGGCCCTCCCACAGGACTGTGCTCCTCAACCCCTGGCTGCCGGGGTCCCCTGCCTGCAGGTGCACCCGCAAAGAGCAGTGCAGGCGGGCCACAGAGCCCAAGCAGTGGCTGTGGAGCCGGGAGCAGGAGGGCGGCTGCCCGCACATCCGGGGCCTCCAGCCAGCACACCGCCCCCGCCAGGAGCAGGGCCAGGTGAGGCATCCCTGAGGGTGGGGTGGGGGGCCCTCCCCGCTGCCTCTCCACTCAGTCCACCTCCTTGCCCCCCAGATCACCTTTTTTGTGGCCCAGCTGCCTGTACTGGTGGCTGATGAGTATTTCCACTGTGCCTTCGGAGACTACGAAAGCCTCGCGCACGTAGAAGGGTCTCATGTGGCCTGCCTTGCCCCTCCGCCGGACCAGCTGCCACCCAATGCTGCAGACGCAGGTGAGCCCCAGCTGGTTGGGCAGGGCACAGATGGGCAGGGCAGTGGCCATCTGACTTGGCCTGTCCTTTCCAGACCATGTCACATTGCCCCTGGCCCTGATGTTTGAGGATGTAGCCGTGGCCACCACCAATTTCTCCTTCTACGACTGCAGTGCTGTGGCAGCATTGGAGGCCGCTGCCCCGTGAGTGCTGTGGCTGGGGGCAGGGGCAGGTGGGGGCCCCGGACTGCCCCCTGAGCAGCTCCTTGCCCCCAGGTGCCGGGCGTGTGTGGGCAGCATATGGCGCTGCCACTGGTGCCCCCAGAGCAGCCGTTGTACATCTGGGGAGCAGTGCCCAGAGGTGGAGGTGACCATATACAGCTCTCAAGAGGTGAGTGGATCCCCCCGCAGTGTCTGCTCGCCCCTGGGCCGGCACCCCTGCTTTCGAAGGACAGAGGAGTCTCTTTTTCCAGGCGGATGTCCCACTGCAGGGCCCTGCGGCTTGCCCGCAGGTGGAGGGCCTGGCAGGGCCGCTTCTAGTACCTGTGGGTTGGGAGAACCGTTTGGCCCTACGCGTGCGAAACCTTCGACTCTTCCGAGTGAGCAGCCATGGCAGGAGGGATTGGGGGTGGGGGTGGGGTGGTGGTGCAAACAGAGGTAGGTCCTCACAACGCCTCCCTGCAGGGCCTGCCAGCACCCTACCACTGCTGGCTGCAACTGCCCGGGGAACTGCGGCGACTGCCTGCCTCCCTGGAGGAAGGGCCTGGGGACACGGGCGTCATCTTCTGCCAGGCCCAGCAGGTGGGTGTTGCATGAAGGTTCCTGTGGTCAGAGGCGCTGAGATAAGGCACGAGGAAGAAATGTCTTGATTAGAGGACTAAGGCTCTCTCTGGCTCTTAGCAAAGGCAGAGGACCTCGTGGACCCCCTTTTATTGATCATGGTACCCCTAAAGGGCGCAATACAGTGACGTCACCAAAGGCATCAAAAGATGTTACAGGAAGAACATTGAGGCAACATTGTTTCCTTGTATCTGCAGGCCAAGTAATCTAGGCCTCCAGAAAGAAGATGCAAAACCAAAACTGAAACCTTCCTTGGGCTAAAAGCACTTGGATTTACATCCCAAAGACAAAACTGGGCCCTGCACCTGAAATCTATATCCCAAAGACTAGGCTGGGCCAGAGCCTACAATTTACAATCTCAAAGGTCAGGCCTGGCTAACACCATCTGCATGTCAAAGACCAGCCAGGCTTCTGGGAGAGAAGGAAAACTGTTCTTTTCAGTAGACTGAAATTATTTTTCTGAAGGCAGCATGAAGGGGGAAAATGTTCAGCTTTATCCAAACCAGTCAAGACACACGAGAAATCTCGCCCATTTTCATGGGTCCCTATGTTCCTGTCCGTAGTACAGTACAGTACACATGGGCTCGCCCTGGTGGCTCAGTCCAGCCCCAACAGGTGTGCACTCCCTCCGCATTCACACTCTCACTCCTGCCATCATCCATTCCCAGAACAATGGTGCCCATTCTGGGAGCAAGGGTCAGGGGCGCCCAGCATGGAGCCAGCCTGACGCCCCCCTCCCATCCCATTCAGCTCCACCCCTTCATGGCCCAGAGGGAGCTCCTGGTGCCCATCTATGTGACCCGGGGCGAGGGCCAGCGGCTGGACAATGCTCACAGTCTTCATGGTGAGGGGGCGGGCTGGGCGCGGGGGGGGGGGGGGGGGCTGGGGGCAGGCTGGTGGGAGGAGCCTCACTGGTCTGTGCGGCTTTCCCCAGTGACCCTGTATGACTGCTCCGTGGGCCGCCCCGACTGCAGTCACTGCCAGGCGGCGCCCTCAAGCCTGGGCTGCCAGTGGTGCAGCCACGGCATCCCCGCCTGCCGCTACGGGCCCCTGTGTCCTCCTGAGGCCGTGGAGCTCCTTTGCCCCCAGCCCAGCATCTACATGGTGAGTGCCCCAACCTACGTCTCCCTCCTGGCCTCTGCGTGTGCGGGGGTCTCCACCGCCTTTCTTCCCTGCTGCAGGTGGAGCCCCTGACAGGCCCCCCAGAGGGTGGCTTGGCCCTGACCATCCTGGGCTCTGACCTGGGCCGGGCCTTCACTGACGTGCAGGATGCAGTGAGTGTGGCCGGCCGGCCCTGCAGCCCTGATGCCTCTCTTTACCGCACCTCTGCACGGTGAGCACCACTGGCCCAGAGTGGGACGCCCAGGCGGTGGCTAGAGTTGGGGTCTGGCTCCCCCAGGGGCCAACAGCTGCTGCCCTCTGTTCCAGGATAGTGTGTGTCACATCCCCTGCTCCCAATGGCACTGCAGGACCCGTCCTCGTGGCCATTCCCAGCCGACCCCCGAGCATCTCCACCCAGCACTTCACCTACCAGGTGAGTGCACGCATAGTCTAAAGGAGGGGCCGGCAGGGCACACTTGGAAGTCTGGGCTGTCACAATGATGACTGGGTGACTGGGGCTGTGTGACGGGGGACCAAGGCTGCGGGGGACAGTCAAAAGGTGCTGCCATGCTGGCCTGGCAGAGACCTGAGATGAGAGGAGTGCCCCCTTGTAGAGAAGTGGTTGGGAAGAGCAGGAGGCTGCAGAGCGGGGTGAGAGATCTGAGGGTGCCCACCCCAGCCTGTCCTATTCCGCAGGACCCCATCCTGCTGAGCCTGAGCCCCCAACGGGGTCCCCGGGCAGGGGGCACCCAGCTCACCATCCATGGCCGCCACCTCCAGACAGGTGGCAACATTAGTGCCTTCGTGGGCAGCCAACCCTGTCCTGTGTGAGTACGGGCCCTGTCCCCACCTGCTGCTGGCCATACCCCTGGTGGGTGTGGGAGGCGGGAGGCGACTTCTGTCGGCACCATCAGATTGCAAGAGGAACGGTGGCCCTGCGGCCCTACGCTGTCCCTGATGGACTTCAGAGAGGCAATGGTGCAGATAACCTCTACCACTTCCTGCAGCCAGGAGCCAGTGTGCCCTGAGGCCATTGTGTGCCGCACCATGCCCCAGGCCACCCCGGGAGCAGCTGAGGTGCGTGTGACCTTTGGCCATGCCCAGCGGACGTTACCCGCCAGCCCCTTCCACTACACTGAGGACCCACAGCTGACTGCAGCTGAGCCTAGCGTTAGCTTCCAGGGGTGAGGAACAGCTGGGGGGAGGCAGGGGTGTGGGGCCGGGGGGTGCTGCCCTGCGCCACCCTGCTGACTGCAGACCCGTGCAGGGGTGGGCGACTGATCCGAGTCAGGGGCACAGGTCTGGACGTGGTGCGGCGGCCACTGCTGTCGGTGACACTGGAGGCTAAGGAGCAGGTGCCAGCTGAAGGGGCCAGGCCCCGGGGCCCCAACCTGAGCCGGAGCTGTGCAGGCCCCACCGAGCCACCCCCCGCTTGTGTTGAGCTGGATGGGGGGCAGCTGCAGGTGAGGTGATACCCGGCATGATAAGTGCAGTGGGAGTGAATAAGACAGGGGACTCATCCCAGCTGGCCTGGCCTTGCAGTGCTCCACCGCCTGCTCTGTCAACTCGTCCAGCCTCCTCCTGTGCCACAGCCCCGCGGTGCCCGATGGCACACGCCCCCTGCAGGTCTTCTTCACTCTGGACAACATGCACGTGGACTTCGCCAACGCCAGTGGGGGCCAGGCCTTCCTGTACCAGCCCAATCCCCGCCTGGCCCCCCTCAGCCGTGAGGGGCCTTTCCGTCCCTACCGCCTCAAGCCTGGCAACGTCCTGGACGTGGAGGTGAGCCAACCTGTGCCAGCTCGTGGCTCTGTACCTTTTGCCCAGCCACGCAGACAGGTGGTGGCAGCTCCGGCCCCGGTGCTCTCTCCCAGGGTGAGGGCCTCAATCTGGGCATCAGCAAGGAGGAGGTCCGCGTGCACATCGGGGATGGAGAGTGCCTGGTGAAGACCCTGACACTCACCCACCTGTACTGCGAGCCCCCTGCGCGTGTCCCGCAGCCTGCTAATGGATCGGGTGCGCTGCTGCAGTTCGTGGTGAGGCCTGGCCTGGCGCTGAGGACAGCGGGCAGAGGAGGCGGCGGGGCGTCAGGGCCTCGGCTCAGGAGCCCTGTCCCTGCCCCAGGTGCAGATGGGCAACGTGCGGCTGGCCCTGGGCCCTGTGCAGTACGAGGTGGAACCGGCAGGGCCTGCCTTTCCCATTGCGGCGCAAGTGGGCCTGGGCCTGGGCGCTGCAGTCCTGATCGCGGCAGTTCTCCTGCTCACCCTCATGTATAGGTGAGCCCGTGCACCGCCGCGCGCCAGTGACACTCATGGCTTTGCCGCCTTGGCTGCCGCGGGCTTGTGGCTTGTAACTGATCCCCAGTTCCCGGACTGCAGGCACAAGAGCAGGCAGGCCCTGCGGGACTACCAGAAAGTCCTGGTGCAGCTGGAGAACCTGGAGATTGGCGTGGGAGACCAGTGCCGCAAGGAGTTCACAGGTAGGGGCCAGAGCGGGCTGGGGTTGCGCGGGAGGAGGCTCCGGCCCTCACCCGCTGGTTCCTGCCCACAGACCTCATGACAGAGATGTTGGACCTCAGCAGTGATCTGGAGGCCAGTGGGATCCCCTTCCTGGACTATCGCACCTACGCTGAACGTGCCTTTTTCCCCGGCCATGGTGCCTGCGCGCTGCAGCCCTTGGCCGAGGGGCCGGGGCCGGAGGGCCGCCGTGCCCCCGCGCACCAGGGCCTGACACAGCTCTCCAACCTGCTCAACAGCAAGCTCTTCCTCCTCACAGTGAGGCCCAGCGGGGCGGGCGGTGGCTGCGGGACCCCCGGGAGGGGGTCGGGGGGGCCCCCCATGTGAGCTGCAGCCCTTGCGCCTAGCTCATCCACACTCTGGAGAAGCAGCCCAGCTTTTCCCAGCGCGACCGCTGCCACGTGGCTTCGTTGCTGTCCCTGGCGCTGCATGGCAAGCTGGAATACCTGACCGACATCATGAGGACGCTGCTCGGGGACCTAGCTGCCCAGTGTGTGCGCAAGAACCCCAAACTCATGCTGCGCAGGTGAGCCTTGGCTGGACTGGGGCTCATGGGCATGCGAGACCCGGCACCCCTCCAACGAGAACTGCCCCCTGCAGGACGGAGACCATGGTGGAGAAACTGCTGACCAACTGGCTGTCCATCTGTCTTTACGCCTTCCTAAAGGTGAGTGGGCCCCGTGGCACCTCCCCAGCCAGCAGGCCTACTGCCCAGGACCTCCCTGCTGATGCCATGCCCCCTGCTTGCAGGAGGTAGCCGGTGAGCCCCTGTACCTGCTCCTCCGGGCCATCCAGTACCAGGTGGACAAGGGCCCAGTGGATGCCGTGACGGGGAAGGCCAAGCGAACCCTGAATGACAGCCGCCTGCTGCGGGAGGATGTGGACTTCCGACCACTGACGCTGGTGGTGCTGGCGGGACCTGGTCCTGCGGGAAGTAGCACAACCCAGCGTGTGCCCACCCGGGTGCTTGACACAGACACCATTACCCAGGTCAAGGAGAAGGTGCTGGAGCAGGTCTACAAGGGCACCCCATTCTCACAGAGGCCCTCGGTGCATGCCCTTGACCTGGGTGAGATGCCCCTCGGTTGAGCTGCCGAGCCCTGGGGCTGCCCCGCTCTGCCTGTGCGCCAGCTGACTCTCCCTGCCCCGGGTCCCCCAGAGTGGCGCTCAGGAGTGGCGGGTCACTTGACCCTTTCGGACGAGGACCTGACTTCCGTGACCCAGAACCACTGGAAGAGGCTCAACACTCTGCAGCACTACAAGGTGGGGGGCGGGGCGGGCCCGTGTTGGGGCAGCCCCGCCTGGAAAGTGGGGAGGTGGCCAGCCTCTACTCCCCTCCTTGCCAGGTCCCGGATGGAGCCACTGTGCGGCTCATCCCCCAGATGCACAACGGAGGCACTGTGTCTCAGAGCCCGGCCCCCAGCTGCTTGGCAGGGGAGAGTGAGTCCGGGAGAAAGTGGGGGTGCAGTGGAGGGCTGAGGCGCTCCCCAGTCTCCCACCCCAGAGTGACTGTCTGTGCTCGCAGGCACGCCCATGCTGGAGGAGGGCGAGGAGGGCGGGATGCGTGTCTGGCACCTGGTCAAGGCCCCCGAAGAGCCCGAAGGGGCCAGGGCCCGGCGCAGTAGTCTGCGAGAGCGGGAGCGGGAGCGTGCGCGGGCCAAGGCCATCCCGGAAATCTACCTCACCCGCCTGCTATCCATGAAGGTTTGTGTCGTGGCTCCCACAGGGGCCCTGTGAGCTGGGCGAGGAACGGGTCCCCACCTGCCGGCCCCTGACAATGGTGTCCACCCACCCTTGCAGGGCACGCTGCAGAAGTTTGTCGACGACACATTCCAGGCCATCCTAAGCGTGAATCGGCCGCTGCCCATCGCCATCAAGTACCTGTTCGATTTCCTGGATGAGCTAGCTGAGAAGCATGGCATCGAGGACCCCGAGACCCTGCACATCTGGAAGACCAACAGGTGTCTGGCGGACCTGGGGGTGGGGGTGGGAAAAGGCATCCCCTGGCTTTCTGGGGAGCCAAGAAGTTAGAGCGGGGCACCCTGCTTCCCTGAGCTCTGCATCTGCCACAGCCTGTTACTGCGCTTCTGGGTGAACACGCTGAAGAACCCACAGCTCATCTTCGACGTGCGCGTGTCGGACAACGCGGACGCCATCCTCGCCGTCATCGCCCAGACCTTCATTGACTCCTGCACCGTGTCAGAGCACAAAGTGGGCCGGGTGAGCCTCGAGCTGCAAGCAGGATGGGCGGAAGGCTAGAGGAGGGTCCCTGCTCATACTCTCCCACCCCTGAGCAGGACTCGCCAGTGAACAAGCTGCTGTACGCTCGGGAGATCCCTCGCTACAAGCAGATGGTGGAGAGGTATGTGTCGCCACGGCATGGCGGGGCCCAAGGGTGGGCCATGCCTGATTGTGCTCCCCCTCAGGTACTATGCTGACATCCGCCAGAGCTCCCCTGTGAGCTTCCAAGAGATGAACTCGGTGCTGGCGGAGCTCTCAGGGGTGAGCTGGCCTGGGGGTACAGGGAAGTGGGCACTGGGATCTGGCACCCAGGTCGATGCCTCACTGTGCCCCCCCCCCCCTGCTCAGAATTACACGTCTACACCTCACTGCCTGGAGGCACTGCAGGGCCTTTACAACCACATCCACAGATACTATGACCAGGTGAGGCCCTCCCCTGGGGAGGGGGTCTGGCTTGCCCAGGGGGTTCTCAGGGTTCTCAGGGTGCCCCTGTGGGTCATCGCCCCTGATGGTCATCGGGGCACCCTCACCTCCGCAGATCATTGGTGCCCTGGAGGAAGACCCTGTGGGCCAGAAGATGCAGCTGGCCTGCCGCCTGCAGCAGGTGGCCGCGCTGGTGGAAAACAAGGTGACAGATCTGTAGGGGCCCCTGGGCGGGGCCCCCCTAATTTATAGCCCCGCCCTCACTGTATTTATTTGCTTGCTGAAGAATCGAGTCTGGAAATAAAATAGAAATAAGTCTTTGTAAGAAAAGTGAGTTTTGGGGGGCTGGAGCGATAGCCCAACAGGGAGGGCATTTGCTTTGCACGCGGCCGACCCAGGTTCGATTCCCAGCATCCCATATGGTCCCCTGAGCACCGCCAGGTGAAATTCCTGAGTGCAGAGCCAGGAATAACCCCTGTGCATTCCCAGGTGTGACCCAAAAAGCAAAAAAAAAAAAGAAAGAAAGAAAAAAAAGAAAAGTGAGTTCCCCTAGGAGTCTGCTAGGGGCTCTGGAGCAAGGGGGAATTACCGGGCTCCCCAGCCCTGGCTCTCCTCCCTCTACTGTCCTCCCTCCGAGCCCATCCTGTCCACCAGTTCTATGCGGGCACAGGAACACAAGATCCATGTCTCCCATCCTCATCTGACTACCTGGCAGTCTCTCGCTGAACTGCTCCCCATCTTTTTTCAAGGGGGTTGGGGCCAACCTAGTGGTGCTCGAGAGCTCTGGCTGGCACTTTGCTCGGCAGTGACCTCTGGTGGTGCTGGCAGAACCCTCTTTGGCTCTGACCCGGTGGGCCACATGGAAGGCACGCGTCTGGCACTTACTTCCTGTAGCCTTAGCCCAAGAGCCAAGTCTGTGTGCATTTCATTCACTAACACGTCTATTATATTCGCAAACCTTCAACAGTCCTGTGTTTATATGGAGATTCCTGTTTGCCAAGGTCTCTTTTGCAATTTCTTTTCTTGGTTTGGGAGGCCCCACCTGGCAGTGCTCGGTGCTTACTCCTGGCCCTGTGCTCTGGGATTTCTTCTGGCAAGGTTCAGGAAGGATGCTCCCTTCCTTCTGTGGCACCTCCCCAGCACTGTGGGTCTCCACATGCTCCCCGACTGCAGCGACTCTAGGCCAGGGAAATGCCAGAGTTTCTGAGCGCCCCTACTCCCCTCTTTCTTGACTGCTAGTTCTCCTTTGGAGGGACATAACTAGAGGTGCTCAGGGGTAGGTTCTGGCGATGGCAGCAGGGCTCAGACCCAGCCTGGACTCAAGCCTGCGCAGTGTCCAGTGAGCTGTGTCTTGGGTCCTGGCCACCAATTCTTGCCACTTCCTCAAGGGTTGGATGTCCCTTAGTTGGCACCCACTCAGCTGGAGGAGGGACCCCAAAGATGTAGCCTGGGTTCAGCTCTCCATGCCTCCCAGGGTGCCCGTGCGGCCTGTGGCATGGCAGGAATGGCGGGGGGGGGCTTCTGCCCTGTATCTTTGCGGTCACTGAACCCCAGCACCCAGGTGGAGACACCTGCAAGGGCCAAGATGGGTGCAAAATATGTTGTCAGTAGCCTGCAGCAGGATTCTTCGTCTTTCTGATTGCTTGGTGTGTGGGTTAGCGTCATATTCCCAGTGATTTCTGATGCCCATGGCTACGGCATCACTCCACCACTCCCCATTGGATTATGCCCACTGACATGTTTGCAATGGTCTTGACAGCTGTGGTTTTGGGGTGCAGTTCACCCGTCTACTGCTCCCCCATGCTCTTGTGTCCTTTCAGTCTACCTCACCCCACACCCCCAAAGCAGGAATTCTGAACACTTTCCTGCCTGTGATCTGTCATTCCCTGGAGGTGCAACCCCGGTGAGTATCGCCAGAAGCACCTGTGAACCACGGTCCAATTGCTTTTGTCTTTTCATTTGTTTCCAGTTTTTCTTTTGGGAGGTCTTGTGGAGATACGGTCTCAGGCCTCATGCTGAGCCACATCAGGGTTGATTTTGAATTTTTTGTTTGTCTTGAAGGCACAACCCACAGTATCCAGGGGCTACTCTAGAACCTGGTGGTCAGTCCTGGTCACGCTGAGGGACCATGCCATGCTGGCGATGGAACCTGGATCAGCAGGGGGCAAGGCCGGTGCTGTAATCCCTATGTTCTGTCCCTGCCCCCAGCGCCATTGATTTTTTTGTTTATTTCTGCTTGTTGCGTTTTCAGAATCCGTGTACTGCCGATATTCTCATCCATCCCCCTCCCCGCACTGTTATGAGACCCCATGGGATGCCAGCCCGCGTTTACAAAGCTAATTTCTAGGGTACGGGGTGGGGTTAGCACATCCTTCTAATCCTTGTGTGACTACTGGAATAAGCGGCTGCGCTGAGGACCAGGTGACAGCCACATTCCATGCAGAGCCCCCCTTCCCCGACGCGCCTCCCCCTTACGCCCCCCCCCGCCCTGTGGCACGGGGGCTCAGCCTGGGAGAGCGGCCACACAGCGTCACTGTGTGGGTGGGCCTCATGGGGGCCAGCCTGGGGGCTGTCATCTCTCAGCGGTGGGGGCAGGGGCCTCAGGGCGCAGGGCGGGCGGTCCAGGGCGTCGGGCCGCGCCGCCCCCTCCCGGCCTCATACCTTGCCCACAGCCGAGCAGCTGGGAGGCTATTTATAAAGGCGGGTGAGATCAGCGGCCGAGGCTATAAATGTGAGGGCCGCGGCCGGGCCCAGAGAGCAGCCGCCCGGGGCGCTGGAGCTGCGAGCCGGGCCACGATGAGCGCCAGCGCCGGCGGCGGTGGGGACTGCGGCGGCAGCAGCAGCAGGTAGGGCTCGGCCAGGCCCGGGGGCCCCGGCGCCCCAAGTGCGTGCTCACCGCCCGCCCGCCCCGCCCGCAGCTCGCCGGCCTCCGCGTCCGCTGGGGCCGCGTCGGCGCCGCCGATGCTGCAGGGTCCCCTGGGCTCCGACGATGAGGAGCAGGAGGACCCCAAGGACTACTGCAAGGGTGAGGCCGGGCCCGGAGCGCCCGCGCAGGGCCTGGGCGGGGGCAGGGCGGCGGGCCGGCACGCCCCCACCGTTCTCGGCCCCTTCCTAGGCGGCTACTACCCCGTGAAGATCGGAGACCTGTTCAATGGGAGGTACCACGTGGTGCGCAAGCTGGGCTGGGGCCACTTCTCCACCGTCTGGCTGTGCTGGGACATCCAGTGAGCAACCCCTCTGCCCCCGGAGCCTAGGGTCTCCTGGGAGGGGGGCCCTGAGCCCCGCGGCTGCCCAAGCGGCTCTCTGTGCTGCAGGCGCAAGCGCTTGGTGGCCCTGAAAGTGGTGAAGAGTGGCGGGCACTACACGGAGACAGCTGTGGATGAGATCAAGCTCCTGAAATGTGTGAGGCCCCTCCCCACCCGCTGACCCTGCGGCCTCCCCAGATGAGGAACTGGTGGGCGGGGGTGGGGTCGCAGGCAGGCTGGTTGGAACCATGGGTGGCCCCTTGCCCTTTGTTTCAGGTCCGAGACAGTGACCCAAGTGACCCTAAAAGAGAGACCATTGTCCAGCTCATCGATGACTTCAAGATCTCGGGGGTTAATGGGGTCCGTATCCTTTGAGGGTGTAGTGAGTGGATCAACCCAGCACAGTGGAGCAGTGTGTGTGTGTGTGTGTGTGTGTGAGAGAGAGAGAGAGACAGAGACAGAGACAGAGAGACAGAGATCGGTGCCTGTGGTTTATGCCTGCCCCCCACAAGCCTGTGGTGAGCTGGGGGAGGGTCTCCAGGTTGGCATCTGGATGGAGAAGTTCCTCTGGGAGGCCAAGCCTTCCCAAACTCCATACGCATGGGAGCATGGCCCTCTCCCCAGGATGCCCAGGGACACTGGGATGGCAGGGCTGGTGACCTCCAGGACCATCCAGTCTGCCCTGCTGCCCCCCTGCACTGCCCAGCCGTGTGCCCGCCCACTTGCCCTTCACTCCCTGCCCCAGATGTCTGCATGGTGCTGGAGGTCCTGGGCCACCAGCTGCTCAAGTGGATCATCAAGTCCAACTACCAGGGCCTACCAGTACCCTGTGTGAAGAGCATCGTGCGGCAGGTGAGCGTCGGGGCTGCGGGCTGCGGGCGTGTGGTTGCACCAGGGCGGTTCAGGAGCGCACGGCCCACAGGTGCTGCATGGCTTGGACTACCTGCACACCAAGTGCAAAATAATCCACACGGACATCAAGCCTGAGAACATCCTTCTGTGCGTGGGGGATGCCTACATCCGCCGCCTGGCCACTGAGGCCACCGAGTGGCAGCAGTCTGGGGCGCCACCCCCATCCCGCTCCACAGGTACCAGCTGCTGGGTGGCACCATGGGCCTGCGGGCAGGCTGGACGTGGGCCACCCCTGAGTCCCTTCCTTTCTCTCTTCGCCTGTCCCCAGTCAGCACAGCCCCCGAGGAGGTCATGGTAAGTCAGGACCCCGTTCCCTGTGCCTTTTCTCCTGCAGTGCCGCTAGTCGGCTGGCCTTGGGGCTCCACAACCATTGAGGCGGTCAGAAGTGGGGCAGGGGGCCGGTGCCCGGGGTGAGCCCGGCTGTACCAGCAGGTGGGGAAACTGTCCAAGAACAAGAAGAAGAAGCTGCGTCGCAAGCGGAGGCAGCAGAAGCTGCTGCTGGAGGAGCGGCTGCGAGACCTGCGGCAGCTGGATGCCATGGATGAGGCAGCGGCGGCAGCGGAGGCCCGGGCTGAGGGTGCGAGCATGCGGGCCGGGTCAGGGCCATTGGAGCAGTGCTTCAGGGGCCGAGGCTCACACACTGCCTCCGCTGCTTCCCCAGATGCTGGCTCCACCTCTTCTTCGGGCTGCCACCCTGGGGGGGCGCAGGGCGGCCGCTCACCAGCGTCATCGCCCGGGCCTGGTGGGGAGCGCAGCCCCAGCCCCGGCTCGCAAACCTCGGGCTTCTCGGGCTCCCTCTTTTCGGCCGCCTCATGCTCAGTGCTGTCCAGCGCGTCCAACCAGCGGGAGGCAGGGGGCCTCCTTTCTCCCAGCAGTAAGTGGGGGGAGGGGTGGGGGCGGGGCGGGGCCCTGAGGAGCGGGCGGCTCAGCAACTCCCCACTACTCATCCTTCTTCAGCACCATTTGGGGCCTCGAACCTCCTGGTGAACCCCCTAGAACCCCAGAACGCAGACAAGATCAAGATCAAGATTGCGGACCTGGGCAATGCCTGCTGGGTGGTATGAGCCGGGCATCCCCACCTGGTGCACGCGGCAGCAGGGGTGGGGGCCAGGGGCCGGGGGCCGTGGAGGCGACTTCCCAAGGCTGCCCTTGCCTGCAGCACAAGCACTTCACGGAGGATATCCAGACGAGGCAGTACCGGGCTGTGGAGGTGCTGATTGGCGCTGAGTATGGGCCCCCGGCCGACATCTGGAGTACGGCGTGCATGGTAGGTCACGTGCTGGGGTGCCGGCCACCCCCACGCATCTCAGCCCCTTCCCCCTCAACCCCCACCCCTCCCACAGGCCTTCGAGCTGGCCACCGGTGACTACTTGTTCGAGCCCCACTCTGGAGAAGACTACAGTCGAGATGAGGGTACAGGGCGCTCCTTGGGCTGGGCTGGGCCCCCAGGCCTCCCGGCCGCCTCCCAGCCTCCCCTCTGTCCACAGACCACATCGCCCACATCGTGGAGCTCCTCGGAGACATCCCCCCAGCCTTTGCCCTCTCAGGCCGCTATTCTCGAGAGTTCTTCAACCGCCGAGGTGGGGCTCGCCTTCCGGCCCAGCAACCCTGGGAAGGGGGCCCTGGGATGTGAGGGTGGCACCCACAGCCTCCCATACCGGCCTGCAGGGGAGTTGCGGCACATCCACAACCTCAAGCATTGGGGTCTGTATGAAGTGCTTATGGAGAAGTATGAGTGGCCTCTGGAGCAGGCCACGCAGTTCAGCGCCTTCCTGCTGCCCATGATGGAGTACATCCCTGAGAAGCGTGCCAGTGCCGCCGACTGCCTGCAGCACCCATGGCTCAACCCCTAGGCCGGGGAGGGGTACCAGAGGAGCTCTCCACCGCCGCCTGCAGCGCGCACCCCGCAGCCCCCAGCCCAGCCCGCCCCACCGCACCAGCTCTGCTCCCACACGGGTTTGTGCTAAAATAAAGGCCGCAGCTGACAAGCATTGGAGTGCCTGAAGCTGCTTTATTGGGCCCACCTGCCGAGCTGGCTGGGATGTGGGGGAGACTGGGGACCGGGGTGGGGGGGACTCTCACAGGACAGCCCGCCCGTTGATGATGCGGATATTGCGGATGATGTCCTGGATGGCCTCCGAGGTGGTGCCCTGGCCTCCGATGTCTGGGGTATGAATCTGTGGAGACAGGCCGCTGGAGCACTCCCTCCACGCTGTACGCAGTGGGGGGCCTGCCCCAGGAGCCCCAGGGAGAGGGTGGGGGGAAACCTCACGTGCTCATTGTCCATGGATGCCAGGACGGCCTTGCGGATGGACTTGGCATAGGAGTGGAGCCTAAAGAGGAACAGCTGCCTTCAGCGGGGGGAGCAGCAGGGGGGCTGGGGCCAGCTGGGATGCCACTTACTTGAGGTGGTCGAGCATCATGCAGCTGGCCAGCAGGGTAGCTGTGGGGTTGGCGATGTTCTTGTTGGCAATGCTCTTGCCAGTGTTCCGCGTAGCCTGGAGAGGCAAGAGGGCGCACGTGTGCTTTTGTCGGGTCCTTGTGGAGCTGTGCCTATCCACACGTATGCACACTGCCTCTGGTTTCATGCACACTCACGCATATGCACACTGTCTCTGGTTTTGTGCAGGCATATGCGCACTGCCTCAGGTTTCGTGCACGTGCACGCTTCCTATGGTGCCAGGCATCTCGGTGCACGTGCACATGCTTCTTTTCAAACAGTCTCATTCTGCCACATGCATTTGACCTGGTTTGGGCTTGTTTGGGGGCCACACCCCCGCTGTGCTCAGGGATTGAACCAGGGTCAGCCACATGTGCCAGGAGAGCGCCTTCCCTGTTGTACCATCTCTCCGGCCCAACCTTAAGTTTTCAAACAAACACCCTCAAGAGAGCGCAGAGGTGGGCGACCTAGCACTGCCATGTGCGTGGGGAAATAAGCAGGCACAGGACACAGCTCTGGTCTAACTGTGAGACACAGAACCAATGTCCTGCCAAGGCAAAGCCAGAGACGGGTAACAAAGGCACAACGGTGATACCTCCAATGGGGTCAGGTGCCTTCCAGACAATGAAAACACCCCCACGGCTGCACCACTCGTCTGCTGCCAAGGAGTGGACAAGGCAGGGCGGGAAGGCATGGCTGAGGGCACTCACCGTCTCAAATACCGCGTATGCATGGCCGTAGTTGGCACCCGCCACCAGTCCGGGGCCCCCCACCAGGCCTGCACACACGTTGTTGACAATGTTGCCATAAAGATTGGGCATGACCATGACATCAAACTGCTGGGGTCTTGACACCAGCTGTGGGGCAAGAAGGCAGACAGGAGTCAAGGCCTAGGAGGCCTGGGCTGGGCCCCGGGGGCAGGCAACCTGTCATTACCTGCATGGTGGTATTATCCACAATCATGCTCTCGAAGGTGATCTGTGGGTAGCGGGCCGCCACCTCCTTGCAGCACTGTAGGAAAAGCCCATCGCCCAGTTTCCTAGGGGGCAAAGGACCAAGCCTGGTCACCCTCCAGGCCCATCTCTCCTCAGCATGCGCCAGCAGGGCCTGAGGGCGCAGGCATAGCTGAGAGGATGGGGAACCTACATGATGTTGGCCTTGTGCACAGCAGTCACTTTCTTGCGCCCGCTCTCGTGGGCCAATTTGAAGGCGTACTCGGCAATGCGCAAGGACTTGGCCTTGGTGATGATCTTTAGGCTCTCCACCACACCCGCCACACTCTGAGGACAGAACAAGGAGCGGTGAGCCCAGCCTGCCCACCCCCTAACAACCACACACGCACACACAGACACATATGCCTGGCACACGCACCTCGTGCTCCAGGCTGCTGTACTCCCCCTCTGTGTTCTCCCGCACGATCAGGATGTCTATGTCCCTGTGTCGGGTCACCACGCCGGGCAGACTCTTACAGTGGATCACATTGGCATAGAGGTCCAGGCTGGTGCTGAGGGCAGAGAGGCAATGACCAGTGCCCTCATCCTGCTGCCATACTGGTCCGCTCCCGCCCTGGGCACCATCTCTCACCGGAGGATGTTGTTCCGGGACTTGTACGAAGGGGGCAGGTTGTGGTTCGTTTCGATGTTGCCTATGGGATGAAACAGGTCAGACCACTGGCAGCAACCCAGGCTCGGGGGAGATAAAGGGGCCTCTCCTAGAGAGCAGCACGAGTGCCTCGCAGGGCTCCTCGGACTTCAGGGAGTAGTGGGAGCTTCAGGGGCGCTGGTTGCTTCATGTACTGGGAGCTTGACTATGTTCACTGTTGGTGCTTACTGATCGTGAGTGCTGTTTTACTGGAGTGTTTTTCACTGCCAGTGTGTTTAACTGATGATGTGTACGTGTTTCACTGACCGTTGTGATTCACTGTTGATCTGTTTCTCTGGATGTGTTTCACTGATGGTATGCATTTCCTGCCTCTACTTTGAACTGATGTTTCACCAACGCTATGTATATCCCACCAATGGTGTTTCAGGAATACACTTGACCCAGGGTGCAATATTTTGCAGATATCTGTTGATAGTGTGTGCATTAAACAGATATGTGTGTGTATGTTCCATTGATGGGAGTGTTTTTCAGTGATGTGTGCATGTTTGTTCTGATGTGCTTTATTTATGGTGCATTTCATTGGTGTGTGTTTCACCGATGATGCGTTTCACCAGTGGCTGCTTCACTGATGTGCATTTCTCACTGATGGCATGCTTTTCACGAACTGTTTATTTTACTGTGGAGAATTTTCACACTGATGCTGTCTGACAATGCGCATTTTATTGAAGGTATATTCCACATATGGTGCATTTCACTAATGTGTTCAAGACATTAATGGTAGTTGTGTGTGCATTTCACCCATGCCGTGTTTCTCTGATATGTGCTTTTCACTGACATCATACTGTGTTTCTGATGGTGTGTGCTTTTCCCTGACGACACGTGTGCATTTCATCATGCTGTGTTTCTCAAATGATGTGTGCCTTTCACCTGTGTTTCTGATCGTGTCTGCCTTTCATTGACTGATGCATTTCACCAATGGTGAGCTCACTGCTGCCTGTAGTTTCTCTGAAGGTGTGTCATGATGATGAACTGTTCACTCTGCTGGATTTAATGGAAGATTGTTTGGTTGACAATCTACTGACTGACGTGCTTCTCTGACCACGTGTGTTTGCACTGACGGGGTATGTTATTCACTGATGGTGTCTGTGATTCACTGGTGTGTGTGTGTGTGTGTGTGTGTACATGTATATCTCATTCTGATGGGGAGGATGTGTATGTGTGAGTGTCTCACTGATAGTTTGTTTCACGGGTGTGTTTGTGTGTGTGCATGTCAGTGTTTCACTGATGGGCTCTAAGATCCTAGACGAGCCCCTGGAACATAGCTGCTTTTCGGGAACTACGGAAGGACTGGAGGGACGGAGGAGTGAGTGGATAAGGAGGAACAGCTAGAGCCTGGGCAGGGAAAGGTGTGGCTGGTGTCTGGACAGAAAGTGACTGTTCCCGACTGGCACTGGACCGACCAGCCAAGCAGGCATTAACAATGTGACCTTGACCACTTCCGGCCTGGCTCTGCACGAGGCGCCACACAAGCCCCAGCAGATGCTGAGAGGTGAGAGAAGGTGGTCAGAGGGTGTGACAAGTTGTGTTCCTGCCATGAGGCCCACCCTGCCTGGACAGGTGCCCACAGAAGGCCTCTGTGCCCTCTGGTTGGCTGGTACTCCGTCCATTTGATTCTAGAGCTGGGCTCTCCCTGGGCTCATCGTTGCCCACCCGCTCTCCACACAGAGCAGGCGATGAGCTAGAGTTCACACAGGAAGTGACAGAACTGTTTCAGAAACCAATACCAGCAGACAGACTCCGTTCTAAAAGCCCAAGCCCCCCAGCCCACCTCCCTAGTCAAGCAAGGCCTGAATCAAGTGTGTGAGGGTCAGGGAGAGCGACATACTAGTCCAGGACTCACCCTTCAGGGCCACACGGTTCCGGCGGATGGCCATGATGGCATTCTGCACATCTTCCTCATCTGTGTTGGAGCTCACATGCACCTCTTCAAAGTCCACGGGCACACACGCATGCCTGTGGCAGAGCCAGGTCACGCACCTCCACCAGGATGCTTCCCTGGCTGCTGCCCACCCTACCATGGCTCGGACTGGAGGACATGCTCGGGGCCATGCAGGGGTCAGGGGTGCCATACCTGAACACTGACTTGACGTGCAACATGAGCTCCGGCCCGATGCCGTCCCCAGGGATCATGGTGACCGTGTGCCGCCCACCATATTTAGCTGACGGAGGCTGGAGGAGGGGCGGGGTGGCGTTTCAATTCCATCCTCCCCCAGATGGACCCCGAGGGCTGGCCAATCGGATGGATCCCAAATTTTGGCCCACCCATTCCTAACAGGACTGCCCTTGAGGTGCTGGGGCAGAGGCACTCTGAGCCCCAGCCTAACCTTCAGATGGGAATTATACTCACAATTGTCTGCTGCTAGAGACAAGAAGGAAGAGAACACAGTCAGTTGTGGTGGGAGCCAAGCTCAGGGGGACCCACCGCCGAACCTGGACACTGCCACAGGAAAGGCGCCCAAGGGGTGCAGAGCACAGGAACAGCCCACACGCGTGCACGCACAGAGGAGTCAGGCATGCAGGAGACCGTGTACGCATGCCCATGGGCCAGCGTGCACAGACCCCAACTCCCACGCACTCACGCACACGCACACGCCAGGCAGCTACTTACTGAGACGTTCCTCCGGGAGGCCTCCCGTGCACCCAGAACCTGACCAAGAGAGCCTCTGTGTCAGCTGCTGTGATCCAGCCACAGCACCCAAGCAGGGCCCGGACACAAGCCACTCACCCGCTCCCCTCACAGAGGCTCCCATGGAGGGGCCCACGAGCGCCAGCAGGAGCATCACAAGCCGGGCTGCCTCCAGCTCTGCAGACGGCTTCCTCCCAATGCCTGCCACTGCCCCCAGCGCCTGCTGCTTCTGCGTCTCCTCCCCCACCCCCGGCTGCTTCCATCCCTTGTGTGCACAGTACCAGCCCTAGGAAAGCGCAGCTAGGAGGCCACAGGGACCCGGTGGATTGTGGATTCCTCCCTTGGGCCTTTTTCCTGGCCACGAGATCAATGTCCACCAACCCAGGAAAGTCAGCTGGAACCAGCCAGTTTGGCTTTGATGGCAGCAAAAGCCCCGGCCAAGTGGGCCAGGTGCTAAAGGAGGGGACGGCATCTGTAGGAAGACACAGGGGACCCACTTTCCCCTGCCAGGGAGCCAGTCTACCCAGTGCTCACTGCAACAGGGGACCTAGGTTCCCCTGCCAGGGAGATGGTCCACTCAGCGCTCACTGCGACGTTTACCTGAGCCCCCCTCCTTTCAGAAACCGGGAAGAGCTGAAGGTCTCCCACTGCTGGGGCCAGCATAGCATCTTGGCCAGGGGCTGTTTCCCAGAAGCCGGCCCAGGTGAGGTGGGGTTGGGGCACCTACTGCTGTGTTTCCTCTGCAACCAGAGGAGGGGGAGCATCTATTAGCCCAGATCTGTGTGCATCTCACCTGCAGGATCCCTGATAAACTGTGGAAGGTGGTACAGACTGCCCCTCCTCCAGGAAGCTGTCCTTGGTAACAAAGGCTCCAGAGCTCTTCATCTCACACTCAATCTCCCTAAGCTGTCACCACCTGGCTCCTACATGTCCTGTGGCTTGCTATGGTCTCAGGTTCCAGGTTCCACTGGACACATGGAACACTTCTTGAATGATGAGCATATCAGCTAAGGGAAGGTGGGGGCTGTGGAACCTCAGTGCAAAGCCACTGTCACTGGCTCCTGGTGCCTGACAGTCTGACCTTGCTGAGCTGTCCCCAGGGATACAGGGGCTGACTGGTCGTGCCCTTGGAAGGACTGTGTGAGGGGAGGGGCAAACTAGCCCATCCCGAGAAGAGTTTCCTGGATTGTGTAAGACCCTTGAGTGAGGGTGCAGCCCAATGGGAGCGGTCGGGGAGGAGTCCTACAACTGGCCTCTGCAGCCCCCAGGGGCCCCTCAGCTCAGCATGGTGTAGCACTTTCCTGGGCTCTGGCCAAAGTGCCCAACAGCCTCCAGATCAGAGAGTGGTCTGCCTCACATCTCTGCAAAAGGCAGATATGCTGGGGGCCCCCCAGGCCTCACTGTACCCCTGCTTCTGAGATTCAGCTCTCCCCCCCACCCCAGAAATCAAAGCTTTGAGTTCATTTCTAAAGGTTCCAGGTGCCCAGGCAGGGCAAAGCCATGGCCAGCACCCTGCTTGTACTGCACCACCGATGCCACAGCTTGAGGAAGCCCAGCTGCCAGCACTAGGAAGACCTGGGGAATGCGGCTCCTCTGCGGGGCCAACCAGTCTAAGTGCTGGCAAGGCAGTCTGCCCCATGGGTGGTGCCCCCAGGAAAGTGACCTGTGTGCCCACGGGGAGCTGGGGCAAAGTCGGGAGTTCTGAAAGGTCAGAAACAGCGGGGTCCCTCGAGAACATGAAGTTCCCGCCCCTCAACGTGGCCAGAGGAAAGAGGCCATACAGGGGTCAGTGAAAGAGCCGGTCGTAGAGGTCACATCGGCTCTGGCCAGGGGCCGTCCTAGCTTCTAGCGCGCCACCCGCCAGGGCCGCAACCGTTTTCCCTTAAGCCTGCGAGGAGAGACGAATCGGACCCGAACTACCAGGATCCCGCTCGGAGAACTGTGGCAACCAGGCCCCCAGACGCGACTGCCTCCGCAGTAGGGCGCTCGCACCGCAGGCGCCAGCGGGGCTCTGAGGATGCCCGAGGCAACAGGAGGGCCGGGCACGGCGCGACCCTCGGGGAAGACGGTCCCCAGACGTTCAGAGAAAGGCGAGGCGGAGCATGTGGCCGCCTCCGGGGTCTCCCACAAGGTCGCGAGGGAAGTGACACGGCCTCCTCTCCCCTCCCAGCCCCGGTTCCCACACCCGGTGCTGCAAACCCCAGCGCAGCCGAAGCCGGGCCAACTTCGAACGGACCCCTCGCTTGACAGCAGGGGTGGCCAATCAGCCCCCGCGCCTGGCCCTCTCTCCGCCCCTCTCAAGGCCGGCGGCCAATCGGGAACCAGGACGCTCAGGGAGCGACGGCCCCGCTAAGAGGGGAAGTGTGAGGCTCCCCTGGCGTACCCCGCGGACCGCGGCGCTTCTCACCTCCCAAGAACGGCAGAGGAGAGCCGGCCGGAGCATGGCCTTCGCAGCACCGCCCGCAGCTGCTGCCACCTTCAGCGCCATGACGGAGAGTGAGAACCTCCGAACGTCCCAACACGCAGACAATTGTCTCGCGAGAGCTCGACGGAGCACGAAGTTCTGCGGCAAGCGCGGACCCCGCCCTGCGCATGCGCGTGGCCGCAGTGACGGCCACGCCCCCTTCCGGCGCCGGGAGCGCAGCCGCCATGTTGGGGGGGGGCTCAGCCAGCTGCGCCCCTGGTCCAGGGAGGGGACACGTCGGTGTCGCCAGCGACGTCACAGGTTCGCCCGGCCCGCTGGCCTGTCATTGGCCGCCGTGGCTGCTGACGCGTCGCGCTTCCTCGTCGGCCCCGCGTGTTTAGGGGAGCCCGTTCTCTTTCCCTCGGCGGAGAAGAGGCGATGGCGGCGCTGGCGTCTCTCGCTCCCCTGGTGCTGCTGTTGCTGGCCGGTCTGTCCTGCTGCTCAGGTAGCGGCCTGCAGGATCTTGTTTTGGGTAGCCCCTTCCCGCGGCAGGTGGTGCGTGGGGAGGGTGTAGGGGCGCAGGCGAAGCGGGGTTCTGGGCCTGCCTGTGAGAGGCAGGTGGCTTCGGGCACAGCCACCAAGGCCACTACGCGCTCCTGCAACACCAACGTCTATGCAATAGCCACTTTCCTTCCCCGCCGCCCGCTCTTGCCGGGAAATGCTTCACTCTTTGCAGCCCCCAGCCGGGGCAGGTGATACGCGGCCCTGCCCCCTCTCCCTGGCGATAGGGGCTGGCCGAGATGGCCCCCGAGGGGTGTTGAGGTGCAGCACTCCCCAGCCAGTGATCCGAGTGGACCACCGTGGGGTCTGGGAGGACAGCTGAGCTGAGGAGGTGCGGGGAGCGTGGCCCGGTGTGGGGACCATCAGGGCCTGCGGGGGCTGAATGGACGAGCCCAGAGGAGGCATGCTGTTGCACCTTCGCCCTCCCTGCAGCTTCCGGCGCCACCCAGTGCCACGAGGGCACCTGTCCAACCTGGGGGAACAGCGGGGGAGATGCCACTGTCTCCGGCATTGGTGGGATGTGTGAGGACATGGTGTCACCTCCTTTCTGAGGGCAGCACTGTTCGTGGCCCTGTGCACCCTTCTGCTCTGTGGGAGGGCAGGGGATACCCTGTTAGAGGCATGCACAGTGCAGGGTCACCCTGGCCCCAGCCTTGTGTGCTCCCTGCAGGGCCCCCTTCTGGTGGTTCTCTGACACTGTCTGGATAGGAAGGCCACCTGGCAGGATCCAGAGTGTGGCCTCTGCCGGGTGGCCTGGGAGCTGGGTGGTGCCTTCTGCCCGGGCTCAGCACTCATAGCCCCAGGCCCTTCCCCGCAGCTGAGGCCTGTGTGGAGCCACAGATCAGCCCGTCATACTATACCACCTCAGACGCCGTCATCTCTACTGAGACAGTCTTTATCGTGGAGCTCTCCTTGACCTGCAAGAACAGGGCCCAGGTGAGGCTGTGGGCTGACTGCTTTCTGGAGCACCTGGGGCCCAGGAGCCTAAAGCAGGAAGTTGGACCTTTTGGGGTCTAGTGCTCATGGGGTACCTACCTGTTTTCATGCATTTCCTTCCTGGCTCAATTATAACAGGGTTCCCCCACCTCAGTTTCGGAGAAGGCAGTGGAAGGAGGGTGGGTTGGCTTTCTGGCATGGGGCTGGGTTGTCAGATCTGCTGCTGTAGTTCTCCTGGGGTCCCCCTGCTGCCTCACCCCCACCCTGGGCCAGCCCTGGACTGGCCATCGAGGGAAGCCAGTGACTGTCTCCCCCAGAACATGGCTCTCTATGCTGACGTCAGTGGCAAGCAGTTCCCTGTCACACGGGGCCAGGATGTAGGACGGTACCAGGTAAGCGCGGTACAGTGGCCCGGGCTTTGGGTGGGGGATCTGGGGATTTCAGCATTGGGAGGGGAGTTCCTGCTGTCTCACAGGTATCCTGGAGTTTGGAACACAAGAGTGCACACGCAGGGACCTATGAAGTTCGGTTCTTCGACGAGGAGTCATACAGCCTGCTGAGAAAGGTGGGTCTTGGGGGCCTTGCCGCAGCCACCCTGTCCCTCCGGCAGCCCTCAGGAACATTCTGACTCTTGTCCTTGCTTTCAGGCTCAGAGAAATAACGAAGATGTTTCTGCCATCCCACCCCTTTTCACAGTCAATGTCGACCATCGGGTGAGTGGCTGAAGGTGGCCCAGTACCTGGAAGCAGGGGATTCGACCTCCTGTGGTGGGGTGGGGCTGGGTCACTCCATCCTGAGCCTGTACCCTTCTTTACAGGGCACCTGGAATGGACCATGGGTGTCCACCGAGGTGCTGGCCGCAGCCATCGGCCTGGTCATCTACTACCTGGCCTTCAGTGCCAAGAGCCACATCCAGGCCTGAGGGGCAATCTGCCTGGTGCATTCAATAAATCTCTACTGGCTCCTGCTTGTGTCACCCGCCTCCGGCCTGGGCAGAGCCGGGCCACCAGCACGCAGTGTGGACCTCAGTTGTTGGGCTTCTTCTCAATACCACTCCTTACTGCCAGAGAGGCGCATTGCCCCTTGCGCCCCTCCCCAGCCTGATTGGGGGTGGGCCTGGGAAGGGCTCCTGGAGCAGTAATGTGGGAAGTCCGGGCACAGCAGCACTGGACGGCCCTTTCCATGCCCGGGTGTTTCTTCTGGGAAGAAAGGATCCTGTGGTAGGCTCTCCTGGTGGCACGTTACCCTAAGCAGCCCCCCTTTCAGCAGTGACACTCTCCAGGGCATTTGGGGGGTTCATGGGAAATGGCGTCCATCCTGCTAATGGCCCTGCCAGCCCCCGGGTGGCTTCAAGAATCCTGGGAACTTGGCAAGCTCTGCCCTGTAGCTCCCAGCCTCTCATGCAGCCATGGTGCGCTGCCAGCAGAGGGCGCTCTTCAGGCTAGTGCTCTCCTGGGAAGCACCGTCTCTGCTGGGAGGGTCTGTGGAGGGTGAGCACACAGCCCCCCAGGGCCAGGTCATGGCACTACCTTGCCCTACAGTGGCCCGGGAGTCAACTGTGGAAGGGCATGGTCTGGCCTATGTCTTGGGACTGCTCGGACTCTGCCACCAAAATGGGGTGCTTTTAGAATCCTCCGGCCCCCAGGCAGCTCAAGGAGGTGCCACGCAGTCCTCTGCAGCAAGGAAGGGGTTTCATCACGAGTGGACAGAGCCTATGCCTTGGCCCAGGCTTCCTGTCAACACTGAGGATTGGGAACACACCCTCAGGACCCCACCCTACCCGTTGGGCGCTGACCCAGTTCCGCCTTGCTGTTTCAGGGGCGCCTGCCCCATTCACCCACTTTCACAGCTGACTGGGCCTTGTCCGCGACCAAGCTTTGCCACACTGCTGCCTCCAGGGGGCGTTGTGCCCCATCAGCACTGAGCACAGAGCCCATGTGACAAACTTATGTGCTTGTCTGGGCGTTCCCCAGCTTTCCAGCACCCATCCATCTGCTCCAGCTATTCGCTGGCATCTGCCACAGCTGGACCAATAATGTGCTGCTTTCCTGCTGCTTCCAGCTCTGCCACTCTCTGGGCTGGGGAAGCAGAAGACCGTTTCTCTGGCTCTTAGGATGAAAATGGGCAGGGGTTGGTGCTAGTTCGGGTTGGGGTGGGGGTTGACTTCTACAGGGCTACCTGTGGTTTGGTCCCCAAGCAAAGGAGTGACCCGTGGGCACCACCGGGTATGGCCTCCAAACATCCTTGGGGTTAGGAGTGGCAGGCAGGCTTGGAGAGACTCACCACCCCATTGTCCCTACCCAGTGCCCCCGCAGAAAGAATGAGCAAAGGAACAGAAGGTCACCGAGTAGAAAGGCAGCTTTATTCTCACAATGCCACACTGGTGCATGGGGTGGGCAGCTTTGAGGGATGACGGCTTGCTCCCCCAGCTCTGAGGATGAAGCACTGTCCTCACCACGTGGGGCTTCCTTGGGGTCCCCTCCCCAGGCCAACGGAGCCCACTCTAGGTGAGGCTCCTTGGACAGTTCTACTCCCTTCGATTAACCCCCCAGGGGGAGCCTGCCCAATTGCATCAGTGACAACCCACCCCCACACCTCGGCTGCTTCCCATCTGCCTGTTCTCCCCCCTCCCTCCCCAAGCCCTTCCTCCCCCCTCCCCCCACTCCCCGGCCATCACTGGGGGCTCCACCTTGGGTCAGGCTGCCAGCCCCAGGCAGGGCCACAAAACAGAAACAAGGATTGGCAAGCACAGAAAGGGAGAAAAATCCACAAAAATCAGGGTTCCTCTGTCTACAAATCACAGGCTCCGGCAGGGGTGAGGCTATGTGGCCCATAGGCCCCAGACATCCTCTTGTGCTTCAGACAGTCCTCTGCAGCCTCTTCCCTGGCTCCAGGCCCCGGGCATGTGCTTGTGTGCGCAGCTGAAGGGGTGCCCCGAAGCTGGTTGGCCAAGTGCTCACAGCGCCAATGGCAGGAGGAGAAAGGTCCTTTTGGAGGACCTCTTGGGCCGCCAGTCCTGGCACGTACACAGCTGCTGGATTCTATGGGGCACAGGGCAGGTGGCCAGTCCAGCAGCTCCCCGCGGACATCTCATACAGTGGTAACGGACAGCAGTGGGTTATATACCCGCTTGCCGTCAGCTGAGCGCGTGCCGTGAGCCAGCATCTCCTGGATGGTGATCCAGTTGTCCAGAATCTTCTTGTTCCGCTTCTTCATGGTCTTGCGGTGGCTGAGCGCGATGATGTTGAGCTCGGCCCGGCTATCTCCACTTTGCTGCTCCCGCAGGCACTCCAGGCGGCTCTGCATCATGAACTCACGCCGCTTCCGCTGTTCACGGGCCCGGATCAGGTGCTGCTTGCGCTCCTCCTTGCTCCAGTAGCGGCCCATCTTCATTTCACTCACAGCGTCATCATCCGTGGTCATGCCGCTGCGCTCCTCACGGATTTTCAGTGCACGCGCCTTCAGCAGCCGGTCGCGCACGGGTCGTTTGGCCACGTAGCGGGTGCCGTCACTGCGCACCTTCACCTTCCACTCCATGCGGGGTGCCTCGGGGGCTGCAGCGGCTGCTCCCCCGACTCGGGCGCCACTGGCCAAGCCCAGGGGCCCAGGGCCCAGCTCCTCTAGGCCGCGTGGCGGGGCCAGCTGCACACAGCTATGGTAATGCTCGCTCTCCGGGCCCCGGTGGCGCCGGGACAGGTAAGGGCTGCCTTCGGGGCCCACTCGCTCTAGGGTTCCCCCTACCTTGGGGCTGCGGGGCACGCGCTCCTCTGAGTGTTGTCTCCGGCCCTCGGGATCACGGGAGAGGGAGCGGAACTTGGCTGGGCTCCCGGGTGCCGGAGGGGCCGCCTTGGAGTGAGTGGCGCCAGCAGGGCCGCAGGGGGTCCAGTTCAAGTTGGAGTTGCCGGTGGCTGCCCCCCGGCGCAGGGGGCTATCAGGCAGGGGCTCGGCCAGCAGTGGGGTGCTGCGGCAGCTCTCGCCCGTGTTGTAGGCGCTGGTGCTGTCCTTGTCGGACTTCTCAGGCAGCTCGGAGATGTCAGGCAGCTCATGCTTCTTGGGCTCGCTGGCCGCCAGCTCATACAGGCTCTCCTCGTCACGCAGCCATGCCTTCATGCAGCGCTCACGAAGCTGCTGCATCTTCTGTGCGCGCAGGATGTTGCGGCACTTGAACTCCAGGTGCCGCAGCTCCTCCTCCAGCATGGCCATCTCATGGCCCAGGCTCTCGTTGCGATTCACGTCCAGGGCACTGTGGCCACCTGCGGCCCGCGGGAAGAGGAGCCCCAGCGGGTTGCCGTTCTCCAGGTGGCACTTGATCTCCAGCAGCTCCCGGTAGCGCTCAGACTCCTCGTCTGTGAGGCCCGGCACGTCCCCCATGCCCAGCCCCGCGCCCTCAGCCAGCAGGGAGTCCATGCTGAAGTGGAAGTCGCGGCTCTGCAGTGCCGGTGCCTCCCCCTGCGGACCGAACTTGCGCAGTGTCCCCGGGGTGTTGGTTGTGCTGGGCGGCTCGTCGCCCAGCAGGTCGTGCTCTGAGCTCTCCTCGTTGCGCGTGCTCTCGTCAGTCCGGCCCACGCCACTGTCCAGCTCCTGGCTGTTGCTCAGGCCCGAGCCCGCCTCGGGGGCCCCTTTCTCCTCCTTGTTTCCAGCCTGTGACAGAGAGTTGCCACCTTAGTCCTCCTGCCTCTTCGGGTCTCCCACCACCCCATGGCACCCGCGCCCCTCCTGTCTCACTTGCTGGCCCAGGGGGGATTTCAGCTTCCGCACACGCAGGTCCGCCTCGTTCTCCGAGCCAAAGTCATCCAGAAAGTCATCCCGGTCACTGTCTTTCCAACGCTTGGCCAGCTGCACACACAGGGCAGGGGGGGGGACCCCAGCCTGAAGGGCCTGCCCTGCCTCTCCCTGTGGCCTGCTCTCCAGGGGAGGGGTGACCCCAGCCCTCTCAGCCACCGGCGGCCAGGGAACCCACCCGCCCTTCATCATGGCCAGTAGGTGGACCCAAGTCCTGACAGGTGCCCTCACAGCCTGAAGGCAGGGGGCCCAGGGCACCGTGCAGGGCACACACCTGGCTCTCGGGCCGGGCCACCAGCAGGGAGATGTTGGTATTCTCCTCCTGGCTCAGGATGGCCACTGCCTCTTCCCGGTTCTGGACGTCCACACCATTAATCTGTGGGACAAGCAACAGGGATGTGGGTTCCGGGCCACTGAGGCGGGAAGGGCTGGAGCAGGAGCAGCTCAGAAGAGAGATGGAGGGGGCCTCGAGCGCCTACTCACTCACCTGGACAATGCGGTCCCCCTCGCGAATCCTGCCGTCTTTGGCTGCAATGCTATTGGGGTTCACCTGCAAGGAAGGGCAGCTGCACTCACAGGATTCCACAAGTACACTGTGGGCCAGTCCCCAGAACCAGCAGCCAACATGCTTTCCCCACTCCCAAAGCTGCCCGCCCCCTCCAGGAGCTGGGAAACCTCATCCTCTGCAGGTCTGAGGGCAGACAGGCAGTAGCAGGGATGGTCCCTGCTGGACGGGGGCACTGGCTCCAAGCGGGGTGAGGGGGAACCAGGCAAGGGCCCATTTCAGCCTTCCCTGCTGCCCCCCAAGCCATAGTCCCACAGAGGTCCAGGCCCCCGGTCTGACATCAGTCCCGCCCTCCTACCTCTCCGACGTAGATGCCCAGGTCCTCCTCGTCATCCGTGCGGTAGCAGACCATGAGGCCCAGCTTGTCCCGGTGGCTGGCTTTATAGAGCTCCACCTCCTGCGCGTGGCAGCCGAGCCCAGGGACAGAGGCACAGGAGGCCCCCAGTGAGCCAGGCAGCCAGCCCAGCCTGAGACCTCCCCTGCCCACAGCTTGTGCCAGCCCCGGCTTTCTCTTACCATCCCCATTGGTGCCCATGGGCTGCAGTGTCCCTAATAGGAAGTGCCCGAGACGCACACAAGACACATGGGTCGCACAGGACAGACATGCATGGGACACACTCCCCAACACACACTCCCCACCCGCCGGACTCCACCTGTCTTGGCGGAGAACCGGAGTTGGGGCCACACGCTGGTGCGGTGCACAGGCCTGGTTGCCCCGCGGTCGCAGGCCACAGGCCCCAGCGAGGCAGCTGAGAGCCAGGCCCAGCCCCAGCCCTGCCCTGGCCACCTGGCTCACCTCATACTCCAGCTCGTCCAAACGGTCTGCCTCCTGCGGGCCGCCCTCCATGAACTCCGCTGGGTCATAATACTCATGGCTGATGGGGGGGCTGCCCAGGAGAAGGGGGGTCAGCAGGCCGTTTCCTCTCCTGGCCTCACCCCAGCTTCCAGGCTGGCTGGACCCAGTACACTCAGCAGGGAGCCATTCTTGGGCTGGCCTGAGCGGAGGCACCAGGCTCCATTGGCACTACATGCAGCTTGTCCAGAGCACCAACCCCTCCCAAATCCGGTTGCCCATGCATGCAACGCCCCCAGGAGTTACCCAGGCCCCGAGGGTGGCCAGGGAATGCTGGACGCCCCACTCTACCTCCAGGGGGCCCTCCTTGCCCAAGGCTAAGCTTGGCCGCTGGCGGAGGAGGGTGTCCCAGCCCATATCCCTGCAGCCCAGCTGGGACGACCGGAAAGAGCCAGCGCTCACAGAGCCCGGAGCCGTGGGGCCGGCCGAGAAAGAAAGAAGTCGCAGAGATGGAGACAAGGGAGGGGGCAGACAGGGTGCAAGAAGGCGCAAGTGAGATGCTGGGGAGGCAGAGACGATGGGGCGGCAGAGGACAGGATGAATGAGGAGGAGCTGAGGCCCGGCCTCCCAGCAGTGCAGACAGGACGGGGCGGTCGCCCTCAGCCCTGGGGGTAGAGACGCAGGCAGTCTGCAGGTCCAATGGCCCAGCCCCATCCAGGGCTAGAGGCCCAGAGCCCACAGAGGCCCTGGGCGCCAGGCAGCTCTGGAGGCCAAGAAGCCTGCTGCCTGCCCTGAAGGGCAGGCCAGCCAGGCCCTGCCTTGCCTCTGGGGGTGCAGGCGGCCAGCCCTCTCAGAGGCAGGGCCCAGGGCCCTCCTGAGGGCGACTCACAGCTCAGAGAGGACGTACGGCTCCAGGATGACTGCGGGTGGGGTGGGTGGGCGCAGCTGGCCCAGCGCCATGATGTGCTCGAAGGTGACATCGGTCTGAGTGCCACTGTCCACCAGCTGCAGGTCATGGCAGGAGCCAGCCCCCCGGAGGCGGGGACTGCGTCTCAACACCTGGATCACCAGGGGCTCCTTGGAGGAGCGCAGGGCCTCCAGGGTTTGCTCCTGAGACAGCCGGGAGAGCTCCTTCCCGTTCACCTGCAGAGACACGGCCGTGAGACCCTGCGCCCCAGGCGGTGCCACCGAGGAATCTGCAGCCCACACACAACCTGGCCTGAGCTCTGGGCAGCCCCCTGGTGGCCTTGCCCCCAAACATCAGTATAGCTCTGTGTTGCGCTGAGGCCATGGCTGGGCTCGCCCAGCATACAGAGCCTGGAAAGGGAAGATGTAACCCACAGGCCCATCCTCCAGGGCACCCAGCAAACCCATCTACAAGGAAGACTTGAGGGGGCACCAAAGAAGAGGTCCCTGGTGTGGCGACCCCGAATTCCAATCCTCAGCAAGCCTCTTGGCTGCTGAGAAAGCCCAGGTTCCACAAGACAAAGGGCGCAGGCCAGAGAGGGAGGCAGGACAGAAGGGCAGCCTGGCTCCGGGGCGTGTGTGCAGCCAGCAGGCACTGAGACTGGAAATTCCTCACGGGTGGAGAGGTGAGTGGAGAAGGGCTAGGCGAGCAGCCCATCTCGGTCCGGGGCACACTGCACTGTTGGCAGGTCCTGGGTCTCTGCTGACAGATCACACCCACAAGGGCCCGGCCAGTGGCGGGGGGCAGGTCTGTGGCAAAGGGTCTCCAGCGCCTTCAGCAAGGTGCCTGTATGCACCACAACTGAGGGTTGCAGCCTCCTGTGAGCACAACTCAAAGATGTGCAAGCAGTACTGCAGAAAGTGGAGTCCCTTCCTGGCAAGCGCCACAGCCTAAGTATGGCCATGACCTGACGCACAGTCTCTGGGGGCCCTCACAAGGGTCTTCTCTCCCTAGTCATCACGGCAACAACACGGGAAGCTGGTGTGCAGGTGCAGTGCGGAGAAGCGCCCTGTGGGGAGTGTTGTTTGTCCTGTTGCTGCAGATTCAACAGACAAACATTGGTTTGTCCATTCTATTTGCTGAAGGGAGCTTAGGTTTATTGAGTAACGCCCATCACAGTGCTCCCGAAGCACTCCCATTCCTCTGTTTATCTTTAACTGCTTCTCTGTGCTCAGCTTCCCCTCGCTGTTAATTCCTATATCCCCAAATCAGACCCTTTTGACTTGTAAGGTCAGATTCTTCTGAGGACTCTGGATTTTGTATATGCAAGTGAAATAATTGCTTTTCTCTCTCTCCCTTATGTCCTTTGCATAGTTTACTTTAGAGCAATGTCCTTTTTGTATAGACACAGGAAGACAGTCAATGCTATGCTTTCGTAACTTGGGAGTTAATTGACTCTGAATAATATTTATTCCTGTGCATCTGTCATATTTATTCAACTTAAGCCTCAGTTGCCCTTAGTTCCTAACACCCCAAAAGGAGGTTCCTGATGAGGGATTGGATGGATCCAGGACAAGCCATAAGCTACCCTGGCATCGAAAAGGGACATGCCACACACCATAAAACTTATAACAAGTTAAGAGCACTGTCACGGACAAACTCTGTCATGGCCCAACAAGAAGTAACTGGATAAGGACCCTACTGGAGTTAGGAACGACTAATCTGGCCTGAGGACAGTAGACTGGTATCTATAGTGAGATGTCCCCAGGAGAGCCACCCTTTAAGCTTAAGATATTTCTTAATGTGTTCATACAAAATGACTAAAAAGATTATTAAGAAGTAAATGTAAGACAACTGTTTAAATGGATAATGGCCAAGGAAAGGGGAAAGTAATAAGCCTTAGAATCCCACCCTTGAGCGGATCTCCGAGTAGAATGAGATTTTGTCCTGGAAGAAGCTTCCCCTGAGGGAAGGGCTTTCATATGTTGATTGTGCAACCACACCTATGTGTAATTGCTATCCCCAACCCTTCAGGATTTCTCCATAACTAAGGCTGTGAGACTGGAAAGAGAACTAGTGGGAGACTGGTATGGGGGACAGTGTGAGTCTGGAATGGGGACAGAGATTGGTATAAATGGCGACTGATTACCAACCAGCCTGCCCCCCCCCCACCCCGTTTCCTCCTTCATTCGCCGATCACTGTTGGCCAGCCAGGGTGGGGAGGCGGCTCTTGGCCATCAAATGCATGCGTCAAGTACCTCCATATTTTTTGAACTCACAGGCGAGGACACGAGGGCCCAGGGATGGGGACAGACACAAGCCCCACTCCGTTTGCTGAGCTGTCCCCTGTTCACTGTCCAGGGTGGGCTGGCCAGCCCCTGGAGGCTCCAGGAAGAGACGCACTCAGGCCAACCAAGTGTGACCAGGGCAGTCTGGGTCACCCAGGGTATTGATTTCCGGAGCCTCATCACCCAACCATGTTCTGCTCCTCAGTTATATCCTCAGGGACGATAATTTCCATCTCCCGATGCTCAAAAATGGCAGTTTTGAATCCGTCTTGTCCAGTTAGAATGGATAAGTGGGGAAGAGAGAAAACCAGGGCCAACACCGACCAAAAGAAAACTTCAGGGGCTGAGGAAATAGCACACGGGGCTTGATTCCTGACACTGCCTGGTCGCTCAGTACCACCAGGAATGCCTCCCTGCAGTTTCCCCCCAGAAAACCACAGGGAAGAAAACCAAAGTCGCACTTGCTCACAAGGCCTGAGTGGTGTGGCTGTGTTGGCAATTGCTCTTCCCCTCCTGCCAAGACCACTGCAGGCTCTGCATAGCATCTGCACCCTTCTGGCCACCCCTCCCTGAAACAGTGTCCTGTTAGATCTCATCAAAAGGCTGCAGACAACCATACTGTGTATGTTCTGTACCCACCTACGTTTTACATGCATCCCTATGTAATCTAGGATTGGAACATTAGAAAACATTCTAGAAGTGTATCAAAGAGTATGGAGGAGGGGCCTGGAAGACCAAGTGTCAGTGTCACAGAGGGTCAATGTTACGTGGGCTGCAGTTCCTGGTGGGGAGTAGAGGGCTGGGGGCAGATAGTAGAAGATGAACTCAGTTTGGGGCCAAGAATGTGTGCGCTTCATGGGGCCATGTGACAGTATGACAATACAGAGGGAAGGGTGCTTGTCCTGCACAGGGACAACTCGGGTTCAATTCCTGGCACCCCATATGGTCCCCTGAGCACTGCCATGAGGGATCCCTAAGCAAGGAGCCAGGCATACTGGGTGTGTCCTCCCAAAGAGGGAAAGAACTTCTGGGAGTTCCTGGCTTCCTAGCATGTGCCACACTCCTGTCAGCCATGCTCCTGTTCCTTCTCTGTAGCCTTTCTGTCCTGTCACTGACAGTCACTCACTGTTTCGTAAAGCGACAAAGACATGCACCTGGCTTCTGGTCTCAGAATATCTGCCAGCTCTTTTTAGCAGCTCCAGTCAATGGTTTCCTTAACAACCTCAGGATCTGTGTGTGTGCGCGCGTGCGTGCACACTCCCCTAAACTCCTGGGGCAGCGCGACAAGTGCGCAGTGGGACGCTCAGGTGACACTGAGGAATGCAGGGATGTCTTTCTCCCCGGATTCGTTACCCAGCAGCAGCGTTGCTATGGAAACCGGGCCCAGGCAGTGGGAAGGGATGTGGGGAGGCTGGGATGTCACGAGGGGGATGGGCACACAGCCTCAGCCCCTCAGCAGGGGCCATCAGCGTGATGCTTGTGACAGTCGGGCCGCCTGGCCCTCTGCCCGCCTGGCGCCATGCGATGCAGAGGCCAGTGCGCAGGCTTGGAGTGCCTTGACCGCAGCCCCCACCTCATCAGTGAGGGGGGGTGGGGATGGGAGGCAGGCGGGTCCTGCAAGGAAGAAACAAGTCCCCTGGGAGCAAGAGCACCCCCAAGATGGACAATATGGGGCAAAGAGCCAAGAGCACCAGGCTCAGGTTTTGGCAGCTATCCTTGGCAAGGAAAGACTCTGGCAGTGCCACCGCATCTTGGACCTAACCTGATGGCAACGCCCCCAGGGCTCTCAGGACCAACCTAATGGGACCCCACCAGGCTGCCCTACAATGCATCTCTCATCACCTTTTTCCTGTTTCCCATCCTTTCCACTCAGCAAGCCAACAGAAAGGCTGCATCACTAGGTCAGTCACCAGGGGGCAGCACTGAGACGATGCCCTCGTGTTGGCTGGACCGGTTCCAGAATCTTTCAAAATGGAGGGGCCACTAGGGAGGGCCGCCAGCTGGACAGCCTTGTGGCCACTCTGTGGGACATGACTGGGTAATGCCGCGACTGTCTGGATGCAGTGGAGATGGTTTCAGTATTAATCGGGCCACAGAGCAATAATGACATGGCTTACCAATGGCAACTGTCAGGGCTAGGCGCCAAGTGCAGAGAGGGCAGCGAGGTCTGGCCAGGGCCAGCTGGGGGATGCACGATGACACGGCCCCTGTGGACTCTGGCTCTGGGCTGCACAGTGTGAAAGGTGGGCCCACCTGTCTGCCCTGCGCACAGCCTTCCTCCCCTTCTCAAAGCTCACATAGCCCAGGGGCTGGGGCTCACTCACTACCCTGTTGTCCTGCAGGGCCTGGCAAACAGTGAGGGCAGAGCTCCCAGCCTCCATGGAGCTGCCGGGCCGCCCCGATCACCCCCCGATCACCACCCTGGAAACCTGTTCCGGGCTGACCTGACAGTGGCCTCTTTGGGACAGCACACACAGGTCTCCGCTTGCCATGGGGGCTGAAATGATGTGTGTCCTATGCCCTATGCACAGATGCCGCTGCAGAAAAGAAGGCACCACTCCCCATATTCCTATGGCTCACTGTGAGCCCTCTCCTGGGATCCCAAGAACCCTTGACACAAAGAGCCAGATGTGCGCTTCCGGGCTCTGAGGAGGAGCAGAAGAGCATTGTCACAATAAGACAAGCTTGTCATTGATCAGTGACACCTGGCACCACTGCAAGTGCAAGGTCCTGAGCTTTAGTCCCAGCATCACCCAAGCCCTGACATGATCCTGACAACCCCAAGTTCTGCAGTCTGCAATAAGGGAGGAAAAACATTCATCCTAGGGCCCAGGGAGGCATTATAGTGGGGAGGGCATTTGCCTTGCACAAGGCCAACCCAGGTTCAATCCTGAGTATCTCATAGGGTCCCCTGAGCACCACCAGAAGTGAGCCCTGGGCATCGCGGGTGTAGCCCAAGCCTCCCCCTCAAAAAATATCTGTCGTGGGGCTGGAGTGATAGCATTTGCCTGCTCTGAGAAAGAAATTTTTCAATCAAGAACAGATGCTTTTGGGGCTGGAGCAATAGCACAGCGGGTGGGGCGTTTGCCTTGCATGCGCCCGACCCAGGGTTGATTCCCAGCATCCCACATGGTCCCCCAAGCACCACGAGGAGTTATTCCTGAGTGCAGAGCCAGGAGTTAACCCCTGTGCATCGCCAGGTGTGACCCAAAAAGAAAAAAAATCGTCGTACCCTTTGAGCAACTCATTTTGCTCTAGGTAGCCGCTACTACAGTGAGTGACCAAGTGCATGGCCAGGCCACTCAGAGCAGCATGGCTCACGCTCCCAGTGTCCTTCAGTCATTGCCTCTGTCCAGTTCTGGAATACCCACCCTGACCATCCCCCTTTGTCCAATCCTTACCAGTCTCTGGCTGTGAATATGGGATCATAGCAGATGCATACCATATCCAGCCTCTTCCCTTTCATGGCTGAATACTATTTCAGTATGTTCTGGAATGTTCCATTGCGGAGACCACATCACATGTCTGTCTACTCATGATTTACTTGTGACTGTTAGGAATCATGGACCTCAGCCCCCATTTCCCCCGACACATTCACATGCCAGCCTGGCTGTCCCACCGGAAACGGGGATCAGTGACACAAGAGTCAAGGTGCTAATATCCAGTCACTGTCCCTACGAAGCCCATTTCTAAGGCCCAATGAGAACCACCCTGAACTATAGCAATGACAGTAGTCATCGTGCTGGTGGCCAGAGAGCCAAGAATGGGAGGGATTCAGGAAGCAGAGACTGGCTGCCATGATCCAAACTTGACAGAACATAGCCATGTTGTTCGTTGGGTTGGGGGCTCAGAGGTCCTTCTTGAGGATGCTTGGGGAACCACGTAGCACTAGGGATCAAACCCAGGCCATTTGATGTATCTGTTCAACCCCTGGAAAGAATTAACTTGCCTTGCATGCAGCTTATCCCGGCTCAGTCCCTGGCCCTTCCTATGGTCCCCTAAGCAGCACTGGAACTGGTTCCTGAGCACAGAAACAGAAGTAAGTCCTGAGCACAGCTGGGTGTGGCCCCCAAACAAACAAAAACTATTAAAACTTTTTTGTTTTGTTATGAGGCCACACCCGGTGGTGTTCAGAAGTTCCTCCTGGCTCTGTGCTCAGGAATCACTGCTGGTGGGCTTGAAGGACCATATGGGATGCCGGGCATTGAACCCGGGTTGACCGCATGCAAGGCCAACACCCTCCCTGTTATATGATCACTCTGGCCCACAAAAACAATTTGAAAATATTCTGAAAAACAACAGAGCTCAAGGACACACTTTGCATGCAAGAGGCCCGGGTTCCATGCTGAATGTACTAAGGTCCCCGTAGGACTGCCAGGAGTTACCCCTGGGTACTGAACAAAACCAAAACAAACAAAATAAATGTCAAGAAAATCCTTGTGGGCTAGAAATGGAACTCAATGGCAGAGGCCATGAGCCACACACACACACAGGGGTGGCACTGGACCAGTCTCAAGATGCGAAAATGTAGCGATCTGAGAGGCTTGCCGGGGAGGGGGATGGAGGGGTGTCCACCTGCCTTCCCCAACTGTGTCGAGCATGGGCCAATGGCAAGTGGCAGACAGCTCAAGGCTGCTGAGTGATTCCCTCCCGGTTCTTCCTGCATTTCCTGGGAGTGACGTGACTTCTACAATGAGGGGAAAGCCTGGGTGCGACCCATGTGTTTGCTCTGGGTGCTGGGGCTTGGCGGCTGCTGTCAGTGTGACCCGCTGCACCTGTCATCAGCTGAAAGTGGCAGCACGCAGAAGGGAGCTGGAAAGGAGTGGAGGTGCCATTGGGGATGGGCTGCACAGGCCACAGCAACTCCCAAATCACAAATGTGCCTCAGCAGACTGCTGGGACCAAGTGCGGAAACCAAGTGTTGGGGACTGAGTGCTGGGACTCAGTGCTGGGATTGAGTGCTGGGAACTGAGAGCTTAGATCAAGTGCTGGGGATTGAGTGCTGGGGGTTGAGTGCCAGGAACATGTGCTAGGGACTCAGCAAGTGCTGTTGCTGAGTGCCTAAACTGAGTGCTGGGAGCTGAGTGCTAGGACCGAATGTTGGGGGCCAAGTGCTAGGACCAAATTTTGGAACCCAGGTGCCGGGACCGAGTGCTGAGGACTCACGTGTATGGGATCGAGTGGTGCTCACTACCCAGGACATGTGTGCACAGGGAGCCAACCCTGAACGGCCGGGAACCAAAGACTAGCAGGACAAGGACAGGGAGAGGTGAACACAGCATGGCACAGGAGAAGTTGCCTCTGTCCACCGCCTCAGAGGCAGCTGAGGGAGAAGAGAAGTGTGCACCACCCAGTCTGCGGGCTCCAGGGCGGAGGTGGGGGATTCCCACATGTTCACGGGAACAGGAAGGCGGATCCTCCCAGTCAGCAGTGCCAAGGGGAACCCACACCCTAAGTGCTATGGGCAGAATCAGAGGTTACCAACCAAATGCAGGGACACCCAGGAGTGGGGCGTGACTGTTTGTGGCATCATGTTCCCTTGTTGAGGTGCTAGAATGTTTGCGAACCAGGAATGGTTGCATGGCACCGAATGTCAGGAATGGCTCTGCTGCCATCATGTGTGTCCCCCCCCATAAATAAAACTGCCACCCATAGCCAGAGACCTGGGGGCCTTCTGGGAAGTGAGGACACAATTGTGACCCACCCCCTGAAACAACAGAATGAGAACACATGGGGCTGGGAAACAAGTAGTCCCCACCCATGCCAAGGACCTGAAGCTCCTGGGAGGGTGCACATGCCCAGTGCCCAACTCCACCTACCTGTGTCCCGAACTCAGGCCACCAACCCAAGCGACATGCGACTACTGTCACTGATCTCAATCAGCACTTTGATTCTCAGGAGCACATGAACCCCAGCACTTCTGGGGTACTGAACAGGGAGTAGCGACGAGCACCCTTGGGTGTGCCCCTACCAAGTCCCACTGAGAGCTGGGGTGTGGACGGATGGGGGCATGAAATGCGGGGGCCTCAGTGCTGGGTTCTATCTTGGGCGTCTCCTGAAGACAGAGGCTAGGGAAGATAGGGGAGTTTGCCAGGAGAGAGCTGGGGGCCTTGTAAATGATGATGGGGTGCCAAAGAGTGCAGGGAAGCTCAGCAGGCACCAGGAATGGTCAGGGGCTGTGGCTCCCACCTAGGGGTGGTCTGTAGGGAGTGCGGGGAAAGGTGGAGGGCAGGCCAGGAGGCCTGAGACGGGGAGGCGTGCTCTCTCCTCACCGGAAGCTATCCTCTGCCCCCTCTCCAGCGGTACCCTGAGGTCCTCTGTTTGGTTTCCAGCACCGGAATCCACTCCAGGACATGTTCTGCATCTGTGTGTTATGTCTTCAGCTCCCTTTCATCTAGAACATTCTCTCCCAATATTGCCTTGGTAAGGCCAGGGCAGCTGCCCAACACAAAGTCCAGAGCTCAGGGTCCCGTGAGACCTCCCTCAGATCCTGCCCCACCTACTCTTGGGGACTCAGGCACTGTGATCACGTGGCCAAGCCTGGAGCTGCTAGATCTCCTCCACTTGTAAGAGTATTTTCCTTTCCTGACACCAGAAATCAAGGGGAAATGTCTTGAGATCCAGTTTTTTTTTAACTTTTAAAATGAATTAAAATTTTTAATTGAATCACCATGAGATAGCCCATTACAAAGCTGTTCATGATCGGGTTTCAGTCATACAGTGTTCCAACACCCATCCCTCTACCACTGTCCATTTCCCAGCACCAGTGTCCCCAGTTTCCCTCCTGCCACCCTCCCATCTCACTCCCCTCTCTCTCTCCTCTCTCTCTCCCTCTCCTCCCTTCCCTCTCATTTTCTCCTTTTGAGCATTGTAGTTTGCAATACTGATACTGAAAGGCTATCATGTATAAGCCTTTACCTATTTTCAATACTCAATTCTCATCCAGTGTGATCATTTCCAACTATTATTGTCATACTGGTTCCTTTTCTGTCTTACTTACCCTCCACCCCCCCCCCCAACCCCAGTCTTACAATGGGTCAGGTGCTTTATTCGCATTTGCCCAACCTGGATTTGATTCCTGGAACCCCGTATGGTCCTCTAAGCCTGCAAGGCGTGACCCCGGAGTGCAGAGCCAGGATTAAGCCCTGAGCATCATTGGATGTGGCCCCAACAAAGAAAGAAAAATGTAACTTTTCAAACACCTTGTTGCCCAACAGCCCTCTCATTTGGCTGTGCCCGTGGTCATGTGGAATTCCAGCAGGGCCTCAGTGCAAGCCCCAACAGACAGTGGCCAGTCCCGGCACCCACTGCACCTCCGTGCCCACAACTGGGAGTCAGAGAAGTAGCTGGGCATCAACATTCTGTCAGTACAGCTGTGAGTAATGGCAAAGGAGACTGAAATAGAAATGGCCCCTGGCTTCCTCTAAAAATCTCCCTTCCTAAGTGGACATGACCTTGGCTTCTGTGGACTTAGCCCAAGCTCCTCCAGAGCCTGGGGCTAAGGCTCTGCCTGGGGAGCTCTGCAGTCTCAGAAGCCCACTGGGGGCTCCCGAAAATTACAGATGACCTTCTCAGAGTGTGCTCCAAGGCCCAGCAGGCTGAGAAAGGCTCAATCTCAGGTCCCCCAGGAGCTGCGCACACACACTGTGCCCTGTGCTTGAAAAAAGGCTTGGGGGGTGGGTTTGGCACTGGCCCATAGCGCCCCTGGCAGAACCCGGAGAATTGGCACACAAGTGAGCAGGGCACAGCATCCCGCGGCCTCTCCTGCGCCACCTACCTCCAGGGCCTGCTGCCTTTCCAGGAGCGCTGGCTTTGTAGGCGCCTCCAAACACCTGCCTTGGTGGGAAAGGGGAGGGACACCCTGATTTCTGACACTGCAGTGATCGCTGCTCATGGACACCCATCTCAGATCTGGCAGGTCCAGCAGACCTGAAAATGTCATACCCGAGGGTGTGCTGTGTCCCACCTCAGATCCCTGAGCAGGCTGGGCAAGGGGGTGCAGTAAGCGGGGTAGGAAGATGCCCCAGGGAGGATCACCTCCAGCATGTGGGGGCTGGTGGGGGCGGGCTCAGCAAGAAGGAGCTGTCGGACAGGGGTAGGGCAGGGGCTTGAAGAAGAGCAGAGGCTGCACAGGCACAATCAGGACAGGGCATGGGCTCAGGTGCCAGGCTCCTTCCTGGTAGTTAGTCACGGAGGTACCTCTAGGTGCTAAGCCCCCACATGAGGAGCTGAGAGCAGGGGGATAGGGCGGCAGGGGGAGGAAAAGGGTGAAGAGGTGATATGAAGGGAGCAGGGAGCCGCAGAGGACCCCTGGGCCTCGCCAGGTGCTTTGTGCCTCCCTCCTGGTCCGTTTCTAAGGCAGCACACATAACCCCATTCTCAGGGTCATCTGCAAGTTTTCCAAGCTTATTCCCAGCCCCGCCCACCACACATACTTGG
The DNA here is from genome assembly GCF_027595985.1 of Sorex araneus. Taxonomy (NCBI): domain Eukaryota; kingdom Metazoa; phylum Chordata; class Mammalia; order Eulipotyphla; family Soricidae; genus Sorex; species Sorex araneus. The sequence goes on along the minus strand of NC_073313.1, from coordinate 58,806,681 downwards.
TTAACTGGATGCTAGACACAGAGTTCTGTCAGGCTGCATCGAAAGAGGTCGAGAGAGACCAGATCGATAGAATCCACATCCAAACGGTGTGACGGTCTCCACTGGCCCAGAAAGCAGCGGCCCGTCATGCTAAACTGGCAGCCCTTCATGCTAAAGCCAGTGGCCCATCATGCTAAACCCAGCAGTCATTCATGCAAAAGCCAGCAGCCTGTCATTTTAAACCCAGCAGCATTTCATGCTAAAGCCAGCAACCCATCATGCTTTAACCCCCACGGTCTTTTGTGCTAAAACCCCTGCAGCCCTTCATGCTAAAACCCACTCTGGGGCTGGAGCAAAGTACAGTGGGTAGGACACTTGCCTTGCATACAGCTGACCTAGATTCTATTTCCAGTACCTCATATAATTTCCCACGCCCACCAGGAGTGATTCCTGAGTGCGGAGTCAGGAGTAACCCTTGAGCACCACCAGGTGTGGTCCTCAAACCAAAATATATAAGTAAACCCACTACCTTGGAATAGAAGGGGCTTTCTCTGCCTGACAAAGGACACATGTGAAAAAGTCCCTAACTTCCTACAGGATGAAGGGTGGAACTTTTCTTCCAAGAAAATCAACCAGGCCTACTGTCTGCTCTCCCCACCCCTAATTAATGGACTAGAGGTGCTAGCCAAAGCAATGAGACAAGAAAAAGAAATGAGATACTACGATTGGAAAGTAAAACTATCTCAGTTTGCCCAGTAACTTGACCCATTATAGAGCAAATCCTGAACGTGTGACTAAAAACCTAATGGAACAATCAAATTTTATACAACAGCAGGATACAGAATCAACATACAAAGGTAAGTCAAATTTCTATACAGTGACAATGAAAAGACTGACAAGAAGGAGAGGAGAACGGGCTAGTCTGAACAGCATCCTAAAACATAAGCTACTCAGCATAACCTTACCTGAACAAAGTGGAAAGAAACGAAAAACCCACACAGAAAGACAGTTCTTGTTTACCTGTAATAATGGCCCAAATGGACGAGAATTCAGTGCAATTACTATAAAATGCCAGCTGGCTTCTTTCGGAAATTGACAAGCAGATCATAAAATTCACATAGAAACTCAAGGGGTCCAGAATAGCAAACATGATCTCTGTGGGTTTTCATTTTCATTATTTTGGGTCACACCTGGTGATGCTCAGGGGTTCCTCCAGGCTCTGCACTCAGGAATCACTCCCAGCAGTGCTCAGGGGACCCTATGGGATGCCAGAGATCGAATCTGTGCATGGCAAACCCTCTACTCGCTGTCCTATCTCTCTGTCGCTCCAGCCCCAATCTCAGTCGTTTTGACACTGAGTTCGAGATGGTTTTCTGACTGAGATTGAGCACAAAGTTGAAGCACTTGTGCTTGCAGGTTTCAAAATGTACCATAAAGCTACAGTCAAAGCAGCCTGCTCTTGGCATAAAGAAAAACATTTTCCCAGAAAAGATATGCAAATGACAATAAGCACATGAAAAGGTACTCAACAGCATTTAGCTACTAGGAAATGCAAATCAATAGCACAAGGAGACAGGAGAGGAGGCAGGCTTTAGTCAGAAGCAAGTGCTGGGGAGGATCCAGCAGAGGGTCCAGTACGGGGGAGGACCCTCTTACCTTTCAGGTAGGGGTGAAATGCTGTATCCCCTATGGAAAACAATCCAGGCAGCTCGTCAAGAAATGACACAGGCAAACACCAGATGATGCAAAAATCCATTTTGTGATATATACCCAAAGGAAGAGAAGACGGGGATTCTGGGGGAGATCAGGTCTGAACACTGCTGTCCATAGCACCTTTGCTGACAAGCCAATGGTGCATGCAACCTGATGGATGAGAGCAGAAAGGGAATGTGCTTCGGCCATTAAAGGAAGAAAAGGAAACGCAGCCCTAATCCATGCTAGAAGTTAGATGACCCTTTGAAACAGGACGATCCATGACAGAGCCAGACACACAGGCCTGGGCAGTTCCATTTCTATGAACTGCCTATGCAGCAGGAGAGGCTCACTGAGCTGCAGCACCTGCTTGAGGTGTAGGTAACCCAGGGTCCACCCCCAGTACCGCATGGTCCCCTGTAGGATGACATTGGTTTGTTCTTTCTCCCTTGCCTCGGGGAGCTTAAGCTTATTGGGTTACACCCGTCATGGTGCTCCCAAGACACTCCCATTCCTCCGTGTTTATCTGTAACCTCTTTTCTGTGTTCTGCCTCCCCTAAAATCACCATTATCCCCAAATCAGACCCTTTAGCTTGTAAAGTCAAATTCTTCAGAGATCTCTGGACTTGTATTTGTAAGTGAAATATTACTCTTCTCTTTTCCTCGTGTCCTTTGCATAGTTAACTTCAGAGCATTATCTTTTTTGTATAGACACAGGAAGACATTCAATGCTATGTTTTCATAACTTGGGAGTTAATTGACTTCAAATAACTTTACTCCTGGGCATCTGTTATATTTACTCGACTTAAGCCTCAGTTGCCCTTAGCTCCTAGCACCCCAAAAGCCGGGTCCCGATGAAGGGACTGAATGAACCCAGGGCAAGTGGTAAGCTACCCTGGCATGGAAACAGGCCAAGTACTATAAAACTTATAATAAGTGCACAGTTGTGGACAAATTCTGTCATGACCCAAAGAGAAGTGACTGGACAAGAACCCTACCAGGGTTAAGAAGGGCTAATCTGGCCTGAGAAATATAGTCTTGGATCTCTAGTGAGATGTTCCCAGGAGAACCACCCTATAAGTTTAATGTGTCTCTTACTATGTCCACACAAAATGACTCGAAAGATTATTAAGAAGTAAATCTGAGATGATTATTTGTGGACTAAGGAAAGGAGAACTATGTCCTTAGATGAAAACACGCCCTTGAGTGAATCTCCTAGCAGGAAGAGATCTTTGTCTTAGAAGAGCTTCCTCCTGGGGACTGGAGAGATAGAGAGCAGGTAGGGCATTTGCCTTGCATGCGGCCAACCCAGGTTTGATTCCCAGCATCCCATATGGTCCCCTGAGCACCGCCAGGAGTAATTCCTGAGTGCAGAGCCAGGAGTAACCCCTAAGTATCACCAGGTGTGACCCAAAAAGCAAAAAAAAAGAGCTTCCCCAGAAGCAAGGGACAGGCTTTACATATGTTGGTTGTGCTAGTTGAGCTGGGGTAGTTGCCACCCCAACCTTTGGAGGTTGAGGTCTAGACTAGGCTGAAAGACTGAGCATAGAGAGAGTAGCATGGGGGATAGGAGATGGGAATGAGGGGGAGTGTGAGACTGGAATGGGCACTTAATGAGACTGGAACAGGTACGTGGGGAGAATAGAATAAATGGCGACTGTTCCCTCCTTCATGCGTCTGTTGGTGGCGGCTGTAGGCTGGAGTGGGGAAGCGGCACATGACCACAAAAAGCCTGTGACAGGAGAGGGGAGAGAGTGTACCTAGTTATTTTGTGGTTACATAGACCCCCAAGCATCAGCCAGTATGTCTGGAACAGGCAAACTCATCCAAATCAGTGAGTAGAATAGTGCGAAGGGCTAGGACCTGCGGGGACCAGTTAGGTGACTGCTAGCGAGTACAAGGTTTCTTTCCACTTACGAGGGCTGGGTCACACCAGGAATGACTCAAGCACCTTAGCCCAGTCCTACTTCTCCAGTTCCCCTGGCTTCATTTTATTTTTTTTTTAATTTTATTTTATCACCATGTGGAAAGTTACAAAGTTCTCAGGTTTATGTCTCAGTTATACCGTATTCAAACACCATCCCTTCACCAGTGGCCATATTCCACCACCAAAATCCCCGGTATACCCCCCGCCCCTCACCCCAACTGTGTAACTGATGAATTTCACTTCATTTTCTCTTCACCTTGATTACACCTGGCTTCATTTTAAAGCAAGGAAATATTAGTGGTGAGGAATGCACAACTCTTGGGGTAGCCTAGAAACCACTGAATTAATTGGGCCTTCCACAAAGGTATGTGATTTTTATCATCTTACTAATACTTAGGGTGGCTTTAACTTCAGGGCTTTTGAGTTCCTGGGGAAAAGGCTGTGAACATCAGGCTAGCACAGATCCAAAGGTTCCCTGCTACATGGCAGACACATGTTCAGTGCACTGTCTCGGGGTCCCTCCCTCTAGTGACAGGCTCTAGCTAAGGGCAGCTGTGGGTGCTACTGAGAGCCACATGCCCTGGAAAGTGGACAGGTGGGGGACAAGTTGACCAATACTCTGGTGAATATGTCCTTTACATCCGAACAAAGGCATGGGCCAGGTGACATCAGGTGTGACAGGGGGCTTCTGGGAAAGTTAACATAACACTATTCCTTTCACTTTCTCTGCCCTAAATCTCAAAGGCAGGCTCTTATTTTCTGGAGGGGTGATGGTAGTAGACCTTTGTCACTGGTGATCAGGGCTTAGTCCTGGCTGTGAGGTCCAGGATCACTCACGGCAGTGCTTGGGGGACCCTATACAGCATCAGGGATGGTATCAGTCAGCCACATGCATGGTAAGCGTCTTCCCTCTGGAATGTCCAGCCCAGCACTATCTTCTTGGGAAAGCACAAGCATGGGGCCAGAGCAATAGTACAGTAGGCAGGGAGTTTGCCTTGCATGCAGCTGACTTGGGTTCAACCCGTGGCACTCTAATTGGCCCCCAGAGCCTGCCAGGAGTGATCCCTGAGTACAGAGCCAGGAATAAGCTCTAAGCACCGTGGGTGTGGCAAAAAAACCCCAAAAATAAAACAAAATGTTTTTTAAAAGACAAGGAGCCAAGCGCAGGCTTGAGGGCCTGGCGATGGCCTGCCTTACATGCAGAAGGTTTCAGAGTCGATTCCCTATGACCATGGGATCCCCACGTACTGCTGGCAGCCCTGTGAGCACTGAGCCAGGAGTAGCCTCCAGTGCGAGGTGCTCAAGGTCTACGCAAACTTCTGCAGGAGCTTTCAAGGAGCGGCATGGCCTCAGTGTGGTCAGTGTGGGCAGCAGGCCGGATCAGGAAGGAGGCTCCAGAACATTCCTGCCCAGGGGGCCTCAAGCCTGCCCCAGTGGGGAGCCCCTGAACTTACACTTGGAGTGAAAGGGGCTCCACCATGAAGCGGTCCACAGCCATTTCAGGGTAGGCCCGATGCCTGGTCCCAGGAGTGTCCAGAAGCCTGCATGGCCCCCAGCCAGAGAGATAAAGGAAGTGAAGCTGAGAGGGCACGGCTGCCCCAAGCTGGGGCTGCATGAGCTCACTCCACAAGCAGACACCACTGAGACAAGGGGGGGGGCACCATCTCCAGTGAGGCCAGAGGTGGCATACGCTAGGTGAGAGGGGCAGAAGGCAGGCGGAGGCGCAGGCGTAGACAGGGGCGGCCAGTAGGTTCACCCCAGGCTCACCTGGGACTGCTGGGCCATCCTTGCCCTCACGCTCGTGGCCCACACCTCCAGGTCTGCATTTGCTCCTCAGTCCGGCCTGAGGTACGTGGAGCTGAAGGGCCTACCTGTCAGTGCCCCTTCTCACCTGGTTCCTGATTCCCTCTGACCATCATCACCCCTCTCCTCATGGCGCTGAGGTGGGGGGGTCCCCGTTTCTCCAGACAGAACGCACACAGAACGCACAAACGCGCGGGCACACACGCAGATGGGGCACAGGCACACACTCACGAAGTCACGGCACGCACAAGAAGGCAGCCCCTGGGGCGTGGGGACACCGAGCGTGGACGGTCCCTCCGCGTGGCTGCCCGGCTGATCCACCCCCTCCCCCCACTTGTGGGCTACCTGCGCACTGCTGGAGTCCAGGTCTGGGGGTCAGGTGGAGAAGGGCGATGTTAACTGTCCGCGTCTGCCCGCCGGGGGCGGCCAGTCACATCTCCCTCCCTGACTCCAGCAGGGCGAGCGTGTGTGGGCACCAAGCCTGCAGCCCGGCCACCCCCGTGTCTTCAGCAGCCGGAGCCCTGGAGCCAGCGTGTCTGGTGCGGGCCGAGCCCAACTTCCCGAGCCGGGCTCAACGGCCCTGGGACTAGCATCCCCGTCGACTCCTGGAGCACCCGGGCTCTGCTCCTCACCCCTATCCCACGCACCTGCCCCCTCTGGGATGGGTTCCCACGGAGCGCCCCCACCCAGCGCCCTACCTCTGGCTCTGCGAGCCGGCCAAGCCCGCTCCCCCTCGTGGCCAGGCGGCACCCACGCCCCCTGCGCCGGCGGCCCGGCGCCCTACCTGCAGCATCACTTTGTACTGCTCCTCCGGTTTCTGGACCACGCACATATTACATCCCATGGTGCTGGCGGGCGAGGGAAGGAGGCACGAGCGGGAAACGCCTTTCACTGACCGCCTCGCGGGACCTGGGGTCCCGGGCCCGGGCCGGGGGCCATCGCTGAGCGCGCGGGGCGGGGGAGGGGCTGCCGCACGCCCCTCGGGGTCACTGGGCACTGGCGGTGGCCAGGCGCGGGCATGCTCCCTCGCACCCGGCCAGGAGAGAAAGGGCAGCGGGGGAGGGGCGGGCGCGCCGGGCGTTGCTTGGCTACGGCCCCCCAAGAGGCGCGGGGGCGCGCCGGGACGCCGGGGGCCGTCAGGGGCCGGGCGCTGCGCGCCTCCCCGCCCGCGGGGCCCGCCGCTGCCGCTGCCGCCTCCGGCTCCCGCCCATGGCCGCCGGCCCCGGGGGCCCGGCCCTCGCGCTCGGCGCAGCGGCCCGGCCGGCCGACGGGGGGCGGCGGCGTGGCGGGGCCCCCGCCCACGCTCCCGGCGCTCCCGGCGCTCCCGCGGCCGCTCTCCGGCCCGTGGCCGGCCCCGGCGTCTCCCGCTCCCGCCCGCCCGGGACTACCGACGGGCACGCGCGTGCGCCCGCGGCGGCGGCGGGGGAGGGGCGCGGGGACGGGGCGCACGCGCGCGGGGGAGAGGCGGGGAGCGGGGCGGGCGGCGCGGGAGCCGGCGCGGGAAGCCGCCAACGGGGACCCGGCGAGGGCGGGGGCGGGGGGGCGGAGCGGCCCGCGACGCCCGACGTGGGGTCCCCGGGCTCCCGACCCAGATCGTGCCCCTGGCGTGTGCGCAGGCGGAAGAAGGGGTTTCCGGTGGGCGGGAGCGCCCCCCGCCCGGGGTTCCCAGGAGAGCGGGGGGGGGGCGGGCGGGCGCCTCGGGAGGGGGACGCGATCCCCCCACACCCCCGCTTTCCCGGGTCCTGCGCGCAGTCCTAAAACCGCTCCCCCCTCCTCCCTCCGGCGTCCCCTAAGGATGGCTCCTCTCCTTCAACTCAGCGGCCCGCCGGCGCGAACACCGACACCTTTGTTTATAGAGAGATGGGGAGACGGGAAGGAAGGGGTGAGGGGCTGGGTGTGGGAGAGGCCGCGAGCGCGCGCCCAAGCCCTGGGCGCTGCCTACCTGCGTGTCCCAACCCCGGCCCGCGCGCGGGCACCGAGTAGCCTGCGCCAACCATCCTGCTGTGGTTGTGCCACAGCCGGACGAGGGGAGGCGAGGACTGGGTTCCCCTGGGGGCCGGGAGAGCTGCGGGGATCACTTGATTAAATTGCTGCACGCTTCATTTCCAGGCTTTGGCAAGTGACGGAATCATTAACCACACTGGGCTGTTTAATTAGGCGCGGTGCTGGGGACAGCAGTCAGGTGCCCCAAAGGCCTGGCATTCCCAGCACAGCGCCCCTTGAGCCACATCACTTCTGGGGCCAAGTGGGCTCCCCCTGTCACCCAGTACTAGAGTCTGTTCTGCAGTGGCTGGTCACCAGGAGGGCCTGGTACAGCTCCTGCTGGGGGCTACGCACTGGACACTTTGGAACTGTCAGCCCTGCACCGCAAGATGGGATGGTCACACCGTACCCCAAACCCAGTGGCCCAATGCAACAGATGTGCAAACATCCATTTCTGGGGTTCCAAGTCCAGCCTGAGGGCACTGGAGGCCTGTCCTCCCTGCAAAGGCGCTGGGGGAGGCTCCCAGCCTTGGGGCTCATTTCCCCCTTGAGTCGGCTCAGTGCTGCTGATGGAACCCCAGATTCCCACATGTAACCCATGTGCGCTGGCCCCTGGCGTGACCCGCGGGGCCCCACTGTGCCTTTCCAGACACTGTGAAGAGCCGAGTCCAGTCCCAGGTTAGCAGGCACATGTTTTGTTTGCGGCCATACCTGGCAGTGCTAGTCAGGGACCATCCTGCCCACCCTGACCCCAGATGGGCGGAGGACAGAATACATGTTGCCACAAAGGGGGCACACAGGCATACTGGCAGCTGGCTTCCATGTCCTGGCCCTGCCCTGTCATCCACCCCCAGTGCTCTCTTCTTCTCATAAAGCATCCGTGCTACTTCTGGTGGGCTTCCTGGAGGGGCGCGCCACCTCAGTAGCCCCCAAGGCCTGAGCCTGCTCTGGCTCTCCTCTTTGATGCTACAACTATCAGGGTGGCGTACATGAGACACTGCCTCCAAAGGGCCTCAGGGTCATGGCCTCCCCATAACCCAGTACCCTCCTCCTGGTCAGCAGCTCTGTGGATCCCCATGGTGACTGGGGGTGACAGCATGCACCACCAATCTCAGTCTGGAGAAAGGGCAGGTCAGTGCTTCATAGGGAAGGGTGCATGCAGCTAGACCAGGGTTCTGGAAGTCCTGAGAGACCTGCATAGATGGTCCTCCCCAGAGGACTGACAGGAAGTGCAACCCTCATCTCTGACCCTCTGGGTCACCATAGCTCAGGAATCCCTCCCATGCCCAAGGGCCGCCATTGGTCTCCAGTTCGTGGTGCTGACAAGGCCTCCTGAGGGAGTCTCCGTGTTTCTCATGAGTCCACAGGGGTGAGCTAGGACTAGCAGAGTGGTGATGACAAGTAACCTGGGGACCACCTGCTTGTCATTTTCCCTGCCTCGGTCTGAGGCTGCCACTGTGGCCGCCGATACTCAGCTCTTGCTGCTCCACGCGTGGATCTACTGGTGGCCCTGCCCTGGGAAGAACGCTCCGTGGCAAGCACTGCTGCTGAGGGTGGGTCCCTGGCTCTGTCCAGCACATTGGCACCATGGACAGAGCCCTCCCAGCCACTCTGCTGGCAGGTTGCCCGTGGCCTTTCACAGGCCTTGCCCACTTTGGTCTGGTGCGTCCATGTGATGAGACACTGGTTTCAGACACCAGTGGGGCTGTCGAACAGTGGACCCAGAGACAGCAACTCTGAGCAGAGCTGAGTGTTGGGGGGCCTTCCCAGCCTGGCCAGGTGGAGTTCAGGTGCCATGGCAGCCAGACTGGAGCAGACGCATGATCACCATATACTGTCTCAGTCATTTTGTGTTTTACTTTGGGGGCCACACCTAGGGGTGCTCACACGGCAGGGCTTGAATGGAACCTGTGTCACCTCCACACAAGGCCGGCAGTGCCTTGGCCTCCGTGGTCTCCCTCACGCCTCTTCATTGGTGTTCTGTGACCAATCATGCAGTATCAGGAATCCAACCAGAACCCCTAGTACACAGAGCCTGTGCCCTTGCCCTTTGGATCACCTCCCAATCCTGCCACCCCTTTATGTTCCTAGGGGTCACCGCTGTAAGGCTCAGGGCTCAGGGCCCCGGGGCTGCTGCCTGCCTGCTGTCAGGGCCCCTGACAGTTCACAGCCAGCAGAAGTAGAGGTCCCTCGTGAGGCTGGGTACTCCCCTAAGCCATGTGACCAGCCCCTGTGCCCATGAGCGCCCTGCCCAGGCCTTCTCTGGACCGATCCTGTCTGGAGCAGCTGTTCTCCTGCATTACTGAGGGTGATGCATTACATCGTCCCCAGAAGGTTCTGAGCCCATCCTGATCGCTGGCAAGAACCCAGTCTCTCACAATTGGGCATAAGGGCGTCCCCAGACAGAAGGCCCCAGAACCCGTAGGCAGCACCTCTCCTATCGTGACCCTGAGCTTGGGGCCTCTGCTCGTCTGTCTGTGGGTGTGCAGTTGGTCTTAGCATCCCCAAGCCCAGGTCCACCCAGACTTTCCCCTACGGCTCTTTTGAGGGAGCTGTCTGGTCACTCCCTTCATTGCTCAGGTGTTTCTCCTGGGTTCTGCTCTCAGAAATCAGTCTTAGAGCAGCTCAGGGGAACTTTGGGGTGCTGGGGATGAAACCACAGTGAGCCTCGGGGCAGGGAAGAGCAGCAGCATAATGTCTGCAGCCTCAGGGCTTCATCTTCTAAGGCCCATGTTGCGTTTTGATTTCATTGTGAGCGTGTTAGGCTTGGCCATTCCTTGGCCCTTGGAGGACTGTTTCTACCACTCCATCCACTGAATGATGATCTCAAGCCTCTCCATCCCTTTTCCTTGGCCTAAAGTCAGTTGAAGGTACTTATCAGAGTCTGTCTCATCTGTCCTCTACCCCAGACTGAAAATGACAGAGGAAGAAAATCAGGCAGGGGAACAGGACAGCGAGGGGCTTCTCGGTCCCAAGAGGACATGTCCTGCATTTGCTTTTCTAGTTGACTTATTTCAGAGGCTAAAATTCGATCAGTCAATCTCGCTCACATTTGGGCACTCAACTTACTTGAATTTTGCTTATTTGAAAAAATGTGTTCATTCTGGGCCCAGAGGAATAGTTCTGGGGGTGTAGAGCACTTGTCTTATAAGCATCTGGTCATGACTTCCAGCCCTAGGCATCCTGGAAGCGCCAGACACACCCCTGGCACCATTCCAACCTATGGCAGTGTGCTGCCTGCCATCCCTGGCACTATAAGACATTTTGGGGTGTTTATTTTTGTCTTTAGGCCACACCTGGAGGTGCTTGGGACTTTTTCTTACTCTTTGCTCAGGGACTATTCCTGGTTGAGTTCAGGGGACTGTACGGGGTACTGGGGATCAAACCCGGGTTGGCCGTGTGCAAGGCAAGTACCCAGCCCTCTGTTCTCTCCCTTTTCTGGTCCCACTAAGTGATTTCTGTCTGCAACAGAAGAGTGTGCTGGAGCACGCCAACGAAGCTCATGACCCAGGGCTGCAACTGAAAAGATGACAGCCAGGAAGTGTGAGCCCCGCAGCACCCCGACACCAGAACTATGTGCCTCAACCACACAAGCACGGCAACTAAAGGGAGTCAGAGCTCAGGGACGCTTCCGCTTGGTGGGTGAGTGTGCCCCCAACAGCAGTGACCACTAAGGGAATATACAGGAGGAATAGAAAATCAGTTAAAACACAGCAAAAAGGGCTGGAGTGATAGCACAGCGGGTAGAGCGTTTGCCTTGCACGCAGCTGACCCGGGTTCAATTCCCAGCATCCCATATGGTCCCCTGAGCACCGCCAGGGACAATTCCTGAGTGCAGAGCCAGGAGTGACCCCTGTGCATCGCCGGTGTGACCCAAAAAATTTTTAAAAATACACCAAAAAGCAGAAAGCTGAGGACCACAGAGGTAGTACAGGGTAGGCGCTGTGCGGTGTGCCACCTTGGGTCACTCCCTGCCTACGTTCCCCCACGCACTTCCGGGAGTAACTCCAGAGCACAGAGGCAGAAATAGCCCCCTGTGCACCGCCGGGTGTGGCCCCAGCCTCCCTCTCAAAGACACACCACACAGAGCAGGCAGCAGGGTTGCAGGCCAGGAGTGACTGGGAACCGTCCTCACCAGTCCCTCCCAGTCCCGCACCTTGGTCCCCCAGAGCTTCTCCCGGTCTCTCACTTCATGTGAGCACCAGGAGCTTCCTCCGTCAGCAGAAGGCATTGGAAGGCTCTCTCTGGGGTTCCCAGACCAAGTTGCAATGAGTGTTTGGGTGGCTGTGTTCCCGCACATCCGACCGACAAGGATGTTAGCAGTGGGAGGCTGAGGGCACAGCTCAGTGCCACGTCCCGCAGGCCGCGGGCCAGCCCAGACAGCCCCACTGACCCCCAGGTGCTGCACGAATCAGAAGGTCCCACCAACCCTCTGGGCAGTGATTAATTTGAAAACAGTTTACTCGCTAGATTATTGGCTACCACAAAGGGTAGCAATGGAGCTGAATCAACAGCCAGAAGAAGGATGCAGGGCCAAACATAGGAGCTTGACTTGGGGACCCATATTAGGAAGCACTCTGGCTCCCCAACTTGCCCTGGGTAATTCAACCTCCTAAACCCTCCCTGGAAATCAGGGTGCAGGGCCAGTAGTGCCAGCCTCTCTTTCTGGAAGTTTCGTCCAGCCGCACACCCCTTCTTTTTTGTTGTTTGTGGGGGACACACCAGCAGTGCTCAGGGCTAACTCCTGGCTCTGCAGTCAGACACCGCTCCTGGTGGGCTCAGAGGACTGTATGGGATGTCATGGATTGAAGGTGGCTTGACCATGTGCCAGGCAAGGACCCTCAGCTTTGTAGTATCGCTCTGGCTCCCAGGCACGCCCCTTCTTTTTTTTTTTTTGGGTCACACCCGGCAATGCACAGGGGTCATTCCTGGCTCATGCACTCAGGAATTACCCCTGGCGGTGCTCAGGGGACCATATGGGATGCTGGGATTCGAACCCGGGTTGGCCGCGTGCAAGGCAAACGCCCTACCCGCTGTGCTATCACTCCAGCCCCACGCCCCTTCTTAAGGTGTTTTACAAAAGTTACTAACTATGGGCAGGAGTACAGTGAGTAAGATTCTTGTCTGGCATGCAGTCATCCCTGCTTCGATCCCCAGAACCACATAGGATTCTCTGAACAACACCAGGAGTGGTCTCTGAGCACAGAGCCAGGAGTAAGCCCTGAGCACTGCTGGGTGTGACCCTCTAACCAGAGGTTACTGCACTAACATCAATATAAGGAACTGGTTAGGACTAACAGCACTGACATTTCTCAGAACTGAGCACAAAAGCCCAGACCTTACAAAAGATGCCCCCTGTGTTTCCCTAAGTCCATCACACCCAAGGGGTGCAGAGCTGTGCGCCAGGGGTAGAGGAGGAAGACAAAATATGTCTGAGAACCAGATTTCAGTCCTCTGAGTGGCCAGATTTGTGGGTTTTCAGTGGGGGTGGGGGGACAGCATCCCTGCTGCTGCTTGGAGTTCTTGGCAGTGCTCAGGGAACCATGGGGTGCCAGAGATCAAAGCCGGTACTCATGTATTCAGAACATGCAGTCTGCTGCGCCATCTTCCTGGCCTAGAACATTCCTTAAGCATCACAGGATCATAGACTCCGTGGCCAGGAGCCTGCTTAGAGGCCAAAGCACGTGGGGCCAGAGAGACAGTACAGGGAGCAAGGCAGCAGCACCCAATAGTCTCCCAGGCCCCAGCGGGGGTGATCCTGAGCACAGAGCCAGGAGTAACCTCCAGGAAACCCCTGGTGGCAGCTCCCCGAGAGAAAAGAACAAAAGTCATAGTGTGACGCTGTGGGTTTGATCCCCAGAGCTGAAGCCCTGTGCAGCTGGAGTGTGATCTGGTGCTGCTGCAGAGCCTGTAATAAAGGTAGCTATGGGGGGAACCCACACCCCACCCTCGACACCGCAGCTGAACACAAAAAGCTGCGTGAGTATCGCGGCCAGGAGTATGAATGCCCAGCCACCTTGTCTGTAAGCACAAGCAGAGAGCGACTTACAGCAGGCACGGAAACCAAACGCACCAGAACTAGAACCAAGTATGTGTGCAGGGCCTGACCTTACCTCCACACCTGCAGAAGGGAGAGAGGGGAAAAGACATTTCCCAAAGGAAAGCACGGGCCTCTGGCAAATCAGGTGGGAAGTTCCATCAGGTTTAGTCTCCAAAGAATTCAGACATCTTCTGTTCCAGCGCCACCTGTGCTTTGCCTTGCGCTATCTGTCTATTCATGCCAAGCCCGGAATGAAAACTATAGCTCTGGAATAGGGGAGAGGGCCAGGCTGAAGCGCACGCTTCTCATGTGGAACCCCCAGGTTTGATCCCTAGCACCACCTTGTCCCTGGAATACCACCAGGAATGTTCCCAGGAAAAATAATAGTAGCTCTGTGAGCAGAAATATGATAGTCTTTTTTGTTTTGTTTTGTTTTTGGGTCACACCTGGTGATGCACAGGGGTTACTCCTGGCTCTTCACTCAGGAACTACTCCTGGCAGTCCTCAGGAGACCATATGGGATGCTGGGATTTGAACCCGGGTCGGCCTCGTGCAAGGCAAACGCCCTACCCGCTATGCTATCACTCCAGCCCCCTATGATAGTCTTCTGGGTAGGTGCTTGCCTTGTGCAGTCTGTCTGGGCTCAATCCTTGCCAGGAGTCAGCTGTAGGCACTACTGGGTGTGAATCGTAGCTCTGGCCATTGCCATGAACTCAGCTGCTGGAGAAAACTTTGAGATCAACAGAAACGTCCATAGATGGATCCTCGCTGCATGGAAAGCCTTTGGCAGCTGCTCGCTTTTCTCCTCATAGGGAGCCTGCGCATAAACTACATAGAAGATGAATAAACACGATGAACTAGGCTGTGCATGCCATGAACAGGACCAGTGGGCAGCCAGCCCAGCTCTCTCACTGCTAGGTGAGAAGCACAAGGCCAAGGACACTGGGCGGGGACCAGGAGGAGCAAGTTGCTGCTACAAGGAACCAGCTAGCTGAGGCCTTCCTGTCGGAGGAGGAGTCAGTGGCCCTAAGTATTGAGCTCAGTCCTACCCCAAGGAACCCCAAGTCATAATTCCAGAAGACATTGTGCAGATAATTCTGCAGCTCTATTTACAACAGCCAATATGTGGAAACAACCCATTGCCCAAGAACAGCTGGTGGGTAAAGGAACTGTGGTCTGTCTGCACCGTGGAAGACTCTGAAGCTTCAAGAAAAGAGGAAATGGTGCCTTTTGCTGGAGCTCTGATGGAGTTGGGCTGGGGGCGGTGGAGGGACATGTGAAGCGATGGGAGGTGGGGGCAAAGTTCAGACACAGAATGATCTCACGCGCGTGTGGGGACTAGAAAGAAACATCATAGGGGGAGCATGTGGAATGGTGGAGAGATGGGGACTCGCTGGCTTCAGGCTCAGAACACTGGGTGCCTGAAACCTGGCCAGTAATAGGACGAAAATCATGGCACCCCAATAAAAATTGGGGAAAAAACAAAGAAATGTGTTCTTTTTTGAGGGGGGGTCACACCTGGCTATGCACAGGGGGTTACTCCTGGCTCTGCACTCAGTAATTACTCCCGGCAGTGCTCAGGGGACTGTAGGATAACATAGCCTTGATGTCAGTGGGCCCCATGGGTGACTTACGTGAAGCAGGGAGGAGAAAGACGGTCACTTTCTCCCCAGCCGCCTGTACCACCCGGGACCCAGGGTTACTGGGTTCTTGTCTCGCTCACAGAAAAGAATTTCAGGAGTAGACAAGCACTGAAGTAAATAGATATTATTTAGAGGTTTCTGAGGGAAGGAGGAAGGGATAAGTGGAAAAGAAAAAAAAACAGTAGGAGTAACGTGCTCAAGAAAGAACGCAGGCTTCTCCAAGGGTGGAGGAAGCTCTACACACATCCTAGCACTGGACACGAAAGCATGAAAGTACACATCTCAAGGGGGGAGATGCGGGCGACACACATGCTCGGGCACCACATGTGCTCGGCCAAGTGGGCACAAGCAGCACATGGGCTCAGGCAGCATATGCGCGCCCTTCCTTTGTTCAAGGTGTCTTTTATAGGGTTTCTTCAACCTGCCCCCACCCACATGGGGTTTCTTTCCAGGTAAAAGTTCGTTGCTAAGGTTACCAGGGAGGTTGGGAGTGGTGCTGGCCTTCTTTGGGGAACCTCCTGGGGAGGGGTTCATTATCCTCAGGGTCTGCTGATGGTTTCCTCTGGGTCTTTTGTTTTCTTGAATCTGCAAGTCTTAAGAGTCTCCTTCCAGAGACTCTGTTAAATCTCAATTTTCATTGCCAAGGGCCTTTCCCTATCTACCTGCCTACATCATATTCCCCCCTAGAGATTTCACCACCTTAAATCTTTAAGGGGAAAATGGTCGGTGATCCATCTTCTGAAGCTGCTTCATGCTGACAGATGGGTGCAGACTCTGCCTATGTAAGGGGTGAAACCTCATGCTACCTTATGGGCCCCAGGCAATGACTTTGTTGGGTTCCTGAAGTTATCTGAAAGAAAAAATCAGATCAATTAGACTGAGGGATGGCACTTTGAAATGATTAGACCCTGGAGATGTGGAAGGTCCTTTCTGACCTAGTAAGGACAAAATAGTTTGCTATCTTAGAAAACATAAGAGTTAAAGCAACAGAAACCAAAGCAACGTAATGCCATACCCATTTCTATCATAAAAACAATGGAAAGGAATAACTGCTTCACCCATGGTTGATAGAAAATGACTTCCTAAGTCCAGATTTTTCTAGAGGCCTAGAAGTACCGAGCCACTTCTCAGATTAGAAAAGCTATCCCTCCACTGAAGCTATCAATTGGAACCAGTAGATATTTATACCTTGAATATGAGTTTGATCATTTGCATGTCAAGCTGCCAATACTCTCCTTGGTAAGTTCCTTGATGCTGAACACGTGTTAGGAAAGGAGGCCCACGATTCATTAACGAAACAGAAAGCACAGTTCTGAGTTCCTTCCCATGAAAGATGGCTTTCACTAGTGTTGGAAGTTTAGTGCAACCCTTTATCTATCAATTTCCTTTTGAAAACCTTGTTCCAATGCCTATTGTTCCTCTTTTGCAGAGTATCTTAGGTGAGTATTCTCTGGATGGGGTATTAATCCCATGATGGAACGAGAATTAAGAGCTGTTAAAATTCTAGTTCTCTCCAAGTGACTGTGTTTATAGAACTAAAAGTGAACACTTAGATGGCCACTCTTGGCACTGTAGCCAATTGACAGGTTGGGGGAAACAATTAATTCTGCACTTTGAGCTGAGGTTCCCCCCACTAAAGCTCTGGCTTCCAATACCCTGGTCAGACTAGTGACAGCATGTTCAACATTGAGTCCCAAAGACTAGGCTGCTTACTTTACAGTCAGCAAAACACATTTTACCTGAATTGCCCAAAAGGGATACCTTTTAGATCAAGATTAGAATACATTTACTAGATCACCTCTGTAGAATTTGAATCTGATTCTTTAAAAAAGCAAGTTACAGAAACATGGTTTTCTCTCCACCTTCATTTTAAAATTTGTCTGATCGGGGCTGGAGAAATAGCACAGCGGGTAGGGCGTTTGCCTTGCACACGGACGACCCGGGTTCTATTCCCAGCATCCCATATGGTCCCCTGAGCACCACCAGGAGTAATTCCTGAGTGCAGAGCCAGGAGTAACCCCTGAGCATCGCCGGGTGTGACCCAAAAAGCAAAATAAAATAAAATAAAATTTGTCTGATGGCTTAACAAATCTGACTTGTTCTTTTGCATAAACACAGCAACATTGGAGAACTCTCCATTTGGGGTACCCCATTATTTACTGAGAAGTCCTGGGGGTTGGTTAAAGACAGGAGGCATACCAATAACGGCATCAATCTTATGTAGCACGTTAGAGTTATCCAGGCTTGGCCAAAAGTGTCCCACGATGAACTGAATGGCCTCAAGCCTTCAGGTTGAACTGGAGGTGGCCTTGGGCCCCATTTTCCGTAGAGGCGTCCTGGCAGAGAGGAGTCCATCCCCTCCCGTCTTCAGGGCTGGGAGAGATCCTGGTTTCCAGGGTTTTTCTTGATGCTGAGAGTAGGTCCAGGCTGTGTCAGTCACACAGATTTCTGGATTCCTTATTCTCCACAGCAGTGATGATTTCCATTCTTTCCTTGAGCTGGCCTGCCTCTAGGGTCTCCCTGAGGTTTGTAGGGTACATGAAACAGTACCTGTTAAATACATGCTCCTGTCATTTAGACCAATCCCTTGACTGTTTCCCTGGAAGAGTTTTGGGGTCCCATAACTGATTTTCCTGTCTGCATGAGGGATAGACCCTATTACAGAGAGGAAAGACTTTTATCTGGATTTATGCAAACCAACAAGTGCCTTGAAGCATCAAAAACATACTGAAGGTACAAAAGAAGAGAAAAGCAAATGTTTCACTTTACTCACAGTGAGATGCAACGCGCCCATTTGTTGTGGGTCCTAGTCAAAGAAGCTAAAATCTGTAGAGAAAAAGTGTACAATTTAACATCATATTTAACCCATTCAATCCCATCTTGAAAACCTTGACTTCCTATCAATGAGAGCACTGTACTGGGAGTCCAGTGTACAGTTAAACATGTCTAATTCATTTAATCCCATTTGAAAAACCCTTGATTTCCCGAAACTTTTGAAGAATTCGATTATCTAAGAGCACTGTAACAGGAGCCCAGACAATCCATCCAATATCTTTTCCATAGATCCTACCAAAAAAAAAGTACTAGAGCAATTCTACATGTGATTTAAAGAGTTTCTTAAAACAGTGATCAGTTTCTTTCCTTCAAACACAACCTCAAACCTTCTACACTTTCCTTTATATTCATTCTGGCCTGTAACTTTCCTTCAACCCATTTCAAAATCAACTTCACTTTAACAGGATTCCTTTCCTTTTTCCAACTGATGATATCTGCATCCATTATCTTTCTGACTTAAGACATACATCTATATTCCTCATAGTCCCACAAGTTTAAACTCTTATTTTACAGTACAACATGATCTCCCAAATTTGGACACTAGTTACCAATCATCTCATTTAACATGACAAAACTACTCTGCAGTATCATTTCAAAAGCATTAAATCAGTTCTATAGATATTCAAAAAAGCTTTAGAAAGTTCTTACAACATATATTCATTGGGCAAAGGTTCATTTCTAATTTCATTAGAAATTAATCAGGAGACATCTTAGAATTCTGATTTCTAGGAAAACACAAATATAAAGATTAAAACACTCATAGATTACCATAAAACATTAAGGATCTCACACTTGCGTACAAAGTTCTCTGTGATGGTCCGAGCTAGGTATGATACCTGGTGACAGAGCTTTGCAATGAATAAAGTTATCAGAATAATAACATGCATTTTCATGTACTGGACAGACTGATTTAACAATAGTCAGTAAAATTTTCCACATTTTTCATGAAATACTCCATTCTTATCTCAAAGTTTAACCAAGGTGCAATGCTATGGCTTCAGACTATCAGGATGATACCTGAGATTAATCTATTATAATTCTTTGCTAAGTAACTGAAGAAATTTTAGTTACCGAAAGTCTCAGAGAGGGGCTGGAGTGATAGCACAGCGGGTAGGGCGTTTGCCTTGCACGCAGCCGACCCGGGTTCAATTCCCAGCATCCCATATGGTCCCCCGAGCACCACCAGGAGTGATTCCTGAGTGCAGAGCCAGGAGTAACCCCTGAGCATCGTCAGTTGTGACCCAAAAAGCAAAAAAAAGTATCAGAGATCAAAATACTGGTAGGATACGTTTTGCAACCAAATTTATAACTATAGAAACTCATGGTTTAACTAAACCATTACTCTTTGAACCTGTTTTTGCCACAATTATTTCAGCTCACAATCTAATAATCCAATGCAGATGCACATGTACATTGATACAACAGCACAAGACCTTTAAACCATCAATTTTTATGAAACATGAGTAAACCTTCTTTGGCTTAAATCCAATAGTTCTTGTATCTTAGTTATTTCAAATCATGAGCTCTCTAACTAACAATTCCACAATACAAACATGCTTTCAGACACAAAAAGAGCCCTTTTTTTCTTTTTTTTAATTAAACATTGATAATAGCATAGCAAAAACACTTGGACTGTCACTGTTTATGGAAACATAAGAAAACTTTATTTTGATGGCTTCTGTACCTCTGTTTGTAAACTGGCTAAATTCCTCATTGAGATTGGCTGAATCTTGTAAGATAAAACCTTGCATCCTCTGAATTTTTTATTTCACTTTAGTTTTAGGCGCTACTTCCGGGGTGGCTCTTCCTAGATAGTACTGATTCTGAATTTCAGAAGAGTTACAACTGTTAATAGCCATTAATGTTCTTACAATAAGAAATCTAGGTTGAGAATTTTGCTTTTTCTGTAGGCTCAACATTCTAATAAGAAATCTTTGTTTAAACCTGGTCTAACAAGTTCCAAAAACACCTCAACCCTTTAAATTGCTTGACTACATACCACTTTGATCTCTTGTGGTGATCCTGCTTTCCCAGGTCTAATTTTTACTACTGATTTTCACTCTGGCTCCAACACTCAAGTTCAAGTGTTCCACATAGAGACAGACAGAAAGACAATGAACTGACTAACAAAAACACCACTCCACTACATGTGCACATGTCTGCATTTGATCGATCGATCTGACCCTTCAAAAAATGGCAGGGAGAGAACTGACAAACTGAGAAAGGAAGGAGCAGTCCCCAGGACAAAGTTAAGCCCTGTCGGCCGATTGAGAACATTGCTCCCCGTTTCTCTGCCTCACCAGTCAGTTTCCTGCTTGTTAAAAATGGGTCCAGAAAGCACTTTTGTTGATACAAGCCGGCAAAACAAACTATGGCCAGGTTGTTGAAACTTAAGGTTGTCAGATGTTACCATTTTAAGATCAAGATTACTTCTGAGGCAGGGAGCTAGTATCTTATCAAATGTGGGGATAGAGCGCCTTAGTGACACACTTCTTTGTTCTTGATATTAAAGAGTTAATCATATGATCTTGAATTTTCCTGCCTTCTCTGCTTTGATAATCCTACTTCTTTCGTTACCTGCAAAAGATCTGACTGCAAAATGATCTGGTAATGCAAGTTGCCATTCACTGGCCATCTTTCCCCATGCTCTAGATTATATTCAAGCCATGTGATGTTGCAAAGGTCTACAAGACGATCTTTATTTAAACCACCTAACTGTAAACTCTTCCTATTGATGTCGGTGGGCCCCACGGGTGACTTACGTGAAGCAGGGAGGAGAAAGACGGTCACTTTCCCCCCAACCTCCTCTACCACCCGGGGCCCAGGGTTACTGGGTTCTTGTCTCGCTCGAGGAAAAGAATTTCAGGAGTAGACAAGCAGTGAAGTAAACAGATTTATTTAGAGGTTTCTGAGGGAAGGAGGAAGGGATAAGTAGGAGAGAGAATAGTAGGAATAACGTGCTCAAGAGAGAACGCGGGCTTCTCCAAGGGTGGAGGAAGCCCCTACACATAACCGAGCATTAGACACAAAAGTATGAAAGGATGAAGGTACACATCTCAAGAGGGGAGATGCGGGTGACACATGTGCTCGGCCATGTGGGCGCAAGCAGCACATGGGCTCAGGCAGCATATGCGCGCCCTTCCTTTGTTCAAGGTGTCTTTTATAGGGTTTCTTCAACCTGCCCCCACCCACATGGGGTTTCTTTCCAGGTAAAAGTTCGTTGCTAAGGTTACCAGGGAGGTTGGGAGTGGTGCTGGCCTTCTTTGGGGAACCTCCTGGGGAGGGGTTCATTATCCTCAGGGTCTGCTGATGGTTTCCTCTGGGTCTTTTGTTTTCTTGAATCTGCAAGTCTTAAGAGTCTCCTTCCAGAGACTCTGTTAAATCTCAATTTTCATTGCCAAGGGCCTTTCCCTATCTACCTGCCTACATCAGCCTCAGGTAGTTTAGGTTTATTGGGTTACTCCCATTACAGTGCTCCCATTCCTCTTTGTTTATTTGTAGCTTCTTTCTTAGTGTTCTGTTGACTTGTAAATATTGTTTTTCTCTTCTCCTTGAGTCCTTTGCATAGTTTATTCAGAGCAATGTCCTTTTCGTATGGACACAGGAAGTCTTAGCAAATGCTATGCTTTTATAACCTGGGAGTCATTTGACTCTAAATGATATTTTCCTCCTGGGCATCTGTTCTCTCAACCTAAGCCTCAGCTGCCCTTACTTCCTAGCACCCCCAAAAGCAGGGTCCCGACGAGGGATGAGACGGACCCAGGGCAAGCGGTGAGTTGTGTGCTACCCTGCCATCGAGATGGGCCTGGCCAAAGTGCCTAATGCTTAACTATAAGTTAAGAGCTTGATCATGGACAGACAAATGTTGTCATGATCCAAACAGTGATAACTAGATTTGGACCCTGCTAGGGTTAGGAGTGATTAATCTGGCCTGAGTGCTGTGGTCTGAGCCTGTGGCAAGATGTTGTCAGGAGAGCTGCCTTGCAAGCCTCAATGTATCTCTTGCTATGTCCATACAAAAATAACTAGTATTAAGATGTTAATAAGTGTTTGGACTAAGGAAAAAAAAAAACCTTAAGAGTCAGGAAGGGTTTTGGAATGCCCTGCCCTCAGGATTTTTGATTTTGCTACCTGGCTGGGTGTAGCCTAGAGGGCAAGGTGGGGGAGAGAAGTAGGAGGAGAGACAGAGAAGCCAGAGAAAGGCTGGAGTAGATGGAGAGAGAGGATGGAGCTGGGAGTGCGGGAGATGTGAAAGATGGAAGATTGAATAAACGGTAACTAATCAGCAACCAGCTTGGTCCTCGTTCTTCCTTCGCCTGTCCTTGGACAACGGCTGTCCCGATCCAGCCCATACACAGCGGTTCCAGAGCACCGAACATGGGCGGTGAGACACAGCCGCCCAGAGAGCCCGCGAGTACACGCGCCCTTCAGCGTGCTTTAGTTTTTTACAGGGGACCGTATGGGATTCTAGGAATGAAACGCGAGTTGGCCGCATGCAAGGCAAACGCCCTGCCCGCTGTGCTATTGCTCCAGCCCTGAAATGTGTTTTAAAATCTGTATATTGGAGCTCAGTTAAGTGGGCATCATGCCACTGAGGCCTGTCCCTGGCCAGAGAGAATAGGATGAGACAAAGTGTCCATTTTGTAGAGCTATTTTATTATTCACTGTATCACTGTCATTCTGTTGTTTGTCGATTTACTCGAGAGGGCACCAGTAACTTCTTTTTTTTTTTTTTTTTTTTTTTTTTAAACTTTTTATTAAATCACCATGTGGAAAGTTACAAAGTTCTCAGGTTTATGTCTCAGTTATACAATATTCAAACACCCATCCCTTCACCAGTGCCCATATTTCACCACCAAAAACCCCAATATACCCCCCGCCCCCACCCCCTACCCCCTACAGTATAACTAATGAATTTCACTTCATTTTCTCTTTACCTTGATTACATTCCATATTTCAACACACAACTCACTATAGTTGTTGGAGTTTCTACCCAAGAGAGACAGACCTACTACCAAGAAAGCATTTGATAATTAGTTTTCCATTGCTGTCATCGCCCCATTTTTTAATGGGATTGGATGTTTTCTTCTTGCAGATTCCAACCAGTGCCTTGTATATCCTTGATATCAACCCCTAATCAGATGGGTATTGGGTGAATATTCTTTCCCATTCTTTGTATTTTGGTCACTGTATCTTCTGCGGGCACCAGTAACTTCTATATCACACTCAGCCCTGAGATTTTAGCAGCCTCTCCTTACTTGTCTTTCCCAATGATTGGAGGCTTTTTCATGGTCAAGGGAATGAGAACTATCATTACTGTTTTTGGCATATCAAATATGCCACGGGTAGCTTGCCAGGCTCTGCTGTGCGGGCGGGATACTCTCAGTAGCTTGCCAGGCTCTCCAAGAGGTATGTATATATCTTTTACTGTATTTGGGATATGAATACGCGATGGGGAGCTTGCAAGGCTCTCCCGTGTGGGTAATAGACTCTTGGTAGCTCTTCAGATTCTCCAAGAAGGAGAACAAGGCTAATACATGTAGCGCGGCCGCAAAGCTTCTGGGAGCCTTGTCTTCTAGTCTCTGGATGTTGGCCATTGGTGGGATTACACGGCGCCGGGGGGCAGTTTGTGAGTGTGGCTGCCAAGCTACTGGAAAATGGAGGCTCGGGATGGAGAAGGCTCAGTCCCAATTCGAGCAGGCTTAGAGATCTCAACCCCGGGTCCCACACACCTGGGTTCCTCTGCCAGTCCCTTCATACGTGAGGCTCATCCGAACGTGTGAAAAGTGGCCTTGAGTATGACTGTGGCTGGGTTCCGGAGGTCTTCAACTGTCAAGGCTCTGCTTAGGGCAGGGAGAGAAAGGCAACCCGTCCCCTCTGAGAGGCCCCAGTGAAGACAGCCAGACGTGTGGGGCAAGAGACTGCGTTGCTCCCTTCCGGGAGCTTGGTTTTATAGTCTCTGGATGTTGGCTGTTGGTGGGATTACACAGCACCAGGGGCATTTTGTGAGTGTGGCTGCCAAGCTACTGGAAAATGGGGGTTCTGGATGGAGAAGGCTCAGTCCCAATTTGAGCAGGCTTGGAGATCTCAGCCCCAGGTCCTGCACACCTGGGTTCCTCTGCTGGTCCCTTCATGTGTGAGGCTCATCCGAATTTCATTATTTATTATTATTATTATTATTATTATTATTATTATTATTATTTGGTGTTTGGTCCACACCTGGAGATGCTCAGGGTTCATTTCTGGCAGGGCTTCAGGAATCTATGAGTGCAGGGATAGAACCAGAGTCAGCCGGGTGCAAGGGAAGCACCCTACCGCTGTACTATCACTCTGGCCCCTGACAGAACCAGGGTTAGCTGCGTGTGAAGCAAGCACCCTATTGCTGAACTATCACTCTAGTCCCTGGTCCTTATTTTTATAAAAGAAACTGTGGGCCAGAGCAACAGTATAGCTGGTAGGAAGCTTGCTTTGCACTGACTGTCCTGGGTTCAATCCACAGCATACCATAGAGAAATAACCCCGGAGCACTGCTGGATGTGGCCCCAAAGAAACAAACAAAAATAGGTGACACACGAGAGGAGTTGGTGAGGCCTGCGGCCACTGGCCCACTACACTGGGGTTCTTGAACTATCGGGCATCCTCGGCTCCCCTGACACTTTCACACCTGGCGCCACCAGCAGCTCCCCGCTGGAGAAAGCAGCCCAGAAATAGCAGGAGACTTAAAACATAAGGGCAGGGAGAAGGCTAGGAGGGCTAGTACGCAGGAAGCCCAGATTTCATCTCCAGCACCACTAAGGAGCAGTCAGTGCCCATGAGAGGGGAAAGCACTGAAAGGGGAATAGCCCCTGAGCATCACTGGGTGTGGCCTGACCACTCTCCTACCTATCCCCTCAAAGGAAAGGAAAATGCAGAACACAGATCAGATGCAGAGGAACAGACTTTGCAGGCACTGGAGTGGGAGCATCACAGGGCTTTGTGACTCAAACTGACTTAGATTTTATTTTGGTTTCTTTGGGGGGGCCATACCCAGCTTTGGCGGGGATTCTCTTGGCTCACTGCTTTGGGATCACTCCCACTAATGCTCAGGCGACCATGAGGCACTGGGAATGGAACCTGGGCTTCCCATATGCTAAACCTGCAGCTCAGAAGTCTCATACAAGTCTGCTTAGTGCCCGAGCACCTTTAGCAAATGGGCCTCGCAACGGGACGGTTGCTCGTGCCCCTACACCCCAAACTGATAAAGGGAATCCTGGCCCTCAGTGGGATGTGCGGGTCAGGGCAGGAAACGGGGTTGCTGTGAGGGTATGCGGGTGGGGTCCCGGTGGGATTAGCACCCTCAGAAGTTCTGCCTACTTGCACACACAGAAAGGGGGCTGTCACCCTGAGCGGGTCTTGACACTGGACTTGTCAAGCCTCCAGCAATGTAGCAGAGACATTGGTGGCTCTGGCTGCGGGTCTGTGCTCTGCTGGGACCAGGGACACTTTGGAAGTGGGAATGTCTTGGGAAGTGGGGTGTGAGGCCCAGCACCTTTCTAAATGGTTCCTCTACTTCTTGTCTTCCATTGGTTTACTTTAGTTTGTTTTTGTTTGTTTGTTTTGGGGTTACACTCTGTAGTGCTTAGGGCTTATTCTTGACTCTGCACTCAGGAATTCGTCCTGGTGGGGCTCGGGGGACCGTACTGGGTGCTGGGGATTGAACCAGCTTAGCCTCATGCAAGGCCAGCGCCTTACTTGCTGTGCAGTTGCTCCAGCCCCAGGTTTGGTTTAGGGCTACTCCTAGCTCAGTAATTGGGGGGTTCACTCAGGGTGGAGCTGAGAGGGTCCGTGTGGGACCAATGCCAGGGCTAGAACATAGGGTTCAAGGGTGCCAAGCCTGTGCTCAGCATTTTGAGCCGGCTGCCAGATCCCAGTTAATGCATGTCTCCTGGGGCTTACTCCTTAGCTCATGGAGGTCTATAGAAAGCGGATTTTTTTTTTTGCTTTTTTGTGTCACACCTGGCGATGCACAGGGGTTACTCCTGGCTCTGCACTCAGGAATTACCCCTGGCCGTGCTCAGGGGACCATATGGGATGCTGGGATTTGAACCCGGGTCGGCCGCGTGCAAGGCAAATGCCCTACCCGCTGTGCTATCTCTCCAGCCCCGAAAGCGGATTTTTTTTACAGTGACATCCCCTCAGGAAATAAGCTTCATTGCTTCCCACTTTTGCTGAGACCACCTTTATCCTCCAGGGCTCAGATGACAGGACAATTTGTTTCAGTTTGGGGAGCTGACCAACTCTCCATTGAGACCTCCCAGGGTCACCACACTGCCAGCGCCACCCTTCCACGGGCATGCCAAGGGGCAGGTAGGAAGGCAGAAACTAAAGCGCCAGGCTCGTGGGAGGGACATAGAGGAGAGGGCTTGGGTGGTTTTTTTTTTTTTTAACAAAGTTACAAAGATATCTGTGATTGGGTTTCAGATGTAAGACATTTCAACCCATCCCTTCACCATGTCCCCTGCCCTCCCACCCCTAGCCTGCCTGGGGCTGGCAGGCACTTTCCCGCACCCCAGCCCCCAGAGATTGTCCTAGTTTCCTTTCCTGATCTGTCCCTCCACCCCAGCCCCACTGGCAAGCTCTAGGGAGACAGCAGTGACCCTCAGGCTGCCCAGGGCCCCCATCCACTGTATACGAAGCCCTGGGCCAAGGCCCTTCGCAGAGGGTCTGTCCCACCCTCATCCATCAGGGATTTCCTTCCTCTTGCCTCACACTGTCTCTCTTGGCAGACCCCAGCTCAGCCCGCTGAGAGAAATCCCACCCGATATGGCGCTCTTTTCCTTTTCTTCTCAGCCCTTGTCTCCAGTGCCTTGCACAGTTTTTGCTGCTAAGTTTGAGTCATTAATGGCCGCTGTCTCTCTTCTGCCCTTGCCATCCTTTCAAGGAGGAAAGTTAGCACCAGTGAAGACACAACGGTGCTCAGAGTTCAGGGAAGCCCTTTCACCCGGTAGTGCACAGGTGAGAGCCACAGCCACAGAAACCCCAGATGAAGTCAGCCAGGGTACCATCTTTGGGGTTCCCCACTGCTGCCTCTGCCAGCAGCAGCTCTCTTGCCGGCTCTCGAACGGCCTCAGTGCCCCAATTTGGCAGACCGGGCCCACACTCAGATTCTTCTGGTGCACAGCATCTGGCTGCTGGACTCTGGGCTGTGGATTTACTGCACGTGCCTCCGTGCCTCTGTGTAGGTCAGGGCTGGAGGGAGCCCAGAATCGGTGTTTGAAGGACCGAGGGAGGTATGAGGGCATCAGCCTTATTGGCCACTTGATCAGAAAGAACTGGGCTTCGCCGATGGGGCGGGACTTCCGGATCCGCCCTGTGCCGGCCGACATTTAAGCACAGAGCCATGTGGGGACGGTCCTTTCCGGCCCCGCGCGAGATCGACCCCGGAGGCAACTGAACCACTTTGGACACGAGCGGCGCCCCAAAAATGCCTCCAAACTGTGTGCTCCGAGCTTCTGGCCCAGGCGCTGCCAGCGAGTGATGCAATTACCAAAAGAATTTTCCCTGGACTTCATAGAGAAATCCAAAACCGCGCGGCTGCGATAGCAGCCGCGCGACCTAATATCTCTTGATTATCAGCAACGTGTAAATGTTCCTTTTTGGCAGGGCTTACCGTGGGGGGAAACTCCAAACAATAGTACTGAGTTTTTTGTTGAAGGGTAAAAGATTGTAGCGATAGAATTTTAGGCAGAATTTTCCCTGGACTTTATATAGAAACCCAAAACCGCACGGCCGCGGCAGCCTAATGTCATCTAATCATCAGCAATATGAAA
This sequence comes from Sorex araneus, assembly GCF_027595985.1. Lineage (NCBI taxonomy): Eukaryota > Metazoa > Chordata > Mammalia > Eulipotyphla > Soricidae > Sorex > Sorex araneus. The sequence continues at coordinate 58,778,970 of NC_073313.1, read as the reverse complement.
TGGTTCCTTTGTAATGGGTTGGACTTTGGAGGGACCATAATAGGGTTAAAGTTTGTAGCGACGTGTAATTTCTGGCTGTACTTTCCCTGGACTTTATACAGAAATTCAAAGCCGCGAGGCCGCTGCCATGGCCGCGCAACCTATTGTCATTTAATCATCACCAGTATGAAATGATTCCTTTTTAACGGGTCGGACTTTGGTGGGAAATCCTAACAAGAATAGTAAGTCTTTTGCTGAAATATTGAAGGCTACCAAAGTGGTAGCCATCTCTATAGACTGAACTAAGCCATATCCCCACGCCGGCTGAGAAGAAATATCCTTCTTTCTCGGGAAGAAACGCGGCGTGGCGTTAACCATAGTATGATGTCCATTAAGCTGACATGGACCTGGTGGCGTGGGAATGGGATACAAGGGAATAAATTATTATGTACTAGGAACAGCGGGACGCTGGTGGAATCTCGAGCCGGGGCCGATACCATCGTATTACTTTTGGTTCCAGAAACTACTTGCAGACATTCTACCAGACTATCAACTAAGCCAGAGCCCCACGCCGGCTGATGATGGGAAATAACCATCTTTTTTGGTTTGTTTTCCCTTTGTCAGGCAGCGTGGTGATTACTAAACAGGCGTGATCTCGGTGGCGCGGGACGAGGGGGGAAAAAATAGAAAAGTTATGTAACAAACAGCGGGACTTAATATCTCTACATTCTCAACAATGGAGAGCCATCAAATGCTTCCTTGACAGTGGGACTGTCTTTTCTTTTTTGGGGGGAAACCCTAGCAACAATAGTGAGTTATGTGTTGAAACATGGACTGTAACCAAGATAAAGCGTAAACGAAGTGAAACTTATCACTTACAAGGGCGGGGACTGGGGGGGCGGGAGGGGGCGGGAGGTATAATGGGGTGGTTGGTGATGGAATATGGGCACGGGTGAAGGGAAGGGTGTTTGAGTATTGTATAACTGACATAATCCTGAGACCTATGTAACCCTCCACATGGTAATTCAATAAACTTTAAATTAAAAAAAAAAAAAGAACTGGGCTTCGGCACATTGGGGCCAGCAAAAGGGAACGTGAGACACCAATTAGTGTTAATTTCCAGTAACATCCATCAGCTGAAGGGGCTGTGGGCAGCTTTTCATGTGTGCCCCCTGGGTCTGATCCCTGGCCACCACCACCAGCGCCCTGGGAGCACCAAGCTGGGATTTGCTCCTGAGCACCGCTGGGTGTATCACAAACATCAAAAGAACAAAAACGGGGTAGGGGGTAAGCCCTGAACTGAGTGAAAATGAGAATACTACATAACAAAATGTGTGGGCTCCAGCCAACACAGTGACGGGGGAGAGAAAGGCAGACATTAGAAGAGGAAACTGAAGCAGAGAGTTTGGCTCCTATCTTCAGAAAGCCGAAGAGCAAAATGAACAAGACACAAACAGAAAGATGGAGACGTGCAGGGTAAAGCTAGAATCAAGGCCATCAGATGAGGAGAGGCAGGGGCTGGAGGGTAGGGTGCTTTGCCTTGTATATGACTACCCCAGGTTTCACCCCTGGCACCCCATATAGTTCCCTGAGCCCACCAGGAATGATCCCTAAGTGTAGAACCATGAGTAACCCCTGAGCACAGACACATAAACACACACATACACACAGAGAACAGAAAACCAATGGGGAAAAAAATCAGTGAAACAAGTAGCTGGTTGAAGAGAATTGGCAAACTTGTAGAAGGCTGAGAAAATGATTTTGTTTTTGTTTGGGCGCCACACCCAGCAGTGCTGGGGCTTACTCCTGGCTCTATACCAAACGATCACTCCCAGCCATGCTTGGAGGTGGTGGGGTTGGGGAACAAATATGGTGCCAGGGATTAAGATCTGGGTGGGGTTCATGCAAGTCCATTGCATTGCCCATGTAGACTGACACATGTAAAAGGAAGAAGACCCGAATGAGCAGTACCAGGACTGAAGGCATGCTCTTCAGGGGACACCAGATTAGTAAGGAATCCTCTTTGCACACTGAGACTTGACAGCTCATACAGAGGGGAGTTGGAGCCAGGGAGATGTTCAAAGGGCTGACCGAGGCTTTGCACACAAGAGGCCCAGATTCCTGGCTGGCCCTGCACAGCCTGTGCCCCACTGGGGGCGCCCCTGAGTACCACTGTGGGGGCAGCCCATAAAACCAACAAATACAAAGCACACAAACTATCTATAACTCATGAAATCGAAAGCAAACAGATCATTTGAATTACTCAGTAACTTCGGGAAACTAAATCCAAATCTTCTCCTAGAAGAACCTTCCAGTCCCAGATGGCCTGGCTGGAGAATCCTTAGGCTTCTCATACTCTATGCCATTGATGTGTAGCACACTACATTTGATGGGGTGTGAAGTAGAAGACAACCAATCTCAATAAATAATATGTGTATATTTATATATTGGCAAACAAGACTCAACCTTTAACAACATGTTAGTAATCTCTTATACCAGGGCTTAATGGCTCCAGGGTGAGGTACAACAATCTTCACACACTAAGGCAACAATTTTGGATCATTTTTTTTTCTTTTTGGGTCACACCCGGCGATGCACAGGGGCTACTTTTGGCTCTGCACTCAGGAATTACTCCTGGCGGTGCTCAGGGGACCATGTGGGATGCTGGGAATCAAACCCGGGTCGGCTGCGTGCAAAGCAAACATCCTACCCTCTGTGCTATTGCTCCAGCCCTTTGGATCATTTTTTCAGGTTATTCATAACAAGCAATGCAAAACAAATTATTTAGGTCCTCTTTGGGGCAGGCTTTGGGGTTCAGGTGGAAAAATTCTAACTATGGTGGTGGGAAGGTGTAATGGTGGTGGGTTTGGTGTTGGAATATTGAATGCAATAAATTACTGTGAACAAATTTATAAAAATAAAATAAATTTGAAAAAAGCGCTGATGTCAATGCTATAACTCTCTCCCAGCAAAGGGAAGGGAAGGAAGGAAGCCCGTCACCCAGACAGAAAGACTGCAGTGCCTGCCAGTGAACCGGTGTCACAGCCTGAGAAGAAAATTCCCATGGAGATATTGACATGCACAGAAAAAGCTCCTGGCAAAATCCAACAGGTTGAACTGGATAGCACAGGGCTGAGGCCCTGGTCTTAATGCAGCCCTAGGTCCCCGGAGCACCACCAGGAGTGACTCTTGAGCACAGAGCCAGGAATAAATCCTGGAGGACCACTGGGTGTGACTCCCAAACCCCAATGTCCCAGAAAAGTGGGACTAGAGGGAACAGTTCAACCTGAACAGCAGCATGTACAAAAGCCCAAGAGCCAGTGTGAGGGCTGGAGCACATGTTTTGTGGGGGATGGCTCAGGTTTGATTCCCAGTGTGGTGAGAACCCCAAGTACTGCACCAGGAGTAGTCCTTGAGCACTGTTGGAGATACCCCCCATAAAGACCAAAACAAAACCAACCCCCCTAAGGTTAGCATTGGGTGGGGATGAATGGGTGAAGGCCAGGATGTGGGTTTCTACGCTGACTCAAGCAAGCACCACAAGTTGCAGAAAAGGAAAGGAAGAACGTCACAGCAATGCAGAGAGCAGAAATAAAGCCACCCATGCGCCCGAAGCTGGAAGCGCGAGCACGAGGCAGTGACTTTCATTCCCAATGTCACCGACATGCACTCATACTTCCATGAAAGCATGTGTGACTGCCAGTTCGCACCATGACTGAAGATGTTCGAGCACTGTGTCAAGAGTGTGCCCCCAGAGAGCCTAGCACTTCTGGTCATCTTAACAATGGCAGTAGCACAGGGAGGAGACTCAGGGACCATCTCTATTTGTCGTGTGATTGCCCGTGTGGCAATTCCCAAGGAGTCTACACAACAAAACCTTCACAACTAATATTGGGAGCTCATCATACAGAAAACTGTGGTGTCTCTGTCCCCTGAAACCAACATATGAGCACCAAAATGAGACAGCCAAAACCACTCAAGGAGCTAAACAGGAGAACAGATTAGGTATAAATTTAACAGATCTCGTATAGGATTCATACGCTGAAAACTTCAGAAAGAGGGCTGGAGAGATAGCACCGTGGTGAGGGCGCTTGCCTTGCAAGTAGCCCACCTGGGTTCGATCCCTGCCATCTCAGATGGTCACCCAACCTCTGCCAGGAATGACCCCTGAGTGAGAACCAAAATTCCGTCCTGACCACAGCCAGGTCGAGCCCTCAAACAAACAAAACTTCAAAATGTTTGTGAGAGCCGGTCTGTGAGATGCTCAACAGACCACTTGAAGGCAGGGTGTGCAAGAGGCGCAGACTCCATCCCGAACCACATGATCCTCTCAACATTGCAGAAGCGACCTCCAAGCACTGTACCAGCAGGAGAGATAGTGATCCACCAGGAGTGATTCCTAAGTGCACAGCCAATAGTAAGCCCTGAGCATCGCTGAGTATAGCCCCCCAAATGAAAAGGAAGTGCGAACTGTATACAATTCAGCTGAGTTTCTTACAGCTATCAGGTAACATTAATCCAAAATGTATAAGAAGGAGCATGTGTGTGGTTGGCAGCTCTGTGTCTGCCTTGCATGGGAGAAATCCTGGGCATGGTTCAGGGCACCACACACATGCTTTTTACAGGCCCTAATGTCCCTCATCACTGAAGCAGCCTGCAGAGGCCCCTGTGCCAGCCCTGCAACAGCCTTCCCACCACCCGCCAACACTTGCTTGGGCAAAGCTTCACATGTGGGTGGCAGGCAAATCCCTGCACAGTAAGGCCTGGCCAATTAGGACAGCACTACCTCTTCCAGCCTTGAGCCATTCCACAGTCGAAAACTCTGGAATGGGACACATTTTCCTGCTTGTTATCTTACTGGATTTAGTTGGATAGATCACAATTTGTTGGCAGGGAATTATGTATTTCTCCACTGCTGGAACAGTTTCCTTATTATTTGAGGGGTTGGGGCCACACCCAGGGATGCTGGGGATGCTGGGAGCTACTCCTGATTCTGTGCTTGGGTGTTACTCTTGCTGGTGCATGGGGGGACCATGCGGTGCCAGGGATGAACTGAGGTTGGCTAGATGCAAGGTAAGCCTACTGTCATGTTTTATTTGATGAAACCTCATGGTGTGCCATCAGGAACAGAAGCGAGTTTTCAAAGTGCTTTTCTCCAAATCAGGGTATGCATTTGCAACTGTTATCTAAAACTTGTGTGTCTGAGGCCCTGGAATCCTTTCCTGGCCATCACCTCGTTAGCCCTCTCCCCAAGAAATACGTAGTTTGGGTAACAGTTTGAATACTGTGGCCCTTCGTAGCATGATTTGGGGGCCACTCCTGGCAGTGCTCAGGGCTGCTCCTGGCGCTCCAGTTGCCCAGCTCTGTTTCTGGGCCTTTTCTCATTTTTTTTTATTCTCTCATTTTTCTTACATTTGTTTCCCTCCATGTGCCTGCTGAATTTTCCCCACACTGGGCACTGCCCAGAATAAACGACATGTCTGAAGAGCATGTGTGATACTCTCTGCTGAGAGGGAGCACTTGCTTCTACAGGTAAAACACTGGGCGTTCTTCCTCCAGCTTCTGGGCGGTTGCAGAAGACAGGGTACCAGTCACTGATTGCCACTATCTTTTTAAAAATATATTTATCTTTTTTATTAGTGAATCACCATGAGGGTACAGTTACAGCTTTACACATTTCCGTGCTTGTGTTTCCATCATACGAGGTTCGAGAACCCATCCCTCCACCAGTGCCCATTCTTCACCTCCAATGAACCCAGTATCCCTCCCACCCAACAATCCCACCCCCCCACCTCACCCCGACTCTGTGGCAGGGCATTCCCTTCTGTTCTCTCTCTCCTTTTGGGTGTTGTGGTTTGCAATAGGGGTATTGAGTGGCCATTGTGTTCAATCTATGATTGCCACTCTCTTGCACTTGGTTTTTCTTTCATCTCTTTTCGGCAGTGCTGGGGATCAACCCCAAGGCCTGAGGAACGAAAGGCCCATCTCTGGCCCTGAGCCCCTCCTCCCCAGCCTTTGTTTTCCTGCTTTATCTTTACTGCCAGATGTTTGGGTTTGCAGCCCAAAGCAGGTAGTGGCATCTCTTTGGGGGATGCTGAATGTGTGGTCCCAGTGGCGCTGGGCTTCTCCCACCTTGGTACAGGATAGGGGAGGCACTAGCCGCCTGGACCAGTCAGCCCTTGCAGCTGCCTCCTAAGCCCCTCACCCAACTGCTCTGTCCCTGTTTCCCTGCCCTGTGAGTGGTCACACACTTGGTTCTTGTGATGAATGAGTGGAGTCACACACTTGTCTGTGATGCTCGTGTGCTGCTGGGGCAATACCTTTGGCTATGGTGGTGTCCTCTGGGGTCCCACTCATTTAGTTGGGGTGTTCTTAAACATGACGCTTCTCAGCGCATTGGGCTCAGCGCACTGTCCAACTGTCAGTGCAGTGGGGTTTGGACAGTTTCTGTTGGGCTCGCCCCCTGCACACTACTTCCTTCGGCATCCTGCGTTTGGGCTGTTTAGACATTGCTGGCACAACTGGCCCAGAGCTTCTGCCATCCGGCCATGCACACATAGCCTGTGCCTCCATCCCTGGAGCTCGGCAGCGCCAATGAGCATTCTCCAGTACAGTACCATGGCACCTTCTGGATTCCCCCTGGGCTTTCTCTGTACAGGCAGGGTTGCTGGCGCCTAGCCGGGATGAGCACTTTATGGAAGTAGATGCTGGCATAGTTCCCCTCAGAGCCATGCCAGTCTAGATTCCCCTAGGAATACCTGAAGCCATCTCCCCACCACACCACATGTTTCCGGCATTTGGTATTACCTTGATTCCACCTGGCAGTGCTTGAGGGCTGCTCCTGGCTCAAGGGTCACTCCTGGTGGCACCAAATGGTGCCAAGATTTGCACCTAGGCCTCCTGTATACAAAGCCTGTGCACCATCTCTCTGCCCTTCCCTGCATTTTAAAAAAGGAAATAAAAAATGCCCCCTTTTTCCTTTGCTTTGTTGTTGCCATGGCTGAGACTCGAACATACCCAGTTATGCTGTGGTACATGCTCTAGCTGGGTGCAGCATCAGGTTCACAGACAGTGAGGCCACGCTTTGTGTGTGGGTGAGGCTAAGGATGGAACTTGAAGCCAGACGTGCAGTCACAGGATTGCTCCTTTCATGTCTAGGGGTGCGTGTGTGTGTGTGTGTGTGTGTGTGTGTTGTTTAGCCAATTGCATGAGCCTAAAATGATGATGGCTCCTTGTTTCCAGGTGTGCTTCCCTGGGAAGCAACGTGTTTGAGACGCTTCTTTTGCTGCTCCTTTGTGTGGGCAATCTTTCTTCTTTTAACGTGGTTCATAGGCTTTGCCCATTTTTTCCCCTTTCCTGCTCTTTGGAGGTGTGCTTGACACCTAGCCTTGTCTCTGCCTTGTTTCCACTCCACTACATACATGGCTACTCAAGCTCCAGCTGGGAAAGCCAACTCTGCAAAGTCTTTGAACACAGAGGATTTATTCTGAAGCAGCAGCGCCAGCAGCGCTGTGGAGGCTGTGCGAGCGGAGCGAGTCTGCAGACAAAGGAACGGTGGCTGAGGCCCACCACAGCCTGGGCGGGGCGCCTGGCAGGCAGGAGCTGGAAAACCCTGACATGGCCCAACCCACGGCACAGAAGCCGGACAGATGCCTCAGCTTCCCCTTGGGCCCCAGCGGGCGGCCAGACAGGCAGCCTGTGCCCCAGAGCCAGCTCGGCAGCTCAACTCCCCAGACCTGGCGCTTTGACTGGGCGGCGTCAGTGCATCTCTTTCGCTTGCCTTTGAACTTCTATCAGCAGCAGGGACGGTGTTATGCTTCTGCCCGATAAGAGGCCAGCAGGCTCAGAAAACTGCTGCCACCTGCCTACAAGGGAAGTTTGTGAAACCCCATAGCCTGTCTCTGTCTGCAAGTGGCAGCCCCCTTGAGGATTCTGTGATCCAGATGGTCACAGTGCACTTCCCCACAGAAACAATTGCTCCAGGCCAGAGGGATACTATGGGGCAGTCAACCCACATGTCCCCTGACCACTGCTGGGCGTGACCCCCAGTGCAGTCAGGGGTAGCCCCCAGGCATAGCTGGGTGTTAATCAAAACCCCACAGAAAAGGCGGGGGAGGGGGAGCTGGGGTCATAGCTTCAAGCCTCGAGTGTGTGACTTGCATGCAGGATCCTGCACCGCCCGCCCCCCCAAGAATAACGGAAGGAGCCCCCTGGGCACCACGCAGAGTAACTCCCAAAGAAAAATCTAAAAAATTAAACAATGGGACTGGAGAGCTAGCACAGCTTATAGGGCTCTTGTGTTGCATGCGGCTCATTCCTAACACCCCATAGGGTCCCATGAGTCCACCGGGAGTAATCCCTGAGCACAGAGCCAGGAGTCAGCCCTGAGTGTGCTGGGTGTGGCCCCAATCCAGACCAAAAGCCAAAAGTGTACCTCTTGCAATAACCTGATGTGGGGAGCAGATGGTGCAAAGATGGATCGTCACACCAAAAGCAGCAGAGCCCCTAAGCCTGGCAACCCAGCACCGTGCTAGGTGTGCTGTGCACGGGGATCGCGGCTTGTTTGTGCAGTGCTCATTGTTGCATTGTGCCCAGCTAGGCTGTAGCGTGCAGTGTCATTGTAGTGGTGAGCATAGCAGCAGGGCTGCAGGGAGCCAGCTTGCCCGTGGAGGTCAATACTGGGTAACGAACTCTCGGCCTCATCCTGGCCACATGGTGCTGGTACCTCTGTGCTAGCACCCAGGCCCTCACTACGGAATTGTACAGTGTTGCAGCACTGGCTCCCTGAAGGGCTCTGGAAGCCAGCTGCTGGAGGGAACGTTGACCGTTCCCTGGATTGCTCTGTCACAGCCCCTGGCTGGCCCCTTGCCCTTGCTTACTTCTTATCCCTGGTGCTTTCTCCAACGATCACTTCTGGGACAACAAGACAGAGCACAGGCCTGTAAGATCTTTTTTTGTTTGTTTGTTTTTGGTTTTTGGGTCACACCCGGCGATGCACAGGGTTTATTCCTGGCTCTGCACTCAGGAATCACCCCTGGCGGTGCTCAGGGGACCATATGGGATGCTGAGATTCAAATCCGGGTCGGCTGCGTGCAAGGCAAGCACCCTACCCGCTGTGCTATTGCTCCAGCCCCAGGCCTGTAAGATCTTCGTGGTGTATAGAAGCCTTGCCCTTGGGCTGCTGAGTGCTGCTAGGGTGGCTTTGCTGGCCCCTTAGCACTACTGGACCCAAACTGGGCTGAGTATCACTGCTGTGGCTCTGGGCCCCTCGAGCAGTGTAGGGGAGACTCCCTCAAAAATGATTTTTCCTGGGTGAGAGCCTGCTGTGGGTGGAGAAGGCTTAGTTGGTCCTCAGCACATGGTCCCCTGACCACCTGATGTGGCCCCAAACCAAATAACATTCCTTCTCCAAGACGTTCCTCTCGGGCCACATCACTGTAATCACTGTCATCCCATTGCTCATCGATTTGTTCGAGCAGGCACCAGTAACATCTCTCATTGTGAGACTTATTGTTACTGTTTTTGGCATATCCAATATACCACGGGTAGCTTGCCAGGCTCTGCCGTGCACGCGTGATACTCTCAGTAGCTTGCTGGGCTCTCTGAGTGGGGTGGAGGAATCGAGCATGGGTCGGCCACATGAAAGGCAAACACCCTACCGCTGTGCCACATCTCCAGTAAAAATCCAACTGCTCCTCCAATTGTTGCGTGATTAGAACTTTGCAGTTGCTAATGGTAACAGGCACAGCACTACCGATGCATGCTGACAATGTCTGCGGCATTGCCCTGCAATGCAAAGTCATGCGCCATGCAGTCAGCCTGCCAGGCTGTGCTAATGGTCAGAGGCCCTGCTGTCAGCATGCCAACCCGGGCTCACAGTCACACACCAACTGTCAGCCTGTGCTCACAGTCACACCCTGCTGTCAGCATGACAGCCTGTACTCACACTCTCACGCTCTATGTAAGTGTGCAAGCCCATGCTCACAGTCACATACCCTGCTGTCAGCAGAGCATATCAGTCTGTGCTCAGTCACACACCATACTATCAGTGTGCCAGCCTGTGCTCTCAGTCACACGCCCTGCTGCAGAGTGCCAGCCTGTGCTCACAGTCCAGGCCCTGCTGTCAATGTGTCAACCTGTTCTCATATTCAGACAACTTACTGTAAACGTGTAAGCCTATAATCACAATCACAGGTGTGAATGTCAAGGTGCCAGTCTGAGCTTACAGTCGCAGGGCATGAAGTTAGACTGTCAGCCTGTGCTCACTGTCACACAACCTGCTATCAGCATGTCTGCCTGTTATACTATCACAGTCCCTGCTGTCAGTGTGGCCATCCTGTGCTCACAGTCAGTCACTGCGACCAGCATGACAGCCTGTGCTCCTAGTCACGCATCTTGCTGTCAGCCTGTACTAACAGTCACATCCCTGTTGTCAGAGGGCCAGCCTGTGCTCACAGTCAGATGCCCTACTGTCATCTTGAAAACCTGTGCTCACATCACAGTCCCTGCTATCCGCATCCAGCAGTGCTCACTCACAGACCTCGCAGTCAGCATGTCAGCCTGTATGGGTAGTCACACGTCCTGTTGTCACCATACCAGCCTGTGCTCACACTCACAGTTCCTCTACTCAGCATGCCAGCCCTTGTTCACAGTCACATGACCTGCTGTAATTGTTCAAGCCCATGCTCACAGTCACACATTTTTCTGTCATTGTGACAACCTGTGCTTTAAAGACACACACCCTGCCATCAGGTGCTAGCCTGTACTCACAGTCGCAAGCCCTGCTGTAAGAGTACCAGCCTGTGCTCACTGTCACAGTCCCTGCTGTTAGCATGGCAGCCGAGTTTACAGTCACATGCCTTGTTTTCAGCATGTCAGCCTGTACTCACAGCCACAGACACTGCTGTCAGCATACTAACCCGTGCTCACTTGTCATGCCCTGCTGTGTCAAGCCCATGCTCATAGTCACACAATGTGCTGTCTGTGTGACAGCCGTGCTCACAGTCACATGCACTGATGTCAGTGTGTCAGCCTGTACTCCGTCATACACCCTATTGTCAGAGATCCAGCTCATGCTCAGAGCTACACCCCCTGCTATCAGTGTGCCAGTCTATACTCCCATACATCCTGCTGTCAGTGTGTCAGCTTGTACTCACAGTGACACACCACGCTGTCAGCGTGCCAGCCTTTGTTCACAGTCACACGCCCTGTTGTCAACATTTCAGCGCATGCTCACAGTCACAGTTCCTTCTGTCAGGGTGCCAGCCTGTGTACACAACCACATGCCCTCTTGTCAGTGTGCCAACATGTGCTCACAGTCCAGACTCTGTAGTCAGCATGTCAGCCATGCTCACAGTCACAGTCCCTGCTCTCAGCGTGTTAGCCTGTGCTCAAAGTTATAGTTGCTGCTGTCAGTGTTCCAGCATGTGTTCACAGTCACATGCCCTGCTGTTGGTGTGCCGACCTGTGTGCACAGTCATGTGCAATGCTGTCAGCATGCCAGCCTGTGCTCATAGTCACACACCCTGCTATCAGTGTGCCAGACTGTGCTCACAGTCACAGTCACTGTGGTAAGCGTGCCAGCTTGTATTCAGAGTCACAATTCCCGCTCTCAACATTTCAGCCTGTAGTTACAATCTACAATCACACACCCTGCTGTCAGTGTGTCAGCCTATACTCACAGTAATAGGCCCTGCTATCAGCATGCCAGCTTGTGCGCACACTTACAGTTCTTGCTATCAGCATGCTCACAGTCACACATCCAGCTGTCATTGTTCAGCTTAAACTCACAGTTACACTCCCTGCTGTCAGAGTGCAAACTCTGATCATTTTCAAATGTCTTGCTCTCAGAGAGCCAGCCCATGCCCACCGTCACGTGTCCTACTGTCAGCATGCCAGCCCCATGCTGACAGCCACACGCCTTGGTGTCAGCATGTCATCCTGTGCTCAAAATCACACACCTTGCTGTCACAGTGTTAGTGCGCACTCACAGTCTCAGGCCCTACTGCCAGTGTGTCAGCCTGTGCTCACAGTTACACATCTTGCTCTAGAATGCCAGCCTGTGCTCAGTGTCACATGACTTGCTGTTAGAGTGAGAGCTTTTGTTCAATGTCACACAACCTGATCTCAGTGTGCCATCCTGTTTTCACATCACATATCCTTTTCTAAATGCGCCAGCCCTTGCTAACAGTCACACACCCTGCTGTCAGTGTGCCAGCATGTACTCACAGTAACATTCCCTGCTATCAACGTGTCATCCTGTGCTCAGAGTCACACGTCTGCCTGTCAGTGTGCCAAACTATGCAAATGGTCACACTCTCTGCTATAAGTGTACCAGCCTGTGCTCATAATCACAATCACTGCTGTCAGCTTGCCAGCCTGTACTCACAGTCATACTGCCTGATGTTAGCATGTCAGCCCATGTTCAGGGTCACACACCCTGCTGTCAGCATTCCAGCCTGTGCTCCAAGTCATATGACCTGATATCAAGAGTGCCAGGATGTGCTTGCAGTCACACGCCCTGCTGTTAGCATCTCAGCTCATTCTCAGGGCCAAATGCCCTGCTGTTAGCGTTGCAGCCTGTGCTCACAGTCACATACCCTTCAGCAAGTGTGCCAGTCCATGCTCACAGTCACATGCTCTGCTTTCAGTGTCCAGCCTATGTTCATAGTCACAGTCCCTGCTGCCATGTGCCAGCCTGTACTCATAGTCACACACCAAGCTATTAGCATGTCAGCCTTTACTCATAGGCATTCATCGTGCTGTAAGTGTGTCAGTCTGTGCTCATAGTCACAGGCCTGACTGTCAACGTGCCAGCCAGTGCTCAGTCACACACTGTTCTGTCAGTGTTTAGCCTGTGCTCATTGTCGCGTGCCCTGCTGTCAGCATGTTACCCCATGTTCACTCTCACAATCTCTGCTGTCAGTGTGCCAACCTGTACTCACAGTCACAGTCCCTGCTGTCAGCATGCCAGCCTATGCTCATAATCACAGTCCCTGCTGTCAGTGTGTCAGCCTGTACTCACATTCATAGTCCATGCTGTCAGCATTTCAGGCTATAGTCATACTCACACACCCTGCTGTCAGAGTTCTCGGCTATGCTCGCAGTCACATGCCTTGCAGTCCGTTTATCAGCCTGTGCTCAGGATCATAGGCCCTGCTGTCAGTGTGTCGGTCTAGCTCACAGTTACAGTCCCTATTGTCACCATGCCATCCTGTTCTCAGGGTCACATGCCTTGTCAGAGTGCCAGTCAATGTTCAATGTCACATACCCTGGGTCAGCATGTCAGCCCATGCTCACAGTCACATGCCCTGCTATTAGTGGCCAGCCTATACTCACAGTCACATGACCTGCTGTTAGTTGTCACCCTGTACTCACAGTCAGAAGCACTGCTGTCAGTGTGCCAGCCCTTGATCACACTCACATGCTCTGTGAGTATGAGCAGCATACCAACCCCATAGTAACACTCACAGTACCTGATGTCAACCTACCAACCCATACGTACAGTCAATCTCCCTGCTGCAATTGTGCCAGCCCATGATCACAGTCACAGGCCCTGCTGACAGGCTGCCTGCCCATGCTCACAATCACATGCTTTGCTTTCAGTGTGTCAGCCTGTACTCACAGTCATACGGTCTGCTGCTAGCATGTCAGCCTGTGCTCACAGTCACACACTCTGCTGTTAGCATGTCAGCTGGTGCTCACAGTCATATGCCCATATTTCAGTGTGCTAGCCTGTGCTCACAGTCACAGTCTCTGCTGTCAGTCACCAGTCTGCTCACAGTCATAAGTCCTGTTGTCAGCATGTTAGCCAATGCTCACAGTGAAACATCCTGCCATCAATGTGACAGCCTGTGCTCACAGTCACATTCCCTGCTGTCAGCATTCCAGCCAATACTCACAGTCAAACCATCTGCTGTCAGTGAGAAGCTGTGCTCACAGTCACATACCCTGATAGCAGCATGTCAGCCTATGTTCACAGCCCCTGCTGTCAGTGTGTCAGCCTGTGCTCAGAGTCACATGTCCTGATGTCAGCATGACAGCCTGTACTCGCAGTCACAGACCTTGCTGTCAGTGTATTCCCCTGTGCTCACAGTCACACACCCTGCTGTCAGTTTGTCAGCCTATACTAAGTCACATACCCTGCTGTCAGTGTCCTAGCCTGTATTCACATTTATACACCCTGCTGTCAGAATGAGAGCCTGTGCTCAGTCACACACCCTGATATCAGCGTGCCAGCCTGTGCTCACAGTCACAGTCCCTGCTGTCAGTGTGTCAGTCTGTACTAAGAGTCACATGACCTGCTGTCATGATGACAGCCTGTGCTCACAGTCACACATCTTGCTGTAAGTGTTCTAGTCCATGCTCACAGTCATACACTTTGTTATCAATGTGCCAGCCTGTGCTCACACTCCCAGCTGTCAGCATGCCAGCCCATGCTTACAGTCACACAATGTGCTGTCAGCATTTCTGGTTGTGCGCATAGCCACACACCGTGCTTTTAGCGTGTCAGCCAATACTCAGTTCCACAATCTGCTTTTAGCACATTAGCCTGTGATCACAGTCATGAGCCCAACTCTCAACACGCTAACCTGTGCCCACAGACACATGCCCTGCTATCATCGTTTCAGGTTGTATGCATAGTCACATACCCTGCTGTCAGTGTGTCAATCTGTATTCACAGTGACATGCTCTGCTATTAGCATGTTAGATTGTGCTCACAATCACACACCCTTCTGTAAGCATGTCAATCTGTACTCAGTCACCAGACCTACTGTCAATGTGTCAGACTCTACTTACAGTCACATGCCCTACTGTTAGCATGCTAGCCTGTGCTCATTATCAGTCCCTAATGTTAGCGTGCCAGCCCATGCTCACAGTCACACGACCTGCTGTCAGTCTGTCAGCCTTTACTCACAGTCATAGGCATGCTGTCAGCATGACAACCCATGCTCTCAGTCACACGACCTGGTGTATGTGTGCAAATCCATGCTCACACTCAAATGTTTTGCTGTCAGCATCAGAGCCTGGGCTAATAATCACAGGCCCTGTTGTAAGCATGCCAATCTGTGCTCAGAGTCACACGTCCTGCCTTCAGCATGCAAACCTATGCTTATGGTCACATGCCCTGTTGTTAATGTGTCAGACTGTACTCACAGTTACATACCTTGCTGTTAGCGTATCAGCCCATGCATGGGTCAAAGGCCATGCTGTCAGTGTACCAGCCTGTGCTCACAGTCAAATGCCCTGGTCAGAGTGCCAGACTGTGCTCACAATCACACACCCTGCTATAAGTGTTCCAGCCCATGCTCACAGTCACATGCTCTGCTGTCATCATGCCAGCCTACGCAGAAAGTCAGTCCCTACTGTCAGTGTGCCAACCTGTACTCATAATCACAAGAATAACTGTCAGCATGCCAGCCTGTGGTCACAGTCAGAGACCCTGCTGTCAGCATGACAGCCTGTGCTCAGAGTCACACGCTCTGCTGTCAGTGTTTCAGTAGTGTTCACAGTCACAGGCCCTGCTGTCAGCATGACAGACAGCCTATGCTCACTGTCAAAGTACCTGCTGCCAGTGTGCCAGCACGTGCTCATGGTCACATACCATGCTGACAGTGTGCAAGCCATGCTCACAGTCAATGTGCCAGCCTGTACTCATAGTCATAGACTCTGTTCTCAGCATGTCATCCTGTGCTTGCAGTCACATGCCCTGCTGTCAGCGTATCAGCCTGTGCTCACAGTCACATGCCCTGCTTTCAGTGTGTGAGCTTGTGCTCACAGTCACACATCTTGCTGTCAGCGTGCCAGCCTGTACTCACAGTCACATGCCCTGCTGTTAGCATGCCAGCCTGTGCTCATAGTCACATGCCCTGCCATCAGCCTGCCAGCCTGTACTCACTATAGTCACACACCCTGCGCTCTTTCGTTGGTTGGTTGGGTTGTAAGGACATTCCCTGCAGTCCTTGAGACTTTTTCCTGGCTCTTCAAGGCACTCCTGATGTGGCCATATGTGTTGCCCAGGATCAAACCAGGATCACAGCCAAAACAGCTGCACTCAACCAAGTGCCTCCCACTTGCTGTCTGCTCTTCCCGTGCCCAGGAGCTCCCAGCCATTCATGGCTCTTTCCTCTGGAGCATTCAGTGCCCACTCCGGCCTCGGGATCTCTAGCCAGCCACCCACCAACTTTACCATGCATCATGGTCCTTCTGGATGCAGAGTCAACGTGACAGCCTCCATGTTAATAGACCTCATTATCAATTTCTGTGCCATGGAGCAGAGGAAGGTGTACACAGCAGACAGCTGACGAAAAAGCAAGTGGTTCCGTGGATAACTGCCAGGAAACACATGCACGAGGCCGAGAGTTCAATCTCCAGCATGCACACATGGGCCCTGAGCCCAGAAGGCATCTTTGCCCAGTGAGGCACTGTCTGGTCAGTGGGAGTCAACTCTCTGGTCAGTGTGAGTCCACTCTTAGGTCAATGACTCTCCACTATCTTCGATGAATTCACTCACTACTGAGCCCACTCTCTTCTGAGTCTACTTTCTGTTCAGAGTGAGTCCACTGTCTGCTCTGCATGAGTCCATGCTCTTCTCTGAGTCCACTCTCTGCCTGAGTGAGCCCACACTCTATTTTCGCCCTCTTTCTGCTCTCTGTAAGCCCACTTTCTGCTGAGTGAGTCCACCCTCTACTAAGTGAATCCACATTCTGCACTGAGTCAATTTTGTGCTCCAATAAGTCCACTTTCTCCTTGGAGTGATTCCACTCTCTGTGCTGTGTGAGTCAACTCTGCTCTGAGTCAGTCCACTTGCTTCTCAAAGTGAGCCCACTCTTTATTCTGAGTTCACTCTGTGCTCTAAGGGAGTCAGCCTCTGCTTTGTGTGAGTCCACTTTAGGCCCTGTGTGAATCCAGTCTCTTCTCTGAGTGAGTCCACTCCTTGCTCTGTGTTAGTCCACTCTTCCAGAGTGAGTCCACTCTCTTTTGTATATTAGTCCACTCTCTGCTCTGAGTCCACTCTCTTTTCTGAGTGAGTCCACTCTATGTTGTGTATAAGTCCAGTTTCTGCTTTGAGTGATTCCACTCTCTGCTCTATGTGAGTTCACTATCCTCTCCTAGCGAGTCCACTCTCTGCTGTGTATTAGTCGACACTCGGATCTGTGTGAGTTCACTATCTTGTCTTAGTCCACTCTTTGTTATGTGTGAGTCCATTTTCTTCTCATTGGACTCCAATGAGTCCACTCTCAGTTGTCTATTAGTCCACTCTTTGCACTCTGTGAGTCTACTCACTGCTCTGAGTCCACTCTCTGTTCTGTGGGAGTCTACTCTCTTATACAAGTTAGTTCAATCCCCATTGTTTATTAATAGACTCTCTTCTATGGAAGGGCCCCCTCTCCTCTCCGAGTGAGTCCACTCTTTTTTGTGTATTAGGTCTCTTTGTGAGCCACCTTTTTGCTCTGAATCCACTCTGCTCTGTGTGAGTCCACTCTCTATTCTGAGTGAGTCCATTCTCTGTTGTCTATTCGTCCACTCTCTGCTCTAAATGAGTCCACTCTGTTCTTTTTTGGTCCACTCTCTGCTCTATGTGAGTCCACTCTATTCTGAGTGAGTGCACACTCTGTTGTGTATTAGTTCACTTTCTGCTTTGAATGATTGCACTCTGATCTGATTCCTCTCTCTACTCTGTGGGAGTCCATTCTCTTTAGAATTAGTTCCCTATCCAGCCAGCAACACCGGGGATCCGGATGGAGGAGGTGCAGCCACCACACCTTCTCCAGATGGAGCCCTGGCGACACTGAGCAGCAACTAACATGGCTCCAGGATGCAGGACTGGGACACATTCGGCCACATTAGTGGCCGCGCGACCTTTTCTAAAAACTGAAAACATACAATCTTTTCATGGAAAACTAATTATCAAATGCTTCCTTAGTAGGGCTGTCTTGTTTGGGGGTAAAACTCCCACAACAATAGTGAGTTTTGTGTTGAAATATGGAACGTAATCAAGGTAAAGAGAAAATGAAGTGAAATTCATCAGTTATACAGTTGGGGGTGGGGGGCGGGGGCGGGGGGTATACTGGGGATTTTGGTGGTGGAATATGGGCACTGGTGAAGGGATGGTGTTTGAATATTGTATAACTGAGACATAAACCCGAGAACTTTGTAACTTTCCACATGGTGATAAAATAAAAATTAAAAAAAATTAATTCCCTATCCGTTGTGTATGAATCCATTCTCTGCTCTATATGGTCCACTCTCTACTCTGAATCTACTATCCACTCTGTGGGAGTCCAGTCTCTGCTCTGAGCCCACTCGCTGCTCTGTGTAGTCCATGCTTTGCTGGGAATCCACTCTCTGATGTGTGTAGTCCACTCCCTTTTCTGAGTCCACTCTCAGAATGTGTGAGTCCACTCTCTACTCTGAATGCAGTTTCTGTCTGTGTAATCTGCTAACTTCTGAGTTCATTTACTACTTTGTGTGAGTTCACTCTCTTTTCCAAGTGAGTCCACTCTCAGTTGTCTATTAGTTGACTCTCTGTTCTCTGTGAGTTCACCACTCTCTGCTTTGTGTGAGTCCACTCTCTTCTCAGAGTTAGTCCACTCTCCATTGTGTATTAATTCACTCTCTGCTCTTTGAGAGTCCGCACTCTGCTCTGAGTCCACTCACTTCTCTGTAGGAGTCCACTCTCTGCTCTGAATCCACTCTCTGCTTGGTGTAGTCCAATCTTTGCCCCAAGTGAGTCCACTCTTTTGTATTAGCATACTCTGCTCTAAGACTACACTCTGTTCTATGTGTCCACTTTCTTCTCTCTGTGAGTCTGCACTCTATTGTGTATTAGTCCATTCTCTGCTCTGAGCTCATTTTCTTCTCTGAGTCCACTATTTCCTCTGTATGAATCCTCTCTTTCCTCTGAGTTGACTCCCTGCTCTGTGTGAGTCCACTCGCTTCTCCTAGTAAGTCCACCCCTGTGGTCTATAAATCAACTCTCTGATCTCTGTGAGTCTAATTTGTGCACTCTGTGACTTCACACTCTTCTCTGATTCCACGCTGTGCTCACTGGGAGTCCACTCTCTTCTCAAATTTAGTCCACTCTCCGTTGTGTTTTATCCATGCTCTGCTCTGTTTGAGTCCACTCTCTGATAGAGTCCACTCACTTCTCTGTGGGAGTCACTCTCAGCCTTGAGTCCATTCTCTGCTCCATGTGAGTCCACTCTCTTCTCTGAGTCAGTCTGCACTCAGTTGTGTACCAGTCCAACTCTCTACTCCATGCATCTCCATGCTCTGTTCTGAGTACACTCTGCACTGTGTGTGAACCCACATCCTTCTCTGGAGAATTCATTCTCTCTTGTGTATTAATCCACTCTCAGACTGATTGAGTTCATTCTCTGCTCTATATTGGTCCAATCTTTACTCTGTCTGAGTTCACTCTCCTCCAAGTGAGCCCGCCTTCAGTGTCTACTAGTTGACTCTCTGCTCTATTTGAGTCAACTCTATGCTCTGAGTCCACATTTTGCTTTGTGTTCTACTCTCTATTCTGAGTGTGTCCATACTCCTTTGTCTATTAGTTAACTCTCTTCTCTGTGTGAATTCGCGCTCATCTCTGAGTGAGTCCACACTCTGTTGTGTATTAGTCAACTCTCTTCTCCTGGTGAGTCAAATCTGTGGTGAGGCAGTCCATTCTCTGCTCTGAGTCAGTCCATGATTAGCATAAATTGAGTTGACTCTATGCTCTGAATGAGTTCACTCTCTGCTCCAAAAGAGTCCACTTTCTGCTCTGAATACACTCAGCTCTGTGTGGGTCTACTCTCTTTTCTGAGTTAGTCCACTCTCTGCTCTGTATGAGTCCACTCTCTTCTCTGAGTCCCCTCTTTGCCCTGTATGAGTCCAATCTCTTCTACACATGAGTCCACACTCTATTGAGTATTAGTCCACTCTCTACTTATAGTGAGTCCACTCTCTGCTGAGTCCACTCTTTGCTCGGTGATCATCCACTCTCTCCTCTGAGAAAGACCAAACTCTATTGTGTATTAGTCCACTCTCTGCTTTGATTTAGTCCACTCTCTTCTCTGAGTCCACTCTCTTCTCCACTCACTATTGAGTCAACTCTCTGTTGTGTATTAATCCATTTTCTGCTTATAGTGAGTTGACTGTCTGCTCTGAGTGAGTCCAGTCTCTGCTCTGAGTGAATCCAATCTCTGCTCTGAGCCCATTATCAGCATAGATCGATTCCACTGTCTTCACTGAGTGATTCCAGTCTTTTCTCTGAGTGAGTCCACTCTTTGTTCTGAGTTCACTCTCAGCTCTTGTGAGTCCACTCTCTTCTCTGAATGAGTCCATTCTCTCTTGTATATTAGTCTACTCTCTACTTACAGTGAGTGGACTCTCTGCTCTGAGTCCAGTCTCAGCTCTGAGTGATTCCACTCTGCTCTAAATGATTCCACTCCACTCTTTCCTAAGTCCACTCTCTGCTCTTTGTGAGTCCACTCTGTGTTGAGTCTAATCCTTTCTCTGAGTGAGTCCATCTCTTCTGTGTGTTAGTTGCATCACTGCTGTGACTGGCTCCCTTCTCTGCTCTGAGTGATTTATCTTCAGTGAGTGAGCCCACTCGCTCTGCATGAGTCTACTTTACTTTTTGCATGAGTCTACCTTCTGCTCCCAGTGAGTGAAATCTGTGCTAAGTGAGTCCACTCTCTGCTGTGAGAGTCCACTCTCTGCTCTGTGAGTTCACTCTCAGTTTTGAGTGAGTACACTCTCTGATGTGTATTAGTCTACACTTTGGTTGGTGGGAGTCCACTCTCTGCTGAGTCTACTTTCTGCTCTGTGTAAGTCCATGCTCTGCTCTGAGTGAACTACTCAGAGTGAGCAAATCAATAGTGAGTGCCCCTCTGCTGTGAGATTCCACTCTGCTCTGTGTCAGTCCAAGATTTGCATAAATTCAGTCCACTCTCTTCTCTGAGTGAGTCCACTCTGTTGTGTATCAGTCCACTCTCTGATATGTGTGACTTCAATCTTTTCTCTGAGTTCACTCTCTGCACTGTGTGAGTCCACTATTTATTTGGTCTGAGTAAATACATTCTCTCTTGTGTGTTAGTCCACTCTCTTCTCTGAGTGAGTCCACTCTCTTTTGTGTATTATTCCACTTTCTATTCCAAGTGAGTCCAACCTTTGCTCTGAATGCGTTCCCTTTCTGCTCCAAGTGAGTCAAATCTATGGTCAGTGAGTTCACTCTCTGCTGTGAGAGTCCACTATCCACTGTAAGTAAGTCTGTAATGAGCCTAAATTGAGTCCACTCTATTCTCTCAATGAGTCCACTCTCTGCTCCAAATGAATACACTTTCTGCCTGAGTACAATCTCAGCTGTGTGTGAATCCACTCCCTAATCAGAGTGGATTAGATCAACTAGTAGACTTCTACTCACTGTTGTGTATTAGTGTACTCTGCTCTGTGTAAATCCACTCTCTGCTTGGAGTGAGTCCACTCTGTGTTGTGTATTAGTCCATTATTTTCTCTGAATGATTCTACTCCCTGTTATGTGTTAGTCCACTATCCGTTCTGAGTCCTCTCTCTTTTGTGTTTGAGTCTACTCTCTTCTTTGAATGAGTCCACTCTATTCTGAGTGTGTCCAATCTCTCCTCTGAGTGTCTCCACTGTCTGCCCCAAGTGAGTCAAATCTGTGATGAGTGACTTCACTTTCTGTTGTGTGATTCCACTCTCTGTCTCTGCTCTGAGTCAGTCTATGGTTAGCATAAATCGAGTCCACTCTATGCTCTAAACTATTCCACTTTCTGTTCCAAGTGTGTCCGCTTCATGCTCTAAATACATTCTCAGCTCTGTGTGGGTCTACTCTCTTCCTTGAGTTAGTCCACACTATGTTATGTGTTAGTCCACTATCTGCATGTAGTGAGTCCACATTTTACCCTGAGTCCACACTCTGTTGTGCATTAACCCATTCTCTGTTCTGTGTGAGTCCACTCTCCTCTCTTAGCCAACACTTTGCTTTGTGTGAGTCCACACTGTGCTCCGAGTTTGTTCACTCTCTATTTTGCATTAGTCCACTCCACTCTCTGCTCTGATTGATTCCACTTTCAGTTTCAAGTGACTTAAATCTGTGGTGAGTGAGTCCCCTCTCACTGTAAGAGTCAACTGCCTGCTCTGAGTCAGTCCATTATTAGCATAAATTGAGTCCACTCTCTGCGCTGAGTGAGTCTACTCTCTTGTATATTAATCCACTCACTGCTCTGAATTATTCCACTCTATGCTATGTGTGGATGCACTCTCTACTCTGAGTCCTCTCTCTGTTTTGTGTCAGTACACTCTTCTCTCAGTCCACTCTCCGTTGTATACACTAGCTGCTGTGTGTGCGACCACTCTCTTGTCTGAGTCCACACTCTGCTTTCTGGGAGTCCACTCTCTTCTCAAATTAATCCACTCTCCGGTGTATTCATCAACACTCTGGTCTGTGTGAGTCCATTCTTTGTTCTGAGTCCATTCTCTGCTCTGTATGATCCACTCTCTGGTATGAGTGTGCCCACTGTCTGTTGTGTATAATCCACCCTCTGCTCCAAGTGAGTCAAATCTGTGGCGAGCCCACTCTCTGCTGTGTGAATCCACTCTCTGCTGTGATTCAGTCCAAGATTAGCCTTAACTTAGTCCACTCTATCCTCTGTGAGTTCACTGTGTCCAAAGTGAGGTCACACTCAATTGTTTATTAACTGATGTGTGTGTTCACTCTCTGCTCTGAGTCCACTCTCTGCTCTTGATGATTCCACTCTCTTTTATGAGTTCATTCTCTATTGTGTATTAACACACTTTCTTCTTCTAATGAGTCCACTGTTTGCTGTATGTGAGTCCATTCTCTGTTCTGAGTGAGTTCAATCTCTGCTCTGTGTGAGTCTACTCTGCTCTTTGTGAATCCACACTCTGCTCTGAGCCCACTCTCTGCTGTGATTCCACTCTCTGCTCTATTCATATTGAGTCCACGTTCTGTTATGTATTAGTCCATTCTTTTCTCTGTGTGAGTCCACTCTCTTCTCTGAGTTTAGTCCCCGCTTTTTGACAGTCCACTTTCTTCTTTGATTGCGTCCACTCTGCATTGTGTATTAGTCCATTCTGTGTTCTGAGTCAGTACACTGTTCTCAACATGAGTCCACTCTCTGCTGTGAGAATCCACTCTCTCCTCTGAGCGTGTCCATTATCAGCATTGATTTACCCACACTCTGCACTGAGTGGTTCCACTCTCTGCCCTGTGTGAGTCCACTCTCTGTTTTGACTCCACTCTCTGCTATGTTTGAGTCCACTCTCTTCTCCGATTTAGTCTACTCTGTGTTGTTTATTTATTTAATTTTATTTGGCTTTTTGGGGTCACACCTGGCAATGCTCAGGGGTTCCTCTTCTGCACTCAGAAATTACTCCTGGCGTTGCTTGGGGGACTATATGGGATGCCAGGGATCGAACCATGTCTGCCACATGCAAGGCAAATGCCCTCCCTGCTGTACTATCGCTCCAGCCCCTCTCTGTTGTTTATTAGTTCACCCTCTGCTCTGTGTGAGTTCACTCTCATTTCTGAGTGAGCTCACACTCTGTTGTGTATTATCTCCCCCTGTACATGGTGTGAGTCCACTATCCACTCTGAGTCTGCTCTCTGCTCTGTGGGAGTCCACTCTCTTTTCCTAGTTAGTCCATTCTCCATTGTGAATTACCCACTCTCTGCTCTATGTTTGTCCACTATCTGCTTTGAGTCCACTCTCTTCTCTGTTGGAGTCCACACTCTGTTCTGAGTTCAGTCTCTGTTCTGTGTGAGCCCACTCTCTTCTAGTGAGCTCACTTTCTATTTTGCATCAGTCCACTCTGCTCTGCGTGAGTTCACTCTCTGCTGAGTGAGTCTAGTCTCTGCTCTGAGTGAGTTGAATCACTTCTCTGACCGACTCCGTTCTCTGCTCTGAGTTAATCATCTGCAGTGAGTGAGTCCAGTGTGCTCTGCTGAGTCCATTCTGCTCTGAGTGAGTCCCCTCTCAGCTGAGTGAGTCCACTGACTACTCTGTTGTCAGTCAGCTCTCTGCTCTAATGAGCCCACTCTCTCACCCGAGTGAGCTCAGTCTCTGCTTTGTATGAGTCCACTCTCTGCTCTGCATAAATACACTATTTGGACTGTGTGAGAGTCCTCTCTCTGCTATGGATGATTCTAATTTTTACTCTGAGTTAGTCTGTTTAAATCAGAGTCATTGTCCCGCGGTGATGGGGGTCCCTGGACGGGCCTGGTGCATTCAGGCCAATAGACATTCTCCAGCCGGCCATAGATATAGATGATAAAAGGATAGCAGAGAGATCACCAGAAAAAATCCACAACCTTTATTCCCAATTCCACAGACTGCAACCACTAGAGAATGCGGGGGTGGAGGATTGTTGGATAACACTTCGCTGCTCCCGCAGGGAGCTTAAGGTTTATTGAGCCACTCTTACAACAGAGCAACTGAGGCAAAACTAATAATCCTATGTTTCTTTCTTCTTTCCTTTATGTCATTTATATGATTTATTTAGCAATATCTTTTATATAGACACAGGAAGACAATTGATGCTATGCTATGTAACATGGGAGTTAATTAACTCCAAAATAATATGTACTCCTGGGCATCTGTATTTACCTGACGTAAGCCTCGATTGCCCTTAGTTCCTAGCACTCCAAGAGCAGGATCCAGAAGAGGGACTGATGGACCTAGGGCAAGCTGTGAGCTACCCTGACATCGAAATGGGCCAGGCCAAGCGCCATAATACTTAACTATAAGTTAAGAGCATGGTCATGGACAAACTATGACATAAGCCAAAAGAGGTAACTGAATACAGATCCTGCTGGGGTTAGGAAGACTAACCCGACCTGAGGACTGTGGTCTGGAACATATAGTGAGATGTCCTCAAGAAGAACCAAACTTTAAGCTTGATATCTCTTACTGTGCTCATACAAAATGGCATTGCTGGAAATATTAGAAGTAAATTTACTACGACTATTTAAGTGGATTACTAGCTTAGAGGAAAAAAAAAAGCACCACAGCCTGGATGGAATTTCACCCTTAAGCAGATCTCCTAGTAATCTGGAGTAATCTCCTTAGATGAGATTTCGTCCTTGAGTTGATCTTCTGGAGGAGTGGCCTTACCTCTCTTTGCTGATTTGTTAATGTTCAACCCCACATTTGTATCCCCACCCTACATGATTCCTATATAAACTATGCTGTAAGGGGCTGGGGTGGTCAGAAGAGTCTGATCAGATCAGAGGGTCAGAAGGTCGTCGTCAGGAAGGTTTATGGTCACAGGGTTAGAAGAGTTCAGAAGAAGAAAGGAAAAGACAACAGCAGCAGACTAGAGACACGAGACAGAGAGAGAGAGACAGAGACTGAAGGAGAAGACAATGGCACGGACAGAAGACAGAGGATTTAAGAGAAGAGCACAATGGCACACATAGAAGCAGAGCACAAAGGTAAAATGTAGAAAGAGCACAGCAAAGAAGAGAAGACAACAAGAAGGTGAGGAGGAAAACTGAGACTTTGGAGACTTTGAGGTCCACCAGGAGACTAGGATATTGGAAGTCTGATGACCATAACAACAGCTACGACCATAACAACAGCCATAATAACGACTACGACTGCACCGTAAAGAGAAAGATCTCGGGCGAAGCCAGGGAGCCCGCCCGTCACCCATCCTTTGCATGGCATCCTGGAAGAGCCTGGAGAGGCCGCTCCTGGTCCTCCAAATGCCACCTCCGTGTCCTGTCTGCGCTGGGCCTGTGTGTGGGTCTGCCTTCGCCATAGCCCACCACTTCTCATTTCTTTTTTTTTTCTTTTTGGGTCACACCTGGTGATGCACAGGGTTACTCCTGGCTCTGCACTCAGGAATTACCCTTGGTGGTGCTCAGGGGACCATATGGGATGTTGGGAATCGAACCCAGGTGGGCCACGTGCAAGGCAAACGCCCTACCCACTGTGCTATCCCTCCAGCCCAACTTCTTATGTATATCTCATGTTGATTGAGACAGGAAAAAAACTCAACAGGGGGTGAGGGTAGGGGAGCAGTGACAGACTATGAAACAAGGCAGGGGTGAAGCGCAGCACAGAGAACTTTAACACAGACCCGGGGAATTGTGAGTATCCCTGGGGCTTCCATGGGGGTGAGACAAAGGGTGGCAGGGGGCCCAGAGTGATAGTACAGAGGGTAGGGGTTTTCCTGGCATGTGGCTGATCTGAGTTCAATCCCCAGCATTCCATACAGTCCTCCAAGCACTATCAGGAGCAATTCCTGAGTGTAGAGCCAGGAGTAACTCCTGAGCATCACCAGGTATGACCCCCCCAAAAAATAAAGGAGCAAAAATTTTTTTTAAAAAGTGGCACAAAACTCAATTAACATAACAATCTAGCAAAAAGGGTAGAGCAGAGCTAATCTGAACTGCTCATAATAGAAGAGCAATGGTCACAGATTATGGGGGGACTGGCTCCCCCTTTGGCACTATCCTTTGCCTCTGAGGCAATGTCTTCAAAGCTCTCTCACCTCAAGGAGAACCGCTGGGTGTAATCTACAGGGCAGCATCACCCAGGTGACTTGGGAACAGTAACAGAGGGGGCTCCAACATCTCCCCCTTTTATGTTTGCAAAAAAGCAAAAAAAATGAAATAGGCTGCCTGATCAGGTCATGCTCTCTGCATAGGCTAGTCTCCACAGGAGGCAGAATCCTAGAATCAATAGAACTGATGTAGGCAGGGAGATAGACAAGGAAAGCCCCCATGGCAATGACATTTCTAGGAAAAAAAGCCACCTGAATTTATAATGAGTTTCTGGAAAGAAAGACCTAAGGTTGACCCACTTTGTGGGTACAGAAAGCAAGACCTGATAAGACCTTCAGCAGCAGACCCTGAGGAGACTGGACTCCTCCCCATGGAAAGGGGGCATGAAGGAAAAGGCTCAAAAAACCCTCAGACTCCTCCCCTAATCCGATTAACCTTGGCGTTCAGCCCAAAGAAGACTCCAGAACATTCCAGCCCAAGACAACCCAATAAAAGCCAGTCCAAGAGCCCATTCAGCGCTCTCTCACCCTTGGAGAAGACCACATTTTCCCTTGATAATGATTCTCTCTCTCTCCCTCTCCCTCTCTCTCACTTTCCATCTCTTCTCACTTTCAAACAGCCTCCAATTAAAATCTGCTTCACTGCTCGTCTACTCCTGAAATTCTTTTCTGTGAGGCAGGACAAGAACCCGGTAACCCTGGGTAAGGCCTAGGGCTGACTTTCCTTTCCTGCAAAGAGCAATTCTTCATCCCAGCCTGAGTTCATGGCTCCTCGGGAAATCTGGTGGCAGGGATCAACTCATGTGTCCAGAAGACCAAGCGGAAGTCAGGTGTGGCTTGATGGCCACCTGGTGGGGCTGGCGGGGCTCAGGCCCGTGCTGAGCAGGGGCTCATTGCAGACTTCATCAGTCCAAGGCTTCCCAGCTGGGTCTCAGGGTGGCAGTGGCAGATCAGAAGAAAGTGACTGTTTCTCTCCTCCCTGCTTCACATAAGCCACCTGCAGGGCCCACCAACATCAAATCCATTGTTAACCCGTAATAGGATAGGGGCTGATTTCCCTCCAGCTGCACAGGGAAATAGAGATGGAACTCGTGCGGTCTGGGTGGAATCGACCACTTAGACTGATGAAGGTCTCAGCTGTAAGCTTTGATTGGGAACGTGTCCTGAGCAGCTTGGAGGCCGCCTGCTAGAGTAACGGTCTCTAAGGCCACTTCATTACCGAGCCGTTTTCGGACGCCTCATCATCACATCTCCTTCATCTGATATACTGGGAGTGGGAGTGGAGTCATACAGAGATGGGGGTCTCTGTGGCTTGGCTTGACTCCAAGATGGAGCATTAAATCACCAGCGTCAGGAAGAAATTTACCTTGAGAATGTGTTTCCACATTCTCAAAAAGAGTTCAGTTTCTTATGGGCCTTGGCTATGGGAGGGGGTGCGGGCGCAGGTCTCTCAACAATAGGAACTTTCTTTGGTTCCTCCTTAATCTTAAAAGTCTGTTTACCCAATTCATGAGAAAAAAACTCTCCTGTCTCATACCTAACATCCCCCTCTCAGTGGTACCTTCCAAAACTTGGATAATGGAATCAACCGTTGCCCAAAGTCACCCAGAATTGTGTGGGGCTCTTAGCCCTTCCTTAAATGCCCCGTAAACATTATACTGAACCTTTTTCCACACCTCAGTCTCCAAAGTGCCCTTAACCAGTAACCAAGAATTAAATTTGTAGACAATTTTGAGGCAAGACTGTTCCCGGGAAATACATCTCTGGTTGCACACAAGAAACGCTTAATCAATTCAATAAAGGGCTCAGCATGTTCAGTCCTGCACGAGAGGTCTTTGTCACGGCACTGTTTCTGGCCCATCTCATTGGCGGAGTACAGCTGGGATTCCACTCCCCAGTACCCTGAAAATCATTATCCCACTTACCTCCTTAAGTGGGGGTACACCAAACTCAGTCCTTCTGATGTCAGTAGACCCCACGGGTGGCTTATGTGAGGCAGGGAAGAGAGAGACAGTCACTTTTTCCCGATCCGTCTCTGCACCCTGAAACCGAGCTGGGAAGACTTGGACTGATGAAGTGTGCGATGAGCCCCTTCTTGCCACAGGCCAGAGCCCCACCAGCCCCACCAGGTGGCCGTCAAACCACACCTAACATTCTCTTGGTCTTCTGGGCATGGGAGTTGATCCCCACCACCAGATTTCTCTGGGAGCCATGAACTCAGGCTGGGATGAAGAATTGCTCTTTGCAGGTAAGGAAAGTCAGCCCTAGGCCTTACCCAGGGGTACCGCTCAGGAGTAGACGAGAAGTGAAGCAAAACAGATTTTATTTGGAGGTTGTTTGAAAGTGAGGAGGGAATGAAAACAAGAGAGAGAGTATCGTGCTCAAGGGAGAATGTGGGCTTCTCCAAGGGCGGAGAGAGCCCCTACACATATCCCAGCATTAGTTAGGAAAGTCCACATCTCAAGGGGGAAGATGTGGGTGACACATATGCTCGAGTGTCACGTGTGCTCAGTCCTGTAGGCACAAGCAGCACATAGGCTCAGGAAACATAAGTAAAAAAAGCAATGGAGGGGGCCGGAGCGATAGCACAGCGGGTAGGGCGTTTGCCTTGCACGCGGCCGACCCGGGTTCGATCCCCGGCATCCCATATGGTCCCCCAAGCACCGCCAGGAGTAATTCCTGAGTGCAAAGCCAAGAGTAACCACTGAGCATCGCTGGGTGTGACCCAAAAAGCAAAAAAAAAAAAAAAAAGCAATGGAGGGAGATATCATCAGTAGGGAGTGGATGAAGAAAAGTTACAGGACAGAAAAGGAATGTGTAGGTTTGAGGTTGTGGGGTTTTGTTTTCTTTTGTTTTGTGTTTTTGCTTTTTGGGTCACACCTGGCTATGCACAGAGGTTACTCCAGGCTCTGCACTCAGGAATCACTCCTGTGATGTTCAGAGGACCATATGGGATGCTGGGAAGTGAACCCGGGTCGGCTGCGTGCAAGGCAAACGCCCTACCTGCTGTGCTATCGCTCCAGCCCCTGAGGTTGTGTTTTAAGGAAAGAAAGTACAAGCTGTATTGTTATAAGAAATTCTTTAAATTTTATCTGCAGAATTGTTCTAGTACCTTTTTGGCAAGATCTATGGAAAAAATATTAGATGGATTATCCGGACTCCTGTTATAGTGCTCTTAGATTTTTAGATTCTTTAAAGAGTTACAGAGATCAAGATTTTCAATATGGAACTGTATTAGACATGATGTTAAACTGTATGCTCTATCTCTACAGATCTTAATGTTATACTCCTGTTATAGTGCTCTTACATTGAAAATCAAGGTTTTCAACATGGAACTAAATGTGCTAGACATGATGTTAAACTGTATGCTCTATCTCTACAGATTTTAATGCTGGACTCCTGATACAGTGCTCTCGGATTACTGGAAATCAAGGTTTTCAACATGGAACTAAATGAATTAGACACAATGTTAAACTATATATTCTATCCTTACAGATCTTAATGCTTCTTTTGACTAGGACCCACAGTAATTGGGTGTATTGCATCTTGTTGTGAATAAAGTGAAGTATTTTTTTTCTCATCTTTGTACCTTCAGTATGATTTTGATGCTTCATGGCACTGTGTTGCTTTTCTAAATTCACATAGAAAATCTTTCCTCTTTCTAGTAGGTTCTACCCCTCATGCTGACAGCAAAGCCCATCTACGAGACCCCCAAACGCTCTTCCTGGGAAACATAGTCAAAGGGATTGGTCTAAATGACGGGAGCAGGTATCTAACAGGTGTTACAAGTAGTCTACACACCTTAGGGAGACCCTAGGGGCAGGCCGGCTCAAGGAAGGACTGGACATAGTCTCTGCTATGCCAAATGAGGAATCTGGAGATCTGCAATGACTGACCCAGCCTGGGCCCTGCTCTCAGTGTCAAGCCAAACCTGGAAACCAGGATCTCTCCCAGCCCTGAAGTAGGAAAGGGATGGGCTCCTTTCTGCCAGGATACTCCCATGGAAAGTCAGAGGCCCAGGGCCATCTCCAGTGCATCATGTGACCTGATCTTCACATCTTATGGCCAGGCCTGGGTAATTCTGACGTGCCAGATAAAAAAATAAATGCCACTATTGGTGTGTCTACTGTCTTTAGCCAATCCCCAAGACTTCTCAGTAAATAACGGGGCACCCCAAATGGACAGTTCTCTAATCTTGCTGTGTTTGAGTTTATGCAAAAGAAAAAGTCCGATTTATTAAGTCATCTGGCAGAGTTAAAGTGAGGTGGAGAGAAAACAATGGTTCTCTAACTTGCTTTTGTAAAAATCAGATTCTAGTTCTACAAAGGTGACTGAATAAATGTATTCTAATGGAATTGGTTTAAACGGTAACCCCGGTAAATCCAGATAAAACTTGGTTTACTGGCTATAGGTAAGCAGCCTAGTATATAAAGGAACTTAATGGTGTACATGCTATCACTAATCTGATCAGGTAGTGGAAGCCAGAGCTTTACCAGGGGAACCTCAGCTCAAAAGACAGAATTAATTTCTCTCCCCCAGCCTGTCAATTGGCTGAAGGGCCGAGAGCAAGTGTCTGAACTGGTTCTAAGTATTGGTTCTTAGTTCTATGTGCACATATAGCCATTTGGAGAGAACAAAGATTTTTAACAGCTCTTAATTATTGTCCATCATGGGATTAATACCCCATTAGGGGGATATTTCCGCTAAGCCAAAACACTCTGCAGAAAAGGAACAATGAGCATTGGAATGAGATTTTCAAAATAGGAAATTAATGAATGGTTTAAGGAAATACATGAAGCTTCCCATCCGGGAAGAGATGCTTTAATAGCATGCATGAAAACTGTCTTCCTATCAAAGGGACTGAACGGGATAGTAAGATAAGTAACTCAGAATTGTGCTTTGTGTGCCATTAATGAACCTAGTGGAAATAATGAACCTAGTGGAAATCTTCAGCCTTCCTTATTCAGCATCAAGGAACCTATCCAGGGGAAAACTGGCAGCTTGACTGCACACAAATATTCAGGGGATAAATATCTATTGGTTCTTGTTGACACCTTCAGTGGATGGGCAGACACTTTTGCAATCTGCACTGAGAAAGTCAGAGAAGTGACTTGGTGTTTCTATGTTCACTAAAAAAATCCGGACACAGTAAGTCAATTCCTATCAACAAAAGTCATAGGTGAAGAAATTATTCCTTTTCTTACAATCACAGGAATAGGTGTGGCATCACGTTGCTTCAGTTTCTGTTGCTTTAACTCTTGTCTTACCATCCCAGACAGAGTGTTTTCTTTCTTTCTTTCTTTCTTTCTTTCTTTCTTTCTTTCTTTCTTTCTTTCTTTCTTTCTTTCTTCCTTCCTTCCTTCCTTCCTTCCTTCCTTCCTTCCTTCCTTCCTTCCTTCCTTCCTTCCTTTCTTTCTTTCTTTCTTTCTTTCTTTCTTTCTTTCTTTCTTTCTTTCTTTCTTTCTTTCTTTTTTGCGTCACACCCAGCGATGCTCAGGGGTTACTCCTGGCTCTGCACTCAGGAATCACCCCTGGCAGTGCTCTGGGGACCATATAGGATGCTGGGAATCGAACCCAGGTCGGCCGCATGCAAGGCAAATGCCCTACCCGCTGTGCTATTGCTCCAGCCCCCCAGACAGAGTGTTTTCTACAGCTGCAAACCACGCTGCTCTTACTAGGGCCTTTTACTCCTCCAGGGTCTAATCATTTCAAAGTGATATTCCTCAGTCTAATTGATCTAATCTTTTTCTTTAGGATGGTGATAGCTTCTAAAACCCAACCCTCATTCACTGCCTGGGCCCCATTAAAACTTAGGTATCATGAGATTTCAGCCCTTGTGGAGGCAGGATCTACAGCCCATTGTCAGCAGAAAACAGCCCCAGAAGACAGAAGTTCAACCATTTCCCCCTTAAAGATTTAAAGCAGGCGCCGGAACAGAGTACAGAGCCAGGAGTAACCCCTGAGTATCGCTGTATCACTGTCATCCTGTTGTTCATCGATTTGGTCAAGCGGGCACCAGTAATGACTCCATTCTTGACATCCCAGGCCTGAGATTTTAGCAGCCTCTCCTTACTCATCTTTCCCAATGATTGGAGGCTCTTTAAGGGTCAAGAGAATGAGACCTGTTATTGTTACTGTATTTGGCATATCAAATACGCCACGGGGAGCTTGCCATGTTCTTTGTGTGAGCAGGATATTCTCGGTAGCTTGCCAGGCTCTCCAAGAGGGACAGAGAATGTATATCAGAGAATACAAGCAAGTGTGTTAAAACCAAACACGTGTGCTGCTTTAGGCACATCAGTGGGCTAGACTATAAGAGGTTGCATGACCGCATGCTTCTCGGCCACACAGTTCCAGAAGCTTTGTTTTATATAGTCTTGGGATCTTGGCCGTTGATGGGATTACATGGTGGTGGGGGAAGTTTCTAGTTGTGGCTGCGAAGCTACTGAAAAATGGGGGGTGTGGGTGGAGGAGGCCCAGTCCCAATCCAAGCAAGCTTGGAGATCTCAGCCCCAGGTCCCGCACGCCTGTGTTACTCTGCTGGTCCGTTCATGCATGAGGCTCATCTAAGTGTGTGGAGAGTGGCCTTGAGCATGGTTGTGGCTGGGTTCTGGAGGTTTCCAGCTGCCGGGGCTCTGCTTGTGGCTGGGAGAGAAACTCAACCCGCCCCACTCCAAGGTGCCCTGGTGAAGACAGACAGCCTGGCGTGGAGGTAGGAGTATCTAGTCTAGGAGTATCACTTGGTGTGCCCCAAAAAGCAAAAAAGTAAAAATAAAAAGATTTTAAGCAGTGAAATCTCTATGGCAGAATATGATGTAGGCAGGTAGATTGGGGACCCCCCACATCATGGCAATGGAATTTCTGGGAAGTAATTAAGCCACCAGTCCTAAGTCTGACCCACTTTGTGGATCCAGAAAGCAAGACCTGATAAGACCTTCTCCAGCAGCAGCCCTTGAGGAGACAGGACCCCTCCCTACAAAAAGGGTCTGAAGGGAATTACTCAAGAATCCTCAGTTCCTCCCTTTAATTCAATTAACCCTCAGCTAGCCCAAAGCATAGAAGCCTGGACCCACCCTCTGAGAGAAGATCCAGCAGGAATGAGGTCAAGAAAAGGAGTTTCATTTCGACATGTCAGATTGTTGGATTGTTGGGGGAAAACTCCAAATAATAATAGTGGGTTTTCTGTCGAAAATTGAATGTCATCAAAGTAAAGAGAGAATCAAGTGAAAGTCACCTGTCACACAGGCAGGAGGGGAGTGGGGGGCTATGCTGGGGTTCTTGGTGGTGGAACATGTGCACTGGTGATGGGATCGGTGTTTGATCATTGTATGACTGAGACTTTTTCCTGAAAGCCCAGTAACTGTTTTCACGGTGATTCAAAAATAAAAATAAAAATAAATAAATAAAAGGAGTTTCAAGGAAGACCACTCCCAACTTTACCCACTTAGCAACTACCTAGCAAGGACTCTTACCTAGCTAGAAAGCCCAACCTGGGAGTGGCTTATAAAAACCCTATAAAATCCATCTTGAACAAAGGGAGGGCGCAAATATGCTGCCTGGGCCCATGAGCTGCTTGTGTCCATGTGGTTGAGCACACTGGCACCCGAGCACATGAGTCACCCACATCTCCCCTCTTGAGATGTGGACTTTCCTAAGTAATGCTGGGATATGTGTAGGGGCTCTCTCCACCCTTGGAGAAGCCCGCATTCTCTTGTGAGCACATTACTCTCTCTCCTTTTCTTTCCCTCCTCACTTCCAAACAACCTCCAAATAAAATTTGCTTTACTTCAACGCTCGTCTACTCCTGAAATTCTTTTCTGTGAGGCAGGACAAGAACCCGGTAACACTGGGTAAGGCCTAGGGCTGACTTTCCTTTCCTGCAAAGAGCAATTCTTCATCCCAGCATGAGTCCGTGGCTCCCCAAGAAATCTGGTGGTAGGGATCAACTCCCATGCCCAGAAGACCAAGCGGAAGTCAGGTGTGGCTTGATGGACGCCTGGTGGGGCTGGCAGGGCTCTGGCCCATAACAAGCAGGGACTCATCGCAGACTTCATCAGTCCTAGGCTTCCCAGTGGGGCCTCGGGGTGGCAGTGACAGATTGGGAGAAAGTGATCATCTTCCTCCTCCCCGCCCCACGTAGCCACCTGCAGGGTCTAACGACATCACTTCCACCTTCAGGGTCCCTGTTCACGCACCAATCTAAATCAGAGTCACTGTCCCGTAGTGACGGGGGTCCCTGGGTATGCTGGTGCATTCAGGGTTGACAGAATTTCCTGCCAGGCACGGGTTGCAGACAGATTACCAGATAATAACCAACAACCTCTATTCCCAATTCCACAAACCAGATATAGGAGAAAGCAACTGCTATAGAGTGGGAGGGCAGTGACAGACTGGGAAACAAGGCAAGGGGAAGCGCAGCACAGAGAAGTTGAACACAGGCCCGGGGAATTTTGAGTACCCCTGGGGCATCCATGAACCACAGAAGCACTGCAATGGGTGAGAAAAAGGGTTGCAGGGAACGCAATATAACCACCTAGCAAAGGGAACAGACCTAAGTCAGGCTGAACCTCTAGTAATAGAGGAGCAATGGTCACAGATTATGGGGGGACTGGCTCCCCCTTTGGCACTGCCCTTTGCCTCCAAGGCAATGTCTCCAAATCTCTCTCACCTCAAGGAGAATGCCCGGATGTAATCTACAGGGCAGCGTTACCAAGATATCTTGGGAGCAGTTCCAGAGGGAGATCCAGCATAAATCCACTCTCTGCTCTCATGAGCCCACTTGGTGCTCTGAGCGAGGCCACTCTGCTCTGAGTGATTGCAGTGTTTCCACTTACTCATTCTACTGTTTACTCTAAGTCCACTCTCTGCTCTTCTCCACACGATTCCACTCTCTGCTTTGTTGAATCCACTCTACTCTATGCCCACTCTCTCTCTCTGAGTGAGTCTGCTCTATGCTCAGTATGTGTCCACCCTTAGTGAGTCCAGGTACAAACCCTTCTGACTGTGCGCCATGGCCCACTGGAAGCATCATAGCCCTGAGAGCATTGAAGCCGAGCATGCATGTGCAGAATGCCCTCAACCCCTTGTAACAGGACATCTGGCAAGTGTGAGATTTGCTCATCCCAACATCAACAGAGAAGGAAATGGGGCTAATTTTTTGGGGAGGTCACACCTGTCAATGCTCAGGGGCTACTTCTGAGTCTTCCCCCCAGAATTACTCCTGGTGGTGCTCAGGGGACCATATGGAATGCCAGGAATTGAACCAGGGTCAGCTGCTTGCAAAGCTAATGCCCGACCTGCTATGCTATATATAGCTCCAGCTCCAGGGGCTAATTTTTGTTTGTTTGTGGGCCACACCCAACATTGCTCTGGGCTTACTTACTCCTAGCTCTGTGCTCAGGAATCACAGCTGGTGGTTCTCAGGAGCCCATCAGGGGTACCAGAGATCAATTCCTGGTCAACTCATGCATGGCACACAACCTACCTGCTGTACTATGGCCCCAATGGGGCTAATTTTTTTTTAAATGCTCTCTAGTGGGCTAGAGAGATCACACAGGGTAACACATTTGTCTGCATGCACCTAACCCAGGTTCAGTCCCCAACAGCACCTATGGTTTCCCATGTACCCTACTACCTCAGGTCACTCCCTGGCACAGATCCAGGAGTCAAACCTAAGCACCACCAGTTCTGGGCTCCAAACAACGAGAAGGTGCTCTCAGGTCACAGACTTATCTCAGTGGGTTCAAACACCTATTCTGCACGCAGAAGCCCTGAACTTGATCCCTGGTAATACATGCTC
Source organism: Sorex araneus (assembly GCF_027595985.1). Lineage (NCBI taxonomy): Eukaryota > Metazoa > Chordata > Mammalia > Eulipotyphla > Soricidae > Sorex > Sorex araneus. The sequence goes on along the minus strand of NC_073313.1, from coordinate 58,742,654 downwards.
ACCTGAGCAATGCCAGGAGTGGCCCCCAAATAAAGAAAAATTTCTCTGTGGTGCTCCCCACAAATTGATCTGGAGAGTATTTGCCAGAGCAGCTGCTTCATGCCAGGGCCTGGGCTGTTGCGCTAGTGCCCTGAGGAGCAGCATTGGGCAGACAGTACTGGCTCTGGCCTGCAGAGTCTTCCCTTCTCTCCTGCCCTACTCAAGGGCCACAAGCAAACATGCTCCACCAGAGCATCATTTGAACCACAAAGCATCAGAGACTGATGCCCCACTCCTTAGAGCTGGATATTGCCTACTTGGCATGATGCCATCCCAATGCAGCTAGGACAGAAAGAATAACCAAGAACCCTGGGACAAACTTAGTCCAGTGATCAGTACAAGTTCTTTGCAGTAAATGTTGATTCCAGAAAACTGAAGGCAGAAGATCCAATCTCTTAGGCGAAATGTTTCACTGTATAGTTGCTTAAGATGAAGGGCTTAGGCTGAGTCTCATCTGGGGCAACCCAGAGGGTTGCCCACCCCAACAGAGCCCCGGCAGCCTAAAACCTCCAGAACCTAATTGCTGCCATGCTCATGGCCAATCTCCACAGGCTCGGGACAAGACTCAACCATGAGAAAGAATCTGCTGAAAAAATTCAGGTATGCAGCTTTGTGACCAAAATCTCCAGGCTCTCTCATGGAGTCAGGAATGAGTGACCTCCCCTACCATCTTCCCATTGTTTCAGGAGCCTGCCAGTCACTCCCATGAACTTCCTCTGGTGCCATATAAGCTCATTAATGGCCATGATCCAGAGACTCAGAAGAGAGCAACAAGCTACAGAGATCCCTCTGGACCCCAAAGTCTTCTCCAGTTGTATCACCCTATTTAAAATTTTAGAATTCCTGGAGCACACAGCCACAAATACTCTATTCAACTGATGTACCAAGAGTAGCACACCACATTTGATAAGGTGTAAGGCAATCAGTCTCAATCCAAAAAAAAATATTAGCACACAAGGCTAGGCTCAATCTGTAACAACATGTTAGTAAATCTCTTAACAAGGGCTTGGTGGGGCTGGAGGATAGCACATAGTGTAGGGCGTTTGCCTTGCATGCGGCCGTGGCCGACCTGGGTTCGATTCCCAGCATCCCATATAGTCCCCTGAGCACCGCCAGGAGTAATTCCTGGGTGCAGAACCAGGAGTAATCCCTGTGCATCACTGGGTGTGACCCAGAAAGAAAGAAAAAACAAGGACTTAATGTCCCCAGTGTGAGATACAACAATCTTCATAATTTCCTTTTTTATTTTGCTTTTTTGGGTCATACATTATGTACAAAGGTTACTCCTGGCTCTGCACTCAAGAATTACTCCTGGCGTTGCTTAGGGGACCATATGGGATGCTGGGAATCAAACCCAGGTTGGCCGCGTTCAAGACAAATGCCCTACCCACTGTGCTATCGCTCCAGCTTCCTCCACAGTTTCCTTTAAGGAAACTTTTTTGGATCATTTTTAGCAGACTATTCATAACAAGCCATACAAAATAAATTATTTAGGACCTGCTTTGGGGACAGGATTTAGTGGTAGTGGAAAAATTGAAATAATGGTGGTGGGAAAGTTGTAATGGTTGTGGGACTGTGTTGGAATACTGAATGTAATAAATTATTGTGAACAACCTTATAAAAATAAAATAAAATAAAATGGAAAATAAGATAAAATGAAGGGCTTCTAGAAGCATCTGAAAATTTTCCACTTAAGTAGGAAGTAGTTTCCCTCTGCATGCATGAAGTCATGTAGATGGAGGATGTTGGGGTTCACAAAGATTCATACAAATGTGAAATTTCAGGAAAGGACATGTGAAGTCCTGACCTGCACAAAGCTGCTGTTAAACTACATTCATTCTCTCAGACATAGAGGGTCCGGAAATGCAGGACCCCAAGTATACATGTCAGGGCTGGGAGATGGCTCAGTGGGCCAAGTGCAGGCTCTGTGTGTTTTATGTTTCTATCCCCCGAAATGGTTTAAGGGGCTCAGCTCTACCTGTCCTCACAGAAAGGACACCCTGGGGTGTGTCCCCTACATCACACCAGGATCATTGGCTATCTGGGACAGCCCCAAGGGCTGGGGAGCAAAGAACACCCGAAAGTTAGAGTAGCCATTGAGAGCTGCTGGGGGAACCCCCAAAACCAAAAACAATTTTTAAACAAAAATTGTGTGTATATCGGGAGAAGTGTTCAAAGAGAGCTCATTGGACTAAGTGCAGATTTTGCTAGCAGGAGGCTGGGGTTCCATCCCTTTCATCACATGGTCCTCTGAATACCCTGAACACTCAACTAGAAGCCCCTTGGGGCATGGCCAAGTTTGGCCCAAAGCCTTAAAAAAATAATTTATAGGGGCTGGAGCAATAGTACAGCAGGTAAAGTGTTTGCCTTCCACACGACCAACCCGGGTTCGATTCCCAGCATCCCATATGGTCCCCTGAGCACCACCAGGAGTGCTTCCTTGAGTACAGAACCAGGAGTAACCCCTGAGCATCGCTGGGTGTGACCCAAAAACCATAATAATAATAATAATAATAATAATAATAATAATAATAATAATAATAATGTGATAGCAGCAAAGCACCAGCTGTGCCATGCCCCTTGGCACTATGACCCTCCCGAAAGCCCAGTAAGGCTGTTAAAGGTGCCACAGACTACATGACCTGGGAATGGCACCATTCGCCGAGCCACAGCCACAGTGGCTGACTCTAGGCTTTTCTAGATGAAAAAAGCCTCCAATGCCAGGTGTCACTGCCAGCACTACATGCTTTGATCTGCTCAGGCTGAGCCCTAAAGGGCTGTGAAGTTGCGGCACGTGCCCACCAGGTGGGCATTACTATGCCACCCCACTCAGTAGCTGAATCCCATAGAGAGGCCCGGACTTCGGGCTAAGGCTCACGTGCAGATGGAGTGCCAGGGAGGTGCCACGTGGATGTTGGCCTTGTACCCACCTTCCATGGGTTGAAAATGCAGTAGTACTTTGTACGTGAACTGACCCCTGGCAGCAGAGAAGTGCAGGACACTGGGTTAGCAGTGAGGAGCAGCTGAACCCCCTGAGTGGGTTGCATGAGGACGACACAGGGCCTGGGTAGGAAGGTGGGAGTGGGGTCCGCTTAGGAACTCTGTCTGGGAGCAGGGCTGGAGCGATAGTGCAGAGGGGCGGGCACTGCAACCGATGCGAGTTCAAGCCCCAGCACTCCATATGGTCCCCTAAGCCCTCTAGAAGTGATCTCTGAGTGAAAAAGACTCCGGGACACAGGTTGGAGAGACAGTGCAGTGGGCAGTGCTTGCCTTGCATGCGGCTGACCCGGGTTTGGGTCCTGGAATCCCATATGGTCCACAAGGCCCACCAGGATTGATCCCTGAGAGCAGGCCAGGAGTAAGCCCATGTGTGGCCCAAACCCTGCTCCCCCGCCCCCAACAAAACTCTCCAGGAGAGAGGCCAGTGAGATAGTCCAAGGGGAGGCCCTGGCCTTGCACGCAGCCAAGCCAGGTTCAATTCCCTGGTACTGCAAAGGGTTCCATGAGCACCACCAAGAGTGATTCCGAAGCTCTGAATCAGGATTAAGCCCTGAGCACCTGCCAGGCATGGCCCAAACTATCTCCCTAAGAAGGAAATACTCCAGGAAGAGGACACTCTACTGGAGTGGATTAAAGATCTTAAGATCAGACCAGAGCCCAGAAAATACACCACAGCAAACATCATGGGCAGGGCCTCATGGTCAGAGCTCTCCAGGAAATCAGCCACAGAGGCATCTTCAACGAGATGAGCATAGTGGTGAAGAAATAGAAACAAAAACACAAATAGGATTACATGCAATTAATAAGCTTCCTGGTGCCAGAGCAACAGGACACAGGGTGCCAGGCCAGCCAACAGTCAAACCGGTCAGAGGGTGGGGAAGTTGTTGGCCTTGGACACGGCCCACCTGTTCAATCCCGAAATGGTATCCCATATGCCCCCTCTCAGCATTGCCAGGAGGGATTGCTGAATGCAGAGCCAGAAGTGATTCCTGGGCATCACTGGGTGTGGCCCCCAAACAAAGCAATAAATAAAAAAATAAACAAAAGCTTTTGCACCGCCAAAGAAACTCAAGCTCTAATAAAAAGGTACCCTACTACACCCTACTAATGTGATGGTATGCTTGCACGCATTTCTGATAAGGGGTTGATATCTCACATCTATAAAGCACTCACTAAACTTATCAACAAAAATCCAATGACCCCATTCATAAAGCATGTGAGATGAACTGATACTTCCCCAAAGAAGACATCTGGATGGCCAAGAGCCATATGAGAAAGTGCTTGTTACTTAGAATTAGGGAAATGTAAATCAAAACATCAATGAAATGTATCTCATGCCTATGAGAATGGCACATATCCCAAAGTCTAGGAATAGGGTTGTCATGCTAAAGGAACCTTAATTCCCAGCTGGTGGGAATGTCGGAATGTCGTGTGGTTCAGCCTCTCTGGAAAGCAATGTGAAGACCTCTACAAAGTAGCAGTAGATCTCCCAGATGAGCCGGCGATCCCACTTCTCAGCATTGATCCCCCCAACACACAATCATTCATTCCGAAGGACACACCCACACCTGGGCCCATCATTGTGCTTAGTGCCACAGACAAGCTAGACCAAGAGCCCAAATGCCCAACTAGGGAGGAATGGAGCGAGGACTTGTGGTAGTTTGACACAACAGATTACGCTGCAGCTCTAAGAAAGAGCACAATCGGGGCCAGAGCGATAATACAGTGGGTAGGGCATTCTCGCTTTGCACGCAGTCAACCTGGGTAATGCCTGAGTGCAGAGCCAGGAGAAGGCCCTGAGCATCACCAGGTGTGACCCAAACAACCAAAACCAGAGAAGAAAGGAACACAACTGTGCAATTTTCAGCAACATGGATGGGACTAGAGGAGATCATGCTGAATGAAGACAGAAAGTCAGAAAGAGCCAGAGCCAGAGTGATCTCTCTCTCTCTCTCTCTCTCTCTCTCTCTCTCTCTCTCTCTCTCTCTCTCCCTCCCTCCCTCCATCCTGTGTGGGACCTACAGCACACAGGAAGAGAGCAGCAGCAAAGGGCCAAGGGCAACACAGTGAGAGAACTGATCTACACAACAGAGTTTGTGTGTTGGGGGCACGGGTGCTGAAAGGAACAGGCATTGGGGTCCTTGGGGGAGGGAGGTGGGCACACTGGTGATGTTGGGTGTGGTGTTGCAATCACGTACATGAGAAACAAAAACAAATTAAATGTAAAAAAACACTCTAGGAGAGGACTCAGAGTGGGGACTCAGCAACATGACCCCACAGCACCACCAAGTGCCCCAAGCCCGCCTGGTTAAAGATCGCATTTGGAGGGGTGTCAGGGTCCACTCCCTGGGAACTCCACTAGGCCATTGCTGCTCCATAAAAGTTTCCAGTCACTGAAAGTACTTTCGAGGGGCATATGCCTGGCAGACAGAGGCTCCCTGGCTCCATAGCAGGTGCCATGGTCCCCTGAGCAGTACCAGGCTGGCAAGAATTACCAGGAGTGAGCCCAGGATGCTACAAGCAACATTGGGGAGAGCCTTGAACTTAAGCAATGCTCTTGACTGGGTAGAGCTTGGCACCTCCATGGGTCATGCTGCAGAGGGAAAAGGCTCCATGGCTACCCTGCGAGGCAAGAGAGGGTCATCAGGGCCTGGGACTGCTGTTCCCACGAGGTGGGCTCAGAACGTCACACTGACTGGAGTCCACCAATCACTGCTTGTTTCCAGGTTTTTATTCGCTGTTAGAATTCTGCTATTTCTGTACATATATATATATTCTCCTGCCTTTTGTCAAGGGCTCGAACCCAGCACGCAAACAAAGCCGTGCACGCTTTGGGGCCGGCCTAGCTGCGTTTGTCCTGGGATGGGAGTGTCACAGCTAATTGCTATAAAACCTAGAAAGCACCGCGATACTCAGACATCTGCCTACACACTATTGGCGTACGGGGAGACACCAAACGTTCAAGGTCACATGTATTTACATTCTGGGGGGCAGGAGGCTGAGGGGAGCAGGGCGGTGTGGCTGGGAGGGGCCGGGGTGACATGGAGGCCACTTGGATGTTGTCTGGTGGGTACTGAAGGCAGCATGTGGACGGAGCTCCTGAAAGCTGGCCGCGGGCTGCGTGGGCAGCAAGAGCGTGTGACAAGGGCAGCCCAGGCCTATCTGCCTAGTGCCATCCGGCTCAGAGCAGAGGAAAGATATGATGAGGGCACCGAGTTCTGTCCCAGCCTGGCTGGCCAAGGAGGACATCCCCCTCCCTCTGCTCAAAGGCTGGCAAGGCAGCACCTGAAGGCTCCTGATGTGTGGGTGACCCCCCCGAGCTGGAGCGAAGCAGTGCGCCCAAGAAGGGGTACAGCTGGGTTTTGGCAACAAAGTGGGGACGGGGGAGTCAGCAGGGATCCGAGGCAGTGAGTTCTGCTCCCACTGTGGGGGCAGAGGGCAGGCCGAGGCTGGGGGAGGGCAGGGAGAGGGTGTGGGGGCAGAGGCATCAGGATGTGGGGGCTGGGCCTACTCCAGAGCCCCCGAGGGGTTGACGGGGGAGGCGGCCCCCGAGCTGTCATGGCCCCCTGCTGCCTCCTTCTCCTTCTTGCCGCTGTACTGGCCGATGAACGAGCCATCCTCGTTGAACTGCACGTCCACGCTGCCGCCATAGTCGGCCAGGCTGTCATCACTGCCCAGCGGCTTGATGTCCCCATTGAGCGACGGCTGGCTGCTGCCAAAGCCTTTCTCCTCGTTGTCACTAGGGGCCAGGCAGGAGGGCGGAGTGTGGCAGGTGCTGGGGCACGGAAGGGAGGGTGCGGGGGGCTTGGGAAGCAGGGGCAGAGCTTCCATACTATGTTGATTTTCGATTTCCTAATTTCAAATTTGGTTTATTTTGTTTGGGGGCTACACCGGCAGGGCTTCCTCCCAGCTCTGTGCGCAGGAACCACACCTAGTGGGGATCGAGGGATGTCTGGGGTGCCAGGGATTGAACGGGAAGCCACATGCAAGGCAAGCGCCCTACTCACAGTACTGGGACTCTGAAGTCCAAATCTGAATTTTTAATTGGGGGAGGGGGAGGGGAGGTTACACCCAACTCATGCCTCAAGGTTCTCAGCCTGGACTTCAGGAGGGGCTTTACGGCAGGTATCAGTGGGGATGCGCCAAGTGAGCCTTACCTCTCCAGGGACCTGCCGCCCAGGCAGCATGGGGGAGAGAGACACACATATCAGCCCATGTACACGCGTGCAGGGTGGGGAGTGCGCCTGCTGCTGCCCGGCTCACCTGTACTCCCCAAACGTCTCATCCTTCATGGGCCGGGCCTCGGAGTCCACCTGGGTATCCTCTTTGTCCTTCACTGCAGACACACGGACAGGGGCCAGCTCTCTCTCCCGTCCCTCCCGGGGGGGGACGCTGCCACACCGAGCCCACCTCCCCATGGGCCGGGGCTACCTGAATACTTGCCGCCCTTGCTGCGCTTGATGAAGCAGAGGATAAGCAAGATGAGGAGCAGGAGAATGATGGCGCACACGAAACCGATGAACCAGCCCTCGGTGGCGAAGCCAGCAGGCGAGAGTGGCACCCGGCCTGTGGGAAGAACCACGTGCAGGCACCCCAAGTCGGCACAGCCGGCTACATACACACACCCCAGGCCCCCAGAAACAGGGCGGCCTGAAGCCATCGGGGAGCCCTGAGCTGGAGCCCAATGCCGGCCAATACCACGGAATCTAGAGGGGGCCATTTCGGGGCAGGCAGAGAACACTCAGCTGAAATACTTGCTGGCACAGCAGCGGGGTGCAGAGTAATAAGGGGGGGCTGGTTCTGGGAGGGGGAAAGAGGGGCTCAGCCTCACTGGTGCCATTGGTCTTCACGGATATCTTGTGCAGGACCCTGCTCTCCTTGAGCAGACGGATCTCGTACTCAGTGTCTGGCTGCAGGTCCCACTGCGTGTACGACCTCTGGTTATAGCTGACATCCTGCTCGGCCACCTTCTCCTTCTCACCTGATGGCCAGAGCAGATAGGTGGAGACTGCTCCATGCCCCGCCTCTCAGCTCCCGCCCAGTCCCTTCACCTATGCTCCGCCCCATGCCTCAGCCTGCCCCGCCCTTCTGCCTATGTTCCTCCCCCATGTCCCACCCCAGCCCACGCCCCGCCCCTCACCTATGCTCTGCCCCATGCCCCGCCCCTGAACCCCACACCCCGCTCCTCAGCTCATGCCCTGCCCATCCACTTATGCTCTGCCTCCACACCCCTCCCGTCAGTCCTGCCCACAGCCTGCCTTCAGACTCTGCTCCACCCCCCGCACCTGGGACCCCTCCTAGCCCCTCTAGGCCCCATCACCCCTGAGCCCCCTTGTATGCTCACTCCCAAGAGATTTGAACAAGATCTTGAACCCGAAGTTGCACTGGCTCTCCCTGGGCACCCAGGAGACCACGCTGTAATTCTCGCCCGTGATGGTTGAGATGTTGCCAAAATCCAAGGTCCCTGGGAGGTAGATGAGGATGTGAGACCCCAAGGTGCTCAAGATGCACCCTCCTGGGGTGGTAATCGTCCGCTACTCACCGGACAAGGCCATGGTGCCACCCTCACGCACAATGGCTTTGCCAGGCCCCTCCTTCGTGGTGGCCTGTAGCTGGAAGCGGTAACGCTGCTGGGGGCTGAGATTGGTCAGGTTCTGGGTGCGCATGTCAGGGTTAGGCAGGTCAAAGGACAGCCCGTCCTGGTCCCCATCATCCACTGTGGGGTAGGAAAGAGGTTGGGGTACCCAGCCTCAGAGGCACCTCGGGCAACACCCCCTCTATCCCTCGGCTGGCCCACTTACAGGGCTGGTAGGAAAGCACGTAGCCAGTGAGCTCCCCGTTGGGGCGAAGCGGGGGCTGCCAATGAAGTTGCAGGCTGGTGTCTGACAGGCACTCCAGCTGCAGCGCTTCTGGCTGGCCGGGCACTGCAGGCACAGACAAGCAGCAGGACCTTCCCCAGGCCCGTGGGCACAGGCAAGGGGGGTGCGGAGAGAAAGGGGCACAGCCTACCTCCCTCAGGTGTCCGGAAGAACTGTGTGGAGGCAGGCCCCAGGCCCCGGCCGTTGAAGACCCGCAGCTCCAGCTCGTAGTTGCTGTAGGGCCGAAGGCCCCCCAGGGTGGCGCTGGTGGCGTTGGCGGGGACCACCACGTGCTCTCGGCTCGTGTGCCTCTTACTGTGCCTCCGCTGACTGCTCACCCACCAGTAAGTCACCTGCAGGGGTGCACAAGACCCCCCATCCAGCAGCGAGCCCAGGAGCACGCTCTCCCCTGCCCAGTCTCCATGCCCAGAGCTTACGTTATAGCCCCGCAGGTGGCCCCTGACTGTTGCTGGCTCCACGTGCCTCCACCTGACCAGCACCGTGCTGGAGTTCACGATTTCAATGTCTTCCAGCTGCGGTTTCGCCTGGGGGTCTGCAAACAGCGGCCACGGGGTTCAGGGCATTAGTGGGGCAGGTGGAGTTGGACGGGGGCGGGGGCAGTACTGAGGAGCAGCTTGTGGATCCAGGAAAGAACTAGGAAAGACCCCAAGGAGAATGCAGGAAAATATCTGGCAGGGGAGGGGTGACAGATGACGGTGCCCAGGAATCTCTGGGGGATCCAATCCGGGGCTCTCTCATCTAAAACAGCCACACCAGCCCTGAGAACCATCTCCCCGGTCACTCCAAGAAAATCTGAACTGGGAGTCAAACTGAAGGTCTGTCGATAATCCCATGCCAGGAGGGAGGGGGTGGGTGGGCGCGGGGATGGGGATCAACAGGCAGAGCCTGCGATGGAGGAAAAGCCAGCGAGATGGGGGTACTGTAGGCAGCTCGGGTCACGTGGCTGAATGGCCTTTCCATGCAAGACATGGGCCAGGCAAGGGTCTGCACCAGGCCTGTTACTCACAGTCCTCGCCCGAGTAGCCCACGGTGACCTGAGGCTCTGGGCCCTTGCCCTGGCTGTTGACCGCCTGCACCCTGATCTCATAAGGTATGAAGGTGGACGTATTGGAGACCACCAGGAAGGGCTGCTCCACAGTCTGCTCCTGCCAGGGTCCGTGGGAGCCCCGTGGGCGCCACTGCACGCGGTACTGCAGCTGCGGCGCGTTCCAGTCCATCCACTCAAGAGGCTAGAGAGGCAGCAGGAGAGAAGTGGGTGGGCAGCCCTGACGGGCCCGCCTGGCCTCTGGGTGCTGGGCTGCAGGTGCTCACCTGCCACGTGATGACCATGTTGTCGGTCTGGTTCCCTTCACCCTTCACGTCCCTGGGGTTCTTTTCAGGGGCTGCAAAGGGACAGATTGGCACTGCCATGCCTCCTGGGCCCACCAAGCCAGAGCTAACAACCCCAGGGTCCCCAGGCACTGCGAACAGTCCAGCCTGCCTGCTCACCCGCCTCCGGTGTGGCCACGGTCTCAGAGTCCGGACTGGGCTCGCCGGGGCCATATCTGTTGATGGCAGTGACCCGAAAGGTGTAGTGGACATAGGGTGACAGCTTGAGGATGCTGGAGGTCTGGTTTCCGGTCACCTTGCCCAGACTGCGCCATTTCTCAGGCTCCATTTCCTTGTCCTTGAATTCGATGTCATACTCTGCCAAGGCACAGGGCAAAGGAGCAGGCAGGGGACATGGGGGGTACAGTCTGGCATTCCCTAAAGCCCCCTAACTTAGATGGAGGCCCCAGTGCTGTGGAGTCACAGAGCCAGGGCTGCAAAAGGGGCTCTTACTTTCGATGGGCGCATTGTGGTCGTCGGCAGGGCTCCATGTCAGACGCACCTGGTTCTGTTTCAGCAGGTGGCGGTCAACTACCTCAAGTCGGGACACTGGGCCAGGGCTCCCTGTGGGCCAGCAGAGGTGCAGTTGCTGCCCTGCCTGGCCCCCACCTGAAAGGGTGAGCCCCCTGGCTCGGTTCTTCCCCATACTCACCTACCACCAGGAGCTCGGCCTGGCTCTCCACCGTGTCCAGTTTGGTGCTGGCCACACAGCTGTAGTTGCCTTGGTCGCTATAGTCCAGGCTGTAAATGACCAGGTGCCCGTCCTCTATGAAGTACCTGGGGGGGGGAGTGCACGTTCATCCTGGGGCTCCCAGTGCCCCTGCTTCCCTCCCACCTTCCCCTAGGCCTGTACTTGTCACTGTCTCCGAGCTCCTGCAGGTCACGGCCGGCCCCCCGCCAGGTGATGCGAGCTTGCAGGGATGGGTCAAAGGTAGCGTGACATGCAAATGTGACCCTTGAGCCTTTTTTCTCGATGGCACTCCGGGGTCCCTGTGTGATCCGCGTGGCAGCTGAGGGCAGGGATGGCAATGGTCACCCTGGGGCCTCTAGGGTGCCAGGGTCTTCCACCAGCGGGTCTTCCACCAGCAGGGCCTGGTAGAGTGCACTCTTACCTTTGACCTGCAGGTTAGCCACAATGGTCACATTGTTCTGGTCATTGGCCGCCTGGCAGAAGTAGTGGCCAGTGTCATTGATGTGCAGCTCGTGGATGCCCAGGGTGCCATTGGTGTAGGGGAAGAAGCGCTCATCCTGTAGTACGCTCTTGCCCTCCTGGTCCAGCCTAGAGGGGAATCCTCAGCTTAAAGCCCGCAACACTGGCCCCCACCCAGCCCAGCCCCCCAGCACCGCAGGGTACATACCATTGAACACTGGGCACAGGGGCCCCAAAGGCCTTGCACAGCAGGTAGGCGCTGCTACCCTCCACCGCCAGGTACGTCTCATTGTCTGCAGTCAGGATCTTAGTCGGCAGCTCTGAACAGTCATGAGACAGAGGGACTCAGAGGCGGGAGTGGGAGCTATGTGGGGCTCAACGGGACACTCCCAGCCCCCAAGAACCCATCTCATTTGCTCCCTTCATATGTACAATGTCTGGGGTGTACCCCGCTTCCCTGAGTCATCAGGAGGAATCCTCCTCCCAACAGGGGCACTCTTGCTCAGCATCGGGAGCATCCCCCCCCTCCACAAGTGCAGGGCCAGACCATGCCAGGCAGTAACACTCACGGACGACGTAGATGTATGCATTGGCCAACAAGACACCATGCCGGTTGCGGGCCTCACACTGGGTCACCATAGAGTCACTGGGCTTCAGGTTGCTCAGAACCAGGTTGCTCAGGGGCCCTTGCTGGATCTGATACTTCTGGTCCTCGGCCAGCTCTGTGCATACAACCAACCCCAAACCGTGAGCCACGGCAAGCACCTCTGTGCCCCACAAACCCTGCTGGGTCCCAGTCCCAGCTCACCGTTCACAGGGATCCCATTGATTCTCCAGGTGACCTGCGGCTGGGGCCGGCCCTGCACTTGGCAGTCCAGGCGGGCTGTCTCTCCCGGTGCATACAGCTCGTTCTCTGGCTTTCGCAGCCAGTAAGGGGCAGCTGCAGGGTGAGGTGCCGCCTGAGCCCCGCCTGTAGTGGAGGCCGGCAGAGCCCACCTGGGACCATGCACAGCCCCCCGCAGCCCCATGGGCCCCTACCTTCCACGATGACTTCGTAGTCGTGCCGGGCGCTGCCCATCGAGTTCTCAGCCAAGCAGCGGTACTTGCCGTCATCCTCCTCGCTCACATTCAGCAGCTGTAGCGTCTTGTTGTGGTTCTGGTAGATGACGCGGTCGGTTGGCATGGAGCCGCTCAGGCGCAGCCACTTGATGCTGGGAGTGGGGCTGCCCGGATTCATGGGTGGGGAGAGCAGAAAGGAGGTCACGGGCAGGCGGCCCAGCCGGGCCCCCACCACCCAGCCCTCCACCCTGGCGCACACTCACAAACCCTCGGCGATGCACTCCAGGACCAGCGGCTGTCCCTGCAAAGCCACCAGGTAGCTGCTGGAGTTGGTGGGGAAGAGCAGGCGGGGCTTCCTGTCGATCATGCTGTTGGCTGGAGGAGCACAGAGGTGACACGACTGCCCTCCGTCCCCCGACAGTCCCTGGGGCTCTAGATTCCCTCCTTTGGGAAGGGAGTGCTGCTGGGAGAGACTCAAGGCCCCCAGATCAGCAGGATTGGCCAGGGTGGGGCAGACTCACAGGCCTATTTTGTTTGTGTTTGGGTCACCCCTGGCTGTGCACTCAGGGAGCACTTTTGGCAGGCTTGGGGACCCATATGGGGTGCCAGGGATTGAACCTGGGTCATCCACATGCAAGGCAAACACCCTCCCTGTTGTACTAGGGTGCCAGCCCAGGACTCACTGGCCTTGACCCGGAGGTCAATGGGCTCCTTCTGAATGATGGTGCGGGTGCCTGGGAAGTGCGCATGGCAGATATAGTCTGAGTGGTTATCCGATATGAGCACGTTGGCGAAGTACAGGTTGCCATTCTGGCCCATGGTCACCCGCTCATCCTGCTTGATGTGCAAGATCTCTGCATGGACAAGACAGGAGGGCAGGGTGAGGGTCCTCCACCTCTCCAGGACAACAGCCCACCCCAGGGGACTGCCCCTTGTGGGCCACCCACTGCTATTCATCCAGTAGATCCGAAGTGGCTCTGCGCTGGGCGGCGGGTGGCAGGGCAGAACCACCGACTCCCCTTCCTCCACCTCAACGGGCTTCACCGTCTCCTTGGGCCACTTGGGGGCACCTGGAAGGGACCAATCCTGGTGAAGACCATGTGGGCCCAGGAAATGGGGGGCGGGAGGGCTGTCCTGGGGGAGCAGAGAGGACCACAGCACAGCCAGGCCAGGCCAGGCCCAGTGCAGGGAGGCAAGGGGTGGCAGTGGGGGAAGGGATGCTGTGGAGGGATGCCGGAGTCAGACCCTTCCATCACCCTGACACGGCACCATGGCAACAGTTCCCAAGGCAACTGCGGGGTGGGGGAAGCGCACCAGGGAGGGTGGAATGCAGCAGGAAACCCCAGGGACAGGGCGACACAGACAAGCCAGGACAGAGGCAGGAGCAGACAGGGCAGAGAAGGGAGGGGGAGTGGGACAGAGATGACCGAGGGTGGGAGGGATATGGACAAGGAACACAAGCCCAGGGCTAGCAGAGACTCAGACACAAGCTGTCCGCCAAGTCACTGTCTGAGCCCCAGCAGGTACCCTGGGAGACGGCCTGCTGGATAGAAGTTGGGGGTAGGGGCTGAGGCGGGACATGAATCACCCAGCCCATACCCACAGCAGGCTCCCCACCAGACCCCGTACCCTCAGCCATGAGCCACGTCTCCTGGGACATGGCAGTGCCCAGCTGGTTGCTGGCAAAGCAGCGGTAGGTGCCCTGGAACCTCTGCGCAAAATTGCTGTTGTTGCCTGTGATGGTGAAGGAGCCCGAGTGGGGTGCCTGGTGCACAGTGACCCCGACTTCCTCGTGTGGTTTGAAGTGGACACCATCCCGAGTCCAGCGGAACCTGGGGACACAGAGGGACTTGGAGGTGCTGGACCAGGGCTTGGCCAGGGTGTGGGCCAGGTATGCGGGACTTGGAGGCTCAGGACTGGGGCGTGTGGTGTAGCCACTCACTGTACTTGGGGTCTCCCTCTGGCCTCACACTTGAGGCTGATGTCATCTGTGGGGAAAACCACCAGGCGCCGTGGGGACTCTGCGGTGATGACAGGTGGCTCCATCACTAGCAAAAAGGCAGGGAGGGGTGTCAAGCTGGCCACTCAGCCCAGGGCCCCAGCCCTTGACACCTGACGTGAGGGGAGTGGGGGCAGGCAGGTGCCACATGAGAAGGGGCAAATGTGGGCACAGAGCAGTAGGCCAGGCCATACCCTTCCCAGGGGCACCCCAGAAAGTGGTACCGGAGAAGGTAGCAGGGCAGAGAACAAGATCGCCTAGCACCTAGCACCACTCCCCATGCCCCTCCAACAACTTACCATGGTGCCCTTTATCTGTGATCCAGGCAGCGAAAGGAAAGGAGACAGAGAATGAGGTGCAGGGGCAGACCTCAGGAAGGGGAGGGTGGGACACAGGGCATCAGTGAGAAATCTGGGGAGCCCAGGCCGGCCAGGAGCTGTGAGGGTCGAGGCCCTTTACACGGCCACTCCCAAACCCTGGACAGACCCTGCAGAGAGGGGGAGAGGGTGACCACAAGCCCCGCCTCCTAATCCAATTAAGCACAACAACTCCTTTTTCAATTAGCCAGCACTGCTACTCCTCCCCGGAAGCCGTCCCTGCCCAGCTATTCTCCTGCCTGCCTTCAGCCCTTTCCCCCAACCTGCCACCAAGCTTCCCGGGATGGAAGAGGAGAGGCCAGGCCAGCAGCTCCCATCCCAAAACCCAGCAGAAATGGGAGAGGCAGAACAGGCAGGGCGCCCACGGGCAACTGCAAGTCTGGTCTCCACTGAAGACAGGAGGGGTTCCCCAGAGACCCTGCAGAGAGAGCCCTGAGCTGGGGCTGGGCTGGAGACCACAGGCCAAGTGCAAGACAGAAGCAAATCCAAGGAACAGAGAGGTGGACAAAGTGGGGAGGCCACTGGAGGTGGGGGGGCGGGAGCCCTTAGAGAGGTATCAGATCATTGCTGCATCTCCTGAGGCTCAGGAGATGCTGGGCCAATGCTCTTGACGCTCTCCCTCCTGGCCCCCAATTCCTCCTGCGCCTCCCACTGAAACACCTGCTGATGCCACCCAGGATCAGGCATCAAAGGTGCCCCTATGTTTGAGCGAAGGCGTCCATCTGAATTGAGTGTGAATGTGTGCTGTGCCAGACATCCTCGCTTCCTGTCTGTGACTCCTGTGTGTCTTTTCAGGGCACCCAGCCTCCCTGGACCTCCATGGAACAAGAGGCATATATCTCCCCGGTGTACATCCCCGCAAACCCGGAGCTGCCCATCCACCGTACCTCCCCAGGCCAAATAGACCCTCAATGGGTAGGGCAAGAGGCTGGGGTCCACCACTGGCATTGCCTATGGTTCTGAGCCACCCCAGGAGTGATCTCCGCATACAGTGACTGGAGTAGCCCTTAAACACTGCTGGGTGTGGCCTAAAGCCAAATAAGGTGAGAGGCATCCCCAACTTTTGGATGCATGAATCCTCCTCTAATCCCCAAGACCTGGCTGGACCCCAATGCCTAATGCCAGAAACAGGACAAGAGGAGAAGGGGACAGGATTGGGGCAGAGAAGCAGGTTCTAATTCTCACATGACCCCCACCCCCCAGAATGCCGTAGACTGGGGTTCTCTCTCTCTCTTCCTCTCCCCTTCTCCCCTCTCTCGCTCACTCTCATTCTCACTCTCAGGGCTTACTCCTGGGTCTGCACTCAGGAATCACTTCTGGTGGTGCTCAGAAGACCAGATGGGATGCTAGGGATCCAAACTAGGTTGGTCACATGCGATACAAGTGCCCTCTCCACTATCTCTGGGTTTCTATCTCTTACTCACTTACAGGAGAAAATACCATCGGAGTAATGTTCCCAGACAACTCACGATTGGCAATCACATGGCAACAATAGCCCTCCACACCCTGACCACAAGGCCCAGATGGAGTGACTCACCTATTTCCCCACACAGGAAATCTGCACATGCCAGAGACGTCACACTCATGGCCAAATTCAACCTCACACACATTCACACCCAAATCCCCACACCACACACACACTCCGTCCAAATCCCGTCACACGCTCATGCCCAAATCCCACCACACACGTCCCCACACAGACACCCACACATAAATCCCACCACCCACCAGTTCCGACACAAACAGCCACAGCTGCTCACAGATGTCCTGCTACACCTTTCACGGTCCCCCTGATCCCTACCCAGCATGGCCCCTCCATCCGCACCAAAGAACTTCAATCAAATCTCAAGGCCTCTGCAAAGGCTCCTTTTCCGTCGAGTTTCCCGAACAGGGCTGGGATGGCATTATCCAAATGAAAAAGGAGGCGACATTTGAATCCAGGTCTTGGGAGAAGCCACCAGAGGACCGAGGCAGATTCTCTCTCCCCTCTGCCACACCCCTGGGAAGAGGAGGGCCCAGCGCCAGGACGCTGTCCGCGGTGCTGAAACAGAGCGCGTTCGCCCAAGCCTCTGTCCGTGGTGCTGACACACCCAAAGGATTGCAGCCAGCACCCTGCGTCTCTCCCGCCCACTCCCTAACCAGGAAAGTAGTGAGGGAAGAGAGCCCGGTATTCGGAGGAGAGAGGCAGAAGGTAAAGCGGACTCAGGGTGGCAGCCACGGAAGGCGCCGCGGCTCCTCCAGCTACTCACATTCCTCGGGGATCTGGATGAGCAGGCACGGGCTGCACAGCAGGAGAGACCACAAGTACCGCAGCGCCACGGCCATCTTCTTGGTGGCGCGGGCGTCTCGGCACGGCACAGCCGACCGGGCTCAGCTCAGGCTCTGGTCTGGAGAGATGCAAGCTTGCGGGAAGCTGGGGCAGGAGCCAGGGGTGGGGACACTGGCAGAGGGAAGAGAGGGAAGGGTGGGGAAGGAGACGAGAGAACGGATAGGCGTTAGTGACTAACATCTGGGCGAGCCCAGACTCCTGGCCCCGCCCCTAGTCCCGCCCCTGGCTGGCCCTCCCCCCACTTTGGAGGCTCTGGACTGAGAAAGCAGGAAGAGGCTCAGTCCCAGCTGGGTCCTCAGGTCGCCTTTCATTCCCTCCCTCCTCTGTCTGCGTCTTCCCCACCAGCTGCCTCTCCGGCACCAACTTGTTGCCCCAATCAGCTCCTCTGGGAATGCCACAGGCCGTTCCGTGCACGCCACCCCTCCCCCCATGGCGTGTGACTAGATCTGCTTGCTGCAGGCCTGAGTGTGCGAAGGCCTCGTGGGCTTGTGTCTGCCCACAGAGGACACCCTTTGCTAGGTCTTTCCGGTTCCTTTTCTTTTTTGCTTTGTTTTGTTGGGGGGGCCACACCCAAAAAGACAAGTTGCTCCCGGCTCTGCACTCAGGAATTACTCCTGGTAGGGCTCAGGGAAACATACGGGATGCCGTGGATGGAACCTGGGTAGGCCTCATGCAGAGCAAGTGCCCTCCCCACCGTGCCATCCCTGTGGGTCCCCACGCCTTCAGAAGTGACGGTCCATTTGGAAGAGCTCTACGCAGGGCTGGCGGTGCTGTCTGGGGCTCAGTGCTCGCGTTTGATGCTGCACACTGATGTAGTGTGGTCTTCCTTCCAGTCTTTTTTTATTTTTTGGCTTTTTGGGCCACACCTAGCAGTGCTCAGGGCTTATTTCTGGCTCTGTGCTCACTCAGAGAACACTCCTGAAGGGGCTCAAGGTACCATATGGGGTGCCAGGGATGGAACCCAGGCCAAGCATGTGCAAGGGAAGGCAGCCTTATCTATTGGACTATCTCTCCGCTTCCTTCCTTCCTTCTCCAATGTTTGGGCCACACCCACTGGTGCTCAGGGCTTATCTTGGCTCTGTACTCAGAGATCAGTCATGTGGTACTCTGGGGAAGTCTACGGTACTGGGGTCTGAACTTGCGGTGGCCCCGTGCAAGACAAGTGCCATAGCCCCTTAGAGGAATCATGTCACAGACTGAGAGGCACTCAGACTGTAGGTTTCACAGCCCATGGGTCGCTGTTGTGGTGGGGTATGAGAAGCCGAGTGTGGGGAGCAGGCTCGGGAAAAGGAAGGGCAAAAGGGCAAGACGGAGGAAAGAGGAGTGCCCCCTCAGCTGTTCCTCTGACCCAGGAGTGCTGCAAACCTGTGACTGTGGCCAGCCCCTCCCTTCCAGCTGCTCCAGGGTCAGGCAGGGCCTTTCTCACGGCCTCAGGGCTCCACTGTCAAACAAGGTCTGCCCCAACCAGAGTGCCACCATCAACGAGCCAGGCTGAGGAATCTCTGTGCCAGGGGCTGGAAAAAGAGCAGCTGCACAGGAGCCAGCGCACCCAGCACGGGAGTGTGAGAAGGGGCAGGAGGGCAAGGGGGAGTCTGTATGCCATACTGGGCATTCCCCTGGGACCCCAGAGGCACCATTAGTTCAGTCAGGGCCTGCTCAGCTGCCACGGGAAGCCTGGGTTTGTCTTGCGTGAGGTCACCAAGGGGGCCCGGCATTGGACGGGCTGCCGGGGTACTGCACAGGGCAAAAGGAGAGTGGGGCACTCAGTGAGATTCTCCGCAAAGCTCTGGGACTTCTCAGAGCTGGAGGTGTGGGAGAGGAGAGCGGGACTGCCTCAAGGTGGGTGGAGGCAAGAAGGCACGGAGCAGCATTCGCTGGCGTCTACCCTGGCTCCGCAGGGCTTGGAGAAGCACTGTGGATGGCCGCACCCGCCTCTCCCAGTCAGGTCAGCCTCAGCCTCTACTTCAAGGCCTGTAGCAGCAGCGGGAGACTCGGATCAGAGAGCCTGGGATCAAACAGAGCCTTGAGCGCAGAGCTGCTCTTAGAGGGGGAGGGGCGCGCCCCCGAAAGAGCCTGCCCGTCTGCCAGATCCTCCAAGCCCTGGAACAGGGTTGGCCTGTGTCCCCAGGTTGTGCAGGGCACCCCCACCTTCTGGTCTCCAGGCTCCGCCCCAACCAATGCCGCCCAGTCTTGCATCCCAGCTCTTCTGGTTTCCCGGCATCTGCCGAAACCACCCAGCTCACCCTTGGCCAGGGCACGCAGACAGGAAGGAGCCAGGAGGCAGGGAGGCCCTGACAGCAGGGAGGGGCTCCCCCACAGCTGGGCCTCTGCTGTGTCCCCACTGCTCACACCATTCCAGAGCAAGGAGCAAGGGTAGTGGGCCTAGCGGGAAGGGAAGGAGACCCGCAAGCTGCTGTACAGATGGAGCCAAGGCCACGTCTGCAAGGGGGCTGGGGAAGACTGCGGGGTGACAGACAGGGCGAGAAAGAGGCAGGAGGGGCTGGGGGAAAGAGCGCACAGAGCTGAGACAAAGACAGAAAGAACCCCAGACACAGGAGAAACGGGGGGCGGGGGGTACACAGGGGGTCAGGCAGCCGCTGAAGGTGCTGACAAGAAGAGTGAGGGGCGTGCGGGCGGCACGTGTGCGCCTGCGCAGCGCCGCTAGCCCCTCCTAAGCGGCTGGGGAGGCTCCAGGCGCGGGAATTGGGGACACCTGGACCTGAGAGAGAGCAGGGCACTTCTGGGACCCAGAGGGTCAGTCTCACAGAGGCAGAGGGAGAAGGGGCCGAGGAGCTGAGATCAGGGCAAGGAAGAGGCGGGGGTATGACAGATGAGCGAAGGGAGCGGGGGTCCGCACGCCCGAGGACCCCAGCAGGAAGCCCTCGCTGCTGCCAAACAAAGGCGGGGCCGCTCCTGAGCAGGTGGGCAGGCCGGGCCGGCCGCGCTGGGCTATGGACGTGAGGGTGGCATCTATGCCCCGTGCTCCGGGTTCCTTTAAGCGCCTCCTCGCCCTGCGGGGGGCCCCCCCTACCCCCAGGCTGCGGCTGGCGGGTTTCCATGGAGATGAAGCCCGGCTGGGCGAGGGCGGAGCCAGGGAGGCGGGGCGAGGCTCATGAGTGACAGGGATCACACAGAGCGCGGTTGGGGGCCCCCAAAGGTACGGGAAGGGGGGAGTCTTCAAGATTGCTGCTTGGCCCCTATGCTCCCTCTTACCCCTCCCTAAGGCCCCCCCGAGTGTGCCCGCAGCACCCCCTCAGGCTGCGGTCTCCATGGCAACCAGGGCTCACCTGTAATGGACCGTTCTGGAGAAGGAGGAGGAAGGGGCGGAACCACGGTTAACCCTTTGTGGGAGAGCAGGAGGGGAGCAAGACTTGGCCCTGCGTTTCCTAAAAGCCAGTTGTGGAGACCCGGGGCCACAGCCCAGATCACACTCAGCACTGAGTCTACCAACTCCCGGCAACCTCCACTCCACCCCACGGCCAAGCTACCAGCCCAGGAGGCCAACTTGCCTCAGGGCCCAGGCCCAGCCCCCTAGGCTGTCCTGCCCCCAAGGGACGGCCTATTTGCTAGGCAGATGGCACGCAAATGCTAGGGCGGGGCCAGGAGGGAGAAGTGACCCACATCCTGCCACACCCCAGCGGGAAGTGCCAGCCCAGGACTCATCTAAGCTCTCTTGGGCCCCCAGATTCTTGAATAGTCATGACCCCTTTCTCAAGCACCCCCCCCCATGTGCTACCACCCCAGTCTCTGCAGTCCAAGTCAAGGAACAGTCTGACTTCCTGCACAAGAGGAAACTGAGACCCAGTTCCACATGAGCCAGGACTCATCACCTCAGAGTGCCAGCTGCAGAAACTGAGGCAGGTGAAATGAATCTTGGAGTTGAGGAGGTTTGGGGGGCCAGGCTGGGGGCTGAGAGGGGCGTGGGAGAAGCAGCAGACCAGACAGGGGGGCGGCCGAAGCTGGGAGAGGGGACAGGCAGCCTGGAAATAGTCCAGACAAGGCCAGGCCTGAATCCCATACCCAAAGGGTGAAAGGGCAGAGGGGGCATACAGGAAGCCCGAGGGCTGACAATGGGGCCTCTGTCCTTCCCAGGGCCTGGGCATTCCTAAGGCATGAATTCCCAAAGCAGGAAGGGAGGGCTAGGGGAGGGGCAAGAGGGCACCCCATTCCCAAATGCCTGGACCACCACCGCCAGCCCCACCCCTTCCTGGCACAGGGCCTGCTGGGGCACATGAGGGAACCCACGTAGTCACGTGGTCATGAGGCTGCGTGTGTGCATGGCCACCAGAGACATGACCCCAGCATGAAACAGGAGGTGCCGCCCGGTCCATGCAGGCTGGGGATATGGGGGTGCCTGGGGTCTCCACCGTGGGACTAACTCAAGATCGACTGGTCAGTAGGTGGATGGACCCCTCGGCTCCTCCAGTGAGCTGGCACAGCACCCCGCTGAACACAGAGTGGAGAGTCAGCAATCGGCTGGTGGCAGAACAGGGCAGGTAGTTGGGGGCACTGGACAAAGAAGCATCTGGAAAGATCGGTAGGCCTTTCTCTCTGACCACAATGTTCAGGAGTCATGAACGCCCAGTGGCTGGCTGAGCTCAGGCTTCCTGCCCCTGCTAACCCCACCCTCACCTATGCCCGGCGCCCCGTCCAGATCAGGAAAGGCCTGTCTGGACCCTGCCCAAAGGATGGCGGCAGCTTGTGGGGCTGCAGAGGGCTCATCGGGGGCTGGGGTTCGGAGCTCCGTGCCCAGCTCTGGTGCCAAGATGAAGGCGCCGGCAGGGGAGAGAAAAGAGGCGCTCAGACAAAAGGGGAGCGATGGAGCTAGCACCTGCGGGCTGGGCGGGGCAGGGCGGGGCGGGGCGGGCGGCAGGGGGAGACAGAGGGTGTGCGAGAAGGACCAAAATGGGAAGCGGCCGCAGAGACGGGGTGGGGGGCGTGGCCAGCCGGCCGAAAGGCCCACCTTGGGAGAGGGCAGGGCAAAGCTGGCGGCCTGCTCAAAGACTCAGGCGAAGCCAGTGCATTGTCTGCGGCAGACGCTGGGGCCAAGTGCCGGCCCCTGACTACTAGCCCCCCACTTCCGGGTTCATTCAGAGCTAAGGCTCCTCAACTCGGAGCTTTTAACCCTGGGCCCAAGAAGGGGGCCAGAAGGTCCTGTGGCCCGTCAGCTGGAGTAAAGGCACTGGACACCGGCCCGGGGCGCCCGGCTGGTTACGCCGTGGGCCTTACAGCCCGGTAGAATGTCCCAGAGGCTTATCTTTCAGGGCAGGCTGAGACAAGGTGCAGAACTAAGGGTCCCTAGGTCACAGGCTGCCTCCCCACATGGGGGGGCGGTGGTGACCAGGGGCAGACCAGGCGTGGGGCACAGCGCAGGCATCCTGCTCCCTGCGTCCCTTTTCCCCAGAGTCACAAAGGAGAAAATAAAAGGTGATCCATGCCCTAGGAGTTACGGAAAGAGGGCGCTGCTTGGGACGCTCTTGGGGGCCTGGCCGGGTGCAAGCAGGTACTGGTCAGGGAGCAGTTGCCACCAAACTCCTGGGCACTGACCGCTCAGTCCCATGGGCCTGGGCTCAGCTCCAGGGATGGCCCGAGAGCCTCTGGAGCACACTGGAGCAGTGGAGGGAGACTGAGGCCGGGCTTGCTGGACGGGGTCCCCATGATCAGCTCGGCACTCAGCTTTAATTTCTTTTGTTCTGTTGCGTTTGCTCTAAGACACTGTGTGACTTGGGGATCTGACACGCACAGCCATGTGGACTAAGCGCTGCAGAGCCCCAGCCTCCAGCCCAGAGCCCAGGGGAGGGTCCCAGGCATGGCCAAGGGTGCCATGCAGGTGTGTCAGGGAAGAGGCCAGGCGCTGTCCACTGCCTGCATTCCAGGCACTTGGGCACCCCACTCTCTGCCACCCCACAGGGGCTGAGAAGCGGGAAGTGGATGGGCAGAGGCTGCCTGAGCATCACTGGTAGTCAGGGCATGTGAGTCAGCACACAGCACCAGGCTGCCCACGCCCCTGTCCTGTGGGGAGGTGCGAGGCCCCCTCTCCTCCGGGTGGGCAGAGGCGGGATGCTCCTGGGCTCCAGATACACTGATGAGGGGTGATTAGGGGAAGACGAGGTGCCCTCTGCAGCCGCTCGAAACCAAGAGACCCCCAAATGTACACTCAATGTGGGATGAGCGTCTGCGGTGCTGTGGACAGGAGGCTACGTGCCTTCACATACGAAGCCCGGCAAACACTGATCCCTGAGCAGAGTCAGGGGTGAGTCCTGAGCGGTGCAGTGTGTGACTCCAAATGAAAACCAAGAGAATCTAAGGTGCTTTGCAGAGCCCAGCAAAAGCCTTACCAACGCCGAGGAGGGAGGGGTGGGCACAGGGCCCCTGAGCACCTTGCTCCCCACAGACCCGCCTCCCGCATGTGCACCCCTGCTTGGAATCTGGAGCCGTGGCTCTGCTTCTTGCCTGGAGGGAGTCCAGGTTGGGGCTTGGGAAGAAGGGGGAGAACAAAGCGTCTCCCCACGCCCCGTAGCACCCAGCCCTGCTCCCTCCGCGCCTCCCAATGCAGGGGCCACCCTGTCCGACGCCCCAACGCTGGGGGCTTGCAGGAAGTCGCTGGCCACGCCCAGGGCCACACCCCACTCCGCCAGGGTTGGGGCTGTTGGGGCGGGGGAGTCACTCGGTCCCTCCAGTCTCCCACTCACATAATCCAGACGGATGGGTCAGGTCAGCTGCACCCACCACCGCGTCCCCGGCTCGGACCCCGCCTGACCTCCCCCTTGGCAGGGCCCTCCCTACATCCCTGCAGGGCACCGCACCGGCACCATTCACCGGCTCAGCCTCCAGCTCCCGCCCCCGGCCCGAGCCCCCCTCCACTGCCCCGGTCTGGTTCTGGCCACCCGGCTGGGTGGGGCTCCCACCGCCCCGCCCGTGACCGCTGGCCCCGCCGGGCGCCGCTCCCGCCACCCCCCACCCCAGGCCTGCGGGGTGCGTTAAGGGTCGCCGCCGCGGCCGGCCGAGCTGGCGGGGCTGCGGGTCTTACCTGCGCTGCGGCCGCCGCTCAGGCTCCGCGCACGCCGGCCTCGGACCTGCCGCCCGAGCGTCTGCGATGCCGCGGCGGCGGGCGGGGCGGGGCGCGCTGCGCGCAGGGCCGGGGGAGGGGTGCGGGGAGGAGGAGGGGCGCTGAGCTCACCTCCCGCCCCAACGGGGAGCCCTGCCCGCGCCGCCCGGTACCCACCGGCTGGCCGCGGAGGGAGGAGTCGGGAGGGAGCCCCCACACGCAGCCCCCACTCTCTCCAAGGGCGAGCAGTCCTCGACTCTCCCCGGACTCCCCCACCCCCCATCCTCCGCTCTGGCTCTGGGAGGGGCGCGATTCCCCGGGGCGACTGTTCCCTCCGGGGGCTGCCCAGGCCCCACTCGGATTTCTTTGTCCTGGGGATTGGCCCCATCCTGACCTTTCTGAGGCCCGCACTGGAAGCCGGGAGGAGCAGCTCCCCAGTGCGCCCCCAGCCCCCCCGCCCCGCGACCTCCCGGGAGAGGCTGAAGGCGCTGAGCCGAGGGGGCCGGCCGCAGGGGCAGGAAGGCCCGGGGCTCTGATGGCTGACTGGAGCCGCGCTCACGGTATTTTTATGGGCATGCCTGTTGCCCAGCGAAGCATTCCGGGAGCCCTGGGCTCGGGCTCCTGAGCCCCTCCCACCGGCATCCTGCCCTGGAATGCCCATTGCACCTTTGTGCCCATTTGGGGCCACACCTGCCTTCAAGGAGAGTCCGAATGGGTGTTTCAAGGAGGCTTGGAAGGAGCTGAGATGAGGGCGCCAGGGGCTTGGGCGCTGCCCACCGCCACCGTTTAAGGTGCCGGCCGCATAGCCTGGGGTCCTGCGGGAGCCCCAGTGAGAGGCCTGGGTACGTTTCGGGCTATTTCCCATGAACGTTCCGCTGGGGGGGTTGTCAGTCACGCCAGTCCACTCGCCCTTTGAAATCCCGCCTCCCCTTCCACAATGGCCGAGTAAGTAGAGCGAGATGGGAAGGAACTTATTTTGTCTGTCTTTGGTTTGGCTTCGGGCTATGCGGGGCTGCTCCCAGCCAGGTTAGTGGGGGCCTTGACTGAACCCGGGCTTCCTGTGTGCAAAGTGTGCGCTCCCGCCATCCCTCACCCACACATGCATCCTATTGACAATGCTTGTGATGGAGCTTCAGTTTAGAGGGACTGCTCGGGCTGCACGTCTTCGGAGCATGCTAACCCAAGGTCAGGAGGCAATCACATGAAGTCTGGCATGTCTTCCACCCTGGATTCCATTCCCAGCACCACTACCAAACACACACACAATGGAAGCAGTTACAAGGCCAGAGGCACATCACTCTGAAAGAAACCACATATTATTGCTCCCATTTTGCAGATGAGGAAACCGAGGTTTGGACTGGTCAGTATGATCCAGTAGAAAAATGGGAGGTTTGGGATTGGACCAGGAAGCCTGATACTGAGATGAGGGGGGTAGTGGGAGCCCCAGAGCTTTCCCAGGGAAGCCCAAAGGAGTGCTCTTAAATAAGAGGTGAGCTGCCCCCCTGCTGCCACATGCACCCCAGGGAAGAACAGACGGCCAGGTGCTCCTCCCAGCTCCTCACAAGCCACCCAACTGGAGAAAGGCAGATCACAGAGCACCTCAACCCCCAACAGGGGCCACAGAAAAGATCAGAAACCTCAGCAGCTAGGGGTCGGGAAAGGACCAGCAGGCATGCCCCTGAGCTTGGCATATCTTTCTGGAAACTTCTTTCAGTTGGTGTCTCTTGAAAGAGCAGAATATTGTGTTTTTGGTTTAATTTGATCAAGTCTGACAATCCTTTCAAAACGCTTTACTCTCAAGGGGCTGGAGTGATAGCACAGCAGGTAGAGCGTTTGCCTTGCATACGGTGGACCCAGGTTCTATCCCCGGCATCCTATATGTTCCCCCAGCACTGCCAGGAGTAATTCCTGAGTGCAGAGCCAGGAGGAACCCCTGAGCATCACTGGGTGTGACCCAAAAAGCAAAAAAAAGGCTTTACTCTCAAAAGAACGCCAAGCCACTGAATTGTCCCAGATACTTGGGTCCTGACTGAGAAGTCTTGGAATAGGGGTGGCAGGTTCCCCTCTCTGGCTGAAGGCCCCACAGCCTCCAGCATAGAAGTAGCCCAGCTGCACAACTGAAACTAATCAAGCCGTCAAGCCACCCAATCGTTCCAGCGCCACAACTCCTGGAGCAGGCACCTGTGTCATGACCGTGTGACACGTCTATCTTTCACAGAACTGACAGCACATTAGGAGTGCTGAAAAGTTGAGGGAGGTGTTGTAGAAGCCCACTAAGCTCAGCAAGTGAAAACGGTAACACAGAAGGCTCAACTAGCACCAACCATTGCAGTAACCCCACATGACTTCAGAAACGCCACTGTGACATACAAGTTATCACAAATTCTTTTATTGACATCTTAATTTATAATTACACATGCTATTTTGGTGTAACAAGGAATATGAATGAAATTTGTTTGTGCCAGGGGCAAGAGAGATAGTATAGAGAGAGGAGAGGGCATTTGCTTTGTGTGTGTCTGACCTGGGTTTGATCCTCAGCACCTCGTAAGGTTCCCCAAGCCCACCAGGAGAGATCCCTGAGCACAGAGCCAGGAGTAAGCCAGGAGTAAGACCTGAGCATCATTGGGTGTGACCTAAAAGCCAAAACAAAATTTTGTTTGTGCCTTCTATGGGGGCACACTTGGGGGTAGGTGGGAAACTGGGGACTTTGGTGGAGGAAAGTTCATGTTGATGGTGGGATTGGTGTTGGAGCATTGAATGCCTGAGAAACTGTATTAGGACAATCTTATAAACCACAGTGTTTCAATAAAGATAAATAAATAAATGAAATTAGAGGCTAGTTAAAAACCCCTTTACTCTCCCTGGCACCATGTACACCATGAAGCACACCTGAGTATGGCCCTGGAAATGCCCAAGCACCACTGGGATGGCTCAGGTAGTCCTCAGTAATACAGACCCAGGGCAGTAACACATCCTCAAGACCCGCAGGCACCCACTGACTCAGTTGGCCCAGAATAACAAGGAAGTGGCCCCTGGCTCCCAAAGCACCCCTTAGAGACCCACACACACCACATAAATAAAGCTTTTCCAGAACGTCATTTACATAATGAAAATCAGGGCACGCAGTTTGATGGCTTTTGATAAATGGTTTGTAACTAACATCAAGGATAAGAACATGTCCATCACCTCCCGCAATGTCCTCATGGATCTTACCAGTGAAGTTCTTCTTTCACTGCTGCCCTGGACCCCTGCCTGCACCGATCTGCTTCCGTCTTTCCAAAGCTGATGACAAGTGCAGTCCCCTAGGATTTGCCTCCAGCCCAGAGATTCGCTTGTTAGCTGCAACCTGTTCTCATGCTGTGGTTTTGATAGGTTGTAGTTTGCTTGGGCACACACTTACCCTAGGACCTCAGGCTTCTTTCCATGTTTGGTTGTGATGCCTCTGGCTGCTTTGGACCATATCAGATGGGTTTGGGGTGACGTGTGCTTTCATCCCAGGAAGGGAATTGCTGGATCACATGGCAAATTCTGTTTGGGTTCATTCTTGCTTTGCACATTTTTCTTCCCTGCTGCCATTTTCTCTGAGTGAAGGTTCTGGGCAGGGAGCAGAACTCACTCCAGACCTTTGGCACAGAAAGAGATTTTGCACAGGGAACCAGAAATGTTCACACCATTGCAGGAAACAGAGGCATGTGTTCCTGACAGTCCCAAAGTGGGGGCTGGGCAGGGCCCAAGAGAACTACTGAGTTTGCATGTGCCCCTGGTCAACAGGCTGGGCTAAAAGTTCCAGGTGCGGGGCTGGAGCAATAGCACAGCGGGTAGGGCGTTTGCCTTGCACGCGGCCGACCCAGGTTCAAATCCCAGCATCCCATATGGTCCCCTGAGCACCGCCAGGGGTGATTCCTGAGTGCAGAGCCAGGAGTAACCCCTGTGCATCGCCGGGTGTGACCCAAAAAGAAAAAAAAAATAAATAAAAAAATAAAAAAATAAAAGTTCCAGGTGCACTGAAAGGCCCCATAGCTCCCTGCAGTTGGCTGGCAGCAGAGAGACAGCCCTTTCGTCCACCTCTTCTGTGGGTGTTCCTAACTGGGTGGAGGACGGGGTGCAGATGCTGAGCCACTGGCTGCCCAAGCCTACCCTTCATTCCTGCCCATCTTTAATATGCATTCCATTTGTTTTCTGGCTTCATCTTCCCGTCTGGTTGTTTGAGGACTCTATGAATTTTTTAATAGCTACTCTACCCTTTGAACATGTGTTCCTAACAAGGTCTAAAGTCAATCAATATCTCTGTTCTGGTGCCTTTAACCTATGGCCACCCATTTGGGTCTGTGCCTCCCTTCAAGGTGCATGCTGCTTCCTTTTCTTGTGTCTGCACGGAATGTTGAGAACTTTCTGATGAACAGGAGTTCGAAGAGACCCATGGATTGCTGCCTGCCATTGCTGGAGTCTTCGACCCGCCATCACCCTTCACCAGAGCCTCCTGACATTTCTCGCCATGTCGCATCCCGAACACGCTGGTTCTGAAACTTCCTTGAGGTGAGGGCCATACCCAGTTGTGCTCAGGGCTGACTCCTGGCTCTGCAGTCAGGGATCACTCACTCCTAGTGGTGCAAGGGGACCATGTGGGGTGCTAGGGATTGAACTCGGGCTGGCTGCTTGCAAGGCAAGCCCCTTTACTCCTCTACCATCTCTCTGGGCCCAGCCCTAGACCTTCTTACCTCTGAAAACCTTCCTTTTATTGAATCACATGAGATATGGTTAAAAAGCTTTCATGTTTAAGTTTCAGTCATACAATGATCGAACACCCATCCCTCCACTAGAGTACATTTTCCACCACCAATGTCCCCAGTATCCCCCCTCATCTCACCTCCCCCTGCCTCCATGGCAGACAATTTCCCCCATATTCTCTCTCTCCCTTTGGACATTTTGGTTTGCAATACAGATACTGAGAGTTTATCAGGTTTGGTACTTTATCTACTTTCAGCACACATCTCCCATCCCGAACAATTCCTCCAACCATCATTGACCTAGTGATCCCTTCTCTATTCCAGCTGCCTTCTCCCCCAAATCATGAGGCAGGCTTTGAACTATGGAACAATAGTCCTGACCCTTGTCTCTACTGTCTTTGGGTGTCTCATATTATGTATGTTTTTTTTTTTTTGCTTTTTGGGTCACACCCGGTGATGCACAGGGGTTACTCCTGGATCATTCACTCAGGAATTACTCCTGGCGGTGCTCAGGGGACCATATGGGGTGCTGGGGGTCGAACCCGGGTCGGCCGCGTGCAAGGCAAACGCCCTACCTGCTGTGCTCCAGCCCTCATATTATGTTATTTTATATTCCACAAATGAGTGTCATCCTTCTATGTCTGTCCCACTCTTTCTGACTCATTTCACTTAGCATGATACTCTCCATGACTATCCACTTATTAGCAAATTTCATGACTTCATCTTTCCTAACTGCTGCATAGTATTCCATTGTGTAGATATACCAAATTTTCTTTAACCAGTCGTCTGTTCTTGGGCACTTGAGTTGTTCCAGATTCTGGCTATTGTGAACAGTGCTGCAATGAAGATACAGGTACAGGTGTCATTTTTACTTTGCTCTTTTCCACCCTCAGGATATATTCCCAGAAGTGGTACTGCATGGTGATATGGAAGCTCAATTTCTAGTTTTTGAAGGAATGCCCAAATTATTTATTTATTTAGTTTTTTGCTTTTTGGGTCACACCTGGCGATGCACAGGGGTCACTCCTGGCTCTGCACTCAGGAATCACCCCTGGCGGTGCTCAGGGTACCATATGGGATGCTGGGAATCGAACCGGGGTCGGCCGCGTGCAATGCAAACGCCCTATCTGCTGTGCTATCCCTCCAGCCCCTGCCCATATTATTTTTTTAAAAAGGCTAGACCAGTCGGCATTCCCACCAACAATGAGAGTCCCTTTCTCTCTCCCCACATCCATGCCAACACTGGCTGTTCTTGTTCTTTTTGATGTGTGCAGTATGAGATGATATCTCATTGTTGATTTGATTTCCATCTCCCTGATGATTAGCGATGTAGAGCATTTTTTTCATGTATCTTTTGGCCATTTGTATTTTGTTTTTGAGGAAGCTTCTATCCATTTCTTCTCCCCATTTTTTGATGGGTTTGGGGGATTTTTTCTTGTATAGTTCTACTAGTGTATTGTATATACTGGATGTTAACCCCTTATCAGGTGAGTATTGGGTAAATATTCTTTCCCATCCCATGGGCTCTCTCTGTATTTTGGTCACTGTTTCTTTTGAGGTGCAGAAGCTTATTAGTTTAATGTAGTCCCATTTGTTTATGTCCGAACACCTTCTTGACCTCACCTTTGCCAATCTGGTCACAGTTGTGTTTTATGGAGCTCATCATTTTTCACAGAATTGTACTAATACATTATTCCAAATGCTAGCTCCCCATACTTGCCTTCCTGCATTCCTTCCCATTCTCCAAAATCCCCCCTTCCAGGTGGCACAGCAGGTAGGGCATTTGCCTTGCACGCAGCCAACCCGGGTTTGATTCCCAGCATCCCATATGGTCCCCTGAGCACCACTAAGGGTAATTCCTGAGTGCATGAGCCAGAAGTAACCCTTGTGCATCGCCGGGTGTGACCCCCCAAAAAAAAAGCAAAATCCCCTCTTCCAGAAACCCAGCATTTACATCTCACAGAGATTTCCAGTTTTTTCTTTCCTTTCTTTCTTCCTCTCGTTTTCTTTTATTGGATGGGAGGGCACATCATGCAGTACTCAGAGCTAACTCCTGGCTCTACACTCAGGGATCACTTCTGCAGGCTCAGGGGGCCATAAGGGTGCTGGTGATCAAACCTAGGCCAGTTTTATACAAAGCTATCACCCTATCTGCTATACTATTGCTTTGACCTCTTTTCCCTTTCCTTCTCCTTTATTTTCTTCCTTCCTTCTTTCTTTTCTTCCTTCCTTCCTTCCTTCCTTCCTTCCTTCCTTCTTTCCTTTCTCTCTTTCTCTCTTTCTCTCTCTCTTTCTTTCTTTCCTTCCTTCCTTCCTTCCTTTCTTTCTTTCTTTCTTTCTTTCTTTCTTTCTTTCTTTCTTTCTTTCTTTCTTTCTTTCTTTCTTTCTTTCTTTCTTTCTTTCTTTCTTTCTCTTTTTACATCCTTTCTCTCTTTCTGTCTGCCTACCTATCTTCCTGTCTTTCTTCCCAACAAGGCAAGCTCTCACCGTCCACAAACCAGCCCCCAACTGTGACTTCCAGTTGGAGACTGCCCTCAGTCTACCAGCTGCCATTTGACCTGTCCCTGCCATAGTCTGAGATACTGTGTGTCTCTTCTACATGTTCCTTTCCCCAGTAAGCAGGGATTGGGGTAGGAAAGAGGAAAACAGTTGCATTGTCTGAGGTTCTACAGAGAAAACAATGAGGTGAGACATATTTGAGGAAGTGGTCCCTGAAACACTGGCACGGGAGACACTCCAACATGGACACAGTGAACTGAGGGCAGCGGAGGCTGCTTATGAGCTCAGGTTTCCAACAGGAGACTGACGTTCCTCTCAGTCAGCCAGTTTTGTTCTGATGGTGTGAGAGTCTATCCTGATTTCAGTACCACACTATTTTGATGACTGTAACTTTATAGTATGGATTAAATCAGGAAATGCAATACCTCTCAGACTGCCTTACTTATTCGTGAAGCTTTATAATTCCACAAAAGTTGTGTGTTAATTTGTTCTAAATCCTTGAAGAGAGTCACTGGAATATGGATGGAAATTGCATTGAATCTGTATGATGTCTGGGTAAGGTGGTCATTCTAACAATGTTAATTCTTCTAATCTATGAGCATGGAATTTTTTTCCATTTCCTGATGTCGTCTTCTATTTCATTCTTGAATAACATGACTTTCAGTAAATAAGTCTCACTCTTTGCTAAGTTGATTCCTAGGTACGTGGTGCTTTGGGACAGTATTTTTAATGGGTTGGTCTTTTTTGTTCTCTTTATCTTCTAGCTTGTTATTTACACATATAAATGCAGCAGGTTTTGTGTATTTATTTTGTAACCTGTATTTTGCTGTATTGACTTATCGTTTCTCTGAGTTCTTGATGGAGTCTTTAGTTTTTTTTTCTTAATGAACGTGAATGTTAGGTACCACATCATCTGCAAAAAGTGATAATCTAATTTCTTTTTCCAATTTAGGTCACTTTCATTTCTTTTTCTTGCCTGACTTCTGTGGCAATATCTTCCAAAACTATTCTGAACAACAGTGGAAAGAATGGATACTCTTGCCTGTGCCTGGTTTCAGGGAAGACTCTCAGCATTTGTTGAAAAAGACCATTACATACCTCCTAGTTCTATTTTTTGAGGTTTTGTTTTAATTGAGTTGCAGGGAGATATACAGTTACAAAGCTTTCATGATTGAGATTCAGTGATACCATGCTCCGACACCCACCCCTCCACCAGTGTACATTTCCCACCACAAATGACCCGTTTCCCTCCCCAAGCCCCACCCCCATTTTCTTGAGGTTTTGTGTGTTTGCTAGCTTAGAGGCACAAACAGTGTTATGCCTGGCTCTGTGCTCAGGAATTACTCCTACAGTTTTCAAGGGACCATATGTGGTGCTGGGGCTGTACTCAGCGTCAGCTGCATGCAAGGCAAACACCTTGAATCCTGTACTATCTCTCTGACCCCATGTTAAGGGCTTTGTTTATCATGAATTAGCATTGAATTTTGTCAAAAGCTTTCTGCCTCTATTGATATGGTCATATAATTTTTATCTTTAATTGATATGGTAGTCACATTGATTTGTATATATCAAACTGTTCTTGCATCCCTGAAGTGAATCCCATTTGATTATGGTATGTGATCATTTGATATATTGTTAGATTCAGTTTACTACGATTTTATTGAGGATCTTTGCATCAATGTTCATAAGGGATACTCATTTGCAATTTTTTTACACCACAACTGATGTGGTCAAGGATGATTCTTGGCTATGCTTTGGAGACCACATGGGGTGCTGGGGATAGAACCTGGGTCAGCCACATCACAAGGCAAGTGTCCTACCTGCTTGGGCCCCTGAGTTTTCTTTTTGCGTAATATCTCTGTGTGCTTTGGGTATAGGCATCACGTGGGCATCCTGTAAACTGTTGGGAAGAAAACGTTCCTGTTTCTTCCATATTTCAGAAGAACTCCAGGTTTGGCAGAACTTACTACTCCACCCATCTGGACCTGACATTGGGTTCTTGGGGAGATATATTTTTAATTTTATTTTTATAAAGTTGTTCACAATAATTTATTACATTTAATATTCAAACACCAATCCTACTACCATGCACCGTCCCACCAACGTTAGAGGAAAGTGTGTAAAGATTGTTGTATTTCATCCTGGAGCCATTTATGCCCTTGTATAAGAGATTACAAGTATGTATGTTAAACCCAAACAAATGTGTGCTACTTTTGATACATCAGTGGGCTAGAGTATGAGAGGTTGTGTGCTCCAGGAAATCTGAAATTTAGAATATGATTATAAAGCAGATTCATTCCTGGTTAAGGCCTATGTCGCTCTCTTCTTGGCCGTTGATGAGGTTATATGGTGCTGGCAGCAGTTTGTGGGTGTGACTCCCAAGCTACTGGAAAATTTGGAAGCTATGGGGTGGAGACCCAGTTCCGCTCTGAGTGAGCTTGGAGATCTCAATCCTGGGTCCTGTGTACCTGGGTTTTTCTTCAGGTTCTCTCATGGGTGAGGCTCATCTGAGCCCGTGGAGAGTAGCCTTGAGCATGGCTCCGCTTTTTGGCTGCTGGAATTCTGCTGGGGCAGAGAAAGAAACTCAGTCAGCCTCCCTCCGAGTTGTTCTAGTGAAGACAACCTAGTGTGGGATCAGGACCCGGCCAATGCACCAGATGTTGTGCCCAAGTTTCAGATCCCAAATTACGGAGAGACCAAGTCCACACACAATAATGCAAAAGCAAAGGAACTTGATTACTAACCTGAGTCATTGCTAGCTTGAGCTAGGTTCCAAGTCTCATCCAACGCAGTGGAGTCTTGACAAGGACCCTGACTCCCAATCACAAGCTGTTTATATAGGGTTCAGCGTTAGAAGCAATTTATATACTGGTCTATTTTTAGCATTGGCCTTATCACAATGGTGGTGAGCAATTAGGCAACGGTTAGCAACAGTTTCTAAGGAGGGCACAGTGACCCTTCATGACCAGCCAGACCCAACTGCCCAATTTCTTTTTTTTAAAATTTTTAAAATTTTATTGAATCACCATGAGATAGTTACAAGCTTTCATGTTTGGGTTATAATCTCACAATGATCAAACACCCATCCCTCTTCCAGTGCACATTGCCCACCACCAATATCCCAGGTATATCCCCCTTTTCCCACCCTCCCCCTACCTCTATGGCAGACAATATTCCCCATACTCTCTCTCTATTTGGGGGCATTATGGCTTGAAACACAGACACTGAGAGGTCATCATGTTTGGTCCATTATCTACTTTCGGCACGCATCTCCCATCCCAACTGATTCCTCCAGCCATCATTTTCTTAGTGATCCCTTCTCTATTCCATCTGCCTTCTCCCCTCTGCTCATGAAGCAGTCTTCCAGCTATGGGGAAATCCTCCTGGTCCTTGTATCTACTGTCCTTGGGTGTCAGCCTCATGTCATGTTATTTTATACTCCACAAATGAGTGCAGTCCCTCTATGTCTGTCCCTCTCTTTCTGACTCATTTCACTTAGCATGATCTGACCTCTGCCCAATTTCTTATCTCAGCATGTTAGTCATCTGGGAGTCTACCAGAAACTGAAAATCCTGCTCCAGGGAAACAGAAATGGAGGCCTAGTTGAGACTTAATGTTAGCTGCAGCTTGTCATGGCATCAGTTTCGCCCTCACATTCCCCCCTTTTCTCTAAGCTAAACTGAGGAATCTTCCTCAGCCACAGGGTCATTAGTGTATTGGTATTACTGTCTCAAAACCACAATATGTACTGTATTTATTCTGCTCTTAACAAAAACCATTATCATGTTCAGGGTGCAAGGGCCCATGGTCAGGAGCAAAAGCAGGAGCACTAGGGGTCCCAGGTGGAATGGGATCAGGGTGACAGGTTGACTTTCCCAGTTTTCTTTCTATAAAAATATACCTGTAGAACAATCTTTACCATTAAACACAATCCAGGAGTACTGGAATTGGCAAGGTAGGAGGGGAGGAAGCAAGGGGTTACGTTCCAGCAAGCCAAGTATTGTTAGATCCCCGGTATAGGGGCTCTTCTAGCTGACCTGTGGTATAATTGCTGGGAGGCCACTCTATAGTTAATTACAATAGAATTGGTAGGTCCCTGAACAAACACACGTCCCAGCATGGGTCATAACTGTTACAAATCAAGGTTAATTCTACCTGCCACAGTATCAGAAAGTACCCAGTGCCCAAAATGGGGCAGGTAAGGAGCTTGCTCCTCAGCTGTCACTATGAGCATACAGAAACAGAATTACCCATGCCCCTCCCGTGATTCCCTTAAGTCACTTTCTTCAGTCTTATCTTGAAGGGAGTCATCTCCCATTGAACAGACACACCACTAGTTGCTATTGTTCTGTCTCCAGTGGGGGAGGCAGCTTTTTGATTCTGTCCTTCTTTAGAGCAGTTGGTGTGGATGACAGTTCAAGGACCTCTCCACTAAGGCTCACGGGTGACAGTCTTATGTCACCTGATTCAGACCAGATCTCCCACTGCGTACAGATGAGGAGTTCACTCTGGCAGTGTGCTCCAAGCCCTGCATGGAGCTAGGCCTTGATACCTGTAAAGACCAGTAATGACTTGACAAGCAAGAGATCGTACATTCTGGCCTAACTTCCTTTTCAAGGATAAATTGAAATAGTGGCAGTTGACCCTAAAGAATTTCAAAGGGAAGAGAGTTCCTCTGTAAAGGGGGTTCGCACTCAAAACAGGACAACCAGAATTTTCAGGTAGGTTTCCTTAATCTATCTACTTACATCATATTCCCTTAGAGATTTCACCACCTTAAATCCTTAGAGGGAAAACGGTCAAAGTTCCATCTTCTGGAGCTGCTTCTTGCTGACACAGGGACGCTGGCCCTGCCTGCACAAGGGATGAAATCTCAGGCTACCTTAGTTTTTAATAAGCCCCAGATAATGAATTTGAATGATCAGATTAGTTAGACCAAGGAATGCTACTTTGAAATGACCAGACCTTCAAGGCGGAAAAACAAATGACAAATGCTCAAATGCTAATGGCATAAGAAGCACAGTTCTGGGGCCGGAACGATAGCACAGTGGGTAGGGCGTTCGCCTTGCACGCGGCCGACCTGGGTTCAATCCCCGGCATCCCATATGGTCCCCCAAGCACCGCCAGGAGTAATTCCTGAGTGCAAAGCCAGGAGTAAGCCCTGAGCTGGGTGTGACCCAAAAAGCAAAAAAAAAAAAAAAGAAGAAGAAGCACAGTTCTGAGTTACTTCCTTCTTATTGCCCTGTTCATTCCTTTCACTATTTCACTGCATTACTCCAGGTGTCAGTAATTTTCAACTTCCCTTTAGATACCTCTACCGAGAGGTTACTGCCCCTGGACCTAAAATCACCAAAATGGTCAGTCACAAGGGAAAGTGGGGTTGACCGATTCTAACCCATGACTAGAAAGCCACAAACAGATGCCTGTCTTTGGAAACTCTCGAGCTCATTCATCAACATGGTTTGGCGCGAGACTCAGGCAACCACAAGTTAATGTCCAAGCTCGCAAATCTGTGCAGAGAAGCGATAAAGGAAGACCTCAAAGAGAAGAGCATCAGTATTGGCCGATGCGGCAGAAGCCAGGAAAAGTATTCGCAATGCTCACCTGTCCTTCGCCAACTACAAGACCAAGATGACTGCCCTCTGACGTTCCCATAGATCTATCACATCCTCCAGAAAGGCAATGGAGAGGATTATTCACGACTTCTACTCGGATCTCTTTGACAGCCATGTCCACCTGGCCACATACCAAATCCCGCAGGATGGATATGTCCTTCCCAATGTTTTCCCTTCCGAAATCCAACACGCCATTTCGTTGGTAAAGACACATACAGCACCCGGTCCGGATAAGGTCAGACCCGAACACCTGAAGAATCTGCCGCCAGTACTCATCAATACATTGGCTCGGCTCTTCACACGATACCTGTCTGAATGCAAGGTTCTGTCCCAGTGGGAAACCAGCAGGACCGTTCTGTTCTACAAGAAGGGAGACAACCATGACATCGGCAACTATTGCCCAACCTGCCTGCTGTCTGTCGTCTACAAGTTGTCCACTCGTGTCATCCTGAATAGAATAGGCAGAACACTAGATGAAGGACAATCATGTGAGCAAGCTGGGTTCCAAAAAGGATTCAGCACAATCGACCATATCCACACAGTGACCAAACTCATTGAAGTTTCGCGAGAGGGGCTGGAGTGATAGCACAGCGGGTAGGGCGTTTGCCTTGCACACGGCTGACCCGGGTTCAAATCCCAGCATCCCATATGGTCCCCTGAGCACCGCCAGGGGTGATTCCTGAGTGCATGAGCCAGGAGTGACCCCTGTGCATTGCTGGGTGTGACCCAAAACGCAAAAAAAAAGAAGTTTCAAGAGAGTTCAAGATGCCACTCTGTCTAACGTTCATCGACTTAAAGCAGGCCTTTGATTCTGTTGAGACTGAAGCGGTGATGGAAGCCCTAGCCAAACAGGGCATTCAAACTCAGTACATCAAGATCTTCTGCAAGCTGTATTTTGGATTCACCACCAGGATCTCACCATCCTACAAGGAAGTGATCATTGACATAAAGAGAGGGGTTTGGCAGGGCGATACCATTTCACCGAAACTCTTCAGTGCCACCCTCGAGAATGTCATGCAATGACTGGAATGGGAAAGAATGGGACTGAAGATAGACGGTCGGCAACTACACCACCTCCGCTTCGCTGATGACATCGTTTTCATAACGTAAACATTAGCCAAGCGGCACAAATGCTGGCCGACTTCGACCATGAGTGTGGAAAGGTCGGACTGCAGCTGAACCTCAACAAGATGCTCATGAAAAATGAACTAGTCCCTGATGCTCCATTTGCTCTCATTGGAACGAACATCTCCAAATGCAGCAGCTATGTGTACCTGGGTCGAGAACTCAACATGAGGAACGACTTGGTGCCAGAACTGTGCAGGAGGAAGAGAGCAGCGTGGAATGCCTTAAAGAGTGTCGAAAAAGTGGTTAAGAGGACAAAGAACCTCCAATTCCAGGCATATCTTTTCAATTCCACCGTTCTTCCTGTGCTAACGTATGCCTCAGAGACCTGGGCCCTACGCAAACAGGATGAGAACACTATTCAGGTATCCCAAAGAGGAATCGAAAGAGCTATGCTAGGAGTATTACGTCTCACTCAAGTGAGAGAAGGAATTCGGAGTTCTGACCTCCATGAACGATCAAGAATCAGGGACAGTGTCTCGTTTGCCAAGACATCAAAAATCAGATGGGCCGGACATGTAATGCGATTCAGAGATGTCTGTTGGACTAGAGCTGTTACCGACTGCATTCCACGGGATGTCAAAAGACCGAGTGGCCTCCCACCAACAAGATGTTCAGACTTCTTCATTAAAACCCTAATGAATGTTTTGAGGCTCTTCCTGTTCCTGGAGTGAGCAGATATCATTGAGCTACACTAGCACGCAACAGGGATAAATGGAGACATTACTGGTGCCCACTCGAGCAAATCGAAGATCAACGGGAAGACAAGTGATACAAGTGATACAACTGACAAGATGGTGAACTAGGGGGCCAAGGACAAAAAGACTCACTAGAAACAGGACAAATGACAGAACATGAATATAACACTGAGACAACAGACATACAACGGCGATGTTCCAACAACGCGCACTCCTGAACCAGATTATGACACCCCAAAAGTTTCCTTACAGAATGGCATCGTTCTCAGAATGTCCCAGTTGTAGTGGGGACATTTCCCACACTACCTGACCAGTGACCCTGCGGTGTGTCTGCCTAGCTCCTCTGCTGGTCTTCCAGATCGGATCCTTCCTCTAATGCCCCTGCTAGCATCCTGCCAGGCTGGTTTTCTACGCAAGAAAGAGCCAGCACAGTACAGTTTTTCTAAACCAGCAAAACCTGAATAAAACTCCTATATAGTATGTGGAGGGATCTCAACCGTCAGGGTTCCAGGTCAATGCACCAGATGTTGTGCCTGAGTTTCAGATCCCCAATTGCAGAGACACCAAGTCCACACACAATAATGCAAAAGCAAAGGAACTTTATTACTAGCCCGAGCCAGAGCTAGCCTGACCTAGGGTCCTTGTCAAGACTCCACTGTGTTGGATGAGACTTGGACCCTAGCTCGGGCTAGCGCTGGCTTGGGTTAGGAATAAAGTTCCTTTGCTTTTGCATTATCGTGTGTGGACTTAGTCTCTCTGCAACTGGAGATCTGAAACTCGGGCACAACATTGTTAGGTTTCCAAAAGCATAACTTTCCCCAACTTTCTTTTTATGATTATTTTCTACCCTCAGGGTACTGTGACCTGAAAAGATATTTGGCATGCCTTCTCTTTTGTGACCTTATAGACACTCATGCTGTACCCCCAGTATGTAATCTACCTTGCAGCATGATCCATATAAACTGTGCATTTGCCTGATGGATGCTCCACTGCTCTCCTGTCACCGTTGATGGATCCAGTCTGATCTAATTAGCAGTTGCTTTGGACACTTTCCTGCCCCTTGGTTTAGTGCATCCATGTTGAAAAAGTTAAATCCTCTTGGACCTGGAGAGACGGTACAATAGGTAAGGGCATTTGCCTTGCACACAGCTGACCCACGCTTGCTCCCAGCATTCCATATGGTTTCTGGAGCCCCACCAGGAGTGATCCCTGAACACAGACCCAGGAGTAAGCCTTGAGCATCACCAGGTGTGGCCTTAAAACAAAAAATTATATAAGTCCTTTTGATCTATTGATCCCTCAATCAAAATGTATTGCTCACCCCTATCATTTGTTATTTTCTTTAGTTAGTGTTATTTAGTCTGATATAAGTATGGCTGCCCCTGCTTTTTTTAAATCCACTGGTAGCCTATACAACACTTTACCAAGCTTTCATTTTCACTCCGTTCATCAGGAGAGTTTGGTGTGTCTCTTGTTAGCAGTAGAAGGTTGGATTTTGTTTCCTGATCCAGCCACTTGGTGCCTTTTGACAGGAGAGTTCAGTACATTGACACTTAGAGAAATTATTAATATGAGGAAATTTGTTGCCATTTTTCTGTGAAGATTTTGGTCATATTTACCATTTGATGTTTTCATAGGCCATTCGGTGCTCTTTTAGATGTCTTGAGCTGTTGTTTGAGAATGTTTTTTTTTCACTTGCCCAAATCAAAGTGCTAACCTTGTGCGGTAGAAGATTCTTGCTTGGAAGTTCTTTTCACTCAGTACTTTAACTATATCATTTCAGGGTACAGTGGGCAGGGAATTTGCCTTCAGGCAGCTGACCTGGGTTTGATCACCGGCTCCACATATGATCCCCCTGAGCCCTGCCAGGAATGATCCCTGAACACAGAGCCAGTAGTAAACCCTGAGTATCACTGTATGTGACCAAAAAAGAAAACAAAAATAAAACACATCTTAAAATACCATTGGAAGGATGGAGATAGTACAGAGGACAGGGTGTTTGCCTTTTATCCAGCCGATCCAAGTTCTATCCTCTGCACCCCAAATGGTCTTCTGAATCCACCAGGAGTGATCCCTGAGTGCAGACCCAGGAGCAACTCCTGAGCATTGCTGGGTGTGGCCCAAAACCAAAGACCAAAAAAAAAAAGGTTCAGCTAACACCTAAGATCTCAGCTCAGTAATTTGTCAGACAATGACTTTAGTGACACCATTATGAGATATGTTGTAACAAGTAATATAAAGGAAATTTTTTTCTGCCTATTGAGGGGATGGGTGAGAAAGGGGGGACATTGCTGGAGGGAATGTCATACTGGTGGTAGGATTGGTGTTGGAACATTGAATACCTGAAACAACTGTATTGTGAACAACTTCGTAAATCACAATGTTTGAATAAACTTTCAAAATTTCTCTTTTCTATTTCCTCTTTATTGGTGTTATATGCCTTTCCTTTGAGGTCACTGTTCTATTTTCAGCTTGCTCCTTCCTTCCTTCCTTCCTTCCTTCGTCCCTCCCTTCCTTTCCTTTCCTTCTTTCTTGATTTTTGGACCACACCTGGCAATGCCTAGTGCTTACTCCTGGCTCTGTATTCAGGAATCACTCCGTAAATACTTGGGAGATTGTATCATGTGCCAGGGGTTGACCCTGGGTCCACAAAATGCGAGGAAAGCGCCTTACCTGCTGTACTGTCACTCTGATCCCGTGAGCTTGGGTCCTTATACTATATTCTTTAGCTCCTTCAATTCTATTTGAATGAGTCATTTCATGTTTTTCCATCAGTAGCTCTTTGAGTTCATTGAGTCTCTCAATAATGTCCTTAGTTGAGTGAACCGAAGAGGAGTGCTACTCTGGAGACTTCCCCGGCTGTGTGGAAAGGCTATATTTGAGGACTTTCCTGAGCTTCTGTCCCCACCCATTGATGCAACTAAGCTGCTTCATTTTTCCCAGCGTGCTTGGCAGGAGCTAGGGTAGGTCCAGATCCCGTCCCTAGTACTAGGCTAGTGCCCGTGCATCTGCTGATTTCTGGCAGCCACTGCCGCCTTGTGAAGATTTCTGAGATGTAAGATTGTATGGGGGCCTGTGGGACAGGGGATTTGTGAGTCTTGTCATATAACTGTTATGGCACCAAAGTCTTGCTGGGCTGAACTCTGGCAACTGATGTCCTCACAGCCCAGATGCCTTGAGAAGCTGCGGCCTGGGACAGCTGCTGCACCTGTGCTGGGCCTCACCAGTTCTGCATCTCTTTCTGATGCAGCAGGTACAGGCACCAAATTGCACCTCTGTGATTCCTTTATGCTTGCGCCCTCCAAGTTAGGCAGGAGAACAAGTGTGCTGGGGCCATACTGGGGATTCCTTTGGTTCTGAACCACAAGCCTGTCAGACTGTAGGGCACCTGAAACCGGAAGGAAGGGCCACAGCAAGGGATAGATTCTCCCAGTCCAGGCCGGGTGGGGGAAGGGGGGACTTGAACAGCTCCTGATTCTAGACTCAGTGAGTTCCTGTGCCAAACTGAATTCTGTGAAACACAAAAGCGGTCCACACCTCAGCACATGCCTGCCAGGAGCCAAGGAGGCCCTGTTGGCTGTGTCCTTGCCCCGCGCTCCCATCAGTGCCACTGGGACCCCGATGTTCCTTGACTAGCAGGGGTAGAATGGTGCTCCGAAAGTCCTCTAGGCTCAGCATCCTCCCGCCCTCTCTGGTGCTTTATACTGGTCTCCTTGTTTCTACTTGTCCCCTCCCTGAACTCTGGGAAGCTCCCCTTGGCACTGAGCACCCCCCATATGAGCTGTGATGGCTATTTTCTCTGGTTTCTGTGGCAACCGTGGGGTACTGTACTCCATTCACTTGTTTGTTGGGGTGGGGGGTGTTGGCTACACCTGGTTGTGCCGATGAGTCACATGTGGCAGGGCCAGGCAAGCACCATACTCCTTGGGCGCTCTCGGGACCCCTTGGTTGGTGTTACCGGCTCCACCTGCAGTGCTCACAGAATATGCCTGTCAGTCATCTAGACCCCTCCTCCATGTGCTAATAATGGACTCTTGGGTGTCCTGTCCCCGGGACTGAAGCCCACTAGCCACTGAGGCAGTGTTCGGAGAGGGGCAGGTCAGAAAATGAAGGCTGAGGCTGGAGGAGCGTCCCAGAGCACCCTGTCCTCCCACAAGTACTTTCCCGGGGCCAACGAGGGAAACGGGTGGTGGCCACAGGACCCCAGTGTGCTCCTTCCCCAGCAGCACTGGAGGCCACCCCAGTGGCCCCAAGTACCACAGGTCCCCAAGGCAAAATCATTCTGCCTGGCAGACCGATGGTCTCTAAACATGGTCCTGACCCCCTGAGCATTGTGGGGAGAAACCCCCTTCCCTAAGAGAGACGACCTTGCCCTAAAACCACAGTGGCCAGAGCTCAGTGGGAACTGTTCACCCCAGCTCAAGAACGAAACGCCTGTGTTTTGACCCACTCTGGCAGGGCCACTCGGAGTGCTCGGCATCGTCTCTGTCCGTGCAGCAGCTCATCCAGCCGCTTGCACAGGCTTGGAAGCGAATGTGCCCCGCACCAATTGCCTTTCCTGGGAAACACACTGAAATGGGGCCCTGCGATGCCACCTGACTCTGCACTCACACACATGGCTGCGGAAATCCATTTTTTCCACACGCTGGAGGAAAAAAATAACCTTGGACAGGCAGGAGAGATGAGTCTGAGAACTGGAGAGCCTGGCAGACAGGAGCCCCAGATTCCATCAGAAAGTGAAGGCTGAGCACCATGGTCACTGAGCACCACTGGAAGCAAACCCCCAACCACAGCCCTGGGCGTGACGAGAAATGGCAGCAAAAAAAAAGGAAGCCACAACTTGAATGATTTCAGAGCTTCGGGCCAGATACACAGCGTGACCCTGTATCTTCTTAACTTAGTACAGATATCAGGTTCATCTAATTTTTTGACAAACTGTAGCTGCAGTAAAGGGCAAATTTACATTTAAAGTGTGTTAGAGAGGAACAAAGTCCTTTTGTTTTATCAGACATTTGGAAATTTCCACATTTCCAGTCTTTGATCATTTTTATATTTGGGGTCTCTGAGGTAGGAATCTTCTAGTTGTGAGTGACACTCAATTTTTTCTTTTTGGGTCACACTCGGCGGTGCACAGGGGTTACTCCTGGCTCTACACTCAGGAATTAACCCTGGTGGTGCTCAGGGGACAATATGGGATGCTGGGAATCAAACCTGGGTCGGCTGCGTGCAAGGCAAACGCCCTACCCGCTGTGCTATCGCTCCAGCCCCATAAAATGACTCTTAAAAAGTTGTTTTTAGTTTCAGGGCCACATCTAGTGGTACCCAGGGGCTCTGTGCTCAGGGCTCACTCTCAGTGAGGACCATGTCATACAGGAGATGGACCGGGATCTGCCTGGACCCAAATATGAAAGAGTTGTTCTGTTTGGGGATCACATCTGAATGGTGCCCACTATTGAATAATCTCCCTAGCCCAGCAAGAGTTTTCTTTTTCTTGAGGCTGGAGAGTACAGCTGGTAGGGCACTTGCCTTGCATGCAGTTGACAAGAGGCCAATTACCGCCACCACATATAGTGCCCCAAACCTCACCAGGAATGATTCCTCAGTACAGAGACAGGAGTAAGAACTGAGCACTGCCAGGTGTAGGCCGGAAACCTAAATAAATAAATAGAAGGATTTCCTTTTTCCAAGGAGAAACCCTGAGTAAGAATTTACCACTGCTGGGGCTGGAGCCATAGAACAGCAGGTAGGGTGTTTGCCTTGCACGCGGCTGACCCGGGTTCAATTCCCAGCATCCCATGTGGTCCCCTGAGCACCGCCAGTAGTAATTCCTAAGTGAAGAGCCAGGAGTAACCCCTGTGCATCGCC
Source organism: Sorex araneus (assembly GCF_027595985.1). Lineage (NCBI taxonomy): Eukaryota > Metazoa > Chordata > Mammalia > Eulipotyphla > Soricidae > Sorex > Sorex araneus. The sequence goes on along the minus strand of NC_073313.1, from coordinate 58,697,877 downwards.
GGGCGTGACACAAAAAAAGGCAAAAAATAAAATTTACCACTGCTAAAATATTTTTTTTGCATTTCGGGTCACACGAGGCCATGCTCAGGAATCACTCCTGGTGGTGCTAAGGGGACCATATGGGATGCTGGGAATCCAACCCGGGTGGCCGCGTGCAAGGCAAACACCCTACCTGCTGTGCTATCGCTCCAACCCCAACACTGCCAAAATATTTTTGATTAAATTCAATCCTGTTTTAAGTTTGGGGTCCACTCCTTGCAGTGCTCCAGGACTACTCTCAACTCTGCTCAAAGGTCACTACTAGAGGTGCTCAGTGAAGCAAGTGGTTCCCGGGATTCAACCCAAACTCCTGCATGCCAAGTTTATGCTCAGCCCTCTGGACTTCTAATCTGGTTTCTTAAGTAATTTTTACTCCTCACTCAGTTGGCACCCGGGGCTGGAACTCTTGGGCTCATGCCTGCAAGGCGGCGACTACCAGACTCACAGCCCTCGCCCAGGGAAGGACCTTATGGTGGGGTTTTGTTATTGTCATTTGGAGTCCACACCTGGAAGACCTCAGGGCTTCCTCCTGACTCTGTGCTCAGGGATCCCTCCTGACAGACTCGGGACCATATGGGGTACTGTGGATTGAATCCAGGTGGGCCATGAGCAAGACAAGCGCCCTCCCTGCTGTCCTCTCTCTGGACCCTGGTGTTGATTCATGGTCCTCTGTTCTTTTTTTTTTTTTTTTTTTTTTTTTTTTTTGCTTTTTGGGTCACACCTGGCGATGCACAGGGGTTACTCCTGGCTCTGCACTCAGGAATTACTCCTGGCGGTGCTCAGGGGACCATATGGGATGCTGGGAATCGAACCCGGGTCGGCCGCGTGCAAGGCAAACGCCCTACCCGCTGTGCTATTGCTCCAGCCCCATGGTCCTCTGTTCTTTTTGTTCTCTGCCATTTGTTTGGGCCACACCTGGCACTCAAAGCTACTCATACCTCAGTACTTGGAGGCACTCTATAAGTGTAAGGAGTCAAGGCCTGGCCTCCCTCTGAAGAAGCAGCATGATGGCCTGAATCAGGAGGAGAGGGTGGGGCTTGGCTTCTGTCTTCAGCCCCACAGGAAGCAAGGATGCTCTTTGGAGATGTTGAAGCAAGTCTGTGCCCTGGGGACCCCTGGCACCACAATGAACACAGACAGGAAGAGTGAAGGCCAGAAGTGCTCCATTAGTCTGGGCAGTGCGCAGGAAGAAGGAGCCGGAGTGGGGGCTGGAGAGATAGCACAGCGGGTAGGGCGTTTGCCTTGCACTCGGCCGACCCGGGTTCAAATCCCAGCATCCCATATGGTCCCCTGAGCATGGCCAGGGGTAATTCCTGAGTGCAGAGCCAGGAGTAACCCCTGTGCATTGCCAGGTGTGACCCAAAAAGCAAAAAAAAAAAAAAAAAAAAGAAGGAGCCGGAGTGGACGCTGGGGTCCCCGTGAAGCTGCCTGGCTGGCAAGGTGACAACCATGTCCCAGTTATCCAACCAGCACAAAGAACTGAGTGTGGGAGGCCCGGGCTGGGACCCAATACCACATGGTCATCCCCCACCTCCCCCCCCCAGCAACCCCTCACCACACCCCCAAAGTAGTAACAGATGTTTCTTTAAATTGGAAAAAAGTAAATACTTTCTTCAGAACTCCTTCATCCACTCTGGAAAATAGTGGGATGTAGATGGGAGCCAGAGTGATAGTCCAGCTAGCCTGCATGTGGCCAACCTAAACTCGGTCCGCGCCATTCCCCTATGGTCCCTCGAGTCCCCACAGGAGTAATTCCTGCGTGCAGAGCCTGGAAGAAGTCCTGAGCATCACTGGGTGTGGCCCAGAAACCAAAATATTTTTTTAAAAGCTAACTTCAAGATCATAAGATGGGGCTTCGATCCCCAGTACCCCCATCACCAACTGGGAACCCCAGTACAGCCATAAATATGATCCCTGGTGTGACAACAAACACAGATGAAGTAAAAAGCAAGACAAAAATCAAAGTGCGTTGTTGCGTGAACGTTTGTGCGGTCAGAGGCGCTGAGATAAGGCACGCAGAAGAAATTGGAGGTCTAAGGCTCTCTCTGGCTCTTAGCAAAGGCAGAGGGCCTCATGGACCTCCTTTTATTGATCATGGTAGCTCTAAAGGGTGCAATACAGTGACGTCACCAAAGGCATCAAAAGATGTTACAGGAAGAACATTGAGGCAACATTATTTCCTTGTATCTGTAGGCCAGTAATCTAGGCCTCCAGAAAGAAGATGCAAAACCAAAACTGAAACCTTCCTTGGGCTAAAAGCACTTGGATTTACATCCCAAAGACAAAAGTGGGACCTGCACCTGAAATCTATATCCCAAAGACCAGGCTGGGCCAGAGCCTACAATTTACAATCTCAAAGGTCAGGCCTGGCTAACACCATCTGCATGTCAAAGACCAGCCAGGCTTCTGGGAGAGAAGGAAAATTGCTCTTTTCAGTAGACTGAAATTATTTTTCTGAAGGCAGCTTGAAGGGGGAAACCGTTCAGCTTCATCCAAACCAGTCAGGACACATGAGAAATCTCGCCCATTTTCATGGGTCCCTATGTTCCTGTCCGTAGTACAGTACAGTATACACGGGCTCGCCCTGCTAGCTCAGTCCAACCCCAACATCTCCCCCTTTTTGTTTATGATGGATTTTAGCCATCATAACAATTCAAGCAGCCTTTCATTTCCCTTAACCTTAAAATGCTAGGCACAAAATGGCCAATAACAAGAGAAGAACACCTATTCTCACAGATCTTCCCAGCAGTTTCTTAAATTAAAAGAATTTAACTTATCAAAAAATGCTTTATAATATTTTCTGAAAATCTAATACCAGAAGGGTAGTTATTACAGGTACCATGAGTTTACAAATCCATTATCTTAGTTGTTCATATGTATTTTATGCGCTAACAAATAATTTTAAACCTTATCCCTTGAAAATTTAGTCACATTATACAGCACAGGTGTTATACAAAGTAAAGCAGTATTTTAGTCACATATTACAGCGACCACTGACTTTGCACCAAGCAAAGTAACAGTTCAAGGAACATCAGCCAATTCAGACTGGAGTTCAGAGTCCATTTATCTTTGAACAGTCCATAATTTTTCAGAATTCTCACGCCATTTCTGGCCGAATACCACAGTCTATGTCCCTTGCTTCAGAGCTATGTCTGCCACAGCTATTGTTGTTGTCGCTGTGATGATCCCCATGATAGCAGCAATGAGCAGGCTAAGAAATCTCTTGATCCATCAGAGAAGATAGATGATCAGTTGACAACACGCTTCAGTCGTTGGATTCTTCTCCCATGGTCGATGAAAAGTCACCAGCATTCAAACACCTACTCAGGCTCCGAAAAATAAAAGCTTCCTTCCTCAAGGAATCTCATAGATTGATTAATACAAGTATACATGGAACACTGTCTACAGGAAATCATTCCTTCATATCACATAAAGAAAGGGCGCACAAGCTAAAACAGGAAGAGTTAAAATACATCAGGTTAATAGTATTTTTAGTTTGGCTTCCCTGCCATAAGGCATACTATACAGAGAAAGGCCAATTTTACATCAGTAAATTTACCTTAAAAATCCAAATTAAAATGATCCAGTAAGAAAAAATTCCTCATTCTCTCAGTAAGTGAAGACATAGGACATTGCATCCATATACTGATTATCTTTAAATTGCCATACCAGGCTTATTTCTACTCTTTTGTCTGTATGAACATAACTTTCAGGATTCCAATCAATAATTTTAACAGAATCACAATATAAATTTTTGCAACTAATCCTCTACAATTTTTCCAAAAAATCCAATAACATAAATTTTTCTATACTCTCCAGATAGATATATTTGCAGCCAAAATATTTCCTTATTTAAATAGTTAACACTTTGTCTTATCAAGACACACCCCTCAATAAAGTTAAACTAGGAAGGCAAACCCAATAGGTTAGATTTTGAGTAGAGGCACTTACTTATTATTTCATTAGAGATATGATCAGTAACAAGAAATCTTCAGGAGTTTTCTTTGTGTTAGTGTCATACAATACCTTCTCAGCATTGTTAGTCAGGGCCTTAATATCTTCCCATGTTGGAATCCCCTCTTGCTGTGTTGTTGGAAGGCCTCTTAAGTTGAGTGAGTGCATTCCGACCCAGACTCAGATCACTGATCCTGAGTTTTTTCATCTTTTTTCATAGCCAATTCATCTGTTTCTTCTTGATCAGATTGATGGACAAAGTTAAGCCTTTTTGTGGAACACCAGAAACGTTCTTTTTCTGTGGAAATAAAAACGAAACCTCGCCCCCATCTTTCTGCCCGGCCTAGTATCCAATTTTCTGAGACTGGGTCCCTATAAAGAATTTTACATTTCTGAATAGTTTTATCAGAGTTATTTCTGTTTGCATTAAAACTTGCTTCTTTCAAGCTATTTTGAACTTCCCTATGTTTTTCTGCAGGTGTTATGTTATCAGAGCAATTAAAAAAATTTAAAGAAAACTGTGCTCTGGATAACTGCTGTCTGGGAGAATCCGTATATATTTCCCCTTTTTGTTTAAGCAACATTTTTTTTGCTTTTTGAGTCACACCCAGCAATGCACAGGGGTCACTCCTGGCTCATGCACTCAGGAATCACCCCTGGCGGTGCTCAGGGGACCATATGGCATGCTGGGATTTGAACCCGGGTCGGCCGCGTGCAAGGCAAACGCCCTACCCGCTGTGCTATCACTCCAGCCCCTAAGCAACATTTCTTTCAAGTGAGCGATTTGCTCTGTCAATAATAGCTTGTTGTGTACTATTATAAGTAATTCCTGTAATTATATGGAGAAAAAAAACTTATCATTTTGCATCAGTATAAGTAGCCTTTCCTTCTTCCCTAGCATCTGAAAAACGTAACCACTGATTCAATAGGTTCAGCTTTTATAATGCTAGGCCAAATACAATCAGTAACTTTAAGAAATTGAAACATCTTTTGCTTTGGAAGGCTGTTATGAATTTTTCCCAAATCATCAGTGCAGGCAATTTGCTAATCCTGATCAAGTTCCCATAGTGCTTGGATTTGTTCATTGGTCAATGACATACTTTCAGCAGATCACTCCCTATTAATTGTCTAGTTCTTTTTCTTCAAGAATTGTATGAAATATTTTATACAGATAAGTGGCCAATTTTTTAGTAGGCTTATTATGTTTAAAAAAAGATTGCACTCCACAATATTAGTTCCTTGTACCAGAATCCCAGTGGGAGAATGTGAAGTGTGCAACATTTAAATTTTCTAAAGAATCAATTCTATCTAGTTGGGCCTTATTTACAATTTCCTCAATTAATTCCAATTCACATTCAGCTGCAAGGCTGAGTTGCTTCAGACTCTTAAAAGAATCATTTTCCAATGTATGGAACAAGTTTTGTAAGGCATAGGTTGAAATGCCTAGAAGGACGTAGCCAATTTATATGTGCCAATAGTTTCTGAAAATCATTTAAGGTTTTTTAACTCATCTTTCCAAATTTGGACCTTTTGAGGTGTAATTTTATTCTCCCATATTATTTGTCCTAAAAATTCCCAAGGAACCTGAAGTTGAATTTTATCCTGTGCAATTTTTAAACCCATGACTCTAATTCATAAATTACAGTTTCATAAACCTTCTGCAAATTTGTCTGAGGTGCAGCAGTAATTAGAATATCATCCATATAATGGATAATTTTAATCTCAGGATACTATATCCTTATTATATCCAATATTGGCACATTGTCGATCTGTTGATCACCCCTTGTGGCAAAACAGTTCACTGACATCTTTTAGTAGGATGCTCATTATTTAAAGAAGAGACAGTAAAAGTAAATTTCTCTCTATCCTCTTCCCTTAAAGCGATGTTATAGAAACAATCTTTTAAATCAATTATAATATTCCACTGCTTTAGAATTATAGCTAAATTAGGCAGGCCTGGCTGTAAAGAGTTTATTAATTTGATATGGATTTTGACTTTTCTTTTTTTTTTTTGGCTTTTTGGGTCACACTCAGCGATGCTCAGGGATTACTCCTGGCTTTGCACTCAGGAATTGCTCCTGGTGGTGCTTGGGGGACCATATGGGATGCCGGGGATCGAACCCGGGTCGGCCGCGTGCAAGGCGAACGCCCTACCCACTGTGCTATCGCTCCGGCCCCTGGATATTGACTTTTCTTAAATCAGTTAACATTCTCCATTTACCAGTTCTTTTCTTAATAGCAAATACGGGTAAATTCCAAGGACTAGAGCTAGTAATGATATATCCCAAATCAAGCTGCTCTGTAACCAATTCATGCAAAGATTTTCTTTTGTCAAGGGCCACCGCTTGACCCAAACAGGCTTTAGTTGTTTCCAGACTATTGGGAGGGCTAGTTTTCCAGCAGCAAACCCTTTTGAAAATGCAACCAATACCCATTTGCTATGGGTCCTAGTCAAATCAACAGAAGCATTAAGTTTTGTAGAGATAGAATATACAGTTTAGGGGCTGAGTGCATGAGCCAGGAGTAACCCCTGTGCATCGCTGGGTATGACCCAAAAAGAAAAAAAAACAGAATATACAGTTTAACATTATGTCTAACTAAACCTTGATTTTCAATTATCTGGGCGCACTATAATAGGACTCCAGATACTAAAACAAATCTGCAGATATAATTTAGAGCTCTTAAGATTGCTAATCATTCTCATTTTCCAAGACTAAGTTGTACTCTGCAGTACTCTTTCAAAAGCATTACGTCTATCCTTTATATCTTCAAAAGATTACAATGCTCATAATCAAAGATCTTATGATATAGAATTCCAGACTGTAGGAGAACAGATAAGAGGGTTAAAATGCTCACAAAATTATTATATTTCATCCACCTACATGCTCCTCCAATCTTTGCCCACTCCATCACCTCCAGTGGACTGCATTTTATGTTTTATTATATCCAATGACCCTAACCTCAATTTTTTATTCTCTCCCAATAGAGTGCAAATATCATTTATGCACTTTAGGCTTGTATTTTAAACAATCCTTGAAAAATCACATTATATTGAAAAAGGGAGCAAAGTTTTCAATTGTTTATGCCTATCTTAGTATGAAAGCCAAATAGTCCTTCTAATTTCCTGTTTTATTTCCTATTTCTTTTCATAATTTGAGATGAACCTTTTAAAATTTGAATTCTCTTTTACCACAAATGCATATTTTCTTTTTTGGATATACCCAATTTGAAAGGCATTCAAAACTTTTTAACACTTTAGATATTAACTTTCTAACTTCAAAGCTGAAATCAGAAGGCTGAGAAAAGTTAGGGGGACAAAAGAAAAAAAAAGGTGGGAGGAGGCAACTTCCTCTCTTCCCCTGTAAGATGACTAAAGCACAAAAAGGGCGGTTCTCAGCAGCTTCAGATTATCAGGCTGATATCTGAGATTAATCCAATTTGACTATTTGCTAATTAGAAATTTTAGCTACCAAAAACCTCAGATCAAATAAAGCACTGGTAGAATAATTTTTGCAACCAATTTTATAACCTAGAAACTTATGTTTTGAACCAAATCAGTAACTTTTGAACCTGTTTTTAGATAACACAATTATTTCAACTCTCATTTTAACAATCTAATGCAATGCAGATGTAAATAAATAAACAAAATACATATAGACATAACATAAGAATAACTTGGAACCAATTTTTACGAAGCATGAGGAAAACCTCTTTTGGCTCAATTTCAATAGTCCTTATGCCTTAGTTATTTCAAATCATGAGTTTTGTACACCAGATACTTTAACTAACAATAGTACAATACACACATGCTGAAAACACTTCTCCAATAAGAGATTTTTAGATAGAAAGTTTCAATTTCTCTGTAGGCGCACATTCTGATTATTAATCTTTGTTTAAACCTTTGCCTAACAAGTTCCCAAAACACCTAAACCTTTTTAATTGCTGGATGGTTTAAGGAATTCTACTTCTGATTTTAACCTGACTCTAATACTTGAGTACTCAACACAGACAGACAGAAAGACAACAAACATCACACATGCATGTGCACAAATATATACTTGATCGATCAATCTGACCCTTCAAGAATGGCAGGGGGAAAAAAAACCTGATAGACTGAGAAAGGAAGGGCAGTCCCCAGGGCAAAATAAGCCCTGTCGGCAGATTGGGAACATTGCTCCTCATTTCCCTGCCTGACCGGCCAGTTTCCTGCTTGTTAAAATTGGGTCAAAAAAGCGCTTTTGTTACTATAAAGCCGGCAAAATAAATTATGAGTTATTGTAAACCTAAGGTGGCAAAATCTTGGCCAACTCTTTTATTTTGACTTCAAAAAGTTCTTAATTGGGGCCGGAGCGATAGCACAGTGGGTAGGGTGTTTGCCTTGCACTCGGCCAACCCGGGTTCGATCCCCGGCATCCCATATGGTCCTCCAAGCACCTCCAGGAGTAATTCCTGCAGAGCCAGGACTAACCCCTGAGCATCGCTGGGTGTGACCCAAAAAGGAAAAAAAACCACAAATTTTCAGATACATACACACAAGTCATTGGCACTCACTAAAGTTTTAAATAGCAGCATAAGAAAACACCCAAACAAATTTTATCTCTGCACTGTTTTATAAAAGTTCTTGTTTTAAACTAGGCCGGTTAAAAACTAGGAGTTCAGCTAACTCCTGCCAGGCCACGATGTCCTACCAAACAGTGCCCCGTTCCTGAGTGTCCCGGGGGCAGTGGGGACGTCTCCCACACTCCCTGACCAGCTACCCTCCAGCGGGCCGTGCATTTTGCATTCACACTCACCATCCACTCAGGGACCAAAGGGTCAGGCTCACTCTGAGGAGCCTCTTCCGACTTGGTGTTGGACTGGAAAGAAATCAGGGCCATGGTGATTACACCATAGGCGTCCAATTCCTCTGCGGGGATCAAGTCCCCTTTCTGATGGGCATGAGACATTTCTTTTCCTCCTCTTTTCCACAGTTCTAAATACTTACGTACCCTCTCAAGGAGGCGTCGCACTACTTGCCCATTGCCCATCACCCCTTTTCTCCAATCTCCGAGAGGCTATGCAAGCTCGGTGCAACGTGATCCCTCTCGGTTTCTCCCGTACCGGTCCTTACCTTCGGGCCCCAAACTTGGGCGCCAGATGTTGCGTGAACGTTCGTGCGGTCAGAGGCGCTGAGATAAGGCACGCGGAAGAAATGTCTTGATTGGAGGACTAAGGCTCTCTCTGGCTCTTAGCTAAGGCAGAGGGCCTTGTGGACCTCCTTTTATTGATCATGCTAGCTCTAAAGGGCGCAATATAATGACATCACCAAAGGCATCAAAAGATGTTACAGGAAGAACATTGAGGCAACTTTATTTCCTTGTATCCTCAGGCCAGTAATCTAGGCCTCCAGAAAGAAGATGCAAAACCAAAACTGAAACCCTCCTTGGGCTAAAAGCACTTGGATTTACATCCCAAAGACAAAACTGGGCCCTGCACCTGAAATCTATATCCCAAAGACTAGGCTGGGCCAGAGCCTACAATTTGCAATATCAAAGGTCAGGCCTGGCTAACACCATCTACATGTCAAAGACCAGCCAGGCTTCTGGGAGAGAAGGAAAACTGCTCTTTTCAGTAGACTGAAATTATTTTTCTGAAGGCAGCTTGAAGGGGGAAAATGTTCAGCTTCATCCAAACCAGTCAGGACACATGAGAAATCTCGCCCATTTTCATGGGTCCCTATGTTCCTATCCATAGTACGGTACAGTATACACGGGCTCGCCCTGGTAGCTCAGTCCAGCCCCAACAGTGCGTAGATGAGCAGCTTGCTGGTAAGCTCCAGAAAGCCGCAAGACAATGTTACTCCCACGCCAAGGAGTTTCCTGGGAGCCTCGCCCAGCCTTGGAATTGCCAACCCCAACTGAAACATGCCAGAGCCACCGCATTGTGCCTTGGCACACTAGCCACGGCAGGAGGCTGCAGAGACGCAAGGCAGACGAAAACGGGGAGGCACACGGGGCGGGGGTGTTGGGCAGCCATGTGGCGCCCAGAGATGAACCCTCTTGAGCCACATCCCTGGTCCCTGAACAAGTTCCAAAAGGCCTCGGTCTGCTGAGAGCAGGGACCTAGGCGCCACCAGTGCCCAGGGAGTCTTCACAAGCTCATTCTCAGGCAAGGCAGGGGCTGGAGAGCTGCTGAAGGAGAAAGCCAGCAGGGCAGGCAGCTGCCAGAACTTTCTGGTGCTCCGAGAAGCCAGCTGGGGCTGGAGTTGAGGCAGAAGACGGAGGCCCTGAGGCAGCTGTTGTTGGAGGAACACTGAAGTCTAAACGGGGGGGGGGGGGGAGACCCAGTACAGAAGGTTCTGGTCCTCCCTGAAAGTAACGTCAGTCAGCCTCCAGCTCAAAGAAAGCCCAGACATAGCCAAATTGTGGAACAGATGGACTCACAGCCCCCCTCCAACACACACACACGCACAAAGAGGCATGTTCTTCAGGGGCCCTCCCGACTGTTCTGTCACACAGTGCCTGCTCTCCAAGCGCCCGAATACTTGTCTAAATGCACAGAAAAGTGGCTCATCACCAGGAGGGGGAGACCATACTGGGGCCCCCCACCTGCATTGCTGAATGTGCACCGGCACGCACCAAACACCAAGTCTGATCCCTAGCACCGCAAAGAGTGGAAGCAGGGACAGAGGAGAAACGGCCAGAAGCAGAGGTGCCCAGAGGGCAGGAGCATTCACCAGCATCTCCGCCTGATTCTCAGGGGCTAGTCCTGGCTCTGTGCTCAACAGTGACCCTGGGCAGTGTGCAAGGAGTGTAAGTGGTACGGGGTGATTGGAAGCAGGGCCACGGTGCCTGACATCCCGTACGATGGATGTCTTGGGCTCAGCCCTGCCTGGTTCTTAGAATGCCATGCAGCGGGGGTGAAGGCAGCCAGGTTCCAGCCTAGAGCAGTGAGGCAGTCAGGGAACTCTGTGACACTTCAGAGACTCGGTTCGAGCCTGGCACAGTGGCCAGGCCCTGGGTGTGTCTTAAAAGAGGTCAATCTGGTTTTGGAGTTGTGTGGGTAATTTTGGGGGGGTCATACCTGGTGATGCTTAGGGCTTGCTATTCCTGGTGGGTGTCCGGGGACCATATGGGGTGCCAGGAATGAAACCTGAGTCAGCCACATGGTAGGAAAGCACCCTACCTGCTATATTATCACTCTGGCCTGAGAAGTGGTCAGTCTGAAGGCTTCTTCATATTTGATGGTTTATATGCCTAATAAGAAAAGACAGAGACTGAAAAGAACTATGAATGCTATGCAAAGTATGCTAGCTAGCCTACTGCAAAAAGGAATGTGAGGAGATGGGGAATATCAATGCTATAAAAAAAAGTGCCACAAAACTTTTGGAGGTATAGATATAGCTCAGGGCCTGAGTGCAATGCTTGTATGCAGGAGGCCCAGGTTCAATCTCCAGTCCTTTATGGTCTCCAAGACACCTCCACGAATGACCCGCAAGCTCTGAACAATAAGTAGTATCTGAGCACTGCTGGGTGTGGCCCCAAACAAACAAACAAAAATAAACTTTTCCAGAGAGATAGCACAGCAAGTAAGGCACTTGCCCTGCCCCTGGCTGATCCGGATTTGATCTCCAGGACCTGGGGCTGCCAGGAGTCATCCCTGAATGCAGAGCTAGGAGGAAGCCCTGGGAACCACTGGGCATAGCCCCAAACCAACAGTTATAACTGAAAAGTGAAGGGCCGGAGCAATAGTTTTGCACGTGGATGACCCAAGTTCAATCCCCAGCACCCCATAGGGTCCTCTGAGCATAACCAGGAGTGATCTCCGAGTGCAGAGTGCCAGGAGGAAGCCCTGAGCACAGCCGTGTGTGACGTGTGTGACCCCCAAACAAACAAAAAAGTCAATAGAAAAATTCCGTTTGTTCTCCGTTAAAGGCAAAAGGATCAAAACAAAACAAAATATGGAACAGAAGCAAATAAAGTCCAACACTGAGATGTAGCCTTGACAATTGCACTAAATAGAAGTGGTCTGAGTGGACGGCAATGCTGGCCTGCTTACCGTTGCTGTGATGCTATGAAACAAGTAAAACCAATTTGTTTGGCGGGAGGTGAAGTCCACACTAGGCGGTGTTCGGGGCTCACTCCTGGCGAGCTTGGGGACACAATGGGCAGCCGGGAATGGAATATATGTTGGCCTGTGCAAGGCAAGTGCCCTCCCCATCGTACTAGGGCTCCAGCCCCTAAAATCACCTCCTTGCTTGTGGTTCTTGTGACTCTCAAGTTGTAGAAAAGACATTCCTCAGAGAATAAAACAATCTGCAGAATGTGAAAACATAAGTACAAACAGTGGGCACTGGCGACGCATGCGGAGCCAGGGGCTGCTGAAGGAGGCCTACAAGGAGCTGTGGGCACCAGGGGCTTTGGGACTTGGAGACAAAGCAAGTTCAGGGCAAGTTCGGGTGGATTTCGAGCAGCTGTGCGCTATGAGGAAGAAACCCAAGAACAGAGTGGCCACAATGCTAACACCTGCAAGCAAGAGTTCTGAGCTTCCTTTTGTTCTTTTTGGAAAAGAATATGGAGCTAGCAGAGGGGTAGGCACTCGCCTGAAACTGGATGGCCCTAGTTCGATCCCCCACACCACAGACGGTGCCCTGAACACCACCAGGAGTAAGCCCTGAAACTGCCAAGTTTGACTCCAAACCAAATTAATTAACAAATATAAGTCAGGATGAGGCCAGACTGAGAGTACAGTGAGCAGGGCGTTGGCCTGACATGCAACTGACCCGGGGCCCTTCCCAGCACCACACATCGGTTCCTTTTTATTTATTTATTTATTTATTTTGCTTTTTGGGTCACACCCAGCGATGTGACCCCAAACAGGGGTTACTCCTGGCTCTGCACTCAGGAATTACTCCTGGCGGTGCTCGGGGGACCATACGGGATGCTGGGAATAGAACACAGGTCGGCCACGTGCAAGGCAAAAGCCCTGCCTGCTGTGCTATCTCTCCAGCCTCACACATCGTTTCTTGAGCAGCACCAGGAGTGCCCACTGAACGCTGCTGGGTGTGGCCCCCTAATGCTTTTAATTTAATTTTTAAAAGGGGTTGGAGTGATAGTACAGTGGGTAGGGCGCTTGCCTGGCACGTGGCTGGTGGCTGACCCAGGTTCAATCCCCGGCTTCCCATTGTCCCCTGAAAGTGTCCCAGAGCACAGAACCAGTAATAACCCCTGAGCACTGCTAGGTGCGACCCAAAAACAAAAATAAATAAAAGAAAGACAAGTCGACCACAGAAAATGAGGGAGGGGACAGAGATTCAGCCATGGGCTGAGCACAGGCTTCGCATGCAGTGAGTCCCAAGCGATGAGCAATGCCAGCTGTGCCCATCTCCCCCTGAGAGGGACAGGGATGTTCTGGAAAGAGGAGGCAGGAACGTGCAGCTGGGCAGGTGGGGAGGGGGGGTTAGACTGAATGCTGGCTGTGACCAGGGTTGGGAGGGCACAAGGGCTGAAGGTCAATTCCAGAACTGCATGGACAAACTCCCCAGCATCACTGATCCTTCCAGCCTGGTCAGCTGAACCAGTCTCTGAGCACCGTTTAGGAGGACCCCCCAAAACTAGAATGTCATTGGTCCATCAAAAGCGCTGTAGTCAATGGGATGCTATGCAGCTATTAGAAAAGATGAAGTCATGAAATTTGCATATAAATGGATCAACATGGAAAGTATGTTAAATGAAATGAGTCAGAAAGAGTGGGAGATACATAGAAAGATTGCACTCATCTGTGGAATATAGAGTAACAGAATAGGAGACTAACATCCAAGAATATTAGAGATAAGGACCAGGAGGTTTACTTCATGACTTGGAAGCTGGCCTCAAATGCTGGGGGAAAAGGCAGCTCATATAGAGAAGGGAACACCAAGTAAAGGGTATTTGGAGGACCTGTTCCGGTTGGGAGATGCGAACCAAATGTAGACTATAGATCAAACACAATGGCCACTCAATGCCTCTAGTGCAAACTATGACACCCAAAAGGAAAGAGAGAACAAAAGGGAATGCCCTGCCACAGAAGCAGGGTGGTGGGGAGGGAGTGGGGTTTCTGGGAGGGATACTGGGATCCTTGGTGATGGAGAATGGGCACTGGTGGAGGGATGGGTACTCGATCATTGTATGAATGAAACGCAAGCACAAAAATTTGTAAATCTGTAACTGCACCCCACAGTGATTCACTAATAAAAAATTTTAAAAAATAAAATTATGTTGCATGAACGTTCATGCAGTAGGAGGCGCTGAGATAAGGCACGAGGAAGAAATGTCTTGATTGGAGGACTAAGGCTCTCTCTGGCTCTTAGCTAAGGCAGAGGGCCTCGTGGACCTCCTTTTATTGATCATGCTAGCTCTAAAGGGCGCAATATAATGACATCACCAAAGGCATCAAAAGATGTTACAGGAAGAACATTGAGGCAACTTTATTTCCTTGTATCTGCAGGCCAGTAATCTAGGCCTCCAGAAAGAAGATGCAAAACCAAAACTGAAACCTTCCTTGGACTAAAAGCACTTGGATTTACATCCCAAAGACAAAACTGGGCCCTGCACCTGAAATCTATATCCCAAAGACTAGGCTGGGTCAGAGCCTACAATTTACAATCTCAAAGGTCAGGCCTGACTAACACCATCTGCATGTCAAAGACCAGCCAGGCTTCTGGGAGAGAAGGAAAACTGCTCTTTTCAGTAGACTGAAATTATTTTTCTGAAGGCAGCTTGAAGGGGGAAAATGTTCAGCTTCATCCAAACCAGTCAGGACACATGAGAAATCTCGCCCATTTTCATGGGTCCCTATGTTCCTGTCCGTAATACAGTACAGTACACATGGGCTCGCCCTGGTAGCTCAGTCCAGCCCCAACAAAATTAAATTAAAAATTTTAAAAAGCGCTGTAATGCTAGTAATGTCATTTTATCTTTATAGACATATGCATATCACACACACACAAACACACACACTTCAGGTGTCAGACATGATATCCATCATGTACCATTTTATCACCTCTTCCAAATGATTCCTTTCTCAAAATTTGCCTTAGCCACCATTCTAGTACTTTCTGGATCTCCTGCCTTCATGTTGCCCACAATAGCACTGGTACAGTGTGTTGAAAATATTGGATTGTGGGGATGGAGCAATAGGACAGTGGATAAGTTGCTTGCTTTGCACACAGTCAACTGGAGTTTGATCTCCAGCACCCCATAGGGTCCCCTGTTCAGTGTGGCAGTGTGGCCCAAAAGCAAATAAATAAATAAATAAATAAATAAATGGTTGGTTTTCTTCGTTTGGGTTTGGTTTCGGGGCCACACCTGGTGGTGTCCAGTGGCTACTCCCGGCTCTGTGCCCTGGGTCATGGGCCCCTCCCACGAAGGCCTTGACTCCCTGAGCGCCCCACCGCTCCAGCATCGCTATCTGCTCTCTCACAAGACTGTGGGAAGGGGTTAGGGAGACGCCTCCATGGGTTGTGGTGAGGCCTTGCAAGCCTGGGTTTGATCCCCAGAGCTACAAGAGGGACCCCCAAGCACCAAACTGGGAGTCTCTCCTGAGCACTGCCAGGGGTGGTCCAAACACCCCCTTTCCCAAAACACAGGGCTGAGGTGGGCAGGCTGAGCCACAGCGGGACCCCATGGGTCAGGGTGCATTAGTTGCTGCTGGTCCCGCCAGGGGCTCTTCCCAAGACAGTGCAGCATGAGCGCTCAGCAGCAGCACAGAGGCCCGGCTCCCAGCCTGCCCAGATTCTGAGGGGGAAGGTGCAAGTCCGCCTCTTGATGGGAGAGTGGCATGGCTCCAGAGGAGCATGTGGGACGGGAGAGCTTGTTGGGGCTACCTTCAGCAAACACAATCTGCCGTGCACCCGTCAATGGCCAGACACTGGTGGCCCAAGAAGCTGCAGGACTCCCAGGCAGCCCCGTGGAGCAGAAAGACACACAGAGGCCCAAAGTGGAATTCTGGCTAGAAGAAGACGCTAAGCTCAGAGCAAGAGCAGAGCAAGGTAAATGCACGGCCATAGCTAACGAGGGAACGAGGACAAAGTATGCAAAGGACAAAGCCACTGGTATGGCTTCGCTCGGAACCAGACTAGGAAGAAGTAGAGAAGTAGACTTCTCAGTGTCCGTGTTGTAAGCTATAATGCCCAAAAGTAGAGAGAGAGTATGGGGAATATTGTCTGCCATAGAAGCAGGGGGAGGGTGGGAAAGGGGGGGTATACCCCTGATATCGGTGGTGGGGAATGTGCACTGGTGGAGGGATGGATGTTTGATCATTGTGAGATTGAAACCCAAACATGAAAGCTTGTAACTATCTCATGGTGATTCAATAAAATAATAATAATAATAAAATTTAAAAGAATTAAAAATATGGGGCTGGAGCGATAGCACAGCAGGTAAGGCGTTTGCCTTACACACCACCAACCCGGGTTCAATTCCCAGCATCCCATATGGTCCCCTGAGCACCACCAGGAGTGATTCCTGAGTGCATGAGCCAGGAGTAACCCCTGTGCATCGCCAGGTATTACCCAAAAAGAAAAAATAATAAAATAATAAAATTAAAATAATAAAATGAAAAATAAAAAGAAGTGAAGCGGCCAGCAGGCACGCTGGGTCAGAAACTCCATGAGGCGTGTGGCTCTGCAGGGGAAGAAAGGTAGGGGGAGCAACCAGGGGGGCCTTTGGGGGTGGCCCTGAATCTCTGGCGGTGGGAGTCGAGAGTCTGTAGGGCCAGAATTCTGGCGTATTTTAACCCATGGGAGATCAATAAAGCTGGACTTTAAAATTCTGTCTTTGCGGGCTGGAGTACAGCAGGTAAAGTGGTTGCCTTGCACACAACAGTTTGATCCCAGCACCACATACAGTTGCTTAAGCACTGCTAGGAGTGACCCCTGAGCACAGAGCCAGAAGTCAGTCCTGAGTACAGCTGGGTAGAACCAAAATGAAACAAAAACCAAACAGATCTCAAAAGCCTGACCTGATGGCTACCCTAGCAAGCACAACAATAAAATGTGTGAGACCGGAGAGGTGGCTCATGGGTCGGGCCCAGGCTTTGCCTCCTAGATTCTGGGAGTCCTGGCACCACAACCATCCTCAGGCATTGCTGAAAGTGCTCCCAAACACTGAGCCAGGAGTAGCTGCTGAGCACCACAGGGTGTGGGAAGGAAGAAACAAAGAAAGGGAGGAAGGAAATTTGGATCTTTGGGGAGAAAAGAATAGAATAACTTTGTGAGTGGATTTGGCAAAGGCTTTTTGTAGACACGGACCCCAACGCATTCCCGTGCACTCGCATACGCGCACATACACACGTCAGGGAAGAAAAAATGGAATAAATTCAATTTCATCAACACTGAAAACTCTGGCTCTCTGAAAGACAGTGTTAGT
Source organism: Sorex araneus (assembly GCF_027595985.1). NCBI lineage: Eukaryota > Metazoa > Chordata > Mammalia > Eulipotyphla > Soricidae > Sorex > Sorex araneus. The sequence goes on along the minus strand of NC_073313.1, from coordinate 58,680,499 downwards.
AAAAAGAAAAAGAAATCCACAGCTTAGGAGAACATATTTGTAAAGGTACCTGTGGGGGCAGAGACAGTACTGTGAGGAATGCTCTTGCTTGCATGCCGTCAACCAGGGTTTGATCCCTGGGACCCCATAGGGTCCCTGAGCACTGCCAGGAGTGATCCCTGAGCACAGCGGGGTGTGACCCCCCAAAACGTATCTGTGAGGGCTGGGGAGCAACTTCAGCAGCCTGCTCATGTGCTGTGCATGTAGGAGGCCTGGACTCAACTCTCAGAACTACATGGTTCCTCAAACCTGGGGCAGCCCTAAGCAAGAAGCCAGAAGTAGCCCCGCACATGGCACTGTTGGGTGTGAGCCCAAAGCCAAAAACTATATATGTGCAAGAACTTGTACTCGAAATATATTAAAATGCAGAACTCTACAAGTGACTAATTGGCAAAGCTCTTTAAAGTGAAGACAAGTTGGGACTATGTATGTCCTTCATTATGCCACTGCAAAGGATGATCACACTTCTCCGTGGCCTGTAGAACCCTGGGAGGACATAGGGTAAAGGGGGGCCAAGCTCACCTTTGGCCTCAGTGTTTAGAGAGAAGGACAGAGAATGAAAGAAATCAAGGGGGGCAGAAGAGAACGGCAAATACTGGGTGGTCTGGTGAGGGGTTGAGCCGTATGCCTGAAACAGACATAGCAACGCTGAGAACATGAGACCTAAGTTGCAACCACTGGAACTCTGTAATGTGTCATGGTGACAGGCGGGGATGGGGCGCTGGGGAGGGCAGGGGAGGGAACCCGGGAACACTGGTGGAGGGAGGTGGGCACTGGCTATACGATTGGTGTTGAAATATTATGCCTAAAACTCAACTATCAGTAACTTTATAAATCATAGTTATTTAATTAAAAAAAGAAAAGAACATGTACAATTGGGTACTAAGTGCATGAAAGTCGATGTGCCAAAATGGGCCTTTGCCACCCACGAACAGCTCCTCCGCTCCTGAACAGCCATGATCCCAGAGGCACACAAACCAATCTTGGAATGCAGCGGATGCTGGCAGAAATACCTCTGGAGAAATACCAGAATCCCAAAACTGGATGGCCACTTTCGCAACCGTGCAACATCATATGTTCTTTGTTACCGACAATAGAAAACATACGATCTAATGATGCCATTCCAACAGGTCTGACTGTTGGGGGAAAAACTCCAAATAATGATAGTGAGTTTTCTGTCGAAAATTGAATGTAATCAAAGTAAGGAGAGAGTAAGTGAAAATCATCTGCCACATAGGCAGAGGGGGAGTGGGAGGGGCGTATGCTGGGGTTCTTGGTGGTGGAACATGTGCACTGGTGAAGGGATGGGTGTTTGATTATTGTATGACTGAGACTTGATTCTAAGAGCCCTGTCTTAGAATCTGTTCTCATAGTGACTCAATTGAAAAAAAAAATAAAAAACAAACAAAAAACCACACAAAAAATAAAAAATAAATAAATAAAATAAAATAAATGGGCTTTGACAAGTCAGATCAAAATGGATTAAAGACCTCAATATCAGACCAGAATCCATAAGGTACATTGAATAAAAGGTCGGCAAAACCCTCCAAGACATTGAAGCTAAAGGTATCTTCAAAGATAATACGTCACTGACCAAGCAAGTGGAAGCAGAGATAAACAAATGGGACTATCTTAAACTAAGAAGCTTCTGCACGTTAAAAGAAAATGACCAGAATACAAGACAGTCTACACAATGGGAAAGGATATTCACCCAATACCCATCTGATAAGGGGTTAATATCAAAGGTACTGGTTGAACTCTACTAGAAGTAAACTTCCAATCTCACTGGAAAATGGGGTGATGAAATGAACAGAAACTTTCTCAAAGAAGAAATCCGAATGGACAAAAGGCACGTGAAAAAATGCTCTTCATCACTATTCATCAGGGAGATGCAGATCAAAACAACAATGAGATATCATCTCACACCACAGAGACTGGCCCACATCCAAAAGAACAAAAGCAACCAGTGTTGGCATGGATGTGGGGAGAAAGGGACTCTCCTTCACTGCTGGTGGGAATGCCAACTGGTTCAGCCCTTTTGGAAAACAATATGGATGTTTCTCAAAAAATTAGAAATTGAGCTCCCATTTGAACCAGCAATACCATTTCTTGGAATATATCCCAGAGATGCAAAAAAGTACAGTATAAATGACCTCTGCACTTGTATGTTTATTGCAGCATTATTTAGCCAGAATCTGGAAAAAACCCGAGTGCCCGAGAACAAATGATTGGTTAAAGAAACTCTGGTACATCTATACAATGGAATATTATACGGCTGTTAGAAAGATGAAGTTATGAGGGCTGGAGCGATAGCACAGCGGGTAGGGCGTTTGCCTTGCACTCGGCCGACCCGGGTTCGATCCCCGGCATCCCATATGGTCCCCCAAGCACCGCCAGGAGTAATTCCTGAGTGCAAAGCCAGGAGTAACCCCTGAGCATCGCTGGGTGTGACCCAAAAAGCAAAAAAAAAAAAAGATGAAGTCATGAAATTTACACATGGGGGCTGGAGCAATAACACAGCAGGTAGGGCATTTGTCTTGCACGCGGTCGACCCGGGTTCGATTCCCAGCATCCCATATGGTCCCCTGAGCACCGCCAGGAGTAATTCCTGAGTGCAGAGCCAGGAGGAACCCCTGTGCATCACCGGGTGTGACCCAAAAAGCAAAAATAATAATAATAAAAGAAATTTGCATATAAGTGGATCAACATGGAGAGTATCATGCTAAGTGAATTGAGTCAGAGAGAGAAGGACAGACAGAATGACTGAACTCATCTATGGAATATAAAGTAACATAATGGGAGACTAACACCCAAGGATAGTAGAGATAAGGGCCAGGAGGATTGCTCCATGGATTGGAAGCCAGCCTCACATGCTGGGGAGAAAGGCAGCTGAGACAGAGAAGGGACCACCAAGTAAATGATGCTTGGAGGGCTCGCTCAGGATGGGAGATGTGTGCTAAAAGTAGACTATGGACCGAATATGATGGCCACTTAGTACCCGTATTGCAAACCATAACACCCAAAAGGAGAAAATTAAAGGAAATGTGCCTGCCACAGAGGTGGATAAGGGGTGGCAGGAGGGATACTGGGAATATTGATGGTGGAGAATGGGCACTGGAGGAGGGATGGATACTCGATCATTCTATAACTGAAATGTAATCACAAATGTTTGTAAATCTGTAACTGTATCTCACGGTGATTCATTTTAAAAAAGTTTTTTTTTTTTTTTGCTTTTTGGGTCACACCCGATGATGCACAGGGGTCACTCCTGGCTCTGCACTCAGGAATTACCCCTGGCAGTGCTCAGAGGACCATATGGGATGCTGGGAATCGAACCTGGGTCGGCCGCGCGCAAGGCAAATGCCCTACCCGCTGTACTATCGCTCCAGCCTCATCTCTTTTTAAAAAAAAAAATTAATGGGCCTTTGTTTCTGATACCATCAGCACACAATGAAAATGCAAAAATAAACCCTTAATAAAGGGGCTGCAGAGATAGTACAGGGTTAAGACACTTGCCTTGCAATGCTGTCAACCCAGGGATTCCTCCTGGTCACACAGCCAGGAACAGCCTCTGAGCATCTTGGCTGTCCCTCCAGAAAATAAATTAACTAAAAAATAACCAGTAAGGTACCATGAAAGGAACTCACTGAAACGCCATAGCCCTGACAGCATTGTCCTCTCCTGCACCAATAAAAGAGAGATTTTATGCCCAGAAATGTTTAAATGGCAGCAACTGCAAAGTTGAGAATGGTCCTGTAGAACAGCACCCAGTAGGCGAGGACGAGCGCCATGGCAACAGGAAGGGGACAGGACGAGCTCTCCTTGGACACACCTGGCACAAAGGACTAGAGCGCGTGCTGACATGAGGAGGTCCTGAGTTCGAGCCCCACTCTGTGAGGTCCCCTGAGCACTAGAGAATCTTCCCCTACAACCCCTCCACAAAGAAAAGCAGAAAATAAGACTGCTGCCTCTCAACTGGAAAGCTAAACCCCCTTCTTCTTGGGAGGAAAGCTGGGTGCCGGGGAGGGTCACCATCTCTGGCAAGAAGCTTCATCCTGCAGCTTGCCCCCTACCTCAGCTCACTGTTCAGGCTGGACCCTTATCTCCCCTAAAAGCCCGAAGCTGAGGGGGCCACGGAAGAAGCACAGGGCACACTGGACTGCTGGGATTTGTCTGCAGAGTCAATTTGTCCCCTGGAGGATGAATGCGGGTGTGGGACACGGGCCCCCAGCCCCAGCTGCTGTTCTGCAACAGGTCGGGAAGGCACGGGGAGGCCAAGGGTGCTGGCAGTCAGAGGGGCCGGACAGGCAAGGCCTTGGCCTTGGCCAACCCGGGGCCTGGTCAGTGGGAGGCTGTTTTGGTCTCTTGCCTGGCGGGTCAGCGCAGAGGACGGACAAACAGGAAGAAAAGGCCATTCTGGACCAGAGCACGGCCCTGGCAGGGCACAGGCCCCTGGGCTGTGGGCCCCAGCTGTGCCAGGAGGGTGTGGAGGCAGGGGCTGAGATGGGGAAAGGCTGGGGACATGGCAAGAAGCTGGGCCCCCAAGCCCCACACACCAGAGCCCCCACAGCGAGAGAGAGCTGCGTGATGGAGGAAGAGGGTGGAGGTGCCCCAGTCCCCCTAGACCCGAGGGAGGAAACTGCCTCTCCCGGGGGCTCGGTCCTGGCCAGCCCGACCCCACCACCTCCCTTCCTGGCCCTCATCTCCGGTCACCCCAAGCGAAAGTGGGAGGAGCTGGGCCTCCTCCTCCCTTGGCCCCCCCACCCCGTCCAGCCCTGGCCTCAGTTTCCCCATGCTGTAATGCAGCTGCTGAGCTAGGGGATCCCCGTTTGTCTCAGAGCCCCGTGAGGTTCAGGGGAGGGCCAGGGCAGCGGTGTGGGAGGCCAGCCAGGAAAGGCGGCAGGAACCTGCGGCCACTTCCCCATGCCACAGGCGGGAGGGGGAGGAAGTCCCTCGGCAGGTCACTCCCGGAGGCCGGCTGGGGCGGGATGGAGAACGCCGCTGCCTGCTGCCCCGCCAGGTAAGGGACCGCCTGGAGGGCCCACTGTGGTCCAGTCCTCAGCCACCTCTCTGGGCCTCTCAGCGCAGGGGGTCGAGAAGTGCGGGGCAGTGCGGGAGGGGGGGGGCATGCAGTTGCCAGATGGCCGTACGTGTGCTTGGTCTCACACAGCCCTGGGGGCAGAGTAGGTGACCCAAGGTGCCTGGCCGTGGCTCTGATCCAAGCTTGGTCAGGCTAGGGTACACCCCCAGCCCCCTTCAGCCAGCCCACACACAGGCTGCACGCACGGCTGGCCCCGCGCACGTGCGCACTTCGGGCTGCAGACTGAGCTCACCCTGTCTCCCGCAGCCACTCGCTCGGGACACTGGCCCAGCCGCTCCGTGCCCATGGCGTCCACCACCTCCGGTAAGGGCTGCCCCACGGTTCCCACGCAACGGCTCCCACACGGGGATGAGAGACAGCGGGCTTGGGGTGCCGGGGAGGGAGAGCACGCAGTCTAACTCAGGCTTCTCCCACACCCCTGCCCAGCTGTGCCAGGACCCCTCTCTCTGAGTGTGCCCGGCAACCGCAGTGAGGAGCTGCTGGATGAGAGGGACCCGCTGCTCGCCCGGGCGGAGGTGGCCCTGCTCGCCACGGTCTTTGTGGTGGTGGCTCTGAGCAACGGCCTGGTGCTGGGGGCCCTGGTGCGGCGGGGCCGGCGGGGCCGCTGGGCACCCATGCACGTCTTCATCTGCCACCTGTGCCTGGCTGACCTGGTCGTGGCCCTGTTCCAAGTGCTGCCTCAGCTTGCCTGGGACGCCACCGACCGCTTTCTGGGGCCTGATGCCCTGTGCAGGGCCATCAAGTACCTGCAGATGGTGGGCATGTACGCTTCGTCCTACATGATCCTGGCCATGACCGTGGACCGCCACCGCGCCATCTGCCGGCCCATGCTGGCCTACCGCCAGGGTGGTGGCGCCCACTGGAACCGGCCAGTGCTCCTGGCCTGGGCCTTCTCGCTGCTGCTCAGCATCCCACAACTCTTCATCTTTGCACAGCGTGACGTGGGCGATGGCAGTGGCGTCTTTGACTGCTGGGCCCGCTTTGTTGAGCCCTGGGGGCTCCGTGCCTATGTCACCTGGATCGCCCTGATGGTGTTCCTGGCCCCTGCGCTGGGCATCGCCATCTGCCAGGTGCTCATCTTCCGGGAGATCCATGCCAGCCTGCTGCCAGGGCCAGCCCAAGGGACGGGGGCGCGCTGCCGAGGGAGCGGGCAGGCCACTGGCCAGGAGGGGACGCGGGTGTCGGCGGCTGTGGCCAAGACCGTGAGGATGACGCTGGTGATCGTCATCGTCTATGTCCTGTGCTGGGCACCCTTCTTCCTTGTGCAGCTGTGGGCGGCATGGGACCCCGACGCCCCACGGGAAGGTGAGTGCAGAGGCACTTGTGCTGGGTTGGGCGCAGGCATGACCGTGGCTTGGCCACAGACATCTGCTTGCCACAAACGCCCCAGCTCAGACTCCTTGGCCCCACAGGACCGCCCTTCGTGCTGCTCATGCTGCTGGCCAGCCTCAACAGCTGCACCAACCCCTGGATCTACACTCTCTTCAGCAGCAGCGTCTCGGCCGAGCTCCGGCGACTGCTGTGCTGTGGCCCGAGGCGCGCCCTGCCTAGCCTGGGCCCCCAGGAGGAGTCCTGTGCCACTGCCAGCTCCTTCCTGGCCAAAGATGTTTCCCCCTGACAAGGAGAGAACCCAGAGGCTGGCATCATGTTTGGGGTATGGAGAAGGAGATGGGGTTTGGGGGTACCGTGAGGGCTTAAGGAAAAGGGGTGGGGTAGGCTCCCTCTCATTCTTCCCCTCCCACTCTGGTCCCCTCTCACTCTCCCTAATAAAAGTCCCAGCACCATCCCAAGTGAGTCAGGTTCTCTACCGGCGCAGGGCTAGAGTGAGTGGGGGTGTTCTGAGTCACGTCCACACCTGGCAGAAGCTCCTTCCAGCCCACCAAGCCCCCATCTCTGCTGAGTGCCCAGCCCCCCAAGACAGAGAGCCAGCATGGGGCAAAATCATGGGTCTTTATGAAGGCCCAGCCCACAGCCACCAGCCCCTGGAGCCTCCGCAGGGTTGGCCCTGCACAGCAGACAGGGTGTCAGAGCAACAAAGGGGCCTCAGTGTGGCTTCAGTGTGGGGTCCAGGCCTTGGGGGTGCAACTCCACACCCCGAGAAAAGCCTGTGGTCTTCATCTGTCGGGTACACACCGGAAGCTTTGGGCTGCGGGGCCCGGTGCCAGGAGCATCGCTGGGCCCAAGACCCTGGCGGGCGGTCTTCCCCAAGAGCTCCTTGAACACGGAGCCCATGGTCTGGGCCACGGCCTGGCAGGGAGCAGAGAGAGGGATGTCTGGGGAGAGGCTTTCCCACCCAGCACGGGCTAGGCCCACCGGAACACCTCCCTCTCCTCACCGCCCCCCGGCTCCTTGGCCTCTCTGCTGGACCTCACAGCCCCTCTCAGGACTCCTGCTCCCGTCCGCCTGCACCCCGCCTTCCTTGGCGGCCAGCTCACCCCAACCCCCCAGCTCCGCCCAGGCCTGGCCCCGGCTTGCTTGGGGACACCGTGCTCTACTGCTCTTTCCCCTCGGGCTCCCACTGTCCCAGAGCAGGGAGCTAGCTCTCCCAGGGGGCACCCCCTGCTGGGGCCATATCCACTCCCCGCTCCCCTCCAGCCTCTCTCCCATCTGGCCCAGACAGCCCCCACGAAGCTGCCACCTGCCAGTGTGGCTGGCTCAAGATGTGGGCCTCAGAGCCCCCGAGCCCCTCCGCCGACAGCCTGGACCCCACCTGCCACTTGCCACTCGAGAGCCAAGCTTGGGTAAGGAGGGTGGCACTGCCAGCTCTCACCTTGTCTATCTCAGTGTAGCGTTCAGGAGAGAGGGGCGCCAAACTCTGCCACCTGGGCCTAGAAGAGCCTCCAGCTTCCGGTGGGGTGCATGGCTCTGGCCTGCACAGCACACACAGTAGCCCGGGTCAATAGGCAGCACCCCCAGCCCGGCCATGCTCCCCTCCGCCCCCAGCCCCCTGGGTGGAGGCGGCCAGCAGGGAGGCAGTGCAGTCTCTGAGCTCACCGATGGGTAGATTCCATGGCCAGGGCGCCGTCTGGGCTGGCCAGCAGCTCCCCTGTACCCTGCAGCCCGGCTTCTTGCCTCTCCACCCTGGGGGGTGGGGGGAAGGCAGTTTCAGTGAAGGTGCAGTTTCCGCACCCACAGAACCTGGCCATGGATATGTGGGGTGAGAGGCAGAGGAGGGTTCACGCACCCAGCAGGCAGCGTGATGTACTTGTGCGGAATGAGGCCCCGAGTGCCTGAGTGCTCGCCCCGCCACCAGTCATCCGAGGCGCGGTGGTATAGCCGCAGGACATCGCCACGCTGAAAGGACAGCTCCTGGGCCGTGCGACCCGTGTAGGCAAAGCAGGCCACTGCCTCCACGACGCCCTCCACGTCTGCAGAGAGGAAGGCCCGGAAGGGACTGAATGGGCATCCAGGCTGGGGAAAGGCTGAGGGTGGAAATGTTCCTATCTACCCACTCACCGTGCTCCTGGGATGCAGCTCCAGCTTCCAGCTCCAGCTCGCTGTCCCCTGCCAGGGTCTCCAGCGCAGAGTCCCTGAGGAGCAGGCAGCACCAGGATGAGGAGCGGTGGCAGGCCCCACCTCCACCCCACCTCACACAGTAGCCCAGCACCTACCCCAGGCAACTAGCAGGGGGTGCCATGCACTTCTCATAGACAGGCCCTGGCAGCAGGGCAGGGGCTGGGAAGACCCGCGCGGGCTGGAGGATGAGGGTCTGCACCAGCTGGTTCACACGGCCCTGCAAAGCCACCGGGTCCTGGCCTGCCGGCACGGGCAGTAACGTGGGCCCAAAGCACACGGCCAAGTTGTAGGGGTCCATCATGTTCTCATCGCTGTACTGGGTCAGACTGGGACACACAAGGTCACACTCAAGGATCTCCCCAGCCCATGTCCCCAGCACCCTGCTGTCGCCTGCCTCCCCCGGGGGCACTCACTGGTTAAGGAAGCTGAAGAGGTAGCGCAGGACCACCAGCACGGCGCTGGGCAGCCGGCCCAGCAGGCAGCACACGCGCTCCACACGCTCCGCTGAGGCCTCCAGCTCTGCGCCACCAGGGGAAGCATGTGAGCCACAGCACCTGTGGAATGGGGCTCCCCAGCCCCCCACTCTCACCCCCACCCCCAAACCCAGCCTCACCCGCAGAAGCCAGCAACTCCGTGAAGAGCTCCGGGGAAAAGAGCGGGGTCTCCAGGCTCCGGAAGTAGAGTTTCAGCGTCCCGGCCACCGAGTCCAGATCGTATGACGTGCGGCCCTCCACCAGCGGGTCCTCCCCTGAGTGCCCCCCAGACCAGGACGGTCAGCCCCCCCCCCGCTGTCCATGCACCCCGCCATGCCACACGCTCCCCCGCCACCCACCTCTCTCGAAGGCTTCACGCAGCTCAGAGACCCGGGGCTGGGCACCCGATACCCGAAAGATACCCTCGTGCTGCAGGCCTGGGGAGAACCGAGAGCCATGAACCGAGTCACACCTGGCCCCACCCAGCCCCACCCGGCACGCTGCCCAGCCAGCAGAGGGGCCACTCACCGTGGAGGTTGATGAAGCGGATGCAGCTCTCCACCACCAGGGGCACGGGCTGGCCCGAGCTCTGCAAACACACAAGGCGGTTGGTCCCCATGGATGCATGTGCTCTCGGGCCTGGGGTTTTGGGGGTTAAGGATGCCCTTCTCTCCACCAAAGCCGATGCTCTCCCACTGTGCTCCATCCTATTTTTTTTGGTTTTTTTTTGGGTTTTTTTGTTTTTGCTTTTTGGATCACAACTGGCGATGCACAGGGGTTACTCCTGGCTCTGCACTCAGGAATTACCACTGGCCGTGCTCAGGGGACCATATGGGATGCTGGGATTCGAACCCGGGTTGGCTGCATGCAAGGCAAACACCTTACCCGCTGTGCTATCGCTCCAGCCCCTATTTTGTTTTTTTTTAACAGTGAATAAATAGATTTTATTTGGAGGATTTTTAAGGTGTGGAAGGGGAGAGAGAGAGAGAGAGAGAGAGAGAGAGAGAGAGAGAGAGAGAAATGCACTCAAGAGAGAACATAGGCTTCAGGGACAGAGAGAGCCCCTACACAAATCCTAGCATTAGACACAAAAGCATGAAAGTACACATCTCAAGAAGGGAGATGCGGGTGACACATGTGCTCAGGCACCACATGTGCTCGGGCATGTGGGCACAAGCAGCACATGGGCTCGGGCAGCATATGCACTGTGCTCCATTCTGGCATTCCATTCGAGGCCTGGCTGTGGCTATGTCGGGCAGCCTCAGCACCCACTCTTCCCAGGCCATTAGGGGTTGCTTTAAGTCACTAACTGGTCATGGCTGACCAGTGAAAATACAGTTGTGCCTGCTCACGAACCATGAACGAGTCTCGCTGCCACTGGGTCATTGCAATGGTCCATTCAAGTGGCGGCATTGCGCACAATGGCATGTTTTCTGTCCCCTTCCTTCCCCATCACCTGTTGCCCAGGCCTGCACTCAGTGACAGCATGAAGCTAGCAAGTACCTGGATAAACTTCTCCATGTCTCCCCCAAAGAGTTTCTGGTTATACTGGGAGCTGGGGCGGGGGTGGCGGCTTTTCAGGAATCTTTTCTGCGTGTAGTGCAGCCTGGAACGGGAACTATATGAAGCAAATCCCTACCCCACCCACCCCTGCTAGGAGGGCCCCAGAGCTAGGAGTTAGTGTTGGCACAGGGGAAACTGAGGCCACACGAAGGAAAGCACAGAGGTGAGCTGGGCCCCTTCAGAGCCATCTAGAATGAGGCTTAGCAAGGACTCACGAAGTCGCCTCCTGCTCCGCCTTGTCACCTGCAGAGAGAAAGTGAGAGCGCTCAAGGCAGGGGCTCCATCCTAGTGGGACCCAGGAGGCACGGGGCAGAGCCAGGCCCACCTCGCTGAATGGCGGCCTGTAGCTGCTCATGCTTGGCCTGCAGCTTGGCGAGGATGCTCCTCCCGCTCAGGTACTGCTGCAGCTTCTGTGGGCCCACAGCAGCGACGCTCAGCCCTGCATCGGCGCACTGGCCTGCCCTCCCGGTCCCCCGGGCCCCACCGTCAGGTAGAAGGTCTCCGTGTCCTGCTGCTGGCCCCGCCGCCGGCTGGCCTGCCGGGCACCTGGCTCTGAACTGGTCGGTTTGAGGGACTCGGTAGAGGGACAGGCCTGGAGGGAATCAAGTGTGTCCCCATCGTCTGGGGCCACCACCTCCAGCAAGGCCTGCCGGGTGGCCTTCAGGGTCTTGTTCACCTGGGGAGGGCAGGGCAGCCCAGTCAGAGGGCAAGCTAGAGACCGTCGGTGCCCTGACCACAGCCCAGGCAGCCTCCCACCTCCTCCGTCTCGATGGTCTGGCGGTCCAGGCGGCTCTGAATATTCTGGGCCCTGGGCAGAATCTCCTCCCGCAGCTCCACATCTACCTGGATCTCAGCCACCTGTGGGGGGTCAGCAACCAGCAGCTGAGTGTGGGCCCCAGAACATAACCCAGGGCAGGGAGTGAGGCTAGATCAGACCCTGGCACTCCCGGGGTCATCAGAGGCTCCATCAAAAGACAGAGCAGGGTGAGGGAGGGGCCGCGGTGACTGCCAGGATCTGGGCAGGTCTGAGGACCCCAACAAGGCTGGCAAGCAGCGAAACGGCCCGCCCCATCTGTTGTCTACAGCCGTGGCCACAACAAAGGCTAGTAAGCCCCAGGGAGGGCTGAGCTGGCAGATCCCCCTAAAAGCCACACCCCAGGAGCCCAGAAAGCAAAGGGAAGCCAGGCGGCAGAATCACAGGGTGGGGACGCGGCACCTTCTTCTGAGGTGCGGCAGAGGCGCCACCAGCTGCTCGGCTGGGGACATAGCATGCCACAGCCTCCCAGCGGGTCCCCTCCAGGAAGCCATCATCCAAACTAGCTGACCCTCCTCCCCTTGCTGACGCTGCCCCCTCACTCCTTTGGGGAGTCCTCAAGGGGCTAAGCTAAGTCCTAGTGCCAGCCGGGGGGCAGGGGAGGAGCAACAGCGCCTCAAGTGACACTGAGCCAGGCCTGCAGAGGCAAAGCAAAAAGGACATTGCAGCCGGAACTGCATCTCCAATGGCACCAAAAGGCTATTATCTTTGTTGTTGTTGTTTGGGGGCCACACCTCACAGTGCTCAGGGGTCACTCTTTTTTCTTTTTTGCTTTTTTTGGGTCACGCCTGGCGATGCACAGGGGTTACTCCTGGCTTTGCACTCAGGAATTACCCCTGGCGGTGCTCAGGGGACCATATGGGATGCTGGGATTCGAACCCGGGTCGGCCGGGTGCAAGGCAAACGCCCTACCCGCTGTGCTATTGCCCCAGCCCTCAGGGGTCACTCTTGGCAAAGCTTTAGGTTCCAGGGATCAAACTCTAAATTCCTGCACGCAGACTATGCAGCAGCTCCAAAGGGTCACGTTATTTACTTTTGGGCTGAGGTTGTTTGCTTGGGGTTTCTTTGGGGGGGTAAGGCCACACCCGATGATGCTCAGGGCTTACTCCTAGCTCTTCACTCAGGGATCACTCCCAGCAGGCTCAGGCTCTGGGATGCTGGGGACCAAACCTGAGTCAACAGCGTGCAATGCAAGCGGCCTACCCACTGTCCTATGAATCCAGCCCCTTGGGTTGGGTTTGAGGGAATTAACTGGTTTGGGGCCCACTAGCAGGGCTACTCATTTCCAGCCTATGCTCGGTCAGTACAGTGTTCAGGGGGCCATGCTGGGAATCTGTATATGAAGAATTCAGCCATTTATCTGACCCCCCGAAGGGCTATTTTATGAGGAACTAAATGAAGTACAGGGGATCAAACTCAGGTCATCTGTGTTCAGGGCAAAAGCCTTACCTGCTGTACTATCTCCCCAGGCCCCCACAAGAGTTATTTTAAATAAAAATGTGACGAATAAACAGAACTCCAAGAAGCATAAAATATGAAAGGTTTGTAAAATTCAACTAGGGTTGGAAGAATGCTTGAAAGAATGTGAATTCTCCAGAAGCACAGAGAGAAAGAGCTGGGGTCTCGAGCTAGCAAGCAAGGCATGGAGATAGCTCCAACTCTGGGGCCTGTGTAGCACTTCCCGAGTACTGTGATTCCCACAACCAACAAGAAGAGGTACAGAGATGGGAAACAGGAAAGAGAGAAGCTGTGAAACTCTGAGAAGAACCTCTGAGGGCCAACATGCACTTGAAGTATTCTCTTTTGGAGTCAGACCCAGCAAGGCTCAGAGGCTACGCCTGGCACCGTGCTCAGGGCTTCTCCTGGCAGTGCTGAGGATCCGACCTAGGCCGCCTGTACATCCTTCAGCCCTCGGAGCTATCTCTCCAGCCCAAGAATTCTTAAAAGTGAGAAAAAAAGAAAATCAGGGGGGAAACTCATCCAAAGACTCAGACAAGCCTTGGCTCGCTCTCCAAACCCGTGTTCTTCCCTGGACACGTACGTATCTTGCTGGCTTGCTTGCTTCACTCTGGAAAATCCTGTGTGCTCCTTTGAACACGGACTTACTCTCTTTCTCCCCCATCAAGTCTTTCAAAGTATATTTTGTTCAATAAAAAATATTGTGCTTTACTAAAAAGGCAGGTGACAGGGAGGGTTGGAGAAATAACAGCAAGTAAAGCACTTGCCTTGCATGCAGCCAACGTGGCTCAATCCCCAGCATCACTTATGGTCCCCTGAGCACTGCCAATAGTAATTCCTGAGTGCAAAGCCAGGAGTAATTCCTGAGCACTGTAGGGTGTGGCCCCAAAACAAAAACACACAAAACAGCATCCTACAAGCCTCAGACTCTACAACTCTGCATACTGACAGGGTCCCCTGGCTGCCCAGCACTGTGAAGGAAAAGGATTGCCAAGGCAGGTATGTCACTGTCACTGTGACTGTCATCGATTTGCTCGAGCGGGCACCAGTAACGTCTCTCATTGTGAGACTTATTGTTACTGTTTTTGGCATATCGAATACACCACGGGTAGCTTGCCAGGCTCTGTCGTACGGGCGGGATGCTCTAGGTAGCTTGCCGGGCTCTCCAAGAGGGGCAGAGGAATCGAACACGGGTTGGCTGCATGCAAGGCGAATGCCATGCCGCTGTGCTAGCGCTCCAGCTTGGCATGTCACTATAAACACAACAAGGGGAAGAGGGCAAAACTACCTTAACAGCTTCAGGGAGAAAGTGTCCAGTTCACAATGGACTTGTCACCTGCAATACCCAAGGCTGGCAAGCCTGCAGTGGCGCCTCAGATATTCAAAAGGGCGAGAGCAATTCGAGGGTCAATGTGATTCTAGCACAAGTGCCGATCGGTTGCAAAGCTGGAATGAACATTTTCAGGCACATGAAGACACAAAGATCTCAGCACACCAAGAACTGAGACACAGGGCTCCTGGGATATGAGGGAAATCTGCTGGCACTTCGGACAGCTGGGCGAGAGGGGTAGCCCCAGAGGCGGCAATAGCGCTGGGCCCCGGTGCTCTCCAACAGCCCACAGCAGGCTGCTCGCCGAGGACTGGAAAGCACCAGAAGAAGCAACCAGGAGACGGGGAGTGGGGAGCGAATGCCTGGGTGTTGCAGTTACTAAGTAGCCGCGAGTCTGTGCCGTCCATCTCTGCACGATACACCCTTGTAAAGGGAAAGGTGGCGCAGCGACGGTGCAGGCTCTGCGTGTGGGACCCCAAGTTCCAGCCCTAGTAAGACATGGTCACCTGAGAGCCGCAGGGAGTGAGGCTGAAGTATTGCGCTAAAAATTACTGTGAAGTGGGGCTGGGGTGATAGCACAGTGGGTAGGGTGTTTGCCTTGCACGCGGCCAATCTGAGTTCAAATTCCAGCATCCCATATGGTCCCCCGAGCACCACCAGGGGTAGTTCCTGAGTGCAGAGCCAGGAGTAACCCCTGAGCATCACCGGGTGTGACCCAAAAAGCAAATAAAAGAAAGAGAATTACTGTGAAGTAACCTCTGAGCACTGCTGGGCGTGGCCTCCAAATCCAAATCGAAACACCAAGCAAACACAGCCCAGGGGCCAGGAGGGGGACCCAGGCGATCCTTTCACTGGTTGGGGCCCCCCACTCCGTACTCCCCAAAACACAGAGCCCCCCTCCCCACACCCCACACTGGCATCGTTTGGGCTGCATTTGCCTGTGCAGGGGGAGTGTTTGCTGACAGAGCTGTGGAAGATTCTCGTCGCCAGCAGTTGTTTCTCCTCTGTGACAACACGGCCAGCATATGCCAACCAGTCAGGCAGAGCGGATGGGCTGGGCCATGCAGGGCTGGGAGTGACCCTCACCTCGTCCCCCTCATGGGGGTGGTAATCGAAGCGTGGTGGAAGGCAGAAGGCCCCCGCGTGCACCTCCAGCACCTTGGCCCTGTCGCCTGGTGGGTCCAGGGCCTCCACGGCCTCTTCCAAGCTGCCCAGACCCTGCATCTGGGAGGCCTGTGTGCGGCTCTCAGCAGCCACGTAGCTCCTCAGCGCCTGGCCCAGGGCCAAGTGGAAGCCCGTGTCGCAGCACTGCAAGGAGGCAAAGACAGGGCTCGGGCAGGCCCCGGGCCTAGTGCCCGCCCTCCCGGCCGGCACTCACATCCATGAGGTCCATGGCGTCACACAAGTAGTAGTTGCTGACAGCAGCGTTGACGCTCGCCAGGCTCAGCAGGTATTCGTTCCGCGCCTTCGTGCACTTGAGCTTGTGTTCCAAGAACTTGGCCTGACGCTGCACCCACCATACAAGTGCACGGGGTCACTAGCTCAGCCTCGACAGAACGCACCACCTCCCCCTGCCTCCTGAGGGTCCCCTCGGGGCACAGACTTGGCACCCCAAGAATGGCGCTCTCTCTGCAAGGCCCCCTCAAAGCTCTCCTAGCACAGCACCCGTCTGGCTCCTCAGAAAGGGCCCCTCGTTCTGTGAGGCGGGGGTGGAGGACAAACACCCAGGAGGATAGGAGGCACTGACAGGATGAGACGGACAGTTCACATCACCTTCTCCACCAGCCGCCCGCCCTTCTTGACAGAGCCCTTTCGGAGAGGCCCTGCCTCAGTGGTGGCGGTGGCCACGGTCCGGCCTGCCCGCTTCTCCTCCTGCCGTTCGGCTTCGCGGAGCTTGGCCTCAGCATTCAGGCTCTCGGTGTGATACGCGTGGTACGTCTTCTTGGCCTGCAGGGAGGCCCCAGGCTGGTGATGTGTTGAAGGTTCCGGCCACAGTAGGAAGACTGAGCCCAGAGCCAGGCAAGGGGACGGTGCTGGTGCTCCCCCCTGTACACTCACTCATGCCCCTCCACACGCACTGGAACGGTTACCCCAGCATGCCCCTCTCACCGTCTGCAGCTCCGACACCACCTCCAGGAGTTCCTCCTGTAGCTGCTGCTCCAGATCCTTGCTCTGTGGAGGGAGGAGAGAGCTTCAGCCCGCCCCCTCCCCACTCCCCACTCCTGCCCACGCCGGGGCCCTGGGTCCTGAGGCTTCACCTTCCGGACGATGCGGCCCATGTCCTCCGCGATGTGACTCAGGCGCTGAGTCAGGGGCCCAGCCAGCACCTCACTCAGGGCCGCACTCTCACGGCTCTGCTCTCGCGTCTGCTGCAATAGCACGGCCCAGCAGTGCAACGGCGACAGGAGCAACGGTTCCTTCCTGGACACAGGGGCTTTCAGTACGGGGAGGTGGGTGGTCACGCGGCCCAGCGCCCGACCAGCTGCTTGCTACCTACCGGAAGCTCTGGTGCTCCCGACTGCTGCTGCCCAGGCGGCCACTGCGGCTGGAGAAGCGCTCAGCCAGGCGCTCCAGGCCCCGGGAGTACTCGAGCTCCACGTCGGCACGCCGCCGCATGAACTCGGCCAGCTCCTGCAGCAGTTCCCGCCGCAGCTCCCCCTGCACCTCCAGGCAGCGCAGCTGCTCGCTCAGCTGGGAGCGCATCTCTGCAGGGGCATGGCAAAAGGTGGGCAGGGCCGCCACCCCAGCAGGTGGGGCTCAGAACTGGCCCTGTGGAGCTGATGCTGAAGGGAACCAGTCAGGCCCAAGCGGTAGAAGAGGAACGGCAGAGCATTCTGGGGCGAGGCTGATGCCGGGGGCAGGGGGCATAGAGCCCTGCTTCCTGGAAAGCCCCCAACTTGCTTCCCCTGCCACTTCCTGCCTCTTGGGCCAGGAGGCTGGGCAGGGCAAGTTCCCGGGGCAGGCAGAGAGGCACCACTGCCAGGGACCAGGCCGCCGGCTGCTCCCACCAAGCTGTGCTATGGGCAAGGCCAGGTCCCTGGCCTCGGTGCCTGGGGACAAGCAGCACCACACTGGCTGGAGCCGCAGCAAGAGCTGGCCTCCCTCTCACACACCCAGTCCCCAGTCACCCCCACTGGCACCTTCCAGCAGAGAGCCACACCCGAGCTTTGGACACCTTATCAGAAACGGGTTTGATTGGGCAACACTGCTTTCCTCACATGGGCCCAAAGCAACGGGCCGGGATGATGTGCTTGAGCAACCCAACCACCCGCTGAAAACCCATCACTGCCCCCAGTGTCCGCAGGCGCTGTGGGCCCCAGTTAATGAGGCACTGCCTTGGCTCCTGTGGCCTGCCTGTGCCCAGGGAGGACAGGACTGGTCTTTGGAATGCTGCCTGCTTGGTGTCAGACCCAATGATGCAGTGGCAAAGGAGGCGAGTGAGCCGCTGTGCCCACCGAGCTGGGGGGTAGCGGGCAACAAGGAGCCATCTTCCTAGGGGCTGTGGGGCCTGCCTGCCCGGCACCCCCACCTCTTCCCATCTGCTTTCGGACAACAAGCTCTCCTCACTCAGCCCCTGGATGTCTCGAATCCAGGCCCCTAGCCCTGTGTTCCTGAGCTCAGGCTGTGCTGATGGGAGCAGAGTGTGGCAGTGAAGCCACAGAGCGAGAGTCCACGATGCCAAGAGTCTCCTTAGCCCGCATGAGGCCAGGTAGGGTGGCACCACACAGACTCCAGTGGGGCAAGTCCAGTGAAAGGGTTCACTGTTGTTTGGGGGTTACACCCGGCAGCGCTCAGGGGACGGTGTAGTGCTGGGACTCTAATCCAGGGCCACAGTGTGGCAAGGCAGTAACGCACCATGAAGCTATGTCCCCGATCCAAATCGGGGCAAAGTGCTGTGAACCACAGTCAATGCCATTGGGGATGGAGAGAGCACAGCAGGAAGGGCACGTGCCTTGCATGCAAATGACGCGGGTTCAATCCCCAGCATCCTATACGGTCTCTGGAGCACCACCAGGACCTGAGTGTAGAGCCAGGAGTAACACCTGTGTGTGTGACCCAAAACAAAAGACAAAAGAAGTCCATTCCCCATGAAAGCTGCCGTGAAGCATACCCCCCAAGGGACGGTCCTGCACATGTGGAATGGACAGTTGGGAATTGCCTAGAGCCCAGAGGCACACACACAAATCTCTTCCCTGACCTCACCTAGACTCAGTGCGTCCCTCTTGCTCCCCTCTTCCCCACCAGCCGAAAGGAGTCATGCCATGACTGGCTTCCTTTGTCTGCCCCACTAGACCTGGCAGCTGTGTGGGGTCAGGGGATTCATTCTGGTGCTCCGGGACCTGCGGGCAGGGCGGAAGGCACTGCCGCAATACGCCCCTTGAAAGCAGAGCTAGGACGGCCCCCAGCACTTCCTGTGAGGAGGCCAGAGTCCAAGGCTGCAGCCGGCTTCTGCTGACACAGAAGAGAACATGGCCTCCAAACCACCACCGTGCTGACCTTTCAGAATGGGGGTGTCAAGGGCACAGTCCTGTTTTCTAGCATCGTGTGATGTTTCCTGGGGTGGGGCAGGGGAGAGAATACAAGCTAAACTCCAGTACAGGCAAGGAACAGCTTTTGTTTTGTTTTGTTTCGGGGGCCACACCTGGTCGTGCTCAGGGATCACTCCTGGTAGGCTTTGGGGACCCTAGGGGATGCCCAGGGCAGAACCGGGTCAGCTGCAGGCCACTGTCCTATGGCTGCAGCCTGCAGGCAAGGACCGGTGTAAAGATGCTCCCACCCTGTCTTTCCGTGCCCATAAACCTACTGGCTGGCGGCAGCAGCAGGAGTCACAGCTAAAGTCCTTTAGCCTCGGGGCCATTGTGGGGAAAGAAGGAGGTCGCTAGCTTCATGTGACAAGTGACAAAGGCAAGACCTAGGGAACTGACCCAGTCACTGGTTGAGGACACTGACTGCATCTGGGGTGGGACAAGAGTGTCAAAGGTCCCGGCACTGGTCAGAGAGGGCCCATATCTGAAAGTCCTGGGAAGCCTGTGACCCCTTTACCTCCTGTCCAGTTCCCACATCCTGAGGACAGTGCCTGTAGGTGCCCACTGAGTGCTGATGCTAAAGCCCCAGAAGTGGAGCGAGAAGGTGGCAAAGGGGACTCAGGGTTGTCCAGAGAGTGCAGGGGACGCGAAACGACTGGACTCGGGTCTGCTGGAGGTTTGGGGAAGCCATCACGGTCCCTCCATAGAGGGCTTCGGGCTCCCTCACCCCACCCACCTCCCGGCAGTCCCATCTGATGGCATCGCGTGAGCCCAGGGAGGCAGGGAGGCTGGAAGGGGCACCCGAGAAGGTGAGCTGTGGGCTAGCCGAGGGGCCTATCTGGCTTCCCCCAGGCCTCCGAGCTTCCCCGGCACCCCCTCACCTTTGATTTGCGTCTCATACTCAGCCTGAGGCCCCCGCTCCCGACGCAGCTTTCCGTGCGCGGCCATGGTGGCCAGACGGCCCTGCCGTCGAGCCCCGCTGCTCCCACGCGGCCCACAGCCAGTCGGACGCCCAGTCCCTGGGCGCCGCCGCTTGCACCCGGCCCCGCCCCGCCCCGCCCCGCCCCCAGCGAGGATCCCAGGCCGGGGCGGAGCTGCCGGGGCGGCCTCAGCTGCACGGTTGGGGGGTCCCCTGTGTTGGGTCTTACCGCCCCCTCGCGCTGGGCATGGGGTACACACCTGAGCTGCCTCTCACGCCCAAGGCGGGGCTGCCCCACGGTGCTCAGCAAGCTGGCACCCCCTGCCCTGGAGGGAAGGGCTGTGACTCTTCCATGCCAGGCAGCCCCCTTCAAGTCTGGCTGTTAGCCAGAGATGAGTGGCCAGTGACGCCAGAACATCTGGGTCCGCGCCCTCCAGATTGGGCCTGGACTTCCCCAGACAAGCCCCGAGATAAGAGGGGACAGTTAACACCAGAGACCAGAACCTCAGCCCATGTTTTGGCCAGGCCTCTGGGGGCGGGGAGGGCTGCTGGTTCCCCTTACGGCGGGGCCCTATGGGAGGGACAGATCTCCCCATTTCCCCATAAGCCCTTACCACTTCCTGCAGCCGGAACTCTTGCCCCCCCCCCCTTGCTTGCAGCCTGCACCTGCTCCGTTGTGCACCCGAGATCGGTGGCGGGGCAGAGGGGGGGCAGCCTTGAGCCGCCTCCTCCCCGACTCCAAGCGGGAGGGCAGCAGCTTTTCTCGGGAAATGGGAAAGACGGGTGACAGGTGACAGGTGACAGCTGCCTTCAGTACAGTGAAGGAAAGCCGTGTGATCCAGATAGGGACGCAAGGTTTACCACTAGAGGCAGGCCTGTGGGCATGGGCCGGGGTGCTACAAGGCGTAGGCGCCCGTGTATGTTGGGGGGGAGGGGTGTGGCTGGGCCAGGCCCTGGCAGAGTTGGGCCCACGTAACCTACAGCCCTGGAGCGGGAGGCTCAGCACGCACTTCCTGCCTTTCAACTCTTGAGCACTTCTCTTGCTCAGAGATAACAGACCATATCCCCTCAGCTTCCGGCCCCTGCGCCCCCACCCCCACCCCCAAGGTCCTTTGGTAAAAAGCCATGAGGGGGCCTGGGCTGAAGGTCTGGGAGCCTCCGGGGCTCCCACGGGCCAGGCCTGACTTCTCAGCAGCCAGTCCGAGCTGTGGCACACCGCCCAGGCCTCCAGAATGGCGAGGGAGCCCCCTCCCCCCCCCCGCAGCCTGTTCCCAAGTCAGGGGCTCACCCCGACGCATCTCGCCCCTACCCTTTGGCAAGGCCTAAAAGAACCCCCTAAAGCCCCCACGGCATAACTTTCGTCTGACTCCAGAAAGCCTGCCCCTGCGGCTCCGGGCCCTCTAACCCCCGAGAGCCCCCTCGGACTGCAAAAGCGGGAGAAGCTGCACGCAGAGTGTGCGAGACGGCGCCGAACCCGGGAAGGGCCGCTGCTGCGGGGCGCAGCTGGGACGCAAGTCCGTGTCAAAGCAACGGGTGGGACCATGAACTGGGGGCAGCGAGGCCCCTTCCCGACGCTTAAGATCGGGGGCTCCAGAGCGAGGCTGCCCACGCCCCCACTCTCGGCTTTCCAGCGGCAGCTCTTAAAGGAGCGGTTGGCGCGGAGGCGGGGAAGTGCGGGGCCCGCTCCCCGCCCTGCCGCCACCGCACCTCCGCCCAGGAAACCCGGCCACCGAGCGCCAACAGCGCCCCTGGAGCCCGGGGCACGTAGGGCACGGGGCGGACAGCCGCAGGAGCTGCCGCGGCTTCCTTTCCACTGGCGCCCGGGAGCGGCCGAGGCGCTGCGCACACGCACCCGCCCACCACACGCGTCAGGCCAATCAGAGCCTGGGAACGAAGTCAGCCGTTCCGAACCGGAAGAGGCTGACGCTACAGGCGGAGGGCGGGGCGACGCTCCCGGCCCAACCCCTTACCCGACCTGAGCCAATCAAAACACGGGCCAGCTCGCCGGCCGGATTCGCGCAGGCGCGCCCTCATCCGCTGCTGGGCCCCGCCCGCGGGCAGGTCACGTGGTAGGTACTGCCAGCCAACCGCGCTTCCCCGCCCCCCCCCACAAGCGGCGGTATGGGGTTACTGCACTCCCCCGGGAGGCGTGGGGAGCAGGGAGCCAGGGGAAGGTGACAGGAGCCACTTTCTTGGGGGGATCTGCAGTCTGCAGGAAACCGCGATGTCACTTTGCATCTGTCAGCACGAAGAGGGAAATAGTAAACCCCGGGCTGTAGTTAACAACAATCACCAGTATATGGCTCGACTGAAACAAATGCAGGGCACAGAAAGGGCTGAACGGGCCCAGGCTTCTTGTGCAGGAGGCCCGTGTTCGATCCCCACACCACACGGAGCACCCTGAGCACGGCTGCGTGTACCCTGAAAGCCAAAACAACATTAAATTTTTTTAAGGACAGCTTTATTTACTAATGGGGAACTGAGGGACTCCCTGGGCTCTGCGATCTGTAAAGCCAAACCTGTGCAACAAATAAAGCCTGCTCATTATTTTCAAATGAACGTTTAAGAAGCACCTACCTGCACCAGGGGTGACACTGCAGAGCAGGCACAGATTCAATCCCGATACCCCACGTGACCCCTGAACTTCGCCAGGAGTAAGTCTTGTGCACTGCCGCAGATGGCCCAAAAGAGTGTGCAGACACTATGGTGGGTGAGAATCGGTCGAGCCTGCTGGCTAGGACCATTACCCAGAGAGGGTGTCTGTCAGCACAAAGCCCAGTGAGTGACAGCCACCCCCACAGCTGACCTGGCTTCCCTTCCTCTGGGGCTGGGAGGCCCCCAAGTGCTCAGTATACACGAACTCCCACCACTGAATGGCGTTTATTGGAAAGCTCCTGGGGCAAGGCAGGAGGGGACCAGGATGAGGGGCGAGGACAGAAAGGGGTGCAGTGGGCGCTGGGTGAGGCGGCTCTAGGAGGCCAAGTCGGAGGCCTCTGAGCTATCCTTGACATCCGTGCTCTCTGTGGTCTCGCTGACCTCGCTGAGGTCTTTGCTGTCACCCCCGATCTCCTCTGCAGTCAGGCCCTTTTCCTCACGAGAGGCCTCTCCAGCGCCCGGAAGCAAGATGGCCTTGCCTTCCACCTTGTTCTCAATGGAGCTCAGCATCACATGCCTGCCCTTCTCCTTCAGCTCCAGGTGCCGCCTTAGCTGCCAGGGAGAAGGGCGTGCTAAGACGTCCCCACGCCCGCCCCTACTTCACCCCCCAGCTGGACAGAGCTGCATCCTGGCCCTGGTGCTCATTTCCTTCTCCATGCGGAGTTGCAAACCCTCTCAACGTCTGGGCCCCGCAGAATCCCACTTTGACTAGAGGGGCCAGGAGGACAGTGCACCAAGGAGAGCGTTTGCCCTGCACGCGGCTGACCCGGGTTAGATCCCCGGCACCCTGGGTGGTCTCCCGAGCACTGCCAGGAAGGATTCCTCAGTGCAGAGCCAGAAGGAACCCCTGGACATTGATGGGTGTGACCCAAAAACAAATAAAATGAATTAAAAATTGTCAGCTATCACTGTGGCCCCTAAAACTTTCTCTTTTTTTAAATTGTACTTTGTCTTAGCTGAGCTCTCGCACCCCCAGCCCATCCCCTAGGCTCAGTTGTGCATCAGGGAGCAAGCAAGCCCCCCACCTGCCCCTCACCTCATCAGCCATCTGAGTGAGGTCCCGCTTCATGGCATACGCATCTTCCCCATCGGCGTAGTACTTAGGCTCCACCTCGCTGATCCTGCGGGCAGGGGGTGCTGAGAAGGGAGAAGCCCAAACACAGGCGCCATCTGCTCATGTGGCAGGGGGGCATGTCCCCCTGGCGGGGCCCTTGGAGAGATCTTGCGTGGCCCCTGCTCCCCAGCAACCAGCAGTGCCCACCGCCATGCCAGTCCCTAAGTGGCCTTCCCCGAGTCCAGCCAAACGCCCCTTCCCTCCCCGTCCTGCTTCTGGTCCCGAACACACTGCCAGCCTGGCCACCAGAAGGGGCGCTGGACTTGGTCCCAGCTGAGGCTTGGTGAGGCTGCGTCACAGGTGCCTCTCGGAAAGCCCAGTGGGAGCCGCTTTTCTTCCCTCCCCCTTCCCCGCTCAGCAGGGCCCAGAGCACTGCACCCGTAGGGGCTTCTGTCTTTCTTCAGACCGTTTGAGAGCCACACCTCAAGGGCTACTCATGGCTTGGTGGTGCTGGGGGAGAATGCCCAGCAGAGAATGGAACTGGGGTCCTCACATGCAAAGCGGGCTCCAACCCGGCTCCTGCTACCTCCTGGGCACAACAGCTCCCTGCCAGGCGCATGCACAGCCCCCCCACCTCCTTCCGGCAAGCAGCGATGCGCCCTTCCGATCAGCCTCCCTGAGGTGTGCCTAACGTACCCATTCACTCTCAGTCCTGCTGCCCAGCTTCTGCTCATGTCTGGGCCCCATCTCTCTCCAGAACCTTCGCGGAAAGCTTGTGAGCCCTTCGGCATGCCCCCACCCAGACTGCACCTCCAGGACAGTGGCTGCGCTTGCACTCTGCGGCCTAGAGCCACGCCTCCTCCACCAGAAGGATCTAGAACTACTTACTGGAAATTGAGGGTGTTGGAATAGAGGTGCAGGGCGGCCCGGTTGCTGCAGAGAAATAAGGCAGCGCTGAGCTGACAGATGCAGGCGGGTCTCGCCCTCCTCCTAGACCCTCGTCCCCACCCAGCCCACTTCCTGGAGTTTCTCCAAAAGGCAAGGCACACC
This sequence comes from Sorex araneus, assembly GCF_027595985.1. Classification (NCBI taxonomy): domain Eukaryota; kingdom Metazoa; phylum Chordata; class Mammalia; order Eulipotyphla; family Soricidae; genus Sorex; species Sorex araneus. The sequence goes on along the minus strand of NC_073313.1, from coordinate 58,656,001 downwards.
CCAGGACCCCCTTCAGGGTAGCAGCTCCCCCCTTGGACCCGGCCTCCACCTCTTCCTGACGTGCAGAGACACATATTTGGCGTTGAAGTTCTCTATCATGGCCCGTGAGGCCTGGTCCATCAGCTTCTGGGCCAGGCCAAGGCGCCGGTGGGAACGCTTCACGGCCTGGGAGGGGAGAGGGCAGGCAAGGAGGGACTTGAAGGGCTGCCCCCAGCCCAGTGTCGCTGCTGACCAGGCTGGGCGCTGCATACCAGGGAGGTGATGTGTCCGTGAGGCACGTCATCCGGGTCCTCTTCCCTAGAGCCAGAAGAAAAGATTGACTGCAAGGGCTGGGGAGACGCGACCCTCAAAAGCCCCTGCGAAGGGGCTGGAGCAACAGTAGAGTGGGTAAGGTGTTTGCCCCAGCACCCCCGAGCCTGCCGGAGTGAGCACGGGGCCAGGAGTAAGCCCTAAGTACTGCTGAGTGTGGCACCCAAACCACGCCACAAGCCAAGAAACACAGGCAGAGTCCATAGAATACAAAGTAACAGTGTGGGTGGCCAGGCGGAGGGCTCAGGATTCCATGCCACAGCCCTGAGGGCAGTGCCACAGAGGGCTGGGTTGGGGGTTGTGCATGCACTGCTGGAGCACCAGGGACAGCAGGGGCAGTTGGGGACATGGGCACGTGCGGGCCAGTTTGTGAATGTGCCACCCCATCAGCTAGGAGGGACGAGCTGGCCCTGGCACTGCCCAGCCCCGTTTCCGGCTCCTTGGGGCCCCCTCCGCAGTCTGGTGCCGGGTCTTGTCCCAAGTGCTGTGTCCCCTCCCTCAGAGCCACCTTGAGTAGGTCCTGTCCTGGCCCACATTCGGCCTCCCAGAGGGCCCCGCTCCACCTGCGACCCTACTCTTCTGTCAACCTCTAACTGACCTGGGCCAGGGGCGCCTGGGGTCCCGCCACGGAAGACACTCAAGACAGGCCAGCATGCTCGGTCCCCAGCACCAAGGGCCGGAGCACATGCTCTGGCTTGGATTGGATCCCCAGCAGGCCGCGTCGGGTGTGGCTCCCGAACCCCCCACCCCCACCCGAGGCTCCGTGACTCACATTTTGGCCAGCACGTAGCCCACGATCTTGCCGTTCTCATCCTCGGCGATGTAGGAGAGCTGGGGAGGCAGAGGTGGTCAGCGGCCAAGGGCCCCGGCCCCCCGTCCCACCCCCACCCCCACCCCCGGCGCCCCGTGCGGTTAGGGGCCCCACCTGGGGCCAGGAGAGGCCGTGGTAGAAGTAGTACTTCATCTGGTAGTTCTCGGGCAGACACAGCAGGTTGCAGTGCTGCATGTTCATCAGGTCCTCGGGCTGTGGCCAGCAGCACGGGGCGGTCAGGCTGGGCGCGTGCTGCGGCCCCGCGCCGACCTGGCCACCGGCACCCGCGCGCGCGTCTCGGCCCGGGGCCGGGTGGGCGCACGGCGCGGATGCGGGGACACCGCTTGCTGCGGGTGCACCCAGCCATCACGCCCCCGGGGAGCCCGTCTCCACGCGGGCCGGCGGCCACCCCGGAGCGGGAGCATGCGCACGCGGCCCCGAGCCCGCCCCCCAAGCGCGCCCGCGGCCCCCGCCCGCCCCTCACCCTCGCGTTGCGGATATTCATTGCGGCGGCGGTGCGGGCGGCTCCCTGCCACCGGCGAGCGCCGCGAGGCCAGGCGCTGGGGCTGCACCGGGAGCGGGGTCCGGCCTCGCCGGCGGGGGAACGACGGAAGAGGCGGCGCGCGCCTGGCCGTCAGCGGCCGGAAGCGCGGGCCAGCTGCACCCGCCTCCCCATCCCGGTAGGCCAATGGGCGCGCCCGCGCCCCGAGTCCCCGGCGCCCCACAGACACGCGCACACGCGGTGATCAGGCTCGGCTTTATTCCGCGACCGCGCGGGAGGGGCCGGGGTAGGGCGCCACCACGGCGCTGCGCACCGGCGCCGGGCCCAGGCGCTTCAGCAGGGCGTCCAGCATCTCCTCGCACATGACCAGGCTCCGCGGGACGTGGAAGCAGCCTGCGGAGACGCGCACAGTGGCGGGGCCGCTCCGAGGCCGCGGGTCCGGGCGGCGGCGTGCCGTCCCCCACTCACCTTTATAGGGACCCCCCTTGATGGTGAGGGCGACTTTCCCCTCCTGGGTCAAGTAGCCAAACCACTCCCCGAACTCAGGATCGCGGAACTGGAACAAGAAGGGCACCGTGGCAGCCCCAAGACTCGGGCCCCGCTGCCCCTTGCCCTTCTCGCAGTGGCTACTGCATGACCCGTTGGGGGCAGGGGCCCTGGAACCCCGAGAGGAGCCCTCGGAAGCTAGGAATGAGAGGCCGCTCTTATCTTCAGGGGTAAATGGCAAGTTTGTTGAGGGAGATTTTACGCAGCTTGCGATGTCGCTACAAGTTGTACCCGATGTATCTCAGTGGATGTATCTCAGTGAAACCAAGGGCGCAGGGCACTGCCCCATCAGCTGTGATTGCTTTGTCTTTTGTTTGGACTTTTTGGGTCACAGCCGGGCAATGCTCAGAGGTTACTCCTGGCAGTGGTGGTGGGGCCTCAGCTCACAAGTTTGTCCCTTGGCGGGGGAGGGGGGCCTTCCACTTCCAGCCTTCCCAGGTCCAACCTGTCCTAGAAGATACATTCCCTCCTGTCCCCAGCTCTCCACGTGACTGGAGCATGTAATTTGTTTTTAATTTTTGATTTGGGGGACATCCCTGGCAGCAGTGTTCTGGCTCACTACCGATGCTGCTGGGGGTTCTGGAGGCACAGGAGATTGAACTGGCCATGTTGTGTCAAAAGCCCCTCATTCTCCAGCACCACCAAGAGCAGCCCCAGAACAAAACGCCTAACTTCTGAGTGGGTGTATCCTTTCTTCTACGTGGGGGCCGGAGCATTCTCTTTCTAGTGACTGTTTATGTCTCCCCTTGGTTTTCCCACCTTGATCTTACACAGCCAGATAAAAACTTTAACCGTTTTTCCCTGCAGCTTTTTCTTGGATGCTTGAATCTTTGTTTTTCGTGTCGGTGTGATTGATGGGTTAGTGCATACGTGTCACCTGTTGGTGACAAACTTTGAGATTTCTTTTTCGGAGGGGGGGCTCTTTTGGGTCATACCTGGCGATACTGAGGGGTTACTCCTGGCAGTATGGGATCCCGGGGATTGAACCCTTGTTGTTGTCTTTGTTTTTGTTTTTTGTTTGTTTTTTTTTTGCTTTTGGGTCACACCCGGCAATGCACAGGGGTTACTCCTGGCTCTGCACTTAGGAATCACTCCTGGTGGTGCTCGGGGGACCATATGGGATGTTGGGAATCGAACCCGGGTCGGCCGTGTGCAAGGCAAACACCCTACCCCCTGTACTATCACTCCTGCCCCACTTTGGGAATTCTTGAGGGTCAGAAGTGGGTAAAGAGCATAGGACACGCCCCAGTCTAGGCCCCTCACCCCGCCAGCCAGTTTGGGGTGTATGCTCTGCCTCTGGGTCCACACTCACCCGTCGGAATGTGTACTCAGCCACTTGGTAGAAGCAGTGCAGCAAGGCAGGGTCCCCGCTGTCACTGTAGCCCATGAGAAAGGCAACCATGGCCTCGTTGTGCGGCCACCACAGCTTCATGGCCCACTCGAGCTGCGGGCACAGGCAGCTGGTCAGCGAGTATCCCAGCCCGCTCAGCCCAAGCAGCCCGCTGGGGCCAGAGCAATGGCTCATGCGCGCCCTCTTGTGGCCAACCGCCTTCCTGCAGGCTCGTGCCCAAGGCCGGGGCGTGCCACCCACCTGAGTGGGGCAGAGGCCATCCGCATCCTGGAAGTAGAAGAGGCCCCCGTGCTCAGAGTCCCAGCCGGAGCAGAAGGGCAACCACAGGAACTTCTCGATGACGCGGGCTCGCAGTGCAGCATCACCTTTCCGCCGGGCATACTCCAGCAGAAACCAGCCAGCCTCCAGCGCATGGCCTGCGGGGTGGGGGTGGCGGGGAGGTAAGGGCAGCTCCCGCTGATGCCCCTGCTGCTGGAGCAGGTGGAAGGGGTGGCAGAGGGCGGCTGCCCATAGCCTGCTCCGCACGCCTTGCCCTCACCTGGGTTCTGCTGCCTCCCCAAGCAGCCCGGAAGCTCCTGGCCATCCTCCGACACGGTCTCCAGCACGGCTTGGCCATCCCTCTGCAGCCGAGCACGGGGCTGCTGTCAGCTGCGCGGCTGACAGGCCCCTCCCCCTGCCGCAGCACCAGGCTTTGGCGGGACACCCGCTTCCAAAGCCCCAGAGGGGAACTGACACTGGGGGAGCCCAGCAGCCAGGCTCCCTGCCCTTCCTGAGGGCCCCCACTTTTCTAGTCCGTTGCCCACCCCCTCATCCCCGTCCACCTGTTCCCTGTCTGCACCGTAATAGAGGCCGCAAGGTCGCAGCTTGGGGTAGGGTTGGGGGTGGGCAGAGGAGGTGCAGTGGGGGAGGGTCGGGGGCTGCCCTGTGGGTGCCTAGAGCGGGGCCCACTTCGTGCCCCCACCTGGACGTGCTGCAGCACCCTGGCAGCACACCAGTCCCCCAGCTCCGCATACTGGTCCGCCAGTTCCTCATCTGCCTCCCCGAGCTGCAGCACCAGCCAGAGCACCATCATGGGCACAGCCATGGACTCTGCGGCCGGGGTGCCTGGAAGCTGGGGCCGGCCCAGGTCCGCTGGGTCCTCCCGCACCCAGTGCACGATCTGCTCCATCATGGACGTCGCCTCACCCTGTAGAAGGAGGCGGGTGGGCCGGGGGCAGCCCTGGCTGAGGCTGGGCCCACGGGAGTGCCTTGTCCCCCCACCCACTGGGCCACCCCAAGCAGCCAAGTCCTGGGCTCCCAGCACCCAGCTCTGGGCCACAGTTGGGGCCCCTCCAGCTGCACAAAAAGTGCTGGCACAGCACTTTGCCTCTGCCCCTGGGCCCCTGGCTAGGTAGTGGGTGGGTCCCGGAGGAACAAAGAGGCCCTGGAGGACGGAGAAGCCTCCCCCACACACTCACTCCCTCGGTCCCAGGGCAGCTAGAAGATAAGAAGGCTCCCAGGAAGGGACGCGGCCACCAAGATGGCAGCCCAGCGGGGTCACACCTGGTAGCGAGTCTCCCCAGTGGCCCGCCACAGCTCGTTCATGGCCACCGTGTAGAAACACTCGCTGAAGATGGTTCTCTGGACCTTGATGGGCTGGCCAGTGCGGGTGAGCGTGAACGCGCACTTCCTTCCAGGGAATGCCACCCGCGCGCAGCGCATCAGGAACTCGCCGCCTGGAGGTGGACAGAGGCCTTGCTGGGCACCGCGCATACCCACCTCCCCGCCGCCCGGCCCTCTGTGGCCTCACCTGCTCTCGCCGCCTCCAGGAGCTCTGGGTGATGGAAGCGCTCGAGTGTGCGGTACAGGCGACAGTACGTCCACACCTGGGGACGGAGTAGGCTAAGGTCTGGAGCCAGTTCGGGGTCCGGCTGCCACCCAGGCCGGCACCATTCCAGTTCTTACCTGGCGGCCCTGCAGCCACACGTACTTGATGTCGTCATACACTTGCCCGGTGCGGCCGAGACATGAGAAGAAGCCCCTGTGGGGGAGAGCGTCAGCCTGGGAGGGTGGGCCGCCTCCCCCCACCACGTCGCGGGCTCGTACCCGTGCTCCTTGTCGTGCGAGAACTGGGTCCAGAAAGCCATCACACGGTCCAGCTCGCGCCCCACGCACTCCTTCCAGGCCATGAGGGTCTCCCGCTCCTGCTCCAAGCTCCAGCTGAACACGGGACTCACAGACACCACCCGAGGCCCCTCCACGTTCTCCAGGCCCTGGGCCCCCGCTCTCAAGGCCCCCTCCTCCACCCTCTGCCCGCTGGGCCCTCCACCGGCCTGCCAGGAGCTGAATCCGCCGCTCATGCTGCTGTCCTCTCCAGGAAACCAGACGGAGCCGCTCTGCTCGCAGTCCTGTGACCGACGGGCACTCAGCTGATCTAGCTGTGCCCCACCCACCCCCTCCGGGGCTTCTTCAGGGCCCTGGGGGCGGGCCCCGTGGGGGCGGGCCCGTGAGGGCGGACCCGTGGGGGCGGACCCCCCTGAGGGCGGGGCTTGGCTGTATGGCCGGGTGCTACAGTCTGGCCCGCCGCAGGCCCCTGGCAGGGCTGGGCCGGCCCCCACGTGGCCTTGGGATACTCCAGATGGGGAATTCAGGTGGGCTGCCAGGGCCTTCTGGGGGAGCGATCCCCTGGGGCCAGGGCCAGGGCAAGGCAATGACGTCATGGGCCCTGTAAGGGCACGGAGCCCAAAGAATGGACCCAAAGATGGACCGTTAGCCCCACTGCACTCCTGCCCTTCCACCATAGGCGCCCCCAGGCTCTCCAGCACCCATGTCTGATTAGCAGCGAGGGGGTGCTCCGAGAGGCTGAACTGTCCCGGACGTCCCCGGCCAGTGGTGGACTCCCACGGAGGACGTGGCCCAAGGGGGCAGGGGGCCTCAGTGCCCTGGACTAGCAGCATGCTTGGATTTGGGGTTCAGGATCTGCCCTGGGGAAGGCTCCTCTCCATGCAGCAGCTAAAGTCTTGCCGGAAACACCCGTTCCAGCCTGGCTGCAGGCTGCAAATTCCCCCTGCATCAGTTGGGAACAGGGGGCACCCTCCACAGGGCATCAGAAAGGCTCCTGGGGGGCCTCCGCCTTAGCTCCTGGCTGGGGGCAGCGTCACGGCCGGGGCCCACCCCCGGCCCTCACCATCGTCCTGCCCAAGGATGAGCCTGGGACGTGGAAAATGGCCACTTGGCGGTGGCCTCCCATAGGTCCCTTCGTCTATCCCACCTGGCCCGCAGTCCTGCACAACCCACTGAACCCAGCCCCTGCAGGCTCCCTGGTGCTGATAGTGGGCACGGAGACATCCTATTGGCAGAGGCCCTTGGAGGCCCCCAAACCCGAGCTCTTCTTCTGTGGATAGATAGGGCCTGACCTAAGCAGAGAGGTGGGTGGGAAACATGGAGCCAACCAGGATCCCTGGCCAGTGAAGACAGCAGATTTTTATTTCAAAAAAAGTCTTTTATTGTTCAAAATAGCACAAAACGACATCGCACTATGGTAATATTGAGTCACGGAAGTACTCTACAATAGATGAGGGGGTACTGTTCTCAGAAACAGAGATCCAGGGGTGCTGGGCAGAAGGGACAGGGAGACAACGGGACCAGGCGACTGGGCTCCAAGGTGACTAAACGCGACGGTTCCACGGCGAAATATAATACAACCAACCAGGGGCCAGAGGCCACAGTCAGGGAGCCCCCCAACCATGATGGTCTCCAGGAAGAGATGAGGGGTGCTCCTTCTAGATCCTTCCGAGTGCCTCAAGTGTGGGCGTGGCACACAAAGCCTCACCGGCTAGTCCAAATGATGCCCCGAGTCCCAAGGCTAGCCTGGCACGACCCTGCCAACTCCAACCTGGCGGCTGGCCCGCTCTCGCCCAGCCTGCCTCCACTCCACGGCTCCGCCTGGGGCTGGTGGGCACTGCAGGTGAAGCCCTCTGAGGGAGCAGCCCCCACAGCTCACCCGGTGGGGCCTTCCATCATTCCCCGGGAGGAGGCCTGAGGCACGTCCCCCCACCCCCTTCTTGGCCCGGCTGCCCCCAGCTAGTCCAACTCTAGAAAGATCCCTGCCAAGGCTTAGCCAAGGGCATAAAGGAAAAAAAAAAAGCCAAAAGAAAAAGAAGCTACACATCCTGTACACGGCTAACAACAAAAAAGGGACAAAACCCCACACACTAAGGCTAAAATGACAATAAAAATGTGAGCTCCATCAATTCCAACGGAAAAACTCCATCGACTGCAGCAGCTGTGCCGCGCTCCCTGGCCCCACCCCGGGGCCGCAGCCAGGCTCGTGGGGGAGTGGGGAGGCCACGGAACACTGCTTGGGGAGCCTGGGGGCGGCTCCAGGCGCTTGCTTGCTCGCTTCTTATGGAAACTGGGGGGAGGGGTTGTAATACGAAGGCCTCTAAGAAAATGGGGGAGCGGCCGTGGGAGCGTGGGCAGAGCTGGGGTCGGGTAAGCTGCGAATGCCACGGGAACAAAGTACAAGAGGAACAGGACGCCCTGTACGGGGGGGAGGGGAGGGGGCCATCAAGCCTCTCCGCGCGGAGGTGGGAGGAAAATTGGGGAGGGGGCACTTTGCCTTGGCTCCTGTGCCCCACCCCCACCCCCCGCCGGCCAGCCCCTGGCTGCTGATCCCCAAAGGCTCCTGTTCCTTCTGCTGTGACTCAGCCCCCTTTGTCCTGCCCGCCGAGCGGCACCAGGTGTGCCGGGCAGGGCTCCTTTGGGCGGCGCAGCCCCGGAAACTGTGCTTTCTGTACAGGCGTCTCAAACAGCGCAAAGGGCGAAGGGGTGGCGGCCAGCGACTCGGCACAGATGGGGGTGTCCTGAAGCAGAGGGGGCTGGAGAAGGGGCTGGTGCCGGCGTGGCCTCTCACTGCCCGTCGGCCTTGGATTTCTTTGGAGCAGATTTCCTGGGAAGGGGGAGAGGACAACAGGTTGACCGGGTGCCACCTTGGCCAGGTCTCCACAATTACAAGACCCCCAGGAAAGCCCCCACCCTCTTCTGGGGAGCTAACTTAGGGACTGTGTGGCACCGGCCAGTGACGGCCCAGACCCGCTGTTCCCGCCAAATGCACCCCCCGCTGCCCAAGGTGCGTGCTCACATTTCTGGCGAGGCCATGGGCCGCTTGCTGGCCGGCTTGGTGCCAGAGCTGTCCTTGTTGGTTTCTGCGAGACAGGGAGGTGGTATGAGGGCAGAGCAGGCCCAACCCCTCGAGCTCGCCTCTGCTCCGCAAGCACGACGTACCTTGCAGCCACCTGACTTGGGTGGCAGGGCCATAGCCCTTCTCGTTGCGGGCGGCAATGCGGAAGATGATGGCGGGCTTGGTGGTGTAGTCGATGTGCGCGTTGGACAGGCTGGAGGACTGCACGAGGCAGGAGGGGCTGGGCCCGCAGTACACCCGCATGAAGGCCAGCTGCGCCGGGGTGGAGCTCTTGGGCTCCCCGCTGGCCTGGGAGCTCTGGATGGCCAGGTACACCGAGTACTCGATGATCTTGCCGGACGTCACTGACGGCGGCTCCCAGGTGAGGTGCGCACCGTCTGGGCTCTGGAAACCAGGGGGAAAGGTCAGGCCCGGCTGCCCAGGCCTCTGACTCCCAAAGTGACGCCACAGATCTGCCAGTCCTGCCTCCCCAGCCCCACCCCCAGCTGTTTCTAAACAAGATGACCTCATGTGCACATCTGGAAGGCAACCTAGTTGGAGTAAGGAGATAAGGCCAGTGACCCGACACCGAGCAGGCAGCAACAGGGAGGAAGGGGATGCTGCGGGGAGGGAGACGAGCCCAGTCGCCGGCCCACATGGCTCGAGCGCAGACTCACTTTGCTGATTTTTATGGCACACGGAGCCCCGGGGAAACCGGGCAGACATGTCTTAAAGGCGGAGATCTCGCTGAAGGGTCCCCGTCCACAGGCATTGATCCCCGCCACACGGAACTTGTAGGCCGTGCCCGGCTGTAGTTCCTGCTTCTTCAGCTGGGTATAGTCTGGGACTGCGCCGGAGTCATCCTGAGGGAGAGAGGAAAAGGACGCGACTGTGCTGCTGGGGGGAACCCCCATGCCCGGCCCCCCGCAACCCAAGCTTCCAGGGACACTCACATCACAGGGAGCTGCATCATCAGGGGGCAGGAAGTAGTGCGTCACCATGACGTTGGTGCCCTTGATGACCCCCACGTCAAACCACTGGTTCTCCTTCTTCACAGGGGCTTTGGGTGGCGGCGGCAGGTCCTGCTTCTGAGGGACAGGAGACCAGGAGCCCCTGAGCGCTCAGGCCCCAGACGCAGTGCCCCAACAGCCCGCCTGCCCAGTGACTCACCACACCCAAGGACTCGATGCCGTTGGCCACTTCCGTCAGGGTAGCCGCAGCCTGCAGCTTGGCAGGGCTGGCCACCACGACCGGCTGGGGGGCCACAAAGGTGTTGGATGGGGCCAGGCCTGGGGAGAAAGCAGTGTCAGTGGGCAGGGCAGCCGGCGCGGGCCAGTGGGGCCCCTGGGGTGGGGGGACAGGCTTACTCTCGGTGGCCGTGGGTGGGAGCAGGGCCACAGTGCTGGGTACCGCTCCGGCCAGCTCATTGAGGCAATTGCTCTCGATGGTGGGGTCGTTGAGGCTATCGGCCGGGGCCAGGGCCTCCGTAGGGAGGTGGTGCTGTGCCTGCGCCTCCTGCAGCTGCTGCTGCTGCACCAGGGCGGCCAGCTCCTGCTGTGTGAGCACGATGGGGATGGTGGTGGCCTGGCCCTCCTGGCCCTCGCCTGCTAGGTGCCCCAGCTCCGCCTGTGTCACAGCAGCTGCCGCGTCCGACGTGTCCATGGGTTCCCCGGTGCCTGCTCCATGGGGGAGGAGAGACTCCTTAGAAGAGTGCCCCCTAGCCCTGCCCATGCCCGCCCCTGCCTCCACCCCCCCACCTACCCATGACAGCCTGCTGCGCAGCCTGGAGCACAGCCTGGATGGCCAGTGCCTGGGCCTCCTCCGTGGCAGCAGCCTGGGCGGCCGCTTCAGCAGCCGCCGTCACCGCCAGCTCCTCAGGGGTGAGCCCCGTGACCATGAGGGTGGTGGTGCCCGCCTGGGCCTCGGCCATCAGCTCCTGGGGCAGTGCCAACTGCTCCACTTCGGACTGGGTGGGGGCAGGTGGCTGGACCACCACAGTGGCCACCACGGCCGAGCTGGCTGGCTCCTGGCCTGAAGGCGGGTCCCCTGTGCTGCTGAGGTCCATGGCACCCTGGAGCTCGGGGGGCCGGGAGGCGGACAGGACCTCGGTGGACTCCCCCATCAGGGGCGTAGAGGCGGACTGCAGGAGTTGCCGCGGTGGCAGCTGCTGGCGTGGCCCGGGGGAGGCCTGAAGCTCCTCTGGGGGCTGCAGGATGTCAACAGCAGAGAAGGGCATGTCAGAAGTTTCGGTGTTGGCTATGGTCACTGTTATCGTGGCCGGGATGGAGACTTCGGGGGCCAGAGCCCCTGGGACAGTCTCAGTCACGGATGAGATCTTCTAGAAAGGGAGAAAAGCCCCTGTCAGAGGCAAGGGGAGGAGGGCCAGGCCCAGGGAGCCTGCGGCTCTCCCTGCAGGCCTGGCCAAGCCCCTGAGACGGGGAGGCCGAGTGGTGCCCCACCCCTGCCACGTCACTCTCAGGTGCTACTGCAGAGGGGCTGGCCCAGCGACACCCTATGGAAATAAACCCCCAGGGCTGCACACAGTGGAGGGCCGCCCAGGCCTGGTGCAAGGCTGTCACCTGGTGGCCGGCTCTGGAACTGCACCAGCAGCGCCAGGGCTGGCCAGGCAGCCTGACTGGACCTCCCCCCCACCCCCATCAGGGCTCTTACCGGCACTGAGGGGCCCGGGACGGGTGTGGACTGGGTCACAGTGGTCACAGCCCTTGTCAGCGCGGAGGACACAGTGGTGGTAATGACACTGGAGCTGGTGACATTTGCCATGTCACTCTGGGTGCTCTCCACCTCTCCCTGATCACTGGCCGTCGTGGGCGGATCTGTGAGGGCAGGCAGAGGGTGGGGTGAAGGGTGCTAGCACTGCCCGCGGAGCACCGAGGCCAGCCGGGTGCTCTCTCACCTTGGCTGGAGCTCATGTTGGAGGTGACAGTGGTGGCCGTGTGCGTGGTGCCCGTCTCGTGGGTCTCACACGGCGGGTTGGAACAGACCCGCTGTGTGGGGAAGGGGGCCAGCAGGGCCGCACCCACCGTGGGGGTCATGGAGGCAGAGGCCCCCACCTCGGCGCCCGGGTCCAGGGTCCTGTGAGAGGGGCCGGCATCAGGGAGCAGGGCCCCAACGCTGACCGACATGGTGGTACCAGTGGAAGTGGTCTGGTGCGTCTCGCAGGGGCGGCTGGCGGCAGGCTGCTGAGCGCCCTCGGGCTGGCCAGCATTCCCACTGGAGGTGGCCGTGGTGGGCGTGTGGGTGGTGCCCGTCTCGTGGGTCTCGCATGGCGGGTTGGAGCAGACCCGCTGGGCGCCGCCTGCATTCGAGGTAGTGGCAGTGTTGGTGGTGCCCGTCTCGTGGGTCTCACATGGTGGGTTGGAGCAGACTTGAGTCACGGGGCACAGCAGAGCTTCCAGGGTGGTGACAGTCCCAGTGCTGTCGCCAGTCTCCCCAGCCCCCAAGGTGGAGGTGGTGGGAATGTGAGGGACCTCGACCGGGTGCCCCACCGACACCAGCTGGCTCAGGCCTGTTGCGGGGCCATAGGGCCGGTGGCCCCCCACCTCCAGGGCCAGGCTGGGCCCCAGCAGCGAGGTTCCAGGAACCATCATAGTCATGGTGCTGCTGGTGGCACTGGTCTGGCGAGTTTGGCACGAGGCAGCAGTGGCAGCCTGGGCCCCTTTCAGCACACCGGCAGCCACGCTGACCCGAACCACAGTGGGGGCGGGGGCAGCTGTGCAGGGAAGGTGCCCGGCACCCATGCTGGCCACGGCAGTGGTGGCGGTGCTGGTGGTGCCCGTCTCGTGGGTCTCGCACGGTGGGTTGGAGCAGCCAAGCTGGCCAGCCATGTTGGACGTGGCGGTGGTGGCCGTGTTGGTGGTGCCTGTCTCGTGGGTCTCACACGGAGGGTTGGAGCACACACGCACCACGCTGCCGTTCTGCTGGGCCACTGCCGACGTCACCAGAGAAGCCGCCGTTTCCTGTCGGTCACAGACAAACTGCACCTGGGGGGCCTGGGGGTGCCCCCCGAGGTTGGCCACGACCGTGGTGGTGGCCGTGTTGGTGGTGCCCGTCTCGTGGGTCTCACACGGAGGGTTGGAGCAAACCAGCGTTACTGTGCCAGGCTGCACGTCGCCCTGGCCTGAGTCGGCGATGGTGACGGTGGCTGTGGGCTGCTCGGTCGTGGGCGAGGCCAGTATGGACACCGGGAGGTCATGCACGGGCTGGGCTTCCACACCGCTGGGGGCCGTGATCAGAGTCACCTGGGTAGGCTGGGCCACGGGCTGGGGAGAGGAGAGTGGGACGGTGAGCATGCAGCTCCATTCCTGTCACCTGTGCCCCATGTGGCTCCCGCAAAGCCAGGCCCCCAGGCCCCAAGGCCACCAGGGAACTTGGTCACAAGGCACAGGAGAAGGGAAGCTACACGCAGAGGCAGAGCACGGCACCCTCTGGACGGGGCACCAATGACCCAGGCGTCAAAAGCCTGGGAGGCCATCCTCCAGATGGGATGCTGCAAGCAAAGGCCAGAGGCAGCGGCGGGAACCTGGAGGCAGGCCCTGGCCCCTACCTGCATGGTAATGGTGGGGGTGGTGAGAGCGCCGGCCGCCGTGAGCGTGGTCTGCGCGGCCGACACGGTGATGGCCGTGGGGTTGATCACCTGGCTTGAGAGAGTGGCAATGGTGCCCAGGGTGGTGATGGGCGTGGCCAGGGAGGCACTGGTGCTGTGGCCCCCTGCTCCGGCCAGGCTGGTGGAAACGGTGCCGGTCACTGTGCCCAAGGTGGTAACACCTAGACAGAAGTGGGGTAGAATAAAGCCGACAGTCCTGTGGGAACGGGCAGCATCCGATAGCACCACCTCCCCCCCCCGCCCAACTGGTAGCTACATACCTGTAGTGCCCTTCACAACCAGCGTGGTCACAGCTGGCTTGACGGCAGAAACGGTGACGGGGGTCACCAGGCGGACACCCCCCATGGGCACTGTGCGCAGGATGGTGCCTGGCTGTCCAGGGGCTCCCTTTAGCACCACCTGGAACACCAGAAGCAAGCACCGCCAGGGTCACACAGGTTAGCGGCAGGGGGTGGGGGAAGGGACGCGGGGCTAAGCAGTGGGCACTTCACCTGGGTCACGCCTTGCTGCCCGTGGCCGGTGGCAATCTTGGGGACAGCGGTGATGATCTTGGCAGGCGTTCCAGTGCCAGAAGTCATGACCTTGGTGGTGATGATGGTGATTGGGGACTTGATGCCGGGAGTGCTGGTCACACCTGCTGGGACAGAGGCGGCAGCTGGGCCTCAGCCCTGGAGCACCCCCTCCAAGGGGCAACCCTTCCGGCCCAGACCAAAGGCCAGGCACCTCATCCTAGCTGGACCCTGCCTCCACCCTACAGAGCTCAAGCCCCAGCAAGGAGGAAAGTGGGGGAGCCCCTACCCGTGGCACCAGCCTGCGTGATGATGGCGGACATGGGAATGGTCTTGATGATGGTGGTCGTGCCAGGCTTGGTGGTGCTGGGGGACACACTGCTGATGCCCAGGATGGTAGGTTTAGTCCCGGCCCCACTGGCCTGTGTGGTAGTGATGATGGTGGTGGGCTTGCCATCAGCCGAGGTCACTAGCTTCAGAATGGTTCCAGCCGGCAGGGGCCCTTTGGTCTGTAAGGGGCAGACAGGTAGGGGGTGGTAAGCCGGCCTAGGCCCGTGCTCTAGCCCTGAACTAGCTCCCTAGGCCCCAGGGGTTGGGAGTGAGCAGAACTTCCTGTGCCTCCCAACCCCTCTGCTCTAGGACCTGCTCGAGCAAGGCACCACCTTGTGCTCGTGGCACAGCTCACCTGAATGATCTGGGTCACTGGGCCTGTGGATGCCTGGCCCGTGACTGCGGATGTCTGAACAGGTTTGGTCTGGACCACAGACATCACCTTGCCGAGATTAGAAATCTGCAAAGTGAAGGGTGGAGCCGAGAGTGATGTGGGCAACCGTGGGTGAAGGCCCCAGCCAGCAAGTTGCCCTGGGCATGGTGGCACCTGTCACTCACCAAAGCACTGCCTCCGGGGACAGAGATGGGACTCTTCACCAGGGTGATGGTCTTGGTGACTCCACCCACCACTGTGGTCACGACCTGGGCTTGCTGGGCTACGGTTACGGTCCCGGACTTGTGCACCGTGATGATAGGGCGCGTGGATGTGTTGGCGGCCGAGGAGACAGAGGTCCCCACCTGGGCGGCGGCAGTCTTCAGCATGCGTGTGGCCGGGTTGCTCACCTAGGGCAGGAGGGCGGGCAGGAGTTCGAGGGGCGCTCAGCTCCTGACCCCTGGCCCTTACTGGCTACTCAGGCTACGCACAGTCCCAACCCATGGCTGCTCACCATGACAGGTGAGGAGGCCACCTTCACCGTGGCGGGGAGGGTAGTGGTGCCAGGCGTCACGGCTACAGTCTTAACGATCGTGGTGCCTGCCGGGACGCTCAGCACTGTGGGAGCCGAGGACGGAGGGATCTTCTGGGTGGCCGCAGCAGCAGCCGCCAGGGCAGCCATCCCACTCATCTGTGGGTTGCTGCCAATCACCTATGACAGGCACAGGGAGCTTGAGGCCACAGGGCCCGGGCACCCATACCTGCCCGCTCTGCCCAACACCTGCACCTGCACAGTGCCCGCACCAGGGAGTTTGCTTGATGCTCTGGGTCTTCAAGACCCAGGAGCCCGAGTCGGCTTATAGGAACACTGCCTTTGGCTGCTGCTGGGCAGTGAGTTCCCAAGACGGACTCGCGGGAACAGGAAGGCCCGGGAAAATTCAACTGAGTAAGCGCCCAAACTTATGGGGGAACGTGCTAGAAGCAAGGACCAACTGGAACCCGGTCAGGGTCGCGCCCTCCTGCCCCGTGCATCACAGGTTCCTCACCGTCCCTTGGGCACTCTGCGTGGGCACGACCATTCGCACACCCGCAGGAAGGGAGGTCACGGTGACGGGGGCTTTTCCCGCCTGGCTAGCAGGTCGCATGGTGACCAAAGGAGTTCCTGTCGTCGCTTGTGGACCGGTCACTTTGAGAACAGCAGGGACCCCTGGGACAGAGGGGCCAAGCGTGAGCAGAACCGAGCACCAGAACCATCTACACGGGAGGTCCTGCCCGACACCGGCTCACCTTGACTTCTGGCTGCGGCAGGCACGGAAATGGAGCCGCCAGGCACTGTCGGCAAGACCTGGATGGTGGTGGTTGTAGGGGGAGCGGCAGCCGCCTGGGGCAGGAGCGTTATGCCTACTTGGGTCAGGGGCTGCACGGCAGGTGCTGCAGCGGCTGGGGCTGGGCTCTTAGGGGGGTTGGCAGGCACAGACGGGACAGGATTGGGTGTGGGGGAGGTGGCAGTCGCAGCCGTGGCAGGAATGTCGTATTTCTGGAGTTGCAGAAGGTAACTGTCGGCTGTGGCCACCGCCCCCCAGCTCACCTCCAGGGAGTTGGTGTTGGCTCTTACTAGCTGCACCCTTGCAGGGGGCGGCGGCTTTTCTGGAAGACAGTGCGGCATGGTGAGGCCCAGGCGCATCCAGCCACCTCAGTCCCCTGTGGTGTGGCGTGGGGGCAGGGTGGGGTGTGGCATCTTACCTGTTTCCAGGTACCAGAGGTCTTTACAGCACACCTGGTTGTTCCAGGCCTTGCGGTAGCCATCACGCCCGCTCCAAATGTACAGGCGGGTATTGATGGCGACGGCACAGTGGCCGGCCCGGGCGCGGGGAATGTTGTCCTCCAGCGTGTCCATGAGGATGGTCTCCCAGGCCATAGAATCTGAGTGGGAGGCAGAAGGCAGGTCAGTGCACCTAGTGGAACACACGCAACCCCAGCTCCAAGGGTCCCTGGGTCTGCTGGAATTGGAACTCAAACCAGGAGTCTCTAGAGGACAGGTAAAAACGACAATCCACACGGTGACAGAGCCAGAAAAAAGACAAGAGAGCCCCTCAAGGGACAAATGAAAAAGGCACAGCCGAGTGACTTAGCCGGCACATGCCGCCCCTGCCCCCGCAGCAGAGATAAGACACAGCCCTGCACGGACGCCTCCGCAGCCCGGCGGTGGGGATATGTCCACTGAGGGCAGAGCCAAGTGTCCCAGGCGGAACACAAACGGCCCTGGCAGCATCCCACCGCCAGGAATCTGCCCTGCAACTCCCTTTGCACCCAGTCAGAATGGTGCAAGGATACTCAGGGGGCAGTATCAATGCCAGGGAGATGCCCACGAATGAGGCGCTCCCTGTCCCTGGGGTAGGGTGCGGGGTGTTCCCAGAGACGAGTTGAGGGGATAAGCCTGGCTGGGGCTATAGTGGCTGCCAGGCAACTGCAGTACAAAGCAGCCCCCACCTTCCCCACGCAGCTGTGGTCAGGACACCCACGCACGGGCCCCTCGGAAAAGCACACTAGGGGCCAGGCATGGTGCAGCCGTGCTCTTGTGCCCGCTCGACCCTGGAGTCCCACCCGCAGCTGCTTCCAGCAGGCTCCAGAGGCACAGGGACACCCCACAGCGCTCAGGGCCAAGGAGGCCATACCCAGGTTGAGACAAGCCAGCGTGTTGGTGCACTTCCACTCCTTCTCATGTGTGGCCACTTTGACGTCATCCATGACGAGTGGAACCCAGCCACCAAAGACATACATTCTGGGACAAGGGAGGGAAGGGCAGGAGAGGGTTGGAGAGGGGCCCCTGGAGGCCCCCTGGCCACGGGGGGGCTTCTCCCAAAGTTTCTGCTAATTCCAGTGTCTCAGCCCTGCAGGCCACAGCAGGCTGCACCCCCCTACCCGGGCTGCTCCCCCGGCCCCCCAGGGTCGAGGCACAATGATGGGGCTGGGGGCCCTAGCCCAGCCACAGGCACCAGTACTCACTTGTTTCCGATAGTCGTGGCTGAGTGAAGGCTCCGAGGCAGAGGTGCCACACCGCTGAGGCTGGGCTTGTTCCAAGTCAGGGTCTCTGCAGAGGAAGGGAGGAGGGTCACACCCGTGAGGATAGAGCACCTAGGAGCCCTGTGGAGCCCCACACCCGGGCTCCCTCGGGCCCAGCCAGGGCACCATCCTCATACCAAATCCCACTCCCCACGGCTGTGTTCTCTCTGGAGTGCCACCCAGCCCTGCAAGACAAGGGGACCACTAAGAGCTGCTGCCAGCACACCCTCAGCTTTCTTGGGGTGAAACGTTCTCCCAACATCTGGCAGGGCACCCACTTACCAGCCCAGGCTGCTCCCAGGGGTGCCAGCATCATTTGGTCACCCGAGAAGCAGGCATCGCTCCTGCACACCCAAACACCCAAGTGGCTGCAGAACCCAGAGGGCTCCGCTCAGGAAGGACCTCTGCCTCTAGCAGAGCCACACCCTCTTCTTTGAAAGCGGGACCACACAGTCCGGGCACGGGGGCAGCCCAGAAGGTCCCGTCTTCCCCAGTGCCTCCCACCCCCAAAAATCCTTCTTACCGATATCCAGGGTCCAGAGGTCTCCGAGCCTGCAGCCGCTCATCCCCCCGTAGATTACCAGCTTGGACTTCTTGTTGTCCTTCTCGGTGTAGACCACGGCCGTGTGGGATTCACGGGGTGGAGGCAGGACCCCATAGGTGATGGGGATGTCCCAGGCGACCACGCCGGAACCCGGCCGCAGCTCCAGGATATACAGATCATTCAGGTACCTGTGGGGAGAGGGGTGCTCACTCTGCCTTCCTGGCGTACCCCTGACAAACAACCCAGACATCTGCGTACAATGCCTTACCTCGGAATGTTATTCTTGGGGTCCTCACTGTCGTTGGCCAGACCCCCAAAAAGGTAGCATTTGTTGCCCACGAGGGAGAAGCTGTGTCCAAGACGCGGGCATGGAGGGGGTCCATTTTTGGGTGTCTTGGCCTTGAGTCTCTTCCACTCCCATCGACTGGCCTGCAAAACCAAGGCTCAGAGTAAGTGGGGAGGGGCGTGGTGGAATGCAGCCTGGGGTCGGCGGGGGCAAGCCCAGCCAAAGTGCTTACCTGGAGCTCATACAAGTCGTTGCTATACTTCCCATACTCCACCATGCCTCCGAACACCAGCAAGCGTGTTCCATCGCACACGAAGCCATAGGCCGCGCACCCTGGCGGGATGTCCCCACGCACAGCTGGGATGAACCACTGGTTGGTGGCTGAGGACCAAAGGAAGTGCGAGTCACACGTCAGGAGCCCCTAAAGCCAGAGCTCCATGGCTGCCTAGGTCACTCCTCCCTCTGAGCTATCTCCCTGGCCTGACCCCAAACGCCACCTGGGAAATGACCTGTAAGTGTGGCCCCCCTTCAGGTCTGGCAGCCAAGTGGGAATGATGCCATCGGGTTCACTCTCTACTGCTCCCCCGGGCACTGCCCCTCCCTTCACTGGCTGGAGGGGGGCGGAGATACCATCTCTAAGGTCTCCACAGTGAAGAACCACAGGGTCGCTCCCTCCTTCCAGCCCGGAACACTGAGCAGCAGGCCCACAGGGCAGGAATGTGAGGTTCCCCAGGTCCATTACCAACCGCTGCCTGCACACAGCCTGGTGTAGCCCCACAGCCCCATATCTGCAGTTCAGCCTGTGCCCCTCAAGGGAAAATACATACATGCATGTACATGGACATGTTGAACTGGGGTGCTTCTGGGCTACCGCCAGCTCTGCGCTCAGGGTCACTCCTGATAGTGGTCAGAGGCCCTTGTGTGCCAGGAATTGAATCAGAGTCGGTCACAGACAAGGTATACATTCTGTACCATCTCCCATGTAAGTGCTTTTAAGGGGTGCTCTCCAGAATGCACACCACACTCCCCAAAACTCCCACTGAACCAAGGCCCAGTCACGTTAAGCGGGTTCTGGTGCAACCCAAGCAAACAGATGGGAAGCAAAAAGCTGCGGTGAAGGCAGCCCCCAGTTGGTCGCGGCCGCTTTGGCCTGAGTGATTGTGGGTGCTAGGTAACTCAGACATGCTGGGCTGGCATCCTGCAGGGGAGAGCAACCTGCCCTCCAAGTACCAGTGTCCCTCCTCGGGCAGCTGGGCTTCCCCCAGGCCCCACTGCCCAGATCTATGAGAGCTGGGGCGGGGGGTGGGGGGCTGTTAGCTGAGTCACTGGGGCTGTGAGTGGCCCAGCAGATCCTCGCCTGCCAGTTCCTTCTGGAGGAGCCCCCCGCCGCACCGGGCACATGCACATGGTGCTCTGCCCCGCACTCCCGGTGCATAGACAACCCAGGAAATGCAGAGGCGAACCCCCTGCAGATGGGGTGGGTTGGCCGCCCGGCTGCCTCAGAGAGTCAGCCAAGTTCCAGCCAAAAGCAGGAGGGAGGGAGACGCCCTGAGTCCTGTTCTCTCCGGCTCCGCTAGAGGGGCGCCCCACAGCCAGGCGCGGCCTGCGCGGGGCCCCGAGGGGCCCCGAGGGGCCCCGGGCGAACCGCTGCTCTCACCGGGGAAGCAAGTTTGGGGCAAACAGTCTGTGCTCCCCTACGGAGAGACGACAGGTCCCACCTTCTCTCCGCCAGACCGAGGCCCGGGACCTGGGCTTGTACCGCCGCACACCCCCCCCCAAAATTCGGCCTGCGGTTGCCGCTGTCCTGTCAACCTCTAGTGCGTCACCACTCGAGCTGCGGGGTGCAACCCGACAGGCTCCAGCAGCTGCAGCTTCCGCCGGGCCACTTCCTGGGTGGCAAGCCGATTCTCCCCTGGAAGCCCGCGCCGCGCAGCCCGAGACGGGACGCTAACGGGAGGCCGGCATTTTCCGAGCCGCGCGAGGCACGGGTGTCATAGGGAGGAACAGGTTGGAACCCCGATGCCCGCCTCTGCCCCGAGCAGAATCGGCGCCCGCGCGCAGAGCCGCAGAGAAGCGTGGAGAGCTCCGGCCCCGCCAACGCGCCCGGTTCACAGCCACCGCCGCTGGGCTCGGCTCCCCGCGGGGTAATCGGCTTTGCCGGCAAGGAAAACTCCCCGCGGCCAAGGACGGCCGCTCCCCGGCCCCCGAAGGCCGGGTCACACCCCCGTTTGTGTCCACCCGCGCCCCCTCCCCAGGGCCCCGCGCCCTCCATCTCGGTAGCGGCGAACGCTTCCCGCTCAGCGCCGGGAAAAGCCGGGCGTGCGGACGGCGCAGCCCCAGCTCGCCCCGAAGTGCGGGGGTGCCCGGCGCCCGTTTCCCGCCCGCGCCGCGGGAGCTAACGGAGCGCGGCGGCCCAGGGGTGGGGGGGCACAGCCCCGCCGCCGGCCGGGGCCGCCGCAACAGGTGCCCGCCGGGGCGCGCCCCCTCGCCGGCCCCCGACTCACCCGTGTTGTACACGTGAAGCTCGTCCACGATGCCCTCGTTGCCGCCGCCGAACACTACGATGAGCTCCTTGATGGCCACGGCGCGGTGACCGTGGCGGGGTCGGGGCACGGGGCCCGACCAGCCCACCACCCGCTTCCAGCGCGGCTGCAGCAGCACCGCCGGAGAGTTGGCGGGCGACAAGGCCGACGCCATGGCTCCTCAGCAAGGCGCGGCGGGAAAGAGTCCCGAGGCGAGACGGGAGCCCCCCCACACACACTAGTCCTCACACACACCCCCTCGGGTCTGAGGCAGCTCTCCCGCAGAAGCGCTTCCTCACACCGCGGCTGACCGGCCCATGGAGGCCGCCATCTTAACTACCCTCCGCCCCGACGCCTCTTCCCCCGCTCCTCGCTCGGCCCGGCCCCGCCGAGTCTCGTCGAAACGCCGAGCGTCGAGGCGCAGGTGGGCACGGGCGGCCGCACGCCGGCGCTCTGACTTCCCGCTCGGACGCTCCCGCTCACACGCCGAGGCGGGCGGCCCTGGGAGCCGCCATCTTGAGCCGCCTCTCTCTCCTCCCTTCCTCAGTCGTAGCCCTCCCCCGCCGGAAATGGCGGAGCCCCGGCCCGGTTCCCACACACACACACTCCCCCCCCCGCCGTGAGTCTCCGGCTCTGGCCGGCTTCCGGGGAGGGTGGAGAGGAGCCACCAGCGCCGCGCTCGGCTCAGCCCCGCCGGCGCTCAGACCACAATTGTGGGAGCCGCCATCTTGAGACCGTGCCGCTCCCAAAACAGGCTCGACATGCGGGAGGTAGAGGGGCGCGCCGGTCACCCGCGGAACGAGCTCCGGTGTTCGAGGGTGAGGGTCGGCTGTGGGGCTCACGCCGTACGGCCTCTGAGTTGTCCAACCGCTCCCCTCAGTCCGCCTCTGCCGCTCAGGGAGCCGCCATCTTGAGACTAGCACCTCCGTCCCCCCTATTCTCTTCCTCCTGGATCAGTTCTTCCACTGCAGACCCAAGGCGAGACAGCGTCCGGTCCTTACTTTCCTCCTGATAACTCGGTCCCACAGGAGCTGCCCCCAAGTGCCAGAGTCAGGCCCCGAAGTGGCAACTGTACGGCAGGAGGAGCGGTAACGGCAGGGCGCTCATGCCTCCTCCCTGGGAGCCGCCATCTTGTGCAAAGAAGTAACAACTAAACATGGCGACGGT
The DNA here is from genome assembly GCF_027595985.1 of Sorex araneus. Taxonomy (NCBI): domain Eukaryota; kingdom Metazoa; phylum Chordata; class Mammalia; order Eulipotyphla; family Soricidae; genus Sorex; species Sorex araneus. Next base: position 58,633,903 of record NC_073313.1, on the reverse strand, counting down.
CGGGCGAGGGGGCGGTGTCAGGTGACGTCACTGTTCTCGCCCTCTCTCCCGCCCTCGCACTCTTCCGCCCCCCCGCCGAGCCGGGGCCTCTGAAGTGTCCCTGAGGGGTGGGGGTTGGGCGAGCCGTCTAGGCTAGGAGCCGGCGCCGCGGGGCTTTCGACCGAAGCGCAGGCCGTGCTCGGGTCAGGCGCACGCGCGCCCAGCCCCGAGGACCCCCTCGGCGCGCTTCCACGCCTCCGCCCTGGGAGCCGCCATCTTGCCACTTCCCCACGCCCGGCCGTCCGCGGGCGTCAATAGCAACTTTCAGCACAAAACAAAGATGGCGGCGGCGGCTGGGGCATCTGGGGAATGCCCGGATGAAAATGTCTCCCACGAGCTGGGCCCCGCCCCCCTGGGCTGGGAAAGCGCCTCGCGCCGCCGAGCTGTGGACTCCCTTCGGCTGACAGCGGGGACCGGGACAGGGGCCACAGGGCAGGGGCTACCAGGGCCGCCGCGGGCCGGCTCCGCACCTCGGGCGCGACGGGAGAGGCGGCGGGGTCCCGCCACAGGACGGCGGGAGGCGGGCGGGAGGCGGGACGACGGCGGGCGGTGACGCGGTCGGGCGCACGCGCAGGGGGCGGAGCCGGCGCTGCTCCCAGGCTCCCAGGCCGCAGGCCCCGCCCCGCCGCCCCCGGCCGGTCCCCGCGCCCCCCAACGCGCCCCAGGCCGCCGCGCGCCCGGCCGGCCCCCGCGCTGCACTGGCGGGGAGGGCAGCTGAGGCGAGCGGCGCCGGAGCGGGCCGGGCGGCCGCGGGAGAGCCCCGCGTCACCCCGCTTCCCAGCGCCCCGCGCCCCGCCCCGCGCGCAGGCGCACACCGGTCTCTCGGGTCCGCCCTTTTTTTGAGATTTGAATTTCCCCCAGTCCTGCCCGAGAGGCCAAATCCCCGGATGGTGATCGCTGGCCTTTTCGCGCCAATACTGTAAGTTCTCGCCACCACCTGGGGAGGTGGGCCCCGGCCTCGGCCCCGCACCCGCCGCTTTGCCGGGGCGGCCTGGCCTGGCCCTGCGCCGTCAGGCACTGGCACGCCGTGGTGGAGCTTTCCTGAGCTGTGGCGGGTATCTGGCAGCGACGACCGATAGTTGATCCACCGTCTCTCGTCTTGTTTCACGTTTCTTTCATCTTTCCGCCCTCCGTCCGGCCTGGCCAGCAGTGGCAGCGGCGGGAAGCAGTGTGCCCCGACCCGCGGTAGTTGGCCACCTGCGTCACGCGAACGAATAACGGCCTCTCCGAGCATCCAGCCTTCCTTGTCACTGCCCCGCAATTAACTTCACCGAATCAGGCCTCCTGCTAGCCAGAACCGTGCGAACACTGGCAAGGCCGTTCACGGATACAGAGGGAACAAACCTTCACACCCGCCCTACAAGCTTAAGCCTTGCTCAACCGCTTGCCACTCGGTCCCTTTCTCTTGTAGCTCTGGGGGTCTCAGGGGGTACCTTTGGAAGCGTTCATGTGAGCAATGCCAACGGGCTGGGGTGGGGCCACTGTGGCAGGCTATCAAAATGTCCTGAATGACCTTGCTGTTGCACCGCACTGAGCTGGCCCCAGTCCCTCGACTCCTTGCCATGGGCCTGGTGGCACACAGGAAATTTCTATCCAGGGTTCGTGCTCACCGCTGTTGCCCCAGGCCTTAGAGTTCCAGGTGTCTGGGCTCACCTGCTGGGCCCCTGGGCGCTGATGCCCTTATCTATAAAAAGGCAGGAAGAGGGAAACCACAGCGCCCTCGACAGCAGGTGGTACCCCCTTCACACGTGCCTCAGGCTCGTGGCAGGGCTTGGTGCTGAGGCCCTGAAGGCCCAAGCACTGGGGACACTGGGAGCACTGAGAGTGTCCCCAACCAGAGTTGCTCGGGCGTCAGGCACCCGTACCCCAGGGCCAAGGCTCTGCGGAGGCTCTCCTTCTGGAACCCTCTGCTGAGCTGCTGCCCGGGAAGTGGCCAGAGGAAGTGACTGTTGGGGTGTGCGGGGGCCACACGCAGAGGGCTCCTTGGGGGGTGCTGGCTGCTGGGACCTAGGAGTGAGAAGTGAGGGTGCAAGAACCCAAAGCAGGAGGCCAGAGTGGCACCGCTGGAAGGCAAGGTCCGCCCCTCCTGCTTACTTCTGAGGCCTTTGGGGACCTGGTCCCTTTAACCCCCACCCATGCTCCCCTCACTGGCACAGACAGGTGCTGGTCCCTGATAAGGCCTTCCCGCCCTTCCTCCTCTGCTCTCCTCTCCCCCCTTCCTCCATGTCTGACAGCTGGCCGCTTCACCTGGGCACAGCGCTGGGGGCCAAGGAGGTAGCTCAGCAGTGCAGCACAACTTGGGTGCGTGGAGGCCCCAGAACGAACAGGAAGGACAATCGGCCATGGCTGAGCACTGCTGTGGTCAGGGGCCGCGTGTGCATCAGCACCTGCTCTCGTGGGCTCCAGCCACGGGAATGAGGGGAGGCAGACACAAAATGCTCAGGCCAGAGAAGCTTCTAGAGGGCATGCCTGGATTTCTGTTTCTTGTGCTAGAAACTGACGGACGGGCCCTGAGGGGAGGGCCCGGGAGCCCAAGGCTCTTTTCCGGTGGGTTTTTCTCTAACCACACAGGAAACGGGCAGCCGGCTGCCGCACCAGCCAATCAGCTGTGTGCCTGCCTTCTTCCCGCAGGTCGAGCCAGTGCGCATCGGAAGTCACGGGGCCCTCTTCCTGCTGGCTCAGCCTGGAGACCAGCGAGGTTTGGCCAACAGCGTTTCTCTGAATGAGCAGCTGCCCCTTGGAGCTCCGTGGGCCACGATGAAGCCTGAGTGGGGCCCAGCCCTAGCGCATGTGGCCCTGACCACCAGCCTATGCGCAGCCATCATCTGCACGGGCGTCTTCGAGGGGGTTTCTGTCGACGTGGGCTTCGAGCACTATGCCGAGCCACCTGTGGCCAGCCTGCCTGCCTTCCTGGCTATGCCCTTCAATTCCCTCATCAATGTGGCCTACATGCTGCTGGGCTGGTACTGGCTGCAGAGGGGGTCCAGCGACCCCGGGTACCCCGCGGCACACGGGACACGGTACCTGCAACACGTCTTCGCGTCCATGGCCCTGCTGTACGGCCCAGTGCAGTGGCTGCGCATTGGGACCCAGGCACGCACGGCCGCCCTGCTCGACCAGTGGGTCACCTTGCCGATATTTGCGTGGCCAGTAGCCTGGTGCCTTTACCTGGACAGGGGCTGGCAGCCTTGGTGCTTTCTTGGCCTCGAGTGTCTGTCCCTGTGCAGCTATGGCCTGGCCCTGCTGCACCCCCAAGGCTTCGAGCTGGCGCTGGCCGGGCACATTGCAGCCGCCGTGGGCCAGGCCCTGCGCTCTCAGGGGCGCCGTGGCAGCGCCGCCTCCGCCACCTATCTGGCTCTGGCTGTGCTCTCCTGCCTGGGCTTCGTCGGGCTCAAGCTGTGTGACCATCAGCTCGCACACTGGCCCCTCTTCCAGCGGCTCACAGGCCACTTTTGGTCCAAGGTCTGCGACGTGCTGCAGTTCCACTTTGCTTTCTTGTTCCTGACCCACCTGGGCCCTCTCCGGAAGCCAACACGAGACGGGAAGGCTCGCTGAAGTGGGCCAGCCATTCTGCCGTCACAGTGTTCACCACCCCCCCACGCCCCTCTCAGTATTAGGGACTGAGAGCCTCTGCTCTCAGCTTGGAGGCACAACCTGTGTGTGTTCTCCTTGAGACTTTTCTGTAACGGGAAATTTTCCTAATAAAACATGGGGACCTCCACCCAGCTCATGGCTGTCTGTTTCTTCAAGGGACCCGAGTGGACTGCGGGCTGCTGGGCAAAGTAGCCTCAGGCCAGACAGTGGCTCTTCCCAGAACTGACCCTGGACTAGAGGTGGCTGGGCTCAGGCAGGCCTCACAGCTCCCGCACCCTCAGCTGCCCTGGTCAAGAAGCTGCGAGGGAATGCACCCTCCGGTCCAGGACGCGAGTTGCTGGAGGGCTGGGTGTGACCCAAAAGGATGAGAACATGGGCTGAGGGGCCGGAGACCGTATAGTGCGTCACCCCATAGGGTGAGCCCTAGGCACCTCTAGGACTGGCCCCCAAACAAAATGGAAATATTAGGGCCAGAGCAATAATAGTAGAGTGGGTAGGGCGTTAGCCTTGCACGTGGCTGACCCAGGTTCAATCTCTGGCATTCCATGTTCCCCCAGAGCACGGCCAGGTATAATTCCTGAGTGCAGAGCCAGGAGTAACCCTTCAGCATTGCCAAGTATCCCCCTACTCCCCAAAAGAGAACATGGACCGATCCAATGTCCCATTCAAGCCCTGAGCCTGTTCCTCGTGCAGATGTGGGGGCGGGGGGTGTGTTCCATCATCTTCAGTCTCCTGGGTGCTTTCCCTAAATGAAGCTGGGAGAAGCGGGGCAGCCGGGAAGATGGTCGCCTCGATCCAGAAGTGCCGCTGTCCCCCAGGTCCACTTGGTCTGCATGGGTGGGAGTCTCTCCCCAACCCCAGAGCTCACAGAGCTGTGAGCAGCCTGAGTGCGGGGTGGCACTGAGATGGCTCTGACCCCTTGTGGGTCCCCAGGTAGTTTGGACTCCTGCCAAAAACAATTTCAGGTGGAGGGGCCAGCGGGCAGGACATTTATCTTGCACGTGGCTGATCTAGGGTCTTTCTCCAGCACCCCTAATTCTGACCCTCCCAGGAGTGATCTCTAAGCTCAGTGCCAGGAGTAAGACCTGAGTGCCACCGGGTGTGAGCCAAAAATAAATAAATAAATAACCCAAAGAGTTCCAGGCATGAAATTGTTCTCTTTGCAGGGAGAGAGCCGAGGGTTGCCCATGGTGGAAAAGTGCCATCACATACCCCCAGCTGAGACGCTGACACCCCAAGGGGGGCCTGCACCCCATTTGCCTTTGTGACTTTGGTTTTATAGGTTTTTCCCAAACCATGTGGGACTTTCTTTGCAGAGAAGAATCTGTGGCCAGGGCACTATGGGGGAGAGGCTTTGACTTTTTGCTGCCCCCGTTTTGTGTAAGAACCGGTGCGAGTAACTTCTCTAGGTCACTAGGTCACTTCTTCCTTTCATTACTGCTTCCAGAGATTCTTGCTGGCAGTGGGCAGGGCTGGGGGTGGGGGCTGCCTGCCTGTCTGTTTCCCCTTGCTGTGGACCTGATGGGATTTGTTTTCGTTTCATTTGCTCGACACACTGGGATTCTCAGGACTTGTTCTTGGCTCTGCACTCAGGGATCACTCCTGGTGAGGCTCGGGGGACTGTCTGCAGTGCCCGGGATTGAACTCGGGTTGCCTGGTGCTGCCGCTGCGCGCGCTCTCTCTCTCTCTCTCCAGCCCGCTGATAGGCTTGGAGTGTTGCAGCCATGCGGTGTCATGGGTCAACACCCGGACTCGGGTAACAGCAGGGGGTGATGCAGGTTCGGCCTTGGGGTTGCCCTCTCCACCCCCCAAGGTCAGCCCGTGAACCTGTGAGTTTAACTCATGCCTCGTGTACCATGCACACATGATTTGATTTGTCAGTTGCTTGTCTGTCCTCTGCCCTCGACTCTTCCCCCTCCTCTCTGTTCAGTTGATTTTGCACTGAGAGCTGCGTGATGAAGGGGCTGGCTGGAGACTGACTGGGGGTGCCCTCCTCTCACTGGGCTTAAATGCCCTGCGGGTGTGCTGCTGGCGGGGGGTGCAGGGCTCCCTTACTGGGACTGCCTGTCTGTGCTGCAGGGCTCATGCAACGTGGCTGCGGGCTGGCCGGCAGCACCAGGGATCCTGGGCTGCAGAGCCGTGAGGTCCATACTCAGCACGCGCCATGGCACTAGACACTGAATTCATGGCCTCACGCTTGCCAGTCAGGCTCCTACTGAGCCGTCTCCTGCTCCTGTTCGCTTGGCTTTCGCCCGCCGGTCCTGCCCAATCAGCTGAGAGGTCCATGTGTGGCCACACAGCTTTTTTTTTTTGGCTTTTTGGGTTACACCCAGCGATGCTCAGGGGTTACTCCTGGCTCTGCACTCAGGAATCACTCCTGGCGGTGCTCGGGGGACCATATGGGATGCTGGGAATCGAACCCGGGTCGGCCACGTGCAAGGCAAACGCCCTACCCACTGTGCTATCACTCCAGCCCCCACAGCTTCTTTTTTTATTTTTTTCTTTTTGGGTCACACCCAACGATGCAGGGGGGTTACTCCTGGCTCTGCACTCAGGAATCACCCCTGGAGGTGCTCGGGGGACCATATAAGATGCTGGGAATCGAACCTGGGTCGGCCGCGTGACAGGCAAACACCCTCCCCGCTGTGCTATTGCTCCAGCACCGTGGCCACACAGCTTCTTGGGGTCTTGCCTTGGCCTGTGGGTATAGTCTTTGCTTTGCAGTGCTGGGGGTGTTGGTGTTTCACAGAACATCTTTCTGGGGCTGCAGCACAGGCTTTGCATTCAGAAAGTCGGGGTTCAATCTCTGCATTACTTGGTCCTCCAAGGACCACAGATGATGCCCCAAGTCAACGACTCACTAACAACACACTGAACTGGTTGCCTAGTGCCACGTGCTGATCCCCTGCTGTTGTCAACCCTCTTGGCCACCATAGAGCCTTTTGATGACAAACTGGGAAGCCTGAAGCACTGTATCTTGTGTGAAGGGTCTGATGTATGGTGGGAACAGGCCTGCCTGACTGGCGGAAGGGCCTTCTAGGCGGCCACGTGTGGGGCAGGAGCACCCCCGGGGCACTGGGGTGGAGTTTCTGTGTTGGCCCTTGAAGCAGGTTGTCCATGCAGAGAAACCAGGCTCATGGGCACCTGGGCATGGGGGTAGCTCTGCCTCGCTGGGCCAAGTGGCTTCCTCCCTAGACTTAATAATGTTGTCGAGCCTTCCTGCCCCTTCCGGCCACTACCCTGCTCCTGGGACCTTGGAGCAGCCTCACGGAGAATGGGAAGCTAGTGGATACCCGCTGCCAGTGGCACAGGCATGGGGTCTGGGTGCAGCCGTGCACCCTTGCTCCCTCCCACAGGCTGTAGGCACAGACAAGTGCGGTGACTTCCGATGCAGCTTCACTTCCACTCGAGATGACTGGCTCTACTGTGCCACTGTCACTGTCGCTCCCTGGTCCCCAGCACCCGGGACTGAAGGAAGAAGATGGTGTGGCCTGGAATTTCAGCTTCTTCTGTAAAAGGGAGCTGCCTGAAACAATAAAACTGAATTCCTGGGGCTGGAGCGACAGCACAGCGGGAAGGGGTTTGCCTTGCATGCAGTCGACCTGGGTTCGATTCCCAGCATCCCATAGGGTTCCCCGAGCACCACCAGTAGTGATTCCTGAGTGCATGAGCCAGGAGTAACCCCTGAGCATCGCTGGGTGTGACCCAAAAAGAAAAAAAAAACTGAATTCCTGTTCCACGCCAGCTGTATGTAAGTGGGGTCTCAGGGACACTAGCACCCTGTGTTCATCACAGCACAATTCACGGGCCTAAGAGGGATTAGCAGCTAACTGGAGAAACACCATGTGCCTGGCCCCCCCAACCCCCAACTGACATCCGCCTTCTAGAAAAGAAGGGAGTTCCACCACCAACCCGCCTATGGTGAGGGCAATGACATGTGTGAGGGCAGCTGTCACCATGCCTCCTTGAGGGGGTCGGCAGAGGGGGCCAAGGGCCACGGGAGCAGAAGGAGGAACGAGTGTTAGGAGCGGGCACAGGGCTCAGTTTGGGATCCAGTGTTTGTGGTCAGGGCGCTTGAGACTTGTCCAGTCCTCATAGAAAGATGGCGAGGCCGGATGACAGCATTTGACTCCTCTTGGGGCCGAAGAGCTAGAACAGGAGGTCAGTGCTTGCCTTGGTGCGGATGACCCTGTTTCAAACCCTCACCACCACATATGGCCCCCAGGCACTACCAGGGATCAATCCTGAGCACTGCTAGAAGTGACCCCAAACAGACAAGCGGGAACTGAATGTTCTTACTTTCCCAGAGCCGTACCCTTCGGGATGCTTCAAATAGTTATTTGTGGGGCTAGCCAGGGAGTACTGGGTGAAGGTACTTGCCACGTGTGGAGCCCATCCTGGTTCCATCACCCCAGGACCACATACCGGTCCCTGAGCCAGGAGTAAAGAGAGATAGGAAGAAGGCCCAAACACCGCCAAGGATATTTGGAAAATCAGTACTGAGGGTGGAGGGAGACTAAGGCCTGAGCCTTGCATGCAGTAGACCCCGGGTTGATCCCCAGTTCTGCTGAGTCCCCCAAGCACCACTAGAATGACCCCCCCTGAACATAGAGCTTGAAGTAGACCCTGGTCACTGCCAGGTGTGGCCTCCAAACCCCAAGCAAACCAAACAAATTGACATTGAACTCTGTAGGTCACTAACTAGCTGGTGGCCTTGGAGTTTGCTGAGCGTGCACTGCCTCAGTTTCCTCCCTCTCAGAGGAGCTTTGATGCAGCTGGTGGCTGTGAGCGTGGAGGAGGGACCAGGATTGCAAACTGGGCAGGAGTCTGAGGACAGAAGGCAGCTGCCAAGGCCCAGGAGGAACTGGAGAGCAGCTCAGTGGCCTTGGGGCTCAGGCGGTGAGGAGGAGGTGGCCAAGGTCAGAGCTGCCCTAGGGCTGCTCTTCGCTTCTGCTGCGCTTTTGTATCCAAATGTTATTGGCAATCAGTTCCATATCTTTGTCCCCCTGCCTTTGTGGTGGTGGTTGCCCGGGGGGGGGGGGGGGGGAATTGGGGGGGATTGGGGGGAGGGGCAGCGTGGCCCAGATCTCCCTGGCTGCAGCCCTTTAACACATGGGAATTGCCACCCCTCCAGGAAAGTATCGTCACCCCCCAAAGACCCTGACAGTGAGCGGCTGCGCTCGCCCACCCCAACCCATCTGCTTTCCCTCTCCTGCTGCTGGGCTGTCTTGGCCGAGGCACCCACGGCAGCTTCTCAGGCTGCACCGTGCTGCATCCCTGAGCCCCGCACGCTCCCCGGTGCTGAGCTCGGCTCCTAGAGCCTGGGTTTCTTTCCACCTTTTGCTTCCGGATTGATTCGTTTGGCTTTTAGGGTCACGCTGGCAGGTTCAGGCCTTACCCCTGGCTCTGTGCTCAGGGATCACTCCTGGCTCGGCTTGGGGAAACACACGGCGTCCTGAGGGTCCAACCCAGGCCAGCCGTCGGCAAGGCCAGCTCCCTGCCTGCTGTTCCGTCTCTCCAGGCCTCAGCTCCTTTTTCCTAACTTTTGGAGGCTCCTGGGTGGTGGTTCCATACCAGGGTCCGAGGATGTGGTGCCCGGTGGGGCTCAAGAAACCCCGGGGTACAGAGCTGGAGCAGGGTCGGCCACGTGTGAGGCTGTTTGCGCCCCTGGCTCCTGCCTGTGTTTGCAGAAATGCAGTGCATGCCCTCCCAGGGCCTCACACCCCCTGGGCACTGAGGGTTGGGCTCCCTCTGCCTTCCCACTGTCTTCGCTAGTGATCCCTGAGATCTCTGGTGGGGGGCAAGTTGGTGTCTCCAGGGGCATCGAAGGGCAGCCAAAGAACACTGCACATCTGTCTCCAAGTCTCCGAGGGGCACAGTCCGGGTGAGCCATTTGGAAATCTTGGCCCTTCAAATCTTTTCCTCTTTGCCACACAGATGGGCTTTTCTTTTCCAGATGATTCTTCACATGGGGGCTTTGGTTAAGGCATACACACCCGTGACACATGTGACCCATGTGAGAACGGCAGAGCTCTGTCGCACTGCAGTGCCGTAGGAAGCAGCGGGCAGCATGGCAGCAAGGAATGGAGAACAGTTCAGATTAGTTCCCACTGGTGCCCGGGGGTCGGCATCCACTCCCAGCCAGTCACCCTCCCAGCCGGAGGATCCCCGACACCCGCACCGTCATGTGCTCTTCCTACACAGTCAGCACCTTCTTCACACATCAAGAAGCAGCAAAGATGGATAGGACAGCAAATGGATAGCAAAGGAGCGATAGGACAGCAGGGAGGGCACTTGGCTTGCACGCAGCTCACTGGGGTTCAATCTGCGGCATCACATAGGGTGCCCCAGGCACTGCCAGGTGTAATTCCTGAGGGCAGAGCCAGCAGTAAACCCCGAGCATCGCCAGATGTGGTGTCCCCAGCCCCCATAGCAGCAGTTGCTAAAGGGGGACAGAGACATCTTATGGGAAGGAAGGTACTTGCCCTGTCTTGCAAATGACCGCCACCTCCACCCCAGCTTGAACCCCAGTCTCTGCATATGGAAGCCCCACCAGGACTCACTCCTGAGCACTGCCAGAAGCAGTTAAAATGGCCTGAGAGGGGCTGGAGCGATAGCACAGTGGGTAGGGTGTTTGCCTTGCACACGGCCGACCCAGGTTCGATTCCCAGCATCCCATACGGTCCCCTGAGCACTGCCAAAGGTAATTCCTGAGTGCAGAGCCAGGAGTGACCCCTGTGCATCACCGGGTGTGACCCAAATTTTTTTAAGAAGGGGCCTGAGAGATAGGACAGGGGAAGGCACTTGCCTTGTATGGAGCCTGCCTGGGTTCCAGCCCTGGCAGCGATGAAGGTGCCCAGAAACCAGACAGACAGGAGTAATCCCTGAGCACAGTCAGGAGGAAGCACTGAGCGCAGCCCATGGTGGCTGAGAAAAACAAAATCAGGGGCTGAAGAGACACCCAGCGGGGAGGGTACTTGCCTGGAACATGGCTAAGCTGGGTTCTACCCATCCCCAGCACCCCACACGGTCCTTCATGCCTCCTACGTGCAGAGCCAAGAAGGGGTAAGCCCCCAGCCCCGCTGGGTGTGGCCCCCAAACCCAAACTCAAAACAGAGAAATCAAATCAACAATCGTGATGAGGGCTGGAGACGCTAGCACGGTGGGCACGCATGCTCGCCTTGCAAGCAGGTGACCTGGATTCAACCCTGGGCACCACATAGGGTCCGCAAAATTCCCTCCAGGAGTGATCCCTAAGTGCTGACGCTGGAGTAAGCCCTGAGCACCACCAGATTGGCTCAGAGGCCTGAAACACACTGACGCTGTGCTGGGAGTGGCCCGGAGAAATCCTAGTGAGAACTGAAAACTGATATTCAGAAAAACGGCCTCGAACTAAAACGAGGGGGAGATGAAAGCGGATGGCAGCGTTAGAAGCGTTCGGGGCAAGCTTCCACAGTCAGGCTCTCAGTTCCCACCACACACTGCCTGTCTCCTTTGTTCCTGTGTTGCACATGGGCCACATGTCTGCGTGTGCCAGCGGTCTTTTCACCAGGTCTCTCGGAAAAGGCTGTACACAGGCCCCACTCAGCTGGGCTGGGGAAGCAGCTCCTGCATGTTTGTCCACAGTGCCCTGGCAGCCTCGCTCCTGAGCCGTCAGCATTTCTGTCATCGTGGGGACAGCAGGAGTCAGAGTTCAGGGGGCAAGACACGGAGGAGGTGCATAGGAGGAGAGGGAGGGGTCAGAAAGGGGAGCCGCTGCAAAGAGAAGTAGGGAAGCCATTTTAAAATGTCATCATCAGGGGCGGAGCGATAGCACAGCGGGTAGGGCATTTGCCTTGCACTCGGCCAACCCGGGTTCGATCCCCGGCATCCCATATGGTCCTCCAAGCACTGCCAGGAGTAATTCCTGAGTGCAAAGCCAGGAGTAACCCCTGAGCATCGCTGGGTGTGACCCAAAAAGAAAAAATAAACAACAAAAAATAAAATGTCATCAGCAGGGAATCTCTTGAGTGTGGCCTCTCACTCTGGGGCCACTGGAAGTGAGGGGCCATCTGGCGTTGAGAGGAGGGTGCCTGGCTTTGGACTTGGGAGCCCCCCAGACAGGTGGCTCTCTGGGGTCTTTGAGGCACATGTTCACTGCCATGTGAGGGGGAGGGTGAAGCCAGGTGAAGCCAGGGAAGTTGGGAATTTGATCCCCAAAGAAATCACCAGTGAGTAGAAAAAACCTCAAGGCCCTCCAAATCCACTGTCCTTGCTTACTCAGAGGGGATTGTGTGTACCGGGGAGAGTTGAGGTGTTTTCTGGAAATAGGAGAAGCTTCTTGCTGGAGACCCCGCCCCGGCAGACACTGTCCTGGGTAGAGTCCTAGTTCCCTCTCTGACATGTCATGTGGGCAGTTGGGCACACCTAAGCCAGCAACCTGCTGGAAGACGTAACAAAATCAGCAGCGCCCACACAGGCGCCTCGGCAAGTACAGATGGAAGGCGCGATAAGTTGCAGGCATAACTAGCGAAGCAGGCGATTGGCCCGCGGGGCCAAGGACAGCTGAACAGATGAGCACACCGTAATCCCATGAAGCCACGAGAGCACAGCGGACTTGAGGAAGAATTAAGTGACGGTGATAATGCAGTGGCAAGATGAGGACCTGCCCTTGGGTTCCAAATGATTAAAGCATTTCTGATGCTATCAGAGAGATTGCATCTGGCATCAGGTTTCAGCGGGCAAAATGGAGGTGGCTCCCGTGGTAGAGCACAGGCTTCACACGTGTGAGGTGCTGGGCTCAGTTCCCAGTACCACGTGGCCCCCTGAACCCCCTTGGAGTGCCTCCCACCCAGGTTCTTGGAAACAATTGCTCCTGGGGGGTTTGCCCGAAAGGCTGGGAAGCAGAGGCCGGAACTGATCGCATAACTGATCACTGAGAGAAGCGTTGCCCTTCCAACTGGTCACGCCGAGCACAAGGGGCGCAAGGGCGGTTCCACGGCAGCAATTGGAGGGGTGGCTTCTGACAGGATCGCAACAGGAATGCGCCCCGAAGCCAGCATGTCAGGGGAGACCTTGGCAGGTTTTATGCAGGAAGCCCGTGGAAAATTAAGTTCCTCAGGGCTGTGGGCTGTAGGAAAGAGCAGGGCGTGAGGGTGTACACACACACTGTTAGCTGGGTCAGAGGACCAACGAATGCACATGGCTGCCGAGGGAAGATGGTACCTGATTGCCACTTGAGGGTGCTCTTCAAAAGTACCATTGGGGTGGGGGGCTGGAGCGATAGCACAGCGGGTAGGGCATTTGCCTTGCACATGGCTGACCTGGGTTCGATTCCCGGCATCCCATATGGTCCCCTGAGCACTGCCAGGAGTAATTCCTGAGTTCAGAGCCAGGAATAACCTCTGTGCATCGCCAGTTATGAACCAAAAAGCAAAAAAAGAAAGTATTGTGGGGGCTTGGAGATGGTGTGCAGGTTGTGTGTTCCACATGGCCCCCTGAGCACTCTGCGTGTGGCCCCCAGACAAAAGACAAAAGCATCACAGTGACAGAGCTGCGGTTGCTTATACAGCAGTGGCAAAGGGAGCAAAGCAAGCATGTGTTCTGATGACATGGGGATTGGGGCCGGGTCTCCCGGCCGGGAGGGAGGTGGGAGCCCACTGACTCTGGAAGCCTCCTCACTGCATGAGGCCAGGCTCCAAAGTGGGGGGCCTTGCCCTCAACATCATAAGTGTCCTTGTGGCCAGACTCCACACACACCGTGCCCGTCCCTCTTATTGGAGGAGCGGAAGAGTTCGGGAAGCCAAGCAAGCGCGCTCGCCGGCCCACCCATCCCGCATCCCGGAGCTGGTTCAGCCATTTGCTTTGCAGCCTTCAGAGCAACAGGTCAGGCCACCCCGCACTTCCTGGGAGAAAACCGGACCCAGGTGGCTTTGCCCTGAGGTCATCTCACCAGTCAGCCTTGAATGAAGAGCTGAGGCCCAGGGGCAACAAGGTGATTGGAGCACAAAGGCGAGGGAAACTGCCCACGCTGGCCCTCCAGCACTGCCTCTGGCCCTCTGCTCCCTCAATGGGGGTGGGGGGAGGAAGCTGCCAGCCCGCAGCAGGAGCACCACCTGCAGTGGCTACCTTGGCAACTGGGCCCAGCCCGAGCCCATCAGGCAGAGCAGATAGGGGGACACATGCCCAAGAGGCCGTGAGGAGCAGGAGGTGGAGGGACCCAGCATGGCAGAGCGCCTACCCTCCCTCCATCAGCTGGTACCAAATGCCCCGCAAAACAGACTTCCAGAGCCAGGGACACGGTTAAAAGACTGAGAGCGCATAAGCAAACTCCCAGCCCCTTTTCCAGGATGTGGCCTGAGTGAGAAACAAAGCAGAAAAACAACCCCCTCAGGCACTGACTTCAAGTCCGTTTTCAGATGGGCTGACGCTCCTTCCTAAACCCACTGGCCTTTGTTCTCCGTGTTGCTCCAGGCGCTGCCCAGCTCAGGAGTCCGGCCATCCTGGGCCCTCAGCCCCGCCTCCCCACAGTCCTTGCTGACCCTCGGTAAAAGTGCTCACGGCCAGGGGCCAGCAAGACAGCCCGCTCAGAACCCACCCGCACCTGCCTGAGTAACCTGCACCAGGCCAGGCCCTCCCTCTGCGCGTACCTCGCGCCCGCTGGAACTGTACCAACTCCAGGTTACATGGGGATGGTTCAAGTCCCCCAGTGCAGGACTGGCCTGGGCACGGCTCCCGGAGCTCTGCAGAGAGCAAGTTCTTCACATGCCCCTCTCAATCTTAGCCTACTGGCACACCTCACCACCTGGACGCTAGAGTTGTGAAGTCCTACTCAATGGCACAGTTGAGGAGAGACGGGTTTCACTGTTTTTGATCCCCAAATGTAAGGTGCTCAGGTGAACACCGGAACCAGTGATAATCACCTCCTGGTCTGTGCAATTGGAGGAAATTCCTGGCTGGAAAGGGGAAGCTGCAAATCGCTCTACTGTTCCCTTCAGGGGCTTCCTGAAAAGCCAGTAGCCAGACTTGCTTCAACCAGTACTCCTCAAGAGATCCTTCTACTCGCAAAGAAAGAACAGAAAATGTCGCAGTTGCTCCATCAGCACTGCTTCCGACCGATTGTGGTCACCATGCAAATCCATTACTGCTGCCTCCTCGCCGCCTCTGCCATGCCTGCCAACCCCAGGCCAGCCCGCCGAAACTCTGCTGCTGGCCCGGCTCCGCCAATCCGAATCAGTGCTTGGCCCGAGAGACAGCCCAGGGATTAAGGTTCTGGCCTTGTGCTGCTCACCACTGCTGGCTCCTGGTACCACAGAGTACCGGGCCCCACCTCCGAAGGTATGCCCAAGCACAGAACTCAGAATACTCCCAGAGCGCATCCTGCTTTAACCCAAACTCATCCCCTTCCCCCCTGAAAAAATAAAACACTAGGAAAAAATCAAACCATCATCCTTGCCTCTGTCTACCTATGCAATGTACCCTCCAATCCCATTCAATCGACTCAGCCTAAGACCCAACCCCGGGCTGTGTCCACCAATCCGACCCATCAGATCCTGAGAAGTAGTAAAAGGACTAACACTCCCCCTGCCCCCCCCAATGCTTCTTCTTTTCTGATCTTTCTGGTTCTGTCTGTTGGCTAACACCACCAAAAATATTGACCCACTCAGGGCTGAAGCGATAGCACAGCGAATAGGGCGTTTGCCTTCCACGCAGCCAACCCAGGTTTGATTCCCAGCATCCCATATAGTCCCCTGAGCACTGCCAGGGGTAATTCCTGAGTGCAGAGCCAGGAGTGACCCCTGTGCATCGCCGGGTGTGACCTAAAAAGCAAAAATAAAATATATATTGACCCACTCATAACCCATGTAGAAAAACGAGGAACTCAGAATACAAATGAGCACATAATATTGTTGCCGGTGTCTTGGTAAAGAGGGGGTTGAAGGATGCACACTCGGGAAAAGTGCTCCCACCTTTGTGATCGACCCATCCCATCCATCAGTGGCTGGGAAACACTAGGCGTGGGTCAGGACTGGCAAAGTCTGTGCTAACCTTGACACAGGCATTCCAGGCCCCTGGCTTTCCTATCTTTCTCAGAAAGGGAGGAGGCTAAATGGTGAAACAAATTAGTTTTTATTAAAACTTATATAGAAAGATGTGCGGGGAGAGAAGGAGGAGGGCATGATCACGAGAAAACAGGAGCTCCTTCAGAGTGGAAATAAGTCAGCAAAGATACATTGAGACAAGCAAGCGAGATATGTGTTTGAGGGACAACACGGTTTTTGTTTTTCTTTTTGGGTCACACCTGGCAATGCACAGGGGTCACTCCTGGCTCTGTACTCAGGAATTACCCCTGGCGGTGCTCAGGGGACTATATGGGATGCTGGGAATCAAACCTGGGTTGGCTGCGTGCAAGGCAAACGCCCTACCCGCTGTGCTATCACTCCAGCCCCACAACACGGGTTTGGAGAGAAGAGCATGCCAGGAGTAACGCTCTTGCCTTAGGGGCACTGGACCCCAGCTCCTTCCCTGGCACCACAGAGTCCCTGCCAGTAGTCACAGCAGAGCACAGAACCAGGAGTAACCCCTGAGCAGCCCCTGTGTGGCTCAACGCCCCTTCCCCACCAAAAAATCCCAAATAAAATGAAACCAAATCCATCAGTCCTACCCCGAGGGCCTGTGCATGCCTACCCGTGGCTCTGTAGGTGGTTGTCCTACCGTGACACCAGTAAGCTGGGCTGTGCCTGATTTTTCTGGAGGCTACATCGGGGGAGTCCACAGTCAATGGCTACAGTGGTGGGAAAATGGGGGCGGGAATCCCTCTTTGGCTGCTCTGAAGAAAGGGACCATGCACATCTTCAGGGTAGGTTATGTTGAGTTTCTTGGCTTTGTGTTTTTTGCTTTTGGGCCATCCCTGGCAGATCTTGGGGAACCCTCTGAGGTGCCGAGGATCAATCCGGGGCTGGCCATGTGCAAGGCCCTACCTGCTATATTGCTCAGCCCCCCAACTTGAGTTACTTTTGGTTTTGGGGCCACACCCAGGGGTGCTAGGGCTATTCCCGTCTCTTGCTTAGAAGTGACTTGACGGTGCTCAGAAGTGACCTGACGGTGCTCAGAGGGTGTGTGTGATGCTGGGGACTCCCACCTGAGTCTGTCACGCGCAAGGCCAGTCCCTTAAGCAGAGTGTCTTCAACTGGATGGAGGAGAGGGCATATCAGGGTCCTAGTTAACGAGTGTACAAGGCCTAGCAGTCACACTGGGGGGCTGAGAAGATGCCCAATGGGCCAAGCATATGCCTTACAAGCAGGAACCCCAAGTTCAAACCCTGCTCCCCTGAGCACTGCTGGGTGTGACCCCAAACAGGCACATGGGGCAGGGGACAGGCCCTGAATATCATGGAACCCCTCGTGCTGCCACAATGCGGAAACAGCTCTGTTCTTATGCTTGATGCCCTTGTCAGTGAATACTTCCAGGAGATGTGGGAAGCAGCACCCGTGAGCCAGAGCGCCAGAGCCGCTACTCCGGTCAGCACGGGGTTGCCCTTCTATTTGTTTCACTTTGGATGCCGGGTTTGAGTCACCCCGGACAGTGCTGGAGACCCATCCCAGGTCTTCCTCACACAAAGCCTGAGCCCTAGCCCTTGGAGCTATCTCCAGGCCCCACTGATCTGTTTCTGGAAATCATTTTGGAGATTTCCATTTTCAAAGAGTCATTCATTTGATCTCGATTTTCAACGATGGGCATGGGTATATTTAGTATTGTTTTTATCTGAATTTCCTCTTTATCCCAAGATTTATTTCGTGGGTGAATTTGAATTTCCAGTTGGAGCTTTTGCAAGGAGGAGGCTGGGCCTACTCCTGGTTCCGCCAGAGTTTTGCGCTTGCGGCCAGTGAGAGTTTGAGCCCCACTCCTTGGAATGGACTGACATTTTGTGTGTGGCTCGCAAAATGATAGTATTTTCTGAAAGTTCCTGTGTGTAGCCTGCTGCTGGGGCCACACTTGTCTGTGCCTTCGTTGACGTTTTGCCCAAGCTCCCTCCCCAGTCGCGGCAGAGGGGCGCTCTGGAGCACAGGCGAGAGGCAGGGAGCCACAGGAAGGCGCGTGTCAGAGGCTGAGGGCGCGCAGCCCCAGGCAATGCCGGGAGGGTCAGGCACTGCAGGCCACCAACAACCCCTGGGGGACCGAGCCCGAGGCTCCATTGTCACCTGTGGCCTCGCCTGCCTGCTCAGCGTGGGCTGTTTGGTTTTCTTGGTGACGGGCCGGTAGTTTTGAAAGGAGAACTTGGTTGTTGTTGTTGCTGTTTCAGAAACGGCCTGTGTGAGCATTGTGGGGGCACATGGTGGGCGGGAATGGGCCTCCGGCCTGAGCCCCACTGGCCGGGCGCCCGGGCCGCCTCGTTGCCTTAGGAACGGGAGCCATGAGCAGTGACTCAGCACAAAAGCTGAGGGGAGGCCGCTCCCCGTTTGCTCTGTTCTTCCTGACTTTCATTCTCTCAGCTGAACGAAGAGGGAGGGAGTGTTTCCAGGTCACGGCCGGACTCTGGGGGGAGAATGAGCTGGGTGGGTGCTAAGAGAACCCCCCCACGTCTGCCTTCTCCCGAGGCTTCTCCCGAGGCTGCTCCCGGGCCCCTCCCTTTCTGCTCATCTGCAGCCTCCAGTTGTGGGGGGCCCCGGTGCCAGCTCTCCGCGGGCTCACTCAGTACCCTGTAGCCTGATGCTGGCTCGGAGACTAGCCGGGAAGTCTCCGAAGCAAACAACTGCCCAGCTGCCCCCCACTCCTCACAGGCTACAGCGGGGGCATGTGTGTGTATGTGTGACGTCATCCTGGCAGGCCTGAGACCACCTGGGTCTTCTCTGCCCTTTAGCCCAGAGCTCCGGTGCTGGAGCTGCAGGGAGGGCACGACACCACCCCCCTGTGGGACCAGGGCTGCAGTCACCCACCGAGAAGAGGCCCAAGGGCCAGGGCGTGGGCGCAGAGATGGCAGCGATGACGGCAGCTCAAGGAACAAACGGGCCCTTCCGAAGACAAGACAAGCACGGTGCGCACAGCGGGTGCCGCCCGCCTGCAAAGAGTACAAACAGCTCTTGAAAGTCTCTGACCTTGACTGCTTTTTATCAGCCCAACTCGATGGAAGCAGCTGCACAAGTTGATCAAAATGTATTTTTTGGGGGAATGCAAGGCCTCCTCCCTACACTCTTGTCCCTGACCTCTGGTCTTGGCTTCTGCCTCAGACCCAAACCCTGCCTCTGCATTCAGGGGGCACTCCTGGTGGGCCAGGGCCTCAGGGGGGTGGCGTATGTGGTGCCGGGGCTGAAATAGTCGTGTGCAAATGAACTGCCTTCCCCGCTGGCTGTACTCCCTCTCCCCATGCACTTTAAAATTTTCATTTTGGGGGCACACCTGGAATTGTTCAGGAGCTATTTCTGGTATGTTGCTCAGGGGTCACTCATGGTGGTGCTCAAGGGAACCTGGTCCCCGGCTCTGGAAGTCTCTCCCTGGCCCCCCAATGTACATTTGTGAGGCTCTATTGGAAGGTGGTGCCAAGTCCGTATAATGGCATGACTGGAGGTCAGGATAGTGGGAGCAGTGGCCATGAAAGTCCTCTGGAGCTCATCCCCACCAGAAGAGAAAGCATGGATGCAGAATAGGAATAGATACGGGCTAGGAATTTTCCAGAATTGACAGAAAAAAGAGAAAATGTCACCTGGAGTTCTAGAAGCAACAATGGAATTATTAAGAACAAAGGCAGGCGCCCGGGATGCGGCTAGGGCTCAGGTGCATGCCTGAGACCCAGGTTCAAACCCTAGCACTGCAAAGAAAAGAACGTGACCAGAAAAAGCTGGGGACAGGATGTGGCCAGCAGCAGTGTGCACGCACACATGCTGAGGAGCCCAAGTCGAGAGGGGTCTCTTAGGACACCAACCCCCCAAAGAAACACATCCGAGTCCACAGCCCTGGACAAAGAGGACTGTCATAGAGGGAATCTCTGCAGAGCAGGATAATCCAGGTGCAGGGATCCACCCACTGGCCACTGCTGGGAGTGCATGACAGGCAGCGAGCCCCCAGGTCCGTGAGGCCCCAACCCCTCCTGCTCCAGCCTAGAGAACAGGCCTCGGCCCAGTCTCAGGAGATGCTCTTGTGTCCTTTCGACCATCACTCTGGGCTTGGGGGTCACGCTTGGCAGTCCTGGGGCTCAAATCCAGGAATTGAACCTGTGGCTTCGCTCCTACCTGGTGATTTGAGCCCCTGAGTCCTCCTCATTTCTTTTGGCAATGAAAACACTATAAAGAAGCTTCTGGGGCTGGAGTGATAGTACAGCTTGCTTAGCTCACAGTTGACCAGGGTTCGATCCTCAGCACCCCATAGGGTCCCCCAAGCCCCACCAGGAGTGATCCCTGAGCAAGGAGCAAGTACTGTGCAATGCTGCGTGACCCCAAAACTGAAAAAAGAAGGTTCTGGTTGATCCAGGGAAAAGGCTCAGGGATCGAGCACATGCCTGGCAGGCCTGAGAGCATGTGTTACATCTCTAGCAACACACACATACACACGCATACACACAAACACACATGGGTTCTAATGATGGTTGCCCAACCCTAAATACATGTGAACCCACTGAACCACTTCAAACAAGTAAGCCTAATGGTTTGTGAGAATATTTGAACAAAGCTGTTAAGAACCCCAGCATTTTTGCTCCAGCTCTCTTCCTGAACACACATTCTTTTTTCCGCCCCCCGCCACCGCCCTTGAACACACATTCTTGTGTTGGTCCTTGGATGCTGGAGGAGTTGAAGTCAGAAGTGCCGTAGAACGTGCCCCTCCCAAAGCTTCCTGAAGCTACTCCCTGCCAAGAAATGAAGGAGCTTGAGAAAAGAAAGAAGAGGGTGGCAAGAAGGAATTCGCAAGAGTCCGGGGCTGGCAAGATTAGAGCGAGGTGAAGGCACCAGCTTTCAAGGCAGCTGGTTGGCTGCATCCTTCAGGGATCATGGTTCACTGGCTGAGAATCCCTGGGAGGGGCCTCCCGGCCCCCTGAGGACTGCTTGGATGCCTCCCCTGCAAAACCCTACCCCAGTGGGCTGGTAACGCCAAGGCCCACCCAGGCTGTTGGCCTAACTGCTATTACAGTCTGGGGTTCTGGGGTGTCCTGGTCAGCCCTAGCGAAGTAGTCTATAAGACAAGCGCCCCTGCCTGCCTCTGAGGCCTGAAATACACCCCCCCCCACACACACACACTTCTGTCTCTAAAGCCCGCTTGTTTTTTTGTTTGTTTGGGGGCCACATCTGGTGATGCTAAGCACTCAAGGATCACTCTTGGCAGGCTCAGGGACCCTCTGGGTCACATCTGGGTCTATCGCATGCAAAGCCTTCGCCCTCCCCACTGTCCTATCTCTCTTGCCCTCTAAAACCCCTTGCTTTTGTACAACTCCTCCAAGTGCCTGGTGGCTAGCTGGATGGGTGCTTTGCATCCTGGGGATGGGAGAGTGCTGCGGGTGACCCTCCTCAGTCAAAGTCACTGGGCGCCACTGGGCGGGAAAGCTCTGGAAACAGCAGCACCTGAGCAGACAAGTGAGAGCAACAGTGAGCTGGTGCCCCGGTGTGGTGGGGGTGTCACTGTTTTCGGACTTTCTGTGGGGGATGAAGAGGTGGCACTGCAGCCTGGAGAGGTTCACAGTGACAAGTGTGCAAGGAAATGCAGATGTAAATGGCACAGTGTGGCACTCACATCATTTGGGGGCCACTCGGATGATGCCTGAGGCAGACAGGCACCCTCCCCGTGCCTTGTTCCTTCTGCTCCCGCTCCGAGCTCCGGCCAGAGCCAGCTAGTTCCATGTCTGAAAGTGCTGGCGCCAGTGCAAAGTTCCAGCTGTGAGAGCCCGGGACAGGAAGGGGAGTGAGACCCTAATACCCCTCCCTGCCAGCTCCAACTACCCTGTGGACTTCCTGTCCCTACAGCAGCTGGCTTGGCTTAGCCCCTAACTGGAGATGAAATTCTTCTGCTTGGTTCGAGTGGCTGGTTTAGGGGGGCCACACCTGGCAGTGCTCAGGGGCTACTCCTAGTTCAGTGGTTGGAAGTCACTCATAGAGGTGCCTGGGGACCCTGCGGTGCCAGGGATCAAACTTGGGGCCTTGCACGTGCAAGGCAAGCGTTCTGCCACTGAGCCACTGCTTACGGGTTCATGTGCTGATTTAGGTTTCAAAGGCTCATTCCCCCTGTCACTGGTGCGGAGACGGGAAGGGGCGGCTCCCAAGTGGTGCTTAGTGGGCTTGGGGGCCCCCTTCCAGCAATTCAATGCCAAGGTCCAGGGCGGCCAGGAACTATTGGGTGCCCACCGGCCTGCGAGACCATAGGGAGCCTCCAGGGGGAGCACGTGGCACGGGGGGTGGGGGGAGATGGGCCAGATGCTAGGCCAGCGCCAGAACCCTGGTAGAGCCATCCTGTCCAGGTCCTCCCGTGCTGTTGCAAGCTCTCTTCCGCTTGGGCTCGAACGTGAGCAAAGCAGAGTGTTCCCAGACCTCTGCCAGGCGGCGGTGGGGAGCGGAGGCACAGGGGGCCACGGGCTGCAGCTCCGCGGGTGTCTGTGTTCACGCATCCCGCAAAGCTCTGCAGTGTGTAGGAGGAGAGCGGATGAAGACCCGGATCCCACGGCCTGTCCCCGCCAGGCGGGATGACAGTTCCCACTGCTTTGCAGTTGCTATGGCAATGCCAGGCCCAGAATAGCTAAGACAATGGCGGGAAGAAACGGGGGCCTTCTCCAGCACAAGCCTAGACTGGTTCTGGGGCCTCTGCGGTTGAGCTGCTGGTGCAGGGAGATGGGAGGGCACCTGGCACAGCGGGCACAGGCCCTGCACGGGTCCGAAGCACCTGGATGAAGCCCACAGAAGCGGCATCTTTGGAGAAGAGGCTCTGCACCTGGCCCCCCGCAAATGAGCTGGTGGCAGCCGTGGCAGCGGAACATGCAAATGCGTACCCCTCACCTCTGTGCATGAGCCAGGAGGAGAAGACGAGAGGCTGCCCACCGCTCTGGAAGCTTCCAGCCAGCCCAACCAACCATTCCCACAATCTCCCTCCCTGCTGCTACCTGCCTGTGATTGGCAGGTGGGCAGTGAAGGCGGCTGCGGGACCAGGTACTGAGCCACTTCCTGGCGGGGGGGGCGCTTGTTTGTTTCATGGCCACCTGCATCATCCGCCTGGGGACCGTGGGACAGCGAGACAGAAGCCATCTGTCCTTGGTTTTGCTCTGCTCCCCGCCCCAATCAGTTCTCTTTCCTTTCCCCAGGCAGCTCTGTAGACCTGAGAAGCAAGACCAGATGCAGAAGTGCTGCTGGGAGTGGCTCTCCCCCTTTCCTCCCGTGTCTGAGTGCCCCCTCCCCCAGAGTCTAAAACAGAACCAACAGCCTGGCAGAACTGACTCCGCTTCCAAAAGGGCTCGCTTGGGAAGAGCAGAAGCCAGGCACCAAAATTCTGCCTGGCCCTGTTCCCGAAGGTGCGGGGGGCCACAGGACAGGAGGGCAGGGTCACTCGGGGGGCTCGAGCACAAGGCTCCGTGCAAAAGGGGTGGTGCACCAGGGCCCTGGCCTGCTGGGGTTAGAACTCGATAGACTAGGGCCAGGGTAGAGCACATGTGCAAGGGAAACAATGCCCCTCACACCCCATCCACAGCCCCCAGGTTCTATCCCTGCCCCATATACTTTGCAGCTGTAAGAGGCTCAGGTTGTATCTCTGGCACAGCCTGATCCCTGATCCCAACTGGGTACGTGCTGCCAAGCTGGATAATCAGTAAGACGAGAAGAGATGAGGGCCGGAGAGCTGGTACAGCAGGCAGGGCATTTTCGTTGCACATGGCTGACCAGGATTAAATCCCGGTAGCCCGCATAGTTCCCCAAGCATCTCGTGGAGTGATGATCCCTGAGTGAACAGCTCTGGTGTGACAAAACCCCACACTCCTGTGTGCCAAGGGGCTTCAGTGGCTTCAGTGGTGCAAGTGATAGAAGCAGGTTTGGTCGTAGGCAAGTGCCTTCACCCCTGTACTATCTCTCCAGGTCTTTTTAAAGTATGTTTCGGTTTTGAGCCATACCCAGAGGTGCTCAGGGGCTTGGGGGCCTCTATGAGATGCCAGGGGTTGAACCTGGATCATCTGTGCAAGCAAGATCCTTATCTGCTGTACCATCACTTTGATTCTTATTTTTCTTTTCTTTTTTTTTTTTTTTTTTTGCTTTTTGGGTCACACCTGGCGATGCACAGTGGTTACTCCTGGCTCTGCACTCAGGAATCACCCCTGGCCGTGCTCAGGGGACCATATGGGATGCTGGGATTTGAACCCGGGTCGGCCGCGTGCAAGGCAAACGCCCTCCCCGCTGTGCTATCGCTCCAGCCCCCATCTTTTCTTTTTTTTTTTATTTTTTTATTTTTTGCTTTTTGGGTCACACCCAGCAATGCACAGGGGTTACTCCTGGCTCATGCACTCAGGAATCACCCCTGGCGGTGCTCAGGGGACCATATGGGATGCTGGGATTTGAACCAGGGTCGGCCGCGTGCAAGGCAAACGCCCTACCCGCTGTGCTATCACTCCAGCCCCTATTTTTCTTTTCTTTTATCTTTTTTTTTTTTTTTGCTTTTTGGGTCACACCTGGCGATGCACAGGGGTTACTCCTGGCTTTGCACTCAGGAATTACTCCTAATGGTGCTCAGGGGACTATATGGGATGCTGGGAATCAAACCTGGGTCAGTCATGTGAAAGGCAAACGCCCTACCCACTGTGCTATTGCTCCAGCCCCTTATTTATTTTTTTTTATGTTGGAGCAGTGCTCAGGGCCACTGCATGCCACTAAGCGCTCTGGTCTTGTTCATAAATTCTCTCTCCAAGTCCAGAGGGACAGCAGCTCCACATTAGAAGGCCTGGGGAGGGAACGCAGGAAGGGGTGTGCACACGAGTGGGAGTTTCGGGATGATTCCAGCTCCCAGCCTGGCCTCCCATGCTCCCTCGAAGTAGTATCACCATGTTACCTCCAGTTTGGTCCAGGTAACTGGAACTGGTCATCCTGGTGTGTGTGGGTCAGGAAGGGTCATACCGGAGCAGGAAACCCAGTGAGCAGGCCAGACTGGGGCCAGGCTCTGGGTTCTGTGCCCCGTAGCCAGATAGGGCGGCTGTCCGCACCACAATAAGCAAAACACAAAGCAAAGGAACCCCGACAGCTTCTCTGGGGAGGGGGAGGCTTGCGAGGCCCTGGCAGCTAAGGGGGGGGGGCGCATAGGCCCTCAAGATTTGGCTGTTCCCGAAGAAGCTCAGTGTGGTCCCCAGTGCTACAATGTGTGGTCACCTTGATGCTGGCTACCAGCAACTCCTGCCCGCACAGCAGCACGAGTGTGTGAGCCTTATGAGTGAAGGGCAGAGCCCCAGCATGTGCGCGTGAATGGAGCCGTGGGGAAGACTCGGGCCACAGTGGCGGCAGGGCAGGAAGAGATGAAAAGAATCATTCGAATGTACGGCCAAACCAACAGGAAAGGCGAACAGGGATGCTTGCCTTGCAGGTGGCTGACCCGGGTTTGATCCCCAGTAGAGAGTCCCCTGAGCACTGTCAGGAGTCATTCCTGAGCACAGAACCAGGAGCAAGCCCTGAGCACTATCGGGGGTGGCTTCCAAACCCAAACTATACTTCTGAAAAGGAAATTACCGGGTGGGCTCTGTGCCCTGAGGTTGGAGCCCAGGGGTCTTGGGAAGTGGAGGAGCGGCTTGAGTGGTGAGGGGAAACAGCCAGTTCGGGCCACGAAGGCGTTCGTGTTCTAGCCTCAATGCTTTCTGAGTGGCAAGTGGTGGAAAGCTCACAGGCTCAGCCTGTGGACGGGGCGGAAGGCC
This sequence comes from Sorex araneus, assembly GCF_027595985.1. Taxonomy (NCBI): domain Eukaryota; kingdom Metazoa; phylum Chordata; class Mammalia; order Eulipotyphla; family Soricidae; genus Sorex; species Sorex araneus. The sequence goes on along the minus strand of NC_073313.1, from coordinate 58,608,444 downwards.
AGAGAGTGCAGAGGCGGGGCAAATAGTAAAGGCCGATGCTATAAGATGGCAGGATGCGAGGCAAGCTGGCAGCCCGGAGGAGAAAAATGGCAAGCTGGTGCTCTTCCATGCAACGGTGGTGGGCAAGAGCTAAGCAGCAGCGGTCTGGCATGCCCGTCCCTGCAGAGACACTGTAAGGGGACAGAATGGGACAGGTCACAGCACGATACCAGGAAGACTGAGCAGGCAGGGCACAAGCCTGTCATGCGAGGCCCAGGTTCGATCCCCAGCCCCATGATGGGAGGAACCCTGGGTGCCACGGGTGTGGCTCTCCGACCAACTGAGCAGCCAACCAGCCAAGAAAAGGAGCTGGGAAAGAAGGAACACATTAAACCCCAAATCAGTTGGTTTAGGGGCCGCAGTGATATGTATAGCGGGTAGGATGCTTGCCTTGCATGTAGCTGACCCGGGTTCCATCCCCAGCACCCCATATGGTCCCCCAAGCCCGCCAAGAGTGATCCGTGAGAGGACAGCCAGGAGCTAGCCCTGACCATCGCTGGGTGTGCCCGACACCACCAAAAACGTTGGATTAAATACAGGCAAAGACAAAGAAACACAAACAATAGAGACAGGAAGAAATCCCAAACCCGGTTCTTTGAAATGGTTAATCCCATGACTGAACATCTAGCCTGGGTGGTCCAGAATGAGGACCGAGAGGTGGGACATTCCGACAGGCGGGCAGGCAGCTTAGTCACTTTATGCCACTCAGATGAAACTGAAAAATGGGCATAAGAAGCAGCAAACTGAATGGCTGGACACAGAGAGACAAGACCTGCGGGGTCAGGGCCACACTCCGGCGGCAGAGGGCTGGCTCTGGAAGCGTGAGGCTCCAAGTCTGACTCGTGGCACCGCCACCCTTGCCAAGTGCCATCCCAGGCTCCACTACAGCACATCCACTGGCCGCAGAAACAGAAGGGAAAATGAAAGTGAAGGAAAAAAAAGAAAATGGAATTGTCATGAAAAACTTTCCCGCCAAGAGCATTCCACTGGCCGGTGGTCCCCCGGGAGGCCACGCCACACAGAGTGAAGCTGGTGAGGAACCTCCCAGCTTAGGGACGGAAGCTCCACTCCCTCATACAGACGCGCGGACACGCCCAACAGCCAGTGAGCAGAATCTGCAAATAAGAACAACACACCATCACCTGACACGGTTTTCACTGGAGGAATGCAAAACTGCTGCCGCAAACCCACAAGCAATTGGTGTGATTTAGCACAGCAACAGGCCAATCCTTCAGCTGGTGGAAAGTGAGACTGGGGCAAGAATGTCTGCACTTGCCATTTCTACTCAATCCTCTGATAAAGGCCCTCGCCACTGCTGTAAGGCAAGAAACAGGGCTTGGAAAGGAATTGCATTCGCAAAATATATGCGTCTAGGTTTAGACTGGCCCACCGAGTAACACCGCCGAAGGCCAATAATTTACAGAGCTCAAGTGAACTTCAAGGTACTAACAAGGAAAGTCAGGACGACAGTTCTAGGAACAGAGCACACGCCCAGCACCACCAGAAAGACGAGAAGATGAAATGCAGAAGCCATACGTCCCTAGCACATCCCAGGCCAGCGGCACAGTGACCAGTCTGGTGTGTGTGTGGCAACTTCCTGCAAGAGGAAATAGCCCTGAGGATTTGGGGTGGGGATTCGTCAACACTAGCGCAGGCTGGAGAGAGTTTGGTGGGCTGAGTTGCAGGCTCTGCATGCAAGGGACCCAAGAGTCCACTCCCAACACTGCTGAGAGCAACCCGAGCACAGTACCAGGAGCAGCCTGAAACCATGCACGCACGCACACACGCACGCATGCCCCTACACCCCTGGGATGCAAAGCCCTGGGAAAGCTTCAAGCTGACAAGGAATGCCACAAGTGCAGCCAGAGGTAGGGATGTAAGTGTTTATTCCTCCCGACAACGGGGCCTGCCCTATGCCGAGCTCCACGGGCACCTGTTCAAGGCCATGGTCCCGTTTCCTTTCTCCTGGAAACGCTTCCCCGCCCTCTCCACCTGCTCCTTCTCCTTCGCTGGTCTTCTTGCTGGATGCTAATAGCTGGAGCTCAGCTCCCACTTCACAGGGAGGTGCCCCTCTGTTGGCATCAGTGCCAGGCCAGCCTCAGGCAAGGGAGCCCACCTGGTGTGGGGACATTCTGGTCCAATGGAGGGGGGGCAACACTGCTGGACTCTGGAGATCCTTGGAACTTCTACGTCGTGCCAGGGCACAGGCATGCCACACCTCACTTCTCCCAGTGACCAGCTGAGGGAGGGCTGGGTGGTACCTACTGTGGGCTCTCAGGGCTTGCCACGCCCTAGACCCCCGCCCCCTCAACGTGCATCTCCTGCAGGTGGAGATCCAGGCGGGACTTCAAGCTGCCGCCCTTTGTGCCCCCCTGGGCCGTGAGAACTGCCAACCATGAGAACTTTGACTTCCGGGTTCGGAGGCTCTGCCCAAGGCCCAGATCAGCTCTGGAACTCATCACTCTCCTCGGGCCGCTGGCCGCTCCGGTGCTCCAGGCCCAGGCCTAGAGAAGGACAGGGTGGCTGGCACCACAGGCTCCCCACCCAGGCCGCACTGTCCCGGGAGGGGCAGCTGGGTACCTGGCAGAGAAGTGGACGAGAGGAGCTGCAGGCTGTCCAGGAGGCCGTCCTCGTACAGGGCCAGTTTGTGCAGCATCTTCTGCCGGGCGGGGTTGATGACAATTCGGGGTGGCTGGGAGGATGCGGAGCTGCCTGGGAGGGAGCCTGGGGGGAGGGGCGCCTCAGCTCAAGGGGGTTGCCCTCCCCACCTGCACCCCACAGCCTTCCCACAGCCACCTGGGGTGCAGCTAGTGAGATGGCGGTCCTGGGCACGCTTCCAAGGCTGAGCAAGTGGCCTGCCCAAGGATGCGGCCTTCAACTTCCTCACAGCTCACAGAGATGGCGTGAGCTGCCCAAGGCTGACCCAGCTACCTTCCACAGCTCTGATGGTGCCCCCTGGCGTCCGCCTGGCTGGCCAAGGGGTGACTGGGCTGTCGGAGCTGTCCTCACTCTCCTCTGGCTGGTTGGGGCCCTTCTGGAGCGGCGCTGCGGCCGGACTCTGCCACAGCCTGGCACTGCTTAGGGTGCTGCCCTCAGTAGACACATAGGAGTCCTCCTGGGGGGAAGGGGGGCCGCGGAGGGCAGGCTCCGGCTCCAGCATCGCCTGCAGCTTCTCCAGCTGCTCATAGACCTTTGGAAGAGAGAGGGCGCTCTGGCTGGGACCCCAAACCCCCAATGCTGCCACCTCACTCTGCCCGACTCGCAAAGTTCAGGCCCAAGAATGCTTGTGCGAGGCCACGGCAACGGGGAGTTGTGTGTGGGGGCTAGGGGGACCCAACGGATAAAGGCCAAGCAACACACACTTACAAAGGGACTCTCAGGGGTACGGAGGATGCTTGCCTTGCATGTGGCCAGCCCGGGTTCGGTCCCCGGCATCCCATAGGGCCCCCCAAGTCCTGCCAGAGGTAATCCCTGAGCATTGTGGGCTGTTAGCCCCTCCTCCAGAAAAACAAAAAAAACCCCACAAACTGGACTGCCGCTGCGTGTCGCTGTCACCCTGCTCCTCACAGCTGGCCCCTGCCCAGCGGAGCCCAGAATGGTCTCCCCTGCTGAGGGTTACCTGGGTCATGGGAGGTCTCCTCTTGGCCCGGCGGTGCAGGCAGCGGCAGGCCAGCTGGCCTAGTGCCAAGCCCAGCTCAGGCGGGCATGGCCCTGGCCTGGGGTCCACGTGCTTCCTGTAGATCCGGGAGGCGATGGAGGCAGCCCAAGAGTCAGCAGCCGTGCCCACCTGCAGCGCGGTTTTGGGGCTGGAGAGGGCCACCCCGGCCTCCTCGGCCTCCTCCTCAACCAGGTCTTTCTGTGGGACAGAGCCAGGAGCGTGGCCCTGAGGTGCGGGGTGTCTGGAGAGGCCAGCCGGGGAGGGCCCTGGGAGGCCATGGCACCCCGCCACCCACCCGGCCCCGTCGCCCCGGGAGGCTCACCAGGTACTTGGAGCTGCTGCCCTGTGTGCTCACGGCCCTCTGGCCAGCCAGCGACTCCAGCACCACCTGCACAGAGGCTGCCTCGGAAGGTGCCCGGGAGCACGGGGGGTGTGGCCACCCTCCCACACGCCTGCTCACCACGCCGAAGCTGAAGGTGTCCGTGTCCACGGCCAGGCGGCCAGTCTTCACATAGTCCTCAGGGAGGTAGGCCAGGGTGCCGCGGACAGAGCGCGTACGGGCCACTGTGCTGCTCTGGCTGGGGGTGGCCCCTACAAAGCGGCTGAGACGGGCCAGGCCGAAGTCGCCCAGCTTGGGCCTCAGTCTGTCATCCAGGAGGACATTGGAACTGGGAAAGGGAAGCCCGTGGTGTCAGCTCACCCGGCCCTGATGGCTGTCATTGGCGGGAGCCCCCGCCCTCACCTCTTGACGTCTCCGTGGATGAGGCTGGGCCGGTCCTGATGCAGAAACTGAATGGCGCGGGCGGTCCCCAGGAGGATGCACAGGCGCTGGGGCCACGAGAGAGGGGGCCAGGCCCGGGTCTGCAGCGGCAGAGGGAGCCACTGGAGCCCACTTCTCAAGCTGAGAGGCTAGGGAGGGGTGCTCCCCCCACAGACGTACCTGGCAGTGGAGTCGGTCCTCTAGAGAACCGTTGGGCAGGAAGCCGTACACCAGGCAGTACAGGCCACCCTGGGCACAGTAGCCGGCAAAGTCCACAATGTTAGGGTGACGAAACCTGCTTCAAAAAGCGGGGCCTCAGTGCTCCGCCACTCCGCAGCCTGGCCGCACGGCGGGCGTTCCGGGGGCTCACCGTGACAGCTGCTCCACCTCCGTCAGGAAGCTCTGCTTGACTGCGCCCCACTCCAGGTCGGCCTCCTGAACCCCCCTCCCCGGGATACGGGGGGCAGTGAGGCTCCACGGGAGGGCCTCCTGCCCGGGAGCCTGCAGCACCCCCGGGGAGCACCCACCTCCTTTAGCCGCTTCACCGCATACAGTGTGTTCCTGAGCACCGCCCGGTACACGCACCCGAAGCCACCCTCCCCGATCTTGACCTCGTCCGAGAAGTTGCGGGTGCCTTGGGAAATCTCCTGGACGGGCCAGCAGAAGGGGGAGGGCTGCGCCCCGGGCAGGACTGAGTCGGGCCTGTCTGGGCTGGGCTGGAGATAGAGACCCCAGAGTCAGGGTGCGCTGGGCACGCCTGGGCTTCCTGCTCATCTCTGAGTTGCAAAGGGGGCAGTGCCTACCCACCTTGGTGAGTGAAGGGTCTGGGCATGGTGGTGGGGGCGCCGGGCTGGGGCCGGTGCCAGGCTCTGGCTCAGAGCAGATCTGGGGGCCTGGAAAAGTTTCACAGAGAGACCAGTGCGGGTGTGGGGGGGTTGGGCAAGAATGGGCATGTCACCCGGCCCCTGATCCTTGGCCCCTTACCTGGGGACAGGAGAGTGCAGGCAGGGGACAGCACCTTCTGGCTGTGGACCTCGGTCTCTGCCGGGCCACCAATGCTGGTAGACGTGGGGGCAGTGGAGCTGGGGGACAGCAGGGGAGTCGGAGGGTGCCCTGGGACAGCAAGGAAGCAAGAGGAGGGTTAGGTGCAGGGCGGAGGGGGGGTGGAGGGGGGCAGGCACCGCGGGGTCCGGGCCCCGGGCATGTCGCTCACAGGCGGTGATGATGTCCCGCGCGCGCAGCAGCTGCAGGTGCGTGAGGATGCGCAGGAGGTCGGCCACGCGGGCGTTGCGGTTGATCCACGGCCACAGGACACTGGCCGTGCGCTGGCCCGAGCGCTCGCACAGGCGCAGCTCCGTCTGGTCGCGCACGATCAGGGCGGCTGCGGGGCGCGCGGGCGTCAGGTCTGGAGCCGGCCGCGAGACCCCCGCCCCGCCCCGCGGCCCGCTGCCACCCACCGAACTGGCACCAGTCGGCGGGCTCCAGGGCGTCCATCACTTTGTAGAAGCGGCACATGACCCAGGGCGGCACCTCGTACAAGAAGTGCTGGGCGCCGGGGGCATCCGGGGTCCCCGGGCCCGGGCCCCCAGCCATGGCCGCCGCCGCGCCACCGGCCCGGGGCCTGTCGGGGCCGCCCGGGTCCGCAGACTCTGACTCACTTCCCCTTCGGGCCGGCCGCGTGCGACGCCCGCTGGGGCGGAAGGGGCGGTGCCCGCGGTCGCCGCGGCGCTCGGCCACACGGGGGCGCCGTGTCCCCGATCTGTGCGTGGCCCGCCAGCCCGGCGCCTTCCTGGAGGAGGGGCTGCAGCACGGTCCCGCCCCCCCGCTCGCACGCACGCACGCGTGGGTGGCCCTGGGGACCGTGTGGGCAGCTGCGTTGGGCCGGGGAGGTCGTGAGGCGCCGTCAGATGGGTGGCCTGGCGGGGTCGCGCGCGCTCACTGCAGGCGTGGAGACAAACGTCACTGCTCTTCCCAGCTGTCCTTCGGTGCTCTGGCCTCTGCTTCACATTCTCCCTCCCTCCCTGCATGGGCCAGTCTTGCCCCCCCCCATTTTCCCCGGGGCAGTCAGCCGCCAATCCTGGTCCGTCACTTCTGACCGCCCCCACCCGTGTATCTTCCAGCTCCCTCCAAGCTTGCAGGCCCAGGATTCTCTTGGTCCTCACCTGACCAAAGGCGTGGGACCCCAGCCCGCGTTCTTGGCGCCCCCCAAACCTGCTTCCTGCAGCAGCCCCCGCCCTGTGTGGTCATCCAGGTACCCCAATGTTTGATTTTTCCAATTTAAAACTTTGGAGGAGGCTGATTTGGGCCACACCTGGCGGTGCTGTAGAGTTACTCCTGGCTCTGTGCTTAGGGATCATTCCTGGCAGTGCTCCCGGAAGTATATGGGAAGCAGGAGATCAAACCCCCATTTGGCAGCACAAGGCAAGCGCCCTCCCCGCCCCTCTCATTAAAAGCTATTTAAGCCTTTACTTTTGGCTATTTTTGATTAGACCCAGTGATGCTCAGGGGTTGCTCCTGGCTCTGCACTCAGGAATTACTCCTGGCAGTGCTCAGAGGACCATATGGGATGCTGGGAATCAAACCTGGGTAGGCCGAGTGCAAGGCAAACGCCTTCCCCGCTGTGTTATCACTCCGGCCCCACTTTTTAAGCTTTGAATCCTTGAATTGGCAGAGTTGGCTCCTTGACCCTCTCCGATCAAGGCTGAATTTGGAGCCCCCCAGGCGGAAGCTCTCTCTCTCCTCTCCCCTCTCTTCTCTCTTCTCTCTCTCTCTCTCTCTCTCTCTCTCTCTCGCTCTCTGCTGCCTCCACCCCCACCCCCACCATACTGGCAGAGCAGTATCCCTAGCTGAAGCCGAAGCCGAGAGTTCTTCTGGGATCACCTGCCTTGTCCCTTGGATCCTCACACCAAGTCTGTTTGGGGTGAGGGTGTCCGCCGAGAAGGTCCTCCCACCGTCATGTCAAGGCCCCCCAGCTTACCCTCCCCAAACCTGGCACAAACACCTGAATAGGACACAGGTGGCATTTCACGCTCCCTTTGCGCTCAAGGCCAGGGCTTTAGAATGTGTCCGCATGTATGTGGGAAGCTGGGCTGAGCACCAGTGGGTGGGGGCGGGACATGCGTGACCAGGCCTGCAAACCCACAGTGGCCACCGCCAGCGCCTCCTTCAGGCAGTCCTCGAAGCTGGCACTCACCTGCCCCTCCATCACCTGCAGAGCCAAGGGCCTGGCACGTGGGCAGGGCAGGTGGCTCGTGACCATCCCGGGACAGCCCTCTCAGGCAGAGGGGGCACAGCACCAGGCTGTCCTGTGAGCTGTCTGATAATGAAAGCCCAGACCTTGAGTCACTTTCACAGAGAGATTTATCGAGAATGCTAACAGCACAGGATACAGTACTTCCCCACAAAGGTGCAAACGCGTCACTGAGAAAGGCATGCGGAGTATTCTTTGCTTTCACACGTATTAAAAACTTACAAAAATAAAAGGAAACTGCGTGCTGCCCATCTTTTCAAATAGGAAAAGAACCTTAGGAAAAAAATCACTTGGTTTTACAACAAAAGACACAAACGGACATTTTTATGTAAATTTATAAGGCAAACTCTTTATATAATAAATAGGTTACAGGGTTCATTGGGGGTGTTTTTGAAACGTATACAGGTACATTCAGACAGGTTTACTGAAATGGTACAAATTTCCTTAATAAATTGCCTTTTGTTTTTAAATATATCAGTGCTTTCAGTCATTTGGCTATACACAAAGAACCTTTTTTGAACACTACAAAAAAGCAATCAATATTTTTTGTTTTTAAAACGACCTACTAATTTTCTAAAGTAATTGTCCCAAAACACAAAAACTGAAGGTGAATGCGAATGAGGCTTTGGAGACGTCTCCAGCCCGGTCTTCCTGCTCCTACTAACCAGCACTGGCCTCGCCTTTTGGGGAGGGTGCCCCGCTGTCCCGGGCCCCAGGCCCGAGGTTCCCCTGGGGCAGGGGCTTCTCTGCCAGGGGTCTGTCTTGGCCACGGGAAGGGGAAAAGGGCTTTTTCACACCAACTCTGCTTGGGGCGAGGGTGTCCACTGAGAAGGCCTCCCGCCATCATGTCACTGCCTGCGTGGCACGGCATGTCCGGCACGTGGGCCAGGGGACCGGATGGCGGCATTCCGGACAGTCCTGCTGCTGACTGGCCTGGGAACGCGTATGTGACCTGTGGCTGTGGCCCGCTGCCCGGCTCCTCCATCCCCCCGAACCCCAGAGGGAGGCTCCTGGCTCCCCTCACAGAACAGTCACCTTGTCTGTCCTTGAACATAACAATAATGGAATAATCTCGAGGGGGGAAAAAGCAAAAGGATCCACTGGGTGGAACAAAACCTGGTTTGGCTCTGACTTCCAAAATGGCGACACATCAGCTATTTGGTCCACGGGCCTCGGCTGACTTCCTGGTGGGGGCGCTTGGCGCTAATCTGGGCAGGGTTGGCCCGGGGAACTCCCCCCTTGAGAGGAAAGCGCAGCCCCTTTCATCTCCGTCACTATCCCCTCGCTCTGAGCTTTCATTTGTAAAGAAAAGGTGTCTTGAAGCATTTGTCTCTGGAACAATTACTTTAAACATGATTACAATACAGACTTCAGTTCAAACACAGAAGAGATTTACTTAGCAAAAGCCCCTTTCACCCACCAAAATTACACAAATAGAAGCCTCAACACCACAGGTAAGAGGACCAGGAGAAAGAACCTCATGTTTGGAACACAAAAGGAGAAATTAAAATCCAAACCTAACCCAAACAGAAAAACCCCAGAGAGACAAGGGCAAGGGGCGGGCGCAGAGCAAACACAGCACGCACGGGACACAGCCCGGGACGCAGAAGCCCAGCGCGAGCACGACTGGGCACACAGTAAGTAACAGTCCTGGTGATATTTGGTCAAAGAGTCATCAACTGTGACTTGGGAACGCAGTCATTGATGGAAGCAGGGACAGATCAAACGGAAAGGAGGCCTTGGAACGAGGGAAGAGCTTTCACACCACCATCTGGCTCCCCAGAAAACACTGAAGGGGGCGTGCTTGTCCAGGGCTAGAGGTCACAGAGGGCTCTGAGGGGGGCGGGCGAGCCAAAACCTCAGTCCAGAAGCACACATGTGGACACACTGGTTGGGGGGCAAACCTTAGGGGTCCCACCCCCCGGGTTCGCAGGGAAAGGACCCGGTCACCCACCACTAATACTGAGCACAGCTGTCCCCCCGACCCCACCTTGAAGGCCCCCATCATTCTCTTTTGGAGTCAGGCCTCAGAAAAAGCAATGACACAGGGGGGGAGGAGCGTTTGGCCCTGGCGATTATAATGCTCTCTGCTTTGGAAGAACAAGTTTCTGGGTTTTTTTTTTTTTGGTGTTTTTAATTACCTAAAAAATGATCAAAAAGAAGTGTTACAGCTGAACTCTCTAGCAGATATTGCTCATTAAGAATTACAAAAGCAAATGCAGTTACTTGGGGGTGGGGTGGGGGAGAGGAGGCCCACGGGAGTCGGTGTGGGGGCGAGTCCCGGGCATTTACCCTGGCACAGCTCCCTGCTAGAGCCCTACCGGCGGGGAGGGCCACGTGGTCACCCTGACCGGGTCACAGGGAGGGGACCAGGTGGTGCCAACCACACCCGGACTTGGTGGGCCCGGGAGCGTCCTGCTAAGCTGAAGCTGTCTCGAGCCTCCTGCCCCTGGGAACTGAGAGCCCACAGACCTGCTTGGACAGAAGAAGTGACCAGCAGACAGACTTGTCGGTTTTTTTTCTTTTTTTCTTTATTTTCCCTTGTCCTATGCTATGGTTATCAGAAATATCGTCATTAAGCAACAGGTATAGTTTTAACAGGTCTGTTGTGTGGAACCACAAGCAAATGAGCTTATAATTGTGCAATATACAGATATATATATCAAAATTCCACTGCGTCGTGTGTCTATCGGTGCAGTAAATGAAAGGGACCGCAAAACTCAAAAGCAAACCAGAAGCCCAGGATGAAGGAGCCGGCTGTGCGTAGTCTAGCGGGTACGGGGTATCTCAGCTTCACCAAAAAGGGGCGCTGTCACGGACACACAGACTATGGGGTGGGGCGACCAGTGGGCAGGAGGCAAACCTCTTGGCCTTTTATCTCAGTTTCCCCTGCTGCTGTGGCATCGAGGCATGGGGAAGAGAGGGGCTAAGGGGGGAGGCATATCCAAGCGCCCCCAGTGAATGCAGCTTCAATGCCCATCTCCTTCCTGCGGGGAAAGGCCTGGCCGCCCTTCACTCAGTGCCCCAGAGAGCAGAGCACGGTGCTTCTGGGAGGTGGGGGTGTCACTCTCACCCTTTCCTCAGGCCAGAGCCCTCTTAGAACTCGGGTTTCCCTTACAAATCACTGCTTGGGGTGGGCTCTGTCCAGATGGGCAAAGTGCAGGGAGTGGCTGGGCCCTGAGGGTCAGCGGGGGCTCCCCACAGCCAGCATCGGCTCCTGCATCTGGAAGCCAGTGGAGGGCCCGGCCCCCTCTTCTTCACCCACACGGCACTGAAGCCCAGCCGGCTGCCCTTGGAGCAGGAGCCAAGGAGGATTTTCTGCCAAGTGGCTTCGAGGGTTCCCTTCTCACCTGCAAGGAGCAGCTGCAGGGTACGTGGACCTGGGGAGCCAGAACCTAGCGCTGACAGAGACGGTGCCTTTGAAGGGCAGCTGAGGGCCCTTTTGCTCTCACCTGGGCTTGGGCTGCTGGCCGCAAGTGCATGCTGTCCTGGGGGTCCGGCTCTTGCCTTCGGCCTGATGATGGGCCAGGCAGAGACGCCGGAGACAAGCAAGCGGGTCCTCCTAACAGACTGGAGTAGATGGCGCTGTGTGTGTGTGTGGGGGCGGGGCCGTGGTGCTTTTGGACAGGGGGACACAACACCAGCAGAAGGGAGCCGGGTGGGGCCCGAGCGCCCCCAGCTTGCTGCAGTATCAAGGCTGGCAAGCCCTCTCAGAATGACGCGCCGTCACCGGGCAGGGCCAGGCCGTGAGGAGGTGGGGCCGGGGGAATTGTGCTGAGAGGAGGTAGCGACTGCACGAGGAGGAGGACGGGAAGGCTGAATGGGATGTCGCCCCACAAGTCTCGGTCAATGCCGCTCATCTTCAGAGCCCTGAAAACTCGCCCCCCCCAGCTTCAAGGTGGGCAAGGCAAGGCCAGGATTAGGGGCAGGCAGAGATGCCCCTACGGAGCCTCAGTGCCACCTGCAGCTTTGGCAGTCGACGTACAAGAGGCTGCGAGGCTGGCAGAGCTCAAAGCCCACTCCTCTTCCCAGGAGCCGGAGACACGGAGTCGACGGGGAGCCGGCAGCCTTGCTCTGCACACCCCAAGTCACACGCGGAAAGCCAAGTGACCGAGCAGACATCTCTGTGGGGCCTCGGGGGCCTTTTGTCCTTGGAGGAGGGACGGGGAAGGACTCGGCCCTCAGTCAAGCCCCCCACCCTCTCTAGGGAGGAGTCAGAAGTGAAGCCGGGAGGGTCACCAGCAGAATGGGGGTGGCCGGAGGGCTTTTGCAGCGGAAGGAAATAGATACGAAAATGCTAGAAAAGCCAGCTATGAACTACCAACAGAACGGGGCAAACTCCCTTGCTTCTAATCATTCTGGAAGAGACAAACACGGTTTTTTGTTTCTTAAGCTACTGGTTGGAACTGTCAACTATGGTTCCTGATCACTAAAGACTGGCAAGGAAGGAAAGTCTAGACATTTCTAGGGTGTTTCACTCCTTCAGGGTTACACCGCAGTGAGGAAGCCAGGGGACGAGAACTGAAATACACAAGACAACACACACTTGACGGTCCGTGGCAGCAGCTCACGTGGGGCGTGCTGAGGGGGTTCTGAAGCGTGAGACTGCTGTCTCGTTTGCTACTGCGATAAGGTACTTCTCAGTTGGACAGATTTAGATATAAGAGACATCTCTGTAAACACAGAAAAGGATATACCAATATGATGAAGATATGCAGCTAGATAAGGACTTCCTGAACAGAGGTTGAAGAGATGGGACCCCGTAACAGCCCGCAGTGCTCGCGTCTCCAGCCCCCCGCTCCCTCCAATGAGCCCACAGACCAGGAAAGGGCACAGGGGCCATCCCAGCCCCACCCCACAGGCGGCGAGCACAAGGCCATCTTCCCTTCGAAAGGGACTCGGGAAAGAGGGAGCCGAGCGTACTCTGGCCTTGGCACGTGGGGCTCGCCAGGCCTAGTGGAGGCGCCGGGCAGGGTGGCTCCAAGCCCCTTGCCGGGCCACGCAGTCCCGACCCAAAGCTGGCGCGGCTTCTCCCGCCCGCGCCTCTGGAGTGGAAGGTCCCCGAAAGGCCCTGGGTGCGGGGTGCGGAGGGGTGGTCGCTTTCCCAGCAGGGAAGGCGGGGCTGTTGTCTGGCTCTTCAGAGTTCGAGGCACGATGCCAAAAGGGGGCGGCCTCGGGGCTCACAGGGGTGGGGCGGGGCTGGTGCTGGCAGGGAAGGTTCTGGTGAGCTGACTGGCGCCGGCACGGTGGCTGCACTAGGGGAAGGAGTGGATGAAATGAAGGAAGGCAAACGTGGAAGGAAAGAAGAGAAAGCAATCAGGAAGTCCTTATAAAATCGCAGCAAACACTTAGAGTTTCGGGGCTTCGTGGGAACCCTAGCGCTGAGCGTCTGCAGATCCAGGAGTTGTGGCACGGGCCCCTGAAGCCGCTTTGCTCTCGGAGCAGGTCGCTTTTCAAGAGGGAACATGAAGACTCAATAGTGCAAATAGTTCTAAGCTGTCCCTAAAGGGGTAGAATTGGAAAGTTTTGGAAGTACATCTCCCCCTCCTTCCCCCGGCCCCTACCCAGACGGCTGTGCCTCTACCTACCCCCGCCACAGACTGCTTGGGGCCACCAGGAAGCCCAGCAGCCTGGGCCCAGTGTGGGCGCCTCGCTAGCGCCACCCCAGGATGGCCCTGGGCAGCTCAAAGGACAGCCTCCTCCTAGCCGGGCCAGAGCCCGGCCGGCAGGTGCCGACTTCCCCATCCTGGGAAATGTCCTTGCGGCCGGGGGACTGGGGCTGCCGTGGGCCGGGGCGGTCTTCTCTAAAGAAGCCCACGGTCTCTCTGGCCTCACACCTCCTTGTCCCGGGGTGGGTGGGAGTGGGGGAGGTGGGGGGCGGAGAAGGGCGGAGCTGAGGCTGCTCTCGGTCCCTACCACGGGGGAGTTGGGGGCGGGAAGGCGCAGGCGTACCCTAGAAGCCTGGTCAACAGCTTGTCTGGTCAGTAGTATCTGCAGCAAGCCTTGTTGAAGGAGCCTGGTTTAGAAAAGTGCAAAGCTACTTCTGGCCCTGGTTAGGTCTTCAACCTGACTGTGCTTGTCGGTAAGAAAAACATCCCCAATGCTCCACCTACTCCCACGCTGAAGCCACGAAACTCTAAGTTTACTGAAAGAAAAAAAAATCTTTTTTATTTCAGTTAATCGGGAAGCTTTGTCAGAGCCCTACCCATAGGAGAAGAGACAACAGCTGCCGTGATTCTGGTGGTTTGCTGCGCAATCCGCTCTGGGCCAAGTCAGCTCACTCTCTCGGTCACGGGCGTCCGGCTGTCCACAGGCTCCTCTCTGTTTGGCCTCGGCATGGAGGACGAGACAATGTCTCTGCGCTCTCCCTCCCCTCGCTGTTTGTACTTTTCTGCGGCCGTGGCAGCGGTGGCAAGCGCGGGCTGAGTCTTAGCTGGCTCCTGGGGGCAGCCGTCGCTCTCCAGCGAGCCCCCCCGCGGCATCTTCTCCTCCTTGCACACGCTGCTGCTCAAGTCCTGGGGCTCGGGGGGGCTGGCAGGGTCATCGGAGCTCTGTGGCTCGGGTGGGGGCGGGGGCGGGGGCGGGAGCAGCGGGGCCGGTGCCGGGGAGAGCTCGGAGTGCTGGTGCTGGTGCTGGTGCTCCTTCTTGGGGGGCGAGGCGGCGGCGCCTGTGCGCCCCTTGGGGCTGCCCTCCTTGCTTTTCCGCCCGGGGCTCTTGCACGTCTTCAGTCCCTTGCCGCTCTTCTCGCCCAGAGTGGACACCAGCAGCGGCTTCACCACCTCCTTCACCTCGATGCTCACCGTCTCCCGGGTCTTGCGCTTCTTGATGGGCAGCACGGTCTCCTGCACGGAGCGGATGGAAGGTTCCTTCACGGCCTTCTTCTTGGCCTCGGCGGCAGCCGCCGCCACCACACTGCCCGGCTTGCGGCCCCGCTTCTTGGGGATGGCCTGGGGATCGGCCTCGGCCTTCCGCTTCCGGCCGGGACGTTTGATCACCATGACCTGGGTGGACGTGGTGGCGCCCCCTGCTTCGGCCCTGCTGCCCGGTGAAGCCTGGAAAGGCATCTTGACCAGCAGCTTCCCGGGACTTTTTTCCAGGACCCTTTTCACCTGCACGCCCTCTGATGCCGCTGCCTTGGGCCTCGCGCTGCCGCTCCCCTTGGGGCGTCCCCGACCTCTGCCAGTTCCTGGAGCTTTGGGAGATTTGGGCTTCTTAGGTGGTTTCTGCTCTCGCCGGGAGGGGCTCCCTCTCCCCGTTACCGTGAAGTCAAAATCATTAGGGTCCAGGGAGGTGTCGCCTACCTTTTCGAAGTATGCAATCAGCTCCACTTTAGAGCGGAAAGCTTTCCCCTGGGGACTGTGGGCACAAACGAACACACACAAGGCACCGTTAGGAGCTGGCAGGACGTGCCCCTGCTGCTCAGCCCCACAGCCTTCCCTGGAAGCTGATGGCTCAGGCATCTGCCGCAGGCAAGCCACCGCCTGACTGGACCTTCCCAGAGCCCTGGTGGTGCCGGGGGCACGATGGGATGCCGTCAAGCCCCACCCTGAACCCATGGATGGCCTGGCGGGCATGTGCCTCTCTGCCCCCTTCCCAAGGGACCGTGTCCCGGAAACCCGTTTCCTCTGGCTCACAGAGCCCTGTCACTGAGAGAAGCCTGGCTCTGAGACGAGCCCCTGGGAGGTGCCTTCAACCGGGAGATGGCAGAAATCTCCCGAGTCCCACCTGTCCCCTAAGCCCTTAGCGCTTCCTTGGGGAGCCTTGTAGGCCAGCAACTCAGAGCGTGACCTCTGAGCACAGTCCCCATTCCCTGGTGGGCCCCGCTCCTCACCACCCACCCCCGACCTGTGGCTGGCACCCCCACTTACTTGATCAAATATACATCATACTTCCCAGCAGAGCGGCCGGACTTTCTTTGCTTCAACTTGCGGGTCCAGCCCTCAGGCAGGGTGGGGTCGTCATACATGGGACCCCGGTCGCGGATGATGGAACGCCGCTGTTTGGGCGAGGCAGAAGCCTCTGGGACGGCTGGACCTGAGGCGGAGCCTTCCGGGGGCTCGGCAGAGTGGTGGGCTGGCGGCTGCAGGGCCTCATGCTTGCCCTCTCTGTCTTCCTTCTTGTCCTTCTTCACCTTCTTAAACTTCAGGGGCTTGTCCTTGAGGCCTTGGAGGTCCTGGTCTTCTGACTTTTCTTCCCTGAAGTGTTAAACAAGGACATAAGTTTGCAGCGGAGACATGGGGGCAGCAGATAAGGGGTCTGCAGGCCGGGCCCGGGGTTGGATGCCGTCCACACTGCCACCCTCCCCCTGCATTTCTGAAGGACTTGGGGCAGAAAGGAGGGTGAATGCCACTGGGTCCCCAGGGGACAGAGTCAGGGTGCTGGGCAGGCATGGATGGGGTTTCCTTCTGGAAGCAGACTGCCATGGAAAGCTGCGAAACCCACGCCAAGGCTGTGCAGAAGCTAGCCGCCACTGCCCCCCACACTACAGCCTCGCCTGCGGCAGAGCCCACAGCTCAGGAATCACTCCTGGTGGTGCCCAGGGACCATCTGGGATGCAGGGGGTCGAACCTGGGCCGGTGCATACAAGGGATACGCCCTCTCCACTGTGCTACTGATTGGGCCCTTCTAGGGGAGCATGTCCTAAGGATGCTCCAGGGCCTAGGAGGCCGGAGGGCATGGGCCCACTCCAGGGCAGGAAAGCACCGTCCAGAGCACCCCCAATCCCCTGCTGTCCCTCAGTGAGCCTCTGCCTTCTGGGGCCATGGTCACATGACTGGGGGAGGCATGAGACGGAACAGAGGGCCCCCTCCCCACAGGAGGCAGGGACAAGGCAGAGCAACGAGAGGGCAGATGTGGTTCAGTGGCAACTAGCAACCAACTGAGGGGCCCGACTGTGCCCCGATTTAGATGGAGGCATAAGGGAATGGTTTTGAAGCCTCAGGTTATTCATCAAGGGAGCCCTTCAAGGCTCATGGTCTTGCCATCCTGGGTGGGAAGAGAGGCTAGGTACAGGGCTCATGGGGACCTCATGAGTAGAGGGATATCTTTTGAACCACCAGTCACCGCTTGGGATGAATATGCACCTGTCCTTCCTTCTCTAGGAAGGTGCTGGACAGCATGGGGCAAAGTGACAGGCAAACCCCAGCCAACCCCACCGGTTAAGAAAGCACTTCCGGAGCCCCCACTGTCTGTCAGTGAGCCCAGGACTCCCGATCCGGCAGGTCCACCCAGCTGCTCCCGCGGGAAGCCTCTGCCCAGGCTTCTAGGAGTAGGCGCAGCTCGGCACTCACAGGCTGGGGGCTGCCTGCAGGCTGCTAGGGGCCAGGAGATAATGCTGCAGCTCCCAGGTTGCTGGGGGCGCTGTAGAGGGGAGCGATGAGGGGGAAGTTAGTCACACAGAAGGGCCTCTGAGCGGCACCAGCACTGTTGCAGATGACGACAATGATGACGACAACGACGACTAGACAACAATGCACGCAGGCACGCATGGGTTGAAGACAGAGATGAAAGAGGAAGGGAGGGGCGCAGCGGTGACAACAGCTGCAGGGGGAGAAGGTGGGGAGAAGGATGATGACTGAGGAGAAAAGAGGGGGAGAAGGGGAAAGGCGGAGGGAGCGGGGGATGGGCACCCAGCAATGACAAGCTCATCCCCAGGCAACCACGGATGGCTGGAAGGTCCATTTAGGGTGATGTACCAACAGGGCAATGACCACAAGCCCCTGAAGCGCAAGTGGCATCCTGCACAGGCTGCTGTGGGGGGCACTCAAGAGGGGAGAAGAGGGGTCTACGGGGTGCGTGGGATCGCAGCTGTGCCGTGTGCTCTTGGGAAGGCCGCCAACGGGGTCCCACGGAGCGGCAGCGTGGTGGCATGTTTGAGAGGGGAAATGACGTCACTCTCACTGAAGCCGTGCTGCTGACAATCAGAGCCGCCTTCACAGGCCCCGCAGCCTTCCCTCAGCTCAAAGCGTGTCACCGCTACAGGGTTCTTGCTCAGGACTCCACTGCAGGCCCATGGGAGCTTTGCAGGGTGGGAGTGTAGATTGGGGGGCTTGGGGGCATGGTGAAAAATGGTCCACTGCTAGGGAGAGGGGCATTTGGACTGCAGGATGCTGTGCCCTGCACGCCCCTCCCTCATAAACACTCCTGTTCAGTTGTTTGTGATTCGCTGAACCTCGGAATGGTTCCAGGACTGGTGCCCATTATACCCCGGAGTGGAAACGAACAGGGAAGGCTATGGAGTAATAGAAAAGATGCCAGCACCGTTGTTGCTAGAATGAAAACATTTGATCTAGTCATTTTCAGGCACTCTGTCCCCAGGGGGCCGAGGCCCCTGCCCGTTAGAGGAGCACATGCAGCCACCAGCTGTCGGCAGCCCTGGGGTGGCCTGGCGAGGGGGGGATCTGGGTCCCCACAGCTCGCGTACTGCAGTGGCGGCTGAGCTGTGCTTTCCTTCCCGTAGACTGGAACCTTGTCCCCTGCAGAGGGAGCTCCAGGGAAACCAGCCAGTGGCCACCACAAGGGCAAGGGGCAGCTCTGTGCTGGGCTGACTGTCAGTCTGCGGCAAGTGGCACTTCTGGGTGCTTCAGTGGGAAGCCAGACACTCTGTAACCAGTCGTTACTGGCATTGGCACCTGAACATGCCAGTTTCAGCCCCTTTAAAGATCTGATATGCACTAACTGGAAGCAGCCAAGCCTCTCAGTGGCTTTTAGGGAGCAAAAGAGCAGTTGGGGTTCAGCTCAAAGGCTACAATGGCCTGGCTTCTGGATCCTGCGTATGTTTCACTAACAGAAGATGCGCGAAATCCTGTTTTGCAAAGCCAAGTAAACTGGGGCTGGCTAAGCAGCAGGCAGGCACAGGATGGCGAGAGGGCTCCGGCCTGTCCCTCTGCTTTCGGCATGCATCTGACATAGACACACAGAGGGACACAGGGCAAGCAAGTGAGCTGCACCATGGAGAAGGGCAGCACTCGCCAGCTTGATTAGGGGTGTGGGTTCTCCTTGGTAGCACCAGGTGGCAGAGGTAGAGGCCAGGCAGTTTGCTCCCAGGGCCCAGCTGCTCGTGACGAAGTGAATCACAAAGTTCCTGTGTGACTTGGGTGGTCCACACATGACCAGGACCCCAAAAACCCTGGTGCGGGAAGAAAGGGGTGCAGAGTGCTGCAGAGGTGCAAGCGGGCTAGAGCGTGGCCTTTACAAGTGGAAGGCCAACAGTCCCCAGTCTCATCCCCAGCACTGCATGATCTCTGAGCCTCCGAAACAAAACGAACCAACACGGGTTAACCAAAGAGGTGCATCAGAGCACGAGACCCCAATCCGGGTGACGGTGAGGGGGCATGGTGCTGCGGTTCCACCGTGAAATGCCTGCGACAGGCAGCTTAGACAGCCACATTCAGTGGTGCTTGCAGAAACCCAGAACCTTCCCCACACAGGGCATGTGCTCATCCTTTTGGCTGCAGGGGCCAAGCTGTCCTCATCCTTCTGAGTGACCTCAATTCCAGTGCTTAGCACCCCAAAGTGAAATGGTAGGCTGATACCCCCAATTCCTCTACACCATGCAGGCAGGCTGGTTTGGGGGGGACACACCCAGGACTGTTCAGGGATGACTCCTGGCTCTGTACTCCGTGTGGGCTTGGAGGACCACATTCAGGTAATGGGACACAAACCCGGGTCGGCCGTGTGCAGGTCAAGCACCTGACTGACCAGACTCTGGTTGTGGCCAGAGATCTGAGTGGGAACTAGGGCTGAGGGAAAGATGCTGTTCAGAAGGGCAACGCCCAGGTACTGGGCCTCGTGGGAGCCTGCTGGCTGAATACTGACAGTGCTTGATCTTACTCTATCAGGGCAGGGCTGTTCAACTGCCGCGGGTCTCTACTTCCAGAGCATCCCTGCCTCCAGCTCCCACAGCCTGGCTTTCTGTCCAGGCTTGGGGTCCTCAGCAGGGTGTGCTTTCGAGGGTCCTCTGGCCGCACAGGGATTGGAGCACCACCTCTTTTCAGGGCTTCATGGAGACATCCTGCTCAGCCGCCAGGACACTGCCATATGTAGTTATGGCTGGCCGTGTCTTCCATCCTCATGTCTGTGCCTGTAGTGGCCTTGCGAGCCCAGAGACAGGTACCTGCCACATGCTTTGCTGTGGCACTGCCTTTGGCACTGATGAAAATGGTAGAAACTGAGGCTGGAGTGACAGTGCAGGGGGGAAAGCACCTGCCTTGCACGCAGTCAACCCACTTTCAATCCCCGGCACCTGATATGGTCCCCTGAATCCATCAGTCTGATCCTACCTGAGCACCACCAGGTGTGGTACCACAACAAAAACAAGGGGAACAATGTCGGGACTTCATTTTTATTCATTTGCTTATTCTGGGCCACACCCGGCAATGCTCAGGGGTCACTCCTGGCAGGGCTCACGGGGACATTTGGGATGCTGGGGATTGAACTTCGGTCGGCCACGTCACGGCAATTAAGTGCTTTCCCCCTTGCACTATGACTCCGGCTCCCAATACAGGGGCTCTAGATAGGACTAATTGGGGGACAGAAAGTGATTCCCTAGGGAGCACAGATGGGCACTGGCTGTGTCCATCCCACCCTCTTACTCCTGACAGGCTAACACTCCTCTAGCATTTTTTTCTTTTTGGGTCATACCCAGCAATGCACAGGGGTTATTCCTGGCTCTGCACTCAGGAATTACTCCTGGCAGTGCTCGGGGGACCATATGGGATGCTGGAGATTGAACCGGGTCGGCCGTGTGCCAGGCAAAGGCCCTACCTGCTATGCTATCGCTCCAGCCTCTAGCATCTTCTTTTTGCTTCTTTTTTGGAGGCCGCACCTAGCAGTGCTTGGGGATGACTCCTGGCTCAGTGCTCCGGCAACCACATGGTGCTGGGAATAGCACCCGGCTTTCCTACGTGCAAAGCCTGGCAGAAGCCCTTTGAGGTGCCTTCCTGGCTCCCGTACCAAACACCTGCCAGGGGCCATGCATGAGCTGCATGAGGGCCAAGGTGACAGAGACAAGGCTGATGTACAAGACGAGCAGGAAAAGCAGGGCGAGTTGGCAGAATGGGATGAGAGTGACGTCCCACTCAGGGCCCCTGGGGCGGAGAGCAAGGGTCTCCATCTGGGCTCTCCTCCCCACATCACTGCCCGGAAAGGCGCTGTCTCTGCTGAGCATTTCTTTCCACGACTCTGCCCTTCCTCAATGCCCTTCCTCTGCCCATGGACGCACCGCCACTGAGAATGCAGCAAAGGTGAAGAGAAGAAGGGGAGTGAGTGGGTGGCGGTAGCAGGGCCAGAAGACTGAGTATCAGTCCCGGGGGCTCCGGACCACAGGCCTAGCCCCCTTCAGTGTCACGACAACAAGTGACCTCCAAGTAAGCCCCCTCCCAGCGGGACTCACACTGGTGAAGAAAGAAGCAGTGCATCACAAACATCTGAGGGGAGGGTTTCTCCCACAGAGCTGGAGGAGAGCTCCTGCAAAGCGAAGGGCCTGGAAGCCTGAGCCAGATGAGAAGGAGCAGCTTTGCTCAGCCCTGCCTGGCTGCGTCCTGGCCCCACGCTGCGTGTCGGAATCACTCTCCCATCTGGGTCTGGTGGGGGACTGGAGGGGGGCAGCGAACACCTGTGTGTGGAGAGGGCGGGTGCGGCCCAGGCTCCACTTAGAGAGGAACCAGCAGCAGGCCCACGGTTCCTAGGCCTTAAGAGGAGAGACCAACCAAGGAAAGAACCCTCAAAGGGCGGGGACCCCATCAAATGCAGTGGGGCAGCAGGCAGCAGGAACGCAGGGAAGAAAACTGACCTCCTGCCCCTGTCCAGCCCCGGGATGCTGGGCACAGAGATCAGAGGCTCTGACAGGCAGCACCCCTCGAAACAGCCCTTCTTGAGTGAACAAAGACAAAGTGCCTGGGAAAAGTGAGGCGGGGACTCCCTGGGCCTGAATCACAAAGGGCAGCTGCAGCCCTTAGGCCTCCCAGAGGCCAGCAGACAGCTCTGAGAGGCTGCAAGCCTATTATGGGCAAAAATGAAGACCCACAGGCAGGGAGGCTGCGCAGAAAGGTCAAGTCCCCCACCCAGACGAACAGATGCCCCCACTCCCCCACGTTCTAACGAGGTGTTCTGGGCGCCCAGATCTCAGTAGAAGGCCCAGCCCAGAGGCAGGGTACATTCCCAGCCTGAAGAAACCAACCACGAGTCGCGAGCACAGCCACGGGCAGGAAGTGCGTCGCCACAGGAACATCAAATTACACACACGCTGAACGCTGAAGCCAGTGATACAAACTCAAGCGCTGGAAGAGGGACAGAGCCCGGCCACATAAGGGGAATTCATGTCGACCTGGCAGGGAAGCCCCAAGATGGAAGAGAAGGTGCGATGCCCACAGAGATACAAACCGCAGCTGTGGCTCAGAACACGCCGTGCTCCAGCTTCCAGCCAAGCCTCACGGCTCAGAGAACAGAGAAGGCGCAGGAAGGGAGGAGCCGGGTGCTCCAATGGCCCGGGAGGCCTCTCTGAGGGGAGAGGAAACAGGGAACTGGGCTTCAGCAGCCTGGCCTAGTCAGAGTAAGCGGAAAAACTGAGCTGCAGGGGCTGGAGTGATAGTGCAGCAGGTAGGGCATTTGCCTTGCACTCGGCTGACCCGGGTTCGATTCCCAGCATCCCCTATGGTCCCCTGAGCACAGCCAGGGGTAATTCCTGAGTGCAGAGCCAGGAGTGACCCCTAAGTATCGCTGGGTGTGACCCAAAAAGCAAAAAAAAAAAAAAAACCCGAGCTGCAAACCCCGAGCAAAAGCTAAGGGCTGGGCTCTCAGTGTGCTACCTGACGGGGCCTCCCAGACACAGGCTTCGGACCCCCTCACTTGAACCCTGTGCACCATGAGGCGGGGCTCACCACTGGGGTGCACACTCGTGAGGGTGACACTAGGTCCATTCTAGAGGTCTGGGGCCAGTGGGCTCACGCGCAAAGTCAGGGCGAGGCCTACCACGGAATCCCAGGGCATAAGTGTACCCAGCCTTCCCCTGACCACCTGCAGAGGCCAGAGGTGAGAGGTGGGCAAATCACAGGGTCAGCTCTGTCCAGAGGGCTGGTGGTAAGCAGGGGGGTCCCTCTCACTGGCCCTCAGGAGATGGAATGTCTGCGTGTTGCAGAGGCTGACTACCATAGAACTGGCCACTTCAGATGGCTCACTTGGCAACTGGATGTTCTGGGTGTTTGAACACAGCAACAGACAGGCTAAGGATAAAGGCTGTGGGGTGGCCAGAGAATCCCCCAAGCAAGAGAGGTTTGAGCCAAGTCGGCCAGGAACTCTACCCCCCTCCTGCTGCCAGCTTTCCGGACTGGCCAAAGGGGCCACACAGCCGACAGGATTCCCCAGCAGACAGGCCAACAAGTGCCGTGCAGACGTCAGCAGCAGGCAGCTCTGGACAGGAAGCTCTAGGTGTGCGTGAGTCTCGACAGCTAAGTTCGAGGGGGAAATTCAGAGCGGCACGCGCAGACTGGGCAGGCTCTGTTCAGCTGACGGGGACACGTGGGAATGAAGAGCAGGGGCCAGGAACAGAGCTCAGTGGCATATGCCTTACAGAAAGGAATGAGGGAAGGGAAGGAGGGAGAGGGTGGGAAAGGCAGGGAGGGAGGGAGAGGCAGAGCTGCACTGAGGCCATCTAAGGCAGTTTAGAGCAGGGTTGAGGTGTGACTCTGGGGGCTGCATGGGGCCCTGAAACATGTAGAAGGGCTCAGGCGTGGCTTGAAGGACATGGACGAGGGAGGGCCAATTTGGCCAGAGAGGCCGGGTGCAGGTGTGGGGTGTCCGATGGCAGACACAAAGGAACCCACTGGTGACTCAACAGTGATGAGCCCAGAGGACCCACTTAGGCCCTGGGGTCCTCTCTGACCACTCGAGTGCACAGGCACCCCAAGCCTTTTTTCTTTCTGTTTTTGGGTCACAGCGACAGTGCTCAGCGGTTCCTCAGGGCTCCACACTTAGGAATCACTCCAGGCAGTTCTGGGGGGCATGTGGTATGCTGGGGCGTGAACCCGGCCCGGGTGGTAATGGGCCACAGCCAGCGGGGCTCAGGGAACAGTACAGGGCGCTGAGGGTGGGATCCGGGTCTCCAGTGCTGCTGCCCCGATACAGCAGCGTCCCCGTGCCTCACTACCTGCTCGCTCCCTCCAGAGATAAAGCCCTTACCTGCCACACTCAGGAGCCCCACAGTACCGGGTCTGAGGCCAGCAGGAAAGCTGCTGTCTCCAGGGGCCTCAGGCGGGGCCACATCTCTGTTCCCTGGTCTGGAGAGAAGCCCATAGGTGCCCTGGTGCACCCTGAGCGGGGCCCCGTGGGGCTAAGACAAGTGAGACCTCAGATAGAAAGGCAAGGGGCTTCAGCATGCTGTCTGCCAATCCATGAAACTCCTTCCCTCCTCTGTCCCACCCATGGACCACAGGGCAGAAGCACCCCAGTCCCTACTAATGGGAACCTGTGAATCTTAACCTTCAGGAGCAAGCAAGAAAGCAGGGTATGGCACTGCATACGCCTCAGGGTCCAAAGAAGACTCAATGCAGTTATGGAACTGTGCACTTCAAAAACGAATCTGGCAGGACCAGAGTGACAGGAAAGCAGCGACCCAGGTTCGATCCCCGGCAGCCCAAAGGGTCCCCCAAGCTCACCAGGAGTGATTTCTGAGTGCAGAGCCAGGAGTGAGCCCTGAGCACTGGTGTGGCCCAGAAATCAATCCATCCATCAATCAAATGAAGATGGAAAATCCAATGCTCCGTGTATCTTATCAGAATTACAGAAAACAACAGTGAAATACAAAGCAAGCTGTATCTGAGCACAGGCAGCAAAGGAGAAAGAATAAAGAACAGAAAATGTGGTGAAATAGAAGCTGCAAAAGAATACGGTAAGAACAAATCCAAATGCAGCAGGAATTCAATAGATACTAATGGGCCAAACGGCCAGAATGGATCTCTGCAAAGCCAGCTCCGTGCTGTTTTCAAGAGCATACCTAACCCACAAAAGCAGGGAGGGAGGGAAACAAAGATGGGCAAAGCAGTGCCTGGCGGTGCGAGCCCCAAACAAAAGCCGCACAAGTGCTGCGCCCAGTGCAGAAAGTAAATTCCAGGGCAAAAGCGCTGCTAATTATCAAGAGCATCACTGCGTAATGCCGTAAGGCTCGATTCACTAGGAGGAGAAAAACCTTTCTAAAAGGGCAAACCTGGCCTTAACACCCACAAAGCCGCTGGGGAAAGCCAAGAATGTGGCAAACAAAATGGCAGCAGGACGGGAAAGACGTCAGCCAGGGTGGCCAAGATGGTGGGAAGCAGCCTGGTGTTTTTAAAGCCACGGCGCTGGGGACTCACCAGAAACTCTGCGCAATGCAAGGAGTCAAGAACAAATTGTCGGGGAAAGAAAAAAGCCTTCGGGCTGACCGAAAGTGCTGCTGCTTGCACACACGGTTAGTGGACGAGATGGAAAGTTTTTTTCAGGTCAGCTCGAAACACTGGTATTTGCAAAGGAGGCTGGGAATCCATGAGCTGACTTTACCAGATAAGAAGCAAGGAAAGGAAAAAGAGACTGCACCCCAAGAAAGCCAGAGGAACAATAAGACCTGAAGGAACGGGCCAACAGGCAGACACTCACACGGGACCATAATACTCACAAATTGGCCCTTCAAAAATGAACAGGAAAGACTATTCTCTAGCGGGGAGGAAAGGCCAGGGTGCGAAGCCACGACAGCATCGAAGGACACTGATACAACACCTGTCGGGCCATGGCACTCACACAAGTCAGTAACAGAAGCCAGAGCCCCCGACCTAAGCAGGTGCGGGGAAATAAAAATAGGTTTCCAAGTGTGTGTCCACGCACAGAGCCCCTCAGAGGCCAGCCGCGCCCCTGGCAGCAGCTGCTCCTTGCAGGGAGCGGGGTGACCCCGGCGACAGTGACAGCGGCAGTTCCTGCTCAGTCACGCGAGGTCCTGTCTTTCCTTGGGACTCTTTCTGTGCTGAATCACAGAGGCCACACCTAGATGGTGCTGGGGATCAAACCCTGGCCCTGGTGCACACAAGTCATGTGCTCTGCCCCTGCTCAGATCCCCGACTGTCTCGTGGACCTTTTCACCTTACAGCGTTGGTGAATGCAAATGGTATCTCCGTGTGCCTTTGTGCCCTTTGATCACCTCCGAGGCAGAACACTCGCTTCTCCTCATCAGCCACCTGCATCTCTTTGATGAGCTTCCTGTTCCTCCTCTGTGTTCATTACTGTGACCCAAGCGGGGAAGTCAGCAATAGAAGCTCCACAGGCAGTACTCGGCGGAAGACACTCGCTGGGGACCAGTCTGCAGCACTCAGACTCCCCTGACCCTGTGGAAATGCACCCCAGCAGACCACTGTTCAGTCACCGGTCAAGTGGCGAGGTGTGGTCAGGACGGCTGAGGGGGACGCAAGCCGGGGGCTGCTGGTCTGCAGTGAATCAAGACGTTCAGAGCATGCCATAGCCCCAAGCTTCCCTGATGCCTTCACAGTCACCTTGCTCTGGTCTTGAGGGCTTGGTGACACTCCCAACCCAGGTCTGAGGTGAGGGAAGGAAGCTGAGCGCTTCGAGTCTGTACCCTCAAATGGCCATGCTCGTGCCTGATGCCAGGTCTTGGGTTCCCAGTCTGGCACGGCAGAGCCCCCGGAAAAGCGCTGCCAAACGTGGCCTGAGAGACCCGAGAGGCGGGCCTGGCCGTGAGAGCAGCAGGTCCAGCCCCCCGACCATAGCAAGGGGCTCTGGCAGCCTATCCGGGGACGGAAGGCACGGCACCCCAGAATGCTGTCCCAGGCCTGGGCCGGGATCAGCAGGACCCTTCCCCCAGGGGGTTCAAGGGAGGGTGGGTCCGGCCAAGCCCTGTTCCCCCAGCACCCGGTCTCCCAGACTGTGTGCCCCTGCTCTGGGTCTCCCAGGCAGGGGGATGAGGTGAGGGGGCTGCTCACTCTGCTCTGGCTCCAGACATCTCGGGATCCTGTGTCCGAAGGCGCACCCAAGGGGAGATTCCAGCCCTGGCCCTGCTGAGTGAGCGGCTGCTGGAGCGGTCTGTCCCCACAGAGGCGGAGAGGGAGATGGAAAGCAGTGACGTGTCGCTGGCCCGGCCCCCACACCCTCCCGCCTTCCCACCTGCCTCCAAAGGCTCGAGCTGCAGCTGCTGGCCTGTGCCTCAGGCCCCTTGGAGGCCGGCAGTCACCCCACAGGGGGGCTGGCCCTGCAGGGACAGAGGAACAGGCCAGGCCCCCTGCAGCCCAGAGCTGCACAACAGGGAATTGTCTACATGTAGAAACAGGCCAGGAGAGGGTCAGAGGGAGAGGCTGGCAGGAGGTCCCAACCCCACCAAGCCAGCAATGAGCCAGGAGCAAGGCCTAAGCACTACTTGGTGAAGTCCCCAAGGCAAACCAAAGTCTCGAGACTCAGAAGGCCGAACGGGGAAAGCAAGCCAGTATCACAGCCACCACGTGTGAGGTTCACCAGGCCAACAGGGTACCTGAGGCTATCAAAAAGGGGCAAAAGCAATTCTGAGAGCCTTTCTTCCTACTCCTGGTGCCGAGAACAACAGTCTCTGAATTGCCAAGAAGTGAATTCTGGAGGTAAAAATAAACCCAGATCACTCTGAATGTACTCGGACAACACATATGCCTTCTATGTGATAAGCGCTCGGTAGTCCCCACTCAAAGCCATACTGCTTTGTTGCAGACACAGACACGCAACCGTGTGAAAGCAAACAGTCCACAGCACCACACCTCTTCCCCACAACCATGCATTCCTCCCCTCTTCCTTCAAACAGCCAGTGAAGAATCTGACCAGAACAAAACAGGAACATCCTGGAGTGGCCGGGACACGCAATTCCCATTAGCCAAAGCACAATGAGTCGCATTCAGCGGTGCCCGGCAAAGGGGCTATTGGTTGAAGGGGCTGGGGTTGGGTAGAACGACATGAGACTGGGGGGGCAACTGATAGGAAGGGGGACCCCAGGAAGGAAACAAGGCGAGGGACACTGAGAAGCTGCTCCGGTGACAGCAAGTGGGCCAGCATGAAGGCAGGCCGTCAGGGGCCCTGTCGCAGCACCTCTGTTGGCAAAACACAAATGTTGTGACACAAACATGAAGTTGCAGGCTGCAGAGGCACCCGAAGACCTCAGAAATCCATTTTCTCCTCTCCTGCAAACTTGCCTCTGAAACAGGGGCTGTGAAAAAAACCACCCAGTGGCACGTTTAAGAGGGGGGCTGCTCAGGTGCTATTTAGACTCGTATCGGTTACCTCTCTTTGGGGGAAGCCAGCAGTAGTTCCCCCTAAAGTAATGCATCCTGTGTCCTCTGTCCCTTCTACCCAGAGACTACGGGCTGGCCTCACCGCACAGAATTATCTGTCCCTCTGGTCACAGCAAGGACAGCACGCTGCACAGCCCCGTCCAGCCATCCGCCAACGCTGAGTAAACGGTACCAGCTGCAGGCTGCTGAGTGGAGGCAGAGAAGGGGACAGTGAGCCAAGCCTCGCTGCCAATGGTGGTCATGTGGGCTTCGCCACGGGTGGTCGCCGGGCAGAGGGGGCTGCCTGCAGAAACGAGTGTGGGCAGGCTCCCACGACAAACGCCACAAGAACAGGGGTGACCCCATCACAGATGCCCCAGGCTGGGTGTCTGCAGCTCCCTGTGTCCCCTGGAAACTCAGTCCTCATGGGACCAGTCCCCACCTTCCCAGCCACAAACCATCTCCTGCACGCCTCTGCTGCTTCTTCTTTTTTAAAGTTGGAGCTTTTTATTTACTTATTTATTTTTAAATTTTTATTAGTGATGCCTCTGCTTCTATCTCTCTGGGCCTCATCACAGCCCAAGTGCTGGCACCACGTCCTCCCTGCCCGGGCTTCTGAGCCCACCCCCTTCAGTGACGTTGGCACCCAGTTCCTATTAAATTCCTTGGCCAGGGGGCATACACTGAGCACAATGCACATGTACTCGCCAGAACCTACAGATGTGGGGCGGGGGTCCCCCGTCAAACTCACGTGCACACTAGCCATCAGGTTCCAATCCACGTTTGGGCACTGGAGCTGCGACAGCACCTGGCAAACCCCAAAAGATCAAATGGCTGGGAACCCCCCACCTTCTGCTCCCCAGGGCTTCCAGTGTAACCTCTGTCTGGCCTCTGAAGGTCCATGGCACGAGGGCAGAGCCCCATCAGCTACTCCCTCCAACCACACCTGCTGGTGAATCTTCTCCCCTTACTGCAAATCCAGCTGGAGAGCGCACTGGAGGCAGGCAGAAGAGAGGAGACAAAGAGGAGAGAACCCTGGCTCCAGAGAGACTCTGGATGGGCAAACAGTTATGCCAGACACCCAGAGTGAGCCAAGCCCCATGCCCCATCTGATGCGAGGGGCCTGGCAACCGGAGAGCGGTGCAGACAGCACACAGTGTGGAACAGGGTAGGGACTTCCTCGAGGACCAGGTACCCGGGGCCTGCCTCGTAAAAAATTCAAGCCACTTTCTGGTTTGGTTTTGCTTTTGCAGGGCCAGGGACTGAGACACTCTGGCACCCAACCTTTCAGCCATGGCCCTGGCGGAACTTAAGCCTCTTACTAGATTCGGCTCAAATCAAACTGAAGTTCTGCAGTCAAAGAAGTAATATAACAAAGAGAATTAGAAAACTTGCATATTATTTCCATGCACATAAAGTGTGCTTACAAGTAAGTCCACTGATTTTATAGTCACTATGACAATCATAAAGGATATATACATACCTCTCAGAGAGCCCAGCAAGCTACCGAGAGTATTCCACCCGCACCACAGAGCCTGGCAAGCTACCCGTGACGTATTCGATATGTCAAAAACAGTAATGATAGGTCTCTTCCCTTGACCCAGAAAGAGACTCCAATCGTTGGGAAAGATGAGTAAGGAGAGGCTGCTAAAATCTCAGGGCTGAGTGTAATAGAGATGTCACTGGTTCCCGCTCGAATAAATCAATGAACAACGGGATGACAATGATACAGTGATACAGTGATCACAATCATATCTTTCAATACTTATATATTCCCAAGCTAGAGGGGGATGCAGAGAGACAGTACAGCAGCTAGGGTGCTTGCTTGCCTTGCGGAGAGTCAACTTGCTTTAAATCCTGGCACTGCACAGAATTAGGAGTAAGCCCTGAGCAATCAGGTGTGGCCAAACCTTCCCCCAGAGAAACTCCACCCCCAAAAAAAACAAATGCCAGAAAATGTAACTGCAGAGCACATTAAGAACCTAACCACATGGAACTTTTCTACTTTATCATAAAACTTTCAGACATGCAAAAGAGATGCAAAAACTTTACCAAGACCCGTCATCTGGATTCTATTGTTGATAGCAACCATCCACCCAACCTTCTTGTTCTGATGCATATCAAAGTTCACACTAGAATACACCTCATCCCCCAACACTGTGGCACGTGTAACTAGAGTTGAAAATTCTCTTTCAGGGGCCAGAGCGATTGGACAGAGGAGAGGGCATTTGCCTTGGGGATTTGCCTTGGGGAGGAGGGAGGAGGGAGGAGGGGGGAGGAGGGAGGAGGGAGGAGGGGGGAGGGGGGAGGAGGGAGGAGGGGGGAGGAGGGAGGAGGGAGGAGGGAAGAGGGAGGAGGAGGAGGGAGAAGGGAAGAGAAGGGAGGGAGTACGAGGAGGAGGAGGAGGAGGAGAATATTCTCTTACATTTTTAAAAATTTGGGGGTTTTGAGTCATTCCCAAGCAGTGCTCAGGACTTACTCCTGGCTCTACGCTCACAGATTACTCCTGGCAGGACTCGGGGGACCTTTGGGGTGCCGTGGATCAAAATAAGTAGACATCGTCCAAGGCCAGTGGCCCTCCTGCTGTACTTATGCCTGACCCTTCTCTTTCATTTTAAGTGAGAAATTTACATCCAATGAAATGACAAGTCTTAAATGTAGCATCTGATGTGTTTTGTCAACTGCTAGTACCAGTGAAAGCCAAACTCAGATCAAGATAGAAGCATCACCAGGGCCATAGAAAGTTCCCACTTGCCATTATTAGTCACATTTGGTGGTGTCAGTTTTCAGTGTAGGCCATTTTAGTGGGCTGGGATTCACTGGAGCTGACATTTGCACAGAGCACTGTCTTATGGGTCATTGTTCAGACACTCTCTTTCATGAAGTAGCTATTAAAAATATTTCTGCTTGACTATTGGAATTTGCCATAATCTGGATAGAAGAACTCTTCCAATATATGACTTTCTATTTTTCTCTATGACAACTCTTGTCACTAGCTTGTATTTTCATTTTCTTGAAGGTATCTTTGGGGTGTTTTTGTTTTGGGGTCATATTCTGCAGGCCTCAGGAACCAAGCAGTGCTAAGACTCCAACCCAGCCCTCCTACATCAAAGCCTGCATTCAATCTACTGATTGCTCTTTCCGGCCCCTTAATGGTACTTTTTGAAGAGCAAAGATTTTTAAATTTAATCACTGTGGCACGTTCATCCCGTTCATCAATTTGCTCGAGTGGGCACCAGTAATGTTTCTATTGTGAGACTTGTTACTGTTTTTGGCATATCGAATACATCACAGGTAGCTTGCCAGGCTGCCATGCGGGCGGGATACTCTTGGTAGCTTGCCGGGCTCTCCAAGAGGGATGGAGGAATTGAACCTATGTATGTCGGCTGCGTGCAAGGTAAACAAACGCCCTACCCACTGTGCTATCGCTCCAGTCCTTAAATTTAATCAAGTCCTATTTATTCATTTTTGCTTTAACAGTTATTGCCTTCTGTCATGAATCTTTAGCCTGTGAATATCTTCTGTTTTCTTCTAGAAACTGATTCATATTTTTAGCCTTTACAATGTTTCTATCAATAATTTATCTTGAATTCATTTTATGCGTGGTGGGAGATGGTGTGATGGGCTAAATCACATCTTCCTCAAAACAGGTATGTATAAGTCCTTACCCCGGTGCCCAAGAGGAGGTCTTAACTGGGGAAAGGTGGGTCCTCACTGCAAAACGCGGCAGCCCTCTGACAAGACAGACATGTGAAAGCATGGAGAATGCAACGTGAAGGCAGGTACTGGAGCTAAGAAGAGGCGAGGAAGAACATTCCAACTTGCAAAGGGCTTTGGTGGTACTTTTTCAAAGTAGCCTAGGAAATCCTTAATGGGTCCATGTATGGTGGATTTGTGTCTGGTATGGGTATCTTCTGCTATGAACCAGAATGGCACACTGCAAACCCCTTCCTTTCTCCCACTCAACTCCTCTGGCACTTCAGTTAAAAACCAAATGACGAGGAACTGGAGTGATAGTATAGCAGGTAGGCATTTGCCTTGCATGCGGCCGACCTGGGTTCGATTCCCAGCATCCCATATGGTCCCCCAAACACTGCCAGGAGCAACTCCTGAGTGCAGAGCCAGGAGTAAACCCTGAGCATTGCTGGGTGTGACCCAAAAAGCAAAAAAAAAGTCAAATGACCAGGGGCTGAACAGAGAGTACAGTGGGTAGGTGTTTGCCTTGTACGAGGCCAACCAGGGTTCAATCCTCAGAATCCCATATGGTTCCCAGAGCACCACCAGGAATAATTTCTGAGTGCCCGCCAGCAGCAACCCCTGAACACTGCCAGGTGTGGTCCTGAACCACACTCCCTCTCTCCCTCGGGCCCCCACCAGAAAAAATGTTGATGAGGGTTAAGGAGGTAGGTCAGTTGTAAAACATGTGAGGGCCTGGGTTCAATCAACAGCAATACATACACACAAATACACACAAAAAACCAACCATACACATTTGAGTTTCCACAATGACAGGCTCCAAGAAGGAAACAACAGCATTACTTATAACAGCAAACTACCGCAAACAACCCAAGCTCCTGAAAATGGAAGAATGGACTACTAAAACCATGTACTTTCATGAGAGAAAATCATTCACAATCTCACTATAATACTGACTATAACATTAACTGTGAAACATCAAATATAAAATTCACTCTATAAATAGTAACACTAATATTAACAAGTGTCCAAAACTTTCTATGTATATTCTGTGTAATGACAATGTCAAACATTTTTGTATAAGGTAATAAACCACTTTTACATAATAAACAATAAAAACACTCAAAACAAAAAACCACAAAAATAAATTTGGGGTTCTGGGCTACTAGATTCCAGTGAAAGATGTGTTTATTCCCATCGCAGTGAAAGACGGTCTTGGTAATTAGATATTTGTACCTCCACGTATCTTTTAGAATCAGTCTGCTCATTTCTCTACCAAAAAAATCTGGGGGCTGGAGATATAACATAGTAGGTAGGTGCTTGCCTTGCATGATGCTAACCCAGGTTCCATCCCTGGCACCATATATTGTCCCCCACAGCTTGCCAGAAGTGATCGCTGAGTTCATAGTCAGGAATAAGCTCTGAGCACAGCCAGGGGTGCCTCCCCTACTTCCCCTAAAGAAGTCTGGCTGACAGGAAGATTTGCTCAGGTGGTAGGCCCTGGGTTTGGTCCCTGGTACTGATGGTCCCCAGGCCACGTAGCGCACCGCCTCGAGTGCTCCTATCCCACCCCTCCCGCTGGAGCTCTGCCAGAGGTGGCCCCGAGAATGTGGGGGGTGGGGTCACACGGTAGTGCTAGGGGGACCACAGGTGGAGCTGGAGATCTAACTGTGATTAGCTGCATGCAAGGTAATGCACCTTAAGCTCTGTCCTATCTCTCTGGTCCTATCTTCTTTTAATTTTTAAAGAAGTCTGAAGTTGGGGTGACAGAGAGTAGAACGGGTTAAGGTCAGCTGGCCTCAAACATAGGTGACCTAGATTTGATCCCCAACACCCCAGAGGGTCCCATAAGCCCTGCCAGTAGTGATTCCTGAATACTGCCAGGTGTGGTCCTTAAACTAAGAAACAAAAAAGCCTGAAGTTGGGGACAGGAGCACAGCTCGGTGGCAGAGCACCTGCTTGGCACGTATGAGGCTCTAGGCCCAATCTCTGGCAACCACAACAAAAAGCCTTCAGTTATGAGTGCGATTTTGTTTAATCTACAGTTCAGGGCTGGAACAATAATACAGTGGGTAGGGCGTTTGCCTTGCACATGGCCGACACGGGTTCAATTCCCAGCATCCCATATGGTCCCCTGAGCACCGCCAGGAGTAATTTCCTGAGTGAAAAGCCAGGAGTAACCCCTGTGCATCGCCAGGTGTGACCCCCCCAAAAAAAGCAAAAAAAATCTACAGTTCAATATGGGGGGAGTTGACAGTACAGATATTTAGTCTTTTAATCCATGGAGATAGAACATCTATTTACTTTGATCCTTCCAAAATCTTCTGTCTTGACTTACTGTTTGGTGCTGACTAAAAGTATTAAGTGGATATCTTTGCCTTTTCCCTAATCTTAAGGGGGAACATTCAGTATTTCACTGTAGCTCTTTCATAAACATACTTGATTAGAATAGGAATCAAGAATTCTAATCCTACTTTGCCAGGTTTTGATTAACAAAGGCACCGAACTTTGCCAAATGCTTATTCCTGTATTTACTGAAACTGTGATTTTTTTCTTTATTCTCTTAATATACTGAATTAGACTGATTTCTGAATGTTAAAGTGCATTTTTTTTGTTTTTGTGTCAAACGTGAAAGTGCTCAGGACTGACTCCTGGCAGGACTTGGGGGGCCTTATTGGATCTCAGGCTGAATCTGGGTCAACCCAGTACAAGACAAGCACCCTACCTGCTATACCATCTCTCTGGACCCTGTGAAACCACATTTGTATTCCTGGGCTGTCTCTCTTGGTTGCATTGTCTTTTTTATATTGTATTTGAAATGCAAATTAACTATTGCTCTGTAATTTAGGGAGGTTTGGGTCACACCCAGCTCACTTGGAGCCTACTTTAGACCCTGTGGTCAGGGATCTAACTTGGCCTGGGACTTGCAAGGCTACTGCCTCACACTATACCATTTCCTGGACTCGTACACCACCATTTCTTTCTCCCTTTATCCAAGTCATATCACTGAGCACTCAAGATTGTTTGCAGATATGCTTCTTTCAAATGTGAATTATCCCCAAACCTTTTTTTTTGGTAGGGGGAGTAGGTCACACCCAGTGATGCTCGGAAGTCACTCCAGGCAGTGCTGGGAGATCCTATGTGGCACTGGGGATGGAACCTGGGTCAGCTGCAGGCAAAGTAAGCGCTCCACCTGCTATACTTTTCTTTGAAGTTCTTCTGAGAAATATGCAGGCTTGGCCAAGCAGGAAGGGCACCATCAGAGTGGGGAGAGCTGTGATGTAGGTAACACCCAACCTGGGGAGTGCACAGGTCTCTGCCCTCTCAACGGGATGCCTGGCGTGGGGCAGGGTGACTGGATCGGATCCAAGTCATCAGGCAACCCCTTCACAGCTCAGCTGTGGCCTGAGTCCCCAGTGCTGGCCCCTCGAGGCCACTGCACGGTCAGCGGCCTGTATACACATTGAGTAGGTAGGACAAGAGTCATGAGAAGAAGTGAGGGCAGCCTTAGGGGTGCAGGGGTCCAGACTGGCCCTCGTTCTTTGCTTCTGATGAGGAAGAGGCTGGTACCTTCGGGACAGGACAGATCCTTGACCACAGCACCTGACAACCTACCAGCCCCGTGACAACTGTGATGGTCTCGAGTCTGGCATCTTATGTAACGTCTGGATCAGGTGTCAGGGTCATGCTGGACTGGGAAAAGCAGTTATCTGCCTTCTGAACGGCAGATAAAAGCTTGTG
Organism: Sorex araneus; assembly: GCF_027595985.1. Lineage (NCBI taxonomy): Eukaryota > Metazoa > Chordata > Mammalia > Eulipotyphla > Soricidae > Sorex > Sorex araneus. Next base: position 58,573,039 of record NC_073313.1, on the reverse strand, counting down.
CTTATAGGAGATGAGTGCTGCCCTTCACTGTGACAATATTCACCAGTGAGTCCATTGGAGCCCAGAGTCCCCGTCTCATTAAGAGAGCATAGGGGCAGGAGGCTTGGGTTCAAGCAAGGAGTTCAAGCAGGCCCCTGACCACCACCCAGTATGGCCCCCAAACTAAAAATGTAAACGAAAGTTATTCTATATGAATTCAAAATTTTCATTAGCTGAAGAACTACTGCTATTTTCAAGTTCAAATGTCAGTTTTGATGACCATATTCTATGGAATCGTTCCCAACAAGAACAACTGTACCAACAGGAGTTGTTCCTAACATCCCTTTTATTTTTCACATACAAAACAGGTCTCAGTCCTACCCTCTTCCATGCCTAACACTGTAAGGAACATGCTTTTCTCTCTCTCGTGTGTGCGAGAAGTATAAGAGCCCATGTTGGAGAGCCAACTCGGTCTCAACACGTCAAGAGAAACATTCTACCCCTGGCTTGCAGGCTCCGCTCCCACATGCTTCTCCCTGGTTTGCTCTCTTGGGTTTTGGGCCACAGTGCTCAGAGCTCCAGAGTCCCTCCCAGCAGTGCCTGGGGTTGAACTGCACATGCCAGCTTTCCAACCCATCTCCCTGGCCCCACAGCTCTCCTTTTTATCGTGCCAAGTCCAAGCCAAGGGATTATCAATTTTGTCAAAAAATCAAATGTGGCTTTGTCAGCTTTCTCTATTCTTTTCATATTTGTTTTTTTGGCCACACTCAGCAGGGTACTCAGGGATCACTCCTGGTGGAGGCTTGGGGGACCATATGTGGTGCTAGAGGTCCAACCCAGGTTGGCTGCATGCACAACACATATCTTACCCACTGTACTATCTTTCCAGCCCAGCACTATTCTTTTCATACTTAGTTACATTTTTCAAAAGGGCCACATCTGGCAGTACCAGAGATGAGGGAGCTGAGGCTCTTTGAGCTATTTCCCTGGGTTTCTGCTTTCACTTCCCTCTACTCTTTCTCATTTCTTAAGGTTGAACACTAGATAATTAATTTTATATATTTTCCCCAAATAAATGCATTCTTAGTTTGTGGTCTTTACCTTGGGGAGGGGGCACATTGGGTGGTGCTCAGGGCTTACTCCTGGCAGAGCTCAGGGACCACATGGAGTGCCGGAGACTCCAACCCAGGTCAGCCATATACAACGCAAGCACCCTACCTGCTGTTCTATTGCTCCAATCCCAAATAAATATTAAAGATAAGCTGCATTTCCCTCTGAGTATTTTTAGCTGAGTCCTATAAATTATAATGTTTTATTTTCATCATAAACCATTATTGCTTGAAATCTTTTCTAATCTTTGTGATTTCTTTGACCTATGAGTTACTGAAAACTTTGCTTATTTCTCAAATATCTTGGGTTCCCCCTAGATCTGATTTAGTTCCACTTTGATCAAAGGACACAATCTGTAGGATTCCAAGCTTCTGAAATCATCAAACAACTTGTTTGATGATACAGCAAATGGTATGTTACTGAGTAACATATACACTTGTACATCCAAGAAAAGAATGTCCTGCAGCTGCTAAGTGTCTTAAATCTATAAATGCTGACTAGGTCAAAGGGGCTGAGAATGTTCAGTTCTTCACATCTTACTGAATCAGACTGGTTCTGTTAATTATTGAGAGGCATTAAACACAGCCATGTATGACTATAGAACCCTCTTTTTTCCCTTTTTGGCTTTTGGTCACACCTGGCTGTGCTCAGGGGACATGTGGTGCTGAGGACCGAAACTGCTGTACTCTTGTGCCCCCGCAATCGGGAATTTTCTACTTGGCTGAAACCGCCCCTTTTCCTTCCCTGTGGCGGGGGAGCGTACACGCACACATCGCGCATGCGAGTACACACACATGCGCATACACACACACACACAGGTTGGTGTCTTCACAATGAGCCAGCCCTCTAAGCATCATCAAGTGCAAGTCTTTTTTTTTTTTTTTGCTTTTTGGGTCACACCCGGCAATGCACAGGGTTACTCCTGGCTCTGTACTCAGGAATTACTCCTGGCGGTGCTCAGGGGACCATACAGGATGCTGGGACTCAACCCGAGTCAGCCGAGTCAGCCGCATGCAAGGCAAACACTCTCCCCGCTGTGCTATTGCTCCAGCCCCAAGTGCAAGTCTTTAGCCCTGAGAATGCCTTTGGTCTTTGCATTTGTCTGTATTTTATCCCAGTCCTGCATGGCAGCTTTCTATGCTTACGGTTAGCATGTTGCATTTCCCTGCACCCTTTTATTTTCAACATACCGAAACTGCTAGTCATTTTTCTTTCAGAGGCAAAATGTGAATAATTTTATTCTGAAAGAAAATTGTAAGAGATAAAAATCAATTAATTATAAATCTTAGAATATGAAAAAACTGAATGTAGAGTTTATAAGCTAAAGACTCAGATGGTATCACCCTGTCTTTTGATTACTTTCTCTATAAATAAAAAAGCTCAATTCCATTTTATATTGACTTTGTATTTAGACCTTATATCCCCCCCACCATTCAAAATATACAAGGTGATTCTAATTCAAACAATATACCATTTCAGCTGCCTTTTCAAACTGTGCATTAAATGCCTCCAAAGCAGTTATTTGACACCAGAAGTTTTAATGTTAGAGAAAACAGTTCCTTATTACCTGTTAAGGCAGTTTCCCAAAGTGGGTGATACTACCTGCTAGTGTGGAGGGCACTGGACCAATGTGAAGGGCACTTCCTGACTGCTCATTTAAAAGCAGATTTTCAAGGAGGAGCCAGATGATTTCTGGAAAGGGGCACTAGGCCAAATAAGTTAGGAAACCTCTGCATTGAGGTTATCTTTTTTTGAAGAGAGTAACCTTAAGCTTTTCTTTGTCTTCATCACGAACAAAAGATGAAGCTTTGAATAGATCACTCAGCCCTTTCTCTTCTCTTCTCTAGTTCCAAATGCCTGCATGTCTTAATGGCCAGCTTCTCTTACATGTGCACTCCAAACAGTCAAACCTCGGCACAAGCTTCTTTGTAGCTTTACCCTTATCCTGGAAAAGCAGTTGTTTGTCCTCACAGCCGCCCTCCTTCCTAGGTGCTCCTTTCCCAAAGCACATGGAGAATTCTTACTTTCCTCCTACTTTGTCACTTTGCAGGGGTGGGGGGCAGACAGGAAGCTGCTCGGAACCTGTGCACAGCAGGCCTGCACTCCAGTCCTTGGTGCAGCTCCCCCAGGCCCTGGAGAGGTGCCTCAATGGGCTGGAACACATGCTTTGCATCAAGGGGGCTCAGATTCCATGACTGGTACCACACAAGTTCTTTAAGTGCACCAGGACTGGCTCCCAAGCACTGAGGTGGGAGTATCACAAGCACTGCCAGGTATACCCCCACAAAATACCCCTAAATAATTACCCCCTTTTTTTTTTTTTTTTTGCTTTTTGGCCATACCCAGACATGCTCAGGACTTTCTCCTGGATCACTCCTGGCGGTGCTCAGGGGACCATATGGAGTGCTGGGGATCAAATATAGGTTATCCACATGCTGTTTTATCTCTCCAGCCCACAATTAGTATATTCTTGGGCTGGGAAATGTAATTCAGATATAGAACGTATGTTTTACATGTACAGGGCTCTGGGCTCGATTTCTGGCACCAAATATAAAACTTACAAAATTCTATTTTGTTGTTGTTGTTGGTTTGGGAGCTGTACCCAGCGATACTCAAAAGAGTTACTCCTGGCACTCAGGAATCACTTCTGGCAGAGGGGGCCCATATGGCATGCTGGGGATCGAATCCGGGTGGGCCAGGTGCAAGCAAGAGCCCTACCTGCTGTACTATCTCTCCAGCTCTATTTTTGGGGGGATTAGTGACACGCCTGGCCATGTCAGGGGTTCCTTGGGGCTGACTCAGGAATTACTCCTGGTGGTTCTAAGGGGACCATATGGGATGCTGGAGTTGAAACTAAGGTTGGCCACAGGCAAGGCAAGCGCCCTACCCACTGGACTATGTCCCAGCCCCAAAACTACAATTTTCGTTTTAGGGGTACACCCAGTGACATTCAGGACTTAATCCTGGCTCTGCATTCAGAGGTCTCCTGGCCGGCTTGGGGGACCACATGGGGTACTGGGATTGAACCCGATAGGCTACACGCAAGACAAGTACCCTACCCGCTGTACTATCTCTCCAGCTCCCAAACCAGAATATTCTTAGTAACTGTGAATAATCCTTGCAAATGGATATTTTTTACATTTGCATATTTGACTTGCAAAAGTTGAATTCAGGAGAGCAAGAAGGCAAATGTCTACAAAGACAATACCTCAGGGCTGGCGACTCTGAACAGCAAGCAGGGCGCTTGCCTTGCACAAAATCAACCTGGGTTTAATCCCTGGCATCCCATATGGTTCCCCAAGAACCCACCAGGCATAATTCCTGAGTACAGAGCCAGGAGTAATCCCTGAGCACTGCTGGGTATAACCCAAAAACAAACAAAAAAGACAGTATCTCATGTTAATATCTCGTATGTGCCTGGAAAACAAATCTTTTTTTGTTTGTTTGTTTTTGTTTTTGTTTTTTTTGCTTTTTGGGTCACACCTGGCGATGCACAGGGGTTACTCCTGGCTCTGCACTCAGGAATTACCCCTGGCCGTGCTCAGGGGACCATATGGGATGCTGGGATTTGAACCCGGGTCGGCCGCGTGCAAGGCAAACGCCCTACCCGCTGTGCTATCTCTCCAGCCCCAACAGATCTTTTGATAAGTAATATACTGCAATATGCAGAAATCTGGGGATTTTATGAAACATCAGAACTTTAGAATTACCTTCAGTCACAGATTAAAATAAACTTGCCTAATTATTATATGTAGAAGTTTTAAAAAATTTCACAACTGAATTATTTTTCTTGAAAATGGCTTGGCTCTTCAACGTGGAGCTAGAATGCAATCTACTAGAAGTTACAGAGATAGTAAAGAAAAAACAAATCTAAGGCTTTTAAAATGTGTATTATACCTCTCATTCCTAAACAAAACAGTTCACAATATAGCCTTTGCTTTTACTGATCTCTAGCTCTAGTAACATGCATGGTAATAACTGTTCCACAGAACACCCAGGATTTAAACTCTGCCTTTGGGATTCGTGGCTAGGTGTTTGCCTAGCTCATTTTCTAGATGAAGAGTTGGCTTTTGCTTCTTAGTTGTAGTCCAGCTTCTCATCTCTGCCACTGAACACATGTCTCCCGTCCTTCTGCTACCAACTCAATCATGGATAACACATTTGAAGATTTGTTCTTTCATCACGAGCATCTTTTCTTTTATGTACAACAGCACTGTTCTAGCGCTACTTTAAACACTTCTCTGCTCCATCATCTTGGAGTCGGTCATCACTGATTTCCTTCACTCTTGGGGGCTGAGTGCAACCGATCTGGCCCAGTCCATCTCGTGATACAGTCCTGCTGGAGTCTACCTGTGACCTGTGTGCTCTCTAGGTACTTCCAGACAGCACCACCTGAGCTGTGCAGCAGTGACAGGCTCCCAGAGCCACAGCAACACGCTGTGATGGACAAAACAAAGGGCTGACCTCTACTCTTACGGTGGAAGCGGGGGCTCGTCCTGGGCCTCTGCCCATCACACTCTGAGGAATGCCCATCAGATGGCCATCCATGCTTTTCCAATGAGCTATCTTGTTCCCACCAGCAGCAAATCCCCTAGCTGACTTTGAAACACAGGAATCTGGATCTTATGGCCTCAGCGAGCTCTAGCCCAAGGATGAAGGAGACCCCAATTCAGCATTTCTATTGTAATACTTGCATTTTATAATGATTTTACAAGCATTCCTTATTACAAGTGTATACCAATTAGGAATAGACATTTTCAGCATAAGAAAAATGTATACGGGTAACTTAAAGACAAATCCTCTGGTGTGAAATTACCATTGATAATATCACTCCATACACATGATCTAAGTTTTCCTAGGTATTGGTAGCTTTGCCCCCTGAAAGGGCCTACTCACAACATCGACACCAGCAAGAAGGAGCACAGCTAGGAGCCAAATCTGAGGTTCTACACATCCCACTTCCCAGTAAAAAGAACCAGATCCCCCGCTCCCAGCTCTGGGACAGCAAAACCACAGGTTGGGATGAGATATCTTGTGCCAGAAAGCTAGGGCTTGCCAAAAGACTAATTACTGAGGGCATGCCAGGACACAGTGCCAGCACGAGGGATTCTCAGTGATCAAATCCAAAAGAATTCCATTAGAAAATAGTGACTGGGGCTGCAAAGTCAGTCTTTCAGGTATAGGACACTGTGCTCCTTCTTGAAGCCTACCTGGGTTCGATCCCTGGCACAGTGTATGGCTGGTTCCCTGAGCCCCACCAGCAGTGATCCCTGAGCACAGAGCCAGGAGTATCTCCTGAGCACTGCCAGGTATGGCCCCCAAACCAAAACCATAGTGGCTATAGCTGATTCTTGAGTCCATACAGACCTGAAAGAAAAAACTCAAGAGTAAATCCGTTGCTACTATTTGAAGTGACTGTTACCTGATCTCTCACTATGAAATTTACAAAGGAGTTTAGTTATTAATGGCAAAGGCTTACAATCCCCATTGTATTCTGAGGAGGAAAAAGTCCTACCTTGCCTGAAGAGGGCTGTTCTCTCCACAAAAATTTCACTCCTACCAAAGCAGGGAAGAGGACAGAACAGAAAAGCCGTGTCATGACGCTCCCAGCACAGCGGCAGAACCAAGGAAAGATCATCAATGAATGCAAGAACGATCAGGTGAATGGCTGCTGGACACCAGGATCTCCGGTCAGTGCCAAAGCCTCACACCACAGATTACTGTCAATTCCAACAGGAAAAGAGGCCAGCTACACTGAGTGGTTGGCAGCCACTTCCTTCTTCAACAAAGTAGTAAAACGTGACATCAGGAACCACAGGAGAACCAGCCAGCACACGCCTCCTGATCTCATGCTAATATGAAAGATCCTTGCCTACAACGTTTACCTAAGCCAGCCTGTATTCACAATTAATGTAAGGGACGAAGAGCTTCAAGACAGTCAGGGAGAAAATGAAAATACAGGGAAAGGTTAAACATAAAGAGATATCTCTGGAATGTGGGCTTTCTAGAAGACAACCAGGCTGGGTGCTTCCAGAATTCAATGTCAAAGGTAAAGCGGCGGAGAGGAGGTGACCCCATTGCAAAGGAACAAAGGAGGGACTGGGGTACACACTCTGCATGCAGGAGGCCCAGGGTTGACCCCTGACAGCACATGGTCCTCTGGCACTACAGAAAGCAGCCCCTGAGCTCCTCACACCCCAAAAAAGAAACAAAGCAGACAGTAGTTCTCCCCAGCTCAAGAAGCTGTAAGAGACATCTGGGGGAAAGAATCAAGAATTACCATCTGACAGCACTAGAGAATTACTGTTTCCTTTTTCTTTATATGTGCTCAGGGCACTGTGCTTCTACTGGAAAATACCCTGAGTTTTAGGCTGAAGTGGTGAGGAACAAAGTCATGGTGTCTGCAAGTTCCTTCCAAATGGTCAGCAAAAGGTGCAGAAAGGCACCTATCTATATAGACTAAGGAAATCTGTCAAAATGTGACAATGGTTTAATCTAGGCAGTGTGTAGAGGTGACACAGAAAGTTACGAGAAAACATTTGGCTGAAATAAGGAATTTAACAGGAGTAAAAAAGCAAAGCCTAGGGTTGGAAAGATAGCACAGAGGTTAAGACACTTGCTTTGCATGTGGCAGCCCTGAACTCGATCCCAACACTGAATCCAGCCCCCCAAGCACCACCAGGAGTGATCTGTGAGCATCACCAGGTGTGGGCCAACACCTTCCCCCTCCCCAAGAGCCTAAAGAGATTTTCTGAAATCAGAGAAAAATACATGGAAAATATGAGAGGAGATCAAGACAGAGGAGTAACGCAACAAGCCCAGAATGAGTTTATAGGAAGTAGGACAGAAATTAACATCTTTTTTTCATAGATTCTGGGTGCTAGGGCATTCCCCTGGGGAGTGTTTCATACATGCCAAGTGCACACACTGCCATGCCCATCACTAATCTATTTTTCTAGAGTTTCAACAGACTTACTTGTTTGGATCGAACAACTTCAGCATGATGAGTGAGGGGGGAAAACCCTCTCAAAACATTCTCAGGAACACGCAGGTCACTAAAGGGAGGCTACAAACTCCCTTCCAGTATGGGAAAGAGAGAAAGCACCACCACTCCCCAAATCCAGGCAGGTGGCCAGTCAGGAGGTCTGAGGAAAGGCGCGTCACACGGGCAGTGGCTCTGAACACCCATGTGTCATTCCATTCGGCAAGGCCCTCCCAGCACTCATGAGGAAGGAGCCCTGGACAACCCAGCAGGGAAGGGCAGGGTCTTCCCGGAATGTACCTAAGAAACCTCCCTCCAGTTGAGTGAGCAGCCGAGACACGAGGTGGCCCGATGGAAGGGTCCTTGGGGAGGCCGGGAAATAGGGAGAAAGGCAGGAACAACAGGATTCTGAGGGAGCGACAGGAGGAAGCAACAGCAGGGGCTGTTGGATTTCCCCGCCCTTTCTTGGCAAGTCATTTCAAAAGTTCAAGTTATTTTCAGAGTTTCAAGTATTTCAGAAATAAGGAGTTAACCAAGCACAAAATAAGGGTCCTGGGAAACAGCGCCCCTCCCCCCCACCCCAGTCCCAGCAACAGCTGTGTACCACCCTTAAGAGCCAGTCCTTGGACAGTGGGCAGCAGAGGACAGAGGGTCCAGGAGAAGGGGGTGGTGGGAGGAAGCAAATTGGTAGGGAAAAAAGAGCATGGCCACAAGATCCGGGAATGATGTTAAAGACAGGCGAAAGGCCATCATGAACAGTGGGGGTGCACGGGCCTCAGGGAGCAGCTAAGAAAGAGAATCCCCATCCTTGGGTCTGCAGAGACAGAAGGAGTTAAGTCTCTCGCCTTGCATGTGGCTGACCCCAGTTGGATCCCTGTGACCACATGGTCTTCCAGCACACTAGAAGTTACCCCCAAGTACAGAGCTGGGAATAGCTCCAGGGTACGGCCCCAACAGCCCAGAACAGAAGAATTCCTGCTCGTGACTGGGCATTCCCCTCTCTGCATGACACCCGAAGAATGACAGCCCGAGGGGTCCTTTGCCACTGACCGCCTGCAGGTGGCCACAGGACAGAGCAGAGCAAACACTGATGATCTGAAGACAGCTCCCAAGAGACAGAAATGGATCCGGGGTGATCCCAGAAGAGGGAAGCTGCTCTGTGGGCACAAGCTGCCAGCACAGGAATCACTGTCCACAGTTCCAGAGCACAAACGGATCTGTACCTCCACACAAGTCCTGAGCTCATCCTTTCATCTCTGGAGTGCCTGTCAGGTCCTCTGGGGCCAGAGAGGTGGCTCAACGGGTTGAAGTACATGCTCTGCAGACTGAAGGCGCACAACATGGGAGTGGCCCCCAATACAAAAGAACACTAAAAATAAAGACAATGATTTCCCGAGGGCAGATCAGGATAATCTGGCATGGAAAGTCACCATCCCCAGAGTGAAGGCATGGCTAAAAGCTGTCTAACAGGAAAGGGAGGAGGTGAACCACTGTTTTCACCATTTCTCTTGAGAAAGGTTATGTTGTTATCAAGTGGCCTTGACTCATGGCAGAGTACATGCTGTATGCAAGAGAGTGTGTGTTTGGCCCTGGGTTCAATTTCCAACACTGAACACCAAACCCCACAAATCTTCTAACTCCCCACAAGCACCTAACCCTTCAAGTTTCCCATAGCCTGACATAATCATCCCAAATCCTGCTTCCAGCCCTCATCAACTTCCCCACTGCATCTGGGCCAGTGCCCGGACTCAGGCATGACCCCTGGCCCCCCAACAGGACACCAGCACACTGAGCCCAGGGAGTCCCCACGAGCCCTGCTGCAAGTACACAGTGGCTCTCCTGCCAAGAGCAATGGTTCCGTCTGTGAACAGCCAGCTCCATTGTGTACTGAGCAGCAGACTAACCTTCAGTGTGGAACAGCTGAAACTCAGCACTTAAAGTGCGGTCTGTGGAATAATCCCACCCTGCAGAAAGGAGTGTCATAACCCACAGTTCTTAAGGAACATGGGATGTCTCAGGAGTGCTGAGAAGGAAGCTGGTCAATGTTTTCATCCATCTGAGAGGCAACGTGGGGCGTAGCAGTAGAAATAGAAAGCGGCTGGGGCTGGAGCCATAGCACAGCAGGAAGGGCATTTGCCTTGCACGCGGCCAACCCAGGTTCGATTCCCAGCATCCCAGAGGGTCCCGCGAGCACTTCCAGGGGTAATTCCTGAGTGCAGAGCCAGGAGTAACCCCTGTGCATCGCCAGGTGTGACCCAAAAAGAAAAAAAAAACAGAAAGCGGTTAGTTCAGGGCACCTCTGCAATGTGCAGCCCCACAGGATAGCAGTTGAAGTGGGCAGAAGAGGTTCATTTCGGGCACCTTTTCAATGAGCAGTGTTTGTTTTGTTACCATTTTCCTTCCTGTGGTCCCTTTCAGACCTTATTTCCTTCCTTGGCCCCCTGTCTTGCCAGCTGGTCCCCTAGTCTCATACTGTGAGGCCCCTGGGAGTAACCCTAGGGCCCTGGGTTGAAAAACGATGGGTTAGAGGCTGGTGAGGATGAAGGATGGCTCAGGGAGTTGACCTGAGGAATTCCATGGTGGTGAGCAGCTGAGATTAAGGGACAGGATGAGAAACTGATCAGAAGGGAGAAGCCAGTCCTGGGGGAACGTGGGGAGTTTGAGATGCCTATGAGCAACTCCAGTGGGAACACTGAAAAGGAGGCCTGCTGCAGGGCCGAGAGGAGGGCTGGACACTAGGTGCAGAGCCTCGGAAATGCCCCTCATTAAATCTAGCAGAGCCATCGATGGAGTGCCATATGGTCATTAAAAATGATGGCATAAAGGCACTCTCCAGATGCAATCTATCTAGTGGATGGCAGATTTACGGGGCAATGCTTATTTTTTCCTTTTTTTATATTTTCTAAAATTGTCTTTCATTGAACTGACCTTATTTTTATAATTAGAAGTATAATCAAGTTATTTTCATCTTAGGGAAAAGGGATGCTGTGAATCTACTGCTGCTAACACGAGGAACGAAGTCAGTGACAGCGCTCATCAGGAGGCCCGCACACACAGGCAAACCACAAATGGCATCACTCCTAAACACAGGACCTAAACTACAACCACTCCACTGACACCACCAGATCCTGCACTTTAAAACAAAATGCCACCAGGGTAGGCGGGTAGAGGTTCAAAGGGCTGGAATGATATGCACCCCCCCGCCCCAAGCACCACTAAAACACGGTTCCTGAGTATGACCACATATGTTCCCCCAAAATAACGGAAGGCACTAACAGCAACGGGAAATTTAGGCTATCACTAATCAAGGAACTTGCATGAAATAAAGTCTCTAAAGGGCGTCAGCTGAATGCTACTTTGACTGGTTATCTGCAGAACACTAAGCGTGTGGATAAAAATATCTGCGTTAACAATTTGAACTCAGCGGTCACGTCCTTTGTCTCCCTTAACTGCCCCTGTGCCCCAGGGCTTCCATGCCCTCCCTTCACCGCCTCTGTGCCGGCCAGTCAGCTGTCAGGTACGGGCTGTTCTTTACCTCCTAGCACTGTACCATGGATGGAACAGTGGTTCTGCTAAGGACCCTCTGGGTCCTTCCCTCAGAAGACTTTTGAAATCTGCGTGAAGAATAAATATGCATAAGGAATGTTTTCTACGCATCAGCTGCACAGAAACTGATTAACAACATACAAGAGTTGAAGCCAGAGTAATCTGTACTCCTGTCGTACAGCACTAAGTAATGAGATCTAGAGGTGGGTCTAATAACCGCCCTGAGTTGGCTGCAGTGATGAGCACAAACAGCATTTCCAAGCATCTGTAGCCAAGAGGAAAGCAGCTTCCGTCTCGACCAGGGACAGAGTCCCCCCGCCACACTGCCTGTGCCCCTTCCCAACATCACAGGGAGCAAACTGCCGGCAAGTGTGGATTGCAAACACAGAGGGATGACTGCTGTCCTGCTGGAATCCCCAACTCGAGTCTCCAAACAATGCTCCCCTCCACTGTGTGATCTTCATACCTCTTTCCTCAACTGGCTTTACTTGTGTGAGTGAAAGATAAAGAGCTTAATCAATGCTAGATTTTTGCTTGCTACTTTGAAACAGCCAGGAAAAGTGTCTAAGAAATTGGACATAACTGTTTAGTAGAGACATCACCATTTTTACAGGATGATACAACTTACACCAGTCTTTCAACCTCCCGTAATCACTTAAGTATTACAAAGACTACACGCCTAGGGAAAAAATTCACTAGTTATTTATTCTGGAGTTAAAAGGAACAAAGACAAACTGTCACAACTGCAGGCGTTTGTCTATTTTTTTGCCAAGTGTAATTCCAAAAACAGCTGAAAATATTAGAGCAAATTAGTACTTAACATGGACTAATACCTTCTGCTGTTTACAAAAACACAAAACCCAGAAACACACAGAAATTTATATCTTACAAATGTGTAGACATTTAAAATACAATGAAACGGAAAACTGAAACACCACTCGAGACCCCAGAGAAACCAAAGTGCTTCCATCTTCTCCCAAACCATTCACACATAGAACGCAAGCACCCGCTCTTGAGTGCTCCACGGTGTGTGTTAGTAATGTGGGATGCGCAGAGGGACGGGAAGAAGGGAACGTGTGCATTTCAGAAGCTGCTCTGGTTTCTTTCCAATCTCAAAATAACACCTTAGGACTGCCCTATTAATAAGTCGAGAAAATGGATGCCTTTTTTTGGGGGGAAAGCTTTCACAAACAGAAGTAAAAATATCTTTGCCTTGTTTGAATAGGACCAAAGGAGGTAAACATAAAGCAGCTGTCAACCCTCGTTTCCCGTAATCCCATGCTCCTGGAGGGCTCTGGTGGGGCTTCTGTTGTCAAGATGTTGCAGCGCAAAGGCGAACAAACTGAGTGCACCAGAGACCCAAAGGTCAGCACTGAGTGCGGGAGTGAGCTGCAGTGTCACACCTGTAGGCTGCCACCCTGGGTGTCTGCAAAATCACCTCAGAAGACGCAGCAGAGCACCTAGCTTGCACAGAGAACACCGCCATTGCTTCTGGGGGTCCGGTTTCAAAGGGGGAGTGGGGCAGCAAATGCAAGAAGGGGCAAGGACTTTGCCAGAGCTGTCACATTCGCGTTCCCGAAGAGCTGGCTGACACGACCAAGGGAAGCTAAAGTGCAAAGTGGCTGAGGACTTGGTGGCTCTCGAGCAGAGAGCACTGGCCAAGAAATCAGAGGGCTGGAAGCACTGGTGGGGAAGGCAGGGCCTCAGTGGACTGTGCAGGAGTCAAGTCCAACTCAGAGACAAGCTTCCAAGGTTTCCACCAGGGCTGGGCAGCAGCCTGCCTGGCAGGGAGGCCCCCTCTTGTCAAGACAGATATGACCATGCAGTCTCCACACCCTGGAAGTCTGGTAAAAGCAATCCCAAACAGGGCTTGGGCTCCAGCATCAGAAGCCAGACATCTGAACCGAAAGTCCAAAGAACAGAGCAGTGCTTCAGGGAGCTGTGCTGATTGGAAGCTGGACTGAAGGCAGGGGAGGGGACTGCTAGGGCAGATGGTCTCCAGAGTGGCGCAGTGTGAACACAGCGCCCAGAAGTGCCTTTTGTGGCCCAGGCAACGAACGGGAAGGAAATCGGTACAGCTGTGGCTGCCTGACTTCCTGGGACACACTGGGACCAGGGTGTTGCCAGCTCTTCTTCCCACTCTCAAGTCCAGGAGCCCAGCTGGAAGTCGCTCCCATTGTCACTCAGGGACCAGGGGTCACTTGGAAAGAACTGTCCTCCCCAAGCCCCCACAGCTGGTGTGCCCCCTCGCCGGCTGGTGCTTCTCCATCACAACACTGGGCCCGCTACAAAGTACAAGGCAATTCCCTGCCTGGAGCTGCCTTGACTGAAAGACAGCTGAGCGGGGACAGCCCTCAGCCTCTAGTCCATCGAGAGACGTCTAAAGGGTGCTCTAGCAGGATGAGCCAAAAGGAGTGTGTCCAGGAAGCCGAGGAGACCGCCTTGTCCAGAATGCTTCCAGGCTACTGACTCAGACCATTGACTGACCCCTGACCCCTGCCCATGGGCCCAGGACCTCCTTCGAACCTATAGGTTCTGTGGCAGCAGCTGGCTGACTCCATGGATGTGGGACCAGGGCCGGGGAGCGCCAATCGTCCTAACGGAAGCCAGTTGGGGCACAAGTGCCCCCCTGCAGTCCAAAGCATGCTGCTCCACAAATGAGCGCGGTGTAGGGCAGCCACACCAATGAAGCTGCTGAGGGAGACGCTTCAACCCCAAATCCCAGGAGCCACTGCAACGCAGAGCAGCCCTGGAGCAACAATGCCCCATCTCCCTCCCAAATGCCAAGTGAGAACCGGCTGCCGGTTCCCTTATCAACGAAAGGGTACTGCCTCGCAGACTCTGTTCATGCAAGGTCACATCTGACTAAATGGAAGCTCTGGAAGTTTTGCTTTCTAGTGCTAACTGCTAAAAACTATTTCTCGCTAGCCTAATTAATAGGGATCTAGTCTCTGCAAATAGCACTGCAGTCACGAATCTGTGTGCTCATCTACTTCCATGTAGTCTTTTCTTTGTAACTCTGCAATTAAAGGTCACCTTTGATTCAGCACTATCTGTCCAGTTCAAAACATAGACCCCTTTGACCTGGCAAATGCCAGCTCTAAGAATTTCTCTTACAGATAAACCTGGTCATGAGCAAAATGGTCTATGTAAGAGCATTCACAGCAGCACTGAGGAAGTGAAAACTCAACAGAGCACCAGAGAGCTAGTGCAGCGGATAGGGTGCCTGCCTTGCACGCAGGTTAGATCCCTGAGCACCAGCAGGCATGGTCCCCAAACAAAAGCAAAAACATAATCATCAGAGCTGCTTAGACAAATTATAGTACTTCTATACTCTAGAAGTTAGTGGATGGTGAACCCATTATAAAGACTGATACACTGAATAATCTTTAAGCCAGGTGAACTAAAAAAGAAACTTCACAAATGAGCAGTGTAGGGCTGTTTATGTAAACAAACACTTTTGTCTGTGTAGGCACATAAAATATACACACACAAATAAGATATGGACTTCTGAGATCTCAAGTACAGTCCACAGTGTGGAGACAAAAAGGTAGGGAAGGGGTCAAGGGAGTCAGTGGATGATGGGGACAATTTTCAGTTTGACACGCTGTAAAGTGTTCTAGAGATAGATGGGGGCAATGGCTGCAAAGCGGTGAATGACATGCTTCCCAATGGCAAAAATGGCAGCAAAGTTGTGCGCATTCCACCCCAATTTAAAACTATAGACACAGGGGCCGAAGCAATAATACAGCGGATGGTGTGTTTGCTTTACATGCAGTCAACCTGGGTTCGATCCGCAGAACTCCATATGGTCCCCTGAGCCTGCCAGGAGTGTTCCCTGAATATAGAGCTAAGAGTAAGTCCTAAGCACACTGGGTGTGGCCCCCAACAGACAAACAAAATAAACACGGAACACACATATAATAACTCATAAGAAACTATGGGGCCAGAGTGATAGTACAGCTTGCGTTGCACGTGGCCAATCTAGCCTCAATCCTCGACATTCCATACAGTCCCTCGAGTAGTGCCAGGACAACTCTCTGAGTGCAGAGCCAGGAATAAACCCTGAGCATCACTGGGTATGGCCCCAAATACAAACACACAAAATTGATATAGGAACGCTTCTGCCTCCAGGGAGGAAGAAAGAGGGTGCCAGGAGTAACCTCTGACACCACCTCCGTTGTTCTGGAACAGCCACCTAATTATCCACAAATGATGATTAAGAACACCATCCATAAGGGGTAAATATAAACAAAAAGCCTCCTCTTGAGTCACATGTCACTTCTATCCCTTAAGTAAAAGATATTTTCCATTCAAATCCGAATTCCCTTCAGTTTGAGGTTATTTATTAGATTTAAATGATGCGCGCTGCAAAAATCACACTTATTCCCCTAAGAATATATTCACCAAAAGCCTGTCTTTATTTTTATCAGCTATTACAAAAAGCTTCAAAATCATCATAGAAGAAAATTACCATTTTTATCAGTACACAACTTTTATTCCATCAACCAAGCTGGCTGAATATAGAACTGTTTCAACAGCAAAAAGCCCTCATCATAATTCAAGACAAAAATCAGCCTGCAATTACATGAGATGGCAAACAAACTCTGCTTATGCTGCAGTCTACCCCTAAAGCCCTACCGTAACTTATATAGCAGAATTTAAATCACACACATCGGCATAGCACACACACATGCCCCACTGCGCCCCTCCCCAGGGTTCCACCTAGTTGATCTAAAATCTACGTTGGTGCAAGCTCACTCTTTCCTGAGTCTTCAGGACAAGCACTGCTGGTACACTGGCAGAGATCTCAGCAGGCCTGCCCACCCACCCCAGTCCCTGCCCTACTCCAAGCACAGACTGAAATATTTGTTGGATGAATAAATAAATGATTAGCTGCTGACAGGCCAGCCATCAAGCCTGGCAAAAAAAAATTCATAAAGAAAAAATAAGAGGTACTTTGTTCACTTGAAGTCGGCGTATGCTAAAGGTCAAGAGCCGAAGAGTGCTTCCCCAAATGGCTAACACACAACGGGCTGAGCGGGCTGTAGAGTTCACCCCAATGCACAGCTTCACACGAAATCAGATCTTCTGAAGAGAGTGCGCAGGAAAACTGCACACAAGCTGCCTAGGAGAGCTTTTGCATGTGTCAAGTACATATTTATGAATACAGCACGCCTTCAAGTTTAAAGGAAGGAAAAAAAATACAGGTGAATATCACTGTAATCTTAGGCTGGGCTAAGGACTCTCCAAGAGCAAAATATGAAAGCTGAACGGAAACTTCATGAGTCAAAAAAGACAAGCAAAATCAAAAGAAA
Source organism: Sorex araneus (assembly GCF_027595985.1). Taxonomy (NCBI): domain Eukaryota; kingdom Metazoa; phylum Chordata; class Mammalia; order Eulipotyphla; family Soricidae; genus Sorex; species Sorex araneus. The sequence goes on along the minus strand of NC_073313.1, from coordinate 58,556,104 downwards.
AATGACAACATGGGAGAATCCCTGTATGATCCCAAAAACCTGAACACATTCGAACACATTCCAGGTTCTTCCAAATCAACTTGAAAAGACCCGTAAGGGTCTTGGGCTGGGTTATAGCTCAGCAGCAGAGTGTCTTACAGTTGCGTGATCCGGGTTCGATTCCCACAGCAACAAAGCAAAAAGAGAAATACCTTGATGGAAGAAGAATGCAGAACCAAGCAGCACCTCAAAAACCAAAAGCAAATGGCCAATGATTACTAAGGTTCAAGGACGCAAATCTGAAAGACAAGTGTCAATTTGGTTTTTGGTCTGTCTAGTTTGGGGCCACACCCAGCAATGCTCCGAGGTTACTCCTGGCTCTATACTCAGGAATGACTCCTGGCTGTGCTCAGGGAACCAGATGAGGTGCTGGGGATCGGATGTCAATCTGTGATGTGTAAGGCAAGTGCCCTATCCACTGTACTTCAGATCGCTCCATCCCCGGTAAGTATCAATTTGGGGAGGTGTTGGCAAAAAGCCTTTTCCCTGGCAGGAAGGTGAAGGAATAGAAGCCAGCAGAGGAGAACCTCTGTTCGACCGCACATGAGGAAGTTTAACCCCTGAGTGACAGTAGGTTCCAGCAGGCCGCTTGGCTACTGAGAAGACACAAGGCAGAGAGAAACTCAACATGTGAACAGATGCAGACTATGTCTAATGCCATCCGCATTTTGTTTCAAACACCAAAAGTTCATGCTAATAAAGCTTAAGAAGCTTTAGAAGGATCTATGCCAAGGTGTTAGCAGTGGTTATTTTGAGGAGTGGGAGCAAAGAGTAGCAGGGAGCTTTCATTTTTTTCACTTAATATACTTTTAAATGGTTTGAATTTTAATAAAAGCAGGCATTATTTTTAGAATTTCAGAAAAAGGAAAAGAAAAATAAGATATCAAGCTCTTATCTACCAAAGACAGGTTCTGTCCTTTGAGTATTCCCTTGAAAATTCCTTGAAGCTCAAATGGCTGTGTCTTTCCATTCATAAGTAATAGAGAGATTTTTTAAAAACACATTCCTGCCTTTCTACGGTTCTCAGGAAAAACTGCACAGAGTCAGCACTGCCTGCTTTATAAGGTTCATTCGCAAGCTGAGAAAAAGACTCTTAAAAAACACCCCCGCCCTGGCCTGACGTCTACCGGAAGAAACCCATTCCCTGCCCATATTACACGGAGCCGGCACTGTTCCTGAGACAATACACAAAGCACCAGCCACACAACTCCCACCAGCACCAAGACGTGGCACACAAAGAATGTCCTGTCGGCAGGGTCCAGAGTGTACCCCACGACAGTCAGGGGGAATGACAGCTCGAGTCACAGGATCAGGAGTGGAACCAAATTTGGGATGTGGAGGCAGTGTGATACTACCTACTTCCTGCCACACCTTGTATTGTCCTTCACTAGAACCCCACCGCTCCGAGCATCTCCGAAGTGGTTTTCTGTAGGGCTGTCCCAAAAGTCTTGGTCTCAGGGGCCAGAGAACCCTAGACAGATAAGTCAGAGTGCTCCTTGGGAGCAGGGAGGGGGGCCTCAGCTGGAATCACAAGGCCGTCCTATGTGTAAAGCCACATTTTTTTCTTAAGAACAGACAATGAGAACATTCTGCCTTACCATACACGGAATGTTTAAAATTCAGGTGTCAAAACATCAAATATGAAGTGGTCCTGATTTTTAAGAGAGCTTGAAATATTGAGACTTGGCAGTTGAGAATAAGAAACCACTCATTTGAACTTAGTTCTATACTAAGTTCCTCCCCACAACAGGGAGTTCCTTTCCCTTTCTCTTCTACTTTCCAATAAACTTTAAGAAAGAAGCCACTCATTCTTGCAAAGGTCAAGTCTGCCCATGGTGCTGAAGTCACCAAAACTGTGGTAGCCAGAGCGCCGGGCACAACTCAGCTCCCCAGCCTCTGAAAAGGCACTCACTCTGCTCCTGGGCCCAAGGAGCCGTGGGGCGCCTGCGTGGCCTCTTCGAGGTACGCAGGAGACATGAGGCTGTCCCACTCTTCTGGGACCGCCCACAGTCAGTTCTCGAGGCTGCAGATGCACTAGCCCTGCTCACCAGTGTTGACTCGCAAGTCGCTTGCCCCACACCAAGGCGAACAAAGCACCATGCTGAAGACCACTGGGCCGCAGCCTCGAGCGCAGGGCAGGGCAAAAGCTCAGCGGCCCGTTCTCGGTGCAGCTGACCTGTTTCAAGGTGAACCGAAGCTGCAGGTCACCAGTTCCAGCTCGAATCTGACGCCCACCCGGGCACAGACTGCAGCTACCAAATAACCCTAACCCAGACTGACCTTTCAGGGCTCAGGGAAGTGACTTTTTTTTATTATATGGCACAGTTTGGCACAGTTATGTTTTCAGTCTTTGGGGTACTTTTGGACTGTCCAAGAGTAGTATGTGTTTTTTTTTCCTTTTTTTTTTTTTAAAAACAGATGGCCAAACCAGGACATATACTAAAAAAAAAAAAAGGAAGGTTACTTACCTGAGCCCTAACATCCCAGCTACCATGGAATCCTGTTGGGGCTGGTCTACAGAAGCAAGATGTATTCTGGGGAGTCACATGTCACATCAAAGCAGGAACTGCTGAGTCTGTATTTTTATGGAGCCTAAAACAAAGAAAATCGTAAGTTGAAAGTCCCCATTTGCGGCACAACCTTTTTCCCAGGGTGATTCAGGACACTCTGCAGATAAACATACAGACAAAGTACAGTGCTATATCCCAGCCGACCAAGCTAGAAACAAAGTCACCTGCAAAGTAGCTGGCACAAATAACGGGAAAGCCCGTGTGTTAAAATCCATGTCATCACAGGTCTGGTCACCTCTGAGCAAAGTGTTATCACTCCACAGCGCTCCATTAGTGGTGCTCCCTGCTCAGTACTGCGTGCACCATGTCATACAGAAACAGTCGAGGAGAGAACATGCAGCATCCAAACGGCATTCCCTCAGAGAACCCGCAAGATCCAGAGACAGCTGCGTCAAGCTGCCCTAACACCAAGAAAGGGAGCTGGAACTCAGAGAGAGAAAGCAGCACCCATGGGAACCAGGCGCCACGGCAGGAAGGGTAAGCCATCATCCACAAGACCCCGGCCAGCTGGCCAGCCGTCATGCCTGAGCCCCTCCGATCAGGACCCCAGGCACACACCGTTGTTGCCTCTCTCGGCTTTCGAACGCATGTTCACACCTGACTTGGCCATTACCTTTTTCATCATTTTCTTGTTAAACTTCAACTGCCCCACAGTAGCTTATCTCTAAGACCTTGCTGGTCCAAGAGTAGCACTTCCTCTAGTGACTGCAAGAAGCCTAGAGTTCCACTTAGACACCAGCCCCGTAAAGGCTCAGGTTGTCAGGACCAGAGGAAGGGCACATAGCCAAGTCCTTCCTGGCTCAGCTCGACCAGAACTACCAGGATGCTAGTGAGAGTTATCTATGAAGGTAAAAGCTGAGAATTCCTTACATATAATGATTCCTGACATTACTCACTTAGCAACGTAACAAACTGGTGGTGGGGGGGGCGACCACGGTAAGCACTACTGGGCCCCAAGAGCACTGGGATGAGTATCACTGGGAGTGGTGCCAGGGAGACTCCCCCAATAAAAGTGTTACCCTAGCTTGGAAAGTTGCAACTTCTCACAGCAACTTTTTTTCTTTACTTGAAACAGGAGAATTGGACCTTTCTGTTCGGAAAGCTTAAAAACTCTTTCATTAATTCAAGATTTCGTTAATAAAATACGAGAGCTCAACTGGTTTGGAGAGTAGACTTTACATGCAGGAGGCCTGGGGTCCATCTTGGCCCCACACCGTCCCCAAAACACCAGCAGGACCACCCCTAGAACACCAGCAGTTATGAGACCAAATCCAAAAAAAAAAGTACGGAAATGGAAGCAGCTCCTTAAAGCCTGATCAAGCTGAGATCTGAGAGCTCTTCCTGCTCACACCCCAGCTCTGGGTAAGAGAGGTCAGATGTGGCACTGCAGCCAGATGCCCGGGCTTCTCTCTCTAGTGGCCGGTCACTCCACTCATGCCTCCCCCTTCCCATACCTACCAGCAAAGTGGTGGAAGCAAGTATTCAAACAGTAACATGCAAATCCAATTTTTGGAGGGGGGGGAGAGAGAAGTGAGGGAGGGGGAGAGAGAGGGAGATAGGGAGGGGGGATGGAGAGGGAGGGAAGGAGGGAGAAGGGGGGGAGAGAGGGGGAGAGAGAAGGAGAGAAAGGGAGGGGAGAGAGGCTAGAGAGGATAAAGGCAGAAGATTTGTCAGTCCCAGATGGAGGGGCTACAGAGGCGACAGTGATTTGGCTGGTCAGTGCTGGGTCAGGAATGTAAGGACAGGTCCTTCCGTTGGAGCAGGAATAATGACACCAGAAACAAGCTGGCTGCCAGTCTCGCCCTGAGGGCACTATCGGCTTTAGGTCCGGAAGAGATTTCCCCCTCTTTAGATAAGGTCTGGGTGGAGTAGACAATCACCTGTTTCCCTTTGAAGATGGTGGGTGGCAGGACGCAACGATTGTCATGCAAATCATCCTGCGCCCTAAAGCAGCTCTAATCCTTAAAGAGTTGATGTCTTACCCTCCCTCTTCATTCTAGGTTAGAGAGGTGATCTTGCCCAGGAAGGGAAAGTAGTGGGAGGGGAGACTAGAGAACTTCCTACTGGAGCCAAAGAACTAGTTTCCCTTTCAAACTGCTTTCCTACCAGTCTAGGTCAGGCTATGGGAAGGCACGGGCAGGCAGGGGGCACGATGACTCTGGCTGGAAAGTGCAAACAGTACAGCAAATTGTATGCTAGCCCTCCGATACAGGAACACACAAACAGCAAACTGGATGGTGGGACAGGCATGTTTGAGCAAGAAATCCATGCAAGGGATCTTCAAGCTGTTCACATCCGCTTACTCCAGACGCCACGACACCGGGGCACAGTGCAGAGAAATGACCTGGCGGAAGCTTCCTGTGGGTTTAAAGGGCCAGCGGTACAAGAAGCTGCTAACTGGAGTCCCCAGGAGGCAAACACCCTGCTCACCAAACCAGAGGAAGCATCCCTGGGTCTGTCGAGCGTCAGGCTCTGACGTACAAACCTTGGAATCTTCGTCAAGGAAGGCTTGTGTGTCTGTTTGCGCGGATGAAAACGTACCCCAGTGATCAGTCTCCCAGCTGATGAACCCCGAACGGGTGTTCAGCGGCGACTTATTTAATCAAGCGGACTTCCACTGGATTGATGTACCATATAATGTTCTCAGACATCCGGGTAAGGAAATAAAAGCCCATGTTCCCTAGGCTTCCTGACTTGGATCTGAGAAAGAAGTCCTAAAAAAAGTCCACAAATAAGCCTGTTCCCCACAATCTCTGGTGCAAATTCCCCAAAGACCAAAAGGGGAAAAAAAGACCGGACCCTGTTTGTTTGTTTTTAAGACGGATTCAGCATATTTCAAAAGACCGAGAGGTCAGCTTAATCTCGTCCGTTAGCCAAGATCCAGATGAAAATTCCAGCCACGAAACCAAATTTCCCCTCTAGAGTGATAATGGTCTTCTACCCGGGAATTTTCCTAGCAAAGCCCAAGACAGCTTCATTTTTCTCGGCTTGATCAAATGCTTCAAACTTGCGAGTCCTCCCAAGTGTAAGCCACTCAGCATCTCTCTCACACACACTGACACGCGCGCGCATACACACACACACACACAGAGAGGCAGGTTCGGTTTCTCATTCACCAGCCTCCCCCTGAATTCCATCCTACCCTCTCACAATTTGGGGTACTGATCCCACACAGCGGAGACACACGTGTGACTGGCTCTGCAGACCCCATTCCTGTTCCTGGAAAAATAAGCAGAAGCACACATCTGCCTGACCATGAGTCAGGAATCTCAGTGTTGAGGTGAAGCCCGTTTCTGCCACGACCAGTTCCCCCCCCCAACACAGCAGGATGCCAGAGCAACTCCCCCCGCCCCCCCCCAGCAATGTCACAATCGGTGCCCTCTGTGAGGACCATCTTTTTAGGATCTTCACAGTGACTTTACGTCTTTCGCATAAGACCAGAGCAACATCGCCACGCCACCGAAGTCACCTGCGTTTCAGCTTGGCTCAGTCAGTCATCACCAAACTCAAAAGCGAATGAACTTTGAGACAGAACCAGCAGGGCCCACTGTGAGAGATGAACGTGTCCCGGCTGGCCGTGGTCATCTCGAGCGGGGCTCGATCGGGGCCACGGGGGAACCCGTTACATACTATGTCCCACTCCACTTATGTAACTGGAAGATCGCAAGCGAAAGGGGGGGGGTGAGGGATGGGATGGCCCTGCTCATCTGAGGCCACTGCCCCCACCCCGACTCCAGGGGGGACGGCCCCTTGGCGAAAAGCCTCAGGTGCCACTGGACACCCAGGCCCTGGGCCCCCGGCTCCTGATGGGAGTTCGGACTGCCTGTTTATGATGAGTTGCGGACACACCGCAGCTAGTCCCCTTCGTGGGCAATACTTCCCATCCAGCGGCTAGTGCTCGAGGGGACAGAGAGCCGGGCCCGGCGCGCTGGCGGAGGGGGGGGGCAGAAAGTCATGGAATGGGCGAGAAGGGGGGGCCCGCGGAGAGGGGGAGCGCGCACAAGCCCTTGTGGCGCACTCTCCCGACGGCCGGCCGACTGCGCACGCGCACCGCGGGGGGGCGAGTAACGGGAGAGGGGGCGCGCGGGAGGGCGCGGGGCGCGCGGGCCAGGGAGAGGCCGGGGCCGTGGGCCCCGCGTCCCGCTCCCCGCACACGGCACGACGCGCGCGGCGCCCGCCAGGCCTGGGCCGGGCCACGGCAGCGCCCGCGTCACCGCGGCCGGGATGCGCGAGCGGCCGCGGCGGGGCTCGAGGGGCGCCGGCGGCCCCGCGCGGCCGGGCCCGAGGACGGTCACCCCGCACGCGAGACCAGGCCGGGGCGCGGGGGCCGCCGGTGGCAGCGGCGGCGGAGGGGGAGGGTAGAGAGGAGGGACGCCATCCGCCGGCCGTGTCGCCCGACCCCACGGGCCCCTCCCGCGCCACGTCCCGCCCCTGGCCCCCGCCCCCCGGCAGGGGTCCCCGCCCGCGGCTGCGGCGGCCCCACTCACAGTCTCTCCTCCTCGCCTCCTCCTCCTCCTCCGCTCGGCGCGGCAGCGGCGGCGGCGGCCATTTTCCGGACAGCTTTTACCACAGCCCTCTCTCCGAGAGGAGGGAGCGCGCGCGCCGCCGACGCCGAGACCCCGCACGGCCGACGTCGCACCCCGCCCTCCCGGCCGGCCTGCGCGCTGCTGCACCTGCGCGCCCGCACCCCGCCCCGGCCCCGCCGCCAGGACGCCCGCCATTGGCCGGGGCCGGCGGGCCGGGGCGGGGCCTCGACGGCGACGCCGCCCATTGGCGGCACTTGGTGTCCGTTCTGGCCAGGGGAAAGGGGGCGGACCCCTACCCGCGGCCGCCGATTGGCTGCCATCGGCCGTCATTTGGGAAAAAGAGGCGGTTTGGGCGCCGAGGGGCTGGTTTAGTGGGTGGAATTTGAATGTTAAGGATTAATGGGCCCTTGCGGATGCTGGGGCTAGCGGAGGCCTAGGCTCGGGACTCCTGCTTGTGACGTTGTCCCGACTTTCCGACCCCTGTCCACAAACGCAGCACAGTACACTGCAATATAAGCGATACACCCGCACCTGCTTCTTGTCAATATGTCAGTATCACCGGTCTCGCTAGAAGCCGCAAAGTTGCCCGCCCCAGAACCTGACATTATTACACTCGGGGACCTGAGTTTAAGAGGTCTGTAGGGTGAATTCTTTCTTCTCAACATTCTATGTACCCCCGTCTCAGCGGGGCAGGGAATAAACTCATAACAAATCACAGCCTGACCTTTGGGAAACTTGGTCGGCGTGCGTGGCCAGCTTGGGAGAGACCTGTCATCGCTGCATGAGATGCTTCCTTGAAGGTGTGGATGAGGGGACCTGGCAGCACAGAACACACACTTGGCTCCACCTAGAAGCAAGACGGGAAACTTCCATGAAAAGCTGTCCGGAAAGATAACATCTAGAAATTCTGTTTTGGAAAAATACTTAAATGTATGGGGAAAGTTTTAGCCAATGGAGTGTTTAGGGCAGAAGTGTGTATCACACCACCCTTCCTATGATTCCCGTCATCACTCAATCAACCCGGTTCCCCATACTAGCTCTCTGTTTAACCAGAAACCTGATTCGGATTTGGCGCTCCACCCTTCCGATTCATTTGTCAAATGCCGGCTATGTGCCAGTCGCTCTTCCAAGCTCTGGGCGCACAGGACTATGAAAAAAGACAGCCAACTAACTTGGGTGCTATTTACGTGGTCACAAATCTTCACCTTCATCCGATTCCCCCCATCTGACTATATTGGGAAACAACATTCCAGGTGAAGTTAAAGGTAGGAGGGAAAACTATGCTTCCCATGGATGGGGCTAACAATGGATCATATGCGGCAGAGAGAGAAGGGCCTGTGGTGGAAGAGGCAGTTCAGGTCGCCTATGGAATACCTGAGCTCTTCTGAAATGAGAAGTCCTTGGAGGGTTTGGGACTGGGAGCTGCCACTAAGGGATGGGCATCATCGGTACAGTGCCGGTTCTGAGAAGTTCTGTGATTCAAGCAATATTTTCTGATTTGGACAGAAAGGACTGTTGGCTATAGGGTACAGAGAAAGTGAAGAAACAAGGACAATTCCTGAGTTTTTAGCTTGAACAACTGAATGGATGGGTGCCTTTCACCAACACTGGAGAACAGTGTAGGAAAAGTGCATTTAGTTTTCGCAAGTTCACATCAATTATTCCACATTGGAGACCAGAGAAAAGTGCTTAACGGACCGGAGCACATGTCTTGCATGCAGGATGCCTGGATTTGAGCCCTGGCACCACATGGTGTGGTTCCTTGGCCACTGGCAAGAGTGAGCTCCTCACATAGAGCCAGGAGCAGTTCTTGTGCACCCAAGTGTGGCCCCCCCATACAAAACAAACAGACAAAAGCAATAAACAGGCTGGAACGATAGTACAGCAGGTAGGACATTTGCCTTGCATACAATCAACTTCGGTTCAATCCCCAGCATCCCATATGGCCCCAAGTCCTGCTAGGAGTAATTCCTGAGTACAGAGCCAAGAGTTACCCTTGAGTATCACTGGGTGTGACTTCCCCTCAAAATAAAGAAATAGGGGCTGGAGCAATAGCACAGTGGGTAGGGCATTTGCCTTGCACGCGGCCGACCCAGGTTCAGTTCCCAGCATCCCATATGGTCCCCCAAGCACCGCCAGGAGTAATTCTTGAGTGCATGAGCCAGGAGTAACCTCTGTGCATCACCGGGTGTGACCCAACCCCCCCCAAAAAAAAGAAATAATCCCATTTTAGCCATGTTAAATTTGCAAATCACGTGAACAAATAGAGATGTTGAGTAGGAGAATGGGCCAGCTAAAGAAGCAGCCAAAGAGACTGCAGAGTAAAGCTGGAGAAAACAGAAGGGAACAATAGGAATGAGTTGGAGCAAATTTAACGGGCTGGAGAGACCTCAAAGGACAGAATGCAAGCTATGCAATTCAGGAGGCCTGGGTTTGATCCCCAGCAACACATGGTCCCCTGAGAACTGCTGGAAGTGACCCCTGAGCACCTAACTGGTGTAGCCTTCAAACACTGAAAACCTGTTCTTTGAAGACCTGGGGAGAAAGCCAGTCCTCTAGGGGCCGGGGAGATAGTTCAAATGCAAGAGCTGCCATCTGTGAGGCCCTGAGGTTCATCCTTGGCACTGCATGACCTCCTGAGCACCACTAGCCCTCATACTCCTAAGCACCAGAGGCGTGACCAAACGTAGCATGAGCAGGACTGGCCCTTCTCTCAACAGCAGTGAGGAGAGATCTGTAAGAATATCCAACCCTCTAACAAGCTCAGTCTCAAAACAGAAGAGTTGATGAAGTGGCGTTAGAAATGCAAAGAGGTGATCACATATATAATCATCCTATACAGAGAAATGGGAGGGGGTTGCTGTTTTATTTGTTTGGGGACCATACCTTTCTCTGGGCTCAGGGCTTACTCCTGGTGGGCCTTTAGGGTGGCTGGGTGCAATACAAGTACCTTCTCTGCTCTACTAACTAAACAGATAAATTTAATGAGTTCAGAGTCCCCTATGAGTTCAGATCATTTTAGGGTAGTTTTGTTTTGCTTTGGGGTCACACCCAGCAGACTCGGGGCTTTCCTGGCTCTATGCAAGACTGGAGTGATAGTCCAGCGGGTAGGGCATTTGTTTTGCATGCGGCTGACCAGAATTCAATCCCCGGCACCCCCTATGGTCCCCTGAGCCTGTCAGGAGTGTTCCCTGAGTACAGAGCCAGAAGTAATCCCTGAGCAGCACTGGGTATGGCCTAAAAAACATTTTTTAAGAAGCAAAACAAAAACTCCTTGCTCTGTGCTCAGGGACCACTCCTGATAAGGCTCAGGGGACCATACGGGGTGCTAGGAATAGAACCTGGGTTAGCAGCATGCAAGGCAAGAGTCCTACCCACTGTACTATTGCTCTGGATCTCGGACATTTACTCTTACAGAGCTAGTATGAACCTGGAAAGTCTATCACACTCCTGGATTTTGACTTGGGCAAATCATTTTTAAATTAATTGGTTGTAAGATCGGCATCTTTTCGTACATGGACTCTTTCCTTCTGGGAATGTGGTACTTTCTATTTTGAATTCCTGGCTCACTGTTTCTCAGGAAGGTTGGAGAATCTGGGAGCCACTCCCGGCACAATTTGTTGGGTTGTGCTGCTGGGGCCACCAGGGTCGTGCGCTGCCTGCATCAAACTAGGGCTCTTTCGCATGGGAATCATGTGCTACATTCTTCCACTCTGAGTCTCCTCCCTGGCCACTAATTTTCTCATTTTCAAATTAGAAAATCCCTAAGTGCAGAGCCAGGAATAAGTCCTGGGCACTGCCAGGTGTGACCAAAAAGTAGGAAAGAAAGAAAGAAAGAAAGAAAGAAAGAAAGAAAGAAAGAAAGAAAGAAAGAAAGAAAGAAAGAAAGAAAGAAAGAAAGAAAGAAAGAAAGAAAGAAAGAAAGAGAGAAAGAAAGAGAGAGAGAGAGGGAGAGGGAGGGAGGGAGGGAGGGAGGGAGGGAGGGAGGGAGGAAGGAAGGAAGGAAGGAAGGAAGGAAGGAAGGAAGGAAGGAAGGAAGGAAGGAAGAGAGAAAGTCTGAAGCTTAGAAAAGAATTTCAAAAGAGAAACCAGTTAAAAGTGTCTCGTGAAATGCCTTGGATTGAATTGATGGGATTAACTTGATATAAGTTCCCTCTTGCCATTGAAAAGAAGAAAACCATATCTTAGAGATTAAGGTATTTACTTGAAGAATTACAAAATGGTACACTTCAAAATGGAACGGTAATATTTTCTAAAAGATTTCCTTTAACAATGGACCTGCCTAAGTATCTCCGTGTGTAGCTCTGGGGGCACCGCTGGGCCTGCACAGCTGGCAGCGGTCCCTGATCCCCTAAACATTACTCGGGAGGTGCCCCAAATCAAATGAAGTGAAAGTGAAAATGGGCCTGTGGAAGAGTTTTAAAAGGAAAACACCATATAGCAGTTGTTGGGAAAGCAGCAGCCAGGAGGATTTTGCTAATGTGACAGAGTGCAAGCTTCTACTTCGCTTCAAAATCCCTTCAACTGACAGGGGGAAATGGCTTTAGCAAAGCAAATTGAAAACACAAATGTAAAATGAAAAGGGTAAAGGAGTCCAACCTTTCGTTCATAGCTAACACCCCCGATGCAACCACAAAAGGTTAAAAAAGACAAATCTGCTCAAACACTTGTAGAAAGCTTCCTAGAGCTGTTTATAAATTAGACCCCTCAGAAAACCCCGGTAAATTCCAAAATGTCGAACTCATGCAGTTAACAGCCTTTGGCAGCAACCCAGCAAAATGAAGACTTCGAAACAAAAGGATGGGCAAAAGTTTTTTAAAAATGCAATTATTCTCCTGGACGTTTTCAAACCAATTTCACAATCACTCACTAGTTAAAGGGGAGATAGAAACTAAAATTTTAGAAATGATCAACATGAGAGTTCTTTTCATTAAAGTCTGTTGTGTAGCCAAAGCAGCCATCTAGAGCAACCATCGCCTTAGGAGATAAAAAACCAGACCGATTCACGCCAGAATTCACACAGATCGACAGGTTTTCCTTCTTTCCCCTTAGCAGCTGCCTGAAGCAAGGAGACTGAGAAGTGACAAACCTTTGGCAGTGAAGAAAATGGGGGAAGGTTTTCCTCAATGGACAATTGCCACAATTTTGGGTCCACGGAGAGGGTGAATTCGCTGTGCTGAGTCCAATCAGCAGCAGTTAGCAGAGAGATCTTTTGGCCTGGGCAGACTGGGGCACCGCACCAGAGAGTCCAAGGAAATGGAAGAAAGCACCTGCACCTCGGGACCAAGGGATGTACCACTCGGTACCTCTGCTTCACCACCAGACAGCTGAGCTGGCAGCTGGCACAGGCCTGCAGGGAAAACACCTGGCAGTTCTCAAAAGAAATGGGAGGAAACGTCTGTAAGGAACCAGAGCTTCCAGCAGAGAGGCCGGCACCCTGGGACGTTGTCTCCTCATTCTAGCATTTGGGGGGAGCAAAATCTGTTCTGTGCGTCCTGCCCGGCACAGAGAAGCTCTAGCAGGAAAACGGAATGTTCTGCCCTAAAGCAGATGAAATCCACACTAGGTAAGCAGCCCTTTAAGTGAAGTGCGAACGAAGCACTGAAGAGTGTCAGAAATGTCCAGGGCTGTCATTGATAAGGCCTCAAGGGAGAGCACAGCACGAAAAGTGCTTGCTTGGATCCCCGGCATCCTAGAGTGTTACCTGAGCCCCCCAAACTACAGCCCCAGGAGTGATCCTGAGCACAGCCAACTGTGGCCCCAAATTCTAATAAGTGAATAAATACAGCCAAGCATAAACTATAGGGGGACATTAATGCAGGGAAGCTCTAAAAACAAAAGGAGTATCTGAAAAGATTTTCTTCCATATTCAGACATAAAAACCCAGGTATGCGGGACTTATGGCTGGGATTTCCAAGCCTGCTTGGATTGGGACTGGGCCTCCTTCACCCAGATCTCCAGTTTTCCAGTTGCTTGGCAGCCACACCCACAAACTTCCCCCGCCACCTCGCTGTGAAATCTCATCAATGGCCAAGATCCAGAGACTATAAAACAAAGCTCCTGCAGCTGTGCAACCTCTTTTTTTCTATTTTATTTTATTTTTCCTCACAGGGCAGAGCATAGCAAGCTACCCCTGACATATTTTATATGCCAAAAACAGTAGCAACAGGGGGCTGGAGTGATAGCACATCAGGTAGGGCGTTTGCCTTGCATGCGGCCGACCCGGGTTCTAATCCCAGCATCCCATATGGTCTCCTGAGCACCGCCAGGGGTGATTCCTGAGTGCATGAGCCAGGAGTGACCCCTGTGCATTGCTGGGTGTGACCCAAAAAGAATAAAAAACAGTAGCAACAACGTGCTCTTCATGTTCCCGTAGTGAGCAGACACCTTGGGCTACACTAGCACGCGACAGGGACAAATGAAGACGTTACTGGCGCCCGCTAGAGCAAATTGATGAACAACGGGATGACAGTGATACAATGATATTCAGAAACTTAAAGGAGAGACCAGATAGGGGGCTTAGGGGTTAAATATGGTCCCTCAAGCATGACCAGGTCTGATAACTGATCACAGAGCCAAGAGTAAGCCCTGAGTACTGCCAGGTATGCCACCCCTACTCACACCCCACACTCCCAGAGAAACCTGAAGATAAATATTGTATCTACAAATCAAGAGCTGAATGGCAAAGAAAATGAGCAGGAAACAAGTGTGGATTGTTAGAGGTGAAAAGGAGATTGTTGAAGTGAACCTTTCACCGTAAAGGCTCAGGATAGGCACAAAGTACCAAGTGCGCCCTTGCCTTGCAGCAGCCATGGGTTCAATGCTCCCCTAAGCACTACTGGGAGCGACTGCTGAGTAAAGAACCAAGCACTCATGGATGTGGCCCCCAAACCAAAAGCAAAATGGATTTTGGTAGAAATAGGTAAGTATAAAACTGAAGAAGTGAACAAAACACAGAAAATGTAAGAATTTTGAGTAGTGATCTAGAAAGTCCAGCAAGCAACTAACAAGCATTGTTACTGTTTTGTGGGAGGCCTTCCCCAGGGATACTTAGGGTCCCCAGTGGTACCCCAAGTGGTGCTTGGGAGGACACAGGATTCCAGGCATGAGTCCCACCCTTTGAACTATCTTCCCAGTCCCATAAGAAGAATGTATGAGAGGGAAAACTAAGAAAAAGGACTAGGAGTCACAATAAATATCAATATGGGATGATGAAAGATGCTGGGAACCAGTATTAAAAAAGATAATAAAGCAATGATTTCATAACACCAAAAGAAAATGACTGGTATTTTAAAATTCAACACCAGCCAAAATCCCCATCATGTATGAACCATGGGAGGCAAATACTTGAAGATATGCAAGAACCCAGAAAAAATACTTCTCAAATATATTTTCTTAGGAAGCTACTTGAGGATGCTCTCCAGCAAAACAAGTGTGTAAGCCAAGAAAAAGGAAGATGTGGGATCTACAAAGCAGTGAATCGAATCCAGGAGAGCAGTGACAGGAAACAGCAGGGACGCCAAGTGGGCAGCAGGCCTGATGGCAGTGAGTCCAGACTGGAGTCAGAGTCGCAGGTTCGGAGGCAGAGGGCTCCAGGAATTGTTTTGAAGTGTGAGTATCTCAACTTGGCGTGTTAGATATGATTGAAAGGCTGAAGAAAACTGCCTCGGATGATGGGGAATTCATGTAAGAATATAAGGGGAAAAAACATTGGAAACACCAGGAGAAAAGAATGTAACCAAAAATTGATGATTAAAATAAGAAGCTAATGAAAGGTACCATTATTTCCCTAGTGGCTGGTGCATGAACCTGGGAGGTAGGAAAATTCTCTTGCTTCAAAGGACTCAGGGGTCTTCAAATGAAAGATAGAATTGTGATCTGGCATGCATCCTCTCTATCTGGCCTTGGAAATGCATAAATAGCATTGGCCACAGAGCTAGATAGCACAGCAGGCAGGGTGCTGGCCTTGCACACAGCCAAACCAGGCTCCATCCATGGCACCACACATGGTCCCCAGGCTCAGCCAGGAGTGGTGCCTGAGTGCAGATGTAGGAGTAAGCCCTGAGTAGCTCCAGATGTGGCTCCAAAACCAAATCAAAACAAACGAAAGAGAAAAGCAGAGTTTTTGTTTGGGGGCCACACCCTGTAGTGTGGTGCTCAGGGCTTTATTACTGGTTCTACACTCAGAGATCACTCCTGGCACTGCTCAAGGAACCATATGGGGTGCCAAGAGATCAAACCCGGACAGCCACGTGTAAGGTAAGAGCCCTACGTGCAGTATTATCATTGCAGCCTGAGAAACTCTTATATGGATAGCATAGTGACTTTTTTCCTTTTGATGCTTAGAGTTAAAGCAAACACAGACGGGGCCTTCTTGCGTCCGTGGCCCTTCCTGCGTGCCTGCAGTTGAACTCAGCAGGAAATGGTCATCTCTAAAAGAGAGGTAGATGCGGAATCACCGCATATTGGGGTGTTGGGGACCTCACACTGGCTCCCCCCCATGCCCTGAGTCTTGTGGGACTCAAATGAAATTCAACGGAGGGTAAGGGCAGCGGATCAGGACCGCACCAACTGAGATGGAAACAATGAGGCACGATGGGGCAGTTGGCCCTTCACCTGTGTGCCAGTTCTGTTTACACTCCAGCCCCTGTGTCCATCGTAGGACTCAGAAGAAACGGTGCTGGAAGCAGTGGCCAGAGACCTCACTCCACCAGAAGTTCTGGCAACTGAACTCTGCAGCGTGTCCTGCACCAGGTTGGAACTGAAAGTGTCACAGCTCAGCCAGCTCCAGACATAGTTTGAGGTCTCTCTGTTTCTGTGGCTCAGCACCCCCATCACTCGCATTTCTGTGGCCTTGGATAGGCACTGATGACCATCAGCTGATGGCCTCAAGAGGTGAGAGGTTACATACCTAAACAGCACTAGTGTCTGTTCGAATTTTGTTTCTTTTCCCCTCTAACTTAAGTTGGCTACTGTTTTATCCTTTGTCGGGTTTGGGGGTTCTCCAAAAATTGGTTCTGGGATTGATTCATTATTTCTCTGTGATGTGTCCTAACTTGGTACTTTCTGTTCTCATTTTCTCCCCACTCCTGTTTTCTAACTAGTCTGCAATTTTTTTCTTTCCTTCTTTTCCCCCTAATAGAAGATTTTTTAAAAGGGCATTCAAAACTCTAAAGGTAGAGTTTTGGTTTAGTTTCCTTTTCTAGTTTTTCACATTTCTCAGCAATCCTTTTTGCCTTACTATTTGGGCACTGCTGCCATGGGCACACTCATGACTGTGATCACAAAGGGACAGCTGGTCCTTTTGGGTCCTTGAAGGACCACATAAACCACTTCCACTGAATGGCAGGAAAGAGATCACTAAGGCTCCTGGGACATTGAGGGGGGCTTGTGGCAGCTTAGGGATCAGTGTGAGCAGAATGTCACTGTCACCTTAGGTGGGAAGGCGAGAGAAGACTTGTGATGCAGGAGGCCCTATAAGGCCACTATTCAGGACTCTTGTCATAGATCAGATGCAGGAGGTCACTGAACAGTTGCCCGGCCAGTGCCACAGAGTGGCAGAATGACCACACAGCATTTGTTTACCCTGCCCAGCCTGGGAATTGAGCATCTGGGGAGCTGGGGATCCCAGTGTGAGATGAGAAGCCCCAAAAGAGATGTGAGAGAGACCTCAAACTGCCACTGCCAGGGGAACTCCCAGAGAGGTCAGAAGTGGAGGAGAGGACGGAGATTTAGGGGGCTCAGGGGAGCGCCACCACGGCCCGGGGTTCATCCCCAGCAGACGGCTCCCGAGTCCCGCTGACCTGGCAGGGCCTGGGATTGAGACCCCGTCTCCCACATTCTGGGAACTGGGGCCGGGTGGGAGTGGGGGGAGCAGCTCAGGCCGGGGCAGCCTCTTGTTGCTCATGCTTACGGTGGAAAGAAGGAAGATAAGGCGGGGAGGGTACGGGGAGAGGGCAACGTGGCCTGGAGAGCAAGTTTTTAGGCAGGAGCCCTGGGCTTCATCCCTGGCATCACATGGCTCCCCACACACCAAAGCAGGAGCAGATCCTGAGCACCACTGTGACACGCAGGATGGAAGGTAGGAAAGGAAAGAAGTGGGGGGAGGAAGGAAGTCAGGAGCACTGGTTCTGTTCTCTTTTTTTTCTTTTTTGGCTTTTTGGGTCACACCCAGCAAGGCACAGGGGTTCTTCCTGGCTCTGCACTCAGGAATTACTCCTGGCGGTTCTCCAGGGACCATATGGGATGCTAGGAATCGAACCCAGGTTGGCCACGTCAAAGGCAAACGCCCTTCCCGCTGTGCTATTGCTCCAGCCCCACTGGTTCTATTCTTGATGGCCAGAAAGAAGTCCGATTAAGGCAGAGTAGACAGAAGCAGACAGAGAGAGAGAGTAAATCAGCAGTGCGCTCCCGAGTTGTGGCCAAGCAAGTCTATTCTCCAAGCAAGTCTCCTGGTGATGATTTTAAAGGGGTGAGTTCACTAAGGGGGAGGAGCCTACGTAAGCGGTGTGTGTAGCATGATTTGGGTGGCGCTAAAGCTGTGGATGAGAACTATAACAAACGCTCACATGTGTTGCATTGTCATTAGCCAGCAAAGGGATGTCTGAGTTCCTTGGTGTTTGGGGCTTCATGAAGAGAACTAAAGCCTGGATTCCATTCTCTGCATATACTTTGACAATGGACTGGAGTCTAGTTTTCTAGCAGGACGTCAGCAGCCTCAAGCCTCCTGACTCAGGTTCTCAAGGTCTCCTGTTTGTCTGGCCACATGATTTGGTCCTCTCCACTTTCCACAGCAGTCTTCCACTGGCCACTCTCACCTCAGGACACTGGAAAGATCTGGAACGGGGTTTCGGGCTTCCGCCAGTTGCTGATGCACCCAACCCCATCCTACCCCGCCCCCAGTAAAATATTGCAAAACAGCTTCCACCCTCCTAGTCACTCCCCTCCCTGCCCTACGCCTCTGGTCCTCTATTTCTATTATTACTTGGAGGTACACTGGGGTTTGATTTTTACTTTCAATGATATAATCAAACCTTGACTACTGATTAACACCTGGCAATAACTATTGATCAGGGCGCTTTTTGTTGAAGGATCAGGAAATTAGGCAACTTAAAATTTCCCACCTCTTCTTCCTCCCTGATGCCATTCCTGAATGACTCTTTTCCTTATGGTTCTAGACATTCCTGGCCACAGCAGGTGATGCCCAGCGAGCTGTTCCTGGTGGGCAGAGTACCCCCTCCCACAGTCTCATCATCAAGGACTTTTGGGGTTTTTTTGGGGCCCACACCTGGCAATGCGCAGGGCTTCCTCCTGACTCTGCACTCAGAGATCACACCTGGTAGCATCAGGGGACCCTGTGGAATGCTGGGGATAGAAGCCGGGTCCGCAAATGCCCTCCCTGCTGCCTATCGCCCCAGTCCCTGACTTCAAGCACTTTGGCCAAGATTTCAGAACTCTTTCTTTTTTTCTTCTTTTTGGGTCCCACCCAGCGATGCTCAGGGGTTACTCCTGGCTCTGCACTCAGGAATTACTCCTGGTGGTGCTGGGGAGACTATATGGGATGCTGAGGATCGAACCTGGGTTGACCGCGTGCAAGGCAAATGCCCCACCCACTGTACTATTGCTCCAGCCTCAGAACTCTTTCTTTCACATAATCACCCATTTCCAAGATGAAGTGATTCCAGCAGACTTGGTGACTGAAGCAGCCTCCAACTGGTCGCCCCGTGGGCCTGCGACCACCAGCCCAGGCTCACTGGCTTGTGCCTTGGAGGTGCAAGCTCCTTTGAATGGCTCAAGGCAGTGGCTGGAGTCTCCAGGGCCATACCTGCACTCAGTGCTCCTTCATAAATGAGTGGAAACGGCACTAGTAATATGTGACAAAAGAGTCTGAAGATAATTAACTGGCTTCCAAGGAGAAAGACTTCAGTTGGGCTTTTGTGTTCTTTCTTTGACTAATTATCAGCTTCAGCTGCAGTAGAAGACGGGGGCTGAGGAAAACGCAGTGGATTATCTTTCCCACTCTCCATACCAGGTGGGGGCCATGCCAGGAAGCGCCAGGACAGGCAGGAGGAGAGTCTAGGACAGGCCAGTTGGAATAATTGCAGTGGGTGTCCCTAAGAGCCTGGCACTTGGCCTGGGGTGATTACTCCTGGGGGCAGGGGCCTGAGAGAATTGGCTACTTTGCATATCAAAGCCATGTTCCCAGCTAGGAGCTTGGCTGTCTCCAAGAATTGGCTAGCACCTGGAAGGGCAATCTCTTCCCCCACAGAAATGTGTTTCCAGAATGTGAAAATGTCATAGCGTCCAGAAAAAGCTCGAAGTATTTACAATAAAGTTGGCTGAAATGATAATCCATGATGTTGACTGCCTAACTCTGTATCAAACTGTGTACACCACAGAGAATTACTGTTTTCTGTTTCCAATGAGAAAGTTACACAGAGTGATCTTGGATTCTGCTGCCAAGGAAATTGGAGTCCATTGCTGAAATGCCGCAGAGCCACCCTCTGCCACCCGGGCCCTGAGTCTAACCCAATGCTAAAGGTTCTGGAAAAGGTGCGCACCTTGAGGGCAGGGCCTCCCTGATTCTAGCCTTGTATCTGGCTCATGTCAGGGTCAAGTTAAAGGTCAGTTGACTGAACTTCTCCAGTACTATTGCTCCCCCTGGGGCCTCTCCCATCAGTATCCGAGGCAAATACAGCTTTGTACAGTTTCTTCACTGTTTCAGCTCCCGTGTTGAGAATGACAGGGGATGGGAGTTGGTTTCTGTATTTTGGTTTCTGGGTCACACCCAGTGGTGCTCAGAGAATCTTTGGTAATCATTCCCGGTGGTGCTTGGGAGACCACTGTATGTGGGGCCTCCTGCCTCCAAAGCTAGCGTTCCAGCCCTTGGAGCTATTTTCCTGACTCTTGAGTCTCAACACTGGCCTGTCACTCTGGAAGCTTGGCAAATGTTCCCTGAGTCCCCAGTCTTGCATGTGTGGACCTACTGCCTTCGTGATCTGACCACTCCTGTCCTGGGTCCTGGTAGCGCAGCCGGAAAGCTCAGTGGCATCCTACTTGCCCAGAGAAGCCATTTTGGACACCGGGCCGAAGGCCAGGATCTGCCGGCACACGATCAGGTCTCAGCTCTAAGTATGCAGGCTGCCAAAATGCACCCGTTCTCTGGATGGCCATGTGGGTGGCTTCCAAGTCTTGCTTCTTACAAAGAGAAAAGCAATCTTTTTTTTTAATTTATAATAAATTTATTTATTTTTAATTATTGAATCACCATGAGGGTACAGTTACGGATTTATACACATTTGTGCTTATGCTTCCCTCATACAAAGTTCGGGAACCCATCCCTTCACCAGTGCCCATACTCCACCACCAGTAAACCCAGCATCCCTCCCATCCTCCCCAATCCCATCTCCCCCCACCCCACCCTGTCACTGTGGCAGGGCATTCCCTTCTGTTCTCTCCCTCTAATTAGCTGTTGTGGTTTGCAATAAAAGTGTTGAGTGGCCACTGTGCTCAGTCTCTAGCCCTCATTAAGCCCGCAACTCCCTTCTCCCATATGGCCTTCGACTACATTATAGTTGGTGATCCCTTCTCTGAGTTGCCCTTTCCCCAGAATGTGAGGCCAGCCTCCAAGCCATGGAGTCAACCTCCTGGTAGTTGTTTCTACAATTCTTGGGTGTTAGTCTCCCACTCTGTTATTCTATATATCATAGATGAATGCAATCTTTCTATGTCTCTCTCTTTCTGACTCATTTCACTTAGCATGAAACTTTTCATGCCGATCCACTTAAATAAAAAATTCGTGACCTCCTTTTTTCTAACAGCTGCATAATATTCCATTGTATAGATGTACCAAAGTTTCCTCAACCAGTCATCCGTTCTAGGGCATTCGGGTTTTTTCCAGATTCTGGCTATTGTAAACAGTGTGCGATGAACATACATGTGCAGATGCCATTTCGATTATACTTTTTTGCCTCTCTGGGATATATTCCCAGCAGTGGTATTGCTGGGTCAAATGGGAGCTCAATTTCTAATTTCTTGAGAATCGTCCATATTGTTTTCCAGAAGGGCTGAACCAGTCGGCATTCCCACCAGCAGTGTAGAAGGGTCCCTTTCTCCCCACATCCTCTCCAACAGCGGTTGCTTTTGTTCTTTTGGATGTGCGCTAGTCTCTGTGGTGTGAGGTGGTATCTTGTGGTTGTTTTGATCTGCATCTCTCTGATGATTAGTGATGTAGAGCACTTTTTCATGTGCCTTTTGGCCATTCGTATTTCTTCCTTGGTAAAGTTTCTGTTCATTTCTTCGCCCCATTTTTTGATGGGGTTGGATGTTTTCTTCTTGTAGAGTTCAACCAGTGCTTTATATACCATTGATATCAACCCCTTATCTGATGGGTATTGTGTAAATATCCTTTCCCATTCTGTGGATAGTCTTTGGATTCTGGTCACTGTATCTTTTGTGGTGCAGAAGCTTTTTAGTTTAATGTAGTCCCATTTGTTGATCTCTGTTTTTACTAGATTGCTTAGTTCTGTGTCACCTTTGAAGATACCTTTATCTTCAATATCGTGGAGGGTTTTGCCGACCTTGTCTTCAATGTACCTTATGGTTTGTGGTCTAATGTTGAGGTCTTTAATCCATTTTGATCTGACTTTTGTGCATGGTGTCAGGTCAAGGTCTACGCCCATATTTTTACATGTGGTTGTCCAGTTGTGCCAGCACCATTTGTTAAAGAGGCTTTCCTTGCTCCACTTCACATCTCTTGCTCCCTTATCAAATATTAGATGATCATACATTTGGGGTTGTGTGTAAGGATATTCCACCCTGTTCCATTGGTCTACGGCTCTGCCTTTGTTCCAGTACCATGAAAAGCAATCTTTTTCTTTTTGTGCCGACTCCGTGTGTTCTTGTGACACCCTGGGAGGGAAACTGCTAGGGCAATGTGTCCAGGGGACCAAGTGACAGTCTCCCCCCCCCCCCGGCAATATCTGAGCCCTCCTCTTCCAAGCAGGTTCTTATTAATTCTGGTACTGCCGTGGCAGGTCACTTTCATTCTTGTCAAGCTGGTGGGTGTTTTGAGGCGTTTCATCATGGGACAGTTTCTCCTCAACAGTTACCGCCGTGATTGGAAGTAGGTTTACAGTTTTGCTTCCTCAGGTTCCTGCCCATTGTCAATGGGGTCATTGATCTTGTCTTGAGTGGAAATCCTCTCTGTTTGCTCTCTGAGTTCCGTGTGACTGGAGCACTCATAATCCATCACTTGGTGGCTTCACTTTCATTCTCTTGGGGACACACTGGGTTTGTTTTCCTTCCTGCTTTTGTTGGTTCCTGTTGTTTTGTTTTAGGGGTTGTGGACCATACCAGGTGATGCTCAGGGGCTACTCCTGGCTCTGTGCCCAAATAGCCTTCTCGAATGTGCCTCAGGGATCATATGCAGTGTCATGTTTTGTTTTGCGGGGGAGGAGCATTTAGGCAACAAGGACTTAGGGGCTTCCACTGACTCTACACTCAGGGATCAGTCCTGGTGGAACTCAGGGGACCCTATGGGGTGGGGGACTGCATCCAGATTGGTCGCACACAAGACCAGTGAGTCCCACTGTGTTTTCTGTGCATCCTTGCCTTCTGGTACAGTTTTTGTGAGTAGTAGCACAGTGACAGGTCTCCAACACAGGATTGAGGTGCTCAGTGGGGTTGTGCATTTGTGGTGCCAAGGATGACACCTAGTCATGTAGTTGGTTCCTAAGATTGACCATTTGCTCTTACGCAGACAAGACAGAAGTTCTGCCTCTGCCTGGCAGCCCCAGGCCTCTATGTGGTTTCTGATGAGTTCAAGGGCTTGCTTTCATGGTCACCAATTTTGATTTGCCCTAGTAGTTAGGGTTTCCTCCCTCCCTCCCTCCCTCCCTCCCTCCCTCCCCCTCCCTCCCTCCCTCCCTCCCCCCTCCCTCCCTCCCTCCCTCCCTTCCTTCCTTCCTTCCTCCCCTCCCTCCCTCCCTCCCTCCCTCCCTTCCTTCCTTCCTTCCTTCCTTCCTTCCTTCCTTCCTTCCTTCCTTCCTTCCTTCCTTCCTTCCTTCCTTCCTTCCTTCCTTCCTTCCTTCCCTTTCTCTGTTTCTTTCTCTCTCCCTCTCTCCCCCACCCTCTCCTTCTCTCTCTCTCTCCCCACCCCCTCTTTCCCTTTGTTTACCCCCCAGTAGCAGAGACATCCCTATGTGCAGAGTCCCAAGGTCAATTCCGTTTTTGCTCCTAGCACTCAGGCTTCTGAGCTCCAGAACTCTGCTCTTAACCTCTAGTGTGACTTAGGACTACAACTGGGCTTTTTGGGTGCTGGGGACAGAACAGAGCCTCGACCTTGGAAGCCTGTGACCTCCCACGGATGCACATCGGTGTCTTTGTTCTTGCCTTCTCTCGCGGTTGTCTGCACACAACTCACTGAACAGTTCATTCATTTCTCCCAGCTGCAGGTGCTAGCACGCATGCATAGATCAACAGGGCTCTTTCTGGAGCGTGTAGTCCAGCCTGTCCCCAAAGCACACTGGGCTGTCTTCCGGAGCCTGGAATGCGGCCACTGTCTGGGAGGGCAAGGCTCCGACTACCCTTGTGCCTTCTGGGTGCAGCACACTTGCTCATGAATGGCAGAAGCACTTGCTTGGTGCTGGCCAGTTGCACGGTGCCTGTGGTCACTGGCAAATAAAAAGCCTGTGGTAAAGGCATATAGAGGCCTTGACAATGGCCGGTGCTCCCGAAATTAAACAAAGTGCTGCTCATTCCTCCCCAAAGGCTCACGAGTCTTTTGCAAATGTATTTTTAGCTCTTTGTGTTTTTAAAAATGCTATTGCAAACGGTAGATTCGTTTTTGAGCTGTTGGCTGTTGTAGGAATACAAACGATTTTTAGCTGTGGATTTTGTATCCAGGAATCTTGTCAAACACTCTTAGTAACTAATAATTTCATTCTAGATTCTTTGGCATTTGATAATGCGCGTCAAACCCCATGAATAATGCAGGCCTTCTTTCCTTGCCTTTATCTCTTCTTCCTTTTGCTTGCCCTAGGCACTGGCCATCAGAACAATGCTGACAAGTGATGGCAGTACTGTGCTCATCAATTTTTTTTTCATTTTTTTTTCATTTTGTGGTTCATTTAATGCCTAGGAGCTTTTCCTGGCTCTGTATTCAGAAGTGAACCTAGTGATACCCAGAGCACTGAATGTGGTGCCAGGCATTTGAACCTGCGTTGTTGGGAGGCAAGGTATGTCTTAACTGTACTATCTCTCTGGCCCATTTCTTTCTTTTGCAAGTTCATTTTTTATAAAAGCCACGCCCTGTGGTCTCAGGGTCCTGGGACCATTCCTGGCAAAACATGGCTTGGCGTGGGCCAGTGGCACTTGGAGCACTCCCACTTGTGCTCAGACAGTTTTGAACACCAGAGAACCAAGTCAAGGCCTTGGAGGTGCGCATGCCTGGCACTTTTCCACATAAGTATGTTTTTTACTTTGTTGGGGGGCCACACCCTGCGACACTCAGGGCTTACTCCTAGCTCATTCCTGGCAGTGCTCACGGGGGTCGACCATGTACAGTACCGGCATCTACCCACTGTACTATGGCTCTGGCCCCCATAGCAGAATATTTGATGAACACATGACTATTTACCACTCCTGCCTTTTCTTGAGTAGGGAACATCTCTTTTTCTAAGAATTTGCTGACTTCAATCAGGGGCATACCTGGGAAATCTCTCTGCGCCTGTGACGATGCACTTTTTCCACATAGATGCTGTCGGGCAGCCTTGCCACTTTTCTGTCTCTATCCACGGCGTCTGTCAGAGTTAGGGTCTTTCCCTGCTGGACGCTTTGCTTCGGTCCCTGCTCCCCAGAGCCCTCTGGCTCCTCAGCCTCTGTGTCAGCCTCACGACAATGCTTTAGATGGGAATCTGAGGTGGGAAGGACACAAACACCCACCCACAAACGGGGGCACTTGGTTCCAAACTTCAGAGAAAGTGTCATTTCTCCCACTGTCAGCAGAATGTCGCCAGGAGACTTCCCAGCGTTTTTGACTGGAGCTCACAACTCTCTCACTTGTTATCCCCCACAAAGACTCCTGTGATGCGGCATTTCTTGGAGATGTGTCTGGGTTAGCATGACCCAAGATTAACCCACACAGTTCGTAAAGACATGGCAGATTTTGCGCCCTGGGGAAAGCAGCGTGCTTTGCACCTACTGAACAAAGCCAACAACGCCTCCGTTCTTCTCTGCACCTGCTGCCGTGCTCGTTGGTATTTCGCTGCTGACATGGCTACGTGCACATAGAGGGTCTCCCCAGCTTGTGTGCCTGGGGAGCGCTGCCACCTGGATGCCCCCCACCCTTCCACTAAGGTCCCTCTCCCAGGGCCGTGCCATATGCTGCAGTCTTCCAGCCCAGCCCTTCTGCCTCCTCTCCTCCTCTGGATGTGCTGGCAACAGAGATGCCCTGCTTGCCCCCTGTGGGCCTCCCCTGGGCAGGCAGGGGTCTGTTTACACTGCCCCCGGGGTGGCAGAACTGGTTCAGCCTGTTTTCCTTCCTGTAGTCTCTTTTTTCTGGCTTTGGGGCCATACCAGGAGATGCTCAGGGGTTCCTCCTGGCTCTCCTATTAGTGCCTGGGGGACCATCTGGGGTGGCAGGCTATAAACCCAGGTGGGGCACGTGCAAGGCCAGTGCCCTCCCCCTGTACTATCGATTGCTCTGTCCCCAGTATCCTGCAGTTTTTGCCCTTGGCCTTTGGTCCTGGAGACCTCAGCCGAGGGCACTAGGCTGAATGCTCGTGAGGGGCTGGAAATGGGCCAAGTGCACCTGGAGCCAGGGATACAGGGAATGAATCTTGTAGGGATGGGAAGCAAGTGGGGTCCCAGCTAGTTGTGGAGGCCCACCCTTGCCGAGATCCTACCCTTTGAGGGGCCACACGCACAGAGGCCGTCGTCCCAGGATGCTCCCAGGTGTTGCTGAACACGAGGCTATTTCTCTTCTTCCAGCCGCGCCCTCTGCCCACTTCTGCCTCTGCTTCCAGCAGAAATGCACAAAGCCAAGGGCCAGCTGCTAGGGCCGAGCTGCCTTCCCGGCGTCCGAAATGCCCAGCCCCCACTCCTGATGCTGTTTCCTAGCTGAGGACTCAGGTGGGCACTGGCGCACATTCGGTAGCTTGGTCTGCCTTGGGCCTACAGGAGAGGCACTGCAGCACCAGCGGGAGGGGGCTGCAGCCACCTGGCTTCCCAGGATGGTCACGGGGACAGCAAAGGCCTGACCAGGTGGCCAGGAAAGATGGGGAGAGAAAGAGGGTTCTGAGCCAGCACGGCCCCAGAGAGCAACCAGGAGACAATGTGGAGATCACAGTAAGAAGAAGAGTGTTCCGCTGGAAAGCCTGTGAGTCTTTTCCTGGCCTAAGTAACTGGACAGTTGACAACGAACTTGGGATTGTTTTTCGTCAAGAAGCATCCAAAAATGCAGTCTCCGTACCACACTGCACGTGGCTCTGCCTTTGGGTAGACTCGTTTGGAAATTTATATAAATGCAGGCAACTGAGGGGGCTGGAGAGAGAACTCGATGGACTGGCACATGTTTCGCACACTGGAGGCCCAGCCTCCACCCCCAGCAGCACACTGTTTCCCTGCCCTTCCCCCAGTGCCGGCAGCAGCAACCCTGCAGCTCTGAGCTGGAAGTAGCCCCCAGCACCACGGCGTGTGGCCTCCTGAAGCAAAGCGAACAAACTATCCCCCCACTAAACGCATATTTTCCTGTGCACAAAGGAGCTTCTAAATACTAAGAAAGCAAGAGAATAACTAATCAGCCGAATGTATAATTAGGGTTATTATACTCTAATAAGGAAGAAGAAAGTGTGTACAAATGACTAGGTGAGACTGACCAGCGCGTTTTCTCAACACACTCTCTCCAAACAAAGTTTATGGATGAGAGAAAATGGAATAGTGGATTTGTTTTCTTTAATTGCTCTGATGTCCTGGTTGCTAAGTTACAGGATAAAGAACACTGAAAGGCACATTGCTGGCGGACCAAATGTCAACAGTCAAGAAGCTTCAGGAACCTCTTCTGTGCTAAACAGTCTTCTGGGTATTTCAAAGGCTTTACCTAAAGCAGAGACAAGCAGAGGCGGCCTTGGGGCCTGGGGGAACAGCAAAGTTAACAGGCGACAGTCCCCCATGATGCACAAGGCATCATGTCCTTTTCCAGACGACAGAAGCGCTTGCTGTTGTTGTCATTGGGGGGCCACATCTGGCAGCGTGCAGGACTTACTCTCAGCTCTGCACTGAGGGACCAATCCGGGAAGGGCTTGGGGGACCATCTGGGTTGCTGGGGATTGAACCTGGGTCAGCCGTGTGTGCAAGGCAAACAACCTCCCTGCCGTCCGTGAGTCAGCCCTGCCCCCTCCTTCCTTCATGAAAGGTTTTGGACCCCAGTCAAGCCAGCTGGGGCCCGTTGTCCTCTTAGAAAATCTAAAACCAAGATAAAGCTCCAGTTCACTTCGTACTCTTATGCAAGGGAAAACCTTGAATAGATGAGATTCTTTTGTTGCTTTTATTGAAAAGGCAGGCCTGGGGGTGCTATTCAGATGCCCAGGCCTTACTTTCCCAAGTGTGCTTCCTGCCACATCACCCAAATGTGCGATCCTGACAAGACAAGACAGTAAGTACAGCCAAAGCTTTGTGGGCCCCGGGCGGCAGCGGCTCTGCGCAGTGTGCCTCTTCCGGTGCGCTGGGCCCCTGCAGAGATGTGTTCCATAGGTGCTGGACAGACAGGACTGCAGCACAGTGCGTGCCTCGAGTGCCACCACACACGAGCCTGGGACATGGAGCCCTGAGTGATCCCTGAGCTCTGCCACATGTGACTCCTCCTGAAAGCAATAGTTCTACTTTCTCCCCACTTTGGTCACAATATAAAATGTCACGCAACGACACCATTTTGTGTGTTTGCCACGTTAGGGACATATTTGTCGCTAGTTTATGCCCAAGGGCTCCTCCCAGCGAGTCTCTGCCCACTGGGTTTGTGGTTCTCTGCCAGGGAGCTGAGGTGGGTGACATGGACTAGCAGGGTCACCCCACGCTGTGGCCAATGTTTGCACAACATTGCCAATCTGCTGAGTGCCACTGGGAACTGCTGCCCTGGAAGGCCTCGCTTTCTTACTCCATGGTTTGCTCATTGCCAGCCTCCCCAGATGAGTGGAACCAGCTGACCTCCTCAGGCAAGAGCTCTCCGGCCACGCGGGCAAGGTACCGGCTCCGCAGAAACTATGCAGACCACACAGAGCTCAGGCATAGTGACACATGGACCCCAGAGCCTGTGTCATGTACACACGTACACACGTTGTCCTAGTAGAGGCCTCAGCGCACACTACTTCCTGACTTCTTCCTGGTCCCCGGGCTTGTTTGGGCCAGGGGTAGGGTGGGGTGAGGTGGAGGGGAACTCTGGTTGGGCAGCCACACTCCTGTCTCGGGGTGTTGTGACGAGCCCCTCCCCACAGGGATGAATCAGTTTCCTTCTGATTACAGCTGGCCCTGTGACTTGCTTACACTAACAGAACGTGGCGGAAGTGCCAGTGACTTGCAGGCTTCGTGGCTCGGGAGCCTGGGATGGAGCCCAGAGGACAGGACGCTGTGTGGCAGAGAACAGTCTCCTTCCGGGGCTGGGTGGCTGGCTGACGCCACATGGGGGAGCCCAGACACTCCAAGCCACCCCCATCTCTGTCAGCAGGGATGCTCTAGCACCAAGCTCTGGACCTCAGAGGACGAACAAATGAACAAACGCAGTGGATTCCTGAGAAAATCTGCATGGATCTGCAACTCCCCGCCTGGCCCCTGCAGTGGGCCTGAGGCGAGGATTCCTTAGACAAAGCCTGTCCCCAAGCAGATGGCTTTCTGGCCCTGGACCAGAGGAACAAGGAATAATTCCAAAGGCCTTTGAGAGAACAAGTGGGGCTGATGAGGGGAGCCAGCTGTCATGATCTGTCCTGGGATATTTCTGGTCTTGCCCCGGGTTTCCTATTGGCTAACAGTCAGACAACCAGACATTGTCTTTGGGCCCTTTGTCCAGTGGCCCGTGTAAGCAGGCCCCTGGACATGAAGCCCCCCTGGCCTCCTGACCACCATAGCCGCCCTCCCTGCCACTCCGCAGAGAAGCCAGCAAACGGCGCCGCCAGCAGAGCAGCCACGGCTTGTCCCACCGGGCCGGGCTTCCGACACCAGCCGTGGCCAAGCCTCACGTTCTGAGCCCTGGCAACTAACACTGTGGGCCAGGCTGAGGGCAGGGCTCCATCCCCAAAGAGAGCTCAGAGAGACAGTGCTCACCACAAAGAAGTGCAAGGCCAGCGCCATCAAATCTGAAGGCTCTAGACTCTTCCACGCAGTGGCTCCTAGGAGCCAGTTGCTGCAGCTCTCCTGGGCAGAAGCTCCCTGACCTTGGCCCGCCCTGCGGCTGTCACAACTCCAGCTGGCCCTCGGCTTCAGGCAGGGATGGTGCCGAAGAGCACAGACGATGCTCTCTGTGCCTCTGACACCAGGGAGGCATCCCCAAGGCATCCCCCTTGACCAGAGGAAGATGGCACAGAGCTCCGCAGTACCGCCTGTCATACCCATGCCACTCCTGTCCCTGTCTGCAGGCCCAGGTCCACAGGGACTCCCTCCCTCCTTCCATTTTGCTCTGGGGTCACATCCCGCAGTGCGCAGGACTTACTCCTGGCTCTGTACTCAAGACCACTCCGAGCAGGGCTCAGGGACCATCTGCAGTGCACAGCCAGCACCCCTCCACTGTGCTCTCTCCCCACTGGGGGCACACCCTCCTGATCACAGGGTCCCTCTGCCGCTCCTCTACCGGTGCTTTCCCAGTTTGGGGTGCAGTCTGGAGAGGGGACTACGACAGACATGCCGCAGTCTGGGCTTTGAGGCCATCTTGCAGGGTAGCCCTGGAGATTCCCACTCGCTGTACCACATCCTTTGGCCTCAACTGAGAATATCCCAGGTCCCCTGAGCACTGCGTGAAGGTTGAGAAGGGAAAAAGGAAAGGGCTTGTGGCAGGCATGCAGTGGCCTCAGTCCTGTGGCCCACCTTGGGCACAAACCATTCCCCTGAGGACGCAGCCCTTGGCAGGCGATAACAGCACCTCCCCTCAGCTCTTCCGGGTTCCTGGCTGAGACAGATCCAGAACAAAACCCAAATGGACAGGAGAAAACAAACCGAGATGAAATAACCTCTGCTCGCTCCTGGCCAGCCCCTGGAGCACCGTCTTCAGCATGATCCAAGGGTGCTGAGGGACGGCTGGGATCTGCTTCAGGGGCAGATTGAATTCAGGGAGAGAGACTGGCTCCCTCTTTCCAAGGAACAGAGATTTGGTCCAGGCACAGTCCTCATCTGGTTCAAAAGGCTGATTTCTGCTTGTTTTTCTGCTCCTCAGATAAAGTCGCAATGCCAGGCAGACATGTTGGGGTGACCAACTGTGCTCCCCTACCCCGCTTGGTAACGGGAATGACCTTTGCTCTGTTCTCAGGTCCATGGCATCATCAGAGTGGCTGGCAGGGACAGTGTTCACGTCTGTTACTTCCCTGTCCCCCAGCACTAGGCCTCTACTCATTGCCCAGTCCCGAAGCCACCTTCACATTTCCTGGGGGGTGGAAAGGCAGTACCCCGATACTCAGTACCATGCATTATCTTTTGTGTGTGTTGGGGGGAGTGGCATGGGGGTTGAACCACACCCCGTTGTGCTCAGGGGTTATTCCTGGTTCTGTGCTTAGGAGTGACCCCTGGTGTGGCTTGAGAGCCACTAGCTGGCTACTTCCAACGAGGCTTCTGGGGGTCTGGAGCGATAGTACGGCGGGCAGGGCACTTGCCTTGCTTGCGACCCAGCAAGTTTTGATCCCAGCTCCCCATATGGTCCCCTGAGCCTTCCAGGAGTCATTCCTGCGTTTAGAGTCAGGGGGAGCCCCTGAGCATCACCAGGTGTGGCCCCTAAACCAAAACCAAAACCAAACAGGGCCCCGTGGTCAGCATTCTAGCAACTGAGTGGGCGAGAACAGCCGGCCGTGGTGGGCAGGCCCCTCCTGGGCATCAGAACTCTCCTTTCCCACCCAGCCCAGCCCAAAGGGTTTTCGGCCTCTGGTTTCGATTGAGTTTGATTTAGGGGCCACACCCAATGGGGCTCCTGGGTCTGAGCTTGGGGACTGAACCAGAGCCGCCTGCACGCAAAGCAGTGCTCAGCCCTTTGAAAGCCGCCCTCTTGGTTTCTTTCTCTGCAGCTCATTTCCGAGGGCTGATAATGCAGTTTCCGTCCCTTCCACTGTGCACATACCAGAAAGGCAACCATCCCCGCCTCTCCCATCAGGCAGCTCAGCACCCGCCCCTCGCCAGGAACGCGGGCAGAGAGCAAGACCCTTGCCCTTGTCTAAAGCCTTTCAGGACTCCTGCTGGCCAGGCTGGGCCTCTTCTGGGGGCTGCTGGGTTCGCTCAGAGCTGTCCTCTGCTTTCCTACACTGTCCCTTCTGAGCCCACCTGAAAGGTCACACACAGAAGTCAAGCTGGATTAGTCGGGCCAGCCTCCCAGAAGGAGCCAGGGGCCTCCTCCCCTCAAGGAAAGGCTTCTCTGGCTGTAGTGTTTCAGTGATAAACATACAAACAACAGGAATGAGAAACAGATAAGGGAATTCACACCATGCAAGAGGCAGGCAGGGCTCCAGGAAACCCCTACTGTTAAGATCTCTTAGCCTTGGGACGTGTTTGGAATTTAGCCCAACTGTGGCAGCAGTTCACAGGAACACGGGGCAAGCATTCTGTGGATAATTTCCATTGTGTATCTACCATGTCAGTGTGCATCTGCTGATGGCCACTGTCTGATGGTTCGAAAAGAACAGTCACCAGACCTCCCCATCGGAGAATGGCCAGGAAGTCCCAGGAGAGTGCCTGCGCAGCGGCGTGGCCCACCACAAGAGACTGACGTGAGAGTTTTTCCGTAGTTCATTTTAATGTACAGCCACGATTACAAAAGAGTCGGCACCTCTGAATGCAAATTCTTGCCCCAAACAGGGTAAGACACCTTTCCGTGTCCGCAAATCTCCTTTGGTCTTTTAGTGACGTCTGAGAGTTTCCTTCAAGAAACAGTGCATGGATTTCAAGGATTCTCTGTAGAGCTCGGTGCTATGTGTCCTTTCTTTCCTCCCGCCCTCATCCATTCTTTCTTTCCTTCCTGTCCTCCTCCCTCCGTCCTTCCTGTCTTCCTTCCTCCCTTCCCTTCCCTCCCTCCATCTTTTATTCCTTTCTTCCTCCCTCCACTTTTTATTATTTCCTCAATTTCTTCTTCCCTCCTTCCTTCCTCCCTTTCTTTCCTTTCCTCCCTCTTCCATTCCTTCCTTTCTCCCTCTCCTCCCTATACCCTTCCTTCCCCCTTTCCTTCTTCCCTTCTCTTCTATGGGCTGCGCCTGGCAGTGCTCAGGGCCTGCTGCTCACTCTGTACTCTCGAATCCATTGTGATGGCGCCACTTCTGGGCCTCCAACATGCAAAACCTGAACACAGACCTGTGAGCCATCTCCCAGGACACCTCTTTCTGCCTCTTTCTATTGACGTGTAATTGACACCAGATTTGTTTTGCAATTGTAAGATAATTTGATCGTGTATATGTTGTGAGTTGATCATCGTAAGTCCAGTCAACATCTGTCCCTTACATAGTTATAATTTTATGTGTATTTGGGGGGGTCAGACCCAATGATGCTCAGGGGTTACTCCTGGCTCTGTGCTCAGAGATCACTCCTGGCGGTGCGCAGGGACCATATAGAATGTCGGAGATCAAAGTCAAGTCGGCCATGTGCAAGACAAGCATCCTACCTGCTGTATGTTCTCTCTGTCCCCAATTTTTTTTGCCTTTTGGGTCACACCCAGCGATGCTCAGGGGTTACTCCTGGCTCTGCACTCATGAATTACCCCTGGCGGTGCTCAGGGAACCATATGGGATGCTGGGAATCAAACCCGGGTCGGCCAAATGCAAGGCAAACGCCCTACCTGCTGTGCTATTATTGCTCCAGCCCAATTTATTTATTTATTTTTTTACCTTTTTTGAGTCACACCCAGCAATGCACAGGGGTTACTCTGGCTCTTCACTCAGGAATTATGCCTGGTGGTGCTTGGGGGACCATATGGGATGCTGAAAATCGAACCCAGGTCCTCCATGTGCAAGGCAAACGTCCTACCCGCTGTGCTATTGCTCCAGCCCCTCCGTCCCCAATTTTTATGTGTAATTTTACAACATTTTTAAAAACAGTTGAAAGGAGAAAAAGAAAATGAAATCTCTGTTCAGATATGAGTAGGAAGGCAGAAAAATTTTGAAGTTTTCCATCTCCAGAAGCAATAAAAGCACACAAAGAAGCAATTTGGGCTAGAGGGATTGTGCAGTGGGCAGGGCACTTGCTTTACACATCGGCGACCCAGATTCAATCTCTGGCACCACATAGGCTCCCATGAGCTGCACCGGGAGTGATCCCCGAGCGCAGAGCCAGGAGTAAGCCCTGAGCACAGGTGCGTGTGGCCCAAACCCTTCCCTCCAAAATGGAAGCCCGAGAATGAGCCCGTCACCCTTCCGCCAGCCTCCCGCATGTTCCTCAGAAGTGGAGCTACCACAGTGGCCGGGCCTAGGAGAAACAAAGGGTCCCAGCGGCATCCAGGAAGCACCATTAGGGACCCACCTTCTCAGGCAGGGCCTAATCTTGCGTGGGGACGACTGTGAGCAGACCTGAGCAGGAGCAGAGCGAAGGCCAGTGCTGGGGCACGGCGAGGGGAGGCCCAGAAACCCGACCTAGCGTCAGCCTCTTTGTTGCGTGAGCCGCCAGCGGTGCCAGAAGAGGGCGCTCGAGAGTCAGGCCACGGCCGAGTGGTGGTCCCTTCCCGCCCTCAAAGGGCGCAGGAAGAAAAACAAAGTCGTTCAAACGCCAGCAGCCAAGCGCTTTGTTTACCGTTCTGAAGTCAGGCTGACACAGACGCTGTTCTTACCCGAATTCTTTTTGATGCTCAATTTGTCATAAACCTGACCTGCGGCAGCCCCCTCAAGCTGGCTCCTGAGTCATTCTGCCCCGCCCCCACAGACCGCCTCAGACGTCTTTCCAACGACCCGGCTGGGAAACCTACGTTCCATACAGCGATGTGCACGTAGATTTAAAAACGACGGCTCAGCTGGAAAACAGCCAGAACCCGGGCGGCACTGCTCACCTACACGGATCAGGGCTCTGAGCTGTAGGGAGCCCCCAAGCAATGCTCAGGGGGGCTGGGGACCACGTAATGCCAGGATCAAACGCTTTGCCTTGGGCAAGAAAGCTTTTTGCCCTCTCTTCCCAGTACCTGGAGTTTTCTTCCTTTCTCCTTTTCTTCCCTTTTCTAAAAAAACAAACAAACAAACAAAAAAAAAACTGGGCCCTACCTCACAGTGCTCAGGCTCTGCAACTCGGGGGACCATACGGGATGCCAGGGATAAAACCAGAGGTGGCCACATGTAAGGCGAGTGCCCTCCCCACTGGACTATCGCTCAGCCACCCTTCTTACCTCTCTCTCCCACTGCTGTCCTTGAGGGCGTCTCCTGGCTCTGGGCTCAGGGGTCACTCCTGATGGAGCTCAGGGGACCAGATAGTAGCAGGGATGGAACCCAGGCCTCCTGCGTGCAAAGTACGTGCTCAGCTATTGAGCACTCTTTCTCTAGCCCCTAGCCAGACTCCGTGTGTTTTTAGCCCTCCAATCTAAGGAAGCCAGTTGGAAAATCACTGTGCTGATGGTAGCAAGGTCCGTATAGGTCGTCAGGAGCCCTGCTCGCTCTACTATCCTCCCACTTGTTGCTCCAGATAGTTCTTGGGCCTCCCTGGTCAGGCCCTGCCCAAACAAACCCCAGGGGTTACGAAAAGGTGACTGGCTCTGGTCCCACGCAGCTCCAATCTAGAAGCCAAATGCATAGTTGGCCTGTTTGCAGTTTGGCAAACACAGAACACTCATGGGCTTTGGGTTATGTTTTTTTTGGAGGGGGCCACATCTGGCGGTACTCAGAGCTCACTCCTGGTGTGCTGCACTTAGGGATGACTTCTGGCAGGTTTGGAGGACCATAAGGAATGCCCAGGATTGAGCCTGGGTCTACCTGCCCTACCTGCTGTATCGCACCAGCCCCAAGCACTCAGAGGTTGGCTTTCTCTCCTGCTCCGGTGAGCGCATGCAGAAGTACTTGGAAAGGGACAATCCTGTGATCGTGGACTCTGAAGCCTGCTCAGCGACCACCAGCTGTTTCAGTCTATGTATGTAGGAGGATGGCAATGCTGACACAATGGTCCCTGGGGAGGGTCCAAAGCAGTTGGCACCCTTCCCGTGGTGCAGCTCAGAGTTCCTGAGCCTCCTCTGCTACCCACGTGGAGACTGTCCCCTGTCAACACTACCTGCCTGGCCCTGGGATCTGCCATGCTGGAGCTGAATGGTGCAGTGGTCTGTCAGCTCTGCAGACTGAC
The DNA here is from genome assembly GCF_027595985.1 of Sorex araneus. Taxonomy (NCBI): domain Eukaryota; kingdom Metazoa; phylum Chordata; class Mammalia; order Eulipotyphla; family Soricidae; genus Sorex; species Sorex araneus. The sequence goes on along the minus strand of NC_073313.1, from coordinate 58,520,493 downwards.
TTTCCTGAAGCCTCTTAGGGACAAACGCTGCTCCCCAACCCCACCCCTACTTGCAATGATTTCAAAAACAATTTAATTACAGTGGAAAGCTTTAAGGTTCGGCTTGGAAGTGGATTGAACTATGGTTCATATTTGAAAATAAAACACATTTTCCCCTGGTTGAAGAAGAAAAATGACTGAAATATATATATATATATATATATATATATATATATATATATATTGCTTTTTGGGTCACACCCAGCGATGCACAGGGGTTACTCCTGGCTTTTCACTCAGGAATTACTCCTGGCGGTGCTTGGGGGACCATATGGGATGCCGGGGATCGAACCCGGGTCGGCCACGTGCAAGGCAAACGCCCTTCCCACTGTGCTATCGCTCCGGCCCCTGAAAGATATATTTTTTGTTATTGCTTTTTTTCTTTTTGGGTCACACCCAGCAATACACAAGGGTTACTCCTGGTTCTGCACTCAGGAATTACTCCTGGAAGTGCTCAGGGGACCATATGGGATGCTGGGAATCGAACCCGGGTCGGCCACGTGCAAGACAAACACCCTACCCACTGTGTTATTGCTCCAGCCCCAAGATATATTTTTGATCCTAAACGAAATGTCAGAATATTATAAACAAAATGGTTTCTCCTCTTTGGTCATTACATGGCTACCACAGCGAACAGCAGCAGGAGATCGAGTTGGGGGGGTCCCTCCCGGTGCTGCTGGGGAGTCTCATGGTGGCCAGAGTTTGGCACATACTAGGCACGTGCTCTGCCACTTGAGTTATCCCAGCCCAGAAAGATGGGTTAAAAAATAAAGGTTAAAAACCCGCTCAGTGGGTAGGGCATTTGCCTTGCATGCGGCCGACCTGGGTTCAATTGCCAGCATCCCATAAGGTCCCCCGAGGACCACCAGAAATAATTCCTGAGTGCAGAGCCAGAAGTAAGCCCTGAGCATTGCCGGGTGTGACCCCAAAAGCAAAAACAACAACAACAACAACAACAACAAAATACATTCAGACCTTAACCTTTGCAGTAAAACTTTCTAGTTCTTGATTGTTGATTTCAAACCCACCTGGCTTCTGCCACATTCAAAGCAGCAACTAGAGGAAGTCGCTTCATATCCTGTCACCTTGGGCTTGAGATCATACAATGCAAAGTCAGGACTTATAGCTAGCACAGCCCCTCCTGGGCCTTCTCTTCCTTCTCTCCACTTGATCCTTCTGCTGTGGGCTCTCTGGTCCCCTTTCTGCTCCTGCCCCAGGACCTTTACACCTGCTGGCCTCTCTCTCCTGGGACACCATAGCCAGAGGTTTGCATGGCTCCTGCCCTCACTCCTCTTAGTCTTTGCTCACGTCCTCCAATTTGGGGCAAATCTGTTTTTTTGTTTATTTACTTGGTTGGTTGATTGTTTTGTGGACCACACCCAGCAGTGCTCAAGGCTCACTTCTGACTCTGTGCTCCGGGGTTACTCCTGCTGGTGGTAAGAGGACCGTATGAGGGGCTGGGGATCAAACCTGGCCAAGTGCAAGTCAAGTGCCTTCCCCACTGGATCGTCTCTCGTGCCCCTGGGTGAATCCTTGTTTTCTTTCGGTTTTCCTTTTTCTTGTTTGCAGTGCTGGGGGTGGAAGGCAAGGGGTCTGCCCATAAGCCACACGCCTGGCCCACACCTCCCATTCTTAGAAAGACTTGCCCTGTGCCACAGGGAATAGCAACCAGGCCTCCCCTGCCACCCCCACCTTTCACCTCCTTTTTGCCTTTTCCCCTTCTGCACCCTACTCATGGCAGATGGGCTGTGTCTGGGGTTCCTGAGGGCCCCCAGGACTAGAGTGGCAGCGGTCAGAGGCCAGCCCACTCCTCACAGGCAACCCCCCTAAAGGAGGCACTCTGGGGACGCTGGGACAAGGGGTGCCAGTCCGCTGGGGAGGTACAATCTAACTGTGCCAGGTCCCAAGGGAAATGACTCGGACATGACGGGACAGAGTCAGCACTGGGACCACTTGACTCTGGCCTTGGGACTTTGTGTACATAACATATGTGGCTGTTTCTGGTTGTCTCAGGGGGATCTTGGCGGGGAGGGACGGGGGACTTTTCCAACAAGGTAGGAAGGTCTGAAACCAAAGAGGAAATGAGTCACATCGGACCACATAAAAATTAAAATTCAATGTATGTAAATCGATTCCAAATACAAAATCAGAGATACGCATGATCCTTGAAGACATTATGCTAAGATAAGCCAGAGAGAAAGAAGAAATCCTGCGTGATCCGGGCTCCACTGCCGGCAGATGCAGAGATGGGGGGCGGGGAACTGGGGGAGGGGAGCAGAACTTGGGATTTGGGGGTCGGAGAGCATCGGAGCCTGGGTGCTAACTTCTGGCTCCTTCAGTCCCTGTTGTATGTGTGACACAGGCTTAGTCAAGGTGGCCATCAGCCACAGCGCCCCTAATGAGGCCCACACTCCATGGCTCAGGAGCAGGATTAGAGCGACGCTGACCACTCATGGCCAGCCTGGCGGGAGGGCGGGGGTCAGGGGCTGAGAGGGAAGGGAAGAGGACCACTGGCCCCTTCCCCCGCCTCCCTTCTCGGCTACTTATTCTTCACCCCCATTTTCCACTCACCCCTTCAGTCCCCTTGCACATGTCAGGGGCCTGGAGCTGGAGCACACGTGTGTTCTCAGGTGCTGTGGGGCTTTCTGCTGTAATCTGCTTTCGGCTAAAACGGGACTTGATCTTCGGTTAACCCTAATCATCAATTAGGTCCAGATGGCGGCGACCCCTACCTCCCGCTTTGGCACCTCGCCTCCCCTCCTCGAGAGTTTGGGGAAGACACAGGTGTCCCTCTGGACCAGGGTGGGCCCTTCTCCCCTGCACCCCCACTTCAGGTCCACAAGGACTTCCCCACAACATGGCAGCCTGTGTGGGTGCTGTGTTCAGGAGGGCCTGCGTGGCCGGGGTCTAGGGCAGGTCCTATCATCCAGCATCTCTGACTCAGTGTCTCTGAGCTGGGAGGGACGCCCAGGCTGGAAGTGCTTGGTGTCCAGGCCCCAGGACAGCGCTGTGTCTGTGCACACGTGCCATAAGGCCACGGAGCTTCTCGGTGGCTCGGCCTGGGCTGTGGAATTCTGGCGCATCCGCTAATTCTATTTTTACTTCTTTTTGAGGAATTGCCAAACTGTTTTCCAGAGCGGCTGTACCATGACGATCTAATTTTAGACAATTTTTATCCCCCACAAAGGGTTCCCTGTGCCTGAGAGTCACTCACTTCCCTCCTGTCCGGGCCCCCACGCATCTGCTGTCTTCGTGTCAGCGGGGTCACATGCCAGTGACTTGGGTAGGAGTATCCCCATTTTCCGGTGGATATTCCTACTTAAGGTCGAGGTCCCTTTCTTTGTGAGCTGCCCCGCTTCCTTCTGCCCAGGGCTTTATCTATGCTTGGGTAATGACACATTTCCATCTTCTGGGCTGACACCTGCTGTGGCCATCCTAGCTGCTGTCCCCTGGTGATGCTTCCCTTCCTAGCAGAGGCTGTGCCTGACCCCTTGGCTCTGGCTGGCCTTGACTACAGGTGTCAAGCTGGGGCTCCCAGCAGTCAGCCGTCAAGGCTTTCCCTCTGCTCGTGGGGTGGCAGACAGGCACCTTCAACAAGCCACTCCGGGTAGGCCCAGAGGCCAGAAGGGAGGCCCAAACCCGCACTGGCTCTACTGAGTTGATGGCCAACCTAAGGGCAGTGCCCAAAGGCGGTAGGCAGGAACTTGTGGAGGGGGTCTGCGGTCCTGAGTCTAAAAACAGACATGGCTGATGGGTACCCCTGGCGAATGCCAACACACAGTGTAGAACACTGGCCAAGGCTGTGGCCGGGGGCAGGGCACAGCAGAGCAGAGGTAGCCAAAGGGCAGGAAACCCTCAGGGAACCAGGATGAGGGAGGCAGAAGAATGCCCCAGGCCACCTCCCAGGTCACTGCTCCAGCCGGTGCACTCATTGAAGCAGGTCCAGGCCCAGAGCGCACCTCTAGGGACTCCCAGGAGCAGGTGGAGCTAGTGGGGACATCTCCCATCCCAACCTTGATGTTCAAATCCTGACCATGGGTCCCACTGGGCTGACAGGGGAAGGGCCGGCAACGCAGGCCCAGGCTCCAAGCCTGGCTCCGGGCAAATCCGCCTGAGCTGCCCTTGCAGGCCTCGGGAGCCAGAGGCCAGCAGGGAGAGGGGCCGTCTAAGTCGGGGCCCAATTAAGAGATGAGATGATGGAGGGTGGGGAGCCTTGGGGGCGAGGAGCCCGGCTGAGCCTATAGGCCGTATAAAGCGGGTGCCGCAGCTGTGGGGACGCTCAGCCATGGCTCAGCAGCGAGGCCCAGAGGACAGCACCCAGCACAGCATCTTCACCTTCACCAACAGCAATGCCACCCGAGGTGAGGGCGCGCTCTCCCCGCTTGGCTCCCCTCATGAGGCCGGGGTCCCCTTCTGAAGAATGACGGGGCCTCCTGGGAGCGAGTGGGGTCTTCGATCCTGGGCTGTTCATCTGCTCCCTGTTCAGTTGCGCTGCCCGCAACCCCTGGGAGCCAGAGTGACGCCTCAGGAGGAGGCCAGGGGCGCAAGCAGGAGACTGGGGCACCCGGGGGCGGGAGGGTGTCAGGAGACACACATGCTCCTCCGCTGCAGCGGTGTCTCTGGGCTTCTGGTGGAAAGCCCCGAGGTTCACTCTGCAACCACAGCGCCAAAGTGCCTGTTGACACACAACGGGGCCCTCTCTGGACCCGGCCTTGTGGGTTACCCCAATTCCTTTGGCCCCTTTTGCGTGTTTGTTCCCAAAGCAGAGGGGAGGGCATAACAGGCCGCAGGTGAGCTGTGAGGACCCTCTCAAGCATTTGGGCCATCACCTTGCTCGCCGACGCCCTCCTCAGCCCTAGTGAAGGTGCCCTGCTTCTGCCGCCCTTCCCAGCTGTGGTTCTGTGAAGCGCCCGTGGAGCACAAGCACTGCTAGCAGGTCCATTGGATTTGTCATAGTCTCTGTCCCTGTCCTCAGCCACTTGCTGGGCTACTTGGAGAAAGCAGTGCAGGCCCCTTTATACATGGGGGTCCCTGGGATGCAGTACTCGTGGGAAGGACTTCCCTTGGCTGGTCCCCATCTTGCAACAGTGACACATTGTCTCTGACCCCCGCGCCCTGCTCACCACCACTGCTGAGACTGTCATTTGTCCTCTGTCACTCACCACAGCTCAGCACAGACTCGGTGACCCTGAGCCCCTGCCCCCACCCCGCTTGGCCAGCATGGATCATTTGCTCACTGCGGCATGGTGTCTGACACCACCCAGTGCCATGCCCGGAATCCAGCTGTTTTCATTTGTTCGGGGGCTCTTGCTGCTGACGTTTTTCTGTGAGTTTGTAATTATGTGATAAAACATTTCCAGAGCTCCAGATGAAGCTCTAGAAACCTAGGTATGTGCAGGAAGTCTTGTCTCTGCCTGGGCCCACGCACTTCCTCCCTCCTGCTCTTTCTTCCAACCCTGCAGCTTGGCTGAGCGGCCCTTCTGCTGCCTGGTGAAACTCGGCTGCAACTTGGCAGCAACGGCTGGCTGTGCCCCCTCCTCTGGGGCCTTCCACACCCTGAGCACCCCTGGCCCGCCCCCAGGGGCCTGTCTGGGAAGCAGTCTGGCTGCTCCTCCAGAGGCCTGGGAAAGGCTGTCGGCAATTCTGGGTTCCCAGAGCTCCCTGCAATGGGGCGAGTAAGGCCCAGCCCAGACAGAGGAAACCTGAGGGTGGCTTTGACTTCTGCTGGCCATGGATAGCAGGCTGCGGCTGTGATCCTGCTCATCAAGGAGTCTCAGAGTGACAAAGTCTCAGTGCTCACCCTTGTCCCCTGGCTGCCACCAACAACAGAACAGTGCATCCCCCAACGCAGGTGGCACAGGTCTAGGTCCAAACCTGCCCCTTTCTGTAGAGGCCACAGCGTGTTCAGGGGCCAGGGGCCACTCTTCAAGTTCCATGTCCCCTACCACCTCAGCCACATCCCCAGCACCACAGAGCCCCCCTTCTTATACGGAACCCTGTCTTTTTTCCTTTCTAAACTATATATCACTGTATCACTGTCATCCCGTTGTTCATCGATTTACTCGAGCGGGCACCAGTAACGTCTTCTATTACACTCAGCCCTGAGATTTTAGCAGCCTCTCCTTATTCATCTTTCCCAATGATTGGAGGCTCTTCCAGGGTCTGTATATATTATTGAATTTTTTATTGTGATTCTGTGCTACACAATGCTATTAATCATGGTTTCTCATGCACATAATTCCGACACCACACCCATCACCTGTGTACCCCTCCCTCTCTCATGGACCCCAGGACCCCTCCTTCTTGAGCCTCCTCATTGTGTGGCTCCCTCGCTGTGTGTCTTTGAGCCATTGTGTCTATCCGTCTACTCCAGACTGACTTCACTCGGCGTGAGTCCTCTACTCACCCTGCTTTATGGGGTGACAGCCCAGTCTAAAGGCCTCATTGTACATTAGTCCCCCATCTGGGCCCTGCTTCCAAATAGGTTCATATTTTCAGGCCATGGGGGTTACTGATATCTTTCTGGGGGACATGATGAGCCCATGATGCATTCATTCAGTCACTCCTTCATTATATGTTGAGTATGCGTTGTGCCATGGGAGAGAAAGGAGCAATCCCTGGGGAGGAATATGGGGTACTCGAGCAGTGAAGGAGGTGGGGGCCTATGGGTATAGCATTAAGGCCCCCCCAGGGGTCCCGGATGCTCTCAGTTGGGTCTTCTGGAAGAAGAATGTCAATGCAGAAGGGAAGAGTGGGGACAGAAGGTGCCACATGGGAGGGGAGCAGCAAAGACTCAGAGCATGAGGCTGTGAGTGGGCAACTGTCCCACTCCATCCCTCCTGCCTACAGGCCCCTTTGAAGGCCCCAATTACCACATCGCTCCCCGTTGGGTGTACCACGTCACCAGCGCCTGGATGATCTTCGTGGTATTTGCCTCCGTCTTCACCAATGGGCTGGTATTGGCAGCCACCATGCGTTTCAAGAAGCTGCGACACCCTCTCAACTGGATCCTCGTCAACTTGGCTGTGGCTGACCTGGCAGAGACCCTCATCGCCAGCACTATCAGTGTCGTCAACCAGGTCTATGGCTACTTCGTGCTGGGCCACCCCCTGTGCGTGCTGGAGGGCTACACGGTCTCCCTGTGCGGTAAGCCATGTGCTCTGGTGGCACTGCTCCGAGAATTCTCCAGCTTTCTGGCTGAGCGAGAGCCCCACTGTCAGCTGCCTGCACCTGCAGAGCCCCTTGGGAGAGAATCCTGGTCCTGGGTGGGAGAGGAGGGATCCAGGGCTCCTGGGTGTTCTCTCTGGAGGCACAGCTCCCTCTCCCACCACTAACGTTCTCTGTCCATGGGCCAGCTCTGTGCAGGATGCACAGGCTGCAGCCCCAAGTCCTGTCTACGGGGGCCTATCCCTTTGAGTGACCCCATGAGAACACCCTCTTGGGATGTGGATGCCCAGGAGTCTGCGAAGAGGGTCAGGTACCCAGGAGCATGGACACGATTTGGGAAGGAGGTGCCTAGAGGGGAACCCCAGGAAGATGGAGGACAGCTGAGGGCAGGGGCAAAGTAGAGGGTGGTGTAGATCTGTGATGTGCGGGTGCCAGCTGCCTCTCTCAGGGGTCACCCAGAAGAGGGCAGGAAGGTCAGAGAGAGGCAGGGCTTCGGGAAGAGCCGACATCAGACCCCTGAGGCTCACGGCTTCTCAGTCTCCTTGGAGTGGCTCAAGGCCACTGAGCATGGTGCTGAACTTCATGGGTCCAGTCTCCCTCGGGCCCCACTGGACACGGAGCCGAGGCTTGGGGATGCCGTGGATTGCAGGCACTCAGTGGCTGTGCATGTTTTAGCCAGGGTGCCTTGCTGGAGAGCACTTTGTTCTCAGGTGCCATAGGCCAGTGATGTCCTCAGATCTCTGGGGACCTCTGTGGGTGCTGCCGAAGCTGGGGCCACACCCCAGGAAGTGGACAGAGTAAAATATTGCATGCTGCTGGTGTCCGTGTCTTGCATGGAAATATTGGTATTGAAAGTCTTGGGTATTCTGGTTTTGATGGTCTGGGGGCCACACCTGGTTGCTACCCCAGCTCGGTGCTTGGAGCGAGCACTCTCACTACTTCTAGAACCCTCCCCACTGTCTTGTCTCTCCAGCCCCTCGCCAACACTTTCTGAGGTGCTGGATTTCTTCCAACTGGGAACTCCCACCTGCCCTTTCAGCCATGTCCCTAACCCCACTGTTGAAAGTGGTGGGCATCTGGCCTGACAGGAACTTTAGAGCACAGTGAGATGGGGCCCAGTTGCCTGGTCGCCATGGAGATGTGCATGGGCCATGAGGGTTCTGATATTCGTGCACGAACCTTTGGGGTTCCGGAGCACAGGAGTAGCTGGAGGGGGCTGTGGCCTGGGGGTGGCTACCAGATCCTACAGGCTTACACACGGCCTGGTGGGAGGCACATGGGGCGCAGACTCCTGCCTGTTCGTGGGGTGTGTGGCATGCATGGGACCATAGGGGTGCGGGCGGTCTCCAGCAGTGGAACTCCCTGCCACACTGGCCTTGACTTCCACCTCAGTGGGAAGATGATCGACAGTATGGGCAGGCGAGAGGACACCAGCAGGGGGTCAGCACTAGGGAACAGGGTGGGCAAAGAGGACTAAGCCAAGACAAGCCCAAAGGTAGACCCTGTGAGAAGCAGGTGGAAGGAAAAGAAAGTGGCCAAGTTGGGGCTGGAGCAATAGCACAGCGTGTAGGGCATTTGCCTTGCACGCGGCCGACCCAGGTTCGATTCCCAGCATCCCATATGGTCTCCTGAGCACCGCCAGGGGTAATTTCTGAGTGCAGAGCCAGGAGTAACCCCTGTGCATCGCTGGGTGTGACCCAAAGAGAAAAAAAAAGAAAGTGGCCAAGTCACCTGCCCTGGACACACTGCCGGAAGAGGAGGGTTGGCAGGAGGGAGGAAACGAGAGGGCACCTGTTTGTCCTCCAGGTATCACGGGTCTCTGGTCCCTGGCCATCATTTCCTGGGAGAGGTGGCTGGTGGTGTGCAAGCCCTTTGGCAGCATGAGGTTCGATGCCAAATTGGCCATCGTGGGCATCGCCTTTTCCTGGGTCTGGTCAGCTATCTGGACGGCGCCGCCCATCTTTGGTTGGAGCAGGTAAGGCCGCTGGGAGGGTTCAACTTGTGAGTGAGTGCTCTGGGCAACCCTTCCCCGTGTGCTGCTAGTGAGGAGCACTGGGCTGTAGCCTACCCCCCAAGTCCACTCTCAGGAACTCGCCGAACAGTCTGAGGCTGCTGGGGTGGTCGAAACCTGGGGCACTGTAGACCCTCTGAGTCCTGACCCAACACCCGCTTCATGACGATGTGGTTCAGCTGCCGGACACAGAGTCCAGGCCAGGCTGCATTTTGCTCTGTTCGCTGCAAGCCCATGACTCAGTTCTCGCAGTGTTTCGGCGGTATCTTTCCTCAGGAAACATCCATCATTCTGGGAAAGCAGTGCAGGGAAGGCCTGTCTCCACACCCCTCAACGCTCGCCTCGAGGTGTTACCTAACCTGGGAACATGCCGCCAGAGGAGGCCGGAGCAGGGGTCAGCCCCACTGACCCTCATGCCCACCTGCAGCAGGCCCATCTGCTTCTCTAGCTCGTCAGCTTTTCCTACTCGGTTCCACTTTTGTCCTAGAAATTCTTTGTTTGGGGGTCACAATCTGCAGTGCTGCTGAACTACTCCTTACTCTGTGCTCAGGAGACTATATCTGTGGTGCCGGGGATCAAACCCAGGTTGGCTATGTGCAAGGCCAGTGCCTTAACCCCTGTCATTATCCCTCAACTCCGGATCTAGAGGTAAGAAAATAGGTAGAGAAATCAAACCTGTGCTGCTAATAAAGTCTAAAGAAACCACATTTTTGGTTTTTGTTCTTGGGCCACAGCAGTGGTGCTCAGGACTTACTCCTGGCTCTGTGATCTGGGATCTTTCTTGGTGGAGTTCAGGGGACCACAATGGGGTGCCGGGGATCAAATCCAAGTCAATGGTGTGCAAGGCAAGCAAGCACTTTACCCACGGCACTACGTCTTCAGTCCCAAGAACTGAGCCTGCAGGAATACATTGGTACGGGGCTGTGAGCCACAGGGAAGAAGCTGCTACCTTGCTGACCTCAGGCATAAAGAGATCTTAGACAGAGCAACTGGGCGCCTCACTCTGTCTTGGCAAAGAGGGGTTCAGTTTGGGTGATAGAACATTCTGGAAACATTTTGTGAGCATACTAAATGCCTGTGGTTCCATTGGAAATGGTTCATAATGCCTTAGTGCACCTGGGCCGGGCGTTCCGTGGCGTCCCCACCCAGGATCAGCATGGACTGTGGGCCCTTCTTCCCAGGTACTGGCCCCATGGCCTGAAGACTTCATGTGGCCCAGATGTGTTCAGTGGCGATTCGTACCCCGGAGTGCAGTCTTACATGATCGTCCTTATGATCACTTGCTGCATCATCCCGCTCGGTGTCATCCTGTTCTGCTACCTGCAAGTGTGGCTGGCCATCCGCGCAGTAAGCCCCATGCCCTCACCTGCCAAACCAAAGTGAGCCTCTGCATCCCACCCCCTGGGCCCGTGCCCCTGCCCTCCAGAGGGGCCTCTAAGGGAACGGGTGCTGTTTCTGGGGGGCACCACAGCGTCCTTAGACCTGGCTGAGCACACCAAGGAGGACTCCATGTATATGCCCAATCAGACTACTGTGCACAGCACCCTCTTTCCTGCAGGCTGGCCTGCCACTGGGTGCCCTCACGCTCGGCAGAGTGGGATGGGATGCTGTCTGTGAACTGTCCCTTCAGCTGTTCGCCTACAAGGGGCTCAGCACAAATGAGCTGTGTGTCCCACTGGCCTTTCCTATAGGCAGATGACAGCAATCGGATCACCACGCGCATAAAGAGCTTTCTAGAAAAGAGGCCAAGGCTTGAGATAAACCCCCTTTCCTCCTGGCTTGCAGCTGGGAGTGGTTCAAGGTTAAGAACCAAATTCAGGCTCCCAGCTCAGACAATTTGCTCTGCTAACGGGCCAGACCAGTCCAAGAACAGCGTCCTGGACGCCTTCCTGAGCTCACACGGGGCCCACCAGGCATAAGAGCCTGTGATGCCCCAGCAGCTGTGTGCCACCTGTAAGCCCACATGTCCCACCCAAACACACAGGGTCCTGAGCCAGGCCCTTCTCTCCAGGATGCCCCCTCCCTGGCCCTCGCTATCTACACAGAGCAGCCCTCCCCAGGGCCCCAGAAACGAAATGGCTCTTCATCTCCCCCAGGTGGCCAAGCAGCAAAAGGAATCCGAGTCGACCCAGAAGGCGGAGAAGGAGGTGACGCGCATGGTGATGGTGATGGTTCTGGCCTACTGCGTGTGCTGGGGGCCCTACACCTTCTTCGCCTGCTTCGCCGCCGCCCACCCTGGCTATGCCTTCCACCCCCTGGTGGCCGCCCTGCCAGCTTACTTTGCCAAAAGTGCCACCATCTACAACCCCATCATCTATGTTTTCATGAACCGGCAGGTAAGATTCCCCGCCTTGATTGGGCCAGCTAGAAATTGGCCTGGCATAGCCCCATGGTGGCCTCTGCCTGAGGTGGTGGGCAGGGGCACTCCGTGGCCAACCCTCGGTGCATCCTCTCAGGGACTGAGTCAGGCTGGGGCTCCCCTCTCGAGGGCCTCTGTGCACCACTGCCAGGGCCCACCAGTGTCTTGATCAGCTGCAACAGATGGAGGGCAGCTGTCGTGAGCCGGTATGCCGGGCCACAGCTGAGACCCGAGACCAGAGCTGATGCAGCCCGCATGCTCCCTTTCACCTTGACTTGCCTTGACTTCCCCACAGCGCCATGATCAAGGCTGTCCCCCCCTACTCCCAGAGGCACATCCCATCTAGCCTGACCCCCAAGGGGAGATGCACCCTGACCTCTCTTCCTGGAGCGTTCTGAGAGAACTTTCTGGAAGGAGCTCCAGGGAACCATGCACTCTGTTCACTGTCAGGGGATCCCTTGGAAGGAATGTGGCCGCAGCCTTGTCAGCAGCCTTTTGGCCGCCCCCACTGCCCATTTCTTGGGTTATGGATGACAACAATCATGTTCTTGTTTGGGGGGCATTGTGGATGGCAGGAGCTATAGGCAGTGGGGGGTGCCCCTGGTGCTTGCCACTGAACGGGGGTCAGGCTGTAAAGAGTGGGTATGCCTGGGACCAACTACGCGCTAGGTGAAGGATTGTGCGGGGAGGTAGACCCCCAAATGCACAGAACCTGAAAGCATCAGGCGCCCCCACAGCCCAAAGCTCAGGCTTGCTTCCTTCTGGAACCCGGGCATGTGCCCTCAGCTCTCGCTTCTCTCCTCACTGTGTTAGTTCCCTGGGCTGCCTTATAAACCAGCATCGCCCCTCCACCAGGGGGCTTGAATCAGAGACCGAGGGAGAATGGGACCCTTGCTCCCAGGTCTGGCAGGGGTGGGGTGGGGGCGTGCCTGCTGCCAGTATCAGTGCACTGAAAGTGCACAGCTCGGGAAGGCAGAACTAGTCAGCAGAGGTCTACCCCCACCTCCCCATCACTCTGCCCTGCCCAGCTCCCAGCCCTTCCCCCCACCCGCCAATTCATCTGCTGTCCTGTTCCTCCAGTTTCGGAACTGCATCTTGCAGCTTTTTGGGAAGAAGGTGGATGATGGCTCAGAACTCTCCAGCGTCTCCAAATCGGAGGCCACATCTGTCTCCTCCGTCTCACCTGCCTGAGCCCCGCAACTCTGCACCACAGGGTCAGCCACCTACCAGCCCCAGAGCCCCCGCAGCGTCCACCCTGCCCCACTCGTCCTTCTCCACCCTTCAAAAGAAATGGCAAAGAACCAGCACGTTTGCGAGGCGGCCACAGAGTCTGGGGGCTTGAGCTGCTATAGTGTCCACGGGTTCAGGGGCTTCAGGGCCTAGTCTTTGCTCTGCACGGTGGGGTGCAGGCCCCACAGAAGGAACTGTGCTGTCGTGGGCTAACGCCTGCTTGGCAGAGCCCTGGGGTCCCTAGAGAAGAATCTCTGGAACCCCGAGTGCCAGCAGGCACACGGGCGCGAGCTCAGCTGCTGGAAAGAGGCACCCGAGGAGAATGCGAGCACCAGCACCACGATGTGCAGCGTGAGGAGCTGCCTCCGTGCGCAGGGATGAGCACTAGCTTTGCAGTTTGCTGATGTGGTTCTGCAAAGCCTCGGCCTCCTGTGGAAACAAGCCTCAGTGCTGGGTGGGGCCAGAGGGGGCCAGAGGCACCTCGGGGGTGGACGAGAGCTGACCAAGGACAGGGACCCCGGGTACCGATGTCCCCAGGAGGGAGAACCACACTCCCCAGTCCAGCTCGTCATGGTGCCCTGGTGGCTCTCAGACACATGGAGACCTGCGGCGGTGTCTCCTCCTGATCTGCTCACCCAGCTCTCCCTGGCCCTCTTGTATGACAGATCAATCAAGGTCTGCTCAGTCCACACCAAGGTCTGTCTGTGGCACAACCTCTCCATGTCGCCCTGCAGGTGCTGATCTGCCCCTCTTCCATTGACGCTTGTCCCCAGGTGGTTTTTGGGGACAGAGACCAAAGCAGGTGTCCCGAGTCGCCCTGTGCCAGCTCATGTGTAGCCCACACGGGTTCAGACCCTGACTTCCTCCCCTGTCTCCAAGATCCTGTGTGCCTGTCACCTTCTGAGCAGCGTCAGCTTGAGATTCTTTCCCTCAACTGCTCTTCTGTAACCATCATCGCACTAGACCCCCAGGTGGACTTCCTTCCACATATCCCTAGTATCTGTGGATGATAGGAACAGAGCCCAGAAAGGGCCTGAAGTGAGCCTGGAGCTGTTCGGGACGTTCCGTGGGGTGGCACACACTCTGAGCATGCAGTGGGTACGAGAAGGGGTGAATTTTAGGGATGGCAATGAAGCTCAATAAACCTGGGGCACTCCCACAACGTGTACAACATCTGGAAATGAGGTCTTGGCTGAGCCGGCATGGGGCCAGGTGGTTTCTGGGGGCGAGTGGGTAGAGGGCCCGGGGCCTCCTTGCCTCCTTACAACGCCAGCCCAGGTGAGCTTGCTGACAAAACAAAACAGTGACTGCAAACAGGTCATCATGAGGAATCTGGGGAGGCTGCGCCCTTCTCTCGCTTCCCTTGGTCAGAAGCATTGTCCCCCAGTAGGAGGCACCTCACTGGGCTCCCCTGAGTTCAGGTCGCAGTGTCAGAGGGGCTGGGCTGGCAACTGAGGCACTGGGTGGGGTAGCCCAGTGGTCCACCAGGTCCTGTGTCCAGGATTGACTGACACCCACACAGAAATGTTCCCCGGGGACCTAAGATGCAAAGTGGTCATTTGCCAAAGTCCCTTGTCCATAGCTGATTCCTAAGTACTTTGCAAGGAACATTCCAGTAGTGAGGACCCTGATACTGGCCAAGGAGCATGGGTTGTTACAACTCTGCCCAGAGACAGCAGATGAGGCAGGGCTGGCTCAGAGCTACAGAGAGTGCTGAGTGCCAGCACACCGCCTTTTGCCACATGCTGCATGCAAGGGTTCTGTCAGATTTCCGTGTGGATCATCTCTGTCTCTACTTAGCTCAGAGATCCCCTTGCTTCAGCATCCCTCTCTGGACAATGCTCTGACCAAGACAAAGCGACAGTGGTCGGCACCCCCCACCGTCCTCAAAGTTGTGACAGTTGCCCTCTCACACGCACACGCCCTTTGTTACTGCTGCGAACATCAGACACTGCCTGGGTCTGAGAAAACAATGCGCATGCTGGGTGCCAGGAGAGTGGTTGGGACCCCAGAGAAGGCTGTGGAAGCAGGCACAAAAGGGGCCATGATGGGGACGGACAGTCAGGGTTTCAAGTGTGAGACCTGCGCCCCAGAAGGCACAGCCAAGCAGCAAGCACAACATTGCTGTTGGCTTTGGGCCAAGGGAAAATGGGGGACAGGGAGACAGGAGAGAGTGCCAGCAGGCAGGGGCAGGACAGGGCCACTGGAGGGACCTAGGAAGCTGGGGACTTGGTTTGCTGAAAGGCTGGGGACCTTCCTGCAGCTACCTGGATAACTCATTTGGAAAGAACAAAGAAGAACAAAGCAAAACTGATACCACATCAAATCATCCGCGAGGGTTGGGCACAAAAGCCCGCCTTGCAGCTATGAGGGCCATCCCCGGTCGTGTCCCCATGAGTGGAAGCCGGCCCAAGTGTGCCCTCCAACTGTGTGTGGCGATCTCTGTACATCGTAAGCACGACAACCAAGGGCATGCAAATAAACCGGTGCAGCCCATGTGGCTATGTGCACAACTCTTGTGTGCGCCTTGAAAGTTGAGGGCCTGTAGGTCCACATGCATGAGAACATTCGAGAAGGGGCTCCATGCCAGAGACATGTGAGAAATCCTCTACACCCTCCAGGTCCCCCAGTTCTTGTGCTCCCAGGCCCCCACCCCAGCAACTGTGCCAACCATGAAAATATCTGCTGGTGGGCTTCCAACCCTTAGTGGCTCCAACAGGCATCATACATGCAGCTGAGGTCCCTATGGAACCGAGGTGCTTGCCTCTCTCCCATGTTCATGTTCTGGACATGCTGAAAATCAGGGCTCCTCAGTGTGGCTGCAGGAAGGTTTCCCATCACAGGCCCATAAGCACCAACTGGAGACAGTTGGGGTAAGGGCTGGCACAACGTGGAGGTCCCAGAGGACCAGGACAGCATGTGCCCCTTGCTGGGAGCTCCTGTAGGTCACAGCAACAGCAGTCTGTGGCACGGGGACGGAGTGCCCTGGCAGTCATTTCCAGGCTCCTGACGCTGGGCTGCACCAGACTGGGGCAGAGGATTGGGGAAGCGAGTAGCTCCAACCTCAATGAGGTCCCCATCTGATGGACACAGAGCTGAGTGGCCCTGCCACCATCCTACTTTCTGCAGGAAGAATAGAGTTATGGATCTAGAGGGAATGTCAAGCCTGAGGGTGTCTGCCTTGCACGCAGCCACCCTGGATTCGATCCCCAACATTCCATAGGGATCCCCAAGCACCACCAAGAGTAACTCCTGAGCGCATGAGCCAGGAGTAAGCCCTGAGCACTGCCAGGTGTGGCCCCCAAACAAAAACAATAAATGAACAATATTTAAAAAGGAAGGAAGAATCAAGGCATGGCTGCAGGGAAACACCAGCTGGAAGCGCCTCCCACCTCGGCCTCCTGCCTGGATCTTCAGTGACAGGTATAGGTCTGACAGGCTTTGGTAGGATGCCTGCAGGTCAAAGTGCAGCTTTCTGACCTCCTTCAGTTCATCCTCCATCTTCTTCAGCATCTGCCGTCCCGCCAGGCGAGCCGCACCCCTGTCCGGGGTCTTGGTCCCATACACACACAGAGTGGTCCTGGAGCCTAAGGCTTGCCACACAGGTCATGTCTGCCCCTCTGCTTGGCAGGCTCGCACATCTGCAGACTGCCTTGAGGCCAACCATAGTCCTCCAGCCTGTAGAGATGCTGGTGGCACCGACAGAGGCAGCGCTCAATGTGAGCGATGGTGGCAAAGGTGCACTGGTTCACCTTCTCAAGGTCCACCTGATGCTGGTCGGCTCTGGATATGAGCTTGAGGTTGTCCACGGTGTTTTCATCCCAACCAGCCTTCTCCTCTCGCAGCTGCTCTGAGAGGTGGAGGGTGCAGTGCTTGAGGCTGCTCTGCAAGTCCTAGGGCTGCTGTTCCTCTAAAACGCTGGAGTGGCCGCTGCGGCCATCCTCACTGGCACGGACAGTGGCACGTGGGCCCTTGGTGCAGGCCTTCTGCAATGGGACACAGGAAAACAAATGGTGGGAGTGGCCAGGCTATGGCTTCAGTCAATAGAAAGGTGCCAAATGCAACATCTGCACATGGAGAAGAGAGTTATCCCACCCTTTCGAGTATGCCCTCTCTGATCCTGTGTCCATGAGAAAGAGCCTCATATTCTACCTTATTCTACACACAGGGTTAAGCCTTTCACTCCCCTGATCTCTGCCTTCCCCCTAATGTGAACTGTGTCTTTCGTGTTTAGTGAGGAGCCAATCACAGCCAAGGGAAAAGTAACAAGCGGCCTGAGCGTCTGTCGATGGCATTACGCAGACCACTAAGGTTCTACACTGCCCAGCGGTATTTTCTGTTTGAAAGGAACAGGCTGGAGGGCCCCGAGGACTTCATCCAGACCCCCCCTCCACCACCATAGCCTTCTCTCCCCCACCCTTCCCAGCTCCAGTCTGAAAAGGAAGATGGCTTAGCTGGACAGCAAGTGACCCTCCTCTCAATTTGCTGACACCTCAATGAACTTGTTCTGCTCTCACTGACTCCTGTATGTCATGTATTGGCCAATTCGCACGGAGACACCAAATTGCTCAGTAGCAGATTTGGGCAAGCCAGCCTGGACCATCTGGTTCCTGGGCATAGGAGCGCTCAGCCAGGGCAGCCACAGGACTTACCTGATCACATTACCAGAAGCAGCAGCAGCTGCCGAGGCCGCACATGCCACATTTACTCCCTGGAAACCTGGCCCTGTGGGGTTTTGTTTGGGGGGACCATACACGCCGATACCCAGGCAATACGCGGGGTAACATATGGGATGCTGGGGATTAATTTGGGGTCAGCCATGTGCAAGAGTAGTGCCCTTCCCACGGTACCATTGCTCGCACCAGAGAAACCCAGTTTTAGCTGGGAAGGAGTTAATGTGCTCCAAGACTGGAAAGTCCCCAGCATGTAGAGCCAGAAATCCTGTTCTCGGTATGTAGTCACTGACGGACAAGTAGGCAGTGGCAAGATGTTTGAGACCTCTACTGATTCCTCAGTAAGGTTTGTATGGGAAGAGTTGTGTTACACTGAAGCATTTTGCTTCCTTTCTTTTCCTGATGGTGGGAAGTTCATCTGTACTTGCATTTCAAGGTGCAACAGGATACACCCTAAAGTTCCAAACACATAACAGATTTTTTATTGCCATGAGGACTTAGAGAAGGAATCTAAAAGGAATCTAAGAGAGATAGTACAGCACGTAAGGTGCATGCAGCCAACCAGGTTCAATCCTGGCACCACATACAGTGAGCACCATCAAAGGTAATCCCTGAGCATAGAGCCAGCGGTAAGCCCTGCACAGCCATGTGTCGCCAAAGAAATAATAAGGAGGGGCCGGAGCGATAGCACAGCATGTAGGGCGTTTGATCCTCGGCATCCCATATGGTCCCCCAAGCACCTCCAGGAGTAATTCCTGAGTGCAAAGCCAGGAGTAACTCCTGAGCATCGCTGGGTGTGACACAAAAAGCAAAAAAAAAAAAAAAGAAATAATAAGGAAATAAATACATTTGGAGGGACCAGAGCGATAGTACAGCAGGTAGGGCATTTGCCTTGCACATGGCCTACCCAAGTTCGATTCCCGGCATCCCAAATGGTCCCCCAAGCCTTCCAGGAACAATCCCTGAGTGCAGAACCAGGAATAAGCCCTGAGCACCGCCAGGTGTGGCCACAAAAACCAAAAAAGAAACTAAATCTGGAAATCTGGTTGAGAGTACAGTGGCAAGGGTGCTTGTCTTGCACAAGGCCAGCCCAGGCTCAACCCTCCAGACCACACATCTCTCCCTGAGTCCCACCAGGAGTGATCCCTGAGCACACTGGATATGGCCCACAAACAAACAAAATGTGTCTATGTCAACTGGAAAATCATCCTGTAGGAAAGCATCTCTTCTTCTTTTTTTTTTTTGGTCATACCTAGCAATGCACAGGGATTACTCCTGGCTCTGCATTCAGGAATTATCCCTGGCAGTGCTCAGGGGACCATATGGGATGCTTGGAATTGAACCTGGGTCAGCCACGTGCAAGGCAAATGCCCCACCCGCTGTGCTATTGCTCCAGCCCCGAAAGCATCTGTTCTTGATTGAAAAATTTCTTTCTCAGAGCAGGCCGCTAGCTCAGCAGGCTGCAACTCGTGCCTTGTAGGTGGGAAACAGGTATGGTCCCTAGATCGCCATCAGGAGAAAGCCCTGAGCCACCTGCTGGGAGAAAGTACTCCCTGAGTTGTGCCGCCCCCAAATTTATAAAAATGTCATTTAAGTCTCCAATCATTTAAGAATCCAATACAATTCTGATATATCACTGTTTTTATGTAGCTTATTATTTTGAAACGGAGACATTAACATTCTAGGGGTTGGACAGATAGTACAGTGGCTGTATGACTTGCTTTGCACATGGCTGACCTGGGTTTGATCCCTGGCACTCCAAACAGTCCCGCAAACACACCAGGAGTGATCCCTGAGCACAGAACCCTGAGCACCACTGGGTGTGGCCCTAAAACAAAAATAAAAAGAAATGAATGCTTTTTATGGTATAAAATTTCTTATTAAGAGTCTATAAAATTCAAGTTGATGGAAAAAGAAAATAACCTTCTTTGAATACAAAGAAAGCAAAATCTGTATTCTTAGCATGGACACGCATGAAAAAAAACTTTTGTTGAAAATAAATGGTTGCTGGATAAAGCTGGTTATTTCTGAAGTGGGAAGGAAAAATATGACAAAATGTTGAGAAAGAGAATCAAAGGAATATTTGACCCGCAAGTGAAACTCAGACAAAAACTCTGCCTGGGGATGTGGAAACAAGTGAGAGGCTGAAGCATTGGAGACGTCCCACGGTCCAGCAGGCTGGCCACACTGGAGCCCTGGGGTGGCGCCCTGCGATCCCCCTAGGGATTCTCACTCTTTCCATCCCAACTCTCTTCACATAGGAATACAGTAATGGACGGAGACAGGGATGGCTCAGGGGCCAAACCACCTTCCATGCAGGCAGACGCTCCCCCATCCCCAAGGTTCCGGCAGAGTGTGTGTTCTCTAGCACACAGCAGTTATGTGCGAGCCCCAAAATTAAAGTGTGTGGACATGGAGGGCACTGAGGGCTCTGTGTGACCCCCAGCAAGCACTGCAGAATGTGCATGACCAAAGGTGGTGCGACTCTGATCTTCACAACTGTAACAAAGGGAGGCAGCGTAGGAAAAACTCCAGCACATGAGAAAGTGTGTTGGCAAGGGGCTGGAGAGATAGGACAGTGGGGAGGGTCCTTGCCTTGCATGCACCAGACCCAGGCTCTATCCTCAGCACCACATACAGTCCTCTGAGCCCTGCTAGGAGTGGACCCTGGTGCAGAGCCAGAAATAAGTCCTAAGCACTGCTAGTTATGGCCCAAATCCAACCCCACCCCCCAGAAGAAACTGCATTTTAACACTTTACTTTTTTTGCTTTCTAGGTCACACTCGGTGATGCACAGGGGTCACTCCTGGCTCTGAACTCAGGAATTACCCCTGGCAGTGCTCAGGGGACCATATGAGATGCTGGGAATCGAACCAAGGTCAGCCACATGCAAGGCAAATGCCCTACCTGCCGTGCTATCGCTCCAGCCCCTAACACCTTACTTCTAAGTATTTGGACTGCATGTATGACGTAAGTATTGGACTGCAGATGCCTTCATGAAACTTTAGATTTGGATGGAAAATCATCCTCATCTTGTAGCTGCCCAGGCTAAAGCCTCCAGATGCCTTTTGCTGATTTCCTCCAAGACCTGGCCTTTATATGAACAGCTGGCCAAGCAGACTCACTTTCCTGGGGCAAAAAACACCCCGAGCCGCCTACAAGGGAAATGAGTATTTGCTCTGACCCTTGAAGCTGACATTCTAATCAGTCATGTGAAATGGAAATACCCAGAAAGAAAGCAAAATCAGGGTGGGTGGTGGCCAGGGGGACACTGGGGCAGAGTGTGGCATTGGAACGTTGTGTGCATGAAACCCCATCATTAACAGGCTTGTAAATCACAGTGCCTAAAATCCAAAAAGAAAGAAGGAGAAAAGAAACCAGAACCCGTGCCTGGAGACTGCAGGAAGAAATGTGAACAGTGCTGCTTTCAAACAGACTACGGGGTCCAGCTGGGGCTCAAGCACAAGCTCACGCCGTGTGTGTGGGCGTGAAGCCCTGGTTCCCAGCCCCCGGGTGCCCTTTAGCAATGCTAGGCCTATGCACCGCCAGCAATGGCCCCCGAATTCCAGAGTGCCAGAGAAACTCCTTTGACAATAGTAACTGAGAACCAAGGATTTTAAGGAATGAGAGGAAATTAACGTACATGAGATATAATGAAAAGAAAAGAAGGGAAAATGAATGCATATTCTGGATAAGGAATGATCAAGAACAAGGGTTTTACTTTCTTTTCTCCAATTTTGGGTCATACTGGGTGGTGTTCAAGGGCTACATGTGCCTCGACGCTCATGGGACCATGTGGCGCCAGGGATCAACTCTGAGCCTCCTGCAAGCAAAGACTGCACTCAGCCCTTTGGGATCTTTCCTGGTGCCCAGAGCAGGTTCTTGTAGATAAAGAAAAAAAAATACGCTGAAGCCAGAGCAATAGTGCAGCAGCTAGGGTGCTTGCCTTGCACACATCCAATCCAGGATTGATCCCCGCCATTCCATATGGTTCCCTGAGGCCCCCAGGGGAATTCCTCAGTGCAGAGCTAGGAGTAAGCCATGAGCACAGCTGGATGTGTCCCCACTGGCAAAATCAAGGAAAAAGACCAAAGGTGCAGGGCTGAAGTGATAGCATAGCGAGTAGGGCGTTTGCCTTACATGCGTCTGACCCAGGTTCAATCCCAGCATCCCATATGGTCCTCCAACCACCGCTAGGAGTGATTCCTGAGTGCAGAGCCAGGAGTAACCCCTGAGCATCGCTGGATGTGACCCAAAAAAGAAAAAAATTAATAAATAATAAATAAATAAAAAGACCAAAGCTGGACTGGAGAGATATTACAACTTGCCTTGCATGTGGCTGAGCCAATTTCAAGTGTATGATCCACTGAGGTTGGCACACAGGACCATCATTAAGGTGTAGTAGCTCTCAGTCAAAATTCCAAGGAGATTGTTTGCATTAACCATTGTGACTTTTTGAGATTACTAAGACCTGAAAAAACTTTCATTTTTATATGTTTTTTCTATTCAGTGCCCAGACATAGTTTGCTGGGCCTGCCTGTTGATTATACAGATGAATAAGTGAATGATTGAGAACATGCTACTGGCAAATAGAGAAAATCCAGATCTCATGATCAGTAAATTTGACAACATTTTAAGAGCATTAAATTAAAAAAATGACTCCTTTAAAAATAAATAAATAAATAAATAAATACATTTGGTGGCATGGGCTGGAGCGATAGCACAGCAGGGAGGGCGTTTGCCTTGCATGCAGCTGATCCAGGTTTGGTCCCTGGCATCCCATATGGTCCCCCGAGCACTGCCAGGAGTAATACCTGAGAGCAGAGCTAGGAGTAACCCCTGAGTATTGCTGGGTGTGACCCCAAAAAACCAAAAGAAATAAAGTAAAATTGGTGGCAGTCCTCCTAAGACACGGTGATGCTCTAGTCAACTCTGGGCATGACGGGGCTGGATCGAATAGCACAGTGGGTAGGGCATTTGCCTTGCACGCGGCCGACCCAGGTTTGATTGCCAGCATCCTATATGGTCCCCTGAGCACCGCCAGAAATAATTCCTGAGTGCAGAGCCAGGAGTAACCCCTGTGCATCGCCGGGTGTGACCTAAAAAGAAAAAAAAAACAACTCTGGGTGTGAACTCTGTCGGCAGAGGGCCTGGTTCTGTGAAGCTGGGCCACCTACAGAGGTGCATGGATGAGTCCCCCCAGTAGAGTGCTCCTCAACCTTTCTCCAAACAGCTGTCCCGCACTTCCTTCCACCTGTTCTACTGCTTGCTCCTCAGGCTTGTGCTGTGCACCCCTGCTGATGCCATTTTCACCTGTGTCCCCTGAAATATGTCAGGGGCCCACTGGGGGCCATAAGACACCCTGGTTTCCCCGGTTAAGAAACACTGCTCTAGAATATGTCAGGAGGCTGAAGGAGAATATAACTTGGCAAAACTAAGTTTTAAATAGACTACAAAAAATGACTAACTGGGGCTCAAGGAGATAATATGGGGGTGAGGATAGGCGCAGGTAACTCTAACTCTGGTGCAATCCCTACCACTGCAAAGTCCCCCTGATTGATGAGAGATGGGCGTGCACCCCCCGGCTGGAGCAGCACAGAATCCTCGGGTCCTGGCACTGAGCTACCTGACTGGATGGCTGAGGATCGCCAGGAGCACCCCTCGGGTTCCCTGCAAACACAGGATTCTGAAAGCGCAAAGCATTTTCCAAAGGAACAGACTGAGAACGGGTGGGGCTTGGAAGCCAGGGCCCAGCAGAGTTTGGGGGAGCAGCTGGTGCACAGGGCTGGGGTGGAAGCGCCCTGGAGCAGCACACACTCAGCCAGACCTTTGCCTCGTCTGTTCCGCTTTTCGGAGACGTAGCGTTTTTCCCCTTTCTGAGCAGTGGCCCATAGTAACCTTCTGGTCTTTTCCTGAGTAGAACTGAAATGGTTCCTCTTTTGTGGGGGGCACATAGAGTGGTGCTCAAGGGGCCCGGGGTTCCTCTTGGGGGAGCTCTGACGGGGTATGCGGTAGCCTGACTTGGCCTCAAATCTCTGACCAAGCAAGCTCCTGGAGAACCACCTTCCCAGTCCCTGAGGCATGTACAGGTCGGGTTTTCTCTTTGATACCGGAGCAAGCTTTCCAAGGATGTCTTTGTCCAGGCCATCGGCTTGTTTACGTAGCTCCTTCGGGCTGATGGGAAACTGCTTGATTCCTGAGGTTCTGCCCATAGAGAAAACAGCCTGACAACATGTTTACAGGATCTTGGCTTATCAGGGGAAGGAAGGTTAGAGCAGAGCCCCCCACACCCCAACCCCCGGACATTTAGGGACCCTCCAGAGAGAGGGGTGAGGCTCACATCTGAAGAGCCCTGGGAACACTGAGCAGTTTGTCACTCTGGAGACCTGCCAGGCGACGCCGGATTCCCCGTAGCCCTGGAATGCCTGTGACATTTCCAGCCAAGAAAATGGAAACAGCTTACATGGTTTCCTCTGTTCTTCCTCTATGGATGCAAAACAATTGGCCAAAGTTTATCAGAACCAAATTTCATCTGCAAAGCAGTGAATTTTATGGTAATCATTTGCTAAGTCTTTGCAAAGGAAACAGGGAAAATGTGCTTCCCTGAAACTCGTATATCTTCCTGGGACCTTAGACTGGAGCATCTCTGGAATTTTTAACTTTTTGACTTAAAAATACTTTTTTTTGCAAGGCAGAGATGTTCCAGGCACACACTGTTGCTACACAGCACCTGCCACCTCTGTCTCCTGGTCCGTCTCTCCCCCAGTCCCACCCCCACTTAGCAAACTCAGTTATACAGGCCAGCTCTCGGGGTGCGTAATCAGCAACCTGTCCGTCTGTCCTTCCGGTGTTTCATTCTACTCCACACAAGGGTGAGACCATTGGTACTTGTCCCGGACACTGAGTTCTGCTTGACCCCACCCCAGTTCCATCCACGCAGCAGTGAGCCACAGCACTTCCTCTTTCCTCACAGGTGAGGAGAAATTTTTATTGTTTTACTTGTAAACTCAAATGAATTCTGATATTTTTCAATATCTGGCTACGGCTTTGCAAACTAATGTTTCTACCCTTGCATTTATCAACAACGGAGACTGTCTTAGAATTTCTAAAGATCATGTGGGTCTGAGAGATAGTTCAGTGGGTAGGGCTTGCACGCGGCCCAACCAAGTTCGATCCCCAGCACCCCATATGGTCTCCCTAGCCCCACCAGGAATTCCTAAGTGCAGAGTCAGGAGTAACACCTCTAACCATCACCCAGAAAAAAAACGAAAAGAAAAGAATTTCTATCTCTAATTAAAAATAAATAAATTAAAAAAAAAAGAAAAGAATTTCTAAAGACCATGCAAGCTAGAGAACTTGATATACACTTCAGAGAAATCATTTAGCAATGCAGTTGAACAACTAACAGTGAGATGGAAACTGGCATGAAAGAAGCTAAGAAATGGACAGACCTGGGAGGGGTGGATAGATATAATAGCAGATGTGGCTGGGGTTTGAATGCTATCTGCAATGAACCATTGTGAACTACTTTATGAAAATAAAATATAAAAAATTGGGGCTCGTCCAAAAAGTATAGTCGAAGTGACATATGCACTTATATGTTCACCGCAGCACTGTTTACAATAGCCAGAATCTGGAAAAAACCTGAGTGCCCTAGAACAGATGACTGGTTGAAGAAACTCTGGTACATCTATACAATGGAATACTATGCAGCTGTTAGAAAAAATGAGGTCATGACGTTTGCATATAAGTGGATCAACATGGAAAGTATCATGCTAAGTGAAATGAGTCAGAAAGAGAGAGACAGACATAGAAAGATTGCACTCATCTGTGGAATATAGAATAAGAGACTATAAGACTAACGCCCAAGAATAGTAGAAATAAGTACCAGGAGATTGTTTCCATGGCTTGGAGGCTGGTCTCTTATTCTGGGTAACTCAGAGAAGGGAACACCAAATAAAATGTGGTTGGAGGTCATGTGGGGGAAGGGTGAGGCAGGCGGAATACAGACTAGAGACTGAACACAATGGCCACTCAACACCTTTATTGCAAACCACAACACCTAATCAGAGAGAGAGAACAAAAGGGAATTCCCTGCCATAGTGGCAGGGTGGGGTGGGGGGAGACGGGACTGGGGAGGAGGGGAGGGATGTTGGGTTTACGGGTGGTGGAGAATGGGCACTGGTGAAGGGATGGGTTATTGAACTTTGTATGGGGGAAGCATGAGCACAAAGATGTATGGATCTGTAACTGTACCCTCACGATGACTCTCTAATTAAAAATAAACTAATAAAAAAATTGGGGCTCGAGCAATAGTACAGCGGGTAGGGCATTTGCCTTGCATGCAGCCGACCCAGGTTTGATTCCCAGCATCCCATATTGTCCTCTGAGCACTTCCAGGGGTGAATCCTGAGTATAGAGCCAGGAGTAACCCCTGTGCATCACTGGGTGTGACCCAAAAAGAAAAAATTTGAAAAAAATAAAGAACAGCAGATATGGGACTTGCGCTGCCTGAGGCTGAACCAGGGTGGATAACACTGTGATTTATCAAGCTGTTCAGAGTACAGTTAATTCAGGTATTAAGTGTTCCAAGGTCATCCTAACACCAGTGTGCCCTTTCCTCCACCAATGTTCCCAACACGACACTGCTGACTCTTGCCAGATAGACTGATCTGGGCTGAGAACTCTGGGGCCTTCTCGGAATGAGGGTGGCAGAGTCCCCTTTCTGCCTGAAAGCACAAACCCGCAGACACACCCAACACCCTCCAACATAGGAGCAGCCGAGCTCCACAAGTGAACTGCATCAAACTGCCATCCCATCAAATTGTTCCAGAGCTATAGCTCCTGAACCTTGCATGCAGTACGATATCTTTCAATTTCACAGCCCAGTAGTATCACAGCAAATCTGACTGGAAAGTTTGCATAGAAGCCCACCAAGATTGGTGTTAAAATATTATATGCCTAAAACTCAACTAACAATGACCTTATAAATCATAGTTCCTTAATAATAATAAATATGCAAAAAAAAGCCCAGCAAGCTCAGTGAGCCTAAACAATAACATAGAAGGCTCAGCTAGCACTAATCAACACAGCAGACCCTCAGACAACAACTTTAGTAACATCACAGTGAGATAAAGCAATGATCACAAATTGACTCTTATTGATCTAAGTTTTTTGGTTTTCTTTTATCTTTTTTGCTTTTTGGGTCACACCCGGCAATGCACAGGGGTTCCTCCTGGCTCTGCACTCAGGAATACTCCTGGCAGTGCTCAGGGGACCATATGGGATGCTGGGAATCGAGTCCGGGTCGGCCACGTGCAAGGCAAACGCCCTACCCGCTGTGCTATTGCTCCAGCCCCTAATCTAAGTTTTAATCATTCCATTTGCCTTTGTTTTATAACAAACAATATGAAGCAAATTTGTTTATGTTGCAAGGGGACAGGCTGGGTTGCTGGGTGGGAAGGCGGGGACATTGGTGGAAGGAAGGTCACACTAGTGGTGGGTTGGTGTTGGAATAATTAATGCCTGAAAAAAACATATGAACAACTTGGTAAATCACACGTTATAATAAAATAAGTAAATAAAAGAAGATATAGACAGGGCCACGCACATCCTTCCAGGCTCACTCTTTCCATACAAAGTTCCAGAGTGGCAGCAGGTGGCAGAGAGCCAGGTACTGACCTGTCTTTTTAGAATCCCCCCAGCCCAGTCTGGACAGGCTACTGTGTCACAGATGAGAGTCTTGGCACGAGTGAACTAGAGATAGACACAGCCTGCTCAAACCCTGGATTGGTCCCTCTGGGACCTGAGTGAGCGAACACACCACAAAGAGGGTCAGATTGCTCATCTGTGAAACAAAGGGATTCTGCGAAGAGAGATGTCAGCAGTGATCGATGAGAGGGAGGGTTGCCCCTGGTGGTGCTCAGGGTTCACTCCTGGTGGGGCTCAGGGCATCATATATGGTACTGGGGATCAGGATCAAGATCAAGGGCCAGCCACATGCAAGACGGAGCCTTTCTTCTTGTACTGAACTGCCTCTCTGGCTCCACTATCCCATTTCTCCTTTGAAATTAGATGCCTTCATGACCATCCACGATGTGAAAATGCTCTCCTGGCAGTAAATCAAGAGTATTTCTTTCTTTTTCTTTTTTTTGCTTTTTGGGTCACACCTAGAGGTTACTCCTGTCTCTGCACTCAGGAATTAATCCTGGTGGTGCTGGGGGACCATGTGGGATGCTGGGAATTAAACCCGGGTCTGCCGCGTGCAAGGCAAATGCCCTACCCCTGTGCTATCGCTCCAGCCTTGAGTATTTCTAATAGGTAGCTTGACGGTGTATATGGAATCATACGGAAATCACACCTTGATTACTTTAATTACAATGTATGACCACTACACTCCAGCAAACTGGCAAAAGTTAGACTGGCAATAATAAGTGTTGGCAAGTATATGGAGCCTCAAGCCCTCTCAGCCATTCTGGTGCCAGCATACTGGAAGAACACTTAAGGATACTTTCAAGTTGAAAACACACAAACCAGGGGCTGGAGTGATAGCACAGCGGGTAGGGTGTTTGCCTTGCACATGGACAACCTGGGTTCGATCCCCAGCATCCCATATGGTCCCCTGAGGACCACCAGGAGTAATTCCTGAGTGCAGATCTAGGAGTAACCCCTGTGCATCTCCAGGTGTGACCCAAAAAGCAAAAAAAAAAAGAAAACACACAAACCATTCCACTAGACACACCGGCAGGAGACGGGTTCACTACTGCTCCCAATAACCCACCCTGAGGACCAACAAATGAATCTTTGAAGAGAGCAGCACATAGCAAAGGTGTCTCCCCACCCCATGCCAGGCTGATTTCACCGGGGCACCTCAGAGGGGGCAGGTGTGTTCCTCCACCAGCCCCAAATGAACCCCGGCAGCTGCAAACCTCCAGAACACAATCGCTGCCATGCTCACAGCCGACCTTCACAGTCTTGTCCTAAGCCCCCCACTCATGAGAATAAATCCGCTGAAAAACCCAGGTACACCAGACTGGTGACTGAAAACTCCAGGTTTCACAGAGTCAGGAAGGGAAGACCTCCTCCCATCTCCCTGCCCTTCCAGATTTCTGGCAGTCACGCCCATGAACTGCCAGTGGGCGCCATTTAAGCACATTAATGGCCATGTTTCAGAGACTCATGAATGAATCTTGGAAGAGAGTAGTAGTACATCACAGATATGCCTCCAGACCCCCTACATTTAAAATTTTAGAATTCCAGAAGTGCGCGGTCACAAAAGTGGCTCCATGACATCTCATAGTATCATAACAGGCAATACAAAATAAACTATTTAGCATCTCCCTGTGGGTGGTGGTAGGAAAATTCGAAATAATGGTGATGAGAAGGTGTAATTGGTGGGATTGGTATTGAAATATTGAATGTAAACAATTACTGTGAACAACTTTATGAAAATAAAATTAAAAAATTAAAAAAGAAAAAAATAACCCATCCCGAGAAGCAGCCCCCTGCTGCCGATAGCAAAATGCATATGTGAGTGACTCAGCAGTGCAGTACCCCACAGCGGTGCTGACAAGCTACAACCTTGAATGTCATCAGTGAATTTCCTACAGTGGGAACAGAAGGAGCCAGGTGCAGGGGAGTTTGCAGTTTCCATTCCTAGAAGCCTGGAAAGCAGGAAGAGGTGCTTTATGGATCCAAAGAAAGCAAGGCTGAAGAAACACTGACATGGGTGAGGGGGCCTCGGAGTGGCTTAGTGGTGGTACACAGGCCTCCTATTTGTGGGTCCCTGGGTTCAATCCCCAGCACGGCTGCAAAACATCAGGAATGTCAGGACTGTGAGTGGTGCGAGGGTGGGGAAAGTTGGGTTATGAATTTGATTTGTTTTATTTATAGTCTCCAGGAAGAGAGTATGGAGACTGAAGTTCTTGACAATAACTAGTTACATGTATGTTCACTTCACTACTTCCCCAGTGCTGATGTTTCCTGAAACTTTACTGTACGTGTGTTTAGATGTTGCAATTTTCAAACATTTTTTTTCTTTTTGGGTCACACCCAGCGATGCACAGGGTTTACTCCTGTCTCTGCACTCAGGAATTACCCCTGGCGGTGCTCAGGGGACCATATAGGATGTTGGGAATCGAACCCGGGTTGGCCGCGTGCAAGGCAAACGCCCTACCCGCTGTACTATCACTACAGCCCAATTTTCAAACTTTTTAAATGCTTGGTAGAAGCTGGGGATTTGGTTCAGTGCAAAAGTATTTGCCTTGTATGTGTGTGGCCCCTGGTTCAATTCCTGGCATGCCCCCAGCCAACACACATACATTTCACTACCTGGTGTGCCTCCTCCACGTACATTTGGCAAATAAATTAAAGAGAAGAATATAAATAACTCGAAGGAGCTGAATAGTACAGTGATAGGGCACCTGATTGCACACACCAATTTCAATACCCAGCATCGCATATGGTTCCTCAAGCCCCACTGGGAATGATCCTTGAGCACAGAACCAGGAATAAGTCCAGAGCACAGACAGGTATGACCCCAAAATTTTAAAAAAGTAGGCAATTGAGAACTTGACAATTCTCAACTAGCACAATGAGATGAGTGTCTCCAATAAATGATCCAGGGATGGGGGGGGGGGTGGCAGAGGTGCTCATGGGCAGAGCACTGGCATGAGGCGAGCACTGTATACCCAGTACTGGCTGTGCCTCCTCCCTCAACAAAGAAAACAAACAAAGATAAAGAGAGAATCCTTGGGGCTGGAGTGATAGCACAGCGGGTAGGGCATTTGCCTTGCACGTGGCCGACCCGGGTTCGATTCCCAGCATCCCATATGGTCCCCTGAGCACTCTCAGGGGTAATTCCTGAGTGCAGAGCCAGGAGTGACCCCTGTGCATCACCGGGTGTGACCTAAAATGCAAAAAAAGAGAGAGAATCCTAAAATCTACTGGGGGGGAAAGCAGAGGAATTTCTCCATAGAAACTATCATGGCAAGGGCTGGAGTGATAGCACTGCGGGTAGGGTGTTTGTCTTGCACACGGCCTACCCGGATTCGATTCCCAGCATCCCATATGGTCCCCCAAGCCCCGCCAGAAGTAATTCCTGAGTGCAGAGCCAGGAGTAACCCCTGAGCATCACTGGGTGTGACCCCAAAAGAAAAAAAAACCTATCCTGGCAGGCCAGAGAGGGTGATATTTGTAGATGCTGAATGGAAAGTATCAGCATCCAACAATACTTCTCCTGCTACCCTATCATGCAGACATGATGGAGGAAGAAATCATTTTCAGACAACCATTAGAGACATTTATCACCACTGGCCCACCAAGAGATACTTCAGGGACTTCTAGAAAAAGGAAAAGAAATCTCATATGGAAGTATTGTAACATCTAAAAGCTATAAAATGAGGGCAACAAAGAGATTAATCGCTGGGATTCTGTTTTCTTTTTTGTTGTTGGTGTTTAGTTTTGGGGCTGCACCTGGGGATGCTGGGTGTTCGGGAGGTTCCTCCTGACTCGATAGTCACAAGTCACTCCTGACAGTGCTTGTGGAGCCATACAGGATGCCATAGATCGAACCCAGGTCAGTCTCATGCAAGGCAAGTTTCCTACGCACCATGCTATTGCCCCGGCCCCGGGACTCTATTTTCAGATTTATGGATTCTTTCCTTATTATATCCATTCTGTTTAAGTTTAGAAAAATTTTAAATTGCATTTTTCAATTTTAAATTATACATACATATATATATTTTAAATAGAGCTAATTTCTGGTGTGCTGTCAGCTGTGCTCACTTATTATTGGTAGTTTCCCTTCCATTACTGAATATGATTGCAATAAATGTTAAATATTATCTTGTTCAATTCAACATTTGGCTCTAATCAGGGTTGATCTATATAAATTTCCTTTTCTTTGGATACTGGGTGATGTCCTAAATCTTGTGTTGAAAATTTTTGGAATATATCCCAAATAATTTATCTATTCTGTCCTGAGTCTTGATTTATTTTATTCCCCTAAAATATGTATTTGATTTGTTTTCACACTTCAGCTCAGTTGAAGTCATACTAAAAAAATCTGTCTCTGGTAGCAGCTGAAATTTCTACTCAGTACTTTTGCCTTTCGTTGCAAACTTTTATTCTATCTTGGGCATGTGGAATTCAGAGATTAGTTAATATATTTAGGAATAGTCTACATACAAAATTTGCTGTGACTTTGTCACCACCTTGCTTCCTAGCTCTCATTATTAAAAAAGGAAGTTTAATTATATTTTCTGTGGCTCTAGTTGCCTCAAATTGTGTTTTGTGCTTTTCCAAAGGCTAGAAAGGTATCAAGTTTCCTACAGGAGGTTTAGTCTTCAGGGCAGAAACTCTAAAACTCGGAGCTTATTATACACGTTCTCTGTTAAATCTCCCCTTCAGCCTGCCTGCTTTGCCATCTTCTCCAATGACGTCAGAGAGTTAGAGCTGGAACTGTTGATTTCTGTTGATATTTTCTACGCGTCAGAGTTGTTCTGCAGGAGGGGGGATAGTGCAAGCAATAATGTACTTGCCTTGCAGGAAGCCGACCTCTTTAGATCCCCAGCACTGTAGATGGTCCCATAAACACCCCCAGAAATCACTCCTGAGCACAGTAGAAATGGCCCCTGAGCACCACCAGGTATGGGCTCCAAGCCCCCAAAATATAGATAGTTGTGCAAGTGTGCTAATGCAGCAGTATGAGCGGATTTCACAGAGAAGTCGCTCTTGATTAAAATACAAATCCCTTCATCTGAATTAGCTTTCCCGCCCGTATTCCAGCATTCCCCTGTTCTCCATTTGCTCTAACCCACCGACCCCACTGGCCTTTCAGCAACCTTTCAAATTAATTCTCTTTTTCTCCCTGAGAGTATTTTTGCTTGCTTCATTAAGCTTGATAGTTTTGATCGTAATTGCACTGACATATTTGCTCTTTTCTCATTAAGTTATAATTTTCTGTCAAAAAATAAAGAGCAGGAGCCAGAGCGATAGTACAGTGGGTGGAGCACTTGCCTTGCATGCGGCCAACCTGAGTTTGATCCCCGGCACCCCATATGGTCCCCTGAGTATTGCCAGGAGTGATTCCTGAGCCAGGAATAATCTCTGAGCACCTCTGGGCTGGGTGTGGCCCAAACTGTCCCTTCCCCTCACAAAAGCAAAGAGCCCAAACTTTCAGTAATTCTATGGCCTAGATATATTTGTTTCTAGGATTTTGTTGTATATTTTCACAAAATTTACATTATAGAAATATAACATTTTCTATAGATGCTTATAATACTTAAGGTCATATATACTGCTTTAAACCTGTTTGCATTTCATTTTAATTAGTGCTGTGAACGTTTTCCTATGAAAATAGAGATGCTCTTGTAATAAAAAATGAAAGTGAAAACTACGGACCAAGGAGATATAGTATGGGGGCAGAGTGCTTGCCTTTTATATGGGCAACCCCACCTGAATTTCCCAGCATTATATATATCATATATATAATATATAATATATATAATAAATATGCTTCCTTGAGAACCACCAGAATAGCCCCTGAATACCACTGGATGTGGCTCCAAAACAAATAAAAATAGGCAAGGGGCCAGAGGGATAGTTCAGTGGGTAGGGTATTTGATTTGCATGTGGCCAACCCAGATGGGCACATACAGTTGCTAGAACCAAATGGGGTCATTCCCAAAACCTTCCAGGAGTGATCCCTGAGTACAGAGTCAGGAGTAAGCCCTGAACATAGCTAGGTGTGGCCCCCAAACCAAAAAGAATATCACTTGTATCACTTGTCATCCTGTTGATCTTCGATTTGCTCGAGCGGGTGCCAGTAATGTCTCCATTTGTCCCTGTTGCTGCTACTGTAGCCCAATGGTATCTGCTCGCTCCAGGAACAGGAAGAGCCTCAAACGGTTTGTTCAGGGTTTTGACAAAGAAGTCTGACCATCTCATAGGTGGGCAGCCATGCGGTCTTTTGATGTCCTGTGGAATCCAGTCGGTAACAGTCCTAGTCTAACGGTCGTCTCTGAATCGCATTACGTGTCTGGCCCATCTGATTTTTGATGTCTTGGCAAACGAGACAGCATCCCTGATTCTTGATCGTCGACGGAGGTCAGAACTCTGGATTCCTTCTCTCACTTGAGTGAAACATGATACTCCAAGCATAGCTCTTTTGAGTCCTCTTTGGGAGACCCGAATACTGTTCTCATCCTGTTTGCGTAGGGCCCAGGTCTCTGAGGCGTATGTTAGTGCAGGAAGAATGGTGGAGTCAAAAAGATGTGCCCAGAGCCAGAGGTTCTTTGTCCTCTTAACCACTTCTTCAACACTCTTGAAGGCGTTCCACGCTGCTCTCTTCCTCTTGCGCAGCTCTGGTGCCAAGTTGTTCCTCATGTTGACTTCTCGACCCACATACACATAGCTGCTGTATTAGGAGATGTTTGTTCCATTGAGAGCAAATGGAACATCAGGGACTGGTTCGTTTTTCATGAACATTGTTTTGCTGAGATTCAGTTGCAGTCCGACATTTCCACACTCGTGGTTGAAGTCACCAGCATTTGTGCCTCTTGGCTAATGTTTGGTGTTATTAGAATGATGTCATCAGTGAAGCGGAGATTGTGTAGTTGCCGTCTATCTTCACTCCCATTCCTTCCCATTCCAGTCGTCGCATGACATTCTCAAGGGTGGCACTGAAGAGTTTCGGTGAAATGGTATCGCCCTGCCGAACCCCTCTCTTTACGTCAATAATCACTTCCTTGCAGAATGGTGAGATCCTAGTGGTGAATCTGTAATACAGCTCACGAAGGATCTTGATGTACTGAGTTTGAACGCCCTGTTTGGCTAGGGCTTCGATGACCACTTCAGTCTCAACAGAATCGAAGGCCTTCCTTAAATCGATGAACGTTAGACAAAGCGGCATCTTGAACTCTCACGAAACTTCAATGAGCTTGGTCACTGTGTGGATATGGTTGATCTTGCTGAATCCTTTTTGGAACCTGGCTTGCTCACATGTTTGTCCTTCGTCTAGTGTTCTGCCTATTCTATTCAGGATGACTCGGGTGAACAACTTGTAGACAATGGACAACAGGCAAATTGGGCGATAGTTGCTGATGTCGTGGATGTCTCCCTTCTTGTACAACAGAACGGTTCTGCTGGTTTTCCATTGGAACGGAACCTTGCATTCAGACAGGTAGCGTGTGAAGAGCCGAGCTAGCGTATTGATGAGTACTGACGGCAGATTCTTCAGGTGTTCGGGTCTGACCTAATCTGGACCGGGTGCTGTACATGTCTTTACTGACGCAATGGTGTGCTGGATTTCGGAAGGGAGGACGTTGGGAACGACATATCCATCCTGCGGAATTTGGTTTGTGGGCAGGTAGACATGGCTGTCAAAGAGATCCGAGTAGAAGTCGTGAATAATGCTCTCCATTGCCCTTCTGGAAGATGTGATAGATCCATCAGGATGTCGGAGGGCAGTCATCTTGGTCTTGTAGTTGGCGGAGGACAGGTGAGCATTATGAACACTTCTCCCGGCTTCTGCTGCATCGGCCAACACTGCTGCTCTTCTCTCTTTGAGCTCTTCCTTTATTGCTTCTCTGCACAGCTTTACAAGCTCGGACGTTAGCTTGTGGTTGCCTGAGGCTCGTGCCAAACCACATTGGCGAATGAGCTTGAGAGTTTCCCAAGACAGGAGTCTGTTTGTGGCTTTCCCACACCTTGCGTGTTCAAGGCCCTGAGTTCAGTCTTAGGCACCACCAAGCATGGCCCTTCTGGCCTGAGCACTGATGGGTTAGGTCCACATTGCTAGGTTGAGGATCCCTGGGAGTGACAGCAGGGTCCCAGCACTGCTAGACATGGGTCCTAGAACAATGAGAGAAATCCAAGCAGAAGAGATAGCACAGCAGGGAGGGTGTTTGCTGGGTTCCATCGCTGGCATTTCCCATAGGACCCCCTGAGCCCACCAGGAGTGATCCCTGAGTCCAGAGCCAGGAGTAGGCCCTAAGCTTCACTAGGTATAACCTCAAAACAAAATGAAACAAAAGACCAAAGCAATAGTACAGCTGTAGGGCACTTGCCTTACAATTTCAATGTCTCCCCACCCCCTGCATCCCATAAGGTCCCCGGAGCATCACCAGGACTAATTCCTGAGTGGAGAGCCAAGAGGAACCACTGAGCATCACTGGATGTGGCCCCAAACAAACAAGCAACAATAAAAACACCCAAAATAAATCCCATATGTTCTAATTAGTTCATTCAAGATATTTACAACCAATTTTTTTTCATGATTTAACCATCGTTTATTATTTCTTTTTTTTAAAGTTTTTTTTTTGTATTGCAATGCCTTTTATTTTATTTTTTTTAATTTTATCACCATGTGGAAAGTTACAGAGTTCTCAGGTTTATGTCTCATTTATACCGTATTCAAACACCATCCCTTCACCAGTGCCCATATTCCACCACCAAAATCCCCGGTATACCCCCCGCCCTCCACCCCTACTGTATAACTGATTAACCTCACTTTATTTTCTCTTCACCTTGATTACATTCCATATTTCAACACAAAACTCACTATTGTACAACCAATTTTTTAAGTGTGTTTGCTGGGGGTCTCTCCGACAGCACTCAGAGAGCCTGAGGGCTATTCCTGGGACATTGGTTCAATCTCAAGGCTGGTGCTGTGGACCACCAAGCTACATGGGCCAGTGCCAGTGATAGAACTTGGGACCCTGTGTTTACAAAGCATTTACAGGGGGTAAGGTGCTGCTGGCAGGTCAACCTGCACCTGTGGGGCGAGTTCATCAGCAGCCTGATGGTGCCTTCAGACTTCCAGGTACCCCCAAAATGCTGCTGTGGGTCTGACTTTAGGGGAGAGACTCTCCAAACAATAATAGTGAGTTTTGTTGAAATATTGTATGCAATCAAAGTGAAATTTATTAGTTACACAGGCGGGGGGGCTAAGGGTGGGGGGGCTAGGGGCGTGGGGGGTTAGGGGTGTGGGGCGGGCGGGGTGGAGCTATACTGGGATTCTTGGTGGTGGAATATGAGCACTGGTGAAGGGATGGGTATTCGAGCATTGTATAACTGAGATTTAAACCTGAAAACTTTGTAACTTTCCACATGGTGACTCAATAAAAAAAATGCTGCTGTGCCTTTGGCCAGACCCCAACAACTTGGGGCTAAGTTTACC
Organism: Sorex araneus; assembly: GCF_027595985.1. Classification (NCBI taxonomy): domain Eukaryota; kingdom Metazoa; phylum Chordata; class Mammalia; order Eulipotyphla; family Soricidae; genus Sorex; species Sorex araneus. Next base: position 58,483,834 of record NC_073313.1, on the reverse strand, counting down.
AAGAAATTAAACGGCGAAAAGTTAGGTATGTGGGAGCCACACCCACAAACCACCTATGGCTCAGCTGTGTCAGCTCATTTATTAGCCTTATTTCAGAGACCCATAAATCTTTAAAGAGATCAAAAGACACAGTTCGATCAAAAGATGGAGGTAAGTGGGAACCTATGACTGAGATCTCTCATCAAAGGCCAAGACACAGAGACTATACACTAACGCTCCCAGAAGAGAGCACCACAGAATCTCCTGACCCCACGCCAGGTTGTCTTCACCGGTGGACCTCGGAAGGGGACGGGTTGAGTTTCCTTCCCTGCCCCAAACAGAACCTCAACAGCCAAAAACTTCCGTAACCCTAACTGCTGCCATGCCCAAGGCCACTCTCCACACCCAAGAGGGTATGAGCCTCACCAAAGATGGGATAAACTTCACCCAAGAGTGGACTGGCAGGAAAACCCAGGTATGGGGGAACCTGTGACTGAGGTCTCCAAGCCCGCTTGGATCGGAACTGAGCCTCCTCCCCCCCAGGTCCCCAGTTTTCCAGTAGCTTGGCAGTCAACGCCCACAAACTGCCCCCGACGCCATGTAATCTCATCAACAGCCAAGACCCAGAGACTATAAACTAAAGCTCCTGCAAGAGAATGGCACATAATTTTCTGGACATCATATTCTATCCATAACAAGCAATACAAAACAAATAGTCTAACATTGCCTTTTCGGCAGGTTTGAGTGGTGGTGGGACTGGTATCAAAATATCGAATGCAACCAAAGTAGAGAGAGAGTATGGGGGGAAATTTGTCTGCCACACAGGCAGGGGAAGGGTTGAAATGGGGTGGGTGCAGAGGAAATACTGGGGATTTTGGTGGTGGAAAATGTGCACTGGTGAAGGGATGGGTGTTTGATGATGGTATAAACGAAGCTCAAACATGAAAGTCTTGTAACTGTATCTCACGGTGAATCAATTTCCTATATCTACCTCCACTACCCAGCCACCACCATGCTCCAGGCCACTTTCCAGACACTCGGGCTGAACCTCACGCATGAGTGAAGCCCCACAGAACCAGGTAAAGCAGAACTTTGCGACCTTGGACTCCAGGCTCAACAAGACCCGGAAACAAGATCCTCTGTCTGCCTCCTACATCCTCTGACTCTCCAGGGATCAAACCCAGACGCCCCATCCTACCGGAGCCAGATAAATACCTCACGGGCTGACCTCTACTACCTCTACTACCCAGCCATCGCCACACTCCAGGCTGCTTTCCAGACACACCATAAGACACTTAATACCCATTTTCCATAATTTCCACACCATATTTGATGGGGTTCAAATATGGTGCGAACCATGGAAACACCTGTAAGGATGAATAGGGGCCGCCCCAAAAGCCTCCATCCCTCTCGGAGAGCCCTGCAAGCTACCGAGAGTTCCCCGCCCGCACAGCAGAGCCTGGCAAGCTACCCGTGGTATATTCGATATGTCAAAACAGCAACAACAATGGGCCTCATTCGCCTAACACCAAAAGAGCCCCCAATAAGGCAGCGTTAAGAAGGATGAGCAAGGAGAGGCTGATAAAATCTCAGGGATGCAGAGGCACAGAAACCAATCTCAGAAACACAGCGGCTGAGGGGCTGGAGCAATAGCACAGCGGGTAGGGTGTTTGCCTTGCACGCAGCCGACCCGGGTTCGATTCCCAGCATCCCATATGGTCCCCTGAGCACCGCCAGGAGTGATTCCTGAGTGCATCGCCAGGAGTAACCCCTGTGCATCGCCAGGTGTGACCCAAAAAGAAAAAAAAAAGAAACACAGCAGCTGCTGGCAGATATACTCCTGGACTCTGAACTAAGCTATGGCCCCATGCAGTCCTGGGAGGGGAAGGGTTTCTGTCTCTTGGCCTTTTCCCCCCTGGACAGCATGGCAACTGCCACCCTTCAGAACCAATTGGACAGAGAGGTAGAAGTTTGCAGTGATGGGACGGGATGCATGGGGAATCTTGCGATGGGGGAGGCAGAACTGGCCCTGCCTCCTGCCCAAATGAGACCCCGAAAGGTCGCCCATGAACAGCTCCTCCACTCCTGAACAGCCATGATCCCAGTGCCACAGAAACCAATCTCAGAATGCAGCGGCTGCTGGCAGAAATACCTCTGGACTTAATACCAGAATTCCAAATCTGGGCGGCTTCTTTTGCAACCATGCAACATCATATGCTTTTTGTTACCAACAATAGAAAACATACAATCTAATGATGCCATTCCGACAAGTCTGACTGTTGGGGGGAAAAGTCCAAATAATGATAGTGAGTTTCCTGTCAAAAATTGAATGTAATCAAAGTAAGGAAAGAGTAAAGTGAAAATCATCTGCCACACAGACAGAGGGGTGTGGGAGGGGGGGTATGCTGGAGTTATTGTTGATGGAACATGTGCACTGGTGAAGGGATGGGTGTTTGAGCATAGTATATGACTGAGACTCAATTCTAAAAGCCCTGTAACTGTTCTCACGGTGACTCAATTAAAAAATAAAAAATAAAAAAACTCAGGGATGAACTAGACTGCCAAAACTAAAAAGAAGGTGGATCAATAAAAGGGGGAAAATAATAATAAAATAATAAAATTAAATTAACATTCTGAATTAAAAAAGGTAATGTGGAGTTCATGCCCACTTCAATCAGCTTAGTCAATGGCTGAATAAATAGCAGTACTCCTACATTATAAACAACAACGACAACAACAACAACAAAGAAAAAAGGCACTTACAGCTATGCCCTGAGCTAGATCCCTGGACCACAAAAAGTGATTTCTAGATTCTCCACTATCACCAGCAAGAGCCAATAAGTGGGAAATAGGAATTCCTGCAACTGACTGGCCCAGGGACACAGGAATCACAGGGTCCTGGGTTTGGGCTCCAGCACCACACAGCTTTCCTAGCTGACCAGGTGTAGGCCTGGGGAGGCCACTGGGGCAGTGGCCAAAGAATCCTAGAAGTCCTGCCATTTGCAACATGGATGACCTAGAAAATAGGGCCATTAATGAGATAAGCCATACAGAGGAAGCAATAGGAGAGGAGTTTACTCATATGTGGCATATAAAGGAAACAAACAGATGAATACATGAAACAGTAAATTTTATAGCTATAACTACTTTGCTGTTACTAAAAGGCAAAGGCGGAGTGGAGGTTGTAAATGAGCACCAAGAGGCTACACATATATATCGGTCATCATCCACACCTAAAATCCCTGCTAGAGTACAGTACACTGCAGTAAATTATGAGTCTGGGGCAGGAGAGCTCGGTGGTGCCTACTGCTCCTGCCTTGTAAATATGAGACTGAGAGCACCCTGGTGCCACCTGAATGCACCGTGAATGATCCAGGCAGCTCTCTGCTCTGTCATAAAGGTGCCACTGGTGACTTTCGGCCACATCACAACCAGTAGCAGGCAAACACTTCAATGTTTGGATCAAAGCAAATGTTTAGGCATCAAAGCAAAACAGATGTCTGTTCAGTGCCACAACCAGTAGTGTATACCCCCACAATACACAGGGATGAACCTCACCATGACCCCCAGGACACACTACCGGCTAATGGGTGTAATGCACAATGTGCACCCCAACTAAATGTGCAAGGACCTCCACGAGTGTGTGTGACCCCAGTCATCACACAACACCAGAGGGAAGGGCATAGAAACCAAGCACTCAATAACAGTGGAACTCCATGAGGCATACAGGATGCAGCCACGAGACCTGACGAAACAGATCACTGGGCACTGGGAGAACTAGAAGACACATATCATAGAATGAGGAAATCCATGAAACAAGGCAGCAGCATGATTTTAAGAAGATGGCCACTAAGAATGTTCCAGAATTAATAAAAAGACACAAATTTACAAACTCCAGGAGCCCAGTAAATACCAAACAGGAAAAAAATGGAGGTAGACTCACACCAGACACAGGATCTGGAAAGCAGGCAGAGAAGCAAAGCTAGTTACCTTTAACATCACGATTTCCAGACCGAATGCTGACTTCTCAGTGGTGAAATCCAGAATACGGGTGCACAATATCTTCAATACGCTGAGACAATAACTGTCAAGGAGAAAAATAGGTCCATTCAAAACCTCAGCAGTGGGGGCCAAGGAGATGGCTTAGTGAGCAGAGTAAGGGCTTTGCATGCTGGACCCCTGGTTTGATCCCCAGCACCGCGTGGTCACCTGAACACTGCCACCAGGACAGAATGTCAAGCACCACCAGACATGCTTCAAACAGAACAAAAAAAGAATCAGGGGCTGGAGCAATAGTACAGTGGGTAGGGCATTTGCCTTGCATGCGGCCGACCCGGGTTCGATTCCTAGTATTCCATATGGTCCTCTGAGCACCGCCAGGGTGATTCCTGACTGCAGAACCAGGAGTAACCCCTGTGCATGGCCATCTGTGACCCATAAAGAAAAAAAAAAAGAAAAAGAAAAAACGAATCAGTAGCTGGAATGTCTTCTGGTTTCTCCGAAAGGTCAGTAAGAACTGGGAGAAATGAAATTAATGCTTTCAATTTCAGTGGCAAAATCCAGAATTAATTTTATTTCTTTAATAAATGCATTTTTTTGGTTCGGGGGTGGGGGGAGTGTCACACACAGGAGTTCATGCAGCGCCAGGAATCAAACATGGGCCTCATGCACTCTGACCACCAAGAGATCTCTCCAACTCTCCAACTTCAAATTTAATACCCAAGCTATCAATTGTGAGGTTATACTAAAGACCCTTTATGACCAAAGAGAATTCCATTTACTTCCTCTGCATCTTTCTCTGGAAGCTAACAGAAAAGACATGCCACCGATACCAAAAAGGAGCCCAAAATGAAAAAGAGATCGAATCTGAAAGTGGGTTCTCCCAAGAGAGAGGCCAATGCAATATCCAGAGTCTAGCTTGGCAGACTTGCAGCAGCCCCGGGGGTCTCCTGGCTCACAGAAAGTGTGATGTCTCTGAGCAGGCTGGGAGCCATGCGGACAGCTGGGGAAAGCACTGACCTTCCAGAAGAACAGGTGGCACAGGGGCCTGAGGGAGGCAAGTTTCCAACTACAAGGACCATTCACCACCAGCATGGTGACTTGTGTCTCTGTGGACTTGACAATGTGAATTCCCAGAAATGATGTAAACCAAGGAACTGGGTAGCATCCTGGAACTTACACCATCTTTTTGGTGTTTTATGGGGGGAAGGGGCACACTTGGCCCTGCTCTGGGTTTACTCTTGGCTCTGTGCTCAGGGGTCACTCCTGGTGGGCTTGGGAACGCTCTATGATGTCAGAAATTGAGCACAGATTGGCAGCATACAAGGCAAGCATCTTACACTCTAACCTATCTCTGCAGCTCCTACATCTCTTTTTGAGTTGGGGGTGGCCCCTTACCACCCTCGGGCAGTGCAGGTGGAGGAAAGCTACACCATCTTTCCAGGTGCAAAGTCAATAGATAATTTCTAACTACAGAAAGGAAGAAGCAGTACTAAGAACTAAAAGAATGGACCGCAGTGTCGGCACAAAACCTTATGCAGCCAGTTTGCTCTTTGAACCAGGCCTTTGCAAATATAGCCTGGTTTTCTACAGGAATATACTATGAACGGGTTCAACATTGTTAAATGGTTGGGAAACCAAAAGAATGTTTCATGGCACGTGAAAATGAGCCCTGAGTCCACTCGCTGCAGCACTTGTTTCCATCGGCAACGGCTGCTCTGGTGCCAAACAGGCCGCTCCGCAACAGAACTCCCCGCCTCAAAGACTTCCTCCCTGGCTCCTCACAGGAAGAATGTGCTGCCCCTGCTTGACCCTGGCTCCCTGTTTTACCCTATATAGACACTGAACAGAGAAAGGAAAAATGGTTTCCAAAGGGAGCGGAAAATAGGCAGCATTTGTTTGTAACGACAAGTTCTCTAATAGAGATCGTATTTATAAATACATTCTATTTTTTTGGCTTTTTGGGTCACACCCGGCGATGCACAGGGGTTACTCCTGGCTCTGCACTCAGGAATTACCCCTGGTAGTGCTCAGGGGACCACATGGGATGCTGGGAATAGAACCCGGGTCGGCTGCATGCAAGGCAAACACCCTCCCCACTGTGCTATCGCTCCAGTCCCTAGAAATACATTCTAAAATTCAAAGCAACACAGAAGACATGTTGGTGAAAAGAGAGAAACCTGGGCGGGAGAAAGGTCAGGTGTAAGGCACTTGCCTTGCAGGGGCTGACTCCGATTTGATCCCGGCATCCCATAGGGTCCCCTGAGCCCCGCCACCATAACTGATCATTGAGCACAGAGCCCAGGTGAAAGCCCTTAACACCGCTGGGTTTTGCCTTGTAGGCATGACGCCAAAACTCCTTTTCTGACATCATACCACACATCAGTGTGATCCAATCAGCACTGCCATTGGAGGTCCCTTGCACAACCAAAGGGCATGAGCTGAAGCACAGTGTGTGACCTCATCATAAACAGCAAAAATGGGAAGGGGAAAATGGGGATACAAACGAGGTTTAAATATATATAAGCAAGGGCAGGAAAGGAGCTGGGAAGGAAAATGGAGAGGTGAATACGCTTGTTTTGCACGCAGCCAACCCTGTTTTGTTCTCTGTCACCACATGGGGCTCTCAAGCACCTTCAGGAATGATCCCTGAGCACAGAACCAGGAGTAAGCCCTGAGCACAGGTGCAGGGAAGATGGCTCAAAGGCTGGAGCTTAGACTTGATATACTGGAGTCACAGGTTCAATCCTCGTCCCCAACTCTAGCGAGGAAAATCCATGAACACCAGTGCACTAAGCCAAGAGTAACCAAAAAATACCTACAAACCAAAAACCCAAACCAAACAAAGTTTGAACACAGACTGATAAAGCATCTAATAGCAAAGTCAAGACAACAGAAAACAAAATATAGAATGAAAGCATCAAAAGTGTCATCTTTATGTGAAAACCTTGCTAAAAAGACTCAAACCAAAACCCCACAAAGGAAACTATTTTTAAATGTTTAATTACTATGATTCAATAACATGGGGGTGAGAAATAAATTACTACATAATTTTTTAAAATCTTATGAATATAAAAGCATATGGCTGGGGACTGGAGTGGTATTACAGCAGGCAGGGTGTTCCTTGCTTGCAACCCACCTGGGTTCAATCCCCAGCATCCCATATGGTCCCCTGAGCGGTACTAGGAATATTTCCTGAGTTCAGAGCCAGGAGTAGCCCCTGAGCATCACCGGGTGTGATCAAAAAAAGAAAAAAGAATCATATGGCTAATAACAAGTAACTTAAGGTTTGGTTCAAACACTTGCTTTTCTGAAAAACAATTTCAGCATGTTTTTTGCTTTCGCAGCACACCTGGCTCTGAGCTCAAGGGTCACTCCTAGCAGTGCTCAGAGGACCATATAGGACACCAGGAATTGAACCTGAGTTGGCCTCGTCCACAGCCATATTACCTGCCTGCTATACTATATCTGTCCCGTCCCAGCATTTATTTATTTTTTTTCATTTTGTCCACAAACTTTATTCTTTGGGGGAGAATTGGGTATTTATTTTAATACCAAAGATTTCCTGGTATTATAGTTACATATGAAACAAATGTGTATAAACTGCATTTAATATGCTATGAAACATCAGCATTTTTTTAAAACAACAAGTTTAGGAAAAAAAACTTTAACAATATCTCTAATAAGAAACAGGCTCCACCTTTTCTAGAGAGAAGCACAAAGAGGAAGGTTCAAAACAGATGTTCCGGTATAAAACAGTAAAGGAAGGGTAGGAGGCAGCTCAATGGGGTCCGTGCTTCATCTCCAACACCACCACCCCCAAAGCGCCGGTGACCCTCGTGAGAACTGAGTATCGCAAGACCCCAAGCCAGGAGTAGCACCTGAGAATCGAAGGGTACAGTCCAAACCCCTCCTCCAAAGTGAAGGGCGCCAGTAATACTACTCAAAGGCAGAAGGCATTCTCTTATGCAAGAGCCCCAGGCTCAGCCCTGGTCCCCTAGCTCCACTGAAAGTGACCCCCAGTACTGAGCAAGCACTAGCCCCAATAAACAAAGAAAACTGCAGTAAAGGATAGAATAGGTATTTCAAAAGGAGTAGCACAAACAGCAATCAATACCCTCAGGGAAATACGAAACTTCAAGGAAAACAGGCAAATGTGGATCAAAGCAAAAATTAAATGTAAGGGGCTGGAGCGATAGCACAGCGGGTAGGGTGTTTGCCTTGCACGCGGCCGACCCGGGTTCAAATCCCAGCATCCCATATGGTCCCCTGAGCACCACCAGGAGTAATTCCTGAGTGCGGAGCCAGGAGTAACCCCTGTGTATGACCGGGTGTGACCCAAAAAGCAAAAAAAAAAAATTAAATGAGATTTTCTCTTCCAGCAGAATGGCACACAATGGCACTCACATATTTACTAGCGGAGATCAAGAGGTTCAGTCGGAGTCTTGATGAGCAATCGAGCAAGTGGAAAAGATGAAAAATGTCAATGCATGTCTGAACTCAGACATGTCTGAACCATAGAGAAAGCTGCATTCAGGGTCCTTGGGGCTTTCTCTAGCGCAGAAATTTGGAACCCCAGTGGGGACTGGAAATAGCACCCCTAGGAGTCAGCCAGCTCTAGGACGTTGAACCCAGAGTCTAAACTCATATGAGTGCTGATGGAAGATCAATAGGAGCACCTCAAGTGAGCCATCCATCATGGCAGCCTCTCTCTCACGGGACCTAGGGATCTCCTGCAACAACCCAAGCGAGGAGCAGCCAGATCTCTCGAGACTTACCCCACAGAAAGTTCTAGGGCAGCACAGAGTCTACATGGTGTTCCCGAGCACTAATTCCACTTTGGTCTGCTGACAAATCCTTCTGGGGCATGGCCATGGGAGGTAGCCATAAACCGTATCATTCTAGCATGATTTTTTGGTATACTGTGATCAAATGCATGAGTCATAAAGTTCACCGTTGGAACTACTTTAAAGCATGACATTCATTTTTGTACATTACCCGCATGGCGCAAGGGTTATGTCATAGGTGCAGAACTTTTTTCTCTTGAAAAGGAATCCCTGGAGGCACCAGCGGAAGTATACCTGTTAGTGTGATAGTGTGCAGACAAGTCTGCACACATTCAATGATATGGGACAATGTTCAATATAGAAACAATTAATGTTCCAAATCCCTTGACTGAGTTGCAAGCAGGGGCGAGAAGGAGCAGTTGCGTGGAGGGCTCAGCGGAGGGCTCAGCGGAGTGTTCAGGGACGCGCTCAGCAGGGAGCCTAGCGGAGGGATCAGCGGAGGGATCCGCGAGGGGGGCGCGTGGAGTAGCCGTTGGCACGCCGACACGCACTCGGAGACATTTGATCTGCGGACTCTGAGCTGGCGGTTGCTATGTCCGACATGGAGGCAGAGGCCATCATGGCCGAGGAATCAAAACCTGATTCGATGACCGTACAGGTCCTTCGGGACTTGGCCAACCGCCTGCGCATCCGTTCCATCCAGGCCACCTGTGCCCTGAGCTACGGGTAAGGTGATAGTGTCCAGGACTGGCCTCGGGAGTGCGGTGGCCTTGCTAACCAAAAGCCATTTGGAGCCGTTGGGCTCAACCGCCACGTAGACACCGGGCAGGGTGGCTGCGTCTGCCCTTGAGAGCCAGCTGTTTGGTCTATGCCGGGCCCATGAGCTTCCGTGGGTGGCCTGAGGGGAGAGGAGCAGCTGGGCATGAGGATCACCGCGAGGGTCGTGGGGGAGCGTGAGACAAAATGCCCAAGCCCGGGCGTGGACGTTGGATTTGGGGAAAATGTGAGGGCGCGAGGCATGGGAGCGGGTCGGGTGGCCTGAAGCCCTGAACGGCCGCGTGGGGTGGGCAGGTAGCGGGTCACGCACGCGCATGCGCAAGAGAAAAACGGTTGGGAAGAAACGGTTGGGAAGGTCGTTGCGGAAGCAGAGTGGGCGTGAAACTGGGCAGGGCGGGACCATTCGGCCGGCAGATGAGCGAATAGGCAGATGGTGTGGGGTAACAGGGCGCGGGGACGGCAGAGTAGGGGCCTGGCAGAGCAGGTGCGGGAGAGAAGAGGACAGTGGCGAGGCGCAGGGAGGATAGTGGAGTCAGCGCGGGAGAAGACTGACGCGGGCAGAATGGGGCAGAGTCGGGGCCAGGCTGAACCGGTGCAGGAGCGAAGAGGCAGTGCGGGTAGAGGGGACAGTGGAATGGGGGGGGGCAGAGCCAGGCGCGGGAAAGAAGAGTCAAAGGGTGCGGGTGGGGGCGGGGCATATTGGCGCCACAGAGTCGGAGCCGGCACGGTGCGGTGGGGCGGTGGGGGGACGGGGGAGGAATTCCAAGGTTCGAGGACTCAGGCAGGGGGGGGGCGAGAGCCTGGAGAGGGAGAGAAGAGGACAGTGGCGCGGGCAGGGAGGAGGCAGACTTGGGGCCTGGCCGAGCTGGCGCGGGAGAGAAAGGAGCCTGGTGCGGGAGTGAAGAGGCTAATGGTGCTGGAGACTGGAGACAGAGGAGTCGGGGCCCTGCCCGAGCCAGCGCGGGAGAGAAGATGACAGTGGTGCGGGCAGAGAGGGGGCGGGAGAGAAAAGGACAGAATCGGCTGGGTGGATCCTGGTGCGGGAGTGGAGAGGCAAATGGTGCGGGAGACCGCAGACGACGGAGTCGGGGCCGACTGAGCCAGCGCAGGAGAGAAGAGGACAGTGGCGCAGGCAGAGGGGTCAGCGGAGTTGGGGCCCCGCAGAGCCTGGTATGGGGAGCAGGCAGATGGAGACAGACCCGGGGCGGCTCAGGCAGGCGCGGGAGCGAAGAGGAAAATGGGGCGGTGGAGGGGAGGGGAGGGGAGGGCGGGAGGCTGTGGACTCGTGGGCTGGCAGAGCCCGGCACAGGAGATACTAGGTGAGTGGCACGGCCAAAGGATGCGGCAGAGTCAGCCCCGCAGAGCCTGGCGCGGGAGAGGAAAGTGGAATGGTGTGGCCAGTGGGGCACGGCCAAGCCCTGCACAGGTGACACGAGGTGAGTGGCGAGGACAGAGGGTACGGTAGAGTCGCGCGGGACAAAAGAGGCAAATGGGGCGGGTAGAGGGAACGGCTGACCGTGGGGCGGGAGGGAAATGCCGAGTGGTGCGGGCCGAGGGGGTGGCAGACTCGCTGTCTGCAGAGCCCGGCGTGGGAGAGGAAAGAGTAATGGTGCGCCCAGAAGGTGCTGCCAACTCGGATGGGTAGAGGTGAGCCTGTCGCGGGAGGGAAACGGCCAGTGGCGTGGGAGAGGGGACAGCTTCCTAGGAGGCCCAGCAGAGTCCAGCGCGGGAGATGTGAGGTGAGTGGCGCGGGCAGAGTGGCAATAGGCTTGGGGGCCCAAGCCGGCGTGGGAGAGAAATGGGGAGTAGCGCCGGCAGGGGAGGCGGAGTCGGGCCGCAGAGTCCAGCACGGGAAATAAGAGGTGAGCAGTGCTGCCAGAGGATGCAGCAGAGTCAGGGCCCCAGCAGAACCCGGCGTGGGAGAGAAGAGGGAAATGGTGCGGGCAGACAAGGCGGCGGACTCGGGACTCGTAGAGGGCGCGGGAAGGAAATAGCCAGTGGCGCAGCCAAGGGTTCAGCATCCTCGGAGGGCCGGGCGAGCCCAGCGCGGGAGATATGAGTTGAGTGCTTATTTTTTCTAGTTTGAGACCTGCCTGATAGCACTGTATAAGTTTAAGGTGTGTGTTATAATGATTTGACTTAATATATAAAGTGAATACAATGAGCGCAATTAAAATCTGCCATTTCATACAGGTTTTTAAATGAGTTCGTTGGGGGTCACCTCCAGTGATGCTCAGGGGTTACTCCTGGCTCTGTACTACTCAGGAGTTATTCCTGGTGGTGCTCGTGGGACCGTATCAGGTGCAGGAGATCGAATCCAGGTTGGCCACATGCAAGTCAAATGTCCTACTTGCTGTACTGTTGCTCCCACCCCGAAGTGCTACTGTCTTTTAAAAAAATTAATTTTATTTTTATAAAGTAGTTTTAAATAATTACATTTAATATTCAAACACCAATCCCACCACCATTACACCTTCCCACCACCATATTTTGGATGTTTCCATCCCAAACCCCAATCCTGCCCCAAAGCAGAACTGAAATGACTTATTTTGTGTTGTTTGTTATGAATAAACCACTGAAAAGGATCCAAAAAAGTTTCCTTAGAGGCTTTTAAGCCCCCTTGCAAACTCTGTGCTGGAGGCAGTGGCCTGCGCTTGACTCTACCTCAGCTGGATTCCCCGGACTGCCTCCTACTGAAGGAGAGAGCATGCCAAAAGGCCGTCTCTGTACTGGGTTGCCAGTGAGTGCCTGGCTGTGAGAGATGACAAGTGTCATGTCTGCCTTCCAGCCACCCCACATCATGCAGCAGTGCTGCGGAGATTATGTCTGTGCTGTTCTTCCATGTTATGAAGTATAAGCAGTCGGATCCAGAAAGCCCGGACAATGACCGCTTCATACTCTCCAAGGTAAGCCAGCCAGAGCCGAGTGGTCCTTAGGCTGGGAAGTCTAAGGGCGAAGCTCCTTCACTGTCACCGTCAGGCCAAGGCTGTCTTTCCCTGCTCACAACTTCTGCTCTGCTCACTTGGCAAGAGAAGTATCTCTGGGGCTGCTTAGAAGGAAAGGGGCCAGAGCCTGGAGCGATAGTAGAGCGGATAGGGCGTTTGCCTTGCACACGTTTGCCCTGCTCGAGTCCCAGCATCCTATAGGGTCCCCTGAGCACCGCCAGGAGGAGTGATTCCTGAGTGCAGAACCAGGAGTAACCCCTGTGCATCACCGGGTGTGACCTCAAAGGCAAGAAGTAAGTAAGTAAATAAATAAATAAATAAATAAATAAATAGGAAAGGGGCCAGTAATGCCATTCATGAGGATTCTCCCCCTACCACCTGGCTCGGCCATCCCATGAGCCCACTGAAGCCATTGCCATGGACACTGGGTTTTCAGCAAGTGGATATGTAGGGATGGGAGAGACACACCTTCAGGCGGAGCATTTCTGACAGCCCTGTGGTTGTCTTAGCAAGGCCTGTGCAGTGGGAAGGAGGGCCCGTGTGCCTGCGGCGGCCAGCACCGCCCCCACCTCCGCCTGCAGCATTAGCAGAGCCCACTTGCCGAGCTTGAGGACGCAGCCCACGCTCTGCTCTCCCTCACTCGGTGGGGCCTTTCTTACTAGACCAGACAGAGTTCCAGCTGCCTGGTGGTACTGGGGACAGGAAAGCAAAGGCTTGTTCAAAGGGACTTGGAGACAAACGTGCAGCTCTTTGGCGGTGCTCTGGTAGATTGCTCTGAGCACTCTCACATATTGGGGCAGACAGACTTAGAATATATATGGCTCTGGCTGAAGTTCTGGGGGTCCTGCTTATGATCCATTTTGGCTTTCGTTTGGGGTCATGAGCAGCGGGGTTCAGGAAACCTCTTAGTGCTGGAGAACAAGTGCGGGTTCCCTGCATGCTGTTTGTGTGCTTCAGCACTTAGAGCCAAAGAACTGGCTCTGTTTTTTGCTTGTCTGGGCTGTGCCAGGAACCATACCCAGGACCTTTCTAATCCTTGTCTTTTTCTCTGTTTTTTCAACCATCTGAAACTGGAGTTCAACTATTTTCCATCTCATTAAAAGTCTATTGAAGCAACAGTTTGAAACATTGCACCGCTTCCTGGAGGAAGAGTTGTAGTGCAGTGCCCGGGCTCGGCCTTAGGGCCCAGAGCACATTTCAGGAATAAGTTAGGAGTCAGGAGGAAGATAACGAGGTTTGAGATAGTTCTGAGAGGCTAGAGATGTAAAATCGAATCTGAGGGCTCAAAGCACTTGGAGAAATCTGGAAAAGATGCCCCCAGGAGGAACAGAAGGTAGGGTGAGTCAGGATAAGTGAGGGGATTGAATCCAGCAATGCCATTCTCCTCCTGGGCAGTGAGGACACCAGTGTCTGCTTGAATGGAGGGGCACAGCAAAGAGGAATTCCCCCAGCAGAGTGGGAGGTGCTGGTCATTCAGCCTGCAGGTATGCCTGGGTTCATTTGGTCCCTTTTCTTACAGAGACTGTCACTGCTTGATATAGTGACCAAGTGGCTCGGACAAGGACTAGGGGCTGCCTGTGGGATGGCATACACTGGCAAGTACTTGGACAAGGCAAGGTAAGGCTTCCCTGTCATTCCACAGTCTGAGTACTTTGGGAAAACAGAAAGTTCAGATTACCAAGCACTGAAGAAACTGGGTTTCTAGAAGCTGCTCTAGCCTCTGTGCTCAGGCTTCAAAACTGCTTAGGACTTGAGACTTCCCTAGGACACACAGCCTCTTACAGAGAGCCTGGCTGGAGTGGCCAGCCCTGCAGAGAAGAATCAGAGGGCTCCTTCCAGAGCAGTCCGCTTGGCTTCCCACAGGGAGCCTGAGGCCGAGCACCTCGACCTCAGTTCAGCCCCACTGCACCACTGCCTTCCCTCCAGCTGAGCATTTCAGTGGGCTCTAGCTGGTTTCATCGGTTAGGCCATTCCACACTCCGTGATTCTGCCGTAGAAGAGGATTGTTGGCATTACAAGGGGCCGTGTAAGTATTCGTTAGTATTCGTTAGCTCAGAACTGATGACCATGCTGAAAGCTGCTCACCCAGAAACTGTGTAAAGTTTGGGCTGCTCCAGGGAGCCGCTTTCTTCCCTTCCCTGCTTCCTCTTCTGTGTGCAGAGCCTCCAGGGCCCCTTTGCCATGTGAATGTACCATCCGGCAGCAGAGGCCCCAGCACAGGCCCAAGCATGCTGGCTGCACCTCGGTGCCGCACTTGGCCCCACTGCCGATATTCGATAGTCTCAGGAAGCTGCCCGTCTCGCGCTCTCACATCTCAGCTTGTTTGCTACAGCTACCGCGTATACTGCCTCCTGGGAGATATGGAGTCCTCGGAGGGCTCCGTCTGGGAGGCCTTGGCCTTTGGAGCCCACTACGGTCTGGACAATCTCGTGGCGATCTTCGATGTGAACCGCCTGGGTCACAGCAGTTCCTTACCCCTTGAGCAATGCATCGACACCTATCAGAAACGCTGTGAAGCCTTTGGGTAACTGTGTTCTGTGTTGTTTGTGCTTTCCCGCCCCCTCCTCCTTTTGTCTTGTGGCCTGACTCCCCGTGTGTGACAGGTGGAACACTTATGTGGTGGATGGTCGTGACGTGGAAGCACTGTGCCAGGTGTTCTGGCAGGCGGCTCAGGTGAAGAATAAGCCCACAGCTGTAGTTGCCAAGACTTTCAAGGGCCGTGGGACCCCAAGTGAGTAGTACTGCTTGACTTATGGGCTCAGGAGGTGGCTACAGGTGGGCCACCAGCAGGGCTGGCCACATAGGCTCTCAGGGTTGACAGAACATGTGGGTGGCTGTTGCTTGTAGATGATTCATCTTAAGAGTGAACAGTTTGGGGGGCCAGACTGATAGTACAGCGGGGAGGGCGTTTGCTTTGCATGCGGTTGACCTGGGTTTGATCCCCGGCATACTATATGGTCCCCTATGCAACCACCAGGACTAATTCCTGAGTGCAGTCAGGAATAACCCATGAGCATAGCCAGGTGTGACCCCAAAAGCCAAAAAAAAAAAGAATGAACAATTTTGTTTGTTCGGGAGCCACACTCAGTAGTGCTCAGGGCTTTCTTCTGATTCTGTGTGGAATCACTTCTGGCCAGGCCCAGGGGGACCTATGTAGTGCTGGGGATCAACCCTGGGCCAGGTGCATGCAAACACGCTGAAATGATCCCTCCAGCCCCATCAAGTAGAAATAGCCTTGAAGGGGGTACTTGACCTCTGGTGTCTGTGGGTTGGAGAGCAAGGCACTGAGCAATTTTAGTCTGACCCTAGTTCAGTAAATGACAACTTGACTCCTAGGTACCTTGATGAAACCTGAGTTGACTTGTTCCCCATTTCATCTCATCAGTCCAGTTAGGAATTCATTTCATTGGTGCTGCCCTGCTGCAGATCTCAAGCCTCTCCTCTTTCTCTGTCCTGACCCCCACCAAGGACCCCTGGATATCTCCCTCTAACTTCACTTATTCCCCCAAGCCAGTCTCCATGTGGCTGCTGTATGGGTCTTGGCAGTACAGAGATCTGACGGGTCACCTTTTCCAGACCAAAGCCTTCAATTCAGTACATTCCTATCTTGATTTGAACAAAAGTCCAAAACTTTATACCCACTGTGTTCTCCATGCTCTTACCCCCACCCCCAACTCCCCTTATCCACCAACTCCTGGGTCAGTGACTCCCCCTGAACCTCTGGACCTTTTTCTGAGCCATCCTAGGTTAGTGTTTCCAGTACAGGACTTTCCAGCCAGGCTTTGGGAGGCCTCAGCCAGTGTTCCTTCCTCAGAATGTCTTTTGGTTTGAGTGCTATGTGTGGCACAAACCTTGAATAGGTTGCGTTACAGGTATTGAGGATGCAGAAACTTGGCATGGAAAGCCAATGTCAGAGGAGAGAGCAGATGCAATTATCAAGCTGATTGAGAGCCAGATCCAGACCAATAGGAATCTCGAGCCTAAACCACCTATTGAAGATTCACCCCAGATCAACATCTCGGATATCGAAATGACCTCTCCCCCTCTTTACTCCTTTGGAGAGAAGGTAGGCAGAAAGGCAGATGATGGGCTAAGTCTATGACTGCTTTCCTTCCTAAGTACCTTTGCTGTATTCCCTACTGACATACCTGTGACTGGGGAGTGGTATGACATAGGGGGAGTAGAGACAGATGAGCAGAAATGCTTGTAGATCGGGGGATTCAGATACAAAGGTGGTGTTAAGGAAGGATTGAGCCAAATAGCCAAACCACAAAGTCACTAACATTGAAATCAGGAGACCCAAACTCTTAACAACTGGACTGAGAAAGGTGCCTGTCAAGAAGGCAGGCTGGAGGGGGGGTATGGGAGAGACCTTCTGCTGGAGGGCAGTTGACTCCAGTGCTGGGATAGGTGCTGCAATACCCTATGTATAAAACTCAACTATGAAGAACTTTGTAAATCATGATGCTTTAATAAAAAAAATAAAATAAAATTCGAAAAAGGCTAGAGAAAAAGGGCAAGGGTTAAGGTTCTTGCTTTGTGGCTGACCCGGCCACATAAATGATGCTTTGAGCACTGCTTGTTGTGGGTCAGGAAAAAAGGAATGGGTTAATTCTCCACTGTTTCAAACCCTTCCAAATATGGAAATAAACAAAAGCATCACTCCAGTTCATTTGTGAAGCCCAAATCAGGACCAAGTTAACAAAAAACAAGGCCTGACTAAGCTCTCTTAGCAACACTACTGTAAAAGCTCTGAGAAAACATTGATCTCCGCTCCGTGGGTACATTCAAAGACTGCATGAATCGTGAAGTTCAGATTAGTAATGCAAGGGATTCTTTGATAGGGTGGGAAGCAACATTTTCATATACACGAAGCAAAAGCATTCAGAAAATTCAGCGTTCCTGTTTTTCCAAACCTCTTTGTAAAGCAAAACAGGCATGGTGAGGTTCATAGATAAGAGAAGTTACTTCAAAATTTACCACTCTAAACCCTGGAAGACCACGTTGCCATCTGACCGAGCCTGCCCCACTTGGGAAGGGTGGACCGAATCAGAGCCTCAGCAGTGGCTTGGAACCGGCAAGGCAGCTTGTTGACAGGTGCAGAGAGCCCGGCACGTCTGGCAGAGCCCTGAGAATTAGCCAGAGTAGTTAAAAATAAGAGTTTGTGGAGAGCTAGCTCAGAGCAAAACCAACTACCAGTATTATTTCTGTTTTCATATTGACAAAACGGAGAGCTGGTTTTTTTTATAATAGCAATAAAAATGAAAATAGTTACTCAGGATATGCATGATATTTATAAAGATGTTTATAAAATACTGCTCTGGGCAAGGGAGGCAGTATAGTACTTTACTTGCACGTGTGAGGCTCTGGGTTCTATCCCCAGTCCTGAAAAATGCAGTTACACATTTTAATGTTTGCCACAAAATCAGTTGATAGTGCAAGAAGAGGTTTTTGCATTTTGATGATTTTAATGGGGCATAGATTACATTTATTGGTGAGAAATTGATTCCCAGTGTGCCACATATTTCAGATTAGCTGGAAGTCCCCTTTTACAGCCCTGAAGGAAATGATGAGTGAGTCACACCTCCGCTTTCTGCATGAAGATAGGTCATATGTAATTTTTCCAAGTTTCCCCTTCTGAATGCGTTCCTAAAAAGTGCGTTGCTGCCTCTTGCAGATAGCTACTCGGAAGGCCTGTGGGATTGCTCTGGCTAAACTGGGCCACGCAAATGATAGAGTTGTCGTGCTGGATGGTGACACCAAGAACTCCACTTTCTCAGAGCTCTTCAAGAAGGAACACCCTGAACGCTTCATTGAGTGTTTCATTGCTGAGCAGAACATGGTATGTGTATTGTGGGTTCCTTCCCCGGGGCCACTGGGCACTGGCAGCCTGCCCCCTTTTTCCTCTCACCCGGAAAGCAGGTACAGGAACCAGAGAACATGCTCCAGGTTCGTGGGGAGAAAGCAGTTGGGTATTCTGAAGAGTGGCTTCCAGTCCGCCTGGGAGGGGTGTGGAGGCTCATGCAGCACGCCCTGCAGCCAGGAGCATCATAGGCCCACTCTCCAGGTGGCCGCTGGGTGGCTGGGATGTTGCAAGCTGCCCACTCTGGCCTGAGGAGCTCTAGGAGTCAGCTTTGGATCCGTGTCTGTACACACGCTCCCCTTGAGAGTGTCCTTCAGGACCGGTGGCCTTGGTTCTCCTACTCTGAGGGGACTCCCCATTCTCTGGGACATAGTGGGGCAGAGCTGGGGCCAGCAGAGCTCTCAGCCCCCTCACAGGTTCGTTTGGAACAAGTAGAGCTTTGGTTGGTTCTGTTGACTCAACTCCAGGGCGGCCACAGTCAGCTTGCCCCGGGCTCCAAGCCCTGTCAGAGCTGACAGAAACCCCTGGTCATTAGAGCGTGGCATCTAAACACCGAGAAGACCTTGTCTCGTGGGTTCACTAAGTCATCTCCATTCGGAACTTCCTCACTTGCCGAACTGAGCCTCCATCAGAGGCTCCCCAATGCCTTCTGTCAGCGCCCCAGGCCTCTAGCTTTGTGGTGTGTTGGGCCCTAGGTTAGCCAGCGCTGCGGGAAGCCCAAGCAGTGGTGAGGATGCCGTTTGGGCAGAGGAAGAGGTGCCACTGAAGTTAAGGGGGGAGTGGCAGGGAGAGAGTGGGGAGCATGCTGGGCAGAGGACTGGCACAGCCAGATCTGGAATGGGCCCAGGGCTCTTCAGGCCCTTCACAGTGGGGCGCAGTAGGACAGTGCTGTGGGCATAGCCAGCAGGATGTGGCTGGCAGCTGGGGCGGGGGTCCAACGCAGGAAGCCAGTGTGACACAAGGGCACGGCCCAAAGCCCCTGCTACTGGTTCCCAAGACAACTGCCGGGGAAGGATTTGGGGACCCATTCAACAGCTCTGTTGGACTGGAGGGTGTCTGAGTAAAACTCTTAAAGAAAACAGGTGAGGGGCTGGAGCGATAGCACAGCGGGTAGGGCATTTGCCTTCATATTGTCAACCCGGGATCGATTTCCAGCATCCCATATGGTCCCCTGAGCACTGCCAGGAGTAATTCCTGAGTGCAAAAGCCAGGAGTAACCCCTGCACATCACAGAATGTGACCCAAAAAGCCAAAAAAAAAAAAAAACAGGTGGGCCAGGTTAGACAGATTATGACCAGCTGAATTATTTCCCTTCACATGTTTGCTTTTTCCATGCACCGGGAGTTCTGGAGTTTTCCTGGTGGGGTGGGGGTTGAACTTCGCTCTCATGTTTATGAGTCGCACACCATTGAGCCACCACATCCTTAGCCTGAACGTTTTCGTAAACTGTAGATTCTGCCCCATTTCATTTATTTGGTTTTAGTTCTCTTTTTCTATTTTTTGTCTAGTTTTAATACCTGGATTTTCCATCAGTATACAAAGTTGGAAAGAATGTAAATAGCTTTCTGTATACTGATATCTTTTAACACTTAAATTAATATACACGATCATCTTATCATATTATGTGAAGATGTGAAGACACTTTAAGTTTTAAGAAAATAAATCCCCTTTTCTACTTGAAAATTTCCAATCCCTTTCCCCAGCATATTTTATCCATGAAAGCCTTTTATTGAACATGCTGTTACTCCTAGCAAATGAAAACATGCATATATTAATAGTTTTTAATTTTTTCCTGTGTCCATATGCCTGTGAGCATTAAAGTTTTTGCTTCTGTATTGAACTGTGGTTCTAATTACATTTGGGGTTTTGTTTTTTGCCACACCCAGAAGTGCTCAGAGCTGACTGACTCTTGGCTCGGGACGCAGGTATCACTTGTGGGGGGATTCAGTGGTCCCTGTGGGGTGCCAGGGAATGAACCTGGGTTCGCTGTGTGTAAGGCAGGCACCCTACCTGCTGTACTCTCCCTGTCGTTCCCGTTAATAACTTGTGTATTGATGGACGCATAAGGCTTGATTAAGCCAAGTTTGAGCGCCAAATTCATTCTTCCTCACTGATGTAAGTGCTCAGAACCTTGTTCACATCCATGAGTGGATGGAAAAGGAAGGAGTTTTGTTGTAAGGATGTCATTCGATGCTTTGAATTCCTTCCTAGTTACAAGCAGCAGTCACATGACGATCATTCCTCTTGTTTGGGAAAGCTTCCCTGGAACAGTTGAAGAGTTCATTAGGTTCTTGCAGTTTTGTTGAAAGAAAGGATAGGAAAAACAGGAAAATAGGTTTACAAAAAGATGTGTTGCCCGGTCATTTGAGCTCTTCCCTTCCTTTTACAACTCCAAAGTGTCCTTTTGGTTTCCGTGGGGAGCTTTTACTGCCAGAATGGGCCCCTTCTGTCCAGTAGGGGCCACCATTTGGCTGCCAGTCAGCTGAGGGGAGTGAGGAGATAGCTCTTAACTGCAGACAGATGTGGGTTGGAGGAACTGGGCACCATGGCTGTGTGGGTAGAATCTGCACTGAATCCTTCTTGGAGACATGGGTTTTGTGGTGGGGGCAGTGTGGCCTGGGGAACCTCTACCCTAGAGCAGATCCACAGGGAGCGCTCAGATCAGCTTGGGCAGGCATGAGAACAGGCCTTACTCTGACCCCGCTCGCTGCAAGGGCATCCCAGCCAGGTCAAGTGAGAAGGAAGGGCCCGAGTGCCCGCTGCTGCTGGGAGGCTAGCTTAGATGCAGATGGAGGAACTCTTACAAGTCCTCGTGGGCAGGCGGGGCTTGGCAGTGGGAGGGCAGGCAGGCCGCACGGACGCTGTGTGCGGTAAGCCAGGGCAAGCCTGAGAGCAAGAGGGAACCAGCAGCCTGCACGCGAGGGCACTGCCTCATCCGGAGGAGGGACCCTGGGCCACTAGTCTCCTAGACTCCAGGCAGGGCTGACACTGCTCCATGTGGCAGTTCTGCTTTCTGAGCAGTGTTCAGGAAACCTGCAGGTTTCCTGAGTGCAAGGCAGGTGGGTACACAGAGTGCGAGTTTTGGGGGAACCACAGACCCTGCCCTAAATAGGAGGGGGAGTCATGGTCCTGGGAAGTTCTCATTGCCTCCTCTGTGTTACAGGTTAGCGTAGCACTGGGCTGTGCCACACGTGGTCGAACCATCGCCTTTGCCTGTTCCTTCGCTGCCTTTTTGACCCGCTCATTTGATCAAGTCCGCATGGGGGCCATCTGCAACTCCTGTGTCAACATCGTGGGCTCTCACTGCGGGGTGTCCGTGGGTATGCCCCCGCTTCCTTCATTGAGTCTTTTTCTCTCTTACCAGGCCAGAATGTCTTCCACAACTTCCAAAGCCTTTGGAGCATTTGATTCACATGTGCAAGGCTTGGATTTGCTCAGGTGGTAGAGTGAATAAGTCTTGCATTTGAGCCCCAACCCTGTAGGTCAGAGGAATGACGTCAAGTGCCAGCTGCCTCCTGGGAACCCTCTCAGACCTGACACAGGTGCTGGCTTCCAACCCTTGGGAAGCACAAGGTCTGCTCCGCCGAGCTGGATTCCGGCGTGGGGCATGGCATCGCCCTTCCAAAAGAGCACCTCTGTTGCCCTGCGCCTGGGAGGTTCACGCTCTGAAATAGTTCTGGCTGGGAACATCCCTATGCACCCCTTAGGCCTTCTTAGTTCTAGCGGCACCCCACGGGACCCCAAGGATTTGTTACTCAGCTACTTTGAAGAAGACCCTGAGAAGCAGCTCGGAGCCATGGGAGATGTGGCCAGTGTCTGCTGGAAATTCAAGAGCGCAGAGAAGCCAGGCAGGGCTGTGTAACCCACCAGCCACCCAGGCTAGGAGGAGGGGTGACCCAGAGCACAGGGCCGGTGTGTGCCAAGAGAACACTGGGAATGACGGAAGGAGACATGTCAGTGGCTGATAGGATGGGCCAGAGGACTCTGGGTTGGGACTCACATCTTGTTTGGGGGTTGTCTTTGCTTTCTCAGGGGACGACGGCCCTTCCCAGATGGCCCTGGAAGACCTGGCCATGTTCCGAACCATTCCCAACTGCACTATTTTTTACCCAAGCGACGCTGTCGCCACTGAGTACGCTGTGTTCCTGGCAGCCATTACCAAGGTATTCTTTTTTTTTCTTTTTTGGGTCACACCTGGCAATGCACAGGGGTTACTCCTGGCTCATGCACTCGGGAATTACTCCTGGCAGTGCTCGGGGGACCATATGGGATGCTGGGAATCGAACCCAGGTTGGCCACGTCTTAGGCAAATGCCCTACCCACTGTGCTATCGCTCCAGCCCTACCAAGGTATTCTTAAGGACATAGGTTGCTGTTCTTGCCCTGAGTGTTGGATGTGCGAGTACAGATGAGGCCACTATGTATGAAGGGTACGCGCCCAGCCCAGGAAGCCCTGTTTTCTGTCAGGAGAATTGCTGTGTGAGGGTCAGTGGAAACTCTTGCACTTTCTGACTTCCTCCTGGTGCCTTAGGGGATCTGCTTCATCCGCACCAGTCGCCCTGAGATGGATGTTATCTACACCCCACTGGAGAACTTCAAAATCGGACAGGCCAAGGTAAGGCCCCCAGATCGCCCTGTGTGACCTGGCCCTCCCTGGGGACAGCCGTGCTGCAGCAGCTCTGGCTTCCACAGTGGGGCTGCTTTGGCCCAGCTTTGTTCTTTCCCAGTCACGTCTTCCAACGAATTAACCTGAAGGCCCTTGAGTTGAGTGGCTGAAATCTAACACGGCTTCACTAAACAAAATCAGGGCTGGAGTGATAGTACAACGGGTAGAGCACTTGCCTTGTGCATGGCCAACCTGGGTTCAATCCCTGCTCCCCTGAGCTTCCTAGGAATGATCCCTGAGCACAGAGCCAGAACTTAGTCCTGAGTACCACTGATCCCTGGCATCACGTGTTTCCTTCAGGAAAGACCCAGAAGCACAGCCAAGAGTAACCTGAGAGGGCCACGGGGCCACGGGGCCTGGCCAACCCCCCGCTGATCCAGAACCCCACTTAAAGTGGGAAAGACCCACTAGTTCTTGCAGGCCAGCAGGCTGGCTGCCACAGCTGCTACATGGCACTCAGCTGCTTACACGCCCATGAACACGGGCACCACTGGCACTTCTTGTCACCTGTGTTCTCACGTGGGTGGAGTAGCCCGATTTTATTGAGAGCTGCTCGCTCAGGGTTTGAGCCCAGGCAGCGCCCAGCCTCAGGGAATGAAGGAATGGGGCTCAGGGGAGGCCTTGCAAGCCTGAGGCCCTGGACTTGCAAACATGTGTGCGGCAGACAGAGGCACACACGTGGCTCTTTCCTGAGCTCATCCTGTGTGGGAAGTTCTCCTTCCTGCTGCTGTTCTCAGAGTCACCAGAGGCCCCGTGCTCAGGAGCACACCTACAACCAGCACCCTGGGCCACTTTGTCCCCAGTTCCACGTAAGATCACGTGTTGGGGGGTGGCCGGCTACAATTGGCCCTGGCCCGACAGGATGCAGCCAGGTTGTGGATGTGAAGGATTCCGGGGCTGGGAGACCCAAACCGAGCAGTGATTCCTTTTGTTCCTTGACATTCTGAGGTGGGACTCAGGACTCCTAGTGCTGCTTTGGCCCTGTGCTTGGGGGATCATGTACCACACGCAAAGAAATCTTGGTGCACATAGTTTTCAGTGGGCTTTCTCTGCTGTAAGGTCCCCTTGCATGTGCCATGCCAGTGTTCTATCACTGGAGAAGTGGCCCTGGCATACGTACGTCCCGGGGAACGTGTACAGAGTCATCAAGTAAGCATAGAAGGGTGTGTCCTTGCTTGTCGATGCCCCTAGGCCCTCTGACACTGAGTGCAGTGAGAGGGACTGGGGAAGGCGGAGCCACAGAATGGTCCCCGCTCTGAGATGCTGGGTGGGATCCATGCCAGGTTGTGCGCCACAGTCAGGAGGACAAGGTCACAGTTATTGGAGCTGGAGTGACTCTTCATGAAGCCTTGGAGGCAGCTGACATTCTCAGCAAAAATGGTCAGTAGGTGTGCCTGAGACTCGGGCTGGGGCTGCATGGGGTGCCCAAGTTGTTCGCTGCTAAATCGGCTTCATCTCCCTTGCCGGTGCTGGCTGTTCTCTAGGGATTGCTATCCGTGTCATCGACCTGTTCACTGTTAAGCCCCTGGATTCCATGACCATCATCAGCAATGCCAAGGTCACTGGGGGCCGGATCATCACCGTGGAGGACCACCACCCTGAAGGTGTGCAGGAAGTGCTGTACCCTCTACTACTCTCCCCGGGGCAGGGCAGGGTGGTACCTGAAAACCCCCAGCAGTGACTAATCCCCACAACATACGCCAGAGCGCATCTTCACTCTCTCTTGGCACTCTGGGGGCCGCCTCGTGAAATGTGCCACTGATGCTCTGGCCTTTTGTGTGGGTGATATTTGGAACACCCCCAAGGGTGGATCATGTACACAGAACCCAGAGCAAATTCAGAAGAGTGTGTGCCTTGGGCCAAAGAGATAGTACAGCGGGTAGGACACTTGCCTTGCACGCAGGTGACCTGGGTTAAAGTCCCCGGCATCCAGTATGGTCTTCTGAGTCCCATCAGGAGTGATCCCTGAGTACAGAGCCAGGAGTAAGTCCTGAGCACTGCTGGTGTGGCAAAAAAAAACAAGAATGCGTGTGTGCTAGGGAGAAGTGGGGGCACTGTTCATTATGAGCCGGCTAACCAGCACGCAGAGTGATAAGGAACTGAAGGTTTCCCTGTCGGGGGGCCCAAGGGTATGCACACTCTGCTTCTCTAGAAAGCAGATGCTTGGAGAAAGCTCCCCACAGTGCCTGCAGTCTGGGCCCCATCTCAGAGGCAGGGGGCGCGAACCAGTACCCTGCAGGATGTGCTGCCCCAGCCCTTGTGCACCTTTGACCTTGGGCCCACCATTCACTGCTGGAGATTGATGGGTGGGTTGCAGTCAGTCTCATATACCTGACAGTGGTGACATCGGTGCCCCCACAGACCCCACCCCATTTGTGAGGACCAATAGAGAGCCTTGGTTATCAGTGGGGTGGGAACCATTTGGAGACCCACAACATTCCAGTGACCACAACTGTTCCCATAAGTCAGTGAGGGGTGAAGAACATTTTCCTTAGGGCTCTAAGGCCAGCTGGCTACTTGCAGAACTCAACTGCTCTCTGCCTCCCCAGGTGGCATCGGAGAGGCAGTGTGTGCAGCCGTCTGCATGGAGCGTGACATCATAGTCCATCAGCTGGCAGTGTCCGGGGTGCCTCCGAGCAGAAGAATGGGTGAGCTGCTGGACTTATGTGGAATCAGCGCTAAGCACATCGTTGCAGCTGTGGAGTACCTTCTGAAGCCCATCTAATGGCCAGGCCACCTGCGCGTCCGTCTAAGGCTTAGTTACACTGTATGGTTCTAATAGAAAATCCAGTTTGCTCCCTTGTTTTCCTTAGTAGACATATTTCTGTAGATGGTCATCACTGTCCTTGTTGTGTACAACTTTTAAATGACACCAGAAGATGAGATTCGAGTTCAGTAGGCCGCACTTTTGCGAGAAGAGTTTTGTAAATGTATGTTTTGTGTGCGAGTTGAAGACTGTGCAAGTGGAGTTGGGGCCCCCAGAATCCGAGCGGTGAAGCTCCAGCCCAAGCTCCTGGGCTGTCCTTGTCCTGGTGCCCCGGCCGCCCTCCTACCTGCAGCTTTCCCACTGCTGTGTGACTGCACTGGCCCTGACTGCATCTCCTCTCTGCTGTCCGGCTGGTCAGCAAGAGTGTGGTCAGGGTGTTCTGAGCTGCTTATGGTCACTGGGATGTGAAGAGAAGATGTCCATTCCAGGCCTCCACACACTCGTACCCTGACAGGCTTCTGCATCATGTCCTTTGCCCAGCAAGCAAAGCCATAGCACTTGTTCCCTGTTCATTTCTCGTTAATAAAGCATTCCAAAGCAGCTGCCTGGCTTTCTGCCTCCAAACGGTGACTTGCTTTCCCCTGGATAGAAGCCCCTTCTCTTGGGGGGATTTTATCTAGAACAAAAGGGAAAAGAGCTGGGTGTCCCGAAAACAAAGCCAGGAAAGGGTAGTAACAGGAGAAGAGTCCCGCGTGGGCACTGGGTGGGCCAGAGCACCACCCTGAGTTCTAGGGTGCTGACACTTACCACATGCAGCCTCTCTTGGCCCAAGAAATTATGTGGCCATGGATTTAAGTAGGGGTGCAAATCAAATATTTCCTGATAGCAGGTTACAAGTTTGTTGTAAAACACCTTTTGGGACCCCAAATTCACTTTGAAGAACTTGGCACTCCGCTTCCTGCATACAGTAACTGCTCATGCGGGTGCCTTTTCTCCAGCGTGTGTCAGAGACCAAGTCTGTACCATGGAGCCTGGCATTCTCCCTGAGCCACTTGAGCACAGTCATTGCTCAGTTGACTGCCTAGGCAGCCGAAGTTGGTGCCGGGTGACAAATGTTAATGAGCACCCCATTCTGGAATCACCAAATCCAACTTTCCCTTCCCTCATGGCCCTGTCTCTCTGAATCTGTCTCTGTCTGTCTGTCTCTCCTCTGCCGTCTCATCCTACATCGCATCTCCTTAGAATTAGTATCTCCCTTCAAACTTCCACTTCATGCAAAAATGGGACCGAGGGCTGGAGCCATAGTACAGCGAGTAGGGCGTTTGCCTTGGATGCAGCCGACCCAGATTGGATTCCCAGCATCCCATCCTGAGCACTGCCAGGAGTAATTCCTGAGTGCAGAGCTAGGAGTAACCCCTGAGCATTGCCAGGTGTGACCTAAAAAGCAAAAACAACAACAACAACAACAACACAGGACTGAGCAGATCATTCCATCACTATCACTGTCACTGTCATCCCGTTGCTCATCGATTTGTTCGAGCGGGCACCAGTAACGTCTCTCATCGTGAGACTTATTTGTTAACTGTTTTTGGCATATCCAATACGCACGGGTAGCTTGCCAGGCTCTGCCGTGCGGCCACGATACTCTCGGTAGCTTGCCGGGCTCTCCGAGAGGGGCAGAGGAATCGAACACGGGTCGGCCGCGTGAAAGGCAAACACCCTACCACTGTGCTATCGCTCCAGCCCAAAACATTCCATATGATCCATATAATTCACCCCTTTAATGTGGGTTTTAGTAGAGTGGTGTTCTGCTGTAGAACATCTGCATTGCCCCAGGAAGTAACTGCACCCCTTCTTTGTCATCCACTATTGGCGCTCCCATCCCCTGGCCCCTCGGTCTAGCAGGTCTGGGCTTTCTTATGGATTAGAACCAGGCGCATTGGCTGGCTGCCTGGTTTGCCCTGTGCCTTGGCGGGTCCACACACGGAAGTAAGCACCAGGGCTGTGTCCCTGCTCCGGCCCTGTGCCATGGTGCACCCTGCAGACTGCATTTGCTACCTGGATGGGATGAAGACACAGCTTTTACAGGTCAGTGTCCCCTTCTGGTATGTAGGTAAGCCAGGCCAGAGTGAGGACACAGTGGGTGGCCTCAGTCCTGGGTCCTCGCCAACTGGCGCCACATCGGCACTCATGGCTCTCTAAGTGCCTTGGGAAATGCAGCTCGGAGAGGCTGCCCAGCACCGCCCACACAGATGCAATGGACGGAGAGGGAAGGCGGGCACCAGGACACCATGGAGGCAGGCCGCAGTAAGGTGTTGGGGAGCGATAGGAAAGCGGGGAGGGCATGTCCCTGCACGCGGTCCCCGCAGCACGGCCAGGAGGGATTCCTGAGTGCAGAGCCAGGAGGAAGCCCTGAGCATCTGAGACCCGGTCGGCGCGGGGCCCAGAGCCCGGGTTCCTGCCCCGCCTTTGCCCCTTCCCCACCGCACTCTCCCTTCGAGGCACATCCCTACCCACCACTGGCTACACTCACGCCCGCCCACGCCCCGCCCTGCACATCGCCGCAATTGGCCCGCCGCTGGGCCGCGAAACGTCATTTGCTGATTTTGCCGTCATTCACTTGCTCCAGCCAGTCAGCGTCGCCAGAATCCCCGCGGGCTCCGAGCCTGAAGCCTGCCCTCCGACCCAGCCTAGCACCCTTCACGCCGCGGAACCTGGCGGGCCGGAAGGTGCAATGCAGCGAGCCGCCCCACCCCTGCCCCGGGTGGACTGTGGGCACCACGCCCAACCTCGACCTGAGCGGCGATGGAGGCTGCAGGTAGGGCCCAGCGTAGGGGCGCCAGAGCGACGGGATGAGGGGCGGGAGGGCAGGGCGGGTGCTGGGGTGCCTCCCAGGTGTCCTGACTGCGCTGGCTCGGAAGGTGACGCTTCTGAGTTGGCGCGAGCCTGAGCACGTACAGCACCTTCCCCAGAACAGACCCCACACAGCATTGCCGGCCAGCAGGCACCCTGCAAAGCCAGGGGCAAGGGTCAGGAACGAGGGGTGATCACCGTCATCTCCCATTACGAAGATAACTGCAGTTGCAGCACGCAGCGACTCTCAGGATTTCAGGGGGCCCCCCTGCACCGCTGTATACTGGTCAGCGCAGGGGCTGTTACACTGCCCGGGCAAATCGCGCGGGGCCCTGGAGAGGATGTCCAGGACAGTAGGTGTCACGGTCTAGCCAGGCACACACTCAGGCGAGGTACCGCCCCATACTCCAGCCAGGGAAGCCCAGATGGACCACACGGAGGGCCGGTGCGGGGACTGGCCAGCAAATTGAGAGGAGCCTCAGCCTTCCCCATCGTCAGCTTCCAATCAGGCCAAGCAGGGGGCCCAGTTTCCGTTTCACACCTGGGGCCGGCAGCTGAAGCCCTGCCTTTAGCCTGAGAAACAGCCTGCAGAGCAGGCGGGCACCAACTTTCTGCCGCTCTTGGTCCCTGTCAGCCACCAGGCCAGCTTGGCCAAGGTGGGGGAGGGGTCTACTGCAGCGCTGCAGGGCCCCTGTATGCTGACGCAGGACCCCCGGTGCCCTCATCCAGCCTGGGGAATGACCATCG
This sequence comes from Sorex araneus, assembly GCF_027595985.1. Classification (NCBI taxonomy): domain Eukaryota; kingdom Metazoa; phylum Chordata; class Mammalia; order Eulipotyphla; family Soricidae; genus Sorex; species Sorex araneus. Next base: position 58,454,512 of record NC_073313.1, on the reverse strand, counting down.
AGACCAGAAGTCCCGCCCCGGGCAGCAGAGGGACAGTGCGGGGAGGACACTGAGGGGGGCCCAAGCGGGGGCGGGGGAGGCTGCACGGCACCCAGTGACCCAGCAAGAGCATGGACTGGGCCAGATCCGGTTGGGGAGCACATGGTCCTGGGGTGCTCCCCACACGCAGAGCGCTCACCACAGCCCTTTGGGGTTTCGCTGGCAGGGACTCTTCCCCACGTCTGCAGCTCTCCGGGTTGCTCCCTGGGCTCTGCATGGGCTGCTCCCGGGGCCTACCGAGCAACACAGATGCCTTCTTTAGTAGACAACCGCCATGGCCAAGAGCCACACATCCGACCGCCCGGCTGAGGTGCAGGGGGGCAGCCAGGACGGGGCTCCGGGGCCCACCTTGGTTCCTTCCCAACACTGAACACGGACCGCAGCACTGCCAGGGGTCACTCCTGAGCACAGTTGGGAATGCTCTCTACCCCCCAAATCAGAACACCACACCTGAAGCCACCAAATTTCTCTTCTTCTGCTCCCTTTCCTCCTCCTCCCCCTGCTCCTCCTCCTCCCCCTCCATCTCCTCCTTCCCCTCTATCTCCTCCTCCCATCTCCTCGTTCCTCTTCATCCCCTCCTCCCATCTCCATCTCCTCTCCCTCCATCTCCTCCCCCTCCATCTCCTCCTCTTCCCCCTCCATCTCCTCCTCCCTCCATCCATGTCCTCCTCCCCCACCACATCTCCTCTTTCGCCTCCAGTTCCTGCTCCTCCCCATCCATCATCTCTTCCTTCTCTTCCTTCTCCTCCTCCCTCTCCTCCTCCTCCCTCCTCTGTTTGTCCTCCTCCCTCTCTTCTTTCTCCTCCTACCTCTCTTCCTCCTCTTCTCCTCCTCTTCCAGGTCACACCCTGTGCCACTCCGGGGCTGCTCCTGAGTCTGTGCTGTGGGTTCTTCCTGTTCTGGCTCAGGGCCATGCGGTGCAGGGGTTCTGGCCTCCTGTGTGCAAACTCCCGAAGGTGGTCCTCTTCTCTCTCACCTCTCCCAGGCAATGCTGGCATGAGGAGGTAGTAGCACCCTCAGGAGATCCTGCCACTCCCCAGACGCACCTGGGACTCTGCCCTGAGGAGCCCTGAAATGGGGCTCGGGCTCTAAATCCAAGTGCATGGTGCAGGCCCTACCCTGACAACGGCCAGCCACTGACAGGCCACCTGTGGGGGGATTACCCATCTTCCTGGGGAACGGGGTCTCTGGGAGGTGGTGAGGATGGCGTGTGGGCGCTGGTCCTGCCTATGTCTGTCTCCACCTTCAACTAATGAGGTCACGTTGTGGGGGGGGGACAGGACACCACCCCTCGGCCTGGAGGAGCTGGACTCTGCAGGGTCCAAGATTTAGGCTTAAGAAGTGACTCATCTTCCCGGAGGGACAAGCAGGACCCAGGCCCGGCCAAGAGCATCTCTGCTGGCTCCCTTCCTGGGAAATTCTGGAAGATTCCCTCACTCAGCCATTCCTGAAAGGAATCTTCCTTCGCCTTGTTTTTTTTTTTTTGGGGGGGGAGGGGTCACAATTGGTGGTGCTCAGGGCTTACTCTCAGCTCTGGAGATTATCTGTGGTTCCAGGATGCAACCGGGTGACAACGTGCAAATGGACCCACAGTACTCAAACTCCATGTTTCAGTGCTCATTCCACTAGAGGAGAGCAGTGTACATTTCAGGCCCTTCTCCAAAACAGACGCTTCCATGTTCCAGGCCATTCTGCTCCGGGGAAACTGGTCCATGTGTGATGTAATTTTCTTCAAAGACTGGTCCACATTGAAGGTAATATTCGTAGTTGGAGAGTGACCCTAGATTGGGCTGGTGCCTTTGGAGCGTGGGACACTGACCCATTCACGGCGCTTCCACTAGAGGGAGACCATGCCCTATTCAAGGCGGTAAACCCAAGGAGGCTGGGCAAGTGTTTCTCCAGAGGGAAGCATCTCTCTTCCAGGTCTCCTACGCGGAAACCGCTTATGTTCAAGGTCATTGGCCTAGAGGGACAGGGTTCAAGGCAGTTCTTCGAAAGAATCTGGTATGTGTTCTAGGTGCTTCTCTTAGGTGGTTCATGACGTGACCCTAGGGGAGACTTATCATAGGGGTACTCGGGTCCATGTTCAAAGCAATTTTCCTAGAGGGAGTCTGGCCCATGTTGGAGGACATTCTCCAGCATGGGCTAAGCTTAGAGGTTGGTCCAAGTTTGAGGTCATGCTGCCAGTGGGGAATAAGCCTCAAGTTAGACTCATCCATAGTGAAGGAAGGAAAACTAACGGTGAAGGGGAGAAACTGACCTAGCACTGTCATCCCGTTGTCCATCGATTTGCTCAAGTGGGCGCCAATAACATCTCCATTGTGAGACATGTTGTTACTGGTTCGAGGCAATTCTCCAGAGGAAAACTTGTCCACATTAGGGGCTGGAGAGATAGCACAGCAGGTAGGGCATTTGCCTTGCATGCGGCCGACCCAGGTTCGATTCCCAGCATCCCATATGGTCCCCTGAGCATCGCCAGGAGTAATTCCTGAGTGCAAAGCCAGGAGTAACCCCTGATCATCGCCAGGTGTGACCCAAAAAGAAAAAAAAAACATGTCCACATTCAAGGAATCTCTAATTGAACACATAAGAGACATCCAATTTTGAGTTAATTTTCCTGGAGGGATACTGGCCCAGGTTCAAGTTAATTCTCCTTGATGGATTCAGGTCTGCATTTGAGAAGATTTCCTCAAGCAGACTGATTCATATTTGATGTACATGTCCTACAGGAACACTGGCCCTTGTGCCAGGCCACCCCTGGAGAAGATTACTGGTCTGCGTTGGTGCTAGTTCTCCTAGAGGGACATCAGTGCATGTCCCAAGCTCAGAGCTTTAACAGTACCAGGAAGAGAGCTGGAGAGGAGATGGAGGGGAGAGGAGGAGATGGAAGGGGAGAAGGAGGAGATGGAGATGAGAGGATGAGGTGGAGTGGGAGGAGGAGATGGAGGGGGAGGAGGAGATAGAAATGGGAGGATAAGAAGGAGGGGGAGGAGATAGAGTTGGGGAGGAAGAGATGGAAGGGGAAGGAGGAGATGGAGTGGGGGAGGAGGAGGTTGGAAGAGGAAAGGGGGGAGGAGATGGAGCGGAGGAGGACATGGATGAAGGGAGGAGGAGATGGAAGGGGAGGAGGAAATGGAAGGGGAGGAGGAGGAGATGGAGCTTGCTTTGCACGCGGTCAACCCGGGTTCTATTTTGAGCACCCCATTATGACCCCCCAACCCCCGCCAGTAGTAATTCCTAAGTGCTGATCCAGCAGTAAGCTCAGAGAATCTCCAGGTGTGGCTCCATAGCCAAACCAAACAAAAACACTACCAAGAAGAAACCAACATAAAGAAGTATAACAGCTATCATGGGACTTGTGCTGTATCCCCAGACCATAAATTCTCTTAAACAGCAGTCACCCAGAATCTAAAGCATGGATAGTGCCCTGGGTTATTTCCTCCATACTACATGCACACAAACACAGAAATAAACACATATGCAAGGAGGTAAAATGAGCTGACTTTACTGTAGCAACATGTAGGGTATAGTATAACATAACACAAGGTCCAAGAAAAGCAAAGTACAGATCTGCAGAGCATATAGATTTTCACTCATGTTTAAGGTTTTGGTGAGGGTTGGAGACATAATACAGGGGTAGGGCACTTGACTCACAAGTGATTCATCTGGGTTTGATGCATGACACACCGTATGGTACCCCTAGCCCCACCAAGAGTGATCCTGAGCACAGATATAAGAGTAAGCTCTGAATGTCTGGTGTAGAAAAAAAACAATAAATATTAAAATAAATGAATAAACTATTGGTGATTGCTTAGAAAAGAAAAAAGAGGGACCAGAGTGATAGTACAGCAAGTATGGTGCTTGCCTTGCATGTGACTGACCCTGATTTGATTCCCATCATCCCCAGGTGGTCCTCCAAGCCCGCCATGAGTAATATCTGAATGCAGACCCAGGACTAATCCCTGAACACTGCCAAGTGTGTCCCCCCAAAAATAGGGGGGGAGAGATAGTACAGTGAGACAAGTGCGTGCCTTGCATGTAGATGACCTGGGTTTGATCCCCAGCATTCCATACGGTCTCCCAAGAATGCCCAGGAGTGATCCCTGAACATCGCCAGATGTGATTCAAAACAAAAAAGAAAAACAAAAACAAAGAGTTCGCTGAGATGAAGAAGTAGTGCAGCAGGTAGGGCGCTTGCCTTGCATGCAGATGACCTGGGTTTGATCCCCAGCACCCCATATATTCCCAGAAGCTCTGCAGGGGTGATTCCTGAGTGCAGAGCCAGGAGTAACCTCTGAACACCGCCAAGTATAACCAAAAAATATTTTTAAAAAGAAAGAATAATGAGGTGGCTAAAGAGTTCATCCACAGTCTTTCTTAAAATTCTAACTACTGGGGCTAGAGTGATAGCAGAGTGGGTAAGGCATTTGCCTTGCGTGCGCGACCGAGCCGGGTTCGATTCCCAGCATCACATATGGTCCCCTGAGCACCGACAGGGGCAATTCCTGAGGGCAGAACCAGGAGTGACCCCTGTGCATCACCAGGAGTGAGCAAAAAAGCAAAAAAAAAAAAAATTCTTACTACTTGCCAGGGCTGGAGCGATAGCACAGCGGTTGGGCTTTCGCCTTTCACGTGTTCGATTCCCCCGCCCCTCTCAGAGAGCCCGGCAAGCTACTGAGAGTATGGAGCCCGCCCGGCAGAGCCTGACAAGCTACCCGTGCGTATTGGATATGCCAAAAACAGTAACAATAAGTCTCTCAATGAGAGACGTTACTGGTGCCTGCTCGAACAAGTCGATGAGCAACAGGATGACAGTGACAGTGACTACTTGCCAATTCTTTGCGCATAAATGAGGCACCATGCTGAAGAAACATGGCATACCACCATTAGGCAGTTTAGAAATTTCTACTTTGATTTTATTTTTACTTGGGGACCATACCTCGTGGTACTCAGGCCTTACTCCTGGCTGGGTTCAGGGATCATTACTGGTGGGGCTCAGGGAAACATGTGGGGTGCCTGGGATGCAACCAAGGTTGACTGTGTGCAAGACAAGTGACTGCCTGCTGTGCTATCTCCCCAGCCCACTCATTGTAACTTATGTATGGGGTAAGAGCCGAGCCAAGTGGTGCTCGGGGAACTCTATGCAAACACAGAACTTGGAGGGTAGGGCACATGTGAGCAAGGGCCTTCATTGTCTTCTAGCTCTAGAGCCACTTGGAAATTTTTTTATTTATTTTAATTTTCGTTTTCAAGAACTGGGGCGGGTGATTGAGCCACATGATACTGTGCTCTGGGCTTACGTCTGCATCTGCACCCACGGATCACTTCTGGCAGTGCTCTGAAGACCCTACTCAACCCTCCAGCCAGGGTTGGCTGCATGCAGGGAAAGCGGCTCACCAGACTGTTGCACTTTATTTTAAGGTAAATGCCCCATGGGCAGCTGCCAGGACTTTCAGTCAGAGGCATCTGTTTGGAGAGCGGGACACTGAGGCAGGGCAGACACAAGGCTGCAAGGAGCAGGCGCCCTCCAAGAAGCCTCGCGGCGGCCATGACGAACACGCCCTTCCCCCCCCCCCAGGGCTGAGCCCAAAGAGGGGGCGCAGGGCCAGCAGGCCCGACCCACTCGGGACGCCCGGGTCACCGGGTGCTCCGAAGGGATCGTGGGCGACGCCGCCAAGCACGGGACCGCTTAGGCCGCTCGGCGCCGGGCGCACCCGCGGGACAGTGCTCCGGGAGAGCGCGGGAGTGACACGGGCACTGGGGCCCAGGGGGCGGCGGGACGAAGCCGCGGCCACCGGGGGTCAGTGGGAGGGGGCCTGGGGCGTGGCAGCCGGAGACCGGCGGCTCTGGGGGTCACTTGACGCCAATGCGCACGCGCACGGCCCGGCGCCCTGGCGGCTCGTCCAAGGGGCTACGGCCTCCGGAGCGTTCCCACGGGAGCCGGGGCGAAGCGGGCCGAGGCGAACAGGCACGGGCAGGGCCGGGCGTCCCGGGACCGAACCCACGACTCCCGCCGCGCCCGCGCCGCGCCCCGCCCACGGCCCAGACCCCGGGGCAGGGCGGGGCCGAGAGGGACACCCACGCCAGCGGCGGACGCCGATTGGGCTGAAGGCGTGTCAGCTGGCGCCGCAGGCCCCGCCCCGCCGCTTCCCGCCCACCCATTGGCCGAGCCGCCTTTCCCGCGGGGCGGGGCTTCCGGGGGCGGCCCGAGCGGACGGAGGAGGCGGCCGTTGGTGTCAGGGCGCGGCCCGCAAGCCCGGTCCCGCCCGCCGCGTCGCCTCCACCCTCCGGGCCTTGGCGGGACCCCTCCAGCGGGGGATCTGGGCCCCGGTGCCAAGACCCCCGTCCCGAGCCGCTCCCTCCCGCGCCCTCGGCCCTCAGCCTGGCCTCCCTGGGCTCCCACCGCGCCCCTGGCCCCTCGGCCTGGCCTCCCCAGCCCCCTACTGTGCAGGCCCCCACAGCCTGGCCTCCCCGCGCTCCCACAGTGCCCAGCCTGTTCCCGCGTCCTGGCCGCTGAGTGGCTCAGAAGCGGGGTGCGGCTGGGCAGTGCCAGGCGCCCCTTCTGGGGATCTGGGCCCTGGGGCGTGGAGGCTCGTGGGTGGGAGCAGCCCAGCCTTCAGGCCGCCCTGAGGGGCGCCCCCGCCCTAGCCCCCCCGATGCCTGTGGATGGAGGTGCCCGTGCTGGCGGGCAGGAGTGTGGTGCCTTCCTGGGCACCCCGAGTCTGAGGGCGCCGCTGGGCCCTTGGTTGCAGCCCCAGGCTCGCCCCACTGGGCTGCTCCTCAAAATGACCGGCACAGGCTCTGCCCCTTTCCCCACCCACCCCAACCCCTGCGTGAGATTTGCTGACCAAGCCTGGGCTGGCCAGGGGCCCCTTTGGTCGTGGGCTGCTCCTCCTGGATGGGCACCACGTGGGCATCCCCCCCTCCCCTGGCACCTGTGGTGCCACAGGGCTGTGGCTAGCCTGGCGGGAGCCCTGGGGGGTGTGGGGATGCGCGCGCTCCCGCCTGAGCTTCTGGCTGAGACCTGGAGCCCCTGGTCGGTCAGGCCTTGGCCAGAGCCCGGTGCTGGGGTGGGCCTGGGACCTTTGGGAAGGACAGGAGAGTCGCTGGCGCCTCCCCCCATGCCAGCCCAGGCCAAGGATGGGGATGCGGGGCTGCCTTGTAGCTTTTGTGGTTCCCCTGGAACCAGGGCACAGGCGGCTCACCAGGGGTGCCCCTACACACACACACCTGCAGGTAATCCTGAGGCTTCTCCCACTCCTCTCCCTAGCACTTCTAGAAGCCTCCAGGGGTGGCCACCCCTACTTTGGGCTGGTAGGCCTTGGAGGGAGGGTGGCAACTGCTGGCTGGACCTGACTTGACTGGGATGCTGGCGCCCTCGGGTGGCGTCTGGCCTGAGGGACAGTCCAGTTGGCCGTGCCCCTGTCCTGCCACTGCCCTGCTTGCCTGATCCCCATCCTATCAGAGGGTGTGTTTCACAGCAGCCTGGCAGCATCCACGCCCCTGCTATCTTCCCTGGAACTGCTGATGCCTCAGAGGCTAGCCCACTGCCTTGGGGGTGAGGGCACCCCAGGGATATGGAGAGTTTTCAGCTGCGAGTTAGACCCTTTCTATCCCCCAGTTGAGAGCTCCCAGGACCCTCATAGTCCCGGGAGCCTGTTGTGGCACTTGGAACTCTGGAACACTCAGGAGGGGGCTAAGGAATTAGATGGGACAGAGGGTCACCAGAGTGCACTGCAGCGCAGAGTGGGGCCAGTAGAGTAGGGCCCTGGGGAACACTTGGACTGCAGATGATGCCATGTCACAGGCCTGGGGCTCAGTTCTGGAGGAGCCCTCAGGAACCCTCATCTGTCGCACAGTGGGCGGAGGCGGTGCCGCAGCGGTCAACGAGCACCACAGGACTGTCATCTGGGAGGCCAGTTTCTTCCTCCCTTCTCAGGCCAGACGCCACTATGTTTTCTCAGCTCACCTGGGCCCCCTTCTTCCCCAGCCTTTCTTTCCTGCAAGGGCTCAGGCAATGTCCTCTGCATCACACCCCCTCCCCCATGGCGGCTGCTCACACAGGCACGCGGCATCCTCCTGCACTCCCTTCAGGATCTCTGTGCAGTTCGGGAGTCTTCTCTTACCCACCTCTGCCACCACAGGCAGCCCCGACACTGGGATTGAGAGGGGTCCGGGCTGAGGCTGCAGGGCCCACACACACACCACTCAATGTCAGCTTTCCTTCTCTTCGGTGTATTGGAAATGCACAAACGCCTCGTGACTTTTAGTGTCACATACAAGTGTGGGGAGACAGAATCAGCAGGCAGACATAACCCCAACTGGAGGGAACAGGCGCAGCCTGGTGCCCACAGATGTTTGCAGAGAGCCTGTGGGTGCTATGCCAGTCGAGAGTTGGCTGAGTCCTGCCCCTGTAGCCAGGAGCCCAGCACCCTGGCTTCTGGGAGCTGTGCCAAGCCTCCATGCTTCCCCGCTGTCACTGGCAGTGAGGACGAAGATGCGAGTTGCAGGTGGCTCGGCCCTGGGTTTCCTTAGCACCGTTTTGAGAAACAGATGTAAACTTGGATGATTACAAAAGACCCCTGGCAGGAAACCCAGAGGGGAGCAAAATGCAGGCAGGTAAGGAACAGGGGACCTGCTGGCCACGGACTCCCTCGGCCCTTCTGCCCCCTGCACTTGGTGCCCAGGGACACCAGGTGTTCCACCCACAGCGTCACCTGCGATCCCAAGCCAGGTCCCCACTGGCCACGCCCCAGCCACCATGCTCGCCTTGGTAAGTAGTGACCAGCGTGCCGGGGAGAAGTGAGCAAGTAGCCCAGAAGCAAAGCACGCCTGTGTTTAGAGGTAGATGAGCCCTGCCCCATCAGCAGGACCAAAAGGCGGAGCCAACAGAGCCAGGGGCAAGCCTGCAGACCCCAACTTGCCCCAGCAGCAGAAAGAGCCCAGAGGTTAAAAATAAACGGTCTTTTTATTGTGTCCACAAACACAAAGTCAGGGTGGCCTTTGGTGAATCCCCCCGACGAGGTGACCACACACAGGAGGCATGCAGGACAACAACCAAGTGCTCCTCTTCAGGAGAAGGGGCTGCCCTCCTGGGCCTGAGCAGCAGCGGCAAGCAGGGAAGGCTCAAAGGGCAGGGCCTGGGTCTGCGGCCTCCAGGGCACAACAAGCAGAACGAGGCAGGCTAGAACACACAGAAAAGCCCCCGCCCCCACCCCCACCCCCCAGACACGGCCAGCTCTTCAGGGCTCCGTCCAGAAGGGGTTCCCATCCTCAGCCTGCATGGAGTAGTAGACGAAGAGCAGGAAGGCAGCAAAGACCAGGAACAGAAGCAGCTGACCCCAGAGCGGGACCTGGCGGTCCAGGCCCAGCCCCGCCGCTGGGGTCTGCTTCTCCGGACGGATGGCACGGCGAGCGAGCCACGAAGGGGGGCCAGAGGAAGAAGACACAGGGGAGATGGAGGGAGACGGGTAATAGGTCAGGCCTCTTGAGATGCTGGCGACCGGGCGGTAATGCGCGATGCTCTGGTAGGGACTGTCGCGGCCAAACAGCTGGCGTTCCCTGAGACAAAGAGGGGAGCTTGTGGGCCAGGGAGGCTTGGGTCACGCTGGCAAGGCTCCTGGCCCGGGCTGCCACTCACCTATCCTTGCCATCCTCAAAAGAAAAGAGGCTGTCCTCGCGAACCTGCAGAACAGTTGGGGGAGGGTGCTGGAGACAGCAGGGCCAGCCCGCAGGCCCCACTGCCCACCGCTCTATGATGACAGCAGCTCCCAAGCCCAGCCTCCTCCCCCTCCCACCAGGACCGACACACGTGACACGCTGGGGCCTAGCTCCCACCCAGGCCTGGAGAGCCTGCAAACAGAGGGCCCCTGACTGGGCAGGTGGGTGTGGCCCTGGAGGTGGTGGTACCACCATTTGCCTAAGGAGGGTGCCCGATTCTTCCACATCCCTGCCGTCTGCCCACGCTGGGCACTGCGGCTCACCTGGCAGTTGAAGGAGTCGGGATCCACCAGGGAGGGGCACGGCTGGCGGAAGCCCTTGTTGGTGCCCGCGCTGTCCGACTCGCCATAGGTCTTGGTGCTCAAGTAGCTCTCCTCGTAGTAATCGTCATTGTAGCCTGGGGAGGAGGACCCGGGAAGCAGGGAGTGGACAGCCGCCCCGCCGCCCCCACCCCACCATGCTGGGCCCCTGAAAAGGTGTGGCTACTGGGGCTAAGGCTCGCCAGAGGGCCTGGGGGTGCCACGGGGGAGGGGATGGCGGCGTGGTATTGGGGTGGCCGCCTCCCCCGCCTTACCTTTGCTCTGGTAGAGTAAGGCGTCCTCCTTCTTGGGCAGATCATACATGTCCGAGTCGTCGGAGGCTGGATTAAGGTCGGCATGGGCGGGGGTGGGCGCCATCGTTGGCCCAGCGACCCCCGTTTCCGCCCCCCGCCACACCCTGGCCCCCCCCGCCCCCTCCCCACCCCGCCGCCGGCCCTCCCCCGCGGCCGCCCGGGGGGCGGGGGCCTCACCCGAGAGCCGCCGATACGAGTACGACGACGCCGCCGCGTTGGGGGGCGACAGCCGGCGGCGCTGCGTCTCGTACTCGAAGATCTTCTTTTCGTACAGCTTGCGGGTGGAACCTGGCGAGACACGGGCGGGCCGGTGGGCGCGCGGGGGCGGCGCGGGGCGGGGGCGCGGGGCGGGGGCGCGGCGGCCGCCTTACCGACGACGGGCCCGTGCGGGATGTTGTACTGGCGCAGCACGGCGGCCAGCTCGGCGTCCGACAGCACGGCGTAGTCGTCCATGGCGCGGCGGCGGCGACGGTCGGGCCGAGAGCGAGCTGTCTCTGCGCGCGGAGCCAGGCGCGAGCGCGTCGGGAGCGGCTGCGCGCGCGTCACGGCCCCGTCACGCCGGCGTCACGGCCGCGGGCTGGGGGCGGGGCCGGCGGCGGGGAGCAGCCGGCTCAGACCGGTCGGGCCGTGGGAGCGCGCGGCCCCGCGCACACGCCCCTGCAGGCGAGGACGCGCGCGGGAGCCGCCTGCGCACGCCAAGACTGGCCGACGACGCCGGGGACGGCGGGCAGGGGGCGCTCGCGGGCGGGGCCGGGATGGCGAACTGGCAGAAACCGGCCGGGCTCCGCCGGGGCTGGGCGGGACTCGCGCGCTCATTCCCTCGGGCGCCGCCCCGTCCCGCGGCCCAGCCGCCTCCCGTTCGCTGCCATCCAGCGCCCGGGGTTCACGGACCGGACCCCGGCGCCCTCCCCAGCAGCCGCGGGCAGGGGCCAGCCCGCCCTGGGAGCGCCGGACCCGCTCGGGCACCGCTGCCAGCGCTCTGCGTGTGGCCCCCCCCGCGCGGGCCACAGCGAGGACCTCGAAAGACGCCCCCACGTCCCCGGACTCTGGGCTCTGTCCACCTGCCCCCGTCGGTCCTCACCGCCTGCCTCCCGCCTTTCCTCCTTCTCACCCCACCCTGAGGAAATGGGGGCACTGGGCCAGGCGGTCACCAGCGCTCCAGGAGCAAGCGGCTTTGCGAGGGACCCAGCGTGCCAAGGGGCACTGGCAGAGGGCGCGAGCTGGGCGAGGCCCAGAAAGCAGGAGGCAGTCCCCAAGCTGCAACACTGGGACAGCAGGGGCCTTCCGTCTTTCGGAACCGCCCCCCCCCCCAGCTCGCTGTGACCCAGGAGATGGCTAGGCAGGGCTGAACCCTTGCAGGCAGGCGACTGATTCCAGTAAGCCCTGCAGGGGGTCCTCCGGGACAGTCCCCCACCGACCCACACTGCCCAGTGAGGCCCTTATTCTACAGAGCCGTTCCTTCCCTAGATAACAGTGGCGAGGACCAGTTCTCATCCAGCAAATGGGGTGTGGGGCTGCTCAAGGTGCCCTGCCTTTTAGCCCCACCATGGAAATGCAGGGTGTTGGGTGTAAGTAAGGGTCAGCTCCCGTGTAAGGGGCCCTAGAGTCCCTGCATGGCAGCCCCTGCCCAGGCGGAGGGATGGGCGGGACTGACAACACAGGGGACTCTGGCCCGCTCAGGCAGAGGCTGCCTATGGGATTTTGCATTTGGGCCAGATCCCTGTCCCCAGCCCCTCTCCAAGCCTTCTTTTGCAATGCTGGCCCCTGTCCCGGAGCTTTGGTCCTCCCCCACGCCACCCCTCCCATACAGACCTAAGCTGTTTCCTTATGAGGTCAAGGAATTCCAGTGTGCCTTCTCCCCAAGGAGCAGCCCGGTCCCCGCACCTGCCTCGGCACTCTGCCTTTTATGTCCCCTCACCTCACCGTGCTGACCCACCAGAGTGCCCGGCGAATATAATCCAGGAGGTGGAACTGGGACATTTCCGGCACCCACCCCATGAGCACCTTCAGCTTTCCTGCACCACAGACCCCTCCCGGCCCCCCCAAAAGCAGCCAAGCTCTTTAGCCTAGAGGCCCCTGCACCCAGTTGTCACAGAGAGGAGGATCTGGGTACCCAGGGAGGGGGGAGACTCACCCTAGCGTCTTGGGTGCCGCCAGGCATTCGCTAATGGTTCCCCAGCCAGAACCTGGTCCGCAGGCCAGGACGGTGTGGTCCAGAGGAGGTTCAGGATCATCCTAAGGGAAATCAGGGACCTGGATCAGGGGCCTGTTCCCTGGGAAGGGTGGGCAGAGATACCGAGAGCAGTTTCTTTGGAACTGCTGCCAGGGCGAAAGGGTTAGGAAGCTGCTGATTCCAGGCCTGAACTAAGAACAGTTTCTCTCTGACTGCGATGACCTGTGAGTAGAGCACTGGCAACACAAGCCCAGAGAGCTGGAAGGGCAAGTCACGCGGGCAAGTCACAAATGCAGTTCTCAGTCTCCACGAGCATCTGTGGGGACAGCTGGCCACGGAGCTCCTGAGGTTTTCCAGCAGATGAGAGTCTCTCAAGGCCCATCTAGGGCCGTGGCTCGACAGGCTGGAACACAAGCTCCATAGGCAGGACCCTCAGTTCAGTCTCCGGCACTGCTCGGCCAGGAGTGACCCCCTGGGAGTGGCCCTCTAGCAAATGGGGATGTGAGTTCCCAAATAGCAATTTTCCCCATCTGGTGTGGGAGAGGGTAGGGCATTTGCCTTGCATGCAGCCGACCCGGGTTCGATTCCTCCATCTCTGCCGGAGAGTCCGATAAGCTACCAAGAGCATCCCACCTGCATAGCAGAGCCTGGCAAGCTACCCATGGCGTATTCGATATGCCAAAAACAGTAACAAGTTTCACAATGGAGACATTACTGGTGTCCGCTCGAGGAAATCAATGAACAATGGGATGACAGTGCGACAGTGACAGTGGTGTGGGAGATGGAACCTAGATCCTCATACATATGTAGAATGTGCTCCATCCATCTCCAGCCCCTGAGTCAAAAGTAGAGTGTCATGGGGGCCAATCTATAGTACAGTGGGTGTGACACTTGCCTTGCATACAGCTGACCCGGTTCGACCCTCCAACATCTCATATGGTCCCCCAAACCTGTCAGGATTGATCCCTAAGTGAAGAGCCAGGAGTAAGCTCTGAGCAGCGCTGGGTGTGGCCCAACACCCCCAGTTGTAATAGTTTAATACAATACACTACTTCTCATTGATGTTAAAATCCTTGGGGGTGGAAGCAGAGAGATAGTCCAAAGTACCATCAGATGTTTGTGGAAAGAAGCATCAGATGGTCTGTGGACAGTTCTTCAATGTTAACTCTTCCCTGGACAGAGTCAGTGCTGGGCAGACCATAGGCTGCCTCGGTGCTTATGTGTGCATGTATGCTTGTGTGTGTACAGGGGAAGGAGCGAGAACTCAGAATGAGTTAGGGTCCCAAGATACTGACCAGCTTTGTGGCTCACACTGTCCCTCCATGCTGCTGGGCCAGGCAGCCCTGAGTGGGAGCCCCGCAGCTGGCCTTGAACTCAGGTTGCTCACCCCTTAACTATCAATAGGTGACGCCCCATCCACACCCCTCCCCAGCAAGCAGCGAGGGAGCTCCTGGCACAGTTAGGAGGTCCCACGGTGGGTCACAGTGGAAGGTCAGGGCCAGCAGAAGTGGTGAAGGCAGCAGTGGGTGCAGGAGGCCTGTGGGATAAACTGTGCACCCCAAAACCATTAAGCACAGGTGGGCCAATTCTTCTCCCCTTCTCCCCTCCTGCTCCTCTCTCCCTGCTCTCTCTTTTATGACGGCTTGGAAAGGAACCAGCAGGTAGGACGTTTCTGGGAAATCTTGATCTCAGGGACAGAGCTGGGTGCCAAGGGGGTACAGGTGCAGGGAAAGGCTTATAGGGGGTTTGAGTGCCACCCACGCTGAGGAAGTGACATTCGAGCTAAATCTGAAGCTACCAGGAAATGGGTACAGAGAAGAGGAAGAGGGCACGCCTAGCAGTGCCAGGGTGTGGCTGTGCCCACCCAATTCGCAGTCTCCGGACTCTTCGCAGCCGGCAGCACACCCCAAGTCCCTGAGCGCCTCGCCTCCTGCGGGGGCCCAGCGGAGCGGGTCCGTGGTAAGGGGAAGCCGCACCTGCCCCGACCGGGCGCTCAGCCCACTCCGGGGGTCCACTGACAGGCTTCCTGGAGAGGCCTCCCGCCTCCTCGGCGGCGGCCCCGGTGGGGCGGTGAGCTCATCCCGGGAGGGCGGGTCGCCAAGAGGTCCGGGCGCCGGAGCCACGGCGCGCCCCCCCTGCTCCTGGGCGATTTTACCAATTAAGGCTTTCTCGCCGGGTCGGGCCGGGCCGGGCCGGGCGCGGGGCGTGCGCGGGGGGGCTGCGCTTAACAAGAAGGCGGCGGGGGGCGCATTCGCGTGGAGGCGCGCGGCGGCGGCGCAGGGACAGCAGCGGGGCCCGGCAGCCAGGCGCCACCCCGCGGTCGCGGGCCCCGCAGGCCGGCAGGTGAGGTCTCCGCGCCGAGCGCCGCTCAGCGGTCACCGCGCTACTAGCGGACAGCTGGGGTGGGCAAGGCCAGTGGAGACAGCGAGGCCGTGTGAGGAAGCTGTGGAAGGTGCCCTCGAGCCGGGAGCAGGGTGTTTGGGGGCTGCGCGGGACGCTGAGTCTGTGCCCAGGAGGCGGGGTGCCCAGCAGGGGGTTGGGGGAAAGGCTGCTTCGGTAGGCGGCAGGACACGGGCTCGCCCTGGGCGCTCATGAGTTGCCTCCGGCAAGGCTGCCATGAACGGGCCGGAGAGCTGGGCACTGTGTGGAGGAGCCTGAGTGCCACCCCGAGCACTCTAGGCCAGAGTGCCCCAGGGAGCCGGCCGCCTAGCTCAGGAGAGCTGGGTTCATGACAGAGTGTGGCCAGGCCCAGCGGGGCCCTTCTGGGTAGGACAAGCCCCGGGTTGGCTCCCGAGGCAGCCGGGTTCGGAAGAAGGAACAGAGGCAGCCACCTGCAGCTGCAACTGCCCACGAGGCTGACGGAGGGAGGATGTCCTGCGTGCCCAGGGCTGCCTCTCCAACCTGGGACTCTACGCACAGTGCCCTTCTGGGGTTGCATTAGTTGAAGCACCCCACAGAACTGCCTGGCCTAGGGTCTGAGGACTGGGGGTGGGTGGGGGCGGGGTGTCGCTGACATCCAAGAATCCCCAAATAAGGGAAAATATGAAAGAGAGGGATTCACTCTCCGAGGACTCTTGGGGGGTCTTCGGGACTGAGGCGCCATCTGCTGGTGATCCTGTGGGAATGCGTGCTCCCGGTCCCCCAGCACAGACCGTTAACAACGCCCCACCGCCAGCCTCTTTTCCCTCAAAAGGGAAAGCCTAGAGCAGGAAGGCAGAAACCCCAGCTCCATTTATTCCGACTACTGCCCGGTCCCCTGCTCTCTGGGGATTGAGAGATGATCATGCACCGCAGGGTTGGTCCTTAGCGGTGAGAACCCACCCATGACAGTCAGTGCCCGGGAACTGGCTCCGCACTGGGGCAGCAGACCTGAAGGGCAACTGGGCCTGGCAGGGACAGTACCCCTTTACAGAGCTCCCAGACACCCCTACTTCGATTCCTAGAGGGTGGGCCATGCTTTTGCACAGCTGTGTGTGGAAGTGGTCATCACAGCTGGCGCAGGAGACCATGCCACCACCCCTGGTGAATGAAAGCAACTGGATTACAGGACAGGGGGTGGGGGCAACTGAGTGTGCTGAAGGGCAGGGGAGATGCCCACTGGGCTGTAGCTCTGGGTAATGCCATATTTGGGCATGTCGTGTGCGCCCACTCATGGGTTCTCCTGTGCTGGCTGGCCTTAGTTCTCTCAGCTCCAGGTGGTCTGCTGCCCCACCAAGGAACTTAACAGGAGGGAAAGAGAAACAGAAAAAGCAAACTTTTGGGGGAAAGTCCCAAGGAGCAGCGCACCCTAAGGGTGGAAGAGGGGTCCCCTTGGGGGGGCGGCAGAGAGGGCAGTGTGCTCCTGTGGGCCTTGGTCTCCAGGCAGCGCCCTTGGCCCTGGGTTCCTCAGTTATCTACCTGCAAAGTCATTTGCAGCAGCAGCCTTCCACTGCCCTGCCCTCCTTTGAAGGCCAGGGCAGTGTGGGTCGGTGGAGGCCCTGTCCTGGAGGACCCCCTGCAGGGCTTACTAGAATCACTCGAGTGCCCCATGGAGGGTCCGGCCCTGTCTAGCCATCTCCTGGGTCACAGCGAGCTGGGGGGGGGTCGGTTCCGAAAGACGGAAGGCCCCTGCTGTCCCAGTGTTGCAGCTTGGGGACTGCCTCCTGCTTTCTGGGCCTCGCCCAGCTCGCGCCCTCTGCCAGTGCCCCTTGGCACGCTGGGTCCCTCGCAAAGCCGCTTGCTCCTGGAGCGCTGGTGACCGCCTGGCCCAGTGCCCCCATTTCCTCAGGGTGGGGTGAGAAGGAGGAAAGGCGGGAGGCAGGCGGTGAGGACCGACGGGGGCAGGTGGACAGAGCCCAGAGTCCGGGGACGTGGGGGCGTCTTTCGAGGTCCGCGCTGTGGCCCGCGTGGGTGGCCACACACAGAGCGCTGGCAGCGGTGCCTTAGCGGGTCTGGCGCTCCCAGGGCGGGCTCGTGGTCGGGCTGGCCCCTGCCCGCGGCTGCTGGGGAGGGTGGCAGGGTGCGGTCCTTGAACCCCGGGCGCTGGATGGCAGCGAACGGGAGACAGCGGGGGCCGCGGGACGGGGCGGAGCCCGAGGGAGTCAGCGCGTGCGAGCCTCGTCACCCCCTGCAGGGCCCTTGGGAAAAGAAAGTCCCTTGTATGGCGTGGCCGCCGGAGGCCAAGCACTCCAGCGCCAGACGCCGCTCAGTCCTTCCTCGCTGCAGCGTGTGTTGCAGGGCTGCCGCGAGGCCGCTAGGACTGGGCGGGTCCATGCCCCCATTCGGGGCCTCACGACCCTCTGCAGAGCGGGGGTCGAGGCAAAACGGCTGACTCGTGGGGGGGGCGGGGGCTTGGCAAAAGGGGGCATTCCAACGGGCGGGGCGGGGCGGGAGCGGCCCTGAAGCCCCACCCAGCGTCCCTGCCCCACGGTGACTCCGCCCCTGACCCCGCCTCCTTCTCGCATTTAAAGGGCTCGCGCTTTCTCCGCGGCGCAACTTTCGCTGTCCGCATCCACTCTGCACGCGCCTAGCTGCCTGCGACTTTAATTAAAGGGCCGTCCCCCTCGCCCCGGCTGCAGCACCGCCCCTCGGTTCCTCGCGCCTCAAAATGAGTAGCTCTCACTCCCGGGCGGGCCAGAGCGCGGCGGGCGCGGCTCCGGGCGGCGCTGATACTCGCGACGCCGAGATGCCGGCCACCGAGAAGGACCTGGCGGAGGACGCGCCGTGGAAGAAGATCCAGCAGAACACGTTCACGCGCTGGTGCAACGAGCACCTCAAATGCGTGAGCAAGCGCATCGCCAACCTGCAGACGGATCTGAGCGACGGGCTGCGGCTCATCGCGCTGCTCGAGGTGCTCAGCCAGAAGAAGATGCACCGCAAGCACAACCAGAGGCCCACCTTCCGCCAGATGCAGCTGGAGAACGTGTCGGTGGCGCTCGAGTTCCTAGACCGCGAGAGCATCAAGCTCGTGTCTATCGGTGAGGGCGCGGGGCCACCCCGAGGGTCTGGGAGGGCCCGGGTGGGGATTCCGCGCTTGCCCCCTGTCGGCCTCGGGCCGAGCCCTACCGGCCCAGCCCCTGACTCAAGGCGCAGCTCCGGCCAGTCCCTGGGCCTCCCGACCCCGCGAGGGCCTCGAGAACAAAGGCGCGGGCCAGCAGGTCGAGCGTGCGGACCGCTAGGCGCCCCCGCCCGCCCCGCCCGGCTGGCCCGCTCCCAGGCTGAGCTCACATCCTCCGCCGGCCGCGCCCCCCAGCCGCTGCGCCCGAGGTGGGAGAGGGTCTGGGGGAGGGGACGGACACTAGCCAGCCTCTGGCCCAGCGCCCGGGGCCCTGGCCGGGGCGGAGTTGGAGGAGTGCTTGGAGACTTCAGGGTTTCCTACACCCGTCGGGGCCCTTGTTCTTTCTGGCCCGGGAAGGTCAGGGTGGCCAACAAAGTGGACTCAGTTTGAATCTTTCCCAGCTTGGATGGACCCCTTTGTGGGGTCAGAGAGTGCCGCCGCCTGCAGAAGTGCGCGGCGCCCAGAGAACCCACCGGCATACTCCTGCCCACACGTGGGCTTGCTGCTGGGGCGCGCGCTGTCCTGGCCGCGAGTGCACTGCTGAGGCTGGCACTGGTTCGCCTGCGGCACAATCCCAAGGGCTTCCACACATGGGGACTGTGGGGCGAAGGTGCCGCAGGGAGAGAAGGGCAGAGCTCTTTCTTCAGAGTCCCCACAGCTTGGCAACCGTGCCTCGAGCTCTGGTGTGGCCCACACTGGCCTTAACAAAGCCAGCCACCAAGACTCGATGCCCCCGACCCTGCGAAGCTGCTCCCGAGGGCCCCACCCCTAACTAAGGAACACCTCAAGGCTGAGACCCACCCCCCCCACTCCCAGCCTCTGTCTAGCCAAGCTGAGTCATCTCTGAGTTTGGGGGGGGGAGAAACCGGATGTGGGGAGGTGAGCCACACCCCAGCTATCTGGGGGAGGGTCTCCTCCCTCCTCCTCCTCTTGTGAGCTGGCTCCACCAGGCTTAGTTCCCAGGGCTTTGCCATATAAGGCAAAAAAATGTTGGAAAGCAGCAGTGATTAGGGGAGGGAAGGGGGTGGGATGGGGCGGGGCGGGGCGTCCCACCAGACTGTGGCCCAGTCCCGGGCCTTCCCTCTGTCTGTGAGGGGAGGGGGCGGGCCGGCCTCTGTGCTGCTGCTCTTGGCTTGTGGGGGGGGCGGGTCACCACGGAGGCCTTCCCAGGGCTCTGGGAGCGGGGGCCTGGGGGGACGCCCCAGCCGGCCAGTCCCCTTCCACTCCCCGCAGGCTGAAGCCCCCCTCCACCCTGGTGGCCCCCACCCGGGGACAGAGCCAAGCCTCAGGGTGGGGCTCAGCAGCTGACCTCCGAGGCCAGCTGCCATGGATGGCCCTTTGGGGGAAACACCACCCCCAGCTGACTCAGTAGATGAGCCTTTTCTCTGGACGTAGCGGGGGACAAGAGGGACTCCACCTGGGTGGCAGTCTACAGCCCAGCCCCCACCCCAGGGCACCTGGGGTGGGGCCCAAAGAGGCACCGGTACTCTTCCTAACCACTTCCCCTGTGGTGAGCCCAGGCGGCCCTTAAAGTGGTGGTCGACTGGTTCTCTGGAGGCAGACTCGGGCCCCCGACTGCAGTCCCAAGGCCCTGAGTCAGGGCCATCCCTCCTCCCCTCCCGCCCTGTTACTTTGGTGCCCCACCCCACCCGCCTCTGCTGGGGCTCCCTGCTTACCACTGCGAGTGAGTGAGGGACACTGAGGAAGTGGGGTGGGTGGGGCCCACAGTCTCCACCCTAAGGGGCCTTGCCCAACATCCTCACTTCCCCTGCCTCGTGCCCCCAATCCGGGTACCCGACAGTCTTGCTTAAGCGCCTTGGCCCTTCCTCTTCCACACCCAGCCCCCTGCAGGCCAGCTCTGGGGTGACCCCTGCCCCTCCTGGCTGCCCTGATGCAGAGAGACACCGGCCTCAGCCCACCCACTGGGCCAAGTGACCCTGCCTCTGGGGAGGTTGAGGAGGCCCCAACCCCATTTGTAGGCTGGGTCTCCCTGTCCCGCCTCTGGACCCCATCACCCCAGCTACCCTTCATTGGGATGCCCAACCACCCCATGTGTGCTACACCCATCCCTACCCACCCTGACTGCGGTGCCTCCAACGCCCCGTTTCTGTGTCTGCATGTCTGCATGTGTGTGCGGCTGTGCCCACTGCTGACCCTCCTGCCTTCACAGACAGCAAGGCCATCGTGGACGGGAACCTGAAGCTGATCCTGGGCCTCATCTGGACCCTGATCCTGCACTACTCCATTTCCATGCCCATGTGGGATGAGGAGGAGGATGAGGAAGCCAAGAAGCAGACGCCCAAGCAGAGGCTCCTGGGCTGGATCCAGAACAAGCTGCCACAGCTGCCCATCACCAACTTCAGCCGGGACTGGCAGAGTGGCAGGGCCCTGGGCGCCCTGGTTGACAGCTGCGCTCCAGGTGAGGGCTGTGGGGGCAGAAAGGGAGAGGAGGGCGTGGTCGGGGTCCCGGGAGCACCGGCTCACAGCTCCCCCACCCCCCAGGCTTGTGCCCCGACTGGGACTCCTGGGACGCCAGCAAGCCTGTGAACAATGCGCGGGAAGCCATGCAGCAGGCCGACGACTGGCTGGGCATCCCGCAGGTAGGCCACCAGTGGGTGCCCCAGCTGCGCAGGAAGCCTCCTGGGACACCAGATGACACCCTTCTTCTGCTGACCCCAGGTCATCACCCCTGAGGAGATTGTCGACCCCAATGTGGACGAGCACTCGGTCATGACATACCTGTCGCAGTTCCCCAAGGCCAAGCTGAAGCCAGGGGCTCCCCTGCGCCCCAAACTGAACCCAAAGAAAGCTCGCGCCTACGGGCCAGGTAAGGGAGTCCATCTGTCCTCTTTGTGCGAGTGTCCCCTCTACCCTTGGAGGTCCCAGTGACCTACCTTCAGAGATGCTCGCGGACCAAGTTCCACCGGCCCTGGTGGTCCCTTGTCATGATAACCGGGGGTGTGGCAGGGACTGACAGAGCATCCCACGGGGTAGGCATGGGCCTGTCCTGCCACCACAGTGCCTAGCTCAGAAGGACTGATGGGTACCGTGTAGGGGGTGGTGACCCTGATGGCTTCTGGCACCCGGCAGGCATCGAGCCCACAGGCAACATGGTGAAGAAGCGGGCAGAGTTCACAGTGGAGACCAGGAGTGCTGGCCAGGGGGAGGTGCTGGTGTATGTGGAGGACCCAGCTGGACACCAGGAGGAGGTAAGTGTGCCCAGCTGGCCAGCAGCCTGGGTGCCGTCATACCCCACCTGGGGTCACAATTGCTGTCTTCCCCTCACAGGCAAAGGTGACTGCCAACAACGACAAGAACCGAACCTTCTCCGTCTGGTATGTCCCTGAGGTGACAGGGACTCATAAGGTGAGGCGTCAGCCCAGGGAATATGGGGAGGCGGGGCCAGGCCAGGACCCCTGAAGCCCCCGTCACCAAGTGCCACTCCTGGGTGCAGGTCACTGTGCTCTTTGCGGGCCAGCACATCGCCAAGAGCCCCTTCGAAGTGTATGTGGACAAGTCCCAGGGTGATGCCAGCAAGGTGACAGCACAGGGCCCTGGGCTGGAGCCCACTGGCAACATTGCCAACAAGACCACATATTTTGAGATCTTCACGGCAGGTGAGTGGGGCTCAGGCAGGGTGCTGGGGATATAGTCGCCTCTGGAGGGTTGGGGAGTTGAGCTCTGTGGTGCCTTGTGCAGGAGCTGGCACCGGCGAGGTGGAGGTTGTGATCCAGGACCCCACGGGGCAGAAGGGGACAGTGGAGCCACAGCTGGAGGCCCGCGGCGATAGCACGTACCGCTGCAGCTACCAGCCGAGCATGGAGGGTGTCCATACGGTGCACGTCAGCTTCGGCGGCGTGCCCATCCCGCGCAGCCCCTACACCGTCACTGTGGGCCAAGGTAGAAGGGCGCTGCAGCCAGGCCCCCTGCCTGGCCCCCTGGGTCTCTGCTTCCACTGTCGGGGTGCTCTCTCCCCTCTTCTCTCGCCTCTCCCCATGCTTTCACCTCTGGAAGACTCGCTCCGGCTGTCTGGAGCCCTGCCGCTGTTCGCTCTGCCCACAGGCCCACGGTACTCGACTCTGCCTTCTGTCGGGGGTGGGGGGCTTCCTTTCTGAGTGTTCCCCAGGAGTTCTGAGGGCCATGCCTGGGGGAGGCCAGGAGTGGGCTGGCGCCTGGTGCCCGTGCCCGAGCTCAGCCACTCTCTGCCTGCAGCCTGTAACCCGGGTGCCTGCCGTGCCGTGGGCCGTGGGCTACAGCCCAAGGGTGTGCGGGTGAAGGAGACGGCTGACTTCAAGGTGTTCACCAAGGGTGCGGGCAGCGGGGAGCTGAAGGTCACCGTCAAGGGGCCCAGTGAGTAGCCGGGACTGGCCTGGGGGAGAGTGGAGGCAGCCTGCAGGGTGTCGCTGGGCCAACCTGAGGGGACACCCCACCTCCCATTTCTGGCAGAGGGCGAGGAGCGTGTGAAGCAGAAAGACCTGGGAGACGGTGTGTACAGCTTCGAGTACTACCCCATGACCCCTGGCACCTACATTGTCACCATCACTTGGGGTGGCCAGAACATCGGCCGCAGGTGAGGCCCCGGCTCAAATGCCCAGAGCCCATGCAGGGCCCCAGAACTGGCTGTCAGGGCAGCGCCCGCAGCACACCTCTCCCTCTCCTCTATTCCAGCCCCTTCGAGGTGAAGGTGGGCACTGAGTGTGGCAATCAGAAGGTGCGCGCCTGGGGCCCAGGGCTGGAGGGCGGCGTGGTGGGCAAGTCGGCAGACTTCGTTGTGGAGGCCATTGGGGATGATGTGGGCACTCTGGGTAAGTGAGCACAGGTGTCGGGGCACCTGGTCTAGGGTGCAGGGCCTCCTTCCCAGCCCCTGGTGGGTGACAACAGGTGGCTGTCCTCAGGTTTCTCTGTGGAAGGCCCGTCACAAGCCAAGATTGAGTGTGATGACAAGGGGGATGGCTCTTGCGACGTACGCTACTGGCCCCAGGAGCCAGGCGAGTACGCAGTGCACGTGCTGTGTAACAGCGAGGACATCCGTCTCAGCCCCTTCATGGCCGACATCCGCGATGCCCCCCCAGACTTCTACCCGGACAGGGTAGGCCGTGCAGCTGGACCGGGGGAAAGAGGGCCCCCGGTGACTGTGTCTCCCACTTGGGCTGAGGCGGGGGGTGCTCCCTGCAGGTGAAGGCGCGGGGACCTGGACTTGAGAAGACGGGCGTGGCCGTCAACAAGCCGGCCGAGTTCACAGTGGATGCCAAGCTCGGTGGGAAGGCGCCTCTGCGGGTCCAAGTACAGGTGAGAGTCAAAGGGCGAGGGGGCAAGGGGGTTTGGCCAGGCTGGCGCTGACCCCGGCTGCATTCCAGGACAACGAGGGTTGCCCTGTGGAAACATCAGTCAAGGACAATGGCAACGGTACCTACAGCTGCTCGTACGTGCCCAGGAAGCCGGTGAAGCACACGGCCATGGTGTCCTGGGGGGGAGTCAGCATCCCCAATAGCCCCTTCCGGGTGAGTGTCCCCCAACAACAGACCTGTGGTTCCCACCTGAACCTACTGTGGGGCAGCCTTGCCCCAACAATCGCAGTCCCAACTCAACCCGCTCTATGTCCCCAAGCCGCACTCCTGCCTGGAGTTGGATTTGGATCTGCTGGCCAGGACGGTAGTGCTAGTCTGCATCAGGCATCAACACGTGCCCTCGGTGTTTTTTTGTTTGTTTGTTTGTTTGTTTTTTTGGCTTTTTGGGTCACACCTGGCGATGCACAGGGGTTACTCCTGGCTCTGCACTCAGGAATTACCCCTGGCCGTTCTCAGGGGACCATATGGGATGCTGGGATTCGAACCCGGGTCAGCCGCGTGCAAGGCAAACGCCCTACCCGGTGTACTATCTCTCCAGCCCCAACACGTGCCCTCGGATCCCCAGAGTTTAGCTGTCTGACCGGCCCCGCTCTAAAGTTGGGCTGCGAGGGGTTGCAGAGGAGAGATAGCCCAACAGGCAGGCCGCTTGCCTTCCACCGGGCTGACCCAGGTTCAGTTCCGGGCACCTTGTACAGCCCCTCCAGGTGTGACTCCCCCAAACCAAAAACACCTGAATAAAGTCGGTCTGTGAACCTTTGGACAGCTGCCCTCAGTGCTGAGGGAGAGAAATCCCAGAGCCTGGAGCGGTAGCAGCATTATTTGAAAATAATGAACCTGGGGACTAGAGATATATTACAGCAGGGAGGGCTTTTGCCTTGCATGCAGCTGACCCGGGCTCAATCCCCAGCACCCCATATGGTTTCCCGAGCACCGCCAGGAGTAATTCCTGAGTGCAGAGCCAGGAATAACCCATGTGCCCAGGGAAAAAAAAGCAAGAAAATAATAATGCTGGAGGCCATGGTCTCACCCACGCATGCTACCCGAGCACCACTGACTGTAGCCTCGTACTGAAACAAAAATGGGGGTTGAAGCAATAGTCCAACAGGGAAGGTGCTTGCCTTGCACATGACCAACCTGGGCTCCATGCCTGAGCCCCTCCACAGAGTCAGGAGTAATCCTGGGGGAACATGCTGGGTGTGGCCCCAGAACCAAATGAAAAAGTAAACAAGGAGCCAGAAGCGTGCGTAGTCCAGTAGGTAGGGTGCTCACCTTGCATGCGGCCAACCCTGGTTGGATCCTCGGCATCCTGATCACCATAATGAGTGATTCCTGAGTGCAGAGCTATGGGCATCGCCAGATGTGGCCCCAATACCAGAAGTGTTGTTGTTTTTTTTTTCTTTTTGGGTCACACCCGGCATGCACAGGTGTTACTCCTGGCTCTGTACTCGGGAATTTCCCCTGGTGGTGCTCAGGGGACCATATGGGATGCTGGGAATCGAACCCGGGTCGGCCACATGCAAGGCAAACGCCCTACCCACTGTGCTATCACTCCAGCCCTTTTTTTTAAAAGAAAGAAAATAATAAAAAATTGAAGGCCCACCAGATACTACCCAAGACTTCCCAGGCCCATCTGTCCAGCTGACTTCCGCCTGCATTTTTACTCTCTGCCCACAGGTGAACGTGGGAGCTGGGAGCCACCCAAACAAGGTCAAGGTGTATGGTCCAGGTGTGGCCAAGACAGGGCTCAAGGCACATGAGCCCACCTACTTCACTGTAGACTGTACGGAGGCTGGACAGGGTAAGTGCCACCTTGAGGCACAGGGACCAGGGGCGGGGTGCCCCACTGGACACCAACCTCTGCTTCCTGCCCCGCACAGGTGATGTCAGCATCGGCATCAAGTGTGCCCCTGGCGTCGTGGGCCCCGCTGAGGCCGACATTGACTTTGACATCATCCGCAATGACAATGATACCTTCACGGTCAAGTACACACCGCGTGGGGCGGGCAGCTACACCATCATGGTCCTCTTTGCTGACCAAGTGGGTATTGCAGCCTGTGGCCCAGAAGCCTGTTAGGGATTCAGGACTGGCTCTCTTAGCCCTGCTCCCTATCTCCCTGCAGGCCACGCCTACCAGCCCCATTCGGGTCAAGGTGGAGCCATCCCATGATGCCAGCAAGGTGAAGGCTGAGGGCCCCGGCCTCAGTCGCACCGGTGAGTTCCGGGCACCCGCAGGCAGGCCTGAGAGCCTTAGCAGGCTCGGCGCCAGGGGCACAGATGTATCCTGTCTCCACAGGGGTCGAGCTGGGCAAGCCTACCCACTTCACAGTCAACGCCAAAAGTGCCGGCAAAGGCAAGCTGGATGTGCAGTTCTCGGGGCTAAACAAAGGGGACGCAGTGAGGGATGTAGACGTCATCGACCATCATGACAATACCTACACGGTCAAGTACACACCCGTGCAGCAGGTGGGCACTTGCACCCTCCCTCCGGGGCCTGCCAACACCTGGCGCCAGCTGTCTCTGACTCACCCCTTGGAATTCCCCTCCCCCAGGGCCCAGTGGGTGTCAACGTCACCTACGGAGGAGATCCTATCCCCAAGAGCCCCTTCTCTGTGGGGGTGTCTCCAAGCCTGGACCTCAGCAAGATCAAGGTGTCCGGCTTGGGCGAGAGTAAGTGGGCACCCCCCCCCGCCAGGCTGGAGGGACAGGGCTGCCTGTTCAGGCCATCATGGTTCTCCCCTCCTGTCATCTTCACAGAGGTGGATGTCGGCAAAGACCAGGAGTTCACGGTCAAGTCGAAGGGTGCAGGGGGCCAAGGCAAAGTGGCCTCCAAGGTTGTGGGCCCTTCGGGGGCTGTGGTGCCCTGCAAGGTGGAACCTGGCCTGGGTGCCGACAACAGCGTGGTCCGCTTTGTGCCCCGCGATGAAGGTCCCTACGAGGTGGAAGTGACCTACGATGGCGTGCCCGTGCCGGGCAGCCCTTTCCCTCTGGAAGCTGTGGCCCCCGGCAAGCCGAGCAAGGTAATCGGGGTCCAGAGGGGCCCCCTTCAGACTTGTCCACCCCTTTCTCAGTTGTATCCCCATCCGTGGCCCAGCCAGGGCCGAAGGTGCCCCTCCCTGGTTGGGAGGGGAGCCCTCATGAAAGAAAGGAGGTAGCCAGAAGGCCAGTTGGGGTCAGTCAAGGGTCAGGGAGTGAACAGAGCCTCCTGAAAGTGCGTGGGCTGGGGCTGCAGGGGGGGCTGGCACAGGCAGCCCCGCTGTAAGAGTGGAGGACTCCTGTGAGGCCCGGCTCAAGTTTGCAGATAGCAGAGCCGTGTCTATGTTTCCACTGAGCCGGGGGAGTACTGCAGCAACCTCCTCTTTGCTGACACCCACATCCCTTCCTCCCCATTCAAGGCACACGCACTTCCCTGCTTTGATGCCTCCAAGGTCAAGTGCTCGGGCCCAGGACTGGAGCGGGCCACCGCTGGTGAGGCCGGCCAGTTCCACGTGGACTGCTCCAGTGCAGGCAATGCTGAGTTGACCATTGAGATCTGTTCAGAGGCGGGGCTGCCGGCTGAGGTACATATCCAGGATCACGGCGACGGCACACACACCATCACCTATATCCCTCTCTGCCCCGGCGCCTACACCATCACCATCAAGTACGGCGGCCAGCCCGTGCCCAACTTCCCCAGCAAGCTGCAAGTGGAGCCCGCTGTGGACACATCAGGTGTCCAGTGCTATGGGCCTGGAATCGAGGGCCAAGGTGAGGGGCCCCTCTGAGGGGATGGGGGCAGTGGGCAGATGTGTCCGCGGAGCCTCACGCTTCCTCCCCGTGCTGCACTGCAGGCGTTTTTCGAGAGGCCACCACCGAGTTCAGTGTGGATGCGCGGGCCCTGACCCAGACTGGGGGCCCCCACGTCAAGGCTCGTGTGGCCAACCCCTCAGGCAGCCTGACCGAGACCTTCGTGCAGGACCGTGGGGATGGCACATATAAAGTAGAGTACACGCCGTATGAGGAGGGTACGTGTTATCACTGCAGGGGGACTGGGGACCAGGCAACGGGCACCCCCTCACCAGCACTGCCCTTCTCCAGGCCTCCACTCTGTGGACGTGACCTATGATGGCAGCCCCGTGCCCAGCAGCCCCTTCCAGGTGCCGGTCACTGAGGGCTGCGACCCCTCCCGCGTGCGGGTCCACGGACCAGGCATCCAGAGTGGCACCACCAATAAGCCCAACAAGTTCACCGTGGAGACCAGGTCAGGGAGCACCCGGGGCTGGGCAGGGCGGTGGGTGCCCCGGGACCTCAGAGTCACCCGCTGTCTGCTTGGACCAGGGGCGCCGGCACCGGGGGGCTGGGCCTGGCTGTCGAGGGCCCGTCTGAGGCAAAGATGTCATGCATGGATAACAAGGACGGCAGCTGCTCGGTCGAGTACATCCCCTATGAGGCTGGCACCTACAGCCTAAACGTCACCTATGGTGGCCACCAAGTACCAGGTGAGGGTGCCCACTGAACAGGCCAGATTTGGGGGCCCTGATCCTCTTCACCTGGTTTCACCTAACTGCTACCCTCTCTGCCCTCCCCCAGGCAGTCCTTTCAAGGTCCCTGTGCATGATGTGACAGATGCCACCAAAGTCAAGTGCTCCGGGCCTGGCCTAAGCCCAGGAATGGTCCGTGCCAACCTCCCTCAGTCCTTCCAGGTGGACACGAGCAAGGCTGGTGTGGCTCCATTACAGGTCAAAGTGCAAGGGCCCAAAGGTGAGTCGAGAGTCCGCAAAGCTCAAATGGGAAGAGCATGTAGGGGTCTGGCCCAGGTGTGGGGGGATGTGGGGCAGAGTACAGAAGAAGTCTGTGCCCGGGCCGGAGGTCCTGGGACTGGCTGAGGCTCTGGGTCTGGGTCGGGGGCCAGGTCTGGTGGAGCCAGTGGATGTCGTGGACAACGCTGATGGTACCCAGACTGTCAAGTATGTGCCCAGCCGCGAAGGGCCCTACAGCATCTCGGTGCTGTATGGGGATGAGGAGGTGCCCCGAAGGTAAGGGGCTTCCTGCTCATGGGGAGGGGTGCTGGGTGGAGCGCAGTGAGTCTGGCAGTCACTCACCCCCAGCTCGACAGCCCCTTCAAGGTCAAGGTGTTGCCTACTCACGACGCCAGTAAAGTAAAGGCCAGTGGCCCCGGGCTCAACACCAGCGGCGTGCCCGCCAGTCTGCCAGTGGAATTCACCATCGATGCCAAGGATGCTGGGGAGGGCCTGCTGGCCGTGCAGATCACGGTGAGCGGCGCTTCCATCGGGGGCAAGAGGGCCTGGAAGCTGGGCTGGCCCGGAGTGCCCCTCGCACCCGCTCATCAGCCCTCAGCTTCTGGGCCAGAGTGGGGATTTTTCGGGGTTCCTTCCCGGATCTGGGCAGGCCCAGGATACAGGATGGGCGCTGAGAAGTGTCAGTGGCAATGGGGCCGAGTGTGGGGTTCAGGGACGCAGAGGTCAGACAGTGTGGGATGGAGCCCCACGGTACCTCTCGGCGTGGCGGACGGGAGGTTCCTGGCTGCGAGGGTGGTGGCTGACCACCTGCCGGACATGGCCACAGGACCCAGAGGGCAAGCCCAAGAAGACCCACATCCAGGACAACCATGACGGCACCTATACTGTGGCCTACGTGCCCGATGTGACAGGCCGCTATACGATCCTTGTCAAGTATGGCGGCGATGAGATCCCCTTCTCCCCGTACCGCGTGCGCGCCGTGCCCACTGGGGACGCCAGCAAGTGCACGGTCACAGGTGAGCGGCCACTGGGCGGCACGGCGTCGGCGGGGCTGAGGCGTGCCTGCGTGCGAGGGCTGCTTGGCGCGGCGAGTGGGAGTGGGGGCCGCCCCCTGAGTGACTCACTTGACCTTTCTCCTTGCTCTCTGCCCTCTCACCTCAGTGTCAATCGGAGGTCACGGGCTAGGTAAGCTGCTTGCTGGGGCCACTCCCGACGCCCCTCCTGCGCAGGGGGCAGCTTCCCCCCTCCTCCGTGCAGCCTCCCAGGCCGCTCCAGCTCCAGCTCGGGACAGGAACCGAGCAGAGGCTGGACGGTCAGGCCCAGGGCGGCCTTGAGCCGAGCATGTGTGCTCCAGGCCCACTCCTCTGGGCCGGAGCATCTCCCTGAGAAGTGGGGCTGCAGCTGAGAACTTTGGGGTGAAGTGCGTCCTGAGCGGCACCTCGCCAGGGGCTTTGGGGTCTGGGAATCTGGGGGCAAGCGGCCGCCCCTTCTTGCTTCTTCGTCGCAAGGGCTCCTGCGTGGGCCAAGGGGACAAGGGGTCTCCCCTGACCAGTGGGAGTCCCCAGCCCCATGTCCCTGGCCGCTGCGTCCCAGCCCGGGTGGGGAGGCGCAGACTGCATGAGCGGGTGGGTCGGCTGGTGGTGCCTTAGCGCCAGCGTCGTCTGCTTGGGTGGCCAGCATGGCGGAGTCCAGCGTGGCCTCAGAGCCCCAAAGTGCCCTTGGTGGCGGGCCGCCCTCCCCGCCTCCTTCCCCTCCCTCTCCCCAAGCAGTGACGTTATTCACACGGTCCCCCTGCTCTGGTGTGGGGGGCAGCAGCCCCAACCAGGTGATAGCTACTGGGCTCAAGAGCTTGTGAGGGCTGAGATGGCAGGCCTTGGGGACCAGGGCCAGGACCGGGTTTGGCTGAGGGAGTGTCTGTCTCCAGTCACATGCGGGGCCGAGCATTCAGCTAGGGAGCCGAAGTCGCTTAGAGGCCCGCTGGAGGGGTGGCCCACCTGGGCGCGGACTGCAATGTGAAGGGCCCTGGAGCACTGGCTTGGAGCAGATTGGGAGGGGGCGGGGTGTCAGCAAGCAGGAGGCTTGAGCCATTGGTCAGTGATGGACCCGGCTGGGGGACCCTGGCCACCGGCTGAGCTCGGACTGGGGCTGGGTGGTGGGCAGGTGCCACTGCAGCTCAAGCCCAGATGGGCTCGGGGCTCCCAGCTGCTTCCCTGGTGGGGGCCAGGCTGCAAGATGCACTGGCTGCCAGGCTCACAGCCCCGGCCCAGGCCGTACGTAACGTCACTGTCCCTTCCCTTTCCTCCGGCACTCTGGGGCCCTGGAGGTGGCTCTGCTGCGGGCCCCTGCAACTGACTGCTGTGCTTGGGCCCCCTCTGCCTTGCCTGCTGCGCTGGGCTGCTCTGCGCTGAACCTCTCTGCCTCCCCACTCCCCGTCCCCTGCCTGTTGCGGGCTGAGCTGACCCCTCACTGCGAGCCTCCGGGCGGCGAGCGAGCGTTCTCAGTTGTCAGGAAACTCCAGTTTCCCCTTCGGGCCAGGGGGCGGGAGGCGAGCGGCACGAGCGCCACGCAGCAGCAGGAGCTCACCTCAGCACGCCTGCACACAGCGCCAGGCCAGGCCGCCGGGAGCGAGGGAACTGTGCAGCCCCAATACTGGTGCCGGGTTGGCAGGGAGGCGGCACCGGCACACAGGCCCGCCCCAGACAACGGGTGACACCCAGTGGGGGGGCCCCAAGACATGACTCCGCGGCTTGAGGGGGCTCGAGAACCTTTCCTGCCTTCTGAGAAACCACTCACCGGCCCAGCTTAAGGGAGGGCGTCGGCTGCTGGGTGGCGGCAGCAGGAGGCCCAGCAGTGCACGGCCCCCCTGCTCACACCCCGCCCCCGTTTGGGGACCTGTCCTGCCCCCCAGGTGCTGGCATCGGCCCCACCATCCAGATTGGGGAAGAGACGGTGATCACCGTGGACGCCAAGGCAGCAGGCAAGGGCAAGGTTACCTGCACCGTGTGCACGCCCGATGGCTCGGAGGTGGACGTGGACGTGGTAGAGAATGCAGACGGCACGTTCGACATCTTCTACACGGCACCACAGCCGGGCAAATACGTCATCTGTGTGCGCTTTGGGGGCGAGCACGTGCCCAACAGCCCCTTCCAAGTGACGGTGAGCAGCGGCCAGTGGCCAGGGCTCTGCGGATGGGGTCGGCCCCTCAGGGCCCCTCCTGGAGTCTCCTGCTCTTGTGCCTTGCTCCACAGGCTCTGGCTGGGGACCAGCCCGTGGCGCAGCCCTCTTTGCGGCCTCAGCAGCTGGCCCCTCCGTATACCTACGCCCAGGGTGGCCAGCAGACCTGGGTATGGCCTGGCCCGCCTCATATAGCCCTGGGTGTGGGTATCTTCAGGGGCTTCTGTAAGGCCTCAGTCTGCCGCGAGTGAGGCGGGAGACAGTTTCCGCACCCCTCACTTGGACCTTTTGTCTCCTGCAGGCCCCGGAGAGACCCCTGGTGGGAGTCAATGGGCTGGATGTGACCAGCCTGAGACCCTTCGATCTCGTCATCCCCTTTACCATCAAGAAGGGGGAGATCACTGGTGAGTTGGGGCTGGCAGAAGCAGGGCGCCGAGGTCAGGGCCAGCACCTGAGCCGCCCTAACCCTGCCCCGTGGCTGACCTACAGGGGAGGTACGGATGCCCTCGGGCAAAGTGGCACAGCCCGCCATCACCGACAACAAGGATGGCACTGTGACCGTGCGCTATGCACCCAGCGAGGCCGGTCTACATGAGATGGACATCCGCTACGACAACATGCACATCCCAGGTATGCCAGAGCCCCGGGGCAGGGGGGCCCCAAGGGCACAGCGGGGACCCCCTGTCACAGGCTCCTCTTCCTGCCATAGGAAGCCCCCTGCAGTTCTACGTGGATTATGTCAACTGTGGCCACGTCACCGCCTATGGGCCTGGCCTCACGCATGGGGTGGTGAACAAGCCTGCTGTGTTCACTGTCAACACCAAGGACGCAGGAGAGGGTGAGTGGCCCCCAGGCAGGGTGCTCAACCCCTGCGGTGCCCCCATCACCCCTGCTGACGTACCGCTCTCTCTAGGGGGTCTGTCCCTGGCCATCGAAGGCCCATCCAAAGCGGAGATTAGCTGCACCGACAACCAGGACGGCACATGCAGTGTCTCCTACCTGCCAGTGCTGCCCGGCGATTACAGCATCCTGGTCAAGTACAATGAGCAGCACATCCCTGGCAGCCCTTTCACGGCCCGGGTCACAGGTAGGCCAAGCCCCAGGCACCAGGGCTGGGAGCAGGTGGGAGCCACCTGAGGCCCTCACTCAGCACTGCTCTGCCCACACAGGGGACGACTCCATGCGTATGTCCCACCTGAAGGTGGGCTCCGCTGCAGACATCCCCATCAACATCTCTGAGACCGACCTCAGCCTGCTCACGGCCACCGTGGTGCCACCGTCAGGTCGAGAGGAGCCGTGCCTATTAAAGCGACTGCGCAACGGCCACGTGGGTGAGAGGCGGAGGCTGCGGGAAGGGGGAGGGAAGGGTGGGGGGCCTTGCACTAGCTAACCCCCCTCCTGTGCCCAGGGATCTCCTTCGTACCCAAAGAGACTGGGGAGCACTTGGTGCATGTCAAGAAGAACGGCCAGCACGTGGCGAGCAGCCCCATCCCGGTGGTGATCAACCAGTCAGAGATCGGAGATGCCAGCCGTGTGCGGGTGTCAGGCCAAGGCTTGCACGAGGGCCATACCTTCGAGCCCGCCGAGTTTATCATTGACACCCGTGATGCAGGTAGGCAGGGGGCCTGGCCCACGAGTCAGAGACCACGGTAAGGTGCCCCGGCTCAGGGCTCTCCCTCCGCAGGCTATGGTGGGCTCAGTCTGTCGATTGAGGGACCTAGCAAGGTGGACATCAACACGGAGGACCTGGAGGATGGCACATGCAGGGTCACCTACTGCCCCACTGAGCCCGGAAACTACATCATCAACATCAAGTTTGCTGACCAGCACGTCCCAGGTGAGCAGGGCACCTGGCTCGCCCCCTCGTGGCCACTGTCCTGGGTCCACCCACAAGAGAGTCACCTGCGGTGCGGGTCTGTGCTTCCTTCCCACAGGCAGCCCTTTCTCTGTGAAGGTGACAGGCGAGGGCCGCGTGAAGGAGAGTATCACGCGCAGGCGCCGGGCCCCTTCGGTGGCTAATGTCGGCAGTCACTGTGACCTTAGTCTGAAGATCCCAGGTAGGGCCATGGGGGAGTGCCCTGGGTGGCCCAAAGCAGAGGCTGAGTTCTCGGGCGCTGGCTCACCACACTCTCCCCCTATAGAAATTAGCATCCAGGACATGACGGCCCAGGTGACCAGCCCATCGGGCAAAACCCACGAGGCCGAGATCGTGGAAGGAGAGAACCATACCTACTGCATCCGCTTCGTGCCTGCCGAGATGGGCATGCACACGGTCAGCGTCAAGTACAAGGGCCAGCACGTGCCAGGGA
The DNA here is from genome assembly GCF_027595985.1 of Sorex araneus. Lineage (NCBI taxonomy): Eukaryota > Metazoa > Chordata > Mammalia > Eulipotyphla > Soricidae > Sorex > Sorex araneus. The sequence continues at coordinate 58,420,864 of NC_073313.1, read as the reverse complement.
GCCCCTTTCAGTTCACTGTGGGGCCCCTGGGAGAAGGAGGAGCCCATAAGGTTCGTGCTGGGGGCCCTGGCCTAGAGAGGGCTGAAGCCGGAGTACCAGGTAGGCTGCTTCCTACTCTGCAGCTGGTCCGTGTGTCTATGTGTCAGGGTGGGGGGGTGGTAGGGGGTCTGAGGAGGCATAGCACCATTGCACTGACCTGGGGGGGGGTGTCTGAGGCCCAGGGAGCTGCCCTCCCCCATGATGCACCCTGTGTCTCACAGCCGAATTCAGCATCTGGACCCGAGAAGCTGGGGCTGGGGGCCTAGCCATCGCAGTGGAGGGCCCCAGTAAGGCCGAGATTTCCTTTGAGGACCGCAAGGATGGCTCCTGTGGCGTGGCTTATGTGGTTCAGGAGCCAGGTATGGAGACTCTGACGCCCACATGGCTTCACTGTGAAGGTCCCAGAGGCCACCTGGCCATTGAGGGAGGCGGAAGGCACTGGCCAGCAGAGCCTCCCCAATGGCCCCATGCTCTCTGTGCAGGTGACTACGAGGTCTCCATCAAGTTCAATGAGGAGCACATCCCTGACAGCCCCTTCGTGGTGCCTGTGGCCTCTCCGTCTGGCGACGCCCGCCGCCTTACTGTTTCTAGTCTTCAGGTGAGGCACCGAGAGAAACCACCTGCGGGGCTCCTGGACCCGGCCAGACCAGAGCCAAGCCCCGAGCATGCTCTGTGCAGCCCTGCTCGGGGCATGGCCTCTGCTCTGGCCGGGTACAGCCCACGCTGGGGGTCGGCAGGAGCATTCCTGCCCACCGCGTGGAGTTTTTCTCGTGTCTCAGGTCTAAAGGCTTTGAACAGAAGCCTGTGCCCCTTGAGCACGGGCCTGAGGTTTAAAGAGGGACAGCCTGCCAGGACTGGGTGCTGCCCTCCCTCCCTGCTGCGGGGGCGCGGGGCAGGGCCTGTAGCTTCCACTGTGCTTCAGATCCATGGCTCTCCCTCTTTAAACCGAGTTGGATGCCAAATGGGTAAGTGCCACCCTGCAGGCCTCTGACTTGCGGGGCCCTGCTCCCCTCCCGCGTCCCTCCAGAGCCTCCCTGTCTAACCACATCTGCTGTGCTTCCAGGAGTCAGGGCTAAAGGTCAACCAGCCAGCCTCTTTTGCAGTCAGCCTGAACGGGGCCAAGGGGGTAATCGATGCCAAGGTGCACAGCCCCTCAGGAGCCCTGGAGGAGTGCTATGTCACAGAGATTGACCAAGGTGAGGCGGCAGTGCTCTCTGGCAGGGCCGGCCAGCTGGCTGATCACAGCTGAGACTGGAACAGGAAGGTATAGCTGCTGCCAGCTGCTGAGACAGGGCCTCGGGACAGGGAACACTTAGGACCCCAGTCCTGAGAGGGGGTCAAGTCGAGCTGGGGGAGAGCGGGGGGGACCCGGGTGCTGAGTCTCCCCGCCCAGTCCTATCCCTTCCTCATGGCACCTGCTTGAGCAGGTGCGTGACACTCATAGGATCCCTTCAAAGAGGCAGAGAGGCGGGGTTGGGCTTATGAAAGATCTCAGTCCCCGGGAGCATCCCTCAGTGCTGTGGGCTGTGGGTCCCCAGCATGGCCCCAGAAGCAGCAGAGGCAGCAGAAGGGGCCACGCGGAACTGGTGGGCCAGGGCTGGCACTCAGTCTTGGGGCAGGAGCCCGGGCTCACAGGCTGCCCCTCTGGCCCTCAGATAAGTATGCTGTGCGCTTTATCCCGCGGGAAAATGGCATCTACCTGATCGATGTCAAGTTCAATGGCACCCACATCCCTGGAAGCCCCTTCAAGATCCGAGTTGGGGAGCCTGGACACGGAGGGGACCCGGGCCTAGTGTCCGCCTACGGAGCAGGCCTGGAAGGCGGAGTCACAGGTCGGTGGGGATGGCTGCCAGGGGTCTGCTTTGCCATGGTGTGTCGGTGACAAGGCTCTGGTGGGGCAACTGCGAGGACATGGCTGCTGCTGTTCAGCTTTGCTCTTGTGCCCCCAGGGAGCCCCTGTGAGTTTATTGTGAACACGAGTAACGCCGGCGCCGGCGCCCTGTCAGTGACCATTGACGGCCCCTCCAAGGTGAAGATGGATTGCCAAGAGTGCCCCGAGGGCTACCGTGTCACCTACACCCCCATGGCACCGGGCAGCTACCTCATCTCCATCAAGTACGGTGGCCCCTACCACATTGGAGGCAGCCCCTTTAAGGCCAAGGTCACAGGTGAGTCCTCCCCCGGTGGCCTGCGTGCCCACCATGTCACCTTCACCCCGCTCAGCCCTTCCACTCGCCCCACAGGCCCCCGCCTCGTCAGCAACCACAGCCTGCACGAGACATCGTCGGTGTTTGTGGATTCCCTGACCAAATCAGCCAACGCCCCACAGCACGGGCCCCCAGTGGGTGCCGCCGACGCTAGCAAGGTGCTAGCCAAGGGCCTGGGGCTGAGCAAGGCCTACGCGGGTCAGAAGAGCAGCTTCACGGTGGACTGCAGCAAAGCAGGTGGGTGAGGGAGCCGAGCGAAATGGGGCAGGGAGAACAGGGGCCAACAGCTGATGCCTTTCCCCTTCCAGGGAACAACATGCTGCTGGTGGGGGTGCACGGCCCCCGGACGCCCTGCGAGGAGATTCTGGTGAAGCACGTGGGCAGCCGGCTCTACAGCGTGTCCTACCTGCTCAAGGACAAGGGCGAGTACACGCTGGTGGTCAAGTGGGGTGACCAGCACATTCCAGGAAGCCCCTATCGCATCCTGGTGCCCTGAGCTTCCTGCTGGAGCTGGCAGTGCCCCTGCGCACCCTCCCAGCCCCTCCTCTCCGCAGCCCTGGAGTCCCGGCCAGCTGGCCGCCCCGTCACTGCAGCCGCCCCTGCCCCGCGCTGCGCTCACCTGCCTCCACTAGGGCAAAGGAGAGAGGCAAGCAGATGTCTTCTTCGGTTCTGAGGGTGGTGAAGGGTGCTGTCCCGTGTACCCCACTGGTTCCCTTTCCTAACCAAGAGGAATAAAGTTCTGCTTCTGTTGTCCTAAGAGCACCTTCGAGCTTTCTTACGAGGGCGACGGGTGTGAGCAGGGCTCCTGGGTGCCCCCCCCACCCCCTGGTCTCAACTCACCTCTGCCTCCCAGACATGAAATCAGTGCCAGACAGGGGGTGTGGCCAAGGGAACTCAGGGCCTGGCAGGGTCCCCCCTACACAGGAAATGGTGCCAGGGTAGTAGGACCAGATAAACAGCTCAGGCTGGCCTCAACAGGTAGGTAGATTAAAATCGTCCTTGTCCCTTAGATAAATGACTGTAATGAAGCCCTGTGCGTGGGACAGCAGTTGCCCCCCACACACATGCATACACACCCTGCTCCCTCTGGCCCTCCATAGCCTCTGAAGCACCCTGCCCCATCTCACACACTCCAAACCCAGGGCTATGCAGCTCAGGCAGGTGAGACGCAAGCCATGCATGCAGGGGAGCAGGAGGTAAAGCTATGGCACCATCCAGTTGTCAGAGCACCAGACCTGGCATTGCCTCAAACATGACATCTGTCGCTAGAGCAAAACAAGGCCCCACAACAAAATTCCTCTTCACAGCTCCCTGCCACAGGTACTGGGCACACAAAGGCTCTAGCCCCCTCCCAACCCCGTACTCGGGAGTGTCCAAGTCCATCCTACCTGGCTAAGCCTCCACCCCGCAGCTCTGACAGCACAGCTACTCCTTCTAGAAAAATACTGAGCACAGTTCTCCAAAATGATCATGACCCGTTGGTGAGGGGTGGCTCAGAGGCCAGTCCCCAACCCCACCCCAGCTTTACCCAGCAGTGCCCTCACGAACTACCTTGTTGGGAAGAGGAAAGCAGGGCAGTGGTAGGACAGGGGCATGGCCCCCAACTGGACTGTCCCTTGGGCGAGACCCACCTGAGGGTGCCAGCACCCCGGTCAAGTCAGGTCCAGCCAGCGGTTGCCGCTCATGAGGAGCTGCCTATGCCCCCGTCCCAGGAGAACCACAAAAGCTACAGGGCAGCCCCGCGTCCCCATCTTTGGCCTGGGCTGGCATGGTGGGAGGCGCCAGCGAGTCTCCTGTCCTTCCCAAAGGTCCCAGGCCTGCCCCAGCACTGGGCTCCAGCCAAGGTCTGACTGACCAGGGGCTCCAGGTCTCAGCCAGAAGCCCAGGCAGGAGCGCATGCCGCACTCCGCACCCCACAGGCTCCCGCCAAGCCGGCCACATCCCTGTGGCACCACAGGTGCCAGGGTGGGGGGATGACCACGTGGTGCCCAGCCAGGAGGAGTGGCCCTGGCCAGCCCAGGCTTGGTCAGCAAGTCTTCCCCAAGGGTGGCCCTGGCTGTCAGACGCTTGGGGGGGGGGGCAAACCTGTGCGGATCAATTCAAGGAGCAGCCCAGCGGGGCAAGCCAGGGGCTGCGGCCAAGGGCCCAGCAGCGCCCTCAGACTCGGGGTGCCCGGGAAGGCGCCTCACTCCTGCCCGCCGGCTCGGGCACCTCCATCCAAAGGTGTCTGGGGCCTGGGCGGGGGCGCCCCTCAGGGCCTCCAAAGGCTGGGCTGCTCCCACCCACGACCCTCTGTGCTCCAGGGTTCGGATTCCCAAAAGGGGCGCATGACACTGCCCAGCCACACCTTGCTTCTGAGCCACTCTGTGGCCAGGATGCGGGAATGGGCCAGGCACGGTGGGAACGCGGGGAGGCCAGGCCGAGGTGACCAGGCACAGTGGGGGCCCGGTTAAGCCAGGCTGAGGGCCATGGGCGCTGAGGGCCGAGGGCCCCGGAAAGCCAGGCTGAGGGCACGGTGGGAGATCGGGGTGGCCAGGCTGAGGGGTCCCGGCGGGTGGGAGCCCGGGGAGGACAGGCTGAGGGGGGCCAGGCACAGTGGGGGTCCAGGAAGGCTAGGCCAAGGGGCAAGGGTGCGAGAGGGGAGCCCGGGGACATCAGGCTGAGGGGGCCGGGCACAGTGGGGACCCAGGGTGGCCAGACTGAGGGGCAAGGGCACGGGAGGGGAGCACAGGGAGGCCAGGCTGAGGGGCCGAGGGGCCGATGGAAGTGCAGGGAGGGGAGGTCGAGGGGGCCGGGCACGGTGGGATCCCGGGGAGGCCAGGCTGAGGGCCGAGGGCGCGGGAGGGAGCGGCTCGGGACGGGGGTCTTGGCAGCGGGGCGCAGATCCCCCACTGAAGGGGCCCCGCCAAGGCCCGGAGGGTGGAGGCGACGCGGCGGGCGGGACCGGGCTTGCGGGCCGCGCCCTGACACCAACGGCCGCCTCCTCCGTCCGCTCGGGCCGCCCCCGGAAGCCCCGCCCCGCGGGAAAGGCGGCTCGGCCAATGGGTGGGCGGGAAGCGGCGGGGCGGGGCCTGCGGCGCCAGCTGACACGCCTTCAGCCCAATCGGCGTCCGCCGCTGGCGTGGGTGTCCCTCCCGGCCCCGCCCTGCCCCGGGTCTGGGCCGTGGGCGGGGCGCGGCGCGGGCGCGGCGGGAGTCGCGGGTTCGGTCCCGGGACGCCCAGCCCTGCCCGTGCCTGTTCGCCTCGGCCCGCTTCGCCCCGGCTCCCGTGGGAACGCTCCGGAGGCCGTAGCCCCTTGGACGAGCCGCCAGGGCGCCGGGCCGTGCGCGTGCGCGTTGGCGTCAAGTGACCCCCAGAGCCGCCGGTCTCCGGCTGCCACGCCCCACTCCCACTGACCCCCGGGGTGGCTGTGGCTTCGTCCCGCCGCCCCCTGGGCCCCAGTGCCCGTGTCACTCCCGCGCTCTCCCGGAGCACTGTCCCGCGGGTGCGCCCGGCGCCGAGCGGCCTAAGCAGTCCCGTGCTTGGCGGCGTCGCCCACGATCCCTTCGGAGCACCCGGTGACCCGGGCGTCCCGAGTGGGTCGGGCCTGCTGGCCCTGCGCCCCCTCTTTGGGCTCAGCCCTCCGGGGGAAGGGCGTGTTCGTCGTGGCCACCGCAAGGCTTCTTGGAGGGCGCCTGCTCCTTGCAGCCTTGTGTCTGCCCTGCCTCAGTGTCCCGCTCTCCTAACAGATGCCTCTGACTGAAAGCTGCGGACCGGGCAGTTACCTTAAAAATATGCTGCCATATAAAAAAAAAACATACATAGTAAGGTCCTAAGTGCCAGAAACCCAGGGGCCCATTTTAGTCTCAGGTCTACTCAGGAAACCCTGCTTAAGACAATGATGGTGATTTATCAAAAAACCTTTAATATTGTCAATGTACTGTAAAATATGCTGGTTTGTATATAGCCTCATGTTTATAAGTGCTTGTGTATATTAACAAAGAAAATTAGGATGCTCTAAGGTTCATAAATCTGGTCATAGCAGATCTGACAACTCTGAGACAACTCTGAGAACTTGTAAATTCTTTAAGCTTCCTGGTCATTTTTATTAATAAAATTTAGAACATCTTGCAAAAAAAAAAGATGCTGCCAACTAGCCTAGTGATGGGCCAACTTCCCTCAGTCCTCTGATAATTTTAAAGCAAATAATTACAATATCACCACAAGAGGATTTTGGGCAAGATTGTGAACTGAGTTCTCATAATATTTCACCCAGTTACCAACAGTCACTCAGTAAAAGTCCGTATGCTCTGCAGTTTTATTATTTGATCTGTCTGTATAGATCTACATCTTCCAATGCCACAAAGCAAAGTCGACTTGTTTTATCTGGGTTGGAGAGAATCAACTGTATAATGAATGCCTGAGGCATACTTTTATCTATTTTTAATACTGCTATGTTCTTATTCCTAATGTTGCTGTTACAAGATGGAATGTTAATTATGTTGTTTTTGGAGAATTACCTTGAATTTGGCTTTTGGTTTTGGTGTTTTGGACAATAATGGATAGAGTTTAGGACTTAATCATGACTGAACTTAGGGATCACTCTGAGAGGGACTCATCGGTCATTTGTTGTACTGGCAGTCAAACTTGGGCCAGCCATGTACAAGACAAGCACCCTACCTGCTGTGCTGTCTCAGTCTGATTTTTTTTTCTTTTTGGGTCACACCCAGCGATGCTCAGGGGTTACTCCTGGCTTTGCACTCAGGAATTACTCCTGGCAGTGCTTGGGGGACCATATGGGATGCCGGGGATCGAACTTGGGTCAGCCGCGTGCAAGGCAAACGCCCTACCCGCTGTGCTATCGCTTCGGCCTCTCAGTCTGATTTTTTAAAATATTTTTAACAATTCAGGGGCCGGAGCGATAGCACAGCGGGTAGGGCATTTGCCTTGCACTCGGCCGACCCGGGTTCAATCCCTGGCATCCCATATGGTCCCCCAAGCACTGCCAGGAGTAATTCCTGAGTGCAAAGCCAGGAGTAACCCCTGAGCATCGCTGGGTGTGACCCAAAAAGCAAAATATATATATATATATATATATATATATTTTAAATTATTTTTTATTTTTTATTAGTTTATATATATATATATATTTTAACAATTCAAATAAAATTGTTTTATCAAAAGTAATTGATTTATTTTTTTGCTTTTTGGGTCACACCTGGTGATGCACAGGGTTTACTCCTGGCTCTGCACTCAAGAATTACTCCTGGCGGTGCTCAGGGGACCATATGGGATGCTGGGAATCGAATCCGGGTCGGCTGCGTGCAAGGCAAACGCCCTACCCGCTGTGCTTTCGCTTTGGCCCCTCAGTCTGATTTTTTAAAATATTTTTTTTTTTTTTTTTTTTTTTTTTTTTTGCTTTTTGGGTCACACCCGGCGATGCACAGGGGTTACTCCTGGCTCTGCACTCAGGAATTACCCCTGGCCGTGCTCAGGGGACCATATGGGATGCTGGGATTTGAACCCGGGTCGGCCGCGTGCAAGGCAAACGCCCTACCCGCTGTGCTATCTCTCCAGCCCCTGATTTTTTAAAATATTTTTAACAATTCAAATAAAATTGTTTTATCAAAAGTAATTGAGAAAGATGTCAAGTGAAAGAAAGGGATGTGTGTTCAAGGTAGAATGAAAGATGGAAAAGCATAGGAGATAAGGAGAGTGACACATGTTCAAGAGAAAACAGAGGCTGCAAGAAGGCCTTTGATTGGTCAGAAACACTATCATTTTAAGGGGAGGCACTACTAGGCACTACTAGGTTTTACTCTTGGCGCTGTGCTCAAGGATCATTCCTGGTGGTTCTGAATGCCCACATGCCATCCTCACCACCTCCCAGAGACCCCGTTCCCCAGGAAGATGGGTAATCCCCCCACAGGTGGCCTGTCAGTGGCTGGCCGTTGTCAGGGTAGGGCCTGCACCATGCACTTGGATTTAGAGCCCGAGCCCCATTTCAGGGCTCCTCAGGGCAGAGTCCCAGGTGCGTCTGGGGAGTGGCAGGATCTCCCGAGGGTGCTACTGCCTCCTCATGCCAGCATTGCCTGGGAGAGGTGAGAGAGAAGAGGACCACCTTCGGGAGTTTGCACACAGGAGGCCAGAACCCCTGCACCGCATGGCCCTGAGCCAGAACAGGAAGAACCCACAGCACAGACTCAGGAGCAGCCTGGAGTGGCACAGGGTGTGACCTGGAAGAGGAGGAAGAGGGGTAGGAGGAGAAAGAAGAGAGGGAGGAGGACAAACAGAGGAGGGAGGAGGAGAAGGAAGAGAAGAAAAAAGTGATGGACGGGGAGGAGCAGGAGCTGGAGGCAAAAGAGGGGATGGAGGTGGGGGAGGAGGACATGGATGGAGGGAGGAGGAGATGGAGGGGGAAGAGGAGGAGATGGAGGGGGAGGAGATGGAGGGAGAGGAGATGGAGATGGGAGGAGGAGATGAAGAGGAACGAGGAGATGGGAGGAGGAGATAGAGGGGAAGGAGGAGATGGAGGGGGAGGAGGAGGAGCAGGGGGAGGAGGAGGAAAGGGAGCAGAAGAAATTTGGTGGCTTCAGGTGTGGTGTTCTGATTTGGGGGGTAGAGAGCATTCCCAGCTGTGCTCAGGAGTGACCCCTGGCAGTGCTGCGGTCCGTGTTCAGTGTTGGGAAGGAACCAAGGTGGGCCCCGGAGCCCCGTCCTGGCTGCCCCCCTGCACCTCAGCCGGGCGGTCGGATGTGTGGCTCTTGGTCATGGCGGTTGTCTACTAAAGAAGGCATCTGTGTTGCTCGGTAGGCCCCGGGAGCAGCCCATGCAGAGCCCAGGGAGCAACCCAGAGAGCTGCAGACGTGGGGAAGAGTCCCTGCCAGCGAAACCCCAAAGGGCTGTGGTGAGCGCTCTGCGTGTGGGGAGCACCCCAGGACCATGTGCTCCCCAACCGGATCTGGCCCAGTCCACGCTCTTGCTGGGTCACTGGGTGCCTTGCAGCCTCCCTCCCTGCTTGGGCCCCCCTTAGTGTCCTCCCCGCACTGTCCCTCTGCTGCCCGGGGCGGGACTTCTGGCCTCGATGGTCATTCCCCACGCTGGTGAGGGCACCGGGACCCCTCGTCAGCACACATCCACCTTGGCCAAGCTGGCCTGGTGGCTGACGGGGACCAAGAGCAGCGGGAAGTTGGTGCCTGCCTGGTCGCAGGCTGGCAGGGCTCTCCCTGTTTCTCAGGCTAAAGGCAGGGTTGCAGCTGAGGCCCCTGCGTGTGAAATGGAAACTGGGCCCCCTGCTTGGCCTGATTGGAAGCTGATGATCAGGAAGACCACGAAAAGTGGCTCACACAAGGATAACTGTAGGCAAGTGGAGTGTTCTCTCTGTCAACCTAATCCTGGGCTGTCAGGTTCCAAACTCGATGTTTGAGTGAAGAGGAGAGTGAAGCCAGCACACAGCTGGATTCTCTCTTTTTTCTTTTTGGGTCACACCCAGCGATGCTCAGGGGTTACTCCTGGTTTTGCACTCAGGAATTACTCCTGGCAGTGCTTGGGGGACCATATGGGATGCCGGGGATCGAACTTGGGTCGGCAGCGTGCAAGGCAAACGCCCTACCCGCTGTGCTATCGCTCTGGCCCACAGCTGGATTTTCTTTAGGGGTGGAGGTACAGTCACTGGAGGTTCCACTGAAAGTGTGATTGAGCTGAAAGTGGACTTGCTGGTGCCTGTGTGTGCTCATCTGGGAGCAGGTGGGGAAGGGAAGCCAGTGGGAGCACTGGGCACTAGCAGGGGGCTTGACTTGGGTCCATGTGTATGATCACTCTAGCACTCCTGACTGTAGCCCAAACTCATTGCCCCTGAGAAGTTGAGGAAAGGAGGCCTGAGACCGAATACAGCAGGGCGGTGCCTGCATCAGACAGGGCGCGCCTTCTTCAGTGCCCTGCCAGGAGTTATTCCAAAGCACACAGCCAGGCGGACGCGCCCCCGAACCAAACAGCAGCAGCACCTGCAGCAGCTGTTTGAGCCTGGGTGCCACACTGGGCTCACTGGGCCAGAGTCCTGGTTCCAGCGGTGACCAGAAGAGGTGGCTGTAAGGAATGAGCAACGCAGGCGTGACAGGGATCTGAACGTGCACACTCAGAGGGCCACTGGTCAGGGCACTGCTTGCCGAATAGAATCCTCCATGCTCTGTCCAACTCCGGGAGCAACACCTGCGTTCCACTGACCCAGTTTCCAGACAAGAGCGGAGGACAGCAGGGGGCGGGCTGGGAACAGGCCTCCGGGTGGCGTTCCTGCTGGTCCGGACTGGGGGCTTCAAGGGAACACGCCTGCCCTGTCGCCCTCCTCCCTGACGAGGCGCGAGGCTGAGCGGGAACCCCACTTTCTCAGGAACTAGCTCAGAGACACAGCGAGGTGCTGAGAGCGGACGGGCCGGCACAGGGGACGCTGGAAGCTCCCGGGAGGCGAGCCGGGGCTGGGCGGGGCCGGCGTCTGGGCGGGCCGGCCAGCCGTGCTTCTCGCGCTCTGCTGTCTCCTGCAGGTTTCTACTGGGACTTTCTGCTCCCGCGCCTAACGGCTAAGGCCAAGTCTGGTTCGGAACGCTTTGGTTAGGTCAGGGGACTCGGGGGCCGCCCTCTCGACAAAGGGCCTGGGGGAGGAAGGTCGCCACTTGGTTCGTCCGTCCCAGGTTGGCTCCGTTCCCCGGAGGGAGGAGCCCCACGGCCCCCGGGCACACGCGCACGGACACCATAAGCCCCACCGTTGACATGACTTTAAAGTCTAGGAACGCAAACAACGGGCCGGGGCAGGTCCGGCGCTTGCTTTGCAGGCGGCCGACCCGGCTTGGATCCCTGGCACTCCATGTGGTTATCCGAAACCGCCAGGAGTAACCCCTGAGTACGGCTGGACGTGGCCCCCAAACAAGAAAAATGCCTAGGAACACATCCTTAGCCGTTGCAAAACCACACGAGGGCAAGTTCCGCACCCAAGATGGCCAGCCGGAGGCGGGGCCAGCACGCGACGTGGTGAAGCGTCATTCGTCAGTCGGCCGACTAGGGGCGGGTGCCCAGCCTCCGCCCTACTCTGCGCATGTGCCAGGCCTCTCCCGCGTATACGCGCTGGGCGCCATTGCATCTATGGTCAGGACGTCTCCTAGAGCGTCGCCCCGCCCAACCTAGTCTCTATGGTTCCTCGGCGTGAAGATAGGCTGTCTATATAAGGCATGTGCGGGCGCCGGATCTCCTCTTTCCCTTCGGCGCGGTGAGTAGCTACGGTTGAGTGCTACTCGGTGTGCCTTTCCCTGCTCGCTCACCTTGTTTGAATTCTGTCCTTTTCTTCTTTTCCCACTTTGTTCCTTTCATTGCAGCCAGTGAAGATCCTGGTGTCGCCATGGGCCGTCGACCCGCCCGGTGGTGAGTGCCAAGTTCATCGAATTTCCTACTTTGCCAAGGGAGTCTTGTCTCGAGCCGCGAAAAGTCACAGTGGGGTGGGGCTTCCTTAGCGCTGCTTTCTTGTGTTGTTAATGCCCCACCTGGACCCCAGTAACTTCCAGATGGTTCTTTATGGTGTGCGGCAGCTTCAGAGAGTGACCCCCTATTGTGACGGAGGCTTGGTTGGCCCCTGAGCGCGCAGCTCCTATGTCTGACTGAAGGTGACGGCCACTCACATTCCATTCCCTGCCCTGGGAGTTGGTCTTTTCGGCTCTGGTGCCTCCGCGGCCCTTTGTGTGCTGTCCGGCGTAGTTTCCGGGCCGCGTGCGGTGCCTTGTCTCCGAACGCCAAGGGCAGGGAAGCCGTTGGGTCGCCGTTGCCCGGCAGGGGGCGTCGAATCCGGCTTGGGCGTTGAATTTTTCACCTGCTGGGGGCGCTGTGACGCCACGTGCCCAGAGCAGAGGTGTGGCACTGTGTGCCGTTGGCGGGAGTGAGCGCCCTTCCCGTGCCGGCCTGCGCTGATGCCCCTGCGGGAGCCCCTCGTTCCCTGCTGCCTCCCGTTTCCCAGGCTTGCGGTGGCTTCGTGGCAGGCACGGCGCTGCTCATCGCCGGCACCGTTCCCCTCCGTGCTTTCTCTCCCCGCAGCTATCGGTACTGTAAAAACAAGCCATATCCGAAGTCTCGCTTCTGTCGAGGCGTCCCAGGTAAGTCGCGGGGGCGGCCCCCGCGTGGTTGACAGGCCCGTGGCCGGCCACGCGTAATGACCTCCCCGGAATGCTTTTCAGATGCCAAGATCCGCATCTTCGACTTGGGCCGGAAGAAGGCCAAGGTGGACGAGTTCCCGCTCTGTGGCCACATGGTGTCGGATGAGTACGAGCAGCTTTCTTCGGAAGGTGAGGTGTTCGGCGCGCGACTAGTCTTGCCTTAAAGCCGAGGACCCCGGCTCGCGATTAGTTATGCCTGGGCGCCTGGGGCCCCGGAAGAACCGATCTCACGCTGGCTCACTGCTCCCCCGCCCCCCCAGCTCTGGAGGCCGCCCGCATTTGTGCCAACAAGTACATGGTGAAAAGCTGCGGCAAGGATGGCTTCCACATCCGAGTGCGTCTGCACCCCTTCCACGTCATCCGCATCAACAAGATGCTGTCCTGCGCTGGGGCCGACAGGTGAGGCCAGCGCGGCCGCGGGGCTAGGTGGGGGGTGGCGTGGGGCGCTTCCCGGGGCAGCTAATTAAGCCGACCGTGCTCTCTGCCCTGTGGGGCCCGGTGTGCAATGGCTGCCGACAGCAAGCGGCTCCTGGGTAGTGTACGCAGCCTGTGGCTTGTACGGGCTGTGAGAAGGGACCCGGGAGACAGTCCTTTGCCCTGCTCGTTCCCGTCCGCTCTCACACTGGCCCCCATCTCAGGCTCCAAACAGGTATGCGGGGAGCCTTCGGAAAGCCCCAGGGCACAGTGGCCCGGGTCCACATTGGCCAGGTCATCATGTCCATCCGCACCAAACTGCAGAACAAGGAGCATGTGATTGAGGCTCTCCGTCGGGCCAAGTTCAAGTTTCCTGGTCGCCAGAAGGTAAGGGGTGCTTTGGCCTCAGTTCTCTGCTTTTCTTGCACCAACTTTTCAGCCTGGGAACTCACTGTTTTTCCCTCCCTCAGATCCACATCTCCAAGAAGTGGGGTTTCACCAAGTTCAACGCGGATGAGTTTGAAGACATGGTAGCAGAGAAGCGGCTCATCCCGGATGGCTGTGGCGTCAAATACATCCCCAACCGTGGGCCTCTGGACAAGTGGCGGGCACTGCACTCCTGAGAGTCTTGGAGCTGTGCCCTCCAGTCCCTGTTCCCCACCCCAGCACCCAAGCTCCCCATCCCACCCGCCACAATAAACTTGGTTCTTAATCATCTCTGTCTGCATTCTTGGGGAGGGGTGCTTGGGAGCCACTCTGGAATGGAGGGCTGAGGAAGGGGGATACAGACAGGGGGCAGCTGGGGTCAGGGACATCAGGGGCTTTGTTTTCCACCAACAAAGGAGTCTCTGGGAGCCATTGGAGACAAAAAGGGGCATATCCTTCAAGCCAGGTGTAGGCCCATCCTTGTTCTAGCCCCAGGGCTTTTACCTCACCTGTATCTTATCTTCATCCTAACACCCCTAATGTCATTCACAGCCATCCCTAACAATTAAAATAAGCTTTTATTTTTGTAAACAATTGGCTTCAATGGCCCTGAAGTCCCCCTCCAGGACTGTTGTGGGTCAGAGGGATGTCGCCCAGGAAAGCTGCAGCAAGTACAGTTGAGTGGTAGCTCAAGTGCTGTTACTGATAACCAACCTCCATCTGCCCTTGCTGGGACTCATGGACATTGGCAAGGTGTCTGAACATAACAGCACAGTGGTTGAGAATAGGGACTTGCAGATAGCCTGGGCTGGGCACTTAGTTCACTGAAGCAGAAGGGCCATTGTCAGTTTTTTGCTTTGTTTTCATGCTGCTTTAGCAACCCATATGCCCTCTGCAATGCAAGTTGTACCTCCAATCCATGAGGAACATTATTTTGCAGGGGGTTGTTAGGGCCACACTTAAACTCTATGCTTGGGGACAGAACCAGGATTAGCTCCATGCAAGGGAAGCACCTTAACCCATATGTTATCTCCACCTCAACGTTTTATGTAGTGCCTGGGATTGAACCTAGGCCTTACGCAGGCCAGACATACCCTACTCCATGAACCACATCTCCACTGCTGCCAGAATTGGTTTCCTTTTGGCTTACATCTGTTGACAGTACAGGCTGTTCCTGTGTGGGGATTTGCTGCCTGGTAGGGCCGGGCATGTGCCTGAGCCCTGGAGCCATCCCCTGTCCTAGTAGGACCTCTGTCAGCTGTGAGTCCCCTTTTCCTTTTTGTGTTCTGTTTTTTGGGCCACACCCAGATGCCCAGGGGATACTCCTGACTCTGCTCAAGGAACAAAAAGGGATGCCAGAAGTCAAGCCCGGGTGGGCCATGTGCAAGGCAAACACCCTCCCCTCTGGACTACTGCTCCCACCCCAAATCCCTTTTCCTAAGCCTTGTGGTTTATCTAAAATCAACCCACATCCCCCCTCAACCCTGGACCAAGCTTGAGGGCGCCTCCCTTCTTCCACACGCTATCACCAGGTGCAGCCCCAACCAGAACACCCACAGAAGAAAGGACTGTAGTCTGATGGCGGAGGGAGACAGTGAGGCTGTGGCAGAGTCCTGAAGGCTGGTCATCCTGGCGCGTGAGCAGCAGGCTTGAGTAGTGTCAGGCCACTGGGCCCAGCCGCAGGGGCACGAGTGGCAGCAGCAGCATTGCCAGACTGAGGGGTTGCAGCCTGGGCATGGCCCCACTCAGCTCCACCTCCACCGGGTAATGGTCACTGATGTTCAGGGCCTGGGGGACGTGCAAGTGGGCGTCAGCATCTGCATCCACCCCCCTCCCCCAGGTGCCTTCCGCATTCCCTTTACCTCCATCTCGGAGAGCCCGAAGCCAGTGGGGAAGTGGAAGGCCGAGGCGGCCTTCAGCAGGCTCTGGCAGCGCTGGCCGTGCAGCACAATGCGATCGTAGGCGCAGTGTGTGCTGGCCCGCACTGTGGTGTCCTCGTCGTCGCCGATGGCCCAGTGGAAGTTGGTCTCTTTCCGCAGCGCCAGCTCGCTCAGGCGCTTTTTGCTCAGCGAAGCGCAGTCAGCGTTGAAGTCCCCGAGCAAGATGACATCCTGGGGTGTGGGGGATGCTCAGCTCCGCTCCCACCCCTCTGCCACCCCGTTCCCTCCTGCACCGCTGCCCAGCCCTACCTCACTCTGCCAGTGCTGAGAGACGTCCAGGAACACATCATACAGCGCGTTTAGCTCCTTCTCCACCGCCTTGGGAGTGGTGTGCAGCGGCACGAGCACCAGGCTGGGGAGCACTACAAGAGGAGGCTTAGTGCTCCCACTGGCTCAGCCACCACGGCTCCCCTCCCATCCCCGTGTCTGACCCTGTACCTTTGCTGGGCAGTGTGAATTGGGCCACGAAGGGCTCCCGGGCGAAGAGGTCATCTTTGTCGTTGTACACATAATGACTGAGGACCTGCGTCTTGAGTTCCCTGCAGCAGGGGGTGGGAAGCAGGTCCACGCATCACCCAACTGGGCTCACGTCCTTCAGAGCTGAGAACCAAGGAGGGCGCCCTCGTGGCTCCCAGGCCCTGCTCTCCTAGCTCTGTGGCTCGATCTGCAGGAGGAACCGCGAGCAACAGTGCTCCAAGCTGCCCGGCACAGATGGGGTCACGAGCCTCGCAGCAAACTGAGGACGTTGCCACACCCCCCACACCCCAGGAAAGCCAGCCCCTTCCCTCCGCTTTAGAGCCACAAATCTGTCTGCCTCTGGAGTGCTGTCCCTTCCAGAAACTTCTAGTGAAGCCACCAAAGGCTGCGGGCACACAGGCACAGTCACGATCGCGCTAGGCTCGTGCCCGCCCTGCCCAATGCTGTGCTCAGCTGGAGGCACCGGGTGATCCTCCTCGGCGCTGCTGTGCACACTGCCACTGGGAGGCGTGCCTGGGTCCTGCAGTGCACCCCTTAGCCCCGCCTGTGCTGCGCAGCTGTCGGGAGAGAGGAGGCTTACCGGTAGATATACACGTACTTCTCCATGTACGTGCTGCGGCCCAGCAGGGGGCTGCTCAGGGACGCGTAGGGCCCCGAGTCACCATATCTGCCAGAACAGCAAAGGGGGGTGCCAGGGTCAGGGGCCCTGAGGCCTGGGTGCGCCCCCACGAGCCCCCCAGACCCTCCTCACCGATTGAGTTCTCGAAGCAGGAGACTGATGGCACTGTCCGAAGAGTCCACCACCTCCTGCAGCACCATGATGTCACAGCGGGCCACAATCTGCGGGACATGGGGGTCTGCTTAGCCGTCCAGCCCTCCCAGAAGAGACTCTGGCCAGTGCACACAGGGGCAGCAGGGCTGGGAGGCGCCACCTACCGGCACGAGTGTGTCCAGCGCTTTGGCCACTTTGGCAAGGGTCAGCCGCTGGGTATTGAAGGCACAGATCCGAAAGGCCTCAGCTCCCATGGCCAGGAGGAGGAGGAGGAGGAGGGCGGCTGGGGAGCGCATGGCTGGGTGTGGGGGACCCTCAGGAGGAATCCAGGTATGTCCAGGGTGTGGTCCCCGCTGGCCTTAGTCCTGGGAGTACAGAGAGAGCCTCTGCTGCTCGGATTTGGTTCCGTGCAGAGCTCCCGCCATCCCCGTGGGCACCTTCCCACTGGGCATGGAGACTTTGGCCTCTGACTTCAGCGAGTGTGTGGTGCCAGGGTTTGAGCCCAGGACCTCAATGTGCACAGCAGGTGCCACCACTGAACCACATCCCTGCCCTCGGCCTGCTACGCTGGGGGTGGGGGTGGGTGACAACCTTTTTTTGGGAAATAGAAAGGTTTATTGGAAAGTTGAAGGCAAAGCGAAGGAAACTCGCCAACCGAAGAGCACTTAGCACGACTAAGTTCTGGACCACAACTTTCAGCGCCTGGAGGCAACTCCCAGCTCTGTGCTCATAGATCACGTCTGGCATCAGCAGGGGGTGCTGGGCACTGAACCAAGGTTGGCCACAGGCAAGGCAAGTGCCTTCCCCTGTACTATCTCTCCTCATAAATTTTTTTCTTCTTTTTGGGTCACACCCAGTGATGCTCAGGGGTCACTCCTGGCTCTGCGCTCAGGAATCACTCCTGGCAGTGCTCGGGGGACCAGATGGAATGCTGTGGATCAAACCCGGTCAGCTGCGTGTAAGGCAAACACCCTACCCACTGTACTATCGCTCTGGCCCCTCTCCCCATAGTTTTTATTTATTTATTTATTTTTATTTTTTTTTGCTTTTTGGGTCACACCCAGCGATGCACAGGGGTCACTCCTCGCTCATGCACTCAGGAATCACCCCTGGCGGTGCTCAGGGGACCATATGGGATGCTGGGATTCGAACCCGGGTCGGCCGCGTGCAAGGCAAACGCCCTACCCGCTGTGCTATCGCTCCAGCCCCCCCCATAGTTTTTAATCATGGTCGTAGCCAGGTGGTATGTGATGGGTCGGTTTCACCATTTGGGGCATCAAGTTCGGGGCGTTCAGAGCAGTGTTGTGGCTGCCAGATATGCCCAGAACTTGGCCTGATCCTTCACAGAGCTCCGTTCCCAGGGAACCCCGTCTTCCCCCCTCCTGCCACATTCCCCATAGCCCTGCTGCTGTCTCTGCCTCTGGCTACTCCAGGGAACCCTGCAAAGAACCTGGCTGCCTCCCTTCGCATCGTGTTCTCATCCTGGCACCGCTGGACAGAATTCCCTCCCTTTCGCCAAGGGGATGCCACCTGCAGCGTGTGGGTGCGTGTGTCGCCCTGATTTAGCTGCTTGCAGTCCTGGGCCTCTGGGTCCACGGCCCCCTCCTGGCTCCTGCCAAGCCGTCTTCCATTTCATGTTAGATTGTGAGGGGGGATGTGTCCTGAGCTGGAATGCCTGCATCACATGCAGTTGTTTGTAAGAGTTTGAGGGACGGCCATCCCATTCTGCAGAGCGCCTGCACCGTAGCCCATCGGTGCAGCAGGGGCCACTGCACATACTGCATGCAGCAGGCCTGGGGGCAGCCCCCAGAGGAGAAGCAGAGGCCAAACCCCACCACTGCTGTCTGCAGTTCCTTGATCACAGATTTTCATGCTCATTAGCAATTGGGAGGATGGTCTCTGGTCACCTGGGAGATGGGATCTCAAAGGCCAGCTCCAGGCAGCAGAGTGCTGGGTTCCAGGTGATCTCAGATAGCGCAGGCGGCCCCCACAGGGTCACAAAGCCACTTTCCCACACCTCTATCATCACAGTATCCTGCATGTCTCTCTCAGTGTACCTATTTTTTTTCTTTTTTGGGTCACACCCACCGATGCACAGGGGTTATTCCTGACTCATGCACTCAGGAATTACTCCTGGAAGTGCTCGGGGGACCATATGGGATGCTGGGAATTGAACCCGGGTCGGCCGCATGCAAGGCAAACGCCCTACCCACTGTGCTCCAGCCCCACTCTCAGGGTACCTTTTGTCTAAGTCGGAGGCTCAGCCCCTCGCCCCCACTCCCTGTCAGTGTCCCTTCTACCTCTGTCCACTTCTTCCCTGTAGAACCTACTTTCCGCTTTCTTGAGACTTCCTGCCTGTCTTTCTCATGCATCTCTGTCACCCTGGTCACCGGGAACAAGGCCCATTTCCTCGTCCAGCTGCTCTGTCACTCACGCCAGCCTATGTCTATTTTGGGATACCTTTGAGCTGCTCTGGGCAGACAAGGGCAGAGCTGGAGGCTCAGGGGCCGGCCTGGACCCCAGCAACCCAGCCAGTGAATATCTCCTGCCTCACCCCAAGCCCAAAGCCGGCTTCCCAAAGCGGGCTCTGCCCAGAGCCGGGAGCTCTCCTTCCGTCTCCAATCCCACACACACACACACAACCCCCCCTCCCCGCCCTCGGCCCGGAAGGCCCCCATACCTGAGCTGAGCTGAGCAGCCCGTGCCCACGCTGGCCTCCACTTGGAGCAGATCGCAGCCGTCCCAGAATCGCAGAATTGCCCGGCCTGGCCTGGCGGGAGCGGAGCTGAGAAAAGAGGAAGAGGCTGTGGGCCGACTACAGTCCCGCCCAGGCCGGCGACGCACCCTTCCCTCCGGGGCACCAGGAGCGCGGGCGCCGGGTTTGGGAAGGGCCGCCCTGCCCGCCCACCCGCAACCCCGACCCCGCCTTCTCGGCCCGCCGCCGGCCGCGAGCGCTGTGCCGGCCTTGAGTCACAGGGGCGGCTGGCGGCGCCGCCCTAAATGAGTGGTTGCGGGGTGCCAGGGAGGAGCTGGAGCCCAAGGCAGCCCCCCGAGCGGCGATGGCAGCCAGGATCTCAGCCCCCGCCCCGGTGCCCGCCGCGAACCTGCTGTCTCCTCCGTTCAGGGGACCTTAAGACAGGGGCAGCAGGGGACCGGGCTGCAGGCACACTGGGCCCTAAGAGGAGGGAACTCGATACTCGCAGATCAAAGAGGGATACTGGATAGGGTCCTCCTCTTGCTTGGCTGTTGCTCTCTTCCATGACACTGTCCCGTTGGCAGCACCTTCGTCCTTAATTAAGGTCTGGTGGGGGGGGTGGGCTTGTGCAAAACGTTGGAGGAAATTATTTTGATTTTCTTGGGCGCTGGGGGTCGACCCCAGGGACTCGGACTTGTAAAGTGCGAGTCCGTCTAGAACCTGAGCTCGATACTGGGTCCAGGAAAGAGGCTTTGACAGTGATTGCGATCGACTTTTTAAAAAGTTAGTCACCGTGAAATTATAGTTCTTTATGATTTGGTTTCGGGCGCACCAGGTTTCAACACGGCTCGCTTCCCCAGGGTCCACTTCCCTCCACCTAGCCCCCGTCACGGAACCGGCTCTGAAGGTGCGGTCGAGGGGAGGGCCTTTGCGTGTTGAACTTGTGGGGGCCCTGGAAGCGGCAGGGGGCAGCATCGTGAGTGCGCGGAATGGTCCGCTTCGTATTGTATATAATGTGACATTACATCACACTCCCCCACTGCGCACAGATCCCGGTATAATTAGGCAGCATGAAATTATGTAAAAGTCTCGGCATCTCCACGGTACAGAATGTGCTCCAAACGCCAGAGAAACCGCAAAACGCGTCTTAAGCACGGGGGCTGTGAGTAGAGACGCGGGGGTTCTGGCCCGCGGGTTCGGCCGCACAAAAGACAAGACTGGGCTGAAAAGACCAGGGGGTCGGTCGGCCCCGGCCTGCGGCGGGCCCAGGGAACTGCTCGGCTCGGCCCGCGTCACCGACTGCGCTGACGGATGGAGGAGACAAAGGAGCGGCGCGCGGTGGCCGGCGCCGGGCGGGGCGGGGCGGGGCCAGCGGCACCGGCGGCCGCTGCCGTCAAGCGGCCCGGATTCGCTTTGCGACAGCGGCCGGTCGTCGGGCTCTGGTGCAGGCTCGCTTTCCGGCGGGGGCGCGGGGTGCGCGGCCGTCCCTGCCGTCCCCTCCTGCTTCTGGCTGCGACTAGCAGCTGCTGAACCCCGGCGGAGGCGGCCCGCGGCGACAGAGCGGGCGGGTCCCCGCGAGGTGACCTTGGACCTGGCGCCCGGGCGCGGGCGGACGCGGCCGGCGGCGCCGAGGCGGGGAGATGCCCCTGCAGGTGAAATGGCCCTTCCCCGCCGTGCCGCCGCTCACCTGGACCCTGGCCAGCAGCGTCGTCATGGGGCTGGTGGGCACCTACAGCTGCTTCTGGACCAGTGAGTGCGCGCGGGGCGCCGCGGGCTCGGCTGCGAGTCCCCGCGCCCCGCCACCGGGGTCCCAGGGTTGGTGTGTGCGGGGCGAGCTGGGCGGGGGGGGCACCGGGGGCGCCCCTCACTCCCACTCTCGCCCCAGAGTACATGAACCGCCTCACCGTGCACAACAAGGAGGTGCTGTACGAGCTCATTGAGAACCGCGGCCCGGCCACCCCGCTCATCACCGTCTCCAACCACCAGTCGTGCATGGACGACCCTCACCTCTGGGGTACCCAGATCCGCGTGCCCCCAGACAGGGTGAAGGTTTCACTGGGCCCCCCATCCTGCCGTGGCATGGGAGTGGCTGAGGAGAGACTCGGGGGCTTGGAACTGCGGGGAGGGTCACTGCCCTTCTGATAGCTGCTGGTCTGGGCTGAGCCCGGGCTCCTGGAGTCCCGGGACCCTGGGGCCCCGCTGGGAAACCCCGCCCACAGGCCCGGGTCTTGTTGCATTCCTGTCCCCTCCATGGGCTGCCCTGCCGTTCTCACCCTGTGGACTTCTCTGGACGGTGCTGGCTGGGGCAGCGCCGAGGCTGGCCCCGGGTGAGGGCCAGGAGAAGGCCCGCGGAAGGCAGGCGGAGCAGAACCCCAGCCGACACGGCACGGGGACACGCTGGTGGAGGGGGCCGCGGCCCAGTGTGGAAGTGCTGAAGCTCCTGTCTTCCCGCAGGGATCCTGAAGCTCCGCCACATCTGGAACCTGAAGCTCATGCGCTGGTGAGAGCAAGGGCTCTGCTCTGGCCCGGAGGCCGGCCATGGGGTGGGCCGGCCACACTCTCACGCACTGTCCCCCTCGCCAGGACCCCCGCGGCCGCAGATATTTGCTTCACCAGGGAGCTGTACTCGCACTTCTTCAGTCTGGGCAAGTGCGTGCCGGTGTGCAGAGGTGAGCCTCTCTGCTGGACGGAAGGGGTCTGACCGCAGCCGCAGCTGGAGTGGGGGTGGCACACTCTGGAAGGCCTGGGGACTGCAGGCTTTGTCGGGGCAGGGAGCTTGCGCACCCGTGTCCGGTTCTGGAGTCCAGGGGCCGTGGATACTGACTTCTCCAGAGCCTGGGAAGGAGTGTTTTGCTGTCCCTTCTGGGGGCAAAGATGGCACTCTGTGTTGTTTGGTTGGCACTCCGGCTCGTGCCGGGAATCTGCCTCAGAGCTGCTGAGCTCTCCTGCCCCAGAAGGTTCTGCAGGGAAGTCAAAGGGTTCTGAGCCCAAGATGCCTGGCAGCACATGGAGGGTGTGGGCCACCTGGGAAGGTTCTGGAACAGTGGCTGTGGACTAGGGACCTCAGAGGAATGGTGTGTTGCGGCTGTGTTGAGGGGGAGCCCTGGAGAGCAGGGACCCATGACTGACTGCAGAGGGTCACCTTGGAGGGAGAGCAGTCTGACTCCTGGCAGCTGGTGGCAGCGGTGACAGGACGTGTTGACAGGCTGCACAGAGGGGGAGCACAAGAGGACTCTGGTTGACACCTGCTGACACTGAGACCCTAGTGTCACTGGGATAGGGGCTTCTCAATGGCGGGTGGGGTGTGGAGCCGGGGGGTGAGACTATGGTCACCAGAGGCTCCGGGCAGCCCTGGGGTGCATGACTCGGGCGTGGGGACGAGGATGGGGTTGAGAACCCAAGGTTCTTGGCATTCAGGATTTCTTTTTTCTTTTTTTTTTGGTTTTGTGGCCACACCTATCAGTGCTCAGGGTTTATTCCTGGCTCTGTGCTCAAGGATCACTCATAGTGGGGCTTGGGGAGCCCTGTGGGGTGCCAGGGATCGAACCTGGCCCTACCCGCTATTCTGTCGCTCCAGCCCAGATTTCAGGGTTTCTTGAGGATCAAAGCCAAAGCTGGCAGATGCCATAAAATCACCCCAAACAATAAAGCTGGGGTTTGAGTGAAAGCTCCTCTTCAGGTCGATTCCCTGGAGGCAGCCTGGGATGTTTTTAGAGGGGGGCGGGGCGGTGGGTGCTGCTTTTGGAGACTGTTTCATTTCTCCAAAATGAAAGGCAGTGGCCCACGTGTTGTGGAGGGGGACTTTTGAAATTTTACTGAATATTTTCTTACTCTTCCTTAACCGTCCCTTCTCAGATACCTTGGTTCTCTGCTCGGTAGGACAGGCTGGTCCCCTTGTTGTCTCAACTCCTCAGAGCATTTCTGTATGGCGCCCCTGGGTGAAATGATCCACATCTCGGCTCTTCAGAATCTTGGAGCTCCTTCCGTTCTGCTGCATGACCTGTTTCATGCACCTCCCTTGCTCTGCCTGCCACCTGTCACGGTCTAAGCGAGCTGGTTTTCCTTCCTGCTGGGCGCCGAGCCCGCTTCCACATTTGTGAACTTTAGCGCTATGGGGCTGGATGCAGCTTTCCCTGTTAATGTTTCCACATTCTTTTTTTTTTTTTTTCAATTAAGGCAACATGATTTACAGAGTTAGATTCCTGGACTCTAAGATAGCTGTCTTTAGCCTTGATTTCCTTTTTCTTTAATTTCCTTTAATTGTGTTTGGTCGTGAGCTCTTGGCTCATGAGCTTGGTGAATTTGCCATTCACCGAGCCTCCATTATTGTTTTCTTTACAATATAACTTTGCATATTTTTTCTTGTACTCGATTCATTTGCAGTGCTGTAGGTTTGGAAATTTCTGATATGTGCTCTAGATAACTATCAAATGCACACCATTCAGAAATTTAGAGTTGCCATATATCTACTTAGAAATTTGAATAGAAGAGTTTCTTACTTGGTCTGCCCTATTTGGGTACTAGAAACAGTGAATATAAGTATTATTTTGTTCATTTTTCCGTCCTAATTACCCCAAATAGTTGGGACTGCATAGCAACAACTGCATATTTGATCGGCAGATACTAAACATAGGCCATCAAATAAAATGGTTAGGTGACATAAATGATTATTTATATTACCAAATTATGTTCTATGCCAATAACTACTCAACATATCACATATATTAATATTGTTTTAACTGTTAATCTTAGGTAGCATTAGCCAACATTTTCTAGAAAACTGAGGAACAGATGAATAACCGAGGAACGGGTGGCTCTCTTGATAGCATTAAAGGTCACACACATCACCCAGTTGAAAGTA
Source organism: Sorex araneus (assembly GCF_027595985.1). Classification (NCBI taxonomy): domain Eukaryota; kingdom Metazoa; phylum Chordata; class Mammalia; order Eulipotyphla; family Soricidae; genus Sorex; species Sorex araneus. The sequence continues at coordinate 58,396,864 of NC_073313.1, read as the reverse complement.
ACAGAATCAGGAATTTCAAACTAGCTTCCTTGCCTTAGTTTCCTTGCCCTCCTATATTCATGGAAAAAGTAACAGAATACCTAGCTCCAAGGCATTGTAGGCTTCCTGAATCCTCAAATGAATGAAGTAAGTATCCAATGTAAGGCTTATTATGGGAACCTATATTAGAGTTGAGAAATACTAGCATATGTACCATGCTCCTCAGACTGGTAATAATAGACTTAGTTTCCAGCTTCTGTTTGCATAGTCATATATTCGGGAAGATTGAGCCAGTAGAAGCCATACTGCTTGTGGACTCAAGCATAAGATATGATGGCTATTAATATTTTGTTGAGTGATAGTTTGGCTGTGATATGATAGTGGCGTATTCATATCCCAAATACAGTAACATATATACATACCTCTCAGAGAGCCCGGCAAACTACTGAGAGTACCCTGCCCTCTTGGGCAGAGCCTGGCAAGCTACCTGTGGCATATTTAATACGCCAAAAACAGTAATGATAGGTCTCGTTCCCCTGACCCTGAAAGAGCCTCCAGTCATTGTGAAAGACGAGTAAGGAGAGGCTGCTAAAATCCAAGGGCTGAGTGTAATAGAGATGTTACTGGTGCCCGCTCAAGTAAATCGACAAACAACGGGATGATAATGATACAGTGATACAGTGATCTGTTTGGTCACACCCAGCTCTGCTCAGGGCATACTCCTGATGGGGCTTGAGGGACCCTGTGGGGTGCTGGGGATTGAACCCTGGTTGGTGCAAGTTAAGCACTTTCTGCACTGTACTATCTCTCAAGCCCTAAGCTTTTCTTTTCTTTTTTAATTCATTTTTTCCTGGTTTTGGGGCCACACCCAGAGAGGTACAGGGGTTACTCCCAGCTCTGCATTCAGGAATCACTCCTGGCAGAGCTTGGGGACCATATGGAATGCCAGGGATCAAACCTAGGACAACCGCATGCAAGGCAGGTGCCTTCCCCGCTATACTGTTGCTTGGCCCTTTATTTCCATACTTATGGGGAGCACACCTGGCAGTGTCTGGGGGGAGGCAACCCAGGGCCTAGCACATGCAAGGCAAGAACTCTGCCACTTTAATTACTCTCCTCACCCCTGTATTTAGCTTTCTTTTCTTGATTTTTTTTTGCCAAACCTAGAAATTCTAAGGTTTACTCCTGGTTCTGCGCTTGGGAATCGTTTCTGGCAGATCCTGTGGGGTGCCAGGGATGGAACCTGGGTCAGGTACGTGCACAGCCAATGCTTTACCTGCTGTAATATTTCTCTGCTCCTGGGGCTAGAGCAATAGCACAGCGGGTAGGGCATTTGCATTGCACAAGGCCAACCTGGGTTCGATTCCCAGCATCACATATGATCCCCCGAGCACTGTCAGGAGTAATTCCTGAGTGCATGAGCCAGGAGTAACCCCTGTGCATCGCCAGGTGTGACCTAAAAAGCAATATATGTGTGTGTGTGTATTTCTCTACTCCTTACCTTTCTTTATTTTGGTTTTGGGGCCACACTCCGTAGTTCTCAGGCATCACTTCTAGCTTTGAGCTTAGGCGTCACTCCTCACAGCCACAGACAACCACATGGGATGCCAGGGATTGAACCCAAGTCAGCCACGTGCGAGGCAAGCACCGTACCCATTGTACTATCTCTCTTGCCCATCCATTCCGTTTTTCCTTTTGTTGGTGCCAGGAATTGAACCCAGGGCCTCACACATGCAAGGCAAGTGCTCTACCCCTATGCTATCTCCCCGTCCCCCAACTTGCTCTTTCTCGGAGCCCTAGAGAGAGTTCCAAATTGGCTGCTCCTGTGGCTCTCCCACCAGCCAAACACCACGTCGGTGTTCGCTGCCCTTTGCTTCTTGTTACTGTTGCTCATGAGGGCACCCTTGCCATAGGCGAGGAAGCTGTGCGTCTGCTGATGGTCTGTGATGAGGAACACCAGTGCCGCCCGTCTGTAAGGGGTCCGGCTGATTTGGCACACCATATGCTCCCTTTCTAACAAAGAACCACAAATCTACCGTCTTGAGGAGAGCACACCAAAAGCACCCGTTATTGTAGCACTCCTCCCGGGCGGTGCCATCCACTTCAGGAAATACTGTTCTATATGCTTCAAGGTCTGATCTCCCAGGCCCCACTCTTAATTTTTTTTTCTTTTTTTGGGTCACACCCAGCAATGCACGGGCGTTCCTCCTGGCTCTGCACTCAGGAATTACTCCTGGCGGTTCTCAGGGGGCCATATGGGATGGTGGGAATAGAACATGGGTTGGCTGCGTACAAGGCAAACGCCCTACCCGCTGTGCTATTGATCCAGTCCCCCACTCTATTTTGAATCTGCTTAGGGGTGGGGGTTAGGGGTCCGTCCAGTTTGATTCAGTTTTTAAGTATCACCTTGCTGTCTGTCTGTCTTTCTGCTGTTTGGGCCCACACTGAGTGGAGTTCGGGCAGCTCTGTGTTCAGGGGTCACTCCCAGAACTGTGAGTTATCTCTTATTCTGAGTCTGTTTGTGTTTCGTACCACATCCCAACAGTGCTCAGGAGTTACTCCAAGCTCTGTGCTCAGGGGCTGCCCAGCAGTGTTCGGGGACACTTCGGTGCTAGGGGTGGAGTTGGGCCTCCTGCCTGACTGGATCTCCGCCCTATGTGTCCATTTTTATCCCAGTGTCTTGACATGATGGGGCACACCCAGTAGTATTCAGGGTGTACTCCTAGGGATAGCTCTTGGCAGTGCTCAGAGGACTGTGCAGTGCTAGAGATCAAACCTGTAGTGCCTAACATGCCCTCAGCTCATCTTTCTTTTTCTTGCTCAGGATTCCTCTAGCGTTTCATTTTGATTTCCCTTTCTGATCTATGAAGCAGTGTTCAGGTGGTGCAGTGCTGGGGACTGAATCCAGGCTGCAAAGCCTGCGCTCCGGGCCCTTGGAGCCCTCTCCCAGCCATACACAGACATCCAGTTCCTCCCTCTGCATCCCCAGGCCGGGGTGCGCAAAGGCCACTCGCTGTGTCATTTCTTTTGAACCTGCATCTTAGTCATGTTGCACAATGAGAAAACAAGAACGAAATCTTTGCCTGTTTGTTTTGTTTCTGGGCCACAACCCACAGTGCTCAGGAGCTATTCCTGACTCAGCAGCTGGACACCATGGGGTGCAGGGATCAAACCGAGGCTCCCTCTTAATACTAAACACCTTTAGTGAGAGCAGGTGGGCTGGTCCAGGGTTTATCAAATGCCTTTGCCACACAGCCAAGTCCTGTGGCCTATGCTGAAGCAAAGGACACATCTGGCGCCCACTTCAATGCTCATCCCCCAGATACAGACTTTATAATGTGGCCTGAAGCATCGGAGAGATTTCACAAGCCATGTGAGTGAGTAGAACTAGTATTTGGCAAACCCCGAGGTTAGGAAGTGTTGCTCCAGGAGCTGTTATTATTTTGTCATTTCCAGCTGGATGGCAAGGTGGCACCGGTGGGTTGTAGTAGGGGAGAGCTGGCTTGTTGAGACGCCTACAGTACTCGATGTCCTCTTGGAACCGCAGAGTCGGAGCCAGAGCACAGTCTCCTGAAACACATGCTGTTCCCTCCCCAGCAGTAGCAAGAGCAATCCCTGAGCACTGAGCAGGGAGTAGCCTCTGAGCTCCTCCTAGTGTGGCCCAAAACAAGAGAGACTGCAGTGCGGGCTAGGGAAACGGCTCAGCTGTGGGGCATTTGCCTCACCTGTGTGGGCATCTGGGTTTGATTGCCGGCATGTGTCTTTCACATGGCACCCCCAGGGATGACCCTGAGCGGTGCAGCCTTCTAAGGGAGCTGCTCGGCTTCCCATGGCCATGGCTTGGGGCTCCTGGATTCCTAAGAATCTGGAGCGGACTTCCCGCTAGGTGCCACATGCCCCTAGCCCCAGACCGCATGCCCCACTGAGCACCTCTGGGTGTGGCACCAAGCCAAGCGGCCAAGGAACTGGCCGGGCAGAGAAGTGGACAGGCGAGTCCCAGCGCCTGGCTGGCTGGTCCCATCCATGGTATCCTGCAGGTTGCCTCAACTTCAGGGTAAAAGCCAGTTCACTGTTAGGTGCCTTTGCCTGTGACCACTGGCCCTGGTGCAGTCTGCCTAGTCCCTGTGCCATGGACCCAGGGTGCCGCAGGGCCAGCACTATGGGCTCAGGTCAGCTTGCCCCCACTTTTTTTCAGTTTGGCAAGTCTGATGGTTTGGGGTTTTTTATTGGGGGGGTACACCTGGCAGTGCTCTGGGCTTACTCCTGGTTCTCTGCTCAGGGATCACGCCTAGTGGGGCTCAGGGGACCTATGGGGTGCTGGGGATCGAGCATGGGTGAGCCGTGTGCAAGGCAAGTGCCCTCCCCACTGTTCTATCTCTAGATCCCCTAGCAAGTCAGTTTTTCTCATGCTTCATACTGCATGTCTCTGAGAATGTTCCCGCTGTCCCAAGGGACCTTGCTAAGGGGACCCTGAGAGGGAGGGGTGATGGGAAACATCCCTGGCTGAGATCCCGGAATGTGGCTTGAGCGAGGATGGCAGGAGCCCCCGGGGTGGGGCTAAGTTCTGGGCCTGTGGGTGGCTGAGCTGGAGATGAGGCTGTGCTGGTCCCTGAGAGGTCTTTGCTCGCAGGTGATGGCGTCTACCAGAAGGGCATGGACTTCATTCTGGACAAACTCAACCACGGGGACTGGGTGCACATCTTCCCCGAAGGTCAGCGGGGACGCCCCTCCAACCCGGGGGAGGAGCAGAGCGGGCACCCCCTCACTTCACCCTGTGCCCACAGGGAAGGTGAACATGAGCTCCGAGTTTCTGCGCTTCAAGTGGGGTAAGGGCCCGTGGGCGCAGTGGGGCCTGGGGCAGTGGCAGTGGCTTGGAAAGCCGGTCGTGCCCACCTTCAGTTACCTCTCTCCGGGCAGGGATCGGACGCCTGATTGCCGAGTGTCGCCTCAATCCCATTATCCTGCCGCTGTGGCACGTGGGTGAGCCTCCCTCGGGGCACGGGGTGGGCACGGGAGTGGCAGGTGTGCCCAGTGCCCACCCTGCGTTCTGGCCTTGTGTGCAGGAATGAACGACGTCCTGCCTAACAACCCGCCCTACTTCCCGCGCTTTGGACAGGTGCGTAGGGGCCGCCCGCCGCCCTGGCTCTCGCTCAGCGCCACTTGGCAGACTCAGGAGAGGCTGAACCTGAGGCTTTAGCAGGGTGGCAGAGGGGCAGCCTGACATCAGCTGCCATCCTGACCGGAGGCGAGCCAAGGGGGGTGCCCGCGGTGGGGAGCCGACTTGGCTCTGAGCCCAGCTGTGGCCCACAGAGAATCACCGTGTTCATTGGGAAGCCCTTCAGCACCCTGCCTGTGCTCGAGCGGCTCCGGGCCGAGAACAGGTCAACGGTGAGTGCCCCTCAGCCCTTTTAGGGCCTGGGCAGCCGCCAAGGCCACAGGCCAACCCCGTCCTTGCTCGGCCTTGCTCACAGGTGGAGATGCGGAAGGCCCTCACCGACTTCATCCAGGAGGAATTCCAGCGCCTGAAGACCCAGGCAGAGCAGCTGCACCACCACTTACAGCCACGGAGATAGACGCCGGGCTGCCCTGCATGACACAGCGTGTGGCCCCTACCTGCCGGTCCTCAGTGGGCCTCGGCTGTTCCCCAACCAGGCCTCGCCCGGCAGGGCCTCCTTGGCCTTCCACCTGAGGGGCCTGGGAGCCAGCAGCTGCTCAGGGATGGCTGTCTGCCCCATCGGTCCCCGCCGCTGCCTCTGGGTGAGCGGTACAAGAGTAGCCCTTGGCCGGAAAGGCTTGAGGGCCCCTGGGCTGGGTTTTTAGGATTTGTAAATAATAAAGCATCCTTGTCATGCTGTTTTATCCCTAGGCTGGCATGCAGGTGGGGATGGTGGCTCTTGCTCCCGGGCGAGCACTTGTTTCTGAGCACTTCTGGAATCTGCTGCGGAGAGGCAGCCTGAGGCTGGTGGGCTGGTAGTCAAGTACGGAGAAGTCAGAATCACTTCCAGCCTCCTGAGGGTTTCTGATGGACCCAGGTCCCCTGCGTGGAGGCAGAGAGAGCCCCAGGCTGGGGTGGCGACCAGGTTGGGGGCCAAGGTGGATGTGTGGAAGTGCACTTGGAGAAGCACCAGCAAATCTCTGTAGGAAAGCACTTTATGGCCGCCCCTTTCTTCTCTGTTTTGGGGCCAAGTCCGGTGATGCTCTGTGCTCGGCGATTATTCCAGAAGGGGCCTCCAGTTTTTATATAGCTTATGATCCACCAAAAAGAATTCCTAAGGCTCCCTGACCGTGGAAGGAAATGAAACACTGTAATTAGAACCAAGAGGAAGTAGTGATGACATCCTGGGCACTTCAGGAACTGACAGTGTCCATATGCGGCCAGTGCTGTTAAATAGAAACTCACCGGTCAAGGAAGGCCCCTACTGTACACGCTGCTGACCCTTGCTGGTCCTTGGCCACCCCAGGAGTAAGCCCCAAGCACTTCTGGCTGTGGGCCCCTCAACCAGAAAACAGCGTTCTAAGTTAGATGGGATGGAAGAAAAGCTGGAGCCACAAAACTAAGCCAAAAACTGGGGCTGGAGCAATAGCACAAGGGTAGGGCATTTGCCTTGCATGCAGCCGACCCAGGTTCGATTCCTAGCATCCCGTATGGTCCCCTGAGCACCGCCAGGAGTAATTCCTGAGTGCAAAGCCAGGAATAACCCCTGTGCATCGCCGGGTGTGACCCAAAAAGAAAAAAAAAAACTAAGCCAAAAACAAAGCTAGATTTACTTAATCAGGGAGAGCGGAAGAGTTATTACAGGGCCTGGCACTGCACATGACCACCTCGTGACCCCTAAGCACTCCTCACTCAGCCCTCCAAACAAAAACACTAATCTGGGGACCAGATATGTGACTCAGGAGGCTGGGAGTATGGCCCGTGTGGTCAGGCGGGCATAGGGCTCCCCTAGAGCCTCACACTTATTCGAACCATGACTGGTACCCCAGTTCCATACCCCTGGCACTGCCCAGTCTTCTCTCTAGTGGTACAGAAATGTTAAAAGTTGCTCAGGACTGTGACTGTAAAAACCTATCATTGTTGTTACTCTTTTGGTTTGGGTCTCCACCCAGCAGTGCTCAGAGCTTACTCCTGACAGTGCTCAGTAGACCGTATGGAGTGCCAGGGATTAAACCTGGGTTGACCAGGTGCAAGTCAAGTGCCTTCCTCCCAGTGCTATCGCTCCAGCCCAAAGCTCTAATTATTTCTATCAGGAAAAGGTTTTACAAAATGATTGGAGGGAAAAGGCACGGGAAATGAGAAGCACTGGCGAGGGAATATGCAAAGTGGAAGAAAAGCAGCCTGGCTTCCCGGGCTCCAGCAGTCACACCCTTTGCAGCGCTCATGCTCGGACAACGTGGTGCTCATCTGTGCCGGCCACTTAGAAGTTAAATCTTATTGGGGGTTCTGGGTTACACCCTGGGGACTCTCAGCTTTTACTCCTGGCTCTGCTCAGGAATCACTGCTGGTGGGACTCAGGGAACCGCATGCAGTGCCAGAGATAAATCCTAAATGGTTGCGTGCAAGGGAAGCACCCTGCCCCTGTACTATCTCTGGCCCTAAGTGGAATTTTTCCCTCAGCAATTCACACATCAGGAAATTAATCCAGGGGCTGGAGTGATAGTACAATGGGTTCAATCCCCAGCACTCCATTTGGTTCCCTGAGTCTGCCAGGAGTGATCCCTGAGAACTGCCAGGTGTGGCCCCAAACCAACAAATTCAACCCAGAGGTCAGAGACATAGTACAGAGACACAGCAGGTAGGTCGTTCGCTAAGCATGCAGCTCACCTGGATTTGATCCCTGGCACAATATATGGTTCCCCAAGCCCCCAGGAGTGATCCTGAGACTGCCAGGTGACCCTAAAATAAAAACAAAAACTGAAGCCAGGGAGGATGAAATGTCACATGGACTGGCTAAGTCCCAGATGCAGAACCCACAAACACACTGGACGGGAAGGGGCAGCTCACAGCTGAGGTTGCATCCTCGCCCCTGCCCCACTGCTGCCCAAGTGTCAGCTGCCTGCCTGCCTTTGCTCAAGGGTTATTCCCACCTCTGTACCCAGGAATTACTCTTGGCAGTGTTTAGGGGACCATATGGGATGCTGGGCACTGAAACCGGGTTGGCACATGCAAGGCAAACACCCTACCCACTGTACTATCACTCCAGCCCAGGTATTTCTTTTAGATACCTTTGACTCAACTGTTTCATCAAGAGTTCTGCTCTTATATCCTGTAACAGAATGTTGCATTTCTCTCTTTGTGTTTCCACTACATACTCATCTCCATAAATAGGATTTTTGAGTGCCAAGTGAGCCTGGGCACCCCACCGGTGAGTCTCAGGCTACCAGGCTACTGGGCAGACAGGTCAATATAAGCACCCAAGGCCCTGTCAGGTGCTGCTCAGGCCCTGCGGTGCACTCCAGTATTGCTGGGGGCCTCCAGGGCTGCACCTGGTGATGCTTTGCGGACCGTGAGTGCCAAGGGTCTCAGACCTGAGCTGGGCACCTGCTAGGCAAGTGCTAACTGCTGTACTAGCTTCCTGGCCCCTCATCTCTGCACACACCACAGAGAAATATAGTTTTGCAGGGTGAACATATTTTTGGCAGGCCAGAGAGGCAGTGTAGGCATGAAGGCACTTGCCTAACTTGCAGCTAACTCCAGTCCAATCCTCAGCACTACATGCGATTCCCTGAGCAACGCCACTAGTGGCCTCTGAACACAGACCCAGGAGTAGCATCTGGGTACCAGATGTGGCCCCAATCCCCCCAGTTTTTGCAGGTTTTTAAATCTGACACAAATCCTTCTGAGCTACTGCGATGTTCTGCAGTCTGAATTTTAAAATATAGGGGTAGAGGGCTGGAGAGATAGACCTTGAACACAGCTGAGCCCAGTTTAATCCCTGGAACTATAAACAGTCCCTGAGCATCACAAGGAGCGAGGCGCCAAGAGTGAGCCCTTAGCACTGTTAGTGTGCTTTCAACCCTCCCTTCCAAATATAGAGTTGCACTGTAGTATAGGTGTTAAGGCACTTGCCTTGTATGCGGCTGACCCGATTCCAAACCCCAGCACCACATGGTCTCCTAGGTGCTCTAAAAAATAATTTATTGAGGGGCTGAAGTGATAGCACTGCGGGTAGGGTGTTTTGCTTGCACGAGGCTGACCCGGGTTCGATTCCCAGCATCCCATATGTTCTCCCAAGCACCGCCAGGAGTAATTCCTGAGTGCATGAGCCAGGTGTAACCCCTGTGCATCACCGGGTGTGACACAAAAAGAAAAAAAAAACATTTATTGAATGATCATGAATTACAAAGTCACAAAATTATTTATGATTGAGTTCCTAAGGTACAATGTTGGAGCACCCAATCCCTTCACCAGTGCCCACTTCCCTCCCCCAATGTCCCCAGTTTCCCTCTGAGGCCCAGCCTGCCTCTCTGGCAGGCACTATTTTTCTCGTTTCCCCATTTAGGCACTTTGGTTTACAATACTGTTACTACTGTTACTGATGGATCATACATATCACCTTACCTCCTTTCAGAATCCATGCCTTGCCCAGACCCTGAGCACTTATAGTACAGAATCAGGAGTAACCCTTGAGCACTAGGTGTGGCTTAAAAAACCAAAATAAATAAAGAAGTTTTAGGTCCACAGCAAAACTGTGAGTTGTTAACCCCCCAAATTCACAGCTTCTGACTCCTCAGATTCAAACGAGAATGTAAAGTACATAATCACGGTGTCATTGTATCACTGTCATCCCGTTGTTCATCGATTTGCTCAAGTAGGCACCAGTAACGTCTCCATTTGTCCCAGCCCTGAGATTTTAGCAGCCTCTCCTTAATAGTCTTTCCCAATGATTAGAGGTTCTTTCAGGGTCAGGAAAATGAGACCCGTTATTGTTACTGTATTTGGCATATCGAATATGCCACGGGGAGCTTGCCAAGCTCTTCCATGAAAGTACATAATATCTAGAGATATCTATGGTAGAGTGGATACTGAGTATGTATGGGCATTTTCTCTTGCTATCACTCCCTGAGCAATATGATGTAACACCTCTCTACCTAGCATTTACATTGAACTGGGGATTAAAAGTCATCTAGAGGGGCTGGAGCCATAGCACAGCAGGTAGGCCGTTTGCTTTGCATGCAGCCGACCTGGGTTTGATTCCCAGCATCCCATATGGTCCCCTGAGCACTGCCAGGGGTAATTCCTGAGCACAGAGCCAGGAGTAACCCCAGAGAATTGCCGGGTGTGACCAAAAAAAGAAAAGTCATCTATAGATGATCTCAAGAATAGGGGAGGGGCTGGAACGATAGTACAGTGGGTAGGGCATTTGCCTTGCACGTGGCCGACCAGGATTCGATTCCCAGCATCCCATATGGTCCCCCGAGCACTGCTAGGAGTAATTCCTGAGTGCAGAGCCAGGAGTCAGCCCTGAGCATCGCAGTGTGTGACCCAAAAAAGTCAAAAAAATTGAATAGGGGAGTTGATTCTTTGCAAATTCTGTTTTGGTTTTCTTTGTTTTTGTTTTTGGGTCACACCCAGTGATGCTCAGGGGTTACTCCTGGCTCTGCACTCAGGAATTATTCCTGGCAGTGCTTGGGGGACCATATGGGGTTGCCTAGAATCAAACCTGGGTTGGCTGCGTCCAAGGCAAATGCCCTACCCACTGTACTATTGCTCCGGCCCCAAATTCTGTTGGCTTTACAAAGGGACCCTGTGCACCACCCATGGGCTGAGGCATCCAAGGGTGGGGCCTGGGTAGTTACTGAAACCAATTCCCTGGTTTGGTTTACCTACTTTATGCAGGGGGATGACTGCATAAAGTAGGGATAGAATACTTGTTGCTTGTGTCTGATTCCATCCTTAGCATTAAACAAAATCTATTTAAAAAACAAAAGAAGTTGGGGCCAGAGTGACAGTCCAGCAGGTATAGCATTCCAATGTGGTTCTCTGAGCACAGTCAGGAGTAGCTGTTGAGCACTGCCAGGTGTGGAGCACCTCCACCAAAAAAAATCCCAAAGAGAGAGAGAAAGAAGGAAGGAGGTTGCCAGGGAGATGGCTCAAAGGGCTGGCATGGGAGCTTTGCATGGAGGCGCCCCGGGACCCATCCCCAGCACTTCATGGTCCCTTAACTGCAGGGGAATGACTCGTGAGCAATGTGTGGTGAGTAGCGCCTGAGCACCACCAGGTATGGCCCCTAAACTGGTACCTAAATAAATACTAAATCAAGTCCTTGGGGTCAGAGAACATAGCTCAGTGGGCTAGAGCTCAGCTGGAGTTCTGGGTTGAATCCCTGGCAGCACACGGTCCCCTGAGAGCTACCAGTGGTGACTCTGAGCACTAATCCAACAGGGACCCTGAACACTGTGAGCTGGAGCGCCCCCAAAGCAAATGAAATAGAGTCCTCATCTACCACTACCTCCCTGGCAGCCTCTCCTATCACCAACATTCGTCATCACATCATTACTCTAGCACACCCAGCTGTGCTCAGAGCTTATCACTGGCAGGCTTGGGGGACCCTATCGGGTGCTGGGAATCAAACCTGGGTGACCATGTGCAAGGTGAATGTCCTCCCCACTGGACTATCACCCCAGCCTCCACATTGAGCATTGACAGGCGTGTTTATAACAAATACTTTTTAAAAAATTTTATTGAATCATCATGAGATAGTTACAAGCTTTCATGTTTGGGTTACAATCTCACAATGATCAAACACCCATCCCTCCACCAGTGCACATTCCCCACCACCAATATCCCGGATATACCCCCTTTCCCACATTCCCATGCCTCTAAGGCAGACAATATTCCCCATACTCTCTCTCTCGACTTTTGGGCATCATGGCTTGCAACACAGACACTGAGAGGTCATCATGTTTGTTCCATTATCTACTTTCGGCATGCATCTCCCATCCCAACTGGTTCCTCCAGCCATCATTTTCTTAGTGATCCCTTCTCTATTCCATCTGCCTTCTCCCCTCCGCTCATGAAGCAGTCGTTCAGCTATGGGGCAATCCCCCTGGCCCTTGTATCTACTGTCTTTGGGTGTCAGCTTCATGTGATGATATTCTATACTCCACAAATGAGTGCAGTCCTTCTATGTCTGTCCCTCTCTTTCTGATTCATTTCACTTAGCATGATACTCTCCATGCATGTCCATTTATAAGCAAATTTCATGACTTCATCTCTCATAACAACTGCACAGTATTCCATTGTGTAGATGTACCAAAGTTTCTTTAACCAGTCATCTGTTTTAGGGCACTCAGGTTGTTTCCATATTTTGGCTATTGTGAACAGTGCTGCAATAAATATAAAGGTACAGATGTCATTTCTACTGTGCTTTTTTGCATCCTCGGGATATATTCCCAGAAGTGGTATTGCGGGGTCATATGGAAGCTCAATTTCTACTTTTTTTTTGGGTCACACCTGGAGATGCACAGGGGCTACTCCTGGCATTGCACTCAGGAATTACCCCTGGGGGGTGCTCAGGGGACCATATGGGATGCTGGGAATCGAACCCGGGTTGACCGCGTGCAAGGCAAACGCCCTACCCGCTGTGCTATTGCTCCAGCCCCTCAATTTCTACTTTTTGAAGGACTGTCCATATTGTTTTCCAGAAAGGCTGGACCAGTTGGCATTCCCACCAACAGTGAAGGAGCGTCCCTTTTCCCCCACATCCACGCCAGCACTGGTTGCTTTTGCTTTTTTTTTTTTGCTTTTTGGGTCACACCCAGCGATGCTCAGGGGTTACTCCTGGCTTTGCACTCAGGAATTACTCCTGGCAGTGCTTGGGGGACCATATGGGATGCCGGGGATCGAACCCGGGTCGGCCGCGTGCAAGGCAGACGCCCTACTCGCTGTGCTATCGCTCCGCCCCCTAGCACTGGTTGCTTTTGTTGTTTTGAATGTGTGCCAGTCTCTATGGTGTGAGATGATATCTCATTGTTGTTTTGATTTTCACCTCCCTGATAACTAGCAATGTGGAGCATTTTTTCATGTGCCTTTTGGCCATTTGTATTTCTCTTTTGAGGAAACATCTGTTCATTTCTTCTCCCAATTTTTTTTGGTTTTTTTTTTAGGTCACACCTGGCGATGCACAGGGGTTACTCCTAGGTTGCACTCAGGAATTACTCCTGGCAGTGCTCAGAAAACCATATGGGATGCTAGGGATCGAACCTGGGTCGGCCGCGTGCAAGGCAAACACCCTACCCGCTGTGCTATTGCTCCAGCCCTCTTCTCCCCACTTTTTGATGGGGTTGGATGTTTTTTTCTTATATAATTCTACTAGTGTCTTATATATCCTTGATATTAATCCCTTATCAGATGAGTATTGGGTAAATATTCTTTCCCATTCTGTGGGCTCTTTCTGTATTTTGGTCACTGTTTCTTTTGAAGTGCAGAAGCTTCTTAGTTTAATGTAGTCCCACTTGTTTATGTTTGCTTCTACTTGCATGGTCAGTGCTGTTTTATCCTTAAAGATGCTTTTAGCTTCAATGTCATGGACAGTTCTGCCTACATTTTCTTCTATGAATCTTATAGATTCATGTCTGATATTGAGGTCTTTAATCCACTTTGATCTGACTTTTGTGCCTGGAGTTACACAGAGGTCAGAGTTCATTTTTTTGCAGGTAGCTATCCAGTTTTCCCAGCACCACTTGTTGAAGAGGCTTTCTTTGTTCCACTTCACATTTCTTGCTCCTTTATAACAAATACTTTTAAAACTTAGTCCTATGCTAAGTTCCTCACTAGCTGGGGAGTTTCATTTTCTTTCTTTCCCTTCTATTTTGCAATAAACCTTTGTCTTTCCCAAAAACATAATAATTTTTTTTTTGCTTTTTGGGTCACACCTGGCGATGCACAAGGGTCACTCCTGGCTCTGTACTCAGGAATTACTCCTGGTGGTACTCAGGGGACCATATGGGATGCTGGGAATCGAACCCGGGTCAGCTGTGTGCAAGGCAAATGCCCTATCTGCTGTGTTATCACTCCAGCCTCATAATAATTTTATGGGGCCAGGGAGGCAGCTCAGCCAAAGTGCACAGGTCTCATACACACAGATTAATTTAATATCAGAGAGGAAGTCAATTAAAAACAAACACTTTGGGACTGGAATGATAGTACAGCGTGTAGGACGTTTGCCTTGCACGCAGCCAACCCGGGTTCAATTCCCAGCATCCCATATGGTCCCCTGAGCACCGCCAGGGGTAATTCTTGAGTGCAGAGCCAGGAGTAACCCCTGTGCATCACCAGGTATGACCCAAAAAAGAAAAAAAAAACATGAATTCACCTCTTGCCTGGCAACGGGTAAGGAGGATTCTTCATTTTTTAAGATTCTGGGGTTAGAACCCAGAGTTTCCACACACAAGGCAAGTGCTTTATCCCTGAGCTACATCCCTGGCCAAGGACGAGACATTTATTTGTTAATTTGGGAGCAGGGGCTAGTCCTGGCTCTGAGCTCAGGAGGGACCTTTGGCAGTCCTCAAGGACCAGAGAGGATGCTGGGATTTGAACCTGGGTCGTAGCTATTGAAACCTCCTGCAAGGCATTTGATAGACCTCCTGTACAATCTGTCTGGCCCCGGTTTTCAAAAATACAAAATAGTTCAGCAAGAATCTATTCAGATACTCTGCCTATTTTAATAGAGTTCATTTTGCTAAAAACTCATTGTTACAGGCCTGAGTGGGTAGTACAGTGGGTAGAGTGCTTGCTTTGAATGCAGTTCACAGGGTTTGTTCCCCAGCACCACATATAGTCCCTGAGCTCAGAGCCAGGAATAATCCCTGACCCCCCAAAAAACAAACAAAAAACATTTTTAAAACCCTCATTTGGAGCTGGAGAGATAGTACAGGGTGGAGGGGAGCAGTAGAGCATGTGTGGCATCCAGGAATCCGGAAAAATTCCTTAGTGCAGAGCCTGGGGTCAGGAATTAGCCCCTGAGCACCAGGTGTGGCCCTAAAACAAACAAAAAAATCCCTTCATCATTACTAAGGTAACTGGTTACAATAGCATCAATGTCTATACCTCAGTCACCACCAAGGGGGTCAAAAAGGTAGATGATCCCATTATTCCTTTTTAATTTTAACTTTTCAGGCCACATCCAAGTAAGCACCATTACTCCTGGTTCTGCACTCTTGGGGGACCAAATAGGGTTGAACCTGTGTGGACTGCATGCAAGGCAAGCACTGTACCTCCTGTACCCTACCTCTCTGACCCCTATTTCATTTGTAAAAAAACATACATTTGGGCCACACCAGGTGGGGCTGTAGGCTACTGCAGTTCTGCCCAGTGCTGGGGTGGGTTGGTCACTCCTGGCAGTAATTCCAGGACCAGTGGAACCACAGGGAAAATCCCAGGCCTCTTTCTTGCCAAGTATTTTGCAATGTGCTTCTGCCTTCTGAATCATCTCTCACCCCAATAAAGAGGATTATTTTTGTTGTTGGGGGTACACTCAGCTGTGTTCAGGGCTTATTCCTGGCCAGGCTGGGGGAACTTTAAGGGTTGCCAGAGATGGAACCATGGTTAGCAGTGTGCAAGGGTCTCCATATATCTTGAGCCCTGGAGGGTAATTTTTTTTGTTTTGGGGCCATACCCAGGGGTTATTCCTGGCTATACACTCAGGGATCACTCCTGCCATACATGGGGCTGGGTTCGCTGCCTGCAAGGCAAACACCCTACCCGTACTATCTCTCCTGGAGGATGATGTTAAAGGGAAGGGGAACACCGAATGATAGGGAGTAGGATGCCAGAAGTCCTAAGGCAGTTCTGAAGTGCTTCAAGCCAGCAACCAGCAGCCCTTCCACCCTGGCCCAGCACCCGCTGCCATGAGAATGGAGCTTTGCATAGCATCCGGACTGCTGCATCCTGGCAGAGGTAGAGCCAATCTGGTGACTGCCGGCAACAGTAGTTCCCCTGCTTTAGGAAGCTGGGGGAGAGCTGAACTTTGGGGACAAATGGCAATGGGAGTGTCATGAGGGTTCCTGCAGTGAAGATGGAGTGGATCTCGTGGGACTGCAAGGAGCCTTAGATCCACGGCTCAAGGGTCCAGGCAGATCATGGCAGTGAGCCTAGCGAGAACAGAGCTAGAGCACGCACTGATGATGTACAGAGAAGATAATGTCCTGCACCCCCTTCACAGGCGGAGAGATAGCGCCACTCTATCTGCTCAGCCTCAGCTCAGAGATTGTTTCAAAATACAGACACCCGGACTTAGTCTACCCTTGCTGCTTTTGGGGTTCTCGGTCGGACACATGTTCCTGCCAAGAAACGGGCAGTTTTGTGAAGTTAAGGGGCTTTGACATTTCCTTTTATTGTATGCTTCATGTATTGGTGATATAGTATTGATTAAGGCAGAATTAGTTACATAAATGTTTGAAACAGAAGTATAACCATGAGGTCTATATGCATCTAAAAAGATTTTCTTTTTGGTTTGGGGTAAACATCCAGCAGTATTCAGGGTTTATTCTTGACCCTGTGCGCAGGGATCACTCCGAGTACGCTTGGGGGACCATAAGAAGTGCACAGGATCAGACCTGGGTGGGTCTCGTGCAAAACACTCTACCTGTTGTGCTATCTCACTGACCCACATTTCCCACCTTTTTGTTAGATACCTGCTGTCACATGGAAACATTAAAATGATTCCCAATTACTCGGGGTCTTAAAGTGTTTTTAAACTCTTTATGGAGTGCCAGGCACGAATTTCAGGGCCTTACACCTGTGATCTAGGGGTTCAATGGAGAAATGCTTTCACCCTAAAAATGAAGCCCCAGACAGGTGTTTGTTGGTGCCCATTGTACTTTATTGCTTGTGGGGGATCACAACAGCCAGTGATGCTGGATCATGCAGTGTGAGGGATCAAACCTGGGGCTGCTGCATACAAACAAGCCCTTCAGTCCCTTGGGACATCTCCCCGCACCTTCATTTACCTTTAGACTTGCAATTCAAATGAAATTGCAGATTACTCCATTTTCTCCCCAATAAACTAGACTACAGACATATCGTTGGTGTTCAATATTTGGTCATGGTCCCCCCCCCTTTTATGTTTGTTTCTAATGATGGAAAATGATGGAGGAAAAGATGACAGTCTTGGGAGCTGGAAAGATAGTACAGCGGTAGGGCGCTTGCCTTGCTCGAGGCTGACCTGGGTTCAATCCCCGCCACCCCATTTGGTCCCCGGGCACTACTAGGAGTGCAGAGCCAGGACTTACCCTGAGCACGGCCAGTGTGGCCCCCAAAGAAAAGCAAAACAATGGCAACAATATTTCCTTTCGTTGGATGCACTGTCTCTCCTCTTCTGACACTAGCTGTCACTCTGCAAGACTTTTCGGGAAGCTCCGCTCTCTTCCCGCTTCTGCACCTGCAAATGCTGACACTGCTGTGGCCCGAGTCTCCCCCTACCCTTTCCTAGCCTCATCTTACCTGCTGACACTGACATTCCTAGTCATGGTGGCCTTGCAACCAGGCTTCTACCTGTGGTCCCCTCCGCGGCGATGTGCCTCTTTTCTGTCATTCTAAGCGGTGGGGCTCCTCCAGGTGCCATCCTGGGCTCTCTGGCCACCTCACCTGTACCTGGTGGACCCTTGGCAGCAAGAAGTAGTCACTTGCACTTTTAAGCTGAAGGCCTGTGGAGCGAGGCCGGGTTCCGCCCCACGTAGACCGCAAGGATCGAGCCCTCGGAGGCCGGCGCGGGAGGGAGGGCAGGCAGCCGCGCTAACCTGTCGACTTCGGCCCCGCCCTCTCCGCTTAGAGCGTGCGCGCCTGAGACACGTAGGACCAACCGGGAGAAAGGAGCGGCTTGAGTGGCATTCTCATGGCCCAATAAGCTGTGACCCAGGTAAACCGTCTTCTACCCGGACCAATGGCGACGCGGGGCGGGGCTCGTGTGGGGGCGACGGTCACCTGATCAACCGCGGCGGCAGACAGAGGCCGCGGAGACCTCGGCGATGATGGCGGCTACTGCAGCGGGTTGGGCTCAGGCCGGGACCAGGCGGGCCCCGCCGCCCTGGCAGATGCCGTGGCTGCCGCTGCTGCTGGTGGCTGTGGCGGCGGCGGCGGCGGAGCAGCAGGTGCCCCTGGTGCTGTGGTCGAGTGACCGGTGAGCAGGGCGGACCGGGCTGGGGCAGGCAGCGCTGCGCGCCTCCGGGGGCTGAGGTGCTGTCGTCCACTCCGGGGCGAAGCGGGCCCGAGGCAGAACTGTCGCTTGCCCGGTGGCCCATAGGGAGTCGCCTGGTTGGAGCTCCGGGATATGCGCTTCCGTGTAGGGGGTCGCGGCGGCTTGGACCTCGAGCCCTGCCCGCCTGCTTAACAGCACCTCTGCCCCCTGCCAGGAACTTGTGGGCTCCTGCGGCTGACGCTCACGAGGGCCACATCACCAGCGACATGCAGCTCTCTAACTACTTGGGCCCCGCCCTGGAGCTGGGGCCCCGCAACGTGCTGCTGTTCCTGCAGGACAAGGTATGGACACCCTGCAGCCCTCTTCCCTGGCCCCGGGAGAGCAGGCAGGCCGGTCTGCCCCGCAGAATGCTGCGACCCCTTCCCCAAGGCGAGTTTCAGTGATCTTGTCCCAGGGTAGGGAGGTGTGACATCTCTCTTGGGAAGGCCTGTGGAAGGCTCGTTGGGGATAGGCACCCATGGGTTGGGAGAAGCCCAGAATCAGAATCCAGAGGCCTACTATGTCCCTGGCTCTTAACTGAGTGACTACATGGTGGGGATTGTCTACCTTATTGGAGGAAGAGAAGACTGAGGACAGGGAGAAGTGACATGCCCAAGGTCACAGAGTGAATGAATGAGGGGCAGAATGAATGGGATTTTGAGTGTGATGACCATAGTAGCGACATCACAAAGCGATCACTGACTGTTTTGTAGCACTGTGCTAAGTCAATGTCATTATTTTGCCTTTCTTTCCAAGAGAATTAGGGCTTGTGAAGCTACAAAGATAGGCAAAGTTCACATTTTCTTTTCTCTTTCTTTTTTTGCTTTTGCGCCACACCCAGCAATGCTCAGGGCTTATTACTGGCTCTGTGCTCATAGATTGCTCCTAGCATGGTCTGGGGGATCATTTGGGGTGCCAGGAATCAAATCTGCCTCAGCTACACACAAGACAAGTGCCCTGCCTGCTGTACTGTTTCTCCAACCCCCAAAGTTCATGGTTTCAACACTGCACAACTGCTTCCTGCCTGAAGTCACTGGCCATGCCCCACCAACAGCCCAGTGTGTGCCCAGAGCACAGGCAGCAGCATCCTGGTCTCTGCCGTGCCGAGCAAGCAAGGGGTCCAGAAGAAGGGGATCAGGCATTGTGGATTGGAGTGTTGCATGGGCCATAGCCAATCAAAGTTCTGTGGGATTGGTTACTCCTGTGATCTTCCTTGCTCTTTGCACAGGACTGGGAGTCACAGCTGCCCACGGTCCTCTGGGAGGGGCACAGAAGGCTGTCGGACTAGAATTTAGTTCTGGTCTGACTGCTTTGCCTTTCCCTGGATGTCATTCTCTCTCTCTCTCTCTCTGTCTTTCTCTCACACTGCTCCACATCTCAGGCTCCATGGAGCAATTGTTTTCCTTTTTACAGAAAGTGCTCAGGGATGCTGCTGACTCTTCTTTGGTTCTGGCAGTGCTGGGGGAACCACGTGATGCTGGGGATTGAACCCGGGCCCCTTACATGTAAAATATCTGTTCAGCCCCCAAGTTATCTCTCTGCCCCCAAGGAGCAGTTCTGAGAAGCCCCCAATAACATCCATTCATTTGTCCATTTGTGGGTGTCTCTGATGTCTCTCATTAAGTAGCTTAAGAAAGCAGACCACCAGAGGGAGGTGGCTGAACTGCTGATACCGCCCTAAGTTCAGTCTTCAGAGCAGAAGGAAGCAGGTGAAGGGCATAGCGAAAGTAATGCTGGGTTTCTCTCCCTGAGTGTGGGCAAGGCTGGGTGTGGGACCTCAATGAATGGGGATGGAGGGAGCCACAAGAATCTCGGCAGAGGGCACTCCAGGCAGAGCACAAGGCCAGAGTGAAGGTCCCGTGCCCGTCCCACACATGGAGGGAAAGGGGAAAGGAGCCGTGCGGCCGGGAGGCAAGGAAGGTGGCCTGCAGTTCTTTTAGTTTATTTGGGGGTTACACTTGGAGGTGCTCAGAGCTTACTCTGCACTCAGGAATCACTCTTGGAGGGGCTCAGGGGACCATATGGGGTACTGGGGATCGAACCTGGGTCAGCTGCGTGTAAGGCAAGCTCCCTGCCCATTGTGCTATTGCTCCTGTGGCTAGAAGCTTTGAGCCATTAAATTCAGGTGGCCGAGTGTCTGCCCAGAGGGCGAGGAGGCAGGAGCGAGTGTACTAAACACTGGAGTGTTGGCCACCGATAAGGATCTAGCCGAACTGGGAGAAGCCAGTGGAAGCCGGGAAGCAGTGGGTGTGGGGCAGGAATCCAAGGGCAGCTGTAGGTTGCTCCACCTCCGCCCCAGCAGCCCCAGTGGCCGGGGCTTCTCCCCTCAGAAAAGGGGCCAGCAGGCAATTCTCCTTTTCTGCTTCTGGCCCCCACACTTCCCTCTTGCCTGCCCAGTTCCTCTTGTCTGTCGTAGGCTCAGAGTCCCGAGGCTAGCACGAGGGAACCGGCCTGTCCGCAGGCTTCCTGCTTTCTCACCCCACCCCTCCAGGAGGCTGCTGGGATGGAGGTCTGCCTTCCTCCCCAGTTTGGCCCCTGCTCCTTTGAGCAGCGCAGGCCTGACTAAATGAGGTCTAGCTGAGCCTGAAAATGCACAGGAGGAGCTGGAGCCAGAGTCCAGCCGGCGTAGGGTTCCCCAAGCAGAGACAGGTGCAAGTCCTGAACACCGCCCGGTGTGGCCCCAAAACTATAAAGGAACATGACAATGCGAAGAGAATGTACAGGGCAGTGTGCCTCTGGCCCTGACCATGGTCCTGACTGACCCGTGCCCTGACGCTGAGCTGACTCCCTGCTTCCCTGCTAGCTGAGCATCGAGGACTTCACAGCCTATGGTGGTGTATTTGGGAACAAGCAGGACAGCGCCTTTTCCAATCTGGAGGTAAGAAACCTCCCTCTGGGGACCTGCAATGCCGGCCTAGGTGTGGGAGGGCTGACTGAGTACACCAGTAGTCTGGGATGTGTGGATGTGCAGGACTGGCCCAGCCCCACGAGGCCCTGGCTCACTGGCCTCTTCTCCTTTCTCTCCCCTGTCCCCAGAATGCCTTGGACCTGGCACCCTCCTCACTGGTGCTTCCTGCCGTCGACTGGTACGCCGTGAGCACTCTGACCACTTACCTGCAGGAGAAGCTCGGGGCCAGCCCCCTGCACGTGGACCTGGCCACCCTGCGGGAACTGAAGCTCAACGCCAGCCTCCCCGCCTTGCTGCTCATCCACCTGCCCTACACGGCCAGGTATGGCCGGGCGCTGGGCTCATGCAGCCTTTCGGCCACAATGGCTCTCCTCTGCATGCCAGCCCTTCCACGGGCACCCCGGACTCTGGCACTGAACCAGACCTATTGAGGCTCCGCAGATGAAGCCAGTGTGGGGTGTGTGGGTCGGGAGCCCTGGCCAGGCCCCGGGCAGGCCGATGCGCTGAGCAGGGGAACAGAGGGAAGAGAAAGTCCGCAGTCTGTGCCTTCTCTGGCTTGGGGTGCCTGCAGGGTGCTAACATGCTGGCTTTTCTGCAGCTCGGGGCTGATGGCACCTCGAGAAGTCCTTACTGGCAATGGTAAGTGAGCGGCCTTAGCTGTCCATACCCCAGCATCAGCCATAGACCGCTGGCCCTGTGCTCCGTCCTCCCCGAGAGCCTCCCGTTCTCAGGGCAGGCACTCGGGCACTGCCGGACACCTCCCTGGGTTGGGGGTTTCTGCTCAGGCTCTGAAAAGCCTGCAGCTTGGCCTTTAGGGAACCAAACAGCATTTCTGAGCACTGTGCTTGGGGCCCACCTCTCCCTGCAGTGCATCGTGCCCCTTCTTGATCTCTCTTCCCATGCTGCTGAGATGGCGCTTGGCATTAGGGTGGAAGATGCTGCTACATGGGTCCCGGTGGAGGGAGGCTGGGACGCAAGGACCACTCGGTGGTGTGAGTGGCTCTGAGGGTTTCCATAGTGGGGGAGCTGTAGAGGGGGCCATCTGGTGTCTCCTTTCCACAAGAAGACCCTGTGTAGCACTATCAAGAGAAGGCAGTCATGGAAGGTGCCCCGAGGGATAAGGTTCAGGCTTTACGTGCAAGGGTCCTGGGTTCCATGCCTGGCCCGCCTGGTACCCCAAGGATGCAGGTACGGACGTTGGTGCCTTACCTCCTCACCGTTGCCAGCTTCCTGGGTGCCCACAGTGGGTTCCAAAGCCCACTGTGAGCAAGGCTGCAGCCAGCTATCCTGAACTGCTTCTCTGCTCCCTGCCACCCTCAGATGAGGTCATCGGGCAGGTGCTGAGCACGCTGCAGGCTGAGGACGTGCCATACACCGCAGCCCTCACAGCGGTCCGCCCATCCCGGGTATGTGCCCCTTGGCCAGGGCTCCGGGAGGTGTGGGTGTCCCGAACCTAGCCTTGCCTGGGGCTTTTCTTCAGCCCAGGGTGGGTGTCCTGGGCCCTCAGTTTGGGGGCCTGAGGGGCCAGCTGATGAGCTGCTGAGTGTGATGGGCGGGGCTGCAGGCGGGGCCAGCAGGGCACACAATTCAGTTCAGGTGTGCTGACACGGGCTTGGTGGCTGTCTGCAGGTGACCCGCGATATATCCCTGGTGACTGGGGGGCTAGGGCGCCAGCTGCTGCAGAAGCGCTCCGTACCAGTCAAGATACATCCCCCTGTGAGTTTCAATGACACCGATCCCCGGATCCTGTTCTGGGCCCAAAACTTCTCGGTGGCGTTCAAGGACAAGTGGGAGGACCTGACCCCCACCACCTTTGGGATCAAGGATCTTAACATGTCCGGCTCCTTCTGGAACGAAACAGATGCCAGGTCGGGGGGCCATTTTCATGACCACGGGATGGGCTGTGTTGGAGGACTGCCCAAGTGGGGTGCTCGGAGTACGCCCCTGGGGCTGTCCTGCTTCTCTGGGCTCAGAGCACCAGTGCCTTCCCCTTGAAGCACCCCGGGGCAACTGCCAGTTCCAGGGCTCTGGTATTCTCTTCCCTCCACATCACCTCAGGCCCTCCAGGGAACTTAAGGGGTCACGGTGCACGGGCATCAAGAAAGAGCCTGCAGCTGAATGTGGGGGGGCTGTGTGCTGATTCCTGACTTGGGATGGACCTTCGTGCCCCCCTCATCGGGTGTGGATGAAGGTGTAGGGCGCTGCATGCGGGCCTCCCCTAGCTGGAAGCTGCTGGGGACTCTGGGAGCCTGACACTTGCCCCACACTCTGCCCTGCAGGCTTTCTCTGACTTATGACCAACTCTTCTCCGCCTCCACGGTGACATTCACGTGAGTCAGGGCAGGGGTGGCGGGGCAGGGCTCCAGCTTCTCCAGCTGCCTGACATCCCCGGGCCCCCACAGGTTCATTCTGACTAACCGCTTCTACCCCGTCTCGGCCCGGCGCTGGTTCACCATGGAGCGCCTTGAGGTGCACAGCAATGGCTCTGTGGTCTACTTCAACTCGTCCCGGGTCACGGCGCCCAGCACGTACTCCTTCCACTGTGAGTACGTCAGCACCGTGAGCGGCAACGGCGACCTCCTGGTGCCCCGTGTGCAGCCTTCTCTCTGGCAGATCCATCTGTGGGACTTCCAGGTATGAGGGTGGGGAGCAGGCGAGCGGGAGCCATGAGAGCGTGGCCTCATTTGCCTGTGGGCTCTGGAAGGCCCTGGAGAGTCCTTCCCATGAGCTCATGACCGCAAGCCATGTCATTGCCCACCACCCAGATCCAGGCGTTCAACGTGACCAACGGGGAGTTCTCCTACGCCAGCGACTGCGCGGGCTTCTTCTCACCGGGCATCTGGATGGGCTTGCTCACCTCCCTGTTCATGCTCTTCATCTTCACCTACGGCCTGCACATGATCCTCAGTCTCAAGACCATGGACCGCTTCGACGACCACAAGGGCCCCAGCATCTCCTTGACCCAGATTGTGTGAGCCCACGCCCCAGAAGGCAGACGGTGTGCTGGGGCCCCATCATCTTCCTACCCTCCTCACGGAACCACACGGCTGTCCCCCTTCCAACCACGTGCCCTTCCCCCCTTCCAATCGTAGCATGAACTTTAGTGCCCCTCAGCCTCTCATTCCCTGGTCCACCTGCTGAGGGGCGACCTTGACCCCCCCTCACTCCTCCCCCCAAAAAAGATCAAGGTGTACATATCCCGTGTAGAGAGTAGGTGGATCTCCCAGGCTCGGCTCCTGAGAGGCAGACAAGAATTTCAGATCCCTTCCCGCCCCTTTCCTTATTTATTCTCACGGCGACGTGCTCGCTCGCCCCTTGCTGTGTATCGTGCTTTCCCGTGGCCCATGCCCGTCCTGGGGCCCCCGGGGGCCCCTTGCAGCGCCTGACTTTGGGTAGGGCAGTACAGTTTCACCGCGCGAGTCCCGCCTGGGTGGCGAACAATGGCGAACAATGAGCCGCACGCTGGGGGTTCTTTCTGTGGCCCGGGAGGGTTTGAGCAAGGCAGGTGGGCTGGGGATGACGACTGGGTTTCTGGCATGTTCCTGCCAGCGGGGCGGGGTGGGAGCCCGGGGCACGCGCTGGATTGCTTCCTAATAAAATAAAGACGGGTCGCCGTGCGTGGGCCTCGGTCACTTAGCCCTCGGGCTACAGGCCGCCAGCTCCCTACGCGCAGCGGGGTGGGGGGGGTGCGCGACACTGACAATGGCCGGCTCCGGGCCCGCTGGGGGCCGCCCCCGGCTGCCGCAGCGGCGCGCCCCCGGCCCGCGGGGCCGCGCCGAGACTGAGGACGGGGCGGGCGGGGCGGGGCGCGCGCGGCTCCCGCGCAGGGATCCGGCCGAGCCGCAGCACCGCCGCCCGCCGCCGGCCGTGCCCGTGGCGCCGCACTGCTGCCGCCGCCGCTGCCGGGTGCGGGGCGGGGCCGGGACTCTTTGACGCGGCGGAGGGGGCGGGCGGCGCGCCGCCATCTTTGGCCAGTGCGGCGGCGGGCGGCCGTGGGGAAGCAGGAGGAGGAGTCGGGCGCGCTGCAGCCGGCCTGACCATGGACGAGGAGTACGACGTGATCGTGCTGGGCACCGGCCTCACCGTAAGTGCGCCGCGGGCCCCCGTGCCCTGCGCCCGCGGCCCCGCAGCCTGCCTCGCTGGCCGCTGCGCTGCCGCCCGCGGCCGCGACTCCAGAGGACTGCCCGGTGCCCACCCCTCCGCCTCTGCCCGCGCCCCTCACCCCAGCCCCGGGCCCGTCTCCGAGCCGCGGCCCCGTTTCTGGCCGCCCCCTCACTTCCCTCGACCCCCGGCCCCCTCCCCCTCTCCAGACGCGCACCTGCGGGACAAGAAATCGCTCCCGCACCCGTTCCGACGCCCCCACCTCCTGCCCCTGACCCCGCCCCCCGGCCCGCACCCCGCGCCTGCCCGCCCAGCATCCCCTCCCATTTTAAGGTAATTCCCGTTGGGATGCGATGCAAGGGCCAGAGTCGGGGGGCTTTACCGGGGTGGGCCCTTGTCTGGGCCTTTTG
Organism: Sorex araneus; assembly: GCF_027595985.1. Lineage (NCBI taxonomy): Eukaryota > Metazoa > Chordata > Mammalia > Eulipotyphla > Soricidae > Sorex > Sorex araneus. The sequence goes on along the minus strand of NC_073313.1, from coordinate 58,371,290 downwards.
GGGGCTAGGAGAACCCCGGGAATGTTCCAGAAGGCATCACAGTGGGGGCAGTGACCACGTTCCCGCTACCCCACCCTGGTTGCCCAGGGAGACCACAGGCTGAGGAATATCTGCATCCTTTGTCCTTGGCTGTTGACAGGGACTGTGCAGAGTGTTTATCTTCCCTGCCCCCCCTCATCCCTGGGAGTGCTCCCCTGAGACTCCGCTCCCTCGGGTGCTCCCAGAAGCCCCTCTTGCTGCAGAGAATGCGTGGGGGGCCCCTGCCCTTTGAGGGAAGAGCATCCCAGGGCGCGGCCTGCCCTCTCCGGGCGCGCTCCACTTCGGTGCTGCGCGTCCCGTTGCGGGGGGGGGGGGGGGAGGGGGGTGCCCTCCGCTGTCTGGCCAGGGCTGGGTCTTGCCTGCAGCGCTCTGCGTAGGTAGATGCTATCTTGGTATGTTAGTCACCAGACGGCTGTCCCAGCATCTGCTGGACATCATCTCCCCGAACCTGCCCATTTCCTCCTCAAGACGGTCCAGACACAGCCAGCACCCCAGCTCGAGGCAGATGAGGCCTTGGCTCGTCACCCTGTGCGGGTAATGGTGCGTGTCGCCCTCCCCAGGAATGCATCCTGTCGGGGATCATGTCAGTGAACGGCAAGAAGGTATTGCATATGGACCGGAACCCGTACTACGGGGGCGAGAGCTCCTCCATTACACCCCTGGAAGAGGTGAGGCCCCCCTAACTGCTGCACTGGGCCACTCCAGGAGGGCGGGACTCGAGGTGCCTCTTTCTTTCCTGCCCGCTTGCAGTTGTATAAGCGCTTTCAGTTGCTGGAGGGCCCCCCTGAGGCCATGGGCCGGGGTCGAGACTGGAACGTCGATCTGATCCCCAAGTTCCTCATGGCCAATGGTGAGGGAGATGAAGGAGGTACTGGGGGGTGATGGGGGCAGTGGAGGCGATAGAACAGGGCGGGGGCCCCAGCAGAGGCACGGTGGAAGCTGGCCAACAGAATGGCCTAACTGGGCTTCCTTGGCCCATGCCCCACCACAGGGCAACTGGTGAAGATGCTGCTGTACACGGAGGTGACCCGCTACCTGGACTTCAAGGTGGTGGAGGGGAGCTTCGTCTACAAGGGGGGCAAGATTTACAAAGTGCCGTCCACCGAAACTGAAGCCTTGGCATCCAGTGAGTGGAACTGGGCCCCTCGCCCTGGCTGCCCTCTGGGGCTGCCCCTCCTACCGCTACAGAGGGGATATGCCGTGCAGCCTTCCATGGGACGGCCCCACCTCACCTGCTGGACAGCCTTTGCAGACATGGGGACCCCGAGTCCAGGAATGGACTGGGGCCGGGTGGGGAGGGGAGGTGGCGGCGGCACAAAGCTTTCCACACCCCTCCGCAGATCTGATGGGCATGTTCGAGAAAAGACGCTTCCGCAAGTTCCTGGTGTTTGTGGCAAACTTTGATGAAAACGACCCCAAGACCTTTGAGGGTGTCGACCCCCAGAACACCAGCATGCGAGATGTCTACCGGAAGTTTGACCTGGGCCAGGATGTCATTGACTTCACTGGCCACGCCCTGGCGCTCTACCGCACGGATGAGTTAGGGGACACTGCCATGCGGATGGTCCCTTGCCTAGCTGGCACCCTGCCCTTCCCGCCCCTGTCTGCCTTGCACCTCTCCTGTACCAGGCTGCCTCTCTGCCTCTGTCCTCACTTGGCCTAGGTTCCCCCAAGCCATGTGGGTGGGAGGGTAGGATGACTGGGAGGCGGCATGGATGTGAGTTGGGGGTGCTGCTCCCCCAGGTACCTGGACCAGCCCTGTCTTGAAACCATCAACCGCATCAAGCTGTACAGTGAGTCGCTGGCCCGGTATGGCAAGAGCCCGTATTTGTACCCGCTCTATGGCCTTGGCGAGCTGCCTCAGGGCTTTGCAAGGTGAGGAGATAGCCTCGGCGACCAGAGGCTGCCGGGGAAGCTGGCCCAGCTCTGTCCAGGCCCCCCGAGTCTGGGCAGCTCCCGTCACGGCTTCTCCAGGGGCAGCGGTGGGGGTCCTAAGAGAGGCCTTCAGCATCGTGGTCTACCCCTGCCAGGTTGAGTGCCATCTATGGGGGGACATACATGCTGAATAAGCCTGTGGATGACATCATCATGGAGAACGGCAAAGTGGTGGGAGTGAAGTCGGAGGGAGAGGTAAGCCTTGCGCCTGGGGCCAGGGGGGTGCCGGGCAGGGAGTGCCCACGCTGGCCACGGCCTTGGTGCTTTCCCAGATCGCGCGCTGCAAGCAGCTCATCTGCGACCCCAGCTACATCCCGGACCGTGTGCGGAAAGCGGGCCAGGTCATCCGGATCATCTGTATCCTCAGCCACCCTATCAAGAACACCAACGACGCCAACTCCTGCCAGATCATCATCCCCCAGAACCAGCTCAACCGGAAGTCAGGTTCGTGAGCCTCCCCTGGTGTCCTCCTGTCTTCTCAGGGAGTTTGTGCTTTTCCCCGTCAACTTCAGGGTCTGCTGTCCCCTTTACTTGGGTTCTGGGGACCAGGTGACGGGGAGGGCCGAGGCCCTAATGCACAGTTCCCTTGGGCAGACATCTACGTATGCATGATCTCCTATGCACACAACGTGGCCGCGCAGGGCAAGTACATCGCCATTGCCAGCACCACGGTGGAGACCTCAGAACCCGAGAAGGAGGTGGAGCCCGCCCTCGAGCTGCTGGAGCCCATTGACCAGAAGTGAGGCCCAAGGAGTTGCCGGGTGGGAGGCTCAGTAGGGAGGGGAGCGGGGAATCTGATGGGAGGCCGGTGCCTTCGTGGCCCTCTTCCCTTCCAGGTTCGTGGCCATCAGTGACTTGTTCGAGCCCATTGACGATGGTTCCGAGAGCCAGGTAAGCAGCGTGTCCTGGCTGTGGCTTCTGGTCATGTGCCCAGAGGCTCTGCCCAAATTGTCCCGGGCCTGGGTTATGGCTGCTTGCAGGTGTTCTGTTCCTGCTCATACGATGCCACCACACACTTCGAGACAACCTGCAACGACATCAAAGACATCTACAAGCGCATGGCCGGGTCCGCCTTCGACTTTGAGAACATGAAGCGCAAACAGAATGATGTCTTTGGAGAAGCTGACCAGTGATTGCTGACCAACCCCCAAGCACCCCAGTCTCTCCTCGAGGGTGCCCCTGTTTCCAGCACCCTCTGCTTCCCCAACTGCATTCCTGTTGCCCACCTCATTGATCCACTGACCAAACCCTTAACCTTAGCTATGGTTTGGGAGATTGGGGGGCGGGTAGCATCTTCTTTCTTGGCCCTTCCTTACCCTGGGGGAAAAGGGTTCTCCTCCCTGTGTGTTTGTCTCTCCCCCCACCCTGGAATCTTCTGCTCCGTTTGGAAAGAATGTGGAGGAAAAGCTGATTTCTGTCCCCTGCCGCTGTGACCCCCCCACTCTAGTGGCCTTTGGAGATGCCCCTGCCTCCCCCTGCCAACTCCCTCGTGTGTTGGAGAAGGGGCCCTCCCAGCACAAAGTTGCATCCCCCCTTCCCCGTAATTTATTCTAATTTATTAACTTCCGCCCACCCCAGACTGAGTGGAGCCCCTCACCTAGGTGGGCCTTGTGTGGAGCTGTAGAGCCTGAGGGACAGAGAGGGCTGGGGTGCGGCCCCCCCCAGCTTGATCTTGCCGTTTCTGTTTTCGTCTTTGTGTTTGTGTCCTCCTGTACTTGCCAGTTAAGAAATGGGAGCAAAACAGAAGGCGGTGGGAACACAGATCCACCCTTTCCTTTAGTGCTGGGAACCCCCTAACTTGCAAAGTGAATGTGTCCCTTCCCCAACCTCTAGTGTATTTCACAGCAAACCATCTCCCAATAAAGAACTCTTCCAACCTGAGCGCCGAGGCCCTCTTCCTTGCCACGCCCCAAGCGGGGGCAGCTCGAGCTGGCGTCGGGGGTGGGGGCTGGCCGGTCGTGCTCCTGTCGATGCGCGGCTCTGCAAGGGCTGCCCCACGCCGGGTCTCAATGAGTGCCGGGGCAGCGTGGTGGGGGGCGCCCCGCGCCCTTCCCGGCGGGGAGCCCGGGGCGGGGCGGTGGAGAGGGGGCGGGGCGCGCGGTCACGTGGGCGCGCGGGGCGGGGCGGCAGCGCGCCCGGGGCCGACGTCACCGCGCGGGTGCGTCAGCTGACTTCGAGGAGAAGGCCGCCGCCGCCGGGCCTGTGCTGCTGCCGTGGTCCTTGTCAACGCCGCCCGCGCCACCGCCGCCATGGCCCAGTACAAGGGGGCAGCGAGCGAGGCGGGCCGCGCCATGCACCTCATGAAGAAGAGGGAGAAGCAGCGCGAGCAGATGGAGCAGATGAAACAGCGCATCGCAGAGGTGCACCCGCGCCGCCTCGCGTTCCCCCGCGCCCCCCGACAACCCCGGGCCCCCGAGACCCCCCGCGGGCCCGCGCTGCCCCGAGTGCAAGCCCCCCCATACACCGCCGGGCTGTGGGCGTGCAAGTCAGGGATGGCTAGTGTCACGGGGGCCCCCTGGCGGGCATGCAACAGCCCCCCCACACACCGGAAACTTAAGTCTCTGGGCCAAAGGAGTCCAAAGCACTTGGGGTACCAGTTCAGAGCAGGCTGGGGGAGCCCCAGGAAGCAGCACCCCGAGCGCTACCTCCTCACCTGGTGTTTGCACCCCACACCCTACGGGTTCCCCAGAACATGGCCTGCGGCTCCCATCCCAGCCCCCCACAGGGGCCAGAGAGCTCCAACATCAGGAAGAACCCCACCCCAGGAAAACGGCTCCTGTCGGGGGGGGGGAGTCCTGTGCAGGCCCCACTGTGCTCACTGCTGCTCCCCCCGCAGGAGAACATCATGAAGGCCAACATCGACAAGAAGTTCTCAGCACACTACGATGCTGTGGAGGCCGAGCTCAAGTCCAGCACTGTGGGTGAGTGTGGCTGGGGGTCCCGTGTGGCACCCCCACCCCAGACCCGCCTTAACTGTGCACCCCGCAGGCCTCGTCACCCTCAATGACATGAAGGCCAAGCAGGAAGCGCTGGTAAAGGAGCGGGAGAAGCAGCTGGCCAAGAAGGAGCAGTCGAAGGAGCTGCAGCTGTGAGTGCGGCTGTGGAGCCCACCCTGCCCGCAGGGACTGTGTCTGCACCTGGGGGGGGCACTGCCTCCCGTTGGGCCACCAGGGTCAGAATCACAGCCATGTGACGCATGCTGGGAATGCGCATGTGACGCATGACGCAGAATCGCAGACCTGGACGCAACCCTGGGCCGCTGGGCTCCCCCAGGCCTGCATCAGGGGGCTCCACCTGGGATCTTTGTGGTAGGAAATGGGCAGGGTGGTACCTGCTGCCATCCGTGTCTTGGCAGGAAACTGGAAAAGCTGCGAGAGAAGGAGCGGAAGAAGGAGGCCAAAAGGAAGATCTCCAGCCTCTCCTTCACTCTGGAGGATGAGGAGGAAGCCGGAGAGGAGGACGAGGATGGGGTGGCCCTGTATGATGAGGAACTAGAAAGAGGTGAGGGCAGACTCGGGGATCCTGTGCCAGAGTTCTGACTTTCGGAAGGACAGGCTTCTCTAGCCTCCGGCCCCCGCTGCCTGCTATGTTCATGGTCCCGGTCCTGCAGAGAGCCTCGACCCCCAGCACATACCCAGCCGAGAGATGTGGCCCACTCACTGCCATGGACAGCCAGGCTGGTGCCCGAGCAGAGGCTTCGGGGATGGAGCTAGGAGGGGGAGGCAGACGAGGCCCTGGCTGCTGAAAACTGGTGTCATAATCTCACATTCAAATATGCCTCGAGTTCCCTTGTGATCCGGGATGAGAACGTGTTTGCTTTGTGGCACCATTTCCCATACTGACTGCCCGCATACTCCTTTACCCATGGGACTTTGGCAGTGGATCGTTCGTCCTGTTTGATCAGTTTGAATTGATGCAGTGTCTCCTGATTGGCTCCTCGTGTCACTCCCAGCTCTGGGCAGGGTCAGACTGCAGCCAAGGGGCCAGTCCAGGGCTCAGAGGACGGGTCCCAGGATAACCATAGAATTGGCCCTTGAGGGGAGAATTTCATTAGCAGTTCGAGAAGTGGGGAGCAGGGTGCCCTGGAGAGTCAGATATCAGGGGGCCCAGAATCGTTGTTGGGAGGACCAGAGAGGAGTGGATTTGGCAGACAGGGGCTGATGGAGAGCCAAGTGGCTAGGGAACAACTGAGGGGAAGCTCCAGGGTGCCCCAGGTACCAGGGACAGCATGAACGCTGAGGCAGGGAGTGTGGCTGAGCTCACCCTTCTTGGGGGAAAGCGAGTCCCATCCCAGACTCCTCAGGACAGCGGCCCAGTTCTTGGTCAGCTGTTGGTAGCACAAGTGCTTTGTGACATTCAGTATTTGGAGCACTCTGGCCAGCCCACTTCCGTCTGGGGTGTTTGTAGGGTGGCGCCACTATTTGGGGCTATGTCAAGGGGCCTCCCTGGAGCTTGCTTTGGTTTGTTCTTGGGCCACAGCTGGTGGTCCTCATGGATAAGTCCTGGTGGGGGTGTGAGGACCCTAGGGGCTGCATGCATGGCAAGCGTCCTCCCTGCTGGGGGCCAAGGGAAGATCTCCAGCCCCTCCGTCACGCTGGAGTATGAGGAGACCTGATTTGTGCCCTGACCTGAGCGCCAGAAGGCCCGGGGGCCCTAGGCCAAGACTGTCTTGTGCTGATCACGGGTACTCTCGCTCCAGAGGTGCCTACCAAGAAAAGGAAGCTGGGGAAGAACCCGGATGTGGATACAAGCTTCTTGCCTGACCGAGACCGTGAGGTAAAGGGGACACGAGTCCTGTCCCCATGCTGGCACCATCCTGCCCTACCCCAGCCCCCACCCCCGCCTCAGCAGAGGCTCTGGCTTGGAGTGGCACCCAACGTGCCCATGACGCCATGCTGGTCCTCCCCCGCCCCTCCATCTCCCAGGAGGAGGAGAACCGGCTCCGGGAAGAGCTGCGGCAGGAGTGGGAAGCCAAACAGGAGAAGATCAAGAGTGAGTCCCCACCAGGGGCCTCAGCAGAGGGCAGGGGCCGCGCCCAGGGCCGGCAGCCAGAGGCAGTTGTGCTTTGCAGGTGAGGAGATTGAAATCACCTTCAGTTACTGGGACGGCTCCGGCCACCGGCGCACGGTTAAGGTAGGTGGGGGGTACGGTGGCCTGCCTCGGGGAGCCCTGCCGGAGAGCCCTTCCCCATCTCCCCTCATGCCCTGGTACAGATGAAGAAGGGGAACACGATGCAGCAGTTCCTGCAGAAAGCTCTGGAAATCCTGCGCAAGGACTTCAGTGAGCTCAGGTGGTGTCTGCGGGCCACTGACCCCAGCTCCCCTCCCAGGGCTGCACCGGCACTGACTCCCTCTGTGGATGGGCGTGGGGGGTGCAGGGCTCATAACCCCCCTCCTGTGTGTCTCCCAGGTCTGCGGGGGTGGAGCAGCTCATGTACATCAAAGAGGATCTCATCATCCCTCACGTGAGTTCTCTCCCCTACTCTCTCCCCTGAGGCAGCTGGGGCGTGGGGGTGTCGGGGGCATACGGTCTATGCCCTGGAAGAGCCCAGCTGGTCATCAGACCGTCGCTTTTCTGCCCTTGGCCCGTAGCACCACAGCTTCTATGACTTCATTGTCACCAAGGCACGAGGGAAGAGCGGTGAGTGGCAGCCATTCCCTTCTCGCCCTGCGCTCCTGTCCCCAGCATTCGGGGGGCCCTGTTGGTGACCAGGGGACATGTGTCTGCCCGCAGGGCCGCTCTTTAATTTCGATGTTCATGACGATGTTCGGCTGCTCAGTGATGCCACCGTGGAGAAGGATGAGGTACAGGACGGCAAGTGCAGGCTTTGAGGGCCGGCTGGGTGGGGCAGGAGGCGCAGACATGCAGCCCTGGGTCCCTTTCCTCCGCAGTCGCACGCAGGCAAGGTGGTGCTGAGGAGCTGGTACGAGAAGAACAAGCACATCTTCCCCGCCAGCCGCTGGGAGCCCTATGACCCTGAGAAGAAGTGGGACAAGTACACGGTGAGGATGCCCTGCGGGGCAGCTCCGTTCGGCGTGCTGCGTGGCTGCAGGGAGCCCCCGCTCACTGTCTCTGTCCCCTCTCTGCATGCCAGATCCGGTGAGCAGGGGCACCGTGCGCAGCTGCCACAGATTCCAGGACGCCGGGCGCCTGGGTGCCCTCGTGATGTGCTCTTCAGAGGAGTCAGGCCTCTCCCAGCCCCGTGCCCCATCTGTGGCTGCTTGCTTGTCCCCCAGTGAAGCAACGTCTCAGAGCTGAACACCCGGGCCAGCTTTCATGGCAAAAGGTCTTTTGTATTGTGCTTGAATTCCCCTGGTGTCCTTGAAATAAACTGAGACACCCCCAGCTCCTTGCAGCGTGTGGTGGTCCGGTGCTTCTCCAGCCCGGCCGTTCCCTTTCTCTCCATTGCAGACCAATGAAACCAGACTCGGTGTCTGTCCTTTGTATTTGCTGTCTGCGTCCCCGGGTGCCGGGAGCCTCCTGTAGTGTGTCTGTGAGTTCTAACCCCTGGCCCTCTGGCTGCTCAGATAGGCATGCAGTCTGCCTTGGCGCCACACGCTGGTTCCCTTGGGGGAAGATGAGGTGGGCGGAACACTGACCCAGCTCGGGCTGTGCCCCTCTCTGACCATGCCCAGACCAACCATGGTGGGCTTTGCCCGGGACACAGACTACTGTGCCGGCTGCTGGCAGCTCTGCATGGGGCTCCCCAGTCCTGTGTCACGTGGGATCATCTGGGGTCATGGGGAGGAGGCGAGGAGGCCAGAGTGGCCTGGGGCCCAGCAGGGAGGCAGGGCCAGGCCTGACCCTGGTTCCTGGAGGCCCTCAATGGCGCCTTTGTTGGGCTCCGGGGACCCTGGAGGGGGTGGTCTGGCCTTTAGTATCAGCCTCCCCCCACAACGCTCTGAGAAGCCATCAGAAGGGCAGCAGCCGACACCGAGCTTCCAGCCAGCTCACTGTGGCTCAGGGCTTCTGGCTCCCAAGGGGACGCCTCTGACCCACCAGCAGCAGGAAAGCCAGCTTTCTTTATACCTTTTTTTTTAATTTTGCGGCCATGCCTGGCAATGCTCAGGGCTTACTCCTGGCTGTGCACTCAGGAATCACACCTGACGGTGCTGGGGGACCATATGCAATGCCAGGAACCTGTGTGCAAGGCAAGCACCCTACCTGCTGTACTATCTGCCCAGCCCCACACCGGCATCTTTTTTTTTTTTTTTTGCTTTTTGGGTCACACCTGGCAACGCACAGGGGTTACTCCTGGCTCTGCACTCAGGAATTACCCCTGGCTGTGCTCAGGGGACCATATGGGATACTGGGATTTGAACCCGGGTCGGCCACGTGCAAGGCAAACGCCCTACCCGCTGTGCTATCTCTCCAGTCCCTACACCGGCATCTTTTAACAAATGGTAATTATTTATAGTTTATTTTTTATGTAATTTAGGTCAAAATTTTTTGACCACCAGTCCACACACATCAGCGCTGCTAGACAGGTATACAAAGGTTGAACATGGGTTTAACTTAATGTTATGACATCAAGTTAACATTCATGGTTTTGGGGTCGGGGGGAAAAAACAAGGATTAAAGCCGACCTGGGTTCAATCCCTGACGCTTGAGCCAGCAGTGATCCCTGAGCACAGAGCCAGGAATAAGCCCTGAGTACTGCTGGGTGTGACACCTCAACCCCAATACAGTGAATAAGGTCACTGCAATTTCTCCATCACCAGCCAGCATCTGTTTCTTTTCTAATGAGGTTGTGGCTGTGAACCTGTTTAACCCCTGCCACTTCAATAAATAAAACCAGATAACACCTGACTTGACATCTGGCCAACTCCCTCAGCAACCATGCATCTCCCCTGACCCCCACAGACTACTCCTGGCTCAGTGTTCACCAGCGCTCCCGGCATGCTAGGGGGGACCTGTTGCACTGGGGATGGGCCCCGGGCTCCTGAGCACAGAGCCTGCCTGCCCACTCTTGTTTGTTGGTTGTTTCTGACGTCACAGCAGGCGATGCTTGATGCTCACCCCTGGTTCTGTGGCAGAGTGGCCGCGTGCTTTGGGGTGCTATGGATCTGGGACCGATGGTGTGCAAGGCCAGGCCCTGCTTTCAGAGCCCGGTGCCTGTGCGTCGCGCTTGCGTGCAGGTACCGTGAGCAAGGATGGGGCCTGTTCCGTGGCATGCAGGGGCTGCACGGGGAGGCTAGGAGCACGTGTTCCCAGGGACTGAACTGAGGACTTGGAGCTACATCCCAGTGACTTTTGTTGTCTCTTGGGACCCACAGTCCCGGTGCGCAGGCTTCCTCCTGGCAGGGCTCAGGGGGCAGCCGGGGTCAGCTGCATTCAAGGCAAGCACCTTACTGTACTTCTCTACAGTCCCTGGAATTTCAGTTATTGTTGACTTAGACTATTGGGAGGGCTGGGGCCACGCCTCGTGTTGCTCTGGAGCTGCTCTAGGCTCTGCTTGCTCTTGGCCATGTTCAGGGGACCGTGCAGTGCTGGAGGTGGAACCCTGGACTCCTTCGTGCAAAGGCTGCACTCAGCCTGTTGAGCAGCCCCTCAGTCCTGCCTGTCTTACCCCTGCTTCAACACTCACTGCCCGGACCGAAGCAATAGTCCAGCACGGAAAGTGCTTGCCTGGCACGCGGCCAACCTGGGCTCGATCCCCAGCACCCCATAGGGTCCCTCGGAGTTCCACCAGGAGTCATCTCTGAGTAGAGCCAGCCACGGCCCCTATGAGTTGAGTTTATTTTATGTCAATGGCAGCATCTTATTAAGGACAAAATGGTGAGCTGTGGTTTGGTGCTTGTGTGAAGCCTGGGTTCCATGCCCTGCCAAAGGAGAGGACGAAGGGAGGAAGGGATAGGGCTGGAGTGAAGAGACAGTGGAGAGGCATTTGCCTTTCACGCGGCCAATGCAGGTTCAATCCTCAGCACATCATAGGGTCACCCAAACCCACCGGGAATGATCCATGAGCTCAGAGCACTGCTGGGTGTGGCCCCAAAATAAAAAAGAAAGGAAGTACTGTGAAGGGAGGGCGAGAGAAGGGAAGGAAGAAGGGAGGAAGGAAGGGGAATGGGAGGAAGGCATAGAAGGAAGGAGAGGGGAGGGAGGGAACAAGAGGAGAGGAAGGAAGGAGGGAGGAAAGCAGGCAGCGCAGAGCACCCCCCCACCCTGCAGTGAACAGTGCTCCGACTGCACGGATGGCTGCAGAAGCCAAGGCTGGGCATTGATGCCTGTGCCTGTGCACGTTGCACACGGAAGCCACACTGTGTACATGCTCTAGTTTGGTCTGCTTGAGTAGCCCCTTGCAACGAAAACCCTGCACCCGGATCTGGAGAGCTCAGCTTTATTCTCCCCACGACAAGCAGGGAGAATGGAGGCCGTTAGTGCAGGGGCAAACAGAGTCTGAGGAAAATCTGCAGCGGGGGTGCCGGGAAGGGGCCTTGGGTTAATGGACGCACCCTGGCACTCTGGCCACTGCAGCATAATCATAGTGCATCATAGAAAGAACAAGGGGGCAGGGCAACAGGACAGCAGGGCAGTGCTTGTCCTATACCGGCCAACCTGGGTCCCATCCCGGCACCACATATGATTCCCCCACGCCCCACCGGAAGTGAACCCTGAAGGTACATCCAGGAGTAAGGTTTGAGGACCTCGAGGTGTGGCCCCCAAACTTAAACAACATTTGAGCTGCAACAGGCCAGGGAGATGCTCAGGAGTGGGCTGAGCCCGACTGCCTGCTGGACTGGGGTTCCTGATGACTCCAGGAGTGACTCCCCACAGTAAGCCAAGCACCACCGTATGACCCCCAAACAAAACATTCAAAAAGAAAAACACCTGGAAGTCATTGTTCCTGTGTCCCTGGTCATGCAGAGCTGAAGGGGGTGTGGGTGTGGGGGGCCCAGGCCTGGTACGGGATGAAAGGGCTGGCTTGGTCCGCTGTGCGCGCCAGCGGGGAGTGTCCGTCCAGTAGTGGATTCTAAACAGCAGGCCCACCAGCAACAGGGCCCCGGGCACCATGACCCAAGGGGAGAGGCACCGGACCCTGCCCAAGTCTCTTCCAGGTGGTTACTTGTTGAAAAGGGGAAAATCTGTGCCTCTGCCCTGGCGAAGGGAAGTGAAGGGGTCTGGCCCCACAGGCCTCTCCTGGAAGGAGCCCCTGAAGGCCCAGCGCCCTGCCAAAGGGAATGTCAGACAACCAAACCCAGGCTGTCTGGGAGAGAAGCAGCGTCCTCAGCATGCCATGCTCCTTTGAGCACCACTGGGCCCCAACCCCAAGCACTGCTGGCTGTGTCCCAGAAACTTGGGCAGAAAAAAGAAAACCTGCGTCTAGGTCACGCAGGCGTGGCTCAGGGGCCTGCTTGCAAACACAGGGCCGCTAGCCCAAGCCAAATCAGCCGCCACGGTCGTGCTGCTGCCATGCCTGCACCAAAGCCACTGTGGCCCCATGTGTGTGAGAATGACAATGAGAAGTTTCGAGAACTGACACAGGAGAAACAGACCCAGGTGGGCCGGCTGTGGGAACACAGCATGGAGGCACGGTAGCTTTGAGCACGGCGATGCAGCGCGGGACGTCACGGCTCCAGGGCTCAGTGCGTAGACACAGCCCACACATTTCCAGCCCAGGGCCTTGTTGAGGAGGGTGTGAGGCCACTGCAGTGGGAGCACCTGGATGTGGCACCAGGAGCACCCAGGCCAAATGTGCATGTGCAGCACCACTGCTGAATGGAAGGCCCCAGCAGTGAAATGCAGGACACTAGGGGGCACCAAGCGGCGGGAAGCACGGACGCTTTGTGTGGAAGCTCAGTGCTGAAGTGTGTAGCTCCAGGGAGCACTGGGGCCCAATGTCGGAGCACAGCAACCACGTGAGGGGTAGCAGGGAGCACCAAGGTCAGCTGGAGGAGCATGGAAATGACGTGTGGTGCCGGGAACTGGCAAGGCCGAGTGTGCAAGCTCAACAGCCAAATGTGTGACACTGGGAACTGAGGCCTCATCTGGGAGCCTGGCCACCTCACCTGGGACAGCCGAAAATGTGTGGCCCCAAGGATCCCCAAGGTCGAGTGCGAGGGCACAGCCACAAAGGGGGCGTAGGAGCTCAATAAATGAGGGGTGACACCCCAGAGCACCTAGATAAAGTGCATGCCCAGGAAGCAAACGAATGTGCCCGAACACAGATTCGCAAATGCTACCCCCCTCCCGTGCCCTCTGGATGCTGCCCCAGGCTTTCTTAAAGCCAATGCCTGCCCAACTACTCTTCTTCCACCTCGTCTTGATTGAGGCACTATGATGCCCAGCACTGTTAACAACGGTTCCATGCTTATTTTGTTCCAGCACACCACCAGCACCACTGTGCCCACTTTCCACACCAATGTTCCAGAGTCCCCCTAGCCCCTCCCCCCAGGGACCCGCTCTCCAGTTCTGTTGCCTTTGGCCATCTGGTATTCGCTGCTAGGCTTCTTCCCCCCACTTATGACAGAGAGCATTCTGTGTCTGTCCCTCTCCTTCTCACTGACTTCCCTCAGCATGACACCCTCTTGCTCCCCCCACATAATGGCAGATTGCATGGTTTCATCTTACAGCTGCATGGCATTCCACTGTGTATACATAGCTCAATTTCTTGATCTATTTGTCTGCAGTTGGCCATCTGGGTGGTTTCTATGTCTTGACTGTTACACCAAGTGCTGAAATAAATGTGCAGGTAGCACTGTAGCACTGCACTGTGGCACTGTTGTCCCGTTGTTCATCGATTTGTTCAAGCGGGCACCAGTAATGTCTCCATTGTGAGACTTGTTACTGTGTTTGGCATATCGAATACGTCACAGGTAGCTTGCCAGGCTCTGCCGTGTGGGCAAGATACTCTTGGTAGCTTGCCGGGCTCTCCGAGAGGGGTGGAGGAATCAAACTCGGGTCAGCCGCATGCAAGGCAAACACCCTACCTGCTGTGCTATCGCTCCAGCCCAAATGTGCAGGTACCCTTTCGAATTGTTTTTGTGTTGGCAGGGGTGGGGGAGGGTGCCAGGAAGTGGTATTGCCAGGTTATATGAGATACATCTTCTTTTCCATAGAGGTTGAGCTAGATGACATTCGCACCAACGGTGGATGAGGGTCCCTTTCTACACACCGCCCTGCCAACACAGGCTGTATGCAGCATTTTTTTTTTTTTTTTTTTTTTTTTTTTTTTTTGCTTTTTGGGTCACACCCGGCAATGCACAGGGGTCATTCCTGGCTCATGCACTCAGGAATTACCCCTGGCGGTGCTCAGGGGACCATGTGGGATGCTGGGATTCGAACCCGGGTTGGCCGCATGCAAGGCAAACGCCCTATCCGCTGTGCTATCGCTCCAGCCCCTGTATGCAGCATTTTTGAAAACTCAGCTACTCTCTGCTATGCAATCCGAGTCTTTACACTGCTCATGCCTGCTCTTCTCCTGTCTGGCCAATCATGCAGAAGGGAAGAAAGAAGCCTCTTCTCTCCACAGTCTCTGAGTGGTCAATCTCTGGCCTCCAACTCTTCACCACCTGAACCCTGAGATCTTTCTGCACACTGCCCAATTCTTGCTCCCCCCATTTCTTTCCCGCTCCCTTTCTCTTTCCAATCTATGACTTAGTCTTGGTCGCTGCCCTGTCTGCCCTGTCTGCCCCTCACCTTTCCACTGCCCACTCAGCCCACCCTCCCTTTCCCTCTGTCCCTCACCCTTTGCGCTTCATGGCTGCATGTGGAAGCAAAGCAGTAGGCGACCTGGGTGCACACCGAAAGCAAATGGGAGAACCCATGGAGGACTGAGACTGAGCAAAAGAGCCTGGAATCGTAGTGTGTGACCGCTAGGGATCACTCAGGGCAGACTGGGAGCAGACCAAGGAAATGGCCCGCTCCGGGGAGCACAGCAACCCAATGTGCAAACCCGTGAGCAGTGAGGCTGAGTGCATGAGGGTGGCAAACAAAGACAAAGCACATTGATGTGTGACCACAGAGATGAGACTCGAGGGGTGTGGAGCAGGTAGGACATTAATCTTGCACACAGCTGACCTGGGTTTGATTCCTGGCACCCCAGATGGCTCCTTGCACACTGCCAGGAGTGACCCTTGAGTGCAGAGCCAGAAGTAAGCCCTGAGCACCACCGAATGTGGCCCCAAACAAAGACTCAGAGTCCCAAAGGTGTTTCTGCACAGAAACCAAATGTGCCCTCCCAGAGCACTGACTGAGCTGGAAATGGATCCCGCCGAGCTCAGGGGCATGGTGCAAGAATAGCCAAGAAGTGCTGGGGCTGAGGTGCAAGCCAGGTGAGATCACAGGGCGCAAGTACTATCCCCCGGGGTGCCTCAGCCAAGGGTGAGAGCACAGCCACCGAACGTGAGAGCCGCAGAGCTGCAGAAGGCCAGGGCACAGGGCCAAACATCACAGTCAGCTTCATGGCCGCACTGCAAGCTGAGGCCATGGAAGGCCCCCCGCAGGGACAGAGCTCACAACCAACGAATGAGCCCTCAGCTGAGTTTGCTCGGCCCCTGGGGTGTCCAAGGTTGCTGGTGCATCACTCTGCAAGTTTGCAGTGAATCCCCACCCTCCGATGGAAATGAGGGCCGCCTCTGGGGCAAGGCGGGGCTTGCCAGTGCTGGAACATGGCCCTACATGGGGCCTCAGGAGACCCGGAGAGCAAAAGCTCATCCACTTGTCAGGACTCTGGGAAAGAGGACTCGTGCTTGGTTGGGCACTGCCCTCGTGGGGAGGCTCCAGGGGTGCGTCAACCTGGTGCCCTGAGAGCACTCAGCATTTTGCCTTCTGGGTCCGTAGTCCTGGTGCGGAGTCTTTGCATCTGTCCCTGGCTGGATCATTGGGCCATTTTGTCTATTTCTGCCGAGTGCCCCTAGTGTTTTAGGGGTGGCGTTCCACCCCCTTCACAGTGAGGGGGCGCCCACGCATATCCTTTTGATGTGTCACTCTCACACAGTGAGGTGCTAGCTGCTGGGTCAGTGGCCCTCTGTCCTCACACCCAGTGGCCCTACTCGTGGTACTATCTATCTCCCCTGTTGTATATTTCATATTTTTATTTTTTTTTTACTTTTGGTTTGGGGGACACCCAGTAGAGCTCAGGGCTTACTCCTGGCTCTGTACTCAGATTCAGGGGACCATATGGGATGCCAGGGATTTAACCCGAGTTAGCCGCATGTGAGGCAAGTCCATTCCTTCCCTGCTGTACTAAGTTTCTACCGTCCCCACATTATTTTTTTTTTGTTGTTGTTGTTCTGGAGAACACACCCTGCCCTGCAGAGTTTGGCAGTTTGGCAAGGCCAGGGCCACTGCAGCTGCTTGGCATATGACATAGGGGTGCCTAGCAAGTAGGGGTGCAGGGCAGGTGATGTGGGGTTGCTTGGAGCTGGGAATGCTCAGGGACCACCAGAGGCACACAGCGCAGTGCTGTTCAGGGGACGCGTGGTGCCGGAGATTGAACTCCGCCTTGCATGTGCTACACCAGGGGAGCATCTCCTTGGCCCAGAGTCATGGGTAGGGCATGGCTGACCTGGGTTGTATCCTTGGTGCCCCACAGGATCCCCAGAGTCCACCAGGATTGATCCCTGAGTGCAGAGCCAGGAGCAAGCCCTGAGCACCGCCAAGTGTGATCCAAATATAGAAGGAAAAGAAGGAGTAGAAGGAAAAGGAGGAGATGGAGAAGGAGGAGGAGGAGGAGGAGGAGGAGGAGGAGGAGACGGAGGAGGAGGAGGAGGAGATGGAGGAGGAGGAGGAGGAGATGGAGGAGGAGGAGGAGGAGGAGGAGGAGGAGGAGACGGAGGAGGAGGAGAAAGAGAAGCAAGAGGGGCTCGTGCTTACTGGAAACGGTGCAAGGGCTGGTGTGGACGCTGGGCTCAATTGCATGGGGGCATTCGAGCCAGCTCACGGGAAGGATGGAAGATGCTCAAAGGCTACCCAAACAGTCTACCCAGCATCTGCTCTTGTTCTTTTATGCTTTGTGCCAGACCCAGTAGTGCTTGTGAGCTACTTTGTGCCTCAGAGTCACTTCTGATGGTGCTCAGGAGATCATAATGTGCTGGGGGCATCAGATTCAGGCCTCCTGGATGCAAAGGCTGAGCTCAGCCGGTTGAGCTCCACTCCTATTCGAATGGCATCTAATAATCTTCCATAAAAGCTAATGTTGCTTCAATAAAAAGGAGATTAATAGTATATTTAACAACAACAGTATAATGTAACATAAGCCTGGGGAGAGCAAAAGGAGAGATAGAGGAAACAGCCACTTCAATTCAGCATTTGACAAAAGGGCTACGCAGAACAAATTGGAAATAAAAGACCTCTAGTCAGACAGAAAGAAATCAAATTGGTCTATTTAGAAGGCATCATCTGGCTACTGTGAACTCGAATGATCTGCTCAAGCCCACTGAGTGTGTCCACAAAGTCCAGGTGGAGAGAGCAATGTGCAAGAGCCAACTGTGTTTCTCCAATGTAGAATGAAGTAAACAATTCTGCAGGCCGGAAAAATGGTGCAGTGGGGAGGGCATCTACTTACGTGTAGGCAGCCGAGCCGGGTTCAATCTCTGCAGCTCTATCTGGTTCCCAAGCCCTGCCAGGAGTGATTCCTGAGAGCAAAGCCAGGAGGAAGCCCTGAGCACTGAGCACCATCAGGTATAGACTAACCGCCCCCTCCAAAAATGAAAGTTCTGCTGAAAAGATAAATGTATTTAGGGACAGAAATCACACAGAAAAGTGTAATACTTTGACCCGAGAGATAGCACAGGGGGTAAAGGACTTGCCTTGTGCACGACTGACCCTGGCTTGATCCTCAGCACCACTAGAAGTGACCCAATAAGGGGCTGGAGTGATAACACAGCAGGTAGGGCATTTGCCTTGTACGCGGCAGACGCGGGTTCAATTCTCAGCACCCCATATGGTTCCCTGAGCACCGCCATGGGTAATTCCTGAGTGCAGAGCCAGGAGTAACCCCTGTGCATCGCCAGGTGTGATCCCCCCACCAAAAAAATAAGTGACCCAGTGATCACAGAGCCTCGAGGAAGCCCGGCAGTCCACCATGTATATTCCCCTCCTCAAGAAGAAGAGTGAGGGGCTGGAGCGATAGCACAGTGGGTAGGGCGTTTGCCTTGTATGCAGCCAACCCAGGTTCGATTTCCAGCATCCCATATGGTCCCCTGAGCACTGCCAGGAGTAATTCCTGAGTGCAGAGCCAGGAGTAACCCCTGAGCATCGCAGGGTGTGACCCAAAAAGAAAAAAAAATGAAAGAAGAATGAGACTTGTACATGGAAAACTACACAATAGCAGTGAAATGAGAAGTGGGATACATCTTCAGCACTACAGGAGGAAAGAGAGAGGGCTGAAGAAAAAGTACGGTGGGTGGGGCATTTGCCTTGTAAGCAGCTGGCCGGACTTTGGTCCCCAGCAACCCACATGGCCCCCCAAACCCACCAGAAGTGTTTCCTGAGTACAGAACCAGGAGTAAGCTCTGAGCACCGCCAGGTGTGACCCCAAAAATTAGAGAGAGAGTGAGAGCAAGAGAGTCCTAAGGACTGAGCACAGGTCCAGGTTCTATCCTGTTCCTGAATGGTCCCCTGAGTACCCAGAGTACTTACCAAAAGTGACCCTGATAACAGAGCTGGGAGTAGCTCCTGAGCACTGCTGGGTATGGCCCTCAAACCAATAAATGATTGATGCCCTATAGAAATCAAAAAACACTGTTAGTTTATTTTGGGAACTACACCTGGTGGCGCTGGGCTTATCCCTGGCAACATGTTTGGGGGCCACTCCCTGTGGTGTATAGGGATCCGAGCCTGGAGCCCCTGCAGCAAAGTATGTGCTCAGCCCTTTAAACCATTCCTTATCCCTGAAAGACATCCTTCTTTGCCAGACTAATTTTGTTTTTTAATTAATTTCTGGGCTGGAGTGATAGCACAGAGGGTAGGGTGTTTGCCTTGCACGTGGCCGACCCGGGTTTGATTCCTCCACCCCCCTCGGAGAGCCCGGCAAGCTATTGAGAGCATCTCGCCTGCACGGCAGAGCCTGTCAAGCTACTCGTGGCATATTCAATATGCCAAAACAGTAACAACAAATCTCACAATGGAGACGGCTCAGGGCTTACTCCTGGCTCTGTGCTCAGGGCTTATTCCTGGTTGGCTCAGGGGACCATATGCGATGCTAGGAATTGAACCTGGGTCTGCCACAGTCCCTAATATTTATGATTTTGATGTACAAAGGTACTGCACCACCATGAATAACAAAGTGTGCACAACCCTCTGCCTCTGTCACTATCACCCCTAGTCTATGTGTCCCTCCCTCCCTCCTCGCCTACTGCTTGCATCTCAGATATTTTGGTGGTGCTCAGGACTCACTCCTAGCTCTGCGCTCAGGGATCACATTTGGCAGTCCTTGGGGGACCCTATGGGATACCAGCAATCAAAGCAGCATTGGCCGCATGTGAAGCAAGTGTCTTTCCTGCTGTATTATCTCTTTGGTGTTTCCACTTGTTTTTTTTTTGGGGGGGGGGCGGGGACACACTTGGCTGGGTTCATGGCTTACTCCTGGCTCTGTGCTCATGAGTCAATTCTGATGGTACTTGGGGGATCCTCTGTGGTGCTGGGGGGTTGAACTTGTGTGTGCGAGGCAAGTGCTTGAAGCCCTACATTAAGTAAGCTTCATTTTGTAATCATCATTTGCTATGTGGAAAGACATCTTTTTACCCAGAGAGAAACACAACAGGACTCTCTCTCTTTCTCACTCTCTCACGATTTATTTTAGGAAATTAGCTCATGTGATTGTGGGGGCTGACAAGTTGGCAAGTCCAAACTTTATAGGACAGGAAACACGGACAAGATTTTTCTGGTCTAGTCTTCAAGAATTTCTACTTGGCTGGAAACTTTCATTTCTGAGCTTAAGGATTTTGACGGAGTGACCAAGCCCCCCACCACCTCCACAAATTATGGAGCGTCACCTTTATTAAAGCTCAACTATTTGTAAATGCTGACACACCTGAAAAAATGCCTTCCCAGAAACACCGCTTTCAGTGTCTGATGAAATCAGTGAGACTAGAGAAACGTAGAACCAAAAACTCACCTCTTATATTTTCCCTTTTTCACGGATTCTGATTTCATATTTGTGCATCAGCAAACTGCCTCATTTCTCAGGAGGAACCTCTGGCCTGTTTATGAGCTTTTCATGCATGTGTGCTTGTTTCTTGTGTCGCGTGCCCTGACAAGGACACCCTCATAAGGCCTGAAGAGCCAAGAGCCTTGGGAGGAAAGAGAAGACATGTGGAGGACAGGTCTTTTCCCCGCGTCTGCGCTCTGGCCACGGGACTGAGGATGGGCTTGCTCCGCTGGGCTCCGGCTGCACCCTGGAACACCACTGTGGTGGCGGCATGAGGGTGGCCATACAGAGCAAAGGCACCAGCTTCAAGTCCAGGTTCTTGTCTGGTGATTTTTGTGGAGTATTTATGGGGAAAGAATCCTCTTGTCAATAAACATGGGGGACAACTGCACTGTCATCCCGGGCAAAGTAATGAAGTTGGGGGTTTGGGAAGAGGGCTCGTGGCTTGTGCCAGGCCCTGGGTTTGATCCCCAGCCCCAATAGGTCCCCAAAGTAGCAGTCACTGGTCCAAGTTCTGTCGGGCATGGCCCCAGGCCTATTTATGGAAACAAATGTAGTTGGGTCCCTAACTTACATTGTAAACAAAAACTAACGCTGGGGCTGGAGCCACAGCCAGGAGAGCACTTGCCTTCGTTTGACGGTCCTGTGTTCAATCCTTGCCACCTGTTACAGTACTCCAAGCATACCAGGAGGCATCCCTGAGTGCAAAGCACTGCTGGGTGTGGCCCCCCTCTTCCCACAAAAATCTAATGCAAAAGTCATCAGAGACCGAAATTTAAAAGGGAGAACTTTAAAGCCCTTATAATGAAATTTAGCAGTGAATAATTAGAATCCTGGTTTTAGCAGCGACTTTTTAAATGTCTTCATTATTATTTTTGGGTTTAGGGACTACACCACGAGATGCCCAGGATTTACTCCAGGTTTTGTGCTCAGGTATCACTCCTGGTAGGCTTGGGGTACTATCTGGGGTGCTGGGATGGAATCTGGGTGGTCCGCATGCAAGACAAGTATCCTGCCCACTGGACTGCTGGCAGGAGGCCCGGGGTTGACCCTTGGCACTGCACAGTCCCACAAGAACTGCCGGGAGTTGCCCTGCTAAAAAAACTGTAAGCCCAGGGCCAGAGCAATAGTCCAGTGGAGAAGGCATTTGCCCTGCATGAAGCCGACCCAGGTTCGATTCCCGACATCCCATAGGGTCCCCTGAGCACTGTCAGGAGTCATTCCTGAGTGCAGAGACAGGAGTTATCCCCGAGCATCACCAGGTGTGACCCAAAAAGTAAAAAAAAAATTGTGTGCCTGAGGATACCATCCATAAAGTGAAGAGATTAGCCACAGAATGAGAGAAAATATTTGCAAATCATTTCTGATGAAAAATTTATATTTAGGACATAGAAAAGCTATGATTCAGCAACAACTGAACAAAACCTCAATTGAAAAAGGGGTAAAGATCTTGATTAGACATTACAGCCATTTAAAACATTTTTATTAAGATACCTTGATTTACAGGGCTGGAGTGATAGCATAGTGGTAGAGCTTTCACCTTGCACTCGGCCGACCCGGGTTTGATTCCTCTGCCCCTCTCGGAGAGCCTGGCAAGCTACAGAGAGTATCATGCCCGCACCGCAGAGCCTGGCAAGCTACCGGTGGCGTATTCGATATGCCAAAAACAGTTACAATAAGTCTCACAATGAAACATTACTGGTGCCCACTTGAGCAAATCGATGAGCAACGGGATGACTGTGACTGTGACCGTGATTTACAAAGTTATTTATAGAGTTTCAGCAATACAATGTTCCAACATCAAGCCCAGCACCAATGTCCACTTTTCTCCACCAATGCTCCCAGCCTGACTCCTTGTCCATCCAGGCACATGTATTTTTGTTTTGGGCCACACGTGCCCAGGGCTTATTCCCAGCTCTGCACTTATGAAGCACTCTTGGTGGGTTTAGGGAACCATATGGGGTGCCAGGGATTGAACCCAACTCAGCTGAGTACTTTCTCTTGCCCTGGCAGGCACATTTTTTAGTTTGGCTCTTGTAGTTGAGGTCTCATGCTTCTAGTATAGTGGGTTCTGTGGTATATATATATATATATATATATATATATACACACACACACATATATACATATATATATACGCGGTATATATATATACATATATATACATATATATATATATATATATATATATATACGCGACACAAGAGTCTCTTGCCCCCGCACCTGGCTGTCTTCACTGGAGCCCCTCGCAGGGGTGGGTTGAGTTTCCCTCCCTGCCCTGAGCAGAGCCCCGGCAGCTGAAGACCTCCGGAATCCAGCCACAGCCATGCTCAAGGCCCCTCTCCACACGTTTGGATGAGCCTCACGTATGAAGGAACCAGCAGAGGAACCCAGGTGTGCGGGACCCGGGGCTGAGATCTCCAAGCCTGCTTGGATTGGGATTGGGCCTCTTCCGCCTAGATCCTCCATTTTCCAGTAGCTAGGCGGTCACACCCAGAAACTGCCCCCGGCGCCGTGTGATCCCATCAACGGCCAACATCCAGAGACTATAAAACCAAGCTCCCGGAAGGCTAGTTCCCTCTCAGAGAACCTGGCAAGCTACTGAGAGTTTTCCTGCCCGCAGGGGAGAACCTGGCAAGCTCCCTGTGGCATATTCATATGCCAAATACAGTAACAATGATGGGTCTCATTCTCCTGACCCTGAAAGAGCTTCTAATGTGGCACTGTTGGGAAGGATGAGTAAAGAGAGACCTCTAAAATCTCAGGGCTAGGGTGAATGGAGACGTTACTGGGCCCGCTCGAACAAATAGAGGATCAACAGGATGATAGTGATAGTGATCGCTTCTTGGCTTTTTGGCTAAGATCAAGTGTAGTGATAGTGATAGTGAGATTATATATATATATATATATGTATATATATATGTATATATATATATAATCTTTGCTTCCCGGTCCTCATTTCTATACTCTAGATTCATGGGGAGTCTTGATATCCCTTCCTGATACCTTGCATTCCTTCATCCTGTTACACTAAATACCACATATGGGGCTGGTGAGCTAGCACAGCGGGGAGGGCATCTGCCTTGCACACAGCTGACCCTGGTTTGATCCTCGGCATCCCATATGGTCCCCTGAGCACTGCCACGAGTAACTCTGAGTGCAGAGCCAGGAGCAACCCTTGAGCATTGCCGGGTGTGTGCCCCCTCAAATGCAGATAAGTGAGATCATTTGGAATTTTGGAACTGCATGGTATTCCACTGTGTATATACATCACATCATTATCCACTCTGATGAAGCTATCGTTTATCAGTGAAGACAGACCAATGGCCAACAAGCTCCGAAAGGAAGTTCAACCTCATTGGCCATAAGGGAAATACAAATCAAGGCTGGAGAGCAACTAGGGTATTGCGTTGCACAGGTTCCATCTCTGCCATCCCATATGATCCCCTGAGCCCCTCCAGGAGTAATTCCTGAATGGAGAACTAGAAATAACCCCTGAGCATTGTGAGGTGCGGCCCCAAAACCAAGAAAAGGGGGAATGCCAATCACAGGAGATGCTGTACTTCTGCCACAATCCTGGGAAGGCTGAAAGAAGCCAGAGCCCGGGTACTGTTGAAATTCAGGGCTGCAGGTGCTTGGGGCTCTGGGTTCTGTCCTCAGCAGAGGCAGCAAAAAGTCGCTTGTAACTTTCACAGAGGGCATGGAAGGACTGGAGGCCTCACGCACTGTCAATGGGCATGAAATCTGGTGCCATTTTGGGAAAGAGGTGCCCGTTATTTGCCTTTCTTTAGTCCATGAGGGCAAGTGGAAGTGAAGCCACATGAGCCAAATCATGGCAGAGCTGAGACAGCCACCACTAGATTACCTGTCTGTCCCCTTGCTTGACAAAGGATTTACTGTGGGTGTTAGGGGGATAGGCTGGGACCCTTGGCTCTGCATGAAGGTGTTAGCCTTTAAGGGCTGTCCTGGACTTTGTGTGAACAAAATGGGCACTTAGTCTAAGAGTGTGTGTGGGGGGACTGTTTGAACATCACTTGTTCAGCTTTTAGATTCTAGTGTGCTGGTATGGGCCATGCATGTCACCGTGGTCAGGTTTGTGTTCTGGGTACCACTGCGGGGGGCCTAGTGGAGATGAATATCCAAGTTCCACACTTATAGGGGCTCCCCACACATCTGCGCACAGCAGCCAGTTTCCCAGGAACACTTCAGCCTTGCCAGCTGAGACACAAAGTAGCAGAGGCAGTATTCAGGGAGAACATGATTAGAGCTGAAGAGTCACAGGCAGTGGTGTGGCGGTTTGGGCGTTAGCGGTGGGCAGACAGCAGCCGGCCACCTGATCCCGGCGCACTCGGCACCACACACAAGAGGAAATGGCTTTTAAAAGTGGCAGATGGGGCTAGAGACAAAGGACAGGGGTCACGGTGCTTGGCTTGCACGCAGCTGATGGGGTTCGATTCCTGGCACCCCATATGGTTCCCTAAGCCCCAGCGGGAGTGATCCTTGTGAGCAAAGCCAGAAGTAAGCCCTGAGCACCTCTGGGTGTGGCCCCAACTTGTTTCTCCACCCCAAGTGGCAGATCTTGATAGTGGACCGTCTTTGGCTCTTAGGTGATGTAGTGGTGCTCTAGGAAGTGGTGGGCAGTGGGGGCGGCTGCAGTGCCCAGAGCGGGCCAGCCTTCCTCTCAGAGGTGGTGGCCCTGTCCAGGAGCAAGTGCGGGGTGCTGTAAGTGGCCAGGGCT
This sequence comes from Sorex araneus, assembly GCF_027595985.1. NCBI lineage: Eukaryota > Metazoa > Chordata > Mammalia > Eulipotyphla > Soricidae > Sorex > Sorex araneus. The sequence goes on along the minus strand of NC_073313.1, from coordinate 58,346,484 downwards.
TTTGATTCTGTGGCTGCTTCTCCGACATGCTAAAATCCCTTGACTGGTCCCTGAGACACAAGAGAGCGGCGTGCCAGGTGGGACCAGGCAATAAAACCGGTGACAAGGGAGAAAGCGGGGTCAGGCGAAGATGGGGTCTGGGTCAAGGGCCTGGGTAGCCTAGCGTCCCCGTGCAGCCCCGGCGTGCCATCCGTTGGGAATGGGTCTCTGGATGTGGTTTTAGGGGCGGCGGCGCCCCGCAGCAGGTGGCCCCGGGCGCGCCCCCGAGGGCGGGGCGGGGCGGGCACGCGCGCCACCGCCCGAGGGGGTGTGGCGCGGGCGCGGGCGCGCGCGCGCGCGAGGGGCGGGGAGGGGGAGGCGCGGGCGCGGTCGCGGCGCGGGCCTGGGGCTGGGGGCTGTGCGGGGACCCGGGGCGGCGCGCGGGCGGGGGGTGTGCGGGCCCCGACGCGCCCCCGGCCGGCGTGCCCGGCGCCCCCGCCCCACGCGGTGGTACGGTCCAGGTTTAAAAGGCCCGGGCGGCCGGGGCCGGCCCAGTGTGTGGGCGGCGGCGGCGGCGGCGGCGGCGCGCGGGGCGCGGGGCGCGGCGGCGGGGGCGCGCGAGCCGGGCAGGTGTGGGGCTCGGGGGCGCGTCCACGTGGCCGGCGGGCGGCCTCCCGGAGCCAGCGGCGGCGCAGGGACAGGTAAGCTGGCCGCCAACCCCTGCCGCCCCGCGGGTGCGCGGCCCCGGGGCCGGCGGGCGGGGAACGGGGGGGGGCCGAGCGCGACGTGGCTGGAGCCGGTCCCCGCTCTGGCCCCTGGCGCCGGCTGGCCGAGGGGGAGCCTTTGTGGCGGGCGGCAGAAGGGGGGCCCCCGTGGGGGTCAGGGCCCACCCGCCGGCAGCCGGAGCAGTGTCAGCGGGTGGCGGAGCAGCGAGGGGTGGGGGTCCGAGCCGGCGTGTGTGGGTGTCCCCTCCCCACCTGTGCCCCGGGCCCCAGGAGCTGTGGAACGGCCTTTCTTCTCCGGCGCCGGCCGTGGGGGTGCGGGAGGTGGGCCTGACAAAAGAGCCGGCAGATGCGGAGCCGAGTGGAAAGTTCGCGGCTTCCAGCCGGGCCTGCTCCCCATCTGAGCACACACTCCTTGGCCCCTGTCTCCCCTCCCAGCCTTGCTTCCCGGCACCTCTGGAGCCGTGTCCCCTGGGCTTGGGGAGTGACAGGCGCGTGCTGTGCCCTGCCTCGGTGGCCACCTTTGCTGCCAGGGACTGGCTGGAGAGCCAGGTGTGGCCGGCCGCTGCTGCCTGGGCCCCACCTCACCCTGCGCCCTGACGCCCCAGCCACAATTGTGTTTGGGGTCTGGGCTTCCCTTCCTGGGGCTCCGGGGCTCCTGTGCCGAGCTGAGCCGTCTGGCTGCTCGGGGCTGACCGCTGTCTGTCTGGGCGCGTGCCTGTGGGGGCAGGCGCCTCTGGGCTGGCTTTGTGTGGCAGCGGCAGCCCTGGACCCGTGCGCTGGAGGCTCGTGGGGAGAGGAGGCACTGGAGCTGGGAGTTGGGTCGTCTGAGGCTCAGGTCCCTCCTGGGCTCAGACTCCAAGCCCCCTCCTGTCACCCCCCCATCTATGATTGTTCTCTGGCTGCCTTCCCCTCCCCTGTCTGGGTTTGGGGGTCTCTGTGGCACTCGTGTGCGGCCCTCAGCTCCCGTATCTGCTGCAGGGGCTCGTTATGCATGTGGCTCTGCTGCCCCCTTGGGTGTGGCCCAGCTGACGCCAGGCCTCCTGGCTCCTTTCCAGCGGGCTGGGGGCTGGGGGGTGATTGATGGCCCCCAGACCACTTGCTTTCATTCTCCAGTCCTGGAGCCCAGCTCACCCTCTGTGCCTCCCCTCCACACACACACACTGCAGAACCCCTGACTCTGCCCTTTCTCCTCTGCCCGTCTCCCCAGGTGCAGCCTCCGGCCATGCCCCCGGGCTGCATCCTCTCCGGGCTCCTCCTCCTCCTCCTTACCATGGAGGGGACCCTGGGGAGCGGCAGGCCCTTCCCCGCCTTCTCAGTGACAGACACCACGCTCACCCACCTGGCCGTGCACCGGGTGACAGGGGAGGTGTTTGTGGGTGCTGTGAACCGCATCTTCAAGCTGGCCCCCAACCTGACCGAGCTGCGGGCACACGTCACGGGGCCTGTGCAGGACAACGCTCGCTGCTACCCGCCTCCAAGCATGCGCGTGTGCACCCACCACCTGGCGCCGGTGGACAACGTGAACAAGCTGCTGCTCATCGACTACGCGGCCCACCGTCTGGTGGCCTGCGGTAGCATCTGGCAGGGCATCTGCCAGTTCCTGCGCCTCGACGACCTCTTCAAGCTGGGCGAGCCCCACCACCGCAAGGAGCACTACCTGTCGGGAGCCCAGGAGCCCGACTCCATGGCAGGCGTGATCGTGGAGCAGGGCCAGGGCCCCAGCAAGCTGTTCGTGGGCACGGCCGTGGATGGCAAGTCTGAGTACTTTCCCACCCTGAGCTCCCGCAAGCTCATCGACGACGAAGACAGTGCCGACATGTTTAGTCTGGTGTGTGGCCAGCGCCCCACAGGAGCCCGAGGGTGGGAGGGCATGCTGGCTCACGAAGGCTGGCTGGCTGGGGATCCTGCGAGGGGCCATGAGGGAGGTGGGTTCCCAGGGGCCTCATGTGGTGCCTTCTGTCCCCTCAGGTGTACCAGGATGAGTTCGTCTCTTCTCAGATCAAGATCCCCTCCGACACGCTGAGCTTGTACCCCGCTTTTGACATCTACTACATCTACAGCTTTGTCAGTGCGTCCTTCGTCTACTTTCTGACTCTGCAGCTGGATACTCAACAGACGCTGCTGGACACGGCAGGCGAGAAGTTCTTCACGTCCAAGATCGTGCGCATGTGTGCGGGGGACTCAGAGTTCTACTCGTACGTGGAGTTCCCCATTGGCTGCTCCTGGCATGGTGTGGAGTACCGCCTGGTACAGAGCGCCCACCTGGCCAAGCCTGGCGAGCTGCTAGCCCGGGCCCTAGGTGTGCCGGTCGACGAGGACGTCCTATTCACGGTCTTCTCTCAGGGCCAAAAGAACCGGGCTAGCCCACCGCGCCAGACCATTCTCTGCCTCTTCACCCTCAGCACCATCAACGCACACATCCGCCGCCGGATCCAGTCGTGCTACCGTGGCGAGGGCACGCTGGCCCTGCCCTGGCTGCTCAACAAGGAGCTGCCCTGCATCAACACGGTGAGCTCGGCCGTCTATCGTCTTCCACTCCAGCCCCTCCCCTGCTTGCTCCTCTTCTCAGCACCACTCTGGTCTCCCGTGCATCTTGGTGGGTGTGGGGGGGGGCGAGTCCCGAGTCTTCCAGAATCAGCCATTGGATCTGACTCCCACCCTCTCTCCAGCCAATGCAGATAAACGGCAACTTCTGTGGGCTGCTGCTGAACCAGCCACTGGGCGGCCTGCACGTTATTGAGGGTGTGCCCCTGCTGGCCGACAGCAGCGACGGTATGGCCAGCGTGGCCGCCTACACCTACCGCCAGCACTCTGTGGTCTTCATTGGCACACGCAGCGGCAGTCTCAAGAAGGTGCCATTCTCTGGCCTCCCAGCCACCCCGGTTCCTGCCCATGTGGGGCTGGCATTGCTGGGATCTGGGGGACTAGATGAAGGGACCAAGGTGGATGCGTCCCTTATCATGTCCCTATCTCCTGCTATGGGAACACAGGCTGGGAATTCAGAGTAGAGCTTCCCCGGATTGACAGCGTGGACACGTTGTCCCTGTTTGGGGCCACCAGTGCTGCCCCTGCCAGGCCCTCTCCATCACCCCCAGCCCCGCTTGCCTCTGCTGTCTCCCTGAGTGCCTCCGCCCTCCCTGGCATGGGTCCATCCAGGAGTGTTTGGGGTGGTCTGCAGGGTGCCAGGGGGATGCCGGGCTGGCTGCCAACGCTCCTGGACTCATCCTCAGGTGCGTGTGGATGGCTCCCAGGATGCTCACCTGTACGAGACGGTGCCGGTGGTGGATGGCAGCCCCATCTTGCGGGACTTGCTCTTCAGCCCCGACCACCGGCACATCTACCTCCTGAGTGAGAAGCAGGTGGGACTGCGTGGCGGCTGGCCGTGGGTGGACATGGGGCCTGGCGCCAGTTGACAGCCTGACCCACAGGTGAGTCGGCTCCCGGTGGAGACGTGTGAGCAGTATGTGAGCTGCGCGGCCTGCCTGGGTTCGGGAGACCCACACTGCGGCTGGTGTGTGCTGCAGCACAGGTGAGGGCATTGCTGGGTGCTGTCCTGAGACCCCCCACCCTGGTAATGAGCACAGCCTTGCCAGGAGGGCGTGGGTTTCCCTGGGCCCAGACTTGCTGCTGGGCCTTCACTGCACCTTCTGCTCCGGCCTGACCCCCACAGATGCTGCCGTCAGGGGGCCTGTCCTGGTGCAGCTGCCCCACAGGGCTTTGCCGAGGAGCTGAGCAAGTGTGTCCAGGTGCGGGTGCGGCCAAACAACGTGTCAGTCACCTCGCCAGGGGTACAGGTGAGTGGCATGGGGGGGCACTGTGTTGTGGGAGCCAGCAGGCTCTGAACCCTCAGCCTCCTCCAGCTGACACTCGCCGTGCGCAACGTCCCGGACCTAAGTGTGGGTGTGAGCTGCGCCTTTGAGGAGGTGACACAGAGTGATGCTGTCCTACTGCCATCGGGGGAGCTGCGCTGCCCAGCACCGTCCCAGCAGGAGCTGCGTGCGCTCACCAGGGGTCACGGTCAGTGGGAGGGGACCCTGGGCCAGGCTGGGCTGGGGGGTCCTCTCTGGCTGCCTCCTCCCTGGCTCACCCCACATCGCCACAGGAGCCACCCGCACGGTGCGGCTGCAGCTGGTCTCCAAGGAGACGGGCGTGAGGTTCGCGGGCACCGACTTCGTCTTCTACAACTGCAGCGTCCTGCAGTCGTGAGTGCTGCCTCCCTGAGCCCATGCCGCCCTCTGTCTGGGCCCCGCGAGCAGATGGCAGCAGCTGGCCTTCTCCCACAGGTGCATGGCGTGTGTGGGCAGCCCCTACCCCTGCCACTGGTGTAAGTACCGCCACGTGTGCAGCAGCCACCCCCACGAGTGCTCCTTCCAGGAGGGCAGAGTCCGCAGCCCCGAGGTGAGATGGGTGGGCAGCATGCGGAGCGCTAGGGGGCTGCCGCTTGGCTGCTCAGTGGCTGACTGATTGGCCTTTGTCCTCCAGGGCTGCCCCGAGATCCTGCCCAGCGGGGACCTCCTGATCCCTGTCGGCGTCATGCAGCCTCTTACCCTGCGTGCCAAGAACCTGCCGCAGCCGCAGTCAGGCCAGAAGAACTATGAGTGCGTGGTGCGGGTGCAGGGCCGGCGGCAGCGGGTGCCTGCCGTGCGTTTCAACAGCAGCAGTGTGCAGTGCCAGAATGCCTCGGTGAGCCCCCAGACCCTGCTTGTGCCAAGCCAGGCTCCCCACATCCACCCTTCCATCACCAATCACGCCCCCCTCCCATAGTACTCCTACGACGGTGAGGACTACGGGGACACTGAGCTGGACTTCTCAGTGGTCTGGGATGGAGATTTCCCCATCGACAAACCTCCCACCTTCCGAGGTGAGCAGTGCCCATGGCCAAGAGGGCCCCTCACTGGGGCCAGCAGGCAAGCCTGTGTCAGGGCCCTGGGTGCCATGCTCTCTGTGCCCACAGCCCTCCTGTACAAGTGCTGGGCCCAGCGGCCCAGCTGCGGCCTCTGCCTCAAGGCTGATCCCCGCTTCAACTGTGGCTGGTGCATCTCCGAGCAGAAGTGCCAGCTGCGGGCACACTGTCCCATGCCCAAGGCCAACTGGATGCACCCAAGCCAGAAGGGGGCCCGATGCAGTCACCCTCGCATCACCCAGGTCAGTTCCCACTCCCCAGCCACCCCCACAGCCACCTGAGTCCGGGCTCACCCTCTCGCCTCCGCCCTGCTCCGCAGGTCCATCCACTCATGGGCCCCAAAGAGGGAGGCACCCGGGTCACCATCATGGGCGAGAACCTGGGCCTCACCTCGCGAGAGCTGGGGGTGCGGGTGGCCGGCGTGCGCTGCAACCCCCTGCCCGCCGAGTACGTGAGTGCCGAGAGGTGAGTGCCTGCATCTGTCTGCCCATCTGCCCGCCTGCCCACCTGCCAGCTGGCCCTGACCTTCTGCCCCCCAGGATCGTGTGTGAGATGGAGGAGTCACTGGTCCCCAGCCCGCTGCCTGGGCCCGTGGAGCTCTGTGTGGGTGACTGCTCGGCCGACTTCCGTACACAGTCCAAGCAGCTCTATAGCTTCGTGGTGCGTAGGCCCCCGGCCCTCATCTTTTGGGGGGCGCTGCCCTGCTCCCAGCTTCCTCTCGAGCCTCTGCTCTCCCCTCACGCCTGCTTTTCTTACAGACTCCAACCTTCCACCGGGTGAGCCCAGGCCGGGGCCCGGCCTCGGGGGGCACACGGCTCACCATCTCTGGGAGCTCCCTGGACGCTGGCAGCCGGGTGACAGTGGCTGTGAGAGATGGCGAGTGCCAGTTTGTGAGGTGGGCTGGGCCACGGGAGGGTCGGCAGGGGCAGGGGCTGGTCTGGGACCAAGTGTCAGCTTGCCTCCCACTGACAGGAGAGATGCCGAGGCCATCGTGTGTATCTCACCTGTGTCCACACTGGGCCCCAGTCAGGCCTCCATCACCCTGGCCATTGACCGCGCCAACATCTCCAGCCCCGACGTCCTCTACACCTACACGCAGGACCCCACCGTCACGCGCCTGGAGCCCACCTGGAGCATCATCAAGTGAGGCCGCCTGCTGCTTCCTACATGCCCCACTGGCAGGGCTGGGGTCGGGGACAGGAGGCCCTGGGCTCAGGCACTCGGGGCAGCTGGGATGCGGGAGGGTGTCTGCAGCCTCTCACCCTGTCCCCAGTGGCAGCACTGCCATCACCGTGAGTGGTACCCACCTGCTGACTGTTCAGGAGCCCCGGGTTCGAGCCAAGTACCGAGGCATCGAGACCACCAATGTGAGTGCCAGCTGCCTCACCCTGACCTGCCCCTTCTGCCCGAGGTCGCATGTGCCCAGCTACCCATCTCTTCCCCCACAGACGTGTCAGGTAATCAACGATACCGCCATGCTGTGTAAGGCTCCAGGCATCTTCCTGGGCCGGCCACAGCCACAGGCCCAGGGCGAGCACCCAGACGAGTTTGGCTTCGTGTTGGACCACGTACAGACAGCCCGTTCTCTCAACCGCTCCTCCTTCACCTACTATCCCGACCCCAGCTTTGAGCCACTCGGGCCGTCGGGTGTCCTGGATGTCAAGCCTGGCTCCCACGTGGTGCTGAAGGTGCCAGCGGGCCTGACCCCAGGGGGGAGGGGCTGGGGAGCTGGGACCCCATGGCTGAATCACCCCCTACTCCTGCCAGGGAAAGAACCTGATCCCGGAGGCTTCGGGCAGCTCCCGCCTCAACTACACGGTGCTCATTGGTGGCCAGCCCTGTGCGCTTACCGTGTCCGACACGCAGCTCCTGTGTGATTCGCCCAGCCAGACTGGCCGGCAGCCCGTGATGGTCAGTGCGGGGACAGGAGATAAGTGTGGGGCAGGGGTGGGGATGGGGGGTCCCCTCATGCTCGCCTGTGCCCACAGGTACTGGTGGGGGGCCTGGAGTTCTGGCTGGGCACACTGCACATCACAGCTGAGCGCACACTGCCGTTGCCTGCCATGGTGGGGCTGGCAGCAGGGGGTGGCCTCCTGCTGCTGGCCATTATGGCTGTGCTGGTGGCCTATAAGCGCAAGACACAGGACGCGGACCGCACACTCAGGCGCCTCCAGCTGCAGATGGACAACCTGGAGTCCCGCGTGGCTCTGGAGTGCAAGGAAGGTGCCTTCAGGGGTGTGGCAGGAGCGGGGGGCGGGGGAGGCGGTCTCCACAGGCACAGCTCACGCCAGCACCCCCTTCACAGCTTTCGCCGAGCTGCAGACAGACATCAATGAGTTGACGAACCACATGGACGGAGTGCAGATCCCCTTCCTAGACTACCGGACCTATGCCGTTCGGGTGCTCTTCCCAGGCATTGAGGCCCACCCCGTGCTCAAGGAGCTAGAGGTCAGCCCCCCGCCTACCTGCCCAGTCTCTGTCCCGCTCCCTAAGGCCACATTTCCCCAAACCTTGCTGTCCCCCCAGACCCCCCCAAATGTCGAGAAGGCCCTGCGCCTCTTTGGGCAGCTACTGCACAGCCGCGCCTTTGTGCTGACCTTCATCCATACCCTGGAGGCCCAGAGCAGCTTCTCCATGCGCGACCGTGGCACCGTGGCATCCCTCACCATGGTGGCCCTGCAGAGCCGCCTGGACTATGCCACGGGCCTGCTGAAGCAGCTGCTGGCCGATCTCATCGAGAAGAACTTGGAGAGTAAGAACCACCCAAAGCTGCTTCTGCGCAGGTACTTCGCCCACCCCTGGGGCCCCAGTCCTGCCCTGGCCTAGCGCTGCAGGCCCCAGCACTCTTGTCATCCTAGGACCGAGTCGGTGGCCGAGAAGATGCTCACCAACTGGTTCACATTCCTGCTGCATAAGTTCCTGAAGGTGGGTGGGGCACGGCACAGGCACAGGTGAGGGCACGGGCACCAGGGCAGGCAGTCACTGTGCCCCTGTGCCTGCAGGAGTGTGCGGGGGAGCCGCTGTTCCTGCTCTACTGTGCCATCAAGCAGCAGATGGAGAAGGGCCCCATTGACGCCATCACGGGTGAGGCACGCTACTCACTGAGTGAGGACAAGCTCATCCGGCAGCAGATCGACTACAAGACACTGGTGAGGGGATGGTGGGGCTGGGCCGGGCAGCTGGGCTGCAGGGGGTGCTCAGGCCCACTCTATGCCATGCTCGCTTTCAGACCCTGCACTGTGTGTGCCCGGAGGGTGAGGGCAGCACCCAGGTCCCAGTGAAGGTTCTCAACTGCGACAGCATCACTCAGGCCAAAGACAAGCTGCTGGACGCCGTGTACAAGGGCATCCCCTACTCTCAGCGCCCCAAGGCCGAAGACATGGACCTGGGTGAGGCCCCGTGCTTGTCTAGGCTCTAGCTGGTGGAGAGGGAGTACAGGCTCTGAGGGACACTTGTGTGTGGCCTGCAGAGTGGCGGCAGGGACGCATGGCCCGCATCATGCTACAGGACGATGATGTCACCACCAAGGTCGATTGTGACTGGAAGAGGGTCAACTCATTAGCCCACTACCAGGTAAGGGACGGGGGCCCTCTGCCCAGAGCCTGCTTATCAGCTGGCCAGCTTGGCCCCCTCTGCTGCCCTCTCTGCTGTTGGACATCCAGGTGACTGACGGTTCTTTGGTGGCACTGGTGCCCAAACAAGTGTCTGCCTACAACATGGCCAGCTCCTTCACCTTTACCCGCTCACTCAGCCGCTACGGTAGGTGTCTGAGCCACAGAGCCCCGGCCAGGTGGGGCATTGGGCATTGGGGGGGCACCCCGCCTAATGGGCACCACTGCCCTCCACCCCAGAGAGTTTGTTGCGCACAGCCAGCAGCCCTGACAGCCTCCGCTCGCGTGCGCCCATGATCACGCCCGATCAAGAGACGGGAACCAAGCTGTGGCACCTGGTGAAGAACCATGAGCATGCGGACCACCGAGAGGGGGACCGGGGCAGCAAGATGGTCTCCGAGATCTATCTGACACGCTTGTTGGCCACCAAGGTGAGGGTGTGCCCCACACTGCCGTGGCCGTGGCCCACTACCAGAGCCGTCCCTCCCATTTCCCTTTGCTGCTCCCGGCAGGGCACGCTACAGAAGTTCGTGGATGACCTCTTTGAGACCGTGTTCAGCACAGCACACCGGGGCTCAGCCCTGCCGCTGGCCATCAAGTACATGTTTGACTTCCTGGACGAGCAGGCCGACCAGCGGCAGATCAGTGACCCCGATGTGCGCCACACCTGGAAGAGCAACTGGTACCCTCCTCTGGGGACATGTAGGGGCAAGAGTTTTGGGCGTCCAAGGCAGTAATCTGGCCTGAGGCTGACACTGACCATGCCACAGTGCTGATGCTGTGGGTGGGGAGCTCGGCTGCACAGGCAGCATTGGGGGCTGGGCGGGCGGGCTGAGTCCGCTCACATCACTGCGGGAAGCCTCCTGGAGGCGTGCCCTTTAGTTTCGTGCGTGGGGCCAGGCACAGAGCTGGGGGCTGCTCATTCGAGCCACAGCCCGGACCAGAGCGGCACCTCCAAGCTAATGACCACCTGCCACCTGTCAGTCTGGCCACCTCTGGGCAGAAGCACAGAGGGGAAGGGGGCAGCTGCTCACTGGGTGTCGGGCGTGTCCCTCCGCATAGCCTGCCTCTGCGCTTCTGGGTGAACGTGATCAAGAACCCGCAGTTCGTGTTCGACATCCACAAAAGCAGCATCACGGATGCCTGCCTGTCGGTGGTGGCACAGACCTTCATGGATTCCTGCTCCACGTCCGAGCACCGGCTGGGCAAGGACTCGCCCTCCAACAAGCTGCTCTACGCCAAGGACATCCCCAGCTACAAGAGCTGGGTGGAGAGGTGGGTGCACCCCCCGCCCTGGCTGGGACATGGCCGTCCTCAGGCTTTGCTGGCCTGTGTGTGACCTACTCAGGGTGCTGCAGGTACTACCGAGACATCGCCAAGATGGCCTCCATCAGTGACCAGGACATGGACGCCTACCTGGTGGAACAGTCCCGCCTGCACGCCAGTGACTTCAACGTCCTGAGCGCGCTCAGTGAGCTCTACTTCTATGTCACCAAGTACCGCCAGGAGGTGCGTGCTGGCCACGGGTCTGCCAGTGGCAAAGGCGGGGAGCGAGCTGGGCTTGGCTTGTGTGTCCCTGGTGGAGGGGACAGAGGGGACATGGAGCTTACCGGCAGGCCTCAGGCAGCAGGGGTCCCAAGACATGGCCCAGGTGGGCTGGAAAGCAGAGATGGGAATGAGCAGTTTGGCAGCTCTGGGCAGTGCCAGAGACCTTACTGACTGCAGGTACAGGTGTCTGGGTTAGACCCAAAGTTGGAGCCTGGGGCTGGCAAAGAAGGGGGCCCGTTAGGGAGCAGGGCGTTGTCAACTGTGGGGCGCTGCTGGGAATAGTCCCAGCTCACAGGGGCCAGATCCTGGAGGCCTGCGACGAGAGGTGGGGGAGAGGTCGGACGGGCTCAGTGAGTGGACGAGGCAGGCATGCAGGGCACAGAGGACTGGGCTGGGGTGCAGGGAGACCCGGGACAGTGCCCCCACCCTGTGAACCCCAGGTTCTCAGCGCCCTGGACCGGGATCCCTCTTGCCGGAAGCATAAGCTGCGCCAGAAGCTGGAGCACATCATCAGCCTCGTGTCCAGCACCAGCTGAGGGCGCGGTGAGGGGGCTGCCGAGGCCGGAGCCCAGCGGGCGGCCTCTTGCCTGGGCCCCGGGGTGGGTGGCACGGGAGGGTGGGGGGCGCTGAACCCTGGGGGGCCCTTCGTTAGTGCCTTGCTTGGGGGCCCGCGGGGAGGAGGTGAGCGGCCCCAGCCTGGGCCCCCACAGCAGCAATAGCCCCTCCCGCCCCGGTGCCCGGGATGGGACTGATGCCCCACCCATCGCCTATTTATTGAAGCTCCCCCCACCCCCAAGTACGGCTGCCTCCCCGTCCCCGCCTCTCCCTGGGGCACCCTGCCTCCTCAGAGATGCCGCCCCCAGCCCACAGACGGGCTGGGCCACTGGGGCTCTGACTGGGCCACAGCACCCCCTCTTTCTCCAGCATTGGCCTCCCCCCACCCAGGGCCCCGTCTCTGAGCCAGGGAGCACCAGCCTGGGGCTCTAGCACCAGCCCCCTCCGGCCCTCCTGCCAAACCCTCCTTGTGCTCTGCAGCCCCGGGGCCTCGTCCTCACCCCCGAGTGGTCCCAGGGGCCGAGGCGGCAGTGCCTTACTCTCCGTCCCTCCGCCTCCCAGAAACCCACTTCTCGCCTCTTCTGTTGCATGAGTTTGTCTGTTTGTGCCGTTGGTTTCCTAATTAAATGTGGGGAAAGTGGCTGGGCTGTGTGGCTTGGTTCTTGGGGCGGGCGGGAGGCTGACCCATGGGATTCACAGGGCCCCTGGGAACTCCTGGCCAGGGCCAGACCACCTGTGCCACCTATCGGCATATCTGGGTATTGCCCCTTCTAGAAACAAGGGAGCCCAGGGTGGAACCCTGTGGTATTATGGCACTGGACGTGAGAGGAACGTGCTCCCTTCTGCCCCTGCCAGTCAGCTCTAGGTGGGGTCTGCCTTCCCACTCAGGCTTTCCTCAGAACCATACAGAGCTTCTGAGTTAGCCCACTCCTGCTAACACCGGGGCACAGGGAGATACCACAGGGGCTAAGGACAGAGGAGAGGAAGGGGCAGAGGCCCAGCAGGGCCCCACCAGGCGATGCATGCAGGTGAGCAAGGTCAGGACATAAGGCCCCAGAATGCAAAGGCCCCTAAGCCCAGAGTTCTGGCAGGAAGGGAGGTGTACCCCCAGTGGCATCCCCTAGAGACAAGGGTCTCCGGTGGGATAGTCAGACCTCAATAAAAGAAATACAAGTAACTTGGGGTGAGGGGGGTAGAGAATAGTCACAGCACACTGCCCCCACTGCTCTTTCTGCAAAGGACTTTTGGACAGTAACGTAAGAGCTGAAAAAATACACTTCAGGGGTCAAAGTATAAGGCACTTGCCTTGCACATGGCATATGGCCAACCTCGGTTCCATCCTCAACACCACCCATGAGCAGCATAGGGAGTCCCCCAAGCACAGAGCCAGGAGTAAGCCCTGAGGACCCCCAGGTGTGACCAAACACAGAAAAAGCACTTTTCCAAATGTATCACCTTTTTTTGTCTTTAGAGAATACCAGGTGATGTTCAGGGGGTTACTCCTGGCTCTGTGCTCAGGAATTATTCCTGACTGTGCTTGGGGAGCCGTATGGGATGCTGGTGATAGAAAGCACGGTCAGCCATATGCAAGGCAAACACCCTAACAGCTGTGCTACCACTCTGGCCTCTACCAATTTTCAATTGAGACAGTTTGAATTCTGAATTTGTCTTCTGCATTCTCTTAAGATTGCAGCATTTGCAGTGAATCTTACCTAATGCTTGCCTAGAGTAAACAAAAATTGGAAAGAAATCACATTAAATGTTACTTTAACATATTCAAGGGAGAGCCCGGAAAGCTACCAGGAGTATCCCGCCCGCATGGCAGAGCCTGCCAAGCTACCCATGGCATATTTGATATTCGATATGCCCAAAACAGTAACAAGTCTCACAATGGAGATGTTACTGGTGCCCGCTCGAGCAAATCCATGAACAATGGGACAACAGTGCTAACATATTCATGCTTTTGAAGAAATTGAGGGGGACACTCCTGGCTCTGTGCTTAGGGTGTTTGAGCCATATTCATAGTCACAGTTGCACCGAAGACAAAAGACATGTGCCTTTACTTCTGTACTCTCTCTGCCTCCCCCAATTACTTTAGGGGCCAGAATGGTAGTACAGTGAGTAGGGTGCTTGCCTTGCACATGCCAACCCGGGTTTGATCTCTGGCACCCTGTAAGGTCCTCAGCACCTCCAGGTGTAAATCATGAGTGCAGCAGAGCCAGGGGTAACCTCTGAGCACCACTGGGTGTGTCCCCAAAACAAACAAAAAAATTGCTTTAAAAGAAAAAGGTTTATGGGGCCGGAGCGATAGCACAGCGTGTGGGGCGTTTGCCTTGCACATGGCCGACCCGGGTTTGATCCCCGGCATCCCATATGGTCCCCCAAGCACCACCAGGAGTAATTCCTGAGTGCAAAGCCAGGAGTAACCCCTGAGCATCGCTGGGTGTGACCCAAAAAGCAAAATAATTAAATAAATAAATAAATGAAAAAGTTTCTTTTTACTTTATGGGTCACACCTGGTGATGCTCAGGGGTTACCCTGGCTCTGCACTCAGGAATCATCCCTGGTGGTGCTCAGAGGACCATATGGAATGCTGGGAATCGAACCCGGGTTGGCCGCATGCAAGGTAAATGCCCTACCCGGTGTACTATTGCTCCAGCCCTTAAAAGAAAAAGGGTTTTGGGGGAGGTTTTGGGCCACACCTGACTGCGGGGGTCCTATCAACACCTGTACTGTCTTTTCAGCCCTGCTTTTAAGTTTCACAAAGAGGAAGATTAGTAGTGTCACATGAAAAATTGCTAAAATTATATATTAACTAAGTACAACAATAACACTAAGAAATTACTTTAAAATGTTGAACCAACTGATTTTATTCTCCTTTTGAAAACTATGTCGTGACCTTTATTACCTGCATCCCAGAGCCTCCCATTCATCTGAGGACAAAGTTGAGATGATTTGGTGTGAGGGCCCCGCCCTGTCCAGCAGGTAGGACCCTTTGTGGGGCTGAGGAGGGGACGCAGCCGAATGAACAGACGCAGAGACAGAGGAGGAGGAGAAAAGGAGAGAGAGAGCTTTATTCACTGGCAGCTACAGCATTTTATACTTGCCTGCTGTGAGGCAGGTAGTGGTATGCGTGCCCGGACCCCGTACAAACAGTAGTCAATCACAGATTGTGACATGTTCATCTATCATGTCAGGCACGGGTATCGGCTAATGGAATGGTAAGGTCAGTAAGGTCAGTAACGGCGACCTTGTTAGAGAAGTTTTAATTAGGCCCCTGTTTGAGAAGTGCCAGGCTCTGTCTTACTTGAAGATAAGAGCCAGGATTGAAATATGGCTCCCTACAATTTGGAGGTGCTAGGAAGTAGAAAAGAACCTCAGACACGGAGTAGCTAGTCAGTTTTATTTCCCAGAGTTGTTAAAAGTCAAGCACCATGTATAGAACCAAGTGCCCAGGAAGCAAAATGAGTCATTGGAAGACAAAAGTCCGGCGCTCTGCACACTGATAGTCTCTGCCGAAAATCCTCGTTTCCACAATGTCTGCTTTCAGGGGGGTTGACTGCTCAGTCCATGCTAACGGGGGGCCGCTGGACCAAAGCGCTGCAGAGTCCGCACGACCAGACACAGCTGGTCCAGAAAAGTAATAATGGATATCCTCAGGACGCGCGTGCTTCCTGCTCTCCAGCAGCTGAAGGTGAAGATGGCAAGGCCAAGTTTGAAGGGCTCCCCTCTCCTTCTGCATCCAGGCATCTAGCCCGCATCCACCCACGGCTGCCCCAGTTCCCGCGGGGCACTTACACCGTCAGCAAGCTCCCCGCAACATGAAGATCCTTTTCAACCGCAAGGCGATGAGGCTCTCCATCCGGCGCCAGCGCTCCAAGGGCAATCTCGGCGTCGAGCGCCGATGGAAACGGGACCCGCAGGACGCTGGGTGCACTCCGTTAAGGCGGCAAGCGTCCCGCCTTGGGGTTGCAAGGGACTCGAGGCCGCCGTGGTAACGGCGGCGCTCCCCCGCCCCCTGCCCCCACGGGCCCCGTCAGTTCCCGCCACCGGGGAGCCCCGGGTCTCCCGCCTGCTTTCCCGGGGGCAACCCGCCCGCCCGCCCGCCATTCGGGTCCCCGCTCCTCACGGTCCCCGGGGCAGGATACAAGGTGTGGCCGTGATGTCTCGGCCCGTCCGCAGAAGGGTCGGCGTCTCCGCTGGGCCGCGCGTGCTGCGGCATGAGAGCGTTGGGAAACGGCCCGTCCGCCGACTCGCCGGCGCCGCCCGGGTCGGTTTCCGCGGCCCGAGCGTGCATGGCCGCAGCGCCCCGCCCCGCCCGGCGGGCGCGCGCCCACGGAGAGCGCAGGCGCGAGCGCACCCTGTGGCCCCGCCCTAGGGCGGGACCCGCCCGCCGCACCTGCGCGCTGCGGCCCTCTCGGCCGGCCTCCTCCCTGCCTGCTGCGGGCGATGCCCACCGGGAGGCCCCCCCGAGTGACTCCGGGCGACCTGCCCCCATCCAGGTCTCCGAGACTCGTGGCTACCTGCCCTTCGGTAGTCTGCGGAGGAGATGGGTGCGGTCCCGGGACCCCACTGCCCACCTGAGCGGGACCAGGTGTCCACGCAGACTTGAGCGCCTGGCCAGGCACATGTAGACTGTTGGCGGCCCCGGGTGCACGAGCTGGAGGGACAGTGACTCCAGAGGCACGCGGCTGACCCTGGCATAAGGCGCTAAGAGGAGGGCACCCTGGGAGGCTCTGGTAGGGGCAGGTCTGGGCCTGACCACAGGCTGCTCACACGGGGGGCTGCACCCTCGGCACACATCCTTGACTCCAGAAGCCCCCCTCACACATTGCACTTAGCTAAAGTACTGCCAGTGGCCAAATGGCTGAAAAGTCGCAGCCCAGACAACAGCCAGGAATGACTCCTTTTTTTTTTTTTTTTTTTTGCTTTTTGGGTCACACCCAGTGTTGCTCAGGGGTTACTCCTGGCTTTGCACTCAGGAATTACTCCTGGCAGTACTTGGGGGACCATATGGGATGCCGGAGATCGAACCCGGGTCGGCCGCGTGCAAGGCAAACACCCTACCCGCTGTGCTATCACTCCGGCCTCAGGAATGACTCCTTGAGCCCCTCCCACCCTAAACCGTGCTCCAGTCTCTGTGCATGCGCCCTGGGGCCCTAAACTCTTCTGTTCTTTGCCCTCATTTCCACAGTGGCCTTACATGTTTATAATGATTAAAAAGAGGTTTTTGAGCTGATAGTCCCAGTATTCCCTGTGAGGTGTCTGTTTTACTTTCCTTCTGCACCTTCCGCAACAAGAACTTCATTGGCTGGTCTGAGAGGAAGTAGCAGAGGTGAGGTTCTCGCAGAGTTCATTCCCGCACAGCATGCGGTGGTGGTGACTCTGACCACCACCAGGGGTCTCTCATGAGCACCTCCAGTAACCACCCTCTGATCTTGGCTAACATTGGGTTGCCCTTGCTCCTCCCGCAGGGAGTTTAGGTTTATTGAGCCACTCCCACAACAGTGGCCCTGAGGCACACCCAATTGCATCAAGCACTAATAATCCTATATTGCTTTTCTCTTCCCTTTATGTCATATGCATGGTTTATTTAGCAAAGTTCTTTTTGTATAGACACAGGAAGATAGTTGATGCTCTGCTACGTAACATGGGAGTTAATTGACTCCAAAATAATATTTACTCCTGGGCATCCATATTTACTTGACTTAAGCCTCAGTTGCCCTTAGTTCCTAAGCACTCCCAAGAGCAGGGTCCCAATGAGGGACTGGATAGACCCAGGGCAAGCTGTGAGATACCCTGGCATCGAAAGGGGCCAGGCCAAGCGCCATAATACTTAACTGTAAATTAAGAGCATGGTCATGAACAAACTCTGTCATGACCCAAAAAGAAGTAACTGAATAAGGACCCTGCTAGTGTTAGGAAGGACTAAACTGGCCTGAGGACTACGGTCTGGTATAGCAAGATGTCCCCAGGGAGAGCCAACCTTTAAGCTGAATATATCTCTTACTGCGTTCACACAAAATGACATTGCTAGAAATAGTGCACTGTTGTCCGTTGTTCAATGTTGGTGTACAACATCTCACATATCTCAGGCCTAGCTAGGCTTGGATGTCAAGTTGTTTTTCTGTTACTGTAACTGATGTCGGTGGGCCCCACGGGTGACTTACGTGAAACGGGGAGGAGAAAGACGGTCACTTTCTCTCCAACCGCCTCCTCCACCCGGGACCCAGGGTTACTGGGTTCTTGTCTTTGCTTGCGGAAAAGAATTTCAGGAGTAGACAAGCAGTGAAGTAACAGATTTTATTTAGAGGTTTCTGAGGGAAGGAGGAAGGGATAAGTGGAAAGGAAAAAACAGTAGGAGTAACGCGCTCAAGAGAGAACACAGGCTTCTCCAAGGGTGGAGGAAGCTCTACACACATCCTAGCACTGGACATGAAAGCATGAAAGTACACATCTCAAGGGGGGAGATGCAGGCGACACATGTGCACGGGCACCACATGTGCTCGGCCACGTGGGCACAAGCAGCACATGGGCTCAGGAAGCATATGCGCACACTTCCTTTGTTCAAGGTGCCCTTTATAGGGTTTCTTCAACCTGCCCCCACGTGGGGGCTTCTTCCCAGGTAAAAGTCCGTCGCTAAGGAGGTTACCAGGGAGGCTGGATCACATTTTAATCAGATTAAGGGAGAGGTCATAGAATTCGAGGAACTTCATGGGGAGGGGTCCAACCTCCTCAGGGTCTGCTGAAGGTCTGTTTTCTGTATCCACAGGGTGGATCAGTCTCAGGATTCTCCTTCTAAGAGACTTTGTTAATATGTTTCATTGTCAAGGGCCTTTCCCTATCTACCTGCCTACATCATAACTATGTTTCCATTTATGTAACTGACTTTGATTCTGTTTCTGTTGACTAAGTTAATTTGCATAGGCTGAATATTATTGGTTAGGATGAATAAGGTAGTTAATAAAAGGGGCTGAACAGGCTGCTCTGGGTCACAATACCAGAAACAGTTTGTGATCCTCGGTAAGTTATTTCTTTCGCGTGCATATCTCAATGCCTCAGACCGCCTAACCAAACCTTAGCGCAACAGACATTGCTGGAAATATTGCACTGTCGTCCCATTGTTCGATTTGCTCGAGCAGGCACCAGTAACATCTCCATTGTGAGACTTATTACTGTTTTTGGCATATCAAATATGCCACGGGTAGGTAGCTAGCTAGGCTGTGCCATGCGGGCGGGATACTCTCGGTAGCTTGTTGGGCTCTCTGAGAGGGACAGAGGAATCGAACTCGGGTCGGCTGCGTGCAAGGCAAACGCCCTAAGAAGTAATTTTTTTTTTGCTTTTTTTGGGTCACACCCAGTGACGCTCAGGGGTTACTCCTGGCTTTGCACTCAGGAATTACTCCTGGCAGTGCTTGGGGGACCATATGGGATGCCGGGGATTGAACCCGGGTCGGCCGCATGCAAGGCAAACACCCTTCCCGCTGTGCTATCGCTCCGGCCCCCCTAAGAAGTAAATTTACTATGACTGTTTAAATGGATTACTAGCTGAGGAAAGAAGCAATACAACCTGGATGGAATCCCAATTTGAGGGAATCTTCTAATAATCTGGAGTAATTTCAAATGAGATTTTGTCCTTGAGTTAATCCCCTGAAGGAGTGGCTTTACCTCTCTTTGTTGTTATGATAATGTTCAGCCCCACCTTTGTGTCTCCACCCTTCATGATTTCTATATAACTATGCCGTAAGTAAGGGATAAGAGGGGATGAGATGAAAACTAGATGCTGGGGACAAGAAAGTCAGGACTAGATGCTGAGGACGAGAGATGTTTTAGACTTTGGGATTAGACATTGAGGACGAGAAGGTCGACAATGAGATGAGACATTGAAGACAAGGAAGAGAACCAGATAACAACTATGAGAGGACTATGAGACTACATTGAGATGAGGAAGAAGATATAAGGAAGGAGAGGACTTTGAGGTCTACAGGGTACTAGGATGATAGAACTTTGATGACCGGGACTAAGATCAAAACGACTATGACTGCTCTGTAAGAGAGAGATTGCACACCGTAAAGAGAGAGAAATAATCTCATTTACGGACCAGCCTGGGGCCTTGTTCCTGTTTCTGTTTGCCTGTCTGTCAGTCTGCCCTCGCCATCAGCCATCATCTGGCCTGGGGAGGCGGCTCTTGGCCACCAAATGCTGAGTCCCCTGTGCAGGGCCTATCGTACCCTC
This sequence comes from Sorex araneus, assembly GCF_027595985.1. NCBI lineage: Eukaryota > Metazoa > Chordata > Mammalia > Eulipotyphla > Soricidae > Sorex > Sorex araneus. The sequence goes on along the minus strand of NC_073313.1, from coordinate 58,326,928 downwards.
TTTTCTTTTCAGAAACTTACACTCCTCTCAAAAAAAAAACAAGCCTCAAAAGCCAAATACTTTTTACCAACTCCTCTAAATCCATCCCAGCTCAGGGCTGGAGAGATAGTCCCATCAGTTAAGCACTTGCCTTGTACATGGCTGACCTTGAGTCAACCTCTGGCACCCCACATGGTTCCCCTCGCAGTGGCAGGAGTGATCCTGAACACAGAGCCAGAAGTAAGCCCTGAACATCACCAGGTGCATATCCCCCCCAAAGAAAAAAGCAAAAAAAAATCTTTTTTAAAATCCCTAAACCTTTTTTACAATCCATCCTAGCTCAGTCTGCTGCTCTGCTTCTCTCCTTCAAGGCTCGGCCCAACACCCCCTCCCCCAATGCTTCAAGAGCTTCCTCCTTGGGTTCTCTACCCACCTGCCTCCCAAAGTCTATGCCTTCCTAATGGCCCAGATCTGCCACAAGTATCCCATTTCATGTCAAACTCCCAAACCCTGGCCCTTCCAGCTGGGCGAACAGGGTAGGTTGTGGAGTCTTCAGTCCCCATCCCTCCGCTCTATGCACTCTTCCCCGAGCACCTGGGACTGCCCTGGTGATCCCTGCGCCGTGCTGTGCTGCAATGCCAGGCCAAGCATGGTTGGGGACTGACTCCCTTGCTATCCAATCCCAGCTCCTTCCTCTGTTTTCTATAAGCACTGTGTGGCATGGCCCCTAGCTGTCTCTCCTCTGTCCACATGCCTGCTCTCCTCTTCTCTGAGCTGCTGGGACTGTCTCCATTCCTGACCAAGAGTGGTCAGCATGAGCCCATGTATAGAAAAGACGACAGCCAAACTTTCCCGTAACTAGCGCCTGGCCTTTCGGGATCGTGGCTCCAGTGTCACATCTGATGCCTTTCTATTTTTTTTCTGGTGGGGCCAAACCCTGCAATGCTCAGGGATTACTTCTGGTGGTGCTCTGGGGACCATATGGAGCACTGGGGATCAAACCCAGGTTGGCCACGTGCAAGGCGAAGAGCCTACTCACTGTACTATGGTTCTGGCCCTGGAGAGGTCTTGGGAATCACTGCTCCAGCCCCAGGCACACCTGCAAACTAGCCCAATCAGTGTGCTGTAGAGGCCCCTGGCCGCCTGAATTAGAACCTTGTTTGTTTGATTCTCTTCCATCTGGCCCATCTGTCTGCTCTGGTGCCTTTCCTTTGCCTGTGCTCCATGCAGATGTTGCACCAGCACCTATTGATCGCGTGGGACAAAATGTGAAAGACAAGACTCTCAGTGGTCCCAAGCACCACCAAGGGGTAAGAAAACTTCTTTCCAGGATGTGTCACTACGTGACCATGGCAGAGTGCGAAGGACAAACACGTGCAGAAATGTTGGAGACAGTGCAGAGTTCTGAGGCACGACTCTTTATTTCCTCTTGACCTGGAGTCACAGAGACACATTTTTATGTGCAGAACTACACAAGGAATTGAGGAGAGGGTGCTTGGTAGGAGCAGAGCACGGGGCTACCACGGCCCACCAAGAGCTGTGGCTGTGGCCCCGCCACTACCTGATTTCATAAAACACAAGGAGTAGCACCACTGGGGTGGCCCCATACAGAAGTCTCAACAGATACATATGGAGCAATTAAAAAAATCAAGAGCTCACATTTATCATTTCTGTTTTTGAGACACACCTGGCAGTTCTTAGGGTTTACTCCTGGCTCTGCACTTGGGTCGCTCCTCATGGGCCTCGGGGGACCCTATGGGATGCTGGGGATTGAGCCTGGGTTGGTCGCATGCAAGCAAGCTCCCTCCCCACTGCACTATGTTTCCAATCAGAACTGATGTATTTTTTTTGAGTCATACCTGGCGATGCACAGGGGTTACTCCTGGCTCATGCACTCAGCAATTACTCCTGGAGGTGCTCGGGGGACCATATGGGATGCTGGGAATCAAACCCGGGTCACCCGCGTGCAAAGCAAACACCTTACCTGCTGTGCTATCATCACTCCACCCCCCTGATCTATTTTTAATTTGGGGCAAGTGCTCAGGAGCTATTCCTAGCTTGCAACTCAGAGACTCCTGGCAGCACACAGGTACTATGCAATACTGGGGTTCAAATCCAGGCCTCCTGAATGCAGATCACGTGTTCAGCTCATTAGGCTCTCTTTCTGATCCCCAAATAGAATAATACAAGAACAGTGCCCTTCCGAGCATCGCCACTGTCACCCTGGTGGTCCCCAGAACTGCTGGTGTGGCCCCCAAAGCAACCACCCAAACAACAAAAACTGATTCACTGGAGGGTGCTTGGGAAGGTAAGCACACAGAAAAGAATGCCGGAAACCTTTGCAAGTGGCTCAGCTCCGTACGGCTTCTCCCGGCAGACTCCAATGTAAGGACAAAGCTCCGCTCCACCTGGAGTGTGCTTGCTGTTGGTGAAGTGTGACTAGCCATTCTGCTTTAGGATTTGGAGCCACACCGGGAAGTACTCAGGGGCCACTCCTGGAGGGCCAAGGAGAAACATATGCAGTACCAGGAACTGAATCTGGGTCGGCTGTGTACAAGGTGAGGACCTTACCCCTGTATTAGCTCTCTGGCCCCTAGAGTACAATTTTTTTTCTTTTCGTGCAGCAAGATAGTTTGGGTTTTTAAGTTTTGGGGCCACACCTGGCATGCTCAAGGGTTATTCCTGGCTCTGCACACCAGACTCATTCCTGGGGGCTGGAGGGATACTATAGCAGATAGCAGATAGGGCATTTTCCTTGCACACACCCATCCCAAGTTCCATCCCTGGCATCCCATATGGTCCCCTGAGTATCACCAGGAATAATTCCTGAGTGCAGAGCTAGGAGGAACCCCTGAGCATCGCTGGGTGTGACTTAAGAAGCAACTAAGTACAACATAAAGAGTAAAATAAGGGGGCTTGAGCAATAGCACAGCGGGTAGGGCATTTGCCGACCCTGCTTCGATTCCCAGCATCCCATATGGTCCCCCGAGCACCACCAGGGGTAATTCCTGGGTGGAAAGCCAGGAGTAGCCCCCGTGCATCCTTATTTTACAAAAGAGTAAAATAAGGAGCCGGAGCAGTAGTGCAGCCAGTGGGGAACTCAGGCTGATTCAGGCTCGATCCCTAGCACTCAATAGGGTGTCCCAAACCCATCCAGGAATGATCTCTGAGCACAGAGCCAGCAGTAATCCTGAGCCCCTCTGGGTGTGAACCCAAACTAAGCAAAAAAAAAAAAAAAACTGAAATGAGTGGCTGTAATGCTATTGTGTGTCACTAGGTCCTTTTGAAAAAGGAGCTTCCTGGACTGACCTGTTTCATCCCCGGAGGCCCCCAAGCATTGCTGAGGTGGCCCAGGGAATCCCTGGCACCAAAGGGTGGGAGTGGCAGTGCTGCCCTAGACAAGAAGCACCTGGAAGGGCTGGTCCCTGAGCACCTCCTGGTAAAGGTGTATTTCCTAGCTGATCTAGTCAAACACTCAGGCACTGTGCTCATACTGCCGAAAGGATGTAGACTGAGGCAGGAAAATGTGAGGTATCTGCCATGAGGGAAAGAGCTTGCCGAACCAGAGGAGCAGGGCATAATGCCAAAGGGCCAATGGGTGCCACAGCCAGGAGAGCTGGAGCATCTGAAGGGCCCGAGTGCTAGTCCTGGCGTGGGTCAGACCTGGAGGGGACAGTTAGGTGGCTGCTCACATTCAGGTCCCACTGATCTGCATGTTTACGACTCAGGCACCTTTCAGTCTACGGAACATCTCATCCACTCTTATAAGTCTACCTCGAAAATCAAGAGGTGTGTGGGGTCTCAGAGGTAAAGTGCAGACCATGCCTGATGGAGGCCCTGGGTCCCCTCCTCAGCACCTACCAAAAAAGCAGGGGAAAGAGAAGCTCTTTATAGCGAACTGCCACCTCATAATCCTTACAGAACAAAAGCCTCAGAAAGGATATTCTGCAGCTGGGCGAGGGTGAAGGTTGGGGCGGAAGTATCTGGGATCGCAGGGTGGGGCCAGCCAGGTTCTCCAGGCACCGCCTCAAATTACCTGAGTATTAGGTAGGGAAAATAGGAGGGCAGAGTGATAATATAGTGTGTAGAGTCACCTAGGTCAGTACCCAGCACCCCATGAGGTCCCCTGAGCCTTGCCAGGCGTGATCTCTGAGTACAGAGCCAGGAGTAAGTCTTAAGCACTGTCTCGCATAGCCAAAAAACAAAACAAGGAGAACGGGGGAGGTATAGAAACAGTTCGGCGGGTGGGGGGCCCCCGTGTTGCACACAGCTGATCTGGGTTTGACCCTGGGCACCACAAGGTACTCTGGGCAACTGCCAGGAGTGATTCCTACGCACAGAGCCAGGAGGAAGCCCTAAGCAAAGCTGGTGTGCTGCCTTACCCCTGCCAAAAACTAGGAAAGGGAAAATGTGGGCTGCAAAGATGGCTCGATCCGTGCTACAAGAGGTCTGGGCCTGATTCCTGGTACTATATGGTCATTTGGGTACACTGGGCAGAGCTACTGACCACCACTGGGAGTGCTTCTGCCTAAAGAGAAAATGTACCAGGACAATGGACAGGTCTGGAAGCCACCAGCATGGCCATGGAACACTGTTCCCTGGCAACAGGATAACCTCCTGATGAGGGAGCTGCAAGGGAGGGTCCTTTCCCTAGACTAGCATCAGAATGCCCAGCCTAGGGGCCAGAGCCAGAGTACAGTGGGAAGGCGATCCCCCTGCACCCCGTATGGTCTTCCGAGCCCCACCACAAGTGTTCACGAGCACAGAGCCAGGAGTAAGCCCTGAGCATCACGGGGTGTAGCCCTAAACAAAAGTGCGGAGCCTCAATTCAGAGGAAGGGATGAGGCAAACCCAGACATGGGAAGATTCTATAAGGCAACTGCTCTGCTTGACCTCATTGCCTGCGGAGGGAGAATGGGAGAAGTAAAGGGAGGTCTCTGCTTTCTCAGCTAAAAAGTCTGGCTGATAAGGGCTGGAGAGGTAGTACAGTGGGCAAAGCACTTCCCTTGCACATGCCCAACCCAGGTTCAATCCCCGGCACCACCTAGGGTTCCGGGAAACACCAGGAGCCTGTGCCAGGTGTGAAGTCCTGAGCACTGCCAGGTGTGGCCTCAAAACAAGCAAGTCTGGCGGAGGGGTCTTGACATCCTGTGGGCAGCAGGGTGTGTTAGAGGAGCTGCTTGGTACAACATGGGCATGCCGCTAGCATTGTCAGCTCTGGGGAAAGTGGGCAGTTGCCAATGTGTGTGTGAGGATCCCTGGCAGGTTTCCAGTAGGTACGTGTGGTGCCAGCCCACTCTCTGGGCAAAGATGGGGTGCCACCACTGGCTCCTCCCTCCTCACAGCAATTCCATCTCCTGCCACCATGGCCCTTGCCGGTCAGGGCATGGCCGCCACCAGCCACCTTGCTCTTCTTACGCAGGTACCGCTGGCCACCCCTTTCTGGAAACGTGTTCTCGGATGCTTGCTCTCCCTGTTCCTCTCTGTGGCTGGGCCTCTGCCTCTAGTGCCTCCTGTCCTTGCCACTGTGTGCACAAGCAGGTCCTGACTGTGGTCCCTAACGACCCCCAGCATCCTAGGGTGGGCAGACCAGGTCCCAGCCACTACTCTTGTCTCCCATCTAACTGGTTCTGGCCCCCAAATTCCTGAACCCCAGGATCCACTGCCTTGCTAATTGCTTTCCAAGACATGTCAGTTACCCCCAAGCTGGGTGGCTCTGGCATGAAGGACTCGGTGACCATGTCTGAGGTTTGCGCCGAGAGGGTAGGTGTGTCTGTCCCTCTCACAGCCCTGGGGTGCCCGGAAGTGATCTCCCGCCTCCTGCCACATCCCTGGTCAAAGTGACTGGAAACCCAAGCCAGTTCTGAGGCGTGCAGGGATGATGGGGCCTTGCTGGCTGCACCTGAGAACAAAGCGACAAAAACCAGGCAGGAGGCTCCCAAGCCATGGGTGAACAAAGCTGCGCTGCTGAATGGGGGGTGGGGGAGCAACGGGGACTGCTGGGTGCTTACTGGAAAGCAGCCACAGCCTGGCTGGGGAGAGAGACACAGACGTACTCGTAGGGCACGTGGAGAAGGCTCCGAGGGCTGAGCTCATGCTCTGCAGGGTCCCCGGGGCAAGAACCCAAACCCAAAGACTAACACTCACCTTTAGTGCTATTTAAAATTCGGGTGCGAGTTTCCTGGCGGAAAATCTGGGAGGGCCTCGGGGAGCACTGCCTGAGGTTCAGCATCCCTGCGGGCCAAAGTGGGCGCTGCTGTCTGTAGGGCAGGGCTTGCCCCTGCTCTCCCCACCTCCTCCCAGGGCCCTCTGCCAAGGAGGGGGTGACTAGATGACACCTAGTGCCCCCAGTGCCGCTCAGTCCTTGCTTGGCTCCCCCCTCCCCACACCCCAAGCTTTCCTCAGGCAGTGAGGAGGGCATGGACATGGAGGGGAGCCCTCTCTTGCTGGGGAGGAGCCTGGGGTTCAGGGTCACATCACCTGTCACCGCAAGGGCAGCACAGGGGCTTCCCCAAGAAGAGCTGGGGTACAAAGAGCCAGGAAACCCCATCTCTGCAACGCCAAGCTGGTGCTCTGCTTTTGGCCTGGTTGTGTAGGTGACTCAAGGGAACACTGGCTGTCACCGGGGCTGCAGGAAAGGAAACAGGTTGAGCAAGGGGCCCATGTGGGGCAGGGCCGAGAGCGAGGGGGCCTATGTGGCAAAGGGTGGTGCCTGAGGTAACCCATAGCACTGACCCACGTTGCTTCAACTCCCACTGGCTGCCCCACTCGTCTGCTGCCAGAGGCCAGGGGACAGGAGTGGGCAGCAGGGGACACTCCATGGCCCCTGGGTCTCGGGAACCCCCCCTGCACTGAGGCCCCGGTTCCTGCCTGGTGGGTGGGTAGTGGCACTCCCAGCAACCCCCACCCCACTCGGGGGCAAAGCTAGGTGCAGGGGCTGGCTGTGGGATCAAGCACTGGCACACAGAAGCACACTGCCAGGGAAGAACACATTTAATGCTACATGCAGCTGGCCTGGAGGCGCGCCTCCTCACAGCCTGAGAATCCTATTTGGGGAGCCCCTTTTCCACACTCTCAGTCACATCGGGGTGCAGGAAGCGGTTGGCCAGACGTTCAATGTCATCAAGGGTCAGGCGGCTGAGGGACTTCTCGTAATCCTGGGGAGAGAAGGGCAGGAGTCGGGGAGGGGTGCGCGCTGGGCCTTAGGGTGCCTGGGCACCCCTTCTCACCCTCTGGAGCTGATCCAGGACCCGGCTGGCATCGGCGGCGCTGAAGTGACGAGCCAGGATCTGGGAGACGAGCTGCCAGGCTGCGGGTGTCGCGGGCGGGCCCTCGGCCACTTTCTCCTCGCGCAGCACCTTCTCCAGAGGCTTGACCACGAGGTTGAGCTTGGAGTTGGGCCCGATGCTGTAATCGGAGAGTCGCTTCCCATCTGCCGGGAGACGCAGGAGGCGCTGCCCCGCCGGCCCCCTCCCGAGGGCCCAGTCCTACCGTGCACGCCGGCCCCCACCAGCCACCCGTGGGGGGCCCCCCGGGCGGCGCCCCTCCCCGGTACCTGCCAGGGCCTTGCCCTTAAACAGCAGCCTCTGCTGGCGCACAGGGACGTTGAGCGTCTGGGACACCCGCTCCTTCAGCGTGGACACCGGCTCGTCCTCTGACACCTGGCGGGGGCCACGGGGCGCACGGGGTGAGCCGGCGGCCTCCCCCAGCCCCAGCCTCCTCCAGGTCGGTCCCCGCAGCCCAGGGGCGACTACCGGGCGGCGCGGCGGCAGCGGCCCCGAGACCTACCTGTAGGCTACACTCGCGGCCCTGGAGCGCCTTCACTGTCAGCTGCATGGTGGTCGCCGCGGCGTCCACTCAGGCCGGCACGCACCCTCAAGGACCCCCGTCGCGAGCCGCCGTCCCGGCGCGCGCCGGAACCGCCCGCCGCTGCCGGAAGCCGCGAGAGGGCGCGCCTGCTCCCCGCCGGCCCCGCCCCCGCCGGCCCCGCCCCGCCCCCGACCCCGCCCCCTGCTCCCGGCCCCAACTCCCGACTCAGGTGCCGGCCCCGCCGCCAGCCACGCCCGGCCCTTCCGAGGGTGCCGGGAGCGTCCCCTTCCCTGGCCCGGGCCGACTTCTCACCCTCTGTCCGCTGTCCGCCACGCTGTGTCCCCTCCTGTCGTCTACCCTGGTCCACAGCCACCCCGCCCCCAGGCCACACAGGGCAAAGGCAAGAGGCTCCCGGTTTGCTTCTCTCTTTTATTGAAATACAGATTCTGGGCAGGGCCCAGCGTGCTCACTCAGCATTACCTCTTTGGCACCGAAAGCTGGAGAAAACAAAACCAATAATAAAAAAATAAGCCTGGATATCTTCCGAGTGCAAAGTGCGTGAGAACTAGAGGCCTTTGGTACACAAGAACTGTGCACACAGTGGGTGGACTGCGGGGCTCATGGGGTGAAAGCTTGACCCGGCAGCCTCAGGGGACTGGGAACAGGCTGCTATAGACCAGGTGGCCAATGACCCAGGCCAGCATCTCCGAGGTGCCACTCAGAGCCACAATGAAGGGCGCCTGCGAGGCGTAGTCTGCCTGGAGGCGGCGCAGGGACAGTTGCAGCATGGCCAAAGCCAGGAGGCTGTTCTGCATCCCCACCTCAATGCTGACAGTCCGCCGCTGGGCCACCGGCAGCTTCAGGCACATGGCCAGGCAGTAGCCCACCAAGAGGCCAACCAGAGGCACCGTGAGGCCCAGCAGCACAATGGGCAGCTGGACACCGGCCAGGAGGAAGATGCCTGTGCGGTAGGCGAGGAAGAGGCCTCCGAGGAGCAGCACAAAGCTGAAGGGCTTGAGGAGCTGCAGTAGCACCTGGGAGAACTTGGGCAGCTTGGACCTGATGAGCACGCCAGTGGCAATGGGGATGGCGATAAACAGCAGGGTCCCCAGGATCTTGGAGATGGGCACGTGCAGTGTCTCATGGGTGCTGAGCAGGTGGCTGTAAATGGCTGAAGACAGCGGCAGGAATGCGGTGGCTGCCACCGTGGAGATGAATGTCATAGAGATGGCCAGGGTGACGTCCCCTCCAAGGAAGAGACTGAAGAGGTAGCTCCCCCCGCCGCCGGGCGATGAGCAGGTGATGATGAGGCCTAGCGCCAGGGCCTTGGGCAGCATACACACCTTGGCCATCAGGAATGCATAGAAGGGCATGATCAGGAACTGGCCCAGGAGGCCCAGCAGCACAGGCTGGGGGCTCTGCAGGAGCCGCTTGAGAACGTCCAGCTCCACTTTGCACCCGAAGGAACACTTGTTGACAAAGATGAGAGGTAGGAGCAGGTACAGGACCGGGTTCTCAGAGAAGTGCAGCACACTGGTGCCAAGGGCGGTCACGGTGTCTTCAGCAGGAGAGACCTTGATGAAGAAATCAGTCCGTTCCTCGATCACCCTTGGCGGGGCCTGGTGGAGGTCCAGGAGCTGGATGTGCAGCGGAACAAGCCCGGGCAGGCCTGAGCGAATGTTCACCAAGAAGCTGCCCCCGTTGGCCCAGCTCATGGCACTCACGTTCCGGACGCTTAGCACCTCTGTGTCCAGGGAGAGGACTTTCAGTGTGGGGCCGGGTCCTGTGATGTTGGGGCCCGCGTACCTGCAGGAGATCACGATGATGCCCTCGCTCTCCTCGGGGAACTCGAACTCCATGACGGAGCCATCTCCGATGCTCAGGTAGGGCCCCCCACTGAATGGCACAGCCTGGCTCCAATCCACACTGAGGTTGGTGATAGCCGTTCCTTGGGCTCCCCACGGCAGGCTGCTGAGCAGCAGGGCTGTGATCATGAGCAAGCCAGGCCACTGCCGGGAGCTGCCTTGGCCCTGCCTCCACACCATAGCTCCAGCCCAAAGCTGCTGTATCCTAGGAGGGCGACACTGCTGGTGCCTTCTGCTGGTCCTCCAAAGGGTCCATGAGCAGGGCTGGGTCCGCTGCAGCTGTCTGAGCCAGCACAGCTCCTCCTGCAGAGACATGGGACGCGCAAAGCTGCTGGTGAGCTTGAGCCTGTCGGAGCTAGAAATGGATCTTTCCCGTCTCAGTGGCCTTGAGTGCCCCCGCCTGTCCCTTTCCGAGCACGCCCAGGGGCTGTCTCTAGAGGGGAAGTACACTATGGTCTGTTGAGCTCCTGGGTGAGCCAGGTGTCAGTTAGCCATGTCCTGAGGCCAGGGACTCAGGCAAGTACACTGCATGCCCTGCTTCAGGGTGCAGACAGGACAGCATGGCCCGAGGAGCGGGGAAGGGCGGCTGGGCACCACCCACCAGGCCAAACGCTGCCCGCGGTGTGGGACAATGGATGGACATGGGGCTGTCTGTGGTGCTGTCACCCCTACCTGCTGAGTGCAGTGAGACGGGGGCTGTGGTGTGGTGCAGGTGTCCACTCCCCGGGGAAGGTGCTGGAAGGGAGCACAGGAGGGGCAGAGGCAGGGCTCCATGCTGGCTGAAGCTCTCCGTGGCAGTCCAAGAAATGGAGCTTTGGGAGATGCTGTGTCACCTCTACAGGGAGACCAGGGCCCTCCCCACTCCCACATGCACCCCAACAGGAACCTGGAACTCCAGTGGGGCTGCTTGTGGGGCGGGGCTCCTCCCAGCAAGAGGAGGAGGTTGGCTTTCTTCTACTTCTCAACCTGGGCGGCCACCAACCTGTTATCATGTCAACCGAGTGAAACTAGGCCAGCCAGGTCGGGAGCCTGGGCAGTTGAGCAGCAGCAGGGCTGTGCTGGCGGGCCAGGGCGGCAGCAGTGGCGCCTGGCTGGCCCCCGGCAGTGCGCTGCTTCCTGGAGATCCTATCGGCTTCTGCCTGTCTGTCTGGGTCTGTGGTCCCGTGGGTTGGGACCGATCCCCAAGGCTAGTCGGGGATGGTTCAGGTCACTTACCCAGGAGGCCTCTGCCCAGCCTGTGTTTCACAGCCGTAGGAGGCAGGCCACCCCCGAGACAGTGTCAGCCACAGTGGGGCAGGGTCATGAGAAGGTGAAGGCACGGGGGCAGAAGGCAGCTGGGGTGTACAGGCTAAGGGCCACCGGTGCAGGGCTGGCCCTGGGGAGGTCCCTGCTAGAGGGGCGGGTCCTGATCCCACAGCATTCCTGGTGAGGGACAGGCCCAGTGTGAGCAGTGGAGCGAGGCGGAGGGGACTGATCACCGTCCTGTGCTCGAGGCTCGGGCTCCTCCCTACTGGGAGTCCGGAAGCGGTCGGGCGGCCAGAGCGGAGCCGGGGCGCGAACCCGGGAAGATGGCGTGAGGGGTGTTCGGCTGGCGGGGTCCCCAGGGGCCGGGCTCGCACACAGCCTCCTGAGCGCGCAGTCGCGGCCGCCCCTGCGCCAGTCCCGTCGGCGCCCACCCCCGCGAGGCGCCCCCGAGAGCCCCCTTGCCCCGCCCCTTTCGGCGCCGGGGCTCCGCCAGGCCGGCGGCCCCGCCCCACCCCGCCCGCCGCGGGGCCCGGAAGGTTCCCACCGGATGTGACGTCCGGAGAGAGGCGGCGGCGGGGCGGGGCGGCTGGACCTACCGCTCTCCCGGGGCTCGGCGGCGGCTTCCAGGGCTGCTGGGGCGACGGGGCGGGCCCCCGGGGGTTCGGCCGCCTTCTGCCTCTGGGCGCCCGAGGGCTGGGCCCCTATGTCACCCGTTCCATCTTCCTGCCAAGCGTCCACCGAGCGCCTGGTGCCACACCAGGGCAGCTTTGCGAACGACTGACGTCGGCGCTCCCAGGGACTTTGGGAAAAGAAATCCGAGGCCTCAGGGGCGGCGGCAGCTGGAGGGGCGCTGTGTAGAGGGCGTCACGGGCAGCGAAGCAGCGCGAGTTTGGGGGGAGTTCCCAAAGGCAGCAGGGACACCGGAATCAGTCAACTTGGTGGCCGTGGACAAGAACCCGTGGCCTGGAGGGCCCGGCTGTTCCACTGCAACCAAGTGCGGTGAACGCGCCCTCCCGGTGCAGCCGACAGAATCCAGGCTCTCCCTGAATTTCGGTTCAAGTACGTTATTTTGCCGCTCCACGGAGAACCCTTACACACGCAAGTGCTCTAAGGCTGACCCACATCACCATCTTTTTTTTTGTTTGTTTTGGGCACGCCTAGTGAGCTCAGGGCTTTCTGCATTTAGGAATCACTCCTACCCGTACTTGGGGCACCATGTGGGATGTCAGGGATCAAACCTGGGTCACTCGCATGCAAGGCAAGTGCCCTACTTGATATCTCTGGCCCCAGTATACATTTGAGGGGCCAAAGAGATTGTACAGTGAAGGCCTTGCATCTGACTGACTGGGTTTGATGGGCACCACTGGCTATGTGCCCCAACCCCCCGCAAAAGTATAAAAAGCTTCTTTGAATATATATTCAATTGAATATATAGCATGTTTTATATATATATATATATATATATATATATATATATATTTGGGTCACACCTGGCTCTGCACTCAGAAATTACTCCTGGTGGTGCTCAGGGATGCTGGGAATCGAACCTGGGTCGGGCTTGTGCAAGGCAAATGCCCTACCTGCTGTGCTATCACTCCAGCCCCCTGAATATGTATTTTAAAAAACCTTTGGAGCCTGAGATGTGACTTGGGGGTTGATTCGTGCCTTACACATGAGAGGCTCTGGTTTGATCTCTGTACTGAGTGATCCCTGGAGCATAACTGACTGTTGGCCCTGGGTACCTCTGAACTCCCCATAGATCATGTATCCAAACAGATACACATTGGTGTATGTGTAGAAAGATAAATGACCCAAACCGAGCCACAGCTCTCAGCTCTTTCACGGTGGGAGAATGCAGGGGCTGCTCTGGGCTCTATGCTTTAGGGTCACTCCTGACAGTGCTTGGGGAGCATATGCAGTCCTAGGGATGGAACCATGGCTGCCATATGTGCTGAAAGTGTCCTAACCATAACTGTGTCTTAGGACCCCACTAGCAGAAGGGAGAGTGAAAGCAGATGCATGCATGGAGCTGAAGGCACATAGAACATGGGCCAAACATGGGGCTGCATCAGGCCCAGGGCAAGGGGAGTGAGTAAACACGCCAAGCTGCATAGCAACCCTTCAGAAGCATGCCCTGCCCCTGCCAAAGCCGACTTTCCTCTTCTCCCACCGCCTCCCCCTCCACCCAGCACCCTGTGGTTCTTGACCAATATTGCATAACTTAACCTCATGGGCTCTATGTATAGTCCAGGCTGCTGGCCTGCACTCTGGTGCCAGACGTGTGCTCAACGTCCCCGAGATGGCACCAGCACTCTCAAGAGCTGACTCTGTGCTGGAGTCATACCTGGCAGGGCTTGAATCCCAGCCTGTGTGTGCAGAGTCTGCGCTCCAAGGCTGCTCCCTATTTCTCCATCACCTCAGCTTCCCCTGTAAAGCCTGGTGGGCTGTGTGATGTGCAGAAAGCCCCTGTGGACACTGCTGGAAAAGTAAAGGGGTGACCAGAGCCAAGGTAAGAGAATGGGAGTTAAGGACTGATACCAGGCTCCACCCCAGTATGCTCCTCTGGGCAACCCCGAGCGATGAGCTGGGACTAGCCCTCGAGGACCGCCCTGTGTGTGCCTCAAACCAAAATCACCATAATTGACCCCAGCAGAGGAGGGGGCTTTATAGACAAGTTAAGGTGTAGTTCCAGTGCTAGGTGGTAGCTCAGCAGCAGAGCAATAACTGCATGTGTAAGGCCAGGGTTCTATTCCCAACAACTCTCCACCAAAATCAGTAAAATCAAGTCTCCACCAGAGAGGTAGTTCAGCAGGTAGAGCACTTGCCTTGCGCACATCTGACCTGGCTTTGATCCTTGGCACCCCACTGGGTTCTGAGCCTGCCAGGAGTGATTACTGAGTGCAGAATCAGAACTATCACCTGAGCACTGGGGCTGGAGCGATAGCATATTGGGTAAGGCGTTTGCCTTGCACGAGGCCGACCCGGGTTTGATTCCTTTGCCCCTCTCGGAGAGCCTGGCAAGCTACCGAGTATCTCGCCCGCATGGCAGAGCCTGGCAAGCTACCCGTGGCGTATTCGATATGCCAAAAACAGTAACAAGTCTCACAATGGAGACATTACTTGTGCCCGCTCGAGCAAATCGATGAACAACGGGATGACAGTGATACAGTGATACTGCCAGGTGAGGCCCCAAAACAAAGAAGGTAGAAGTTGCCAAAGGGAAGTGAAAAGGAACAGAGGAGTGGCAGGATCCCTATGTCTTATGCATGGGGCTCAGGGGTTGAATCTTGGCAGACAGAGCCAGAGAGAGGCACGTCTTCATGTTCTCTGATACAGTCACAGTGCCCCTGTCAGGCATGTCTGCACAAAGCTATTGACAGGAGTGTGGGAAGACAGCAGGGGCAGCTTGCAGGTCACAGTTCCTCTTGCTCTTTGGGGAATCATCCCTTCTTGCCATTGATGGGTTTTGTTTATACCAGTTTGGCAGTTCTCTCACCAGGGATACCATGAGCTCTCGGTAGAGTCGCAGACAGAGCACCCCAGAGGTGAGGAAGCTTGAATGTCACTAGCCCTGGTTTGATTCCTGGAGCCATATGTGGTCCCCTGAGCCCCACCAGAAGTGATCGCTGAACAGTGGCAGGAGTTAACACTGCCGGGCACGGCCCCTAAACCCTCAAACCAGAAAAACAGAAACCAATCTTTAAAGTGATGTTCTCTGAAGTCCGCACACATATCAAGCATCTGGTCAGCTGAGGTCAGGCTGCCCTTCTACTGCTCCTCCCACCAGCTCGTTGACTTGAAGCCTTGAAGGCGGAGGTGTGGGACACTGGAGCTGAGCTCTGCTGGCCCTCTGAAGCTGGCATCCCTACTCCTCCGTCTCTGAAGTTCCAACGGCTTTGGAATACCCTCTCCTTAGGTGCTGGCTGATTCTGGCCCCATCAAGGGAGCTGGATGGGATATGCAGGAAACCCCGGGCTGGCCAAACACCTGCCTTGTTAGTTTAAGGTCACAGTCCCAGTGTGCTGAGGGGAGCCTGGCAGTCCCACGGTGTGGCACCTGCGAGCCTCGTGAGGAAAAACATGACCCTCCTGGTGAACACAGAGCTGTGTGCCTCAAGTGAGAGTAGACAACCAACAAAGAAGGGCAAACCTTGGGAGGGGTACCGAGGAGGCAGCAACAGAACAATGACTGGGAGCAAGTGAGGAACGGACCGCCAAGAACATCCCTCGAATCCACAGCGGGAGTGGACGAGCGTCCTGCCACCACCTCCTGCTGAAGGCCTGTTCTGGGGCCAGGGGCCCTGCCCCGAGGGTCCTACATCCTGCCCACTTGCCACAGAACAAGCGCTGCTATACTTGGGGCCACCGCTTTATTAGGGAGCAGCTTAAGAGACCCAACACCCACTGTGTTTCCTTGCTGGTCGGCGAGCCTGGTGCCAGGTGGCCCCTCTCACTGGGCCTGTAGGGGCAGCACAGCTCCGACAGTGCCTCCGGCCATACCTCATGCAGCCTGGGGGCATGGGGTGCTGGGGCCTGGCGTTGGCTCCCCAGAAAATGACCCAAGGGCCAGCCCTGTGGGCCCCTGCCCCTGAGGGCATCCTCAGGGTCCCTGTGCACCTGCGGAGGGTGCTGCCTGCCAGGATGCTGGGGTGGCACACAGCCCTAGTCGGCCACGCTTCTCCGGGGGATGCATCCTTCCATGTCCAGCGCCTCGGGCCAGCCCTCGTACTTGTTGCTGCGCTTGCTGTTCTTCACGTGCTATGGGAGGGAACATTGGTCAGTCCTGGGTACAGACCACCAGAGTCCTGAGAAATGGCCAGTCCTGCTGGGCCTTTAAGGGTGGGTCCCCCGCCATGGGTCAGCAGGGTGTACGGGGCTGGCTGCTGTGGAAGGGGTGACTCGGGCGGGGGAGACTGTTCCTTCTCCAGGGCTGAGTTGTTCTGGGCAGCCACAAGCTTACAGAAAGCACCTTGTCCTGCTGTGCCGACTTAAGAGAGGGCCAAGGGACTCCCATAGGTGACTCTGGTCCCTGAAGTGTGGTCCGAGGGGACAGGACAAAGTTTGGGAGGCTGGTTCTGAGCTTTGAGTTCTACCATGCGAGTTTAGACCCTTGCGGGGGTGAATGCAGGCGGGAAGAGAGCAGGGACTTGGGGCGGAGGGGCTGGGCCTCCCACCCTACCTGTTCAAAGGGACTCTTGTTCTGCACGCCCTTGGCCCCCACAAACACCCAGCTGTCCCGGAAGGCCAGATCCCTGACGTTCTTGCTGCCCAGCTCGCTGAAAAGCTTCCTGGTCTCATCGTTCATCCTACCGCCCCAAAAAAAAGGAATAAAGAGGGTAAGGCGTTGTTTGGAAGCAGGGTGACGGAGGCTTGGCACTCACTTACTTGGTGGCTGGGTCATCATAGGAGGCCACGAACACCAAGGTGCCCTCATGCAGTGGCCGGATGAACTTGAGTAGGTCGTTGACGTCTGGAACCACGGGATGTACAATATGAGGCCTGCCCCCACCAGCCCGTTCTCCACACAGGAAAACCCACTGGTGCGGCCCCGCGGTAGGGAGTAAGTGGTCTGTGGGGTCCCCACTCACCTCCGGCCCACATGTCGAAGGCTCGGGCCTCGATGAGCTCACCGCTGACACCTAGGGGCAAGGGGGCAGAGCAAAGTGGGACTGTGGGTGCAACTGTGGGCCCCCGATATTCTCCTCCAAGCTGTGGGACTTCTGCCCGGACTTAGGGTGCTTCAAGGACTCCTCATGCAGCCCACTCGGAACTCTGGGAAGCGTTTAGGTTCTGTTGCTACACCTGGGACTGCAGCCAGAGATTACTTCTGGTGGGCCTTGGGGCTCTTATGCCAGGCGGGGAGTGAACCCGAGTTGGCTGTGTGTCAGGCAACTGTCTGTGGCCTGAAACTTCTAGTTCTTTTCTTGGTCACTGGAATCTTCAGCTCGCACAGACCCTTCCCAGGGGTCCCTGTGTCTCGACCAGGTGCGTGGGGCTCACCGTTGACCAGAGCGATGTTCAGTCCACGGCCCACGTTGTCCTTGATGCTGCTCATGAGCCTGTGAAGGAGACGTGGCCACAGCCCTCAGCGCGCATCTGCCCTGCTCCAGGCTGCACAAGTGGCTGCCCACCCCTCCCGTGCCCAAGCTCACATCTTGTCCTCGAGGCAGATCTTGGGTCCAATGACGTTGGCAGCACCGCTGACCATGCGGAAGGCCAGGTGCTCCTCCGGACATGGCTGAGGCAGGCCACACTTGTACTTGCGGGCCCGGGGCTCTGGGCAGGAACATTCCAGAGCAAGGGATGAGTGAGAACAGGGCAGGGCATGGAGGCGAAGGGGAGAAGCTTCTGGAGGGTAGGCACTGCACCCCACCAAGAGGCTCAGTGTAAGCCCCAACTCACAGTACCCCAATGGAAAGAGGGGCTTTGATAGTGTGATGTGTTCATGGAAGCTCGTGGTGGAGGGGTCCCCCAGACAATAGCTGTGTCCTTCCAAGTGAAGAGAAGCAACACAGACAGGGAGAAAGCATGTGCATGCGGAAGATGAGACTGAGCCTGAGACTAGAGGAGGCAGGGACCCCCAAGTCATGTGTGTGCATCCCAACCCCTAGCTTGTCCCCACCAGGTTCCAGAGCTGGGCAAGAGGCCATTTCTGGTGGGAAAGCGCCCTGGTGTGGGAGACTACTGCAGCACCCACAGGACGGTGCGTATACACCGCGCTGCCAGGGAGTGCGTCCTGCCAATCAGGAAGATGGCTTTGCAATGGGCTCACGAGAGGCCACGTGAGGTTGAGACATGTGCAGACTGTCTGAAACACAGAGGTTTTGTGGACCGTGAAAATGGAAACATGCCCTGTTCCATGCTAGGAAGATAGCTACAGGTCAACAAATGTGTCCTCGGAGCTAGAGCAGCGGCACCAGCCAGGTCTGGCCTGGCTGGGAGCCATGGCGCCACCAGCCTCAAACGGGTGCAACGACCTGGTTGCCGCTGGCGTTTCCGCCTGAGGCTCAGAAGCAGTGGAGACAGACCATGGAAGAAGTGTCTGTCTCTTGGCAATCACAGTGTCTCCAGAATGGAATGTACAAGAAGCTTCAATGTCAGAGGTGCTTCTGGCCAGACAGCAAGGAGGAAGCTGTTCCGGAGTCTGGGTGCTGGGCGGGCACAGTGGCCCCTACCTGTCCTGTCCAGTCTGGAGCAGGCTGACTCTGCAGCCGCCTGTTCTGACCCCAGATGGAGGTCGCTTGCAGATGGCACTCCACAGCCCGGCAGCGGGGAGGCAGGAACAAGGTTGTGGGAGTGTGAAGCGGGAATGTGCAGCCTCACAAACCGGAGAGGAGACTGCATTTGGGGGGGTTGCTCCTGGCAGTGTTAGAGGGTCAGGGAGTGCCAGTATGGAAGCTGGGGCTCTGGCCGTAAAGGAGGCACTCAGTCTTTAGGCCATCTCCCACTCTCGTGCTCATTTCAGTCACTGCAGAGATACTGACGGCCTGGGATGGAGAAGGTTCTGGGGCAATGGTGGGTCAGGGGATGGAGTGGCAGCTTCTGAGGACAGAAGGGGCCAGCTCGGTGAGGTGGGGTGCATAGCAGGGTGTGGCACATGTCCCTGCTGCCTCTGGATGAAGCTGGGGCTGGCAGCCCCTGGATTCCTTCCTACCTCCCACTGGGAATAGGGATGCCTGTTTGGGGGCGGGACCCTGCTGTGCATCCGGACAACAGGGGCTGAGGGGAGAGGGGAGGCTTACCTGCAGTCACCAAGTTCTCAGGGTCTGTGGGGACAGAGTGTCAGGTCACATGTCAAGTCCACATCCCAACCCGTGTTTCTTTACTTCTTCCCAACCACGGCACCCTCCGACCTCATTTACTTCCCACGGTGCCTGCTGTCGCCTGGTGTGGTGGCCGACCCCAGGGTATGGTTTTCACCCCTGGCCCTCTTGGAAAACCCTGGGGGTTGCCAGCATACAAAGCACCTTGCTCCTGTGCACAAAGGCGAGCCCTCTGCCAGCTGCCCGCACCCCACTGTGTATCCCACCTCCCAGCGCGCGCAAAGGGGGGTAGGCTGGTCTGGAGGGGACCCTGGCCCGGTGGCCCGTGCCCTGTACTCACTGCTGAAGAGCTGCTGGAGGCGAGGAAAGGCTGTCCCAGGCCCACCCAGCAGGGTGCTGACGAGGATCCACGTGAGGCCCACGGTGACGAGCAGGACCACGATGCGCAGGGGGCCTACAGCAGGACAGTCCCGGTCCCGGCCCGTCAGTTCGGTCAGTGGGCCCCGGCCCTGCCCCTGGAAGCGCTTCTCCATTCAGCTCGCGGCCACCCCCAGGATCTACAGGATGCCCATCTATTCCACCGCCCCCTGCCAGAGGTTCGGTTCCGCGCCCCCCGCCCCCCGCCGTCCCGGTGCGTCCCCAGTCTCCGGCCACGCCCCCCGCGTCGCCGAGGAGGGAGGCGGAGGCAGGGAAGGCAGTGGGCTCCGGGCACGGTGCAAATACCCACCTGCCAGACGCATGTCCGCGTCCGGCCACCCAGGCCACCTCCTCCCTCGGTCACGGAGTCTCCTCCGCGGTGGGAAGCGGTACCGCGCCGGACCAGCGAGGCCCCAGGCTCGCGACCTCCCGGGGCCGGGCGAGGCAGCTGCGCAGGCCGCCCCGGCAATGGCGTCCTGGGGGCGGGGCCTGAGACCCCGCCCCCGCCCCGCCCCGCCCCGGAAGCCGGGGCCCCTCGCCTCTCCGCCTAGCCCAGGCTGCCGGGGGCTGGCGGGCTCCGGTACCTAGCCCCAGAGCGCTCGATCGGGCTCCATCGAACTGATAAAGGGTCCGAATAACGACGCGCGTGGCCTGAGGGAGCACTGAGGGCAGATCTGAAGAGCCTATGGCGCCGACCGCGAGATTCTGTGAGATGGCATGCAGACCTTGGAGGGCACCGCTCAAGGAAGCTAGGGGCCTGCCGAGTCAGCGCAGCGGGTCAGGCACTTGCTTCGCACGTGGCCCACGGGCTCAGGCTCTGGCCCCACACACGTTCCTCTGAGCTCCGTCAGGATCGAGCCCTGTACGCAGAGCCGGGAGTAAGCCCCAACATCACTGGGCGTGCCAACTCCAAAGAAAAGGGTCCAATAAGGGAGTGGCTCCCCGGGAAGGGGACCCTGACTTATGCCCCCGGATCTCTGGGGTCACATAGAGGTGTGAAAAAACCCTCCGCCTTTTTGCCGGCCCCCCTTCTGACCCACTGATGCAGTAAGGGATAGATTGAGAAGCTTCCGAGAGGGTATACACAGAAGTCCCTCCACCTCCCTACCAAGTCCCACAACCAGTGTGAGGGCTTAGGATGGTGACGTTGTGTTGGATCTTGGGCTCAGCTCATCTTCAGCATCTGCCGAAGCCTCTGGTACTGTGGGACTCTGGGGCAAGGGTCCCCACTCCAGGCTTGCTGTGCCCAGTCCAGGAAGCTCCCTGTCCCAGCCCTGGGCCTGGGCTCCCGATTAGGTCTTCACAGTTCCGGGGTGCAGCCTGCACCCTGAGACAGTGGCAGTGGGCGGGGGATTTACTTCCAGGACCCCACAAGTCTCGAGGGGCAGCCTTGCACAGCTCATTTCCCCGCTGTGTCCCCACTGGGCCCCAACCTGATGGAGAAAGTTGCCTGTGAGCACGTCACGCTCAGGTGCCAGAGGTCACTTGCTCCTGGGAGGACAGGTGACCACCACCGGCTGCTTATTGCAGCCACGACAGCTGTCATTTTGTGCTGCTCATAAGGCCTGACACCTGTGCTTCTGGCCCAGATGAGGTGAACAGATGAGCCGCGAGTGTTGTCAGCCATGACACCTCAGTCTGTGCAGTCTCCAACTGAGGGCTGAGGTGTGACAGGTTACACTGACTGCTGGTCCAGACCAGGGTGACCCAGGGGACCATGGTGTCCTAGCTTAGGTAATGTATCCTGATCTGTGTTCCTGGCAGCTCCGGGATTCACGCCATTTGTGCTTGGTGTTGCGTCTAGATGAGCAGTGCTTTTGGCCTAGTGCTGCTCAGGGCAGTGTGTGGTGTCAGGGCCAGAACCCAGGCTTCCCGCAGATGAAACGTATGCTTGGACTGGGCGTCCCTGCTAACACTGCTGTGGTCAGACTCCCCCTTTTCCCACCATGCCAGGTGGCAGGGCAGGCTCTGCTGTTCCGCCTTTTTTCACCTGTGTTCTTTTGCACCAAGGCTCGGGTGGGAACTGCATCTCCCTCTTCTATTTGGGGCGCTTTTCCTCACAATTCTGACTTGGTAATCCCTGACCAGGTGTCATGCCAGCGGGGCAGCTCTTAGGAGTGGAGTCCCCAGGGGTGGCATTTTCCAACGCCATAGCTCCCCTCAGGCCAGGCAGATGGCACCACCTGGTGGCAAACACAGAGGTGCAGCCACTTCACAAAGCCTGGGGCCACTGTGGGCAGGTGGGGGGTTCAGACCCCCCCAGGGCAGGAGGAAGTCACCACTGAAAGTTGGGTGTGTCCTGATGGCCGGGTTATGTCCCATCTCCCACAGCTGGGAGAGTCGCCAGAGAAGATGGATGGGCAGGATGCAGGTGGCACAAAGGCTGGGTGACAGGCAGCCCCCTTCCCCGCACCTCGCAGGGGCATCAAGCCGGGGTGAGGCCAGCTGACTGGGGGAGCCATCACCACAGCCTGGCTTGGATTCAGATACTCTGGCTGCCAGTCTGGGGGCGTCCCCAGCTCTCCACAACAGGAAGTGTCTGTATTCTCCCTGCTCACCGGTCACTCCTGTCCCCAATCCCAAGTCTGTGTCCTGGAACCTCCCAGGTCACCTGCTTTAGAGACCGTGGGGTACCCCTTGGTCCATGAGCTACCGTGCTTGGTGTGGGTCCCTGGGGGAAAGCCTATGCAAGGGAGGCAATGGTCAAAGCTTGGGGGGGTCTCTGAGCTTCGGGGGTGTCTTGGTCACAGCCAGCTGTGCTCAGGGGCCACTTCGGGATGGAGGCGGGATCACCCCTGCACACCAGGGCAGCACCTTCCCATGGCATACATCCCCTGAATCCCAAATGGGAGCCATGTGGGAGGTGAAGACGATGGCTAGCTCTCCCTGTGTCCCTGGCTGAGTGGAGAGACTCGGGGGGCAGGTGGGGGTCCCAGGAAGCAGGCAGAGCAGGCAGGCAGCTGGAATGGGTTTAATGGCTGGCGGCCCTGGGGGTGGCCGTGGAGTGCAGAGTTGAGCTGGGCAGCGAGGCACCCCGGGGCCCTGCCAGCGGATGGTTAGGAATGTCGAGTGGCACCGAGGGGACTGTTCAGCGGGGCTTGGGGGGACGACGGTGCCTGTCGCTCTGGTGGGTAGGAGGCGGGTGGCAGGAAGGTGAGGCTGCGGTCGTGGGGGGATAGGCTGCTGGGCTTACAGCTTATGGGGGTTCACCCACTTGTAGGTGCCCTCATACTGGAAGCCAACTCTCTTCATCAACTCGTCCGCTTCCGTGGGGCCGCGACTGCCAGACAACAGCATGGGTGTGAGGGTGTGGCCCTCCCAAGGTGCCCACCCCCGCTTTAGGGCCGTCCGCCCCACCTGCCGTAGACGTAGGGAATTGGTGGCGCCTTTTCATGCTCGATCCGGTGCAGTAGTGGAGTGAAGATTCGCCAGGCCTCACGCAGTTCATCGCTACAGGGGAGGTGTGGGCCATGAGGGCGTGGGTCGTGAGGGCGCAGGGGGTGTGGGTGTGTGTGTGTGTGTGCGGCTGCCTCACCTGCGCACGAAGTGCATCTGGCTCCCGCAGAACACGTCCAGTATGAGGCGCTCATAGGCGTCGGGGAGCTTCACGTTCTTGTAGCGGCTGCCGTAGGTGAGGTCCAGCTCGGACTCCTCAGGGCTGAAGAACATGCCGGGCTTTTTGGTCATCATCTTGGTGTACACTGCCTCGTTGGGCTGCACACGGATGACTAGCTCATTGCGCTTGCACTGCTGCTGGAAAATGTCGCCTGCCACGTCGCGGAACTGCAGACGCACCTCGGCCTTGCGCTCATTCAGGGCTTTGCCGCAACGCAGGATGAACGGCACCCCTGGGGCAGGTGACAAGTGAGGTGGACTGTGCTGGGCGGACCTGGCCCCCTTCCCCAGGCAGCCTGGCACCTACCTTCCCACCTCTCGTTCTGCACGTACAGGACAACAGTTGCAAAGGTAGCAGTGGTGGAGCCTGCGGGCACTGTGGGGTCATCCAGGTACCCTTTGGTGGCCTCTCCCTCTGCTTCTGGGTTCCCCACGTACTGGCCCAGCACCACGTTCTCTGCCTGCACCCCTGAGATGCACTGCAGCACCTTCACCTGCACATAGTGGGAGATGAGCCTTGGGACCCCCACAACTGCAGCGCCCACATGGTGGGAGAGCCTGAGGGTTGCACCCCACCTTCTCGTTGCGGACGTCATCCGAACTGGTAGAGGCAGGTTTCTCCATGGCCACCAGACACAGCATCTGCAGCAGGTGGTTCTGCATCACGTCCCTGGCTCACGGGGAGTGGGGGACATGGCTTAGTTTCGGGGACCCTTGGGCAATAAGACATCTTCCTGACCCCCCTCCGGGAGGGCCCCCAGGAGCCCAGGGTCCCAGCACCAAGAGGGGTGGTCCTGGTGTTCTGGGCCTCACCGGATAATCCCAAATTCATCGAAATAGCCCCCACGGCCCTCGGTGCCAAAGGGCTCCTTGAAGGTGAGGATGACACAGGCAATGTTGTCTCGGTTCCAGATGGGGCCAAAGATTCTGTTGGCAAACCTGCAGAGGGGCGACTGAGGGCTGCAGCCACATTCCCTGGCACCCTGCCCGCCCCTGCACCCCACGTTCTGGTGGGCCAGCCCCACCTCAGCACCATCAGATTCTGCACCATCTCCTTGCCCAGGTAGTGGTCGATACGGTAGATCTGCTCCTCGCGGAACAGCTTTGAGATGTGGTCTGACAGCCGGTTGGAGCTCTGGAGGTCCCTCCCGAAAGGCTTCTCCACGATGACACGGGTCCAGCCTCTGCGGGGGAGGACACAGCTGCTGTCCCTGTGACCCCCAGCTCTCCCCACACCTCCTACATGCCTGCCCCCACAAGGGGGTGGGGGAGTCTTCAGGGGCGTGGCTTAGAGGTGGGAGCCCACAGAGATAAGGCCTGGCAGGGGCTCCAGGATGCTCAGGGAGCCACACTGCCACCTGGTGGCTGTGATGGGGATCCTGTGAAGCAGCGAGAGGCTGTTTCATGGAGCAACACTGCCTTCTCGTGGTGCTGGCTGAGACTGCAGGCAGGCTAGCGCTGGAGGAACTGGGAGGGCAGGGCAAGGGTGGGTTCCCATATTCCCTCGTAAGATTCACCTAGGGGATGTCCAGCTGGTCCCGTCCCCTTAACGTTCTGAGCAGAGCTGGCAGGGCAGAGGGGCCTTACGTGGGGCTCATGCAGCTCTCTCGGATATGCTTGGTCACCGCCTCATAGACTGTGGGCGGCAAGGCCAGGTAGAAGAGGCGGTTGGATGGTGGCCCCCGTTGGAGGCTACTCATGTGCTGGTTGAGGCGGTCGTAGGAGGCGCTGTCGTCGTACTGGCCAGCCACGTAGGAGTTGCGGGCAAAGAAGTCATCCAGCTTGGCCTTCTCCTCCGGGGTGGCCTGCAGACACGGACGGAAGCACGCCAGTCCCTCCTGGCTTACCTGCTCACCTCCCTTGGGGCTGCTTCCCCATCCCGTCAGCTCTACAGTTTGGGGGGAGCCTCTGAGAGCGGGCTGCAAAGGCAGGGACTGACTCTGGGCTGATACCCCGCTGCTCTAGATGTGGTGGTAAGAGCCTGTAGCCGAGCCCAGAGAGCTGGAGTGAGGACCCGGCATGCACGTGGCCTGAGGCTGGCTCCCCAAGCACCAGTGTGTCGCTAAATGAAAGTGAGCCCAGGAACTTCTGCGGTGGTGAAACGGGGAACTTGGCGTGGAGTGGGGTGGCCGCTCACCTTGAAGTAGGGCTCACTCTGCTGGCGGATGGCGGCCACCGTGAGTGGGGAGCGCGCATAGCCCACAATAAAGGTGTTTTCGGGCAGGAGACCGTCCCGGAAGAGCCACCTGAGGGGCAGAGCGGGAACTGGTGGAGTGCAGGACATGGGGGCCAGCGTGCGGGGTGGGAGGGCGGTGCTGGGGGACCGGGTGGAGGTGAGGCAGGCTTACCAGAGAGTGGGGTAGATCTTCTTCTTCGCCAGGTCACCCTGCGGCAGGCAAACAGCATGGTCAGAAGCAGCTATGAGCCAACTGGACCCCACCCGCCTCGCTGGCCCTGGCTCAGGGTCACTGTCCGGCCACCTGCAGACCTGTCTTGGCCTGTCTGCCAAGGAGGAGCTTGAACTTGGGCCTGGCCCAACCCTGTATCCCAGCCCCCGCCCCCGGGTTCCAGGGCAAGCAAGTGGAACCAGAGGCTCGAGTTCCCAGCAGGCAGCAGCCGACGGGAGGCCGCTCCTCCAGCGCTGGGATTAGCGGACACGCCGTGCGAGCGAGCGCTGAGGTTAGCACACTTGGAGCAGCTGGAGCCCACGCGCGGGGCATTCCGTGGCACAAGTTAGAGAGAGGAGCAGCTACTGGGAAGGGCAGACACAGGACAAGGCAGCGAGTACTGCAAAGTCAAACTTCACACACAGAAACCAACCCAAACAGAGCGACACAGGCACAGCTGGTGTTTGAAAAAGACTCGGACAGCCCACCTGTGGCCACGTGGCTTTTTTCAAAGGCACCAAGAATTAGAGTGCAGCAAGCACACGCAGGGACCACAGAAGCAGGGTGTGCACAACCTGATCCCCCGTCTGATAATGGAGACCAACGGGCAACCATCTGGGCCAATCAGACCTGCGGAAATGGAGCAAGGGGCCGAGTGAGTGCGGCCAGGGGCAAGGCAGAGCCCTAGAAGCTCTCCTGCCGGCTCCATGCTGCACGGAAGGGGC
Organism: Sorex araneus; assembly: GCF_027595985.1. Classification (NCBI taxonomy): domain Eukaryota; kingdom Metazoa; phylum Chordata; class Mammalia; order Eulipotyphla; family Soricidae; genus Sorex; species Sorex araneus. Next base: position 58,301,124 of record NC_073313.1, on the reverse strand, counting down.
AAGGTGGGAAATCGAAGATGAATTTCCTGCTCCACACTCATCCCCAGCACCCCACGATCCGCCCAAGGAGGTGGCAAGAGAAAAAGCCAAACAAGTCTTGCCTATTGGTTTTCTTGAACCCAGCAATCTCCAGCTTCTCACCAGAGGCAGATAAAGAGCTCCAGGAGAATTCAATCACACAGCCAGGCCACGAGGGTTATCAACCGGGAAGTCAAAGGAAACTCCCTTTCCTTGATAAGGGATCCCTGGGGAAAGTCCTCCACACCCGCACGAAGGGGAAGTGTCCCCATCACCCTCTGAAGCAATCGGAAGAGGAAAAAGGGGTAAGGGGTAGGAATGGAGCAAGCCTGTGGGCGGGGGCCGGACACTCAGGCCCTGACCACACTGCCCAGGGGGAAGGCGCCAGCCTGGTACCCGGCTGACCCTGGTTCAATCCTGAGCACCTGAGTGAGGTGACCCCCAAAGAGCCAAGTAAGCTACCAGGGTCAGTGAGGGGGTCTGAGGGCTGGAGACCTGGAGTCCATCCTCGACGTGTACAGAGCGCCATCAGGTTTGCCCCCGAACATGAAACCCCAAAGCACACTGCCATCAGGGACTGGGGCCGTGGGAGACCCAGCCTGCAGCCACACTGCAGAGACGACTACAGCAGGTGGGGTGCAGCAAGGCTGCCCGCCGAGAGAAGCCGGTGGCTCCCTGCAGAAGAGAAAACCCCCAAAGAGGAGCTGAAGCGTGCTCCAGTAGCAAACGCCTCCCTTCCTCCCCCCGCTTCAGCAGAGGAAGGAACTCCTGATGCAGCTCACAGATGGTTTCCAGGTGGATGCCGGGGACCGGGTCTCTCACAAAGCAAGAGAGACCCTCCGAGGCCATCCTGGGGAAGTGTCTCGAACAGACCAAACCAATTCATTTCAGGCAGTGAAATGAGACTGGGCCAGGCCTGGAGTAGGGCCAAGTTGTGAGGCCCACTATCTCCGAGTGTTTGTGGGCAGGTGGCCGCTGGGTGTGTCTCCCCCCGACAGCATTAGGGGCTCCACCGTGCCTGTGTGTGAGGCTCGCGCAAGGCGACAGGAATCTCAGGAGGACACACCAAGTTTTTTCTGGCCAAGATCCGACTCAGCCTGAATTTAATAAGCTGGCAAAAGTCTCCACGGCAGGTGGAAGAGCCGGGGGTAAACCCGGTCACGGCCCTTGGCGAGCAGTGCAGGGTGTTGTGGCCGGGCGCCAAGTGTCAGCACACGCTCAGCCCAAGGGGTTAAGGAGCTGACCATTCAGCACCCAATGGCCTTCACTGAATGTCTCACGAGAGGGTTGATGCGGGACAGGAAGCAAAGCCCCTGGAGCCGGCGGGGAATTCAGGCACAGGCCTGCTCGAAGGAGGTGGGCTCCCCTCGCCTCTGCGGCCTGCTTGCTCCTGGGCCCGCATGTGCCAAGTGCTCACAGCAGGTGTCCTGAGCACCCGTGGTCCCGTCCGGAAGTGCCACCTCCTAGGGGAGCCGCTGTCCTCTCCACGCCCCGGGGGCCTTCCTGGGCACAGGCTGTGTTTGCTCAGGACAGATCCCGCTGGGCAGTGAGCAGGTGCTGAGTCACGGCGCCCCACAGCCCTGTTTGTTCTCGCCTTCCCTTTGGGATTAACTCGTCCGAGAGAACCTGCTCGCCTTGTTTGGGCTCGGCCCCTGGACCTGCAAGTCCCTGGAGACACTGCAAGGTAGGCCCGGACCAGTGAGGCTGGGGGAGCCTCCTGCCAGCCTCCCATCCTTCACTTGGCCCCAGGGGACTCAGGGTGACTGAGCAGGAGAAGCCGGTCCTATGGAGGTGGCAGCGGGGTGTAGGTCCTGGGTGGCATGGGCCAAGGGTCCTCCTGGCTTCTCGGCATGAAGCCCTGCTCTGGCTAGCGTCCAGCTGGCGGCAGGCCATCGGCCGGGAGACTGGGGGCTGCTGAGTTAAGCTGCTGTAAAGCAGGGGCCTCCGTCTCGCACCCCAGTGCCAGTGAGTCACTCGGCCTTTGGGGGAGAGCCAATGTCATCATGACACAGCAGGAATCTTATCGGCCCTGGGGGCAGGTGGCCCGGCCAGGTCTGAGGGGAGGGAGGGGCTGGGCCACCCAGTCACCCCTTCCAAGCATGGGCTGTGCGGCAGGGAGGGCCCGAGCACCCTGGGGTCCCGTGTGCAGGCAGAGGCCACAGGGGGCCTTCCTGCCCTTCTGCCCTGGCCCGGCTCCATGCAGGTGAAGCCTGCTCTGGCGCAGGGAAAGTGAGTACCGAGAGTGGGTCACCTGCGGAGGGGGACGTGGCCAGAGCGGGGACCAGGGCAGAAAGCTCCTTTGGAAGGAAGCTGGGCAGGCGGGCAGGGATCGGGCAAGCAGGTTAGGGCAGAAGGGCAGCGGCGGGGGGCACGGTCATGGCTAGGGGCTGGCCTGACTCCTCCCCGGGCTGCATAGGTGGCCGTGCATGCCCTGGGGCCAGGGCACAGCGTCCTTAGTGTCTCCCATTGCTCGTGCCCAGCCGCCCACGGCGCAGAGAGGCCATCTGGCTCGAGCTCAGACGCCCGGAAAGCTCGCGCGTGGCAAATTCTGGAAACGGTTCCGCTGCCTGCTGGGAGGCACATGGTGGGACGCGTTCCAGGTGCTGCCGTGCCAAAGCCTGGCAGGGCACCCCGCCCACGGGAATCTTGGGGGGCACTGACTCTCCCACCCCCCTTGCCAGTGGGTACTTCCCATTTTGGCTGTAGAAACAAAAGGGAACCTCCGGTGTCGCAACTGAAGCTGGGGCCCGAAGCGTGTGGGGGTGCCCCAGAGCCTCGAGTCCCTCACTGCTCCACAGGCGAGGCACCCCATCCTGAGCTGGGCGGCCCCCAGCGCCTCTCCTCCTACGTGCTGCTGCGCCCCTTCTGAGTCTGCTCAGAACGACAAAGCTGGCAGGGAGCGGGTGAGCCCCCCGTGCCCACGAACAAAGGCGCGATTCCTGAAGAAGCCCACACAGCCACCCTCCCAGGCGGATGTGACACAGGCGGGTTTGCGAAGGGACTCTCTGCCTGCCCCCCACCCTGCCCGTGTCACCCCAGCCCTGCCCCGGCCAGCTTCTCTCTGGCCTTTCCCATCAATACCCAGTGGCGGCCCCACTGGCTAGACAACAGGGCTGGCAGCTCAAGCAGCGTCAGAAGTTGCGGCCAAGTGATGGTGGGTAGCGCAAGAGGAGGTGTGGCTCCCCAAGGCAAAGGACAGGGCTGGGAAGGGCCCCGCTGGGCGACATCTGTGAACTACTAAAGAGGTCTGAAAAAGGAGTGCTGCCTGTCCCCACTGGAGCACTGCCAGACAGTCCCCATGGGCCTCTCAGCCGCAGGACAGGGCTGTAGGCCACAGCTGGGAAGATCCCCAGACACCTGGATGTGTGCAAACTGTGCTGGGGGGTCGGCACTGGGCGGGAGTGGCAAGGAGGGGACGGGAAAGGGGGTCCTGACACCCAGCCACGCTCTGAGCGGGCTCTTCTGACTCACCGAAGCCCCCATGATGATGAAAACATGTGTGTCCGACGGGTGGAAGGCGTGATCCTGGTACAGCTCTTCCCGCAGGATCCCACACACCTGGATGCGGCTCAGGGCCACCTGCTGTGCCATGATGCTCACTGGCAGCACGAGAACAGGACAGCGTGAGAAACTGGTCCCTCACCGCCGCCGCCACTCTGGCCTCTCATCCGGCCTCTTATCCGGCCGATGGCGATTATTGAAAGCAGGCGCGGGCCAGCAGGGAGGGGCCAGGACCGGTGGGGTGGAGGGGGATTGTAACACTGTGGCCGCTCTGGGCGTCATGGACTCCAGGTGGGCGAGCGCCTCGACTCTGCAAGAGCACCACATGCCCGGCCGGCCATCCCAGTGTGAGCCTGTGCAGGTGATGGAGTGCAGCCTGGCGGGAGAGCCGGCCAGTGTCCGCCCCTCTTGGAGGAGGAGGGCTCAGCCTCCCCAGGGGTCCACGGTGGAGGGGGGAATGCAGGGGACCGGGGAACAGGCTACGACCCTCTGGATCCTGGCCCGCTCCAGAGCACGGCCACTGAAGGGCCTCCTGGGGCCGCGCGGTGCCCGCCCGCCCCCTTACCTAAGCCTCACTGCTGTCGGTGGCGCCCACAGCCCCGGAGTTCGCTGCAGTTTCCGGGGGCTGCGTCCCGCCGGCCCATTTAACTGGTGGGGGCGGGCGCCTAGGCTGAGCTGACCGGCCTCAGGCGAGGCTCGCGGGCGGGGCCACGGGGCGCCCCGCCCACCGGGGCCGGGGCGGGGCTAAGGCGCGGCCAGGTGCGCGCGCACCCCGGCACCCGCCCGCGCGCGCCCCCGCCCGGAGCGCCTCCGTCGGGGCCACCGGGGCCGCGCGCTCCCCGTGCCCCTCTCCCGCGACCCTCTCGAAGGCCCCCCACAGCCGGGCGCCGCCGCCGTCGCGGCGTGCTCCACTTCCGCCATGTGGCCCCGCCCCCGGCCGTGCGGGCTACGGAGAGCCCCGCCCCCAACGGAACGGTGGCCGGCTGCGGGTCAGCGCGGGCCCGACAGCCCGCCCCGTTGCGGCTCCTCCCCCGGCCGGGACGGCGCGGCCTGGCACACGAGGGCCAGACGCCCCAGAAGGAAACGCACGGGCGGGGCATGTCACTGGGCTGCGCCCCACGGGCCGGATGCAGCTCCGAGGAGCGGGCTTCCCGCCGGAGCAGCCTTCCTCGCACCTCGCACCTCTGGGCGGGGCGGAGCTTGTGTGTTCTACTTCCGGATCCCACCGCGATGACACCGGAAGCAGGAAGTGGGGATTTCTGTCACCGGACGAGGGCAGGGCGGCCTCGGAGCCGGGACTTTCTCGGAGCGCCGGGGCCCTAGGAGCGCTCGCGGCCCGCCGCTGCCGCCTTTCTCACTCCAGTCCGACTCTGCTGACAGGTTGGTCCTCTTGCCAGAAGGTGCGGTAGTGTTGGTGGCAGGTTCACTGTCTCCTAGACTCTCCCAGACGTCAGGCTCCGCGTCTGTTGGGCCCCTGCCCGCTTCTGCCCTGTGCTTCTACAGCCCCGTCCTGCAAGGGCTGAACCCACGATCCGGTTGACTCCAGCGGCCAGCGGGGGAGCGTCCTCCTGTTCCTCCTCTGCGGCCGCTAAGTCTGACCACGCCCCTAGGTCAGAATGACTGTTCCAGTTCTGGGATGTTTCTGTTCATCAGATTTGACTTCGCTCGGGGTCTTGAGATTCTCCTAGGAGGTCTCAGATACAGTCTGACGCTGTAGTATCGTACTGCGGGTGCTTCGGATTGCTCACTTGGCAGAGCTAGCAACGATGATCGACCCGATGTCAAATTATTTCTGCGACCTGCAGATCAAAGGGCTAGCCTCTCACCTTCGAGGAACAGCCAGGAGGCCACTGTAGGGAGGGAACATTCTCGGAGAGGAAGCAGTAGGGACCAGACGGTTCTAAGAGATTGGTCGAGGGATGTTGGCGTTCATGTATAGAGCCAAGGGGCCAGTGCTGCTCCGAGAAGGGACTCGATTACTTACCTTGGAGTTTCCCTTGTAGGCTTCTTGTGGCCTCAGTAGGGAGCACAGAAGGTGGCGGCAGAGGTAGGAACAGGGGACTGATTTAGAGGTTATAGCTCTTTTTTTTTTTTTTGCTTTTTGGGTCACACCCCGAGATGCACAGGGGTTACTCCTGGCTCTTCACTCAGGAATTACTCCTGGCGGTGCTCAGGGGACCATATGGGATGCTGGGATTCAAACCCGGGTCAGCTGTGTGCAAGGCAAACGCCCTACCCTCTGTGCTATCGCTCCAGCCCCTATAGCTCTCTTTAAGGTGAGAGAAAGTGACATTTTGAGCAGCCTGACAGATGTGCGAGAGTAAAGGGTTGTACTGGAATCCTTCCATCTCCAGCTTCTGCAGAGATCAGTAGGAGTTGATTTCTGATGGCTGTTTTCACTATTAATTCATCGTGATAGAAGTTACCTGCCATACAGTCGACTCACTTTAACGCATGTACAGTTCAGTGTGTTTGGGACTTTGTGTGGCTTTGTCCAGGAAGTTTGGTCCAGGGCCTCAGACTTGCAACCCATGCCATCACTGAACTACCGAGTGAATCATATTTGTTCAGTCACTTTTCGTCATCCCAGAAAGAAAACCCCTGGCCCTTTCCCAATCACTTCTATGGCCCCTCTCTTCCCACCCCAAGAGCCACTGAGTTTTCAGTCTCCACATGTTTATTCATGACATACCATTTTTTTGGGATCACACCTGGCGATGCACAGGGGTCACTCCTGGCTCTGCACTCTATCCCTGGCGGTGCTCAGGGGACCATATGGGATGCTTGGAATCAACCTGGGTCGGCTGCGTGCAAGGCAAACGCCCTATTCACTGTGCTATCACTCCAGCTCCTCCTGACATATCTTATATATAGAATAATGCACATGGTGTTTTGTGGCTTGTCTCCTTTTCAGCATAACGTTTGAAAAATTCATCTGTTTTATGGGGGTGGGCAGGCCACACCCAACAAGGCTCAGAGGTCAGTCCTGGGGATGCTCAGGGAACCGTATGAGTACCGGGACTTTTGCTGGGTCTCAGCACCTGATCCCCTGTCCTATCTCTGGCCTCCATCCGTGTTTCAGTCTGCGGATGTGCTCCATTTTGGTGGTTCTTCAGGGGATGGTTTTTGGGTCGTTTCCGCCCCGGCTGCTGTGAGGAATGCTGCTATGAGCGTTCGAGTGTAGACATGTCTTTGTGTTGCTCAGGGGTTGATGCCTCGGAGTTTCCTCCACTATTTTCAAGTGCATTTCAACTGCCATCTGTCAGGATAAGAACATGCACATCTAAGAAAAGATTTGGGAGACAAATGCAGCCAGATGGCTCAGCCCTGGAATGGCTATGGGAGTGGCTGAATGTTGCCTGGGCCTCTCACTGCCAGACCTTCTGCCAGCCTTCCAGGGCCTAATGTCCTGGCCACTAAAGGCTGATTGGCCCTCAGCTGGTAATCAGAAAGTTGGGGACTCTGGAGAGGGCAGTGTTTTGGGTTGCTTTGGGGTCATACCCAGCACTGCGCAGGGCTTACTTCTGACTCTGCAATCAGGTATCACTCTGGTGGGCTGGGGAAGCCTATGGGGTGCTGAAAATGGAACCTAGCTGCTGTCCTGTGCCTCCGGCTCTGGAGAAGGGCAGTTTGGGGAAGATTGCTTTGCTGAGGCTGGTGCACACATTGAGTTGGTCTGGGGGTATGGAGTGAATAACAGAGGTCAGTGTTAAGTTAGAGGTTCAGCATGAGAGGCCAGATGGAGAGAAGAGAGGGAACCTTGTCCCACTGAAGACTGTGGGCAGAGGCTGGGTGGGGGCAGCCACTGCTCAGGTTCCCAGGCCAAATTGGGTGTCCCTTCACATCTGGATTCCCACTCCACCTACCTGTCGTCTCCTTTCCCCACTCCTGTGTCCTGACAGGGTCCTTGGATTTCCCTGATTTTCCTTTAGGTTTTCCTGGCCCCCTCCATGACACTCTAATGCAGCCTCCATGTCAGGTTCCAGGCACTCTTTAGAAAGTGCCCTTTCACTGTACTCATTTGTGGAGTATAGAATAACATCACATGAGGCTGACACCCAAGGACAGTAGATACAAGGGCCAGGAGGATTGCCCCATAGCTGGAAGACTGCTTCATGAGCGGAGGGGAGAAGGCAGATGGAATAGAGAAGGGATCACTAAGAAAATGATGGCTGGAGGAACCAGTTGGGATGGGAGATGCATGCCGAAAGTAGATAATGGAACAAACATGATGACTTCTCAGTGTCTGTGTTGCAAGCCATAATGCCCCAAAGTAGAGAGAGAGTATGGGGAATATTGTCTGCCATGGAGTCAGGGGGAGGGTGGGAAAGGGGGGTATACCCGAGATATCGGTGGTGGGGAATGTGCACTGGTGGAGGGATGGGTGTTAGATCATTGTGAGATTGTAACCCAAACATGAACGCTTGTAACTATCTCACGGTGATTCAATAAAATTTAAAATAAATAAATAAATAAATAAATAAAATGAGAATAATAATTTAAAAAAAAGAAAGTGCCCTTTCCTAGGTGTGCTGAGACAGATGACCCCAGACGCAGGTCTTTGATGGGCAGTTTCTGGGCCGGTGGAGGTGGGTATGGGGCTTAGGACTACAGCACTTTCATGTATAGGGTGCTGGGTTCCATCCTCAGCACCATGTCAGGTAAAACCCAGTCTGTGTGGTGGGCCAGGGAGCGCCTGTCAGGCACTGCCTCCGGGTCCCAACCCTGGCACTGTTTGGCCACCTGTGGGTAGCCCTACCGGTCCCCTGTGCTGCTCAGAGGCTGTGCTCATCCTTCCTCATGGCCTCCTCACACTGTTCTTTTGGGCCCTTTCTTGTGGCTTTGCCCACTCTCTTGGCTCCTACTTGGAAGTGTGTACTAGGGGTGAGTCCTATACCTGGATACTATACCTCCCTCCCGAAGTGGGTCTCCCGAACCCACTTCTGGGGTGAAATGCCTTTATTTCTGGCTATTTGGGGGACGCACAGCCACTCCTGGTGAGAATCAGTATCCTAATAGATGGTGCCACCCTACAGGCTGGTGGTGCCTGGGGGCCTCTAGGGCTCGACAGGGGTTGTGTAGTGTGGGGTACTCCATCTGGGTCCATGTACAAGCTAGACACGCACCCCTGGTCCCTGAGCCATCTCCCGAGGTGGATGTGGTGCTGGCTGTCCTTCCCTGAGCCTCTGATAGCCCTGCCTGTGTCTTGCAGCCGCCGGTGTATTGGATGAGCAGACTGCCCCGCAAGAGCCCACCTTGCGAGATGGTGCAGCCGAGCGGTGGCCCGGCTGGGGAGCAGGACGGGCTGGGTGGTGACACTTCCATGGGAAAGCCAGCCATGCCACACATATCCACGGAGCATGCTGGCCCTGACACCTTCCAGCGCTGCCTGGAGGAGAACCAGGAACTCCGAGGTGAGCAGCCCCCGGCACTCTGGAGAGGGGAGTCTGAAGTGGCCAGGCTGGGCTCTGGGCACCATTTCGTCCCTCTGCCTGCCCCTCGTCACCTCAACTTCCAATCTGAATTTCTGGGTTGGGGAGTCATTGTCTTCTGCTGGTGTCGGCCCCATCTGGCCCCGCCTTTCTCTGTGTGCAACCCTTAGTGCTGTTCCAGTTATGACACCTGACTCTCCCCAGCTGTTGGCACAGGGGTGGCTAGGCATTGGCAGCCAGGTGGGCAGAGACAGATTTGTGGGGTCCCCATCCCGGGCTCTAGCTCCTTGTCTGGCCTGTGATTGGCTACTTGGAAGCCGGGGTTCTGGAGTGAGCTCCAGGTTCAGGAGTGAGCTCCAGGTTCAGGAGTTGGGGCTCAGCACAGTGGTTGGTGGCAGCCTCGGGACCCGACCCCATCCTAAGGTGTGACCCCCATGAACAAGAAGTGTGGCAGGAATGCTTGGAGCAGGTTGCTTGGGCCTTGGGCCATTCCACCTCATGTCTGGGAGAGAGGGCGGTCTGGGGACAGCTCAGTCAGGGACCAGGGCCAGGACAGACGGGAATTGAGTGCTCTTTGCATTCATGGAAGCCACTACCCCCACCGGCTTCAGTGGGCTGTAAGAAGCTGATGCACCCTCAGCGTGCTGGATGGTGGGCCCCAAAGCCCTGGCAGGGGAGGAGTCACGGGAGGGCAGACCTGCAGCCACATTCAGCTGTCACCGTGGGGCCCTCCTGCCTAGTTCCCAGCCCATGCTCATGTGCTCCCCGGCTCGCTGACAGCGGGGCACTCTCCTTCTCCTGGCTGGGGTGCTGTCTCCCATAAGCTTCTTGGCACAGGCGCATCTGCCACTGATCCTGAACATATTTCCAGCTGTCCCCTTGGCTGAGGTCCCTGAGGCAGGTGGCAGGCCGGCGCTCAACCTTCACCCCTGCTGTCTGCCCTCGCCAGATGCCATCCGCCAGAGCAACCAGATGCTGCGGGAGCGCTGCGAGGAGCTGCAGAGGGTGCAGGGCGGCCAGCGGGAGGAGAAGGACTTCCTGCTGCACAAATTCCGGGCAGCGCGCGCGCTCGTGGAGAGGCTGCGTGCGTGTACACTGGAGCTGCGGCAGCAGCGCGCGCAGGCACTGCAGGAGCTGGAGCACCTCAAGAGATGCCAGCAGGTAGGGGCCCCTCGGAGCCCTGGGCGCTACTGTCCCACTCCTGTAGGGCTTCTGTGCCAGCCAGAGGGTCGGAGTCAGGGCTCTGTATCATCTAGTGGAGCCCTGATATGGGAAGTGGGAACAGGCCACATGGAGCCTCGGTGGGTGGGTGGGGGGGCGGGATTCTTAGCACCTACGTGGGACCGGTCAAGTTGGAACTGTCTAGACCCTGACTCCAGCGAAGGCCTATGCTCTCTGCTGGGGCGAGGACATTTGTGTTAGCCCCAGAGAACTCACGTACAGTCACAGCCGGTGGGGGTGGGGAAGATGACCACTCTCTAAAGAAGCTGGGCGTCAGCTCTGTCTGTTTGCTGGACCTTTTGAAACAGTGGTCCTCGGGGCATGGTGTGGTGTGTCCATGCCGGTCCCACTTGACCTTCTTGGCCCTGTTCTCAGAAGGAGGCTCTCCACTCTCCCTTCACCTCAGGCTGTTGGGTGCAGGCTTGGTTTCTCATGGGGAGGCCTTTGGAGCAGCACTGCCGTTGGAACACTGTGCTTTCATCTGGGTGAACCCAGCTGCCCTTCCCGAAAGGGCTTCTGGGAGGTACGCAGCCACCCACCATTATTGCTCAGTGGTGCCTGTGGCTGCTGGGGTGTGCGGAGCTAAGAGATGGGCTCACAGACCGTGAGCTGTGTGCTGGAAGGAGGTTTGGGGCTGGAGCTGCTTTTGTGGACTCCCCGGAGAACACTTTGGAGAAGCTCTCCCAGGGCACATGTTGCCCCGGGGAGGGGATGGAGTATGGGGGGTACTCACACTGGTTACCCGGGAGGCTGGGCTGCCCCTGACACAGTGTGTGGGGTCTTTGGCCTCGAATCCATGGCCACCCCTCCCCCTGGAGGCAGGGGAACATGCACCTCCCTCACCCACACTAACCCGCTGGCCACCTGCACCCCAGAACCAGAACCTGGAGAGCAGCACTTCTGAGCGGCACCCCCAGGGATCCCTGGCTTGATCGATACACCCCAACCAGGTGTATCTGAGCTAGTGGGTGGAGGGCTGCTCTAGCCAGCAGGGGCCAGGTACAGCGGGGAGACTACACTTGGGGTTCAATAGGGAAGATCGGCACATGTGTGAGTTTGGCAGCTGGTGGCCCTGAGGGCTTTGTGTGGGGGGGACTGAACCGGGGTCCCTGTTGTTGGGGGTTCCACATGCATTACCCTTAGCACCTCTTGGGTGGGAGGAGCAGAACAGCACTTACAGGTGGCAGTGGCATCTCGTCCTGCAGCAGATGGCTGAAGACAAGGCGTCAGTGAAGGCACAGGTCACATCCCTGCTGGGGGAGCTGCAGGAGAGCCAGAGTCGCCTGGAGGTCGCCACTCAGGAGCGACAGGCATTGGAGAGCAAGTGAGTGGGGGCAGGCTCTCAAGACTGAAGGTGAGGTGCATTTTGGGGTTGCAGAGGTCCCCCCAACACTCCATTGAGGTACTCCCTGGAATCCTGAGAGGCACAAGATACAGGCTGGGTGGGAACAGCCCAGATCCACCCTCGCTTCTCTGATGGGGCCCAGGGAGCTCAGCTTCTGGTGTTTGTATTGGCCAGTGGGCAGTGGTTTCCTTTGGACCCTCAGCTCCCAGCTGAGAGGAGGTGCTTGCTAAGGCACTCCCAGCCCCACACAGAGCACCCCACCACACGGAATTCTCCACTCAGCAAAGCACCTTGCCTCATGCGGAGCATCTCTGTGGAGTACTGTGTATGCCGGGCATGGGCCCCTGCATAGAGCCCCCCGCTGTGGCCATAGGGATGGAAGGACAGCACCTGCCACCCCACTGGCCACTCCGTCTTCTCTGGGGTGGGGGCCTTTCAGTGGGGGTCCAGGCTCCAAGTTGGGGCTCATGTCTGTGGCTGCCCTCCAGACAGATGGTTGGAGTGGGCAGTGGGGCATCTGCACCATTTGGGCCTCGGAGCTGTTGGGTGGGTCCCCAATGCCCTGGCTCCCCGAGCCCTGCTCTTCCCCCTGTAGATTCGTCTGTGTCCTCTGAGCTTCCCGTGCCCGTGCAGCTGGGCTGATGCCTGGGCACTGGAGCCTCCTTGCCCACTGCCTGTGAACTGGGTGGATGAGTGGAATGGGGAGATTGGGGGGCTGCGTGGAGGGACCCAGGGCCGAGTCAGAAGCATTCCCTAACTTCCGTTGGTGGGCCCTGAGATGCCTGTGGCGCTGCCGAGGGGCGTACTGCTCCCATGGGCTCCCACGCTCAGCTGCCAATGCTCCTCCTCCCGGGACCCTCAACCAGCTGTCCGGCCAGCTCACACTCCTGACCCAGCACCCCATGGCGTCGGAGTGGGCTGTGCCGTGACTGCCCCTTCCCCCATGCCAGGGTGCGGGCAGCCAGCGAGCAGGCCCGGCTGCTGGAGAGCGAGCGGGAGGCGCTTGAGCAGCAGCACTGCGTGCAGGTGGACCAACTGCGCATGCAGAACCATAGCATGGAGGCGGCGCTGCGCATGGAGCGCCAGGTTGTCTCCGAGGAGAAGTAAGTAGCTGGGAATCATCCTTCCGCTCTCTGAGCTAGTGAGGCCTGTACCCCACGTTCCGTCCAGCCATCTCCTGACTCCCTCTGTCTGACATGGAGGCCAGCACTTCTGAAGGGGGCAGCATACTTGGGCCGCAAGTGTTTCTTTCCACCCTCTGTAACATGGTGGCTCTCAGGAAAACACTGCTTGCAGAGTGCCACCCACCCTCGCTGAGACCCCGAAAGCTTCAGGATGCCCCAGAAAGCCCTCTGTGGTAAGGGCCCGAGCTGTTGCTCTCTTGCAGGCGGAAGCTGGCGCAGCTGCAGGTGGCCTACCGTCAGCTCTTCCAGGACTATGACAACCACATCAAGAACAGCATGGGGAGCAGTGAGCGGAACCGGGTAAGCTGAGCCAGGAGACCTGTCTCAAGCTGTGTCGGGCTGCCGTGTGCCCGTGGGCCCTTCTGCCCACCAGCATTGACTGAGCTCCTGGCTCAGTGCCTGCTGGCCCAGGGAAACCCCAGAGATGTTAATTTCCCAGCGTCCGCAGGCCGTAGGGAACCCTGTCTACTCTCGCCTTGTCAGACCTGTCCTGGGTGCAGTTTCGAGCAGTTCTGGGTCACGAAGGGGGTTATTAAGCGTGAAGGGGCCCAGGTCAGGCCATGCCGAGGCAGGCCTCTGGCTGGGCCCTACGAGGAGGAGCTTGGAGTGTGGCTTTGATCTCAGATGGAAGTGGCTGCGGGGGCGGGGGGCTGAGTGTTTGTCATGGTGGTGCCTCTGGGGCTGCGAGTCTCTGGGGCTCAGGGTGCCTGTTTGCTGGGGGTGGCACCCGCGAGGGACTGGCAAACCTGGGCATCTTGCCACGTGCTGGGCTCTGTGCCTCGAGGAAAGAATTGTTGGGTAAGCCCGGAGCTTGCGACCCCCAGCAGCCTGCCTCTCTGGGGTTTCGTCCTTCCTTTGGATGCCTCCCCCCCACCTCCGTCAGCCCCTGTGCATCCCTAGGGAACGCAGCTGGAAGACCTGAAGCAGCAGCTGCAGCAGGCTGAGGAGGCACTGGTGGCCAAGCAGGAGGTGATTGACAAGCTGAAGGAGGAGGCGGAGCAGCACAAGATCGTGATGGAGACAGTGCCGGTGCTGAAGGCCCAGGTGAGGCCCTCCCCACTCCGGCACTCTCGGGAAGGACCCATGAGCGCCACGGACACTGGCACCGCCCCTGTTTCCTTGGCCAGGCGGATATCTACAAGGCTGACTTCCAGGCTGAGAGGCAGGCCCGGGAGAAGCTGGCCGAGAAGAAGGAGCTGCTTCAGGAGCAGCTGGAGCAGCTGCAGCGGGAGTTTGGCCGCCTGAAGGTCAGCTGCCAAGAGTTGGCCAGGTGAGCCTTGCCCAGCCCTGGGGCCGCGCCCTTTGTTCGGTGCCCCTGACTTCACGTGGCTTCGTTTTCAAAGGATTGAAGATTTGCGGAAGCGGCACATGGAGGCCTCACAGCCCCCCTTACCTTCAGTGCTCGGTGAGTGCGGGGGCCCAGGCTGTCCTTGGGGCACCCCGGCCCCTGTCGGGCTGGTCTCCATCACTCACAGGCACCCTGCATGCGCTGTCTCCCCAGATCACCCCTTTCACCAGGTCCTGCCCAACGCAAGGAGCCCCCCCGAGGAGCCGCCCGACTTCTGTTGCCCCAAGTGCCAGTACCAGGCCCCTGACATGGACACGCTGCAGATCCACGTGATGGAGTGCATCGAATAGGCCTGGCTGGCCGCGGGTGCTGCCCTGTCACGGCCCCCTCTGGGCTGTGTGCTGCCGTGCCCACCTGCCGCAGTCCCTTCCGGGCTGCAGCTCTGCACCTGACTCTGCTCATTTCTTCCCTTGGCTTAACCACTTTCCTCAGTGCCTCTGCTGCTTGCACAGCTGCTGGGGCTGTCAAGCCTTACAACAGGGCCCCTTTGGGGACCACTCCCCCAGGCCACTGGCCGCCTCGTCTCACCCTTGTCACTGGCTCACATTGTCCAGTGTCTCTGACTGTCTCCAAAGCTGCACCGTTTCCACTGTGTCCTTCCCCAGTGGGCTGGAGCCATGCTCTGAGGAGAGGACCCCACGTTGGCCTTTTGGATTTTGCTTGGACGGGCTGCCGTGTCCCTGACGCTCCTATTCTCCCTGTTTCTTCTTTGGTTGTGACATGCTCAGTCCCCTTACCTGTTCTGGGGCTAGAGCTGACGTGTGGCTTCTCTGCCTGCACCTGGGCCTACTGTTCACAGCGTGCTGCCTGCCTGGCCCAGATGAGCTCCCTGGAGGCCCTGTCACACTGGCTTGGCTGTGCCTGCTGTCTGCATCCTGGCTGCACACTATCCCGGCTGTTCTGGACTCGGTTCGGCACTGCCAAGTGCAGGCTGGCCGGCACTGCTGTTCACCTTGGCCTCTGCAGCCTGGGAGACCATGGGGGCCACCCTGTGGGACAGCATTGCAGGCATATGTGCTGTCCTTCTGGTGGCCATGGCAGCTGCCGTCACTGTGTTGTTTTCTTGCAAGGCTTTGGGACCACGTGTGTGTTTCCTGTGCTGTGCTAACAACCATGAATCTGGTGGCCTTAGACTGTGCTGTGCCTTGTTCCTGTTCTGGAGCCCTGAAGCTTGATGGGATGGGATGGTTGGGTGGGTCTGTTCAGGGGGGTGGGATCCCGGGGACAGCCTCATTCTTGGCGGCTGGGTGCACCTCTCTAGTAGCTTCCTGAGGTTCCATGGCCCCCACTCTTCACTGCTGGTGTCAGCTTCTCGAGACTCAGTGCCCAACCATCAAAGCTGACACTGACCTTCACTGTCTGCCAACACCCTTGCCAAGGAAGGTCATAGTTACATGCAGTTTGGGAGGTGCCTACTGGAACAGCTCTGTTAGGGCAACAATGGTGGGGTCTTGGGGCACAGAGGCACTGGGGGAAGATGCTTGCATGGGCATGTGCTCACCTCGACCGAGTCAGGCTCCTGAAAGGGGTTCGGCAGCACCTCACATGCTTTTGAAGCCTATCTGTGTACAAAGCTGGAACTGGGAGCCAGAGCGATAGTATAGCAGAAATAAGGTGCTTGCCTTCCGGTGTCCCGTGTGGTTCCCCAGTTCCCCAGGAATCCCTGAGTGCAGAGCCAGGAATAAGCCTTGGGCACAGCTAGGTGTGGCCCCCAAACAAGTTTAAAGTAAACTGAAGATAACCATAATGTCCTGGCCCTCGTTCCCCTGCCAGAGACCCTGAGCTAGGCACCCGGGTCTCCAAGCCTTGCCACATGCCCCAAAAGTGGGGTGCAGGATCCTGGCCCGTTGAACCCAGCACACTGGAGTATGATCCCCCTGGTCGCTGGACTTGCTCCCTATAGGAGAGGGAGTGGGAAGGGGAGAAGCCTCTGCCCTGACCCTCCATGCACCCGCGGACTCCCGCTGCCACGGAGAAAGAACCATGCAGAGGGGGGGAAAGCTGGTGGTAAATCAGCAATCCATTAGCTCTACACAGGGGTTTTTATACACACATTTCAGGGGCAATCCACATGTGTCACATTTACCTTGTTAGGCTCAATACAGTGGTTAATGATTTACATCTCTTGCTCTTAGGGCCCGATGTATCAGCTCAGGCAGATGGTAACTGCTACATCCCTCGCCCTCAACCAGAGTGCCTACGTGTGTGGAGTGCTGGGGCAAGGCCCTGTAAACAGGGCCGGCTCTTTCAGGGGCAGGGCATTTAGTCAAAGTCTCAGACCAGCTACCGAGACCCCCAACAGTGGGAGGGGGGCTGCTTAGCTATAGCCCCTTGACTTGCCTGGGTTTGGAGGTGAACCCCCAGTGGCAGGCACCTGTACTCCCTCTGCTGCCACTACCCACAAAACATGCCCGGTCCTGGAGAGTGTCTCCTGTTGGGCTCAGAACCAACTTGGGCTCAGCCAAGTGTGGAATGTGACTGGGGACGTCTCCCCTTCCCGGGGGAGCTCTGGACTCAGAGTCACTGCGTACCCAGGTGTGGGCAGACCAGCCACACTCTGGGCCCTGTCTTTGGGGTCCTCACTCACTTGCTCCTCAGGGGTGCTGGGCTGAGGGTTGCGGGCTGCGGCAGAGAGGCTAGGCTTCAAGCGTGCACCTGCTCACCGGTGGGCAGGCGGGTGGGTGGCTCAGCAGTGAAGCTGCTGCTGTGTTTCGGGAGCATTTTTCTAAGGCCTGTAATTTGCTCAGATTACTTTGATGCCCGGAAATACATGTTGCTGTGAAGTTGGCCTGCTCTGATCTGGGAAGACTGCTCAGGCAACTGCCCTGCCCGCAGGCGCACTGCACCCGGATACTCGTGACCTTGCGGCTGGGACGCCTCCAAATAAGCCCCATTCTCAGGCCCCATACCTTAATTTGGAGGGAGAGCACGGATTGGGCCTCTAACACGTGGGACACCTCCACTCAGCACCCTTAAGAACATGGGGTCAGCCAAGAACATTCTTTGCGTGTAGTGCTTAGGGGTCCAGCCCTGATGCTTCATAGGGGATGAAGCATGAACAACATATGGGTCATGTGCTGGGAAGGTGGGAAGCCTTGGTCACATCACAAACCATATTCCTTGAGCACTGGGCGGGGTGGGGGTGGTTCCTAAATGCGTGAAAAGAAAAGCCAGCCCAGCCTTGGGTTGCTGGGGAGCAGTGGTCTGCCAGCTGGCTGCTGATGCCGGAGAAGTGGCAGCCACAGTACCTACGAGCCAGGCCTGGCTGCCAGGACCCCAGGATCTAAGTGCTGACTGATGGGGGCTTCCCATCAGGTCTGGCGGGGACCCGAGCAGGTGGTGTTCAGTGTCAGCTCTCGCCTGGGAATGCAGAACTGGAATACCAGGGTCTCCCACTAAGCCTGGGCAGCAAGTTCCAGAATGTAGCTGCGCCTAGGGCTTCTCTCCCTCATCCGCACTTCCCCCAGGCCACGGAGCTCTGGCCTGCAGACAGCTCGCCAGGAACCCTGGTTGGTGCTGGTGGTCTGGTTACACAGCAGCCGCCAGGCCCCGGACACCCCCATTTGCAGCAGGCTGTTCCTGGTGGGATCTGGGTCTGGGGTGGTGGGGCAAGCTGATCCCACCTTTCTTCGTGGAGGAGTCTGCAGAAGGGACGGTGTGTGGCGGCACGACAGGGTTGAGGTGAGCACCCGCTCTGGGGCTTTAGCCTTGTCCCTGCAACCAAACTGCCACTACATGAGCACGTACATGGCCCAGCCGTTCGCTGTGGTTCCTCCTGACTGAGCTGGCCCAAGTGAAGCCCACGTGTCTCTCTGGCCTTGCTGCGGGATGAACAGGCCTGGGAGCTCCTGAATCAAGTGCCAGAATGACCGTGACTCATGGAAATCTGCAAGTCATTCCAAGTTGGCAATGCATTTTGGGGGTGTCTGAACCACACCCAGCAGTGTTCAGGGCTTACTCTTGGCTCTGTGCTTGGGAGTCATTTTTGGTGGTCTTCGTTGCCATATGGGGTGCCAGGGACTCAGACTGGGGTCAAGCACTGTATCTTTTCTATTACCTCTGGCCCTGGTAATGTGTTTAAAACACATCCCAAGGGGTTGTCCACTGTGGCGCTGCTTTCCCACCC